>NW_026892550.1:13718125-14958750 GCF_033815535.1 Pezoporus flaviventris | reverse complement strand
ACTTTTATGTGAAAGCTTATCATAGCAAATGTTCCTACACAGCTACATCAGCCTCTTCTATTGAGTGCTGCAGGGTATGCTTTCTGTGCCCCTGTTAATAACTTTCTGTACATGCTGGAGTTAAAAGTCAAAAGAATTTTTGAAGTAAAAAGCAATGCTGAAATCAGAAAAACTTGGAATAACTTTTATCTTCAAACCCCTGTTGCAAATATGGCCCTCTACTTTTAAGAGGATAATAATATGTCTCCTTGGGTTTTCAAGCTAATCACAAGACCTGTGTGGGTTATGTAAGCTTTCTTGAGAGACTTAATAATCCATGGGAGACAACTGCCTGTTGAGATTAATTTTTTTTTTTTTTTAAGCATAAATATATGAGGCTTTTATGTTTAAGCCTAGAGTTAGATGTAGGACACTTTGTCTCTCCTGCAAAGTTGAAAAAGACACTTGCAATTATGGTAATGTGGTCTGGATGGGCTTTTTTGGGGGGGTGAGAGTTGAAATACTAGATTACATACACTTATACCTGCTTGATTAGAGATAAAAATATCTTCTCCTACTGATAAACTGTTTCATCACACAGCAGTGTCTGCTTGTGCATGTTTTGAAGCTATTAGGGATTCAGAAGTCTCTGAATCTCACTTTGGCTCACTTTCCTCACTGACATGCACCTTGTGAATTTTGATAGGTAAAAAATTGCATTTCTAGATCTATCACAAAGAAATGCCTCTCATTGATTTTTTTCTTTTTTTCTTTTTTCTTTTTTCCTCCATGGGGAAGTCTTGATCACATTCAGAATTATGGTAGCAAAATAGCCTGCAAAGTTTAGAAACAATTCATCTGTCCATTACATTTTTATATAATTCTCCCAGGCTTTCATTTTGACTGCATCTAGTTCAGCCCTTTGACTATAGTAAACAAAGCCTTTCTTACTGATATGGGAGATGTCATTTTACATATTGCCCTACTTTCAGAGAAATGATGCTTTCTGCTAATAGGAAACACGCAGGACATATATTTTATATGTGATTGAAAAAAATATCTTTTTCAGTGTCTGAGATTTCTAAGGATAGTGAATGCCCTTGAAGGATATGTTTTCAAGATACTGTTAACTGCTTGAAACCTTCAGTATCAAGCTGCAATTCTAGGTGTGCTCCCACAGTAAATCTACACATTGTCAAAGTAATTCCAGTTTAGATGTTAGCACCTTTGGTCAGATCCTTTTTTAATAACATCAGTTAGTTGATAGTTTGCAGGTACGAAAACACAAAGCATGGATTTAAGATATTTCCTAGTAGTATCTTCAGGAACAGTAATGGGAACATTACATTCTGTTAGATAATTTCTATTGTATCATTTCATTCTGTTGGGATTTGTACTAGTAGGGGAATTTACATTGCCAGTGAATATGTGAGCTCTTCAAATTCTTTGTTTGTGGAAAGAAGCAAAGATTATTTTTTTCTTGTGGGGTTTAGCTCTTGGACAGCCAGAATACAATCATTTGTCTCTTTCTTGGAGGGAAAATTTAGCCATTTATCTGTAACCTTCCAAATATGTATGAATTTAAGGTGATTCTACACTCTTGGTACAGCTGAGAGTTTATGTGAAATCCTGTTTTTACTGCATTACTGAATACAGTCTCGTATTCCATTCTCTGCACTTAATCTGGTAGCTGTTTTAGTATCTGCTTATCACTGTTTGACATCAGAAGTAACTATCTCAATGAAAGCAGAATATCTTAAATGAACTGGTTGCAGAAAATATTGAAACTAGTGAGCAATGACTTCAGCATGACAACCTACAATTAAGACAGTTTGGAGGCTGTTTAAATCTGTTACTTGAGAATGAGATCAGTAATTAATTTACAAGGCCAGTGATGCTAAATAGCAACTACAGTCTAACCTTGCCACTTGAAATTGTTTCTGAAGCTGTCTAGACGTGAAAGTGGACCTAGCAGTGTTCTGGAATTAATTCATTGATATTATAGTAAGAGAAGGGTTCAGGTTTGTGTGCCATAGTCAGTGGAATTGGCTGAATATCCTGAAGGAGAAGGTTCAGTTGAAATGCAGAAAGACTCTAAATGGCTCATTAACTGAGTGCAGTCAACGGTCACAGGAGGTAAGGAGAGCAGAAGGTCTCCACTATTTTACCCTGAAGTAAGGGAAAGTACTTTAGTTGCTCAAACTCCGCATTCACAGTAACTCTATCTTAATATTACATACTACCTTCTCAGCTGCGTAACTTTGGTTCCCTTGGGATGCATTTCACATGAACCAGGCAGTTTTTCTTGTAGCATTGTTGGTATTTTACAATCCTGGCATTGTGCTGAGTGTGGGTGGAGAGTTAGGACCTTCCATACTTCATAGGTGTCAGAGTTCAGCTGCCACTAGAGCAAGGTTTGTTTTTTTTCTTCCCCCTAAGACTCCTTATTATGTAACCCCATCACAATATACTTCATCCCACCTCAATTTTTATTTCTAAATCCAGATTAATATGTTAAGGGTTTGAAAGTATCATGAAGAGAAAAAGTTTTTCTATGGGAGAGTCATTACTTTCTTAAAGGTAAAGGAACTAAAATTATTTAAGTTACTCAAGTTTTGCACACTAATAATGTGTTGTAAGAAATTATGAATTACAAAATTTGTGATACAATTCTACAATCAGACCTGGTTTTGACTTCTTTTTGGAGTATGTTATGTGCTCCAGAATATATTTTCTCATTCCACAACGCTCTTTATTAGCTTTTCTAAGCTAGCTGTGTTAACAGCAAACCACCCCAAATGTAGATGCAAGTAAACAACTTCCCCAAAGGCACATTTGTTGTAACAGACAGCAGTAAACCTGAAGGTGATGTCCTGAGGGATATCAAACATCTTGCATTCAGAGAAGGACTGTCCTGTGAGGAGCAGCGGCCTTCATGAATATAACCCTACTTTTGTTTGTATTTACCTACCAGCCAGCTCTTCAATTTTCTAATGTTTGTTTTCATTATATTTGTTTGTCCAACATGCCAAATGTTCCGTGATTCATACTGATGTTTTCAAATTACAAAATCAATTCAGACAGACTGGATTAGATAATAGCAGTTACTGAAGAGAAGCAATA
Source organism: Pezoporus flaviventris (assembly GCF_033815535.1). NCBI lineage: Eukaryota > Metazoa > Chordata > Aves > Psittaciformes > Psittacidae > Pezoporus > Pezoporus flaviventris. Next base: position 14,955,648 of record NW_026892550.1, on the reverse strand, counting down.
AAATTTAATTAAGGTCTGAAATTTAGCCAGCGAAACTGACTATGGTTTGTATCTGACCTTGCATGTACCTATCTACAGAGAGAAAAATGTGTGCAGATGTTGAGCAGTAGTTGTCTGGACATTATTAATCCTCCCTTCTAGGAGTTCCGCTGCATTTGTTGAAGTACAGATAGGAAACAATAAAACCTCTATAATTCATTTTCACTTACTCTAATACTGTATTCACTGTACCCATCCTCAGTCCATTCCCTTGCAGATCTTTCAGATTTGCACAGCAATGTGTATAACAACACTAGTGCCAATTTCACTTTGTAAAAATAATTTGAAAATACTAATAAATCTTAATAATAAATAACCATAATAAATAATGATAATTTATTACAGCTTTTTTAGTAAAAAACATACTAAGGCAGGCTAAGAAAGTTGGGGCTGTTCAGCCTGCAGAAGAGAAGGCTGCGTGGAGACCTCATAGCAGCCTTCCAATATCTGAAGGAGCCTACAAAGATGGCAGAGAGGGACTCTTCATTGGAGACTGTAGCAATAGGAGAAAAGGTAATGTATTTAAACTTAAACAGGGTAAGTTCAGGTAACATATAAGGAGGAAGTTCTTTACTGTGAGGGTGGTGAGGCACTGGAACAAATTGCCCAGAGAAGAGGTAAATGCTTCATCTCTGGCAATGTTCAAGGCCAGGTTGGACAGTCTTGGGTGACATGGTCTAGTGTGAGTCATCCCTGCCCATGACAGGGGGGTTGGAACTAGATGATCTTAAGGTCCTTTCAAACCCTAACCATTCTATGATTCTTCCCCTCAGAAAATATTTTGGCCTTATTTCTTGAACAGACTTAGTTTCTCAAATATCCTTTAGGAAGATTTAACAGACACGTGCAAAGAAGCAGATAGAAATTGCTAAACTGAAGCAAAATGTAACGTTAAAACCAGACTCCAAGTTGTCTTTGAAATGACCTATGCTCTTCTGTGTGTTCGCTTCACTACACAGTGACCTCCAGAACTTTCCTATTTTTAGAAGGAACCTAAGTGTGGTTTCAAGATAACACTGTTTTATTTGTACTTGGAAACTTATTAAAACGAAACCAAGATTTGCAAGGCACAGGCTAATATTAGATCTCATCTACAAATCAAAAATCCCCAGGTGTTAGCAGCTTCAGTATGGCCATTATTTCAATAAGCAGGTATTTATAGTTTTGATGTGCCTTTATTTTTTGCATGCAAGATAACATTTTTAAGCAGTTCCACTGGGTACACTGAAATTAGAGCTGGCCCAAAAAGTTTGTGCGAAAGTTTAGCAGTTTGATTACCCGTGATTACCTAGACAGCACTTCAGACTGTAAAAGGGAGAGAGGCAGAATAATTTGAATTATGATGTGACTGCAATAAAATGGATTAAGACAATTTGGTTACACTAAGACTTCAGAGGTGCTCTAAATTGGTTAGCAATGGAAGATCTCATTTAAGTGACTTTTTCAACTGGTACTGAAAATCTGGATTTGAAAACTGGAATAAATAATGGCATTATTTCAATCACATATACACTAAGAAGGTGGATTAATGATGTCATGTGTTTTTAATTCTTGGTTGCCTGGTAATCAAAGGGAGAGGGCTGGCACTGATTTTTCTGCTCGTAATTAGTAATGGACCGATAATGACAAAACAACATTTGGGTGGTCCATCAGCTATCTAAAATCATGATTTTATGTTATTGTTAAATTGAGCTGGTTTTGAGCTAGTAGTGATTACTGGAAACTGATGGTCATTTAAGTCATATGAAAATAAAGGGTTGTTAAAGGAAAATGTAAAATTTCATTCAAGAGAGGTCATGTCTAACTAAGCTTCTGTAGCACTTCAGATGTATTACAGATAGGACAGAGAAACTTGATGGATGGTAATTGCTTTGATTTTTCATCAAAGACTGAGAAACTTTTATTTTTGGATTATAAGCTACAATAAAGAACTTGGAATAATAATAAAGATGTTGTTAAGAATAATACCAAAAAAGCAATCTTTTATACTGAAGTGCTGTGTAACTTGCCAGGCTTGTGACTAAGCCTAAAAAGATTATTTGCATGACCTGTTGCTTAAACTAAATTACTCCATTTGAATCTGGCATTAGTGGGATACCCATAAAAATGTCACATTGCTGCTTTTATTGGATATGTACTCAATGAATTGCAGCTGTTAAGTGTCTATCCCCACTGGGCTTATTGCTTTTAGTAGTCTCTTGTGTCTGTTTGACATAATAAATCATCTATCTTTCATGTGTCCTTGCTCATATTATCCTAGCTAAAGGTTATTTGCTCTGCTAGATTTATAAATATTAATATAGACAGAAGTATTCACTGTTGTTCCACCATTACATGCAATAGAGTGATACGTACTACCTCAGGCACTCTGTTGCCAGCAGACTTTTTAACTGTTGGTGGTAGTAGCTGCTGAAGTTCTTGCAGCTTTTTTGTTCCAGGTTGGCTATCTTTTAGGTCTTCATAGCATCTTCTACAGCTTTGTAATGCTATCACTGAATGATTCTCAGATAGCTTCCAGCATTTAGACATTTTTGCTGCATGAAGGACACTCACCTCCCAGAGGCCATGGTTTAGTGTATAGACATAGCCCAATCAGAATGTGTAGGTACTATGACACAACAAAATAAAGACTGCTTCAAAGTGTAAGTCTTTCTCTTTATTACTTTTCTGCTACTGTATTAATGTATTAAATATTATCCAGGAATGTCCCAGGCACTGGGATTTAATCATCTGTACTGGTATTGTGTTCCCTGGGAAGCTTCTGGTGTGTGCTAACTCATTCTTTCTCCATCAATTCCTGAACACCATTCAGGAGTTTAAACTTTTCTGAGATTATTCCCAAATGGCTGTTTGCACAAAGCTGTGCTATCTTGGAGGATAAGAGAATTTGCTAACAGAGCCATGAGCTGTTCCGTGCCTGTGTGCCAGTACTCAGAGACATTTCCAGGCATATTACATTTATTAGCATAAACATTCTTTTTCTGACTCCCATGTATAACAGAGAGGAAATAGAAACTAATATATTAAATCAGTGAGGTGGTCACCATATAATTACTAAAGAGTGACCCAGCTCCATATGTAGAAGTGAATTAACACAGTGTTTTAGTATACAGACAGTGTTGTATTGTACTCATGTCTGCGCTATGTTGCCTGCTGCCTGCCTGCTGCTGGTGCATTGGGTGATGTGACTAACATCTGTCAGCTGTTGTTTGTTCTTCCATCATGTCCACAGTGAGTGTGCAGTGAAGTGTAATATGTATTGAGAAAAGCTTACTGAAACAGATCTTCTATATGTGTACACCGGAAAAGACCTGCTTTTTTTGTTTAGGCCAGCAGAGTTGAAATTACTGTAAGGTTCATAGTACAAAACAAAGCTTCATGCAGTTAAAAATTTGCCACCACAGCTATTCTAGTTCTGCACATGGCTTTTTGTTTAGCATGTTTATATTTGTAAACGTTGAAATGTAGATGAAACGCCAGAAAGAAATGCCCTATTTGGGGGCTTTCATTAAGAGAATCAATCTCAAGTGTTTATGTAGTATTTCAAAACATATAATAGTATCTGAATAGATATTGTTAAGAAATAAAGAGAATCCCTTTTGAATGGAGCCAGTAATAAATGAGGCAGGATAAATCAGTGAATGCATTTGACATCCTATTAAGTCCTATTGACTAACCACTAAATATATTTCTTTAATATTTTAATGGCAAATTTCACTTTATATTATAACTAAAGCCACTCCCATCACCTCACTCTGCAAACAACTCATCATTGCTAATTACGCTTTGATTAAACGATGCAGCTTAAACTGTACTTAACCTAATTCTCAGTTTCCAATTCAGTATGTCAATGAAAAATATCCTTACAGCTTAGAATAACGCAAAGGTAGCCACCCTGCAGGTTTTTCTCTGTCTTTCACATTCTGGTCACAAAAATGTTTGCCTGATATTGCATCTCAGTTAAGTACACTCTTAACCAGTATTCAAAACATAATGGTCTAAGAAAAAGTTTCACAGCAACTAAATATCTGTTATTCTTAGCAAGCACTGCTGGTATTTATTGTTTTGGTGTTTGCATGCAACCTGGAAATCTTAACACATGACAGAGTACCCCCAAAATTAACATGATGTTCCTACTTGCCCTGTTCCTACTGTGTGTCTTTTTGCCTTTGCTTGCTGCTCACATGAACCCCACTCTTGATACCATTTCAGCACCTGCACAAGCCTGACAAACTTCCTCCATCATTAGTCAAAGGATACCAATGTGCTCAGTTCAGGAAATCTTATATGCCAAACTATTTGGTAATATCTATCTTCCCAGCTGTACAGTGATGATTTTGTAGGAAGATCTGAGTATTTTTATACCTCAAGGCACAAGACTGTTGCACAACTGGTTCTGCAGGAAGGAATTAGATATTGTGGACAGACAGCTGCAAATTCCTGAAGAGAGAGATTTGGATCCTGTCAGCAGCTCATCAATGTCCTGGTAATAGTTCTGTGCTCTGATTCTGATTTTTGACATTCTGATATTTACTTTGCCTTTAATTTAAGGTGTGCTTCACCTGAAGAAAATAAATAGTGCCAGTAGAAAGATAATTAAGGTATTTATCCATCATTAGATTCAGCTATGATATGGCGAGGACAAAAAACATGGTTGTATTCATCTCTTGCCAGTCTGGAGAGACCACAAGCTCAGTAGAGCAGTTATTTTTCCTGGAAAAGAGAAGGCTATGTGGAGACCTTATAGCAGCTTACGGTATCTGAAGGGGGCCTACAAGGACAGCAGAGAGGGACTCTTCATCAGGACCTGTAGCAATAGGAAAAGAGGTAATGGGTTCAAACTAAAACACAGAAGTTCAAGTTAGATATAAGGAAGAAGTTCTTTATTGCGAGGGTGGTGAGGCACTGAAACAGGTTGCCCAAAGAAGTGGTAAATGCTCCATCCTTGGCAGTATTCAAGTTCAGGACGGACAGAGCCTTGGGTGATATGGTCTAGTGTGAGTCATCCCTGCCCATGGCAGGGGGGTTGGAACTAGATGATCTTAAGGTCCCTTTCAACCATAGTCATTCTATGATTACATCACTGCATGAAACATCCCCAAAATGTATGTAGTCATACATTCTAAAAATCTGAGGTAATCATGTTGATTTAGGAAATAGATTCTGATGTAAAGTTTCTGCAAAAATCAAATTTTCATGTCGTCTAAAAGCTTCAGTTTTTACCTAGAATCCTGGCTTGGAAGAAGATATTTATAAAACTTGATTCACTCCACAGGTTTATGTTATATGTCTGCATGTATGGTGTCAGTGTAATGTGACAGATAAAAAATAAATAGAAAATGCATGGTAGATGTACATAAATTCAGTGACAGAATGTCAACTTTAGTTCAGTGAATTAAGTAATTCTTTAAGATGACTGTCACCCTTTAAAAAGGTGGTTTATCAGTTTCACCTTCTATAAAATACAAAAATTGAGACACTAATGTAATTGCAGTTCACTTTCCTGTTCATTCTATGTTGATCTTGATGGCAAAAAGAGCAGGTCTAGTGTAGAATGAATAAATAAATCAATGTTCAATGCTGGTTTTGTAGCAAAGTAATAAAGATCTGTTGCCTACATATCAAACTGCTGCATAAGGATTTATGGGTAAGCACAGGCTTTCCAGAAAGCCCTTATTTTGTGATTGCCTATCTGAACCTTTTTCAAGTGATTTTGGATGATCATATTCTGTTTTTTCTCTGCCTATCAAGCAAGTCAGTCATGGTCCATTAAATTCTGAGGGAAGGCAGAAGAATGTGTTCAAAAGTGCTGTTCCATCTTAAATGTCTAAATATTCCCTCTTTCAGTTGTCATACTGCAGACATAAACTTTGAATAAAGATTGTTCAAGAAACTTAACAAACTTAAGAAAATAAGCCTGTGTCCTGTGTTCAGCAGTAGCAGTCATTTTTCTGCTTCTTGGTAGCTGGTGCAGTGCTGTGTTTTTGACTTTCAGCCTGGAAACAGCGCTGATAACACCGATGTTTTTAGTTACTGCTCCGTAATGTTTAGTCTGACCAAGGACTTTGTGAGTCTCATGCTCTGCCAGGGAGGAGGGGAAGCTGGGAGGAAGCAGAGACAGGACACCTGACCCAAACTAACCGAAGAGGTATTCCATACCACAGCACGTCATGCCCACTATATAAACTGGGGGCAGTTAGCCAGAAGGGTTAGACCACTGCTCAGGTCAGGCTGGGTATCGGTTGGTGGGTGGTGAGTGGTTGTATTCTCTTCCCTTGCTATTTCCCTTATCATTATTCTTATTGGTGGCAGCAGCAGTGATTTGTGTTATACCTTAGTTACTGGACTGTTCGTATCTCAACCTGTGGGAGTTACATTCTTTTGATTCTCCTCCCCATCCTTCTGGGAGTGGGGGGGGGGGGGGAAAGGGGGGGGGGGAGCAGCGCGAGCCAGTGGCGTGGCAAACTGGGCTTAAACCATGACGGCCTAATATTAACATGTTTTAGTTTTTAAGATGTTAAGAAACACCAGTGAGTTGCCAACCTTGTAGGAATAAGTGCATCTGAACAACCTGTACCACACAAACAGTGCTCTGGTGCAGGTTCCTCCTTTTGTCACCCAGTGTTTTGTTTTCAGTAGGTAACAGTGCTTATGGTCCAAGGAGAACAAATACTCTTCAGTTTGTTTCTTACATTTGCTTAGCTAAACCAAACTGGAGATTTAGATGGTGAAACAGGCTGTTAAAATAAAAGTAATTTTGACAATGGGTTTTGAAGTCTCTGCTGTAATCATTATTAGGGTATTACTTTGTGATTTTACTCTTTGGATTCTTTTCATTATGAGAAAGATTTGAAACTAAAAAAGGAAGAGCTTTCTCACTTTACCAGTTTTCTGAAAGGTGTTGACCAAACTATTTTAGAAAATGCGATCTGAATAAAAAAGATGTTCTTGCAGTTAAGTGTGACTCAGACTCTAAATAGACGTTTAAACAATAAAATACATTTAAATTTCTCATCATTTTTGTGATACAGATCTAGGATACTTTTTTTCCTTGGTTCTTACAATAGGGCACTTTGGGAGAGAAATATAAAGGAAGACAATGAGTTGCTGCTTCAGAAACCCAAGTAGTCTGTATTCATGAATTGCTTGCTTTACAAAAACACAAGTAGTCTGTATTCTTTAATTGCTTGCTTTGCACCCTATTACTTAATCAAACTTATGTTTAATCTTTTTAATGATTAGGTCTATGTCTTTGGAAAATTGTTTTTCATTATCTACTTTGCTTTTCTAAAATACATATTTATCTTTTATCCCTCATTTGCTTTAATGAACTGAATTTGCATGTAGAAAACGCATCTAATGTTGTTTGAGCACTTTAGACCTCTTGGATCTGTAATTTTATTTAATTACCTTCAAACGCATGTTCCTTCATAATTTTTTTTTAACAAATTCTGCTATTTTGAGGAGCTTTCTGTTTAATCAGGGAACTTGACAATAACTTTTTTCTGGTTCAAGTTCTATCTTCTACTGCTTTCTGAAAAGTTTATCTAGAAAGTCATGAATATGGTAATTTCTCTTTCTGAGCAGACTCTTTTTTATGCTATTTTTGTTCCACAATAGTTAGATGTATAGTTCTAAGTCAGTAGGCACAGTGTGAGCATAAAATGGAGAAATGGCTTTCTTATTAAAAAAGTTAGCTGTAAAATGAAAATCATTAAATGATAATACAATAATCATATTTCTAAATTTTGCAGTGTTAATCCAAGCATCTCATTCTAGTGTCACATGGAGGTACTTAATAAAGAATAATTTTTAAACAGAGTTAATCTTCTACTGGAGGATAGCTGTCACTGAAATTTTGTGGCTCAGTGATTTTCAAGGAAAGCGGAGTTGTCAGAGAAAAGTGTTAAGTAGAAAAGGAGGATGTGCAGTGAGTGGGGTGAAGGTCAGAACAGAATTTGAGAAATATTGATTTGTGCTGCTGTGGTTTTCTGAGATTCTTGTGTTTTAAATCAGGAAAATCTGTTTAGACAAAAGAGAATATATTAAGGACATCAGCCAAATTTTCAGAATAAATATCATGATGTGGCAATGAATATAAAGATAAAAAATATTTAAAAAGAAAATAGTGATAAAATAATGAAATGAAATCAAAACATAACAACAGTCATGTCAGATTAAGTATTCAATTAAGTTTGTACACAAAGGAGAAATTTAGTGTAAGTTTAATGTGCTCCTTCCTTGGAATAAGTTCTTAGGCTGAAGCAAGCAGATATTTAAGAACTTCTTGAGCAGTAAATTTTCTCCAATTATGAATTCTTTTAACTTTTTTTTTTAAGTGGAGACTTTTGTACCTCTCAGTACCCCTTGGCTATGAATGCCACAGTTAGATATATGGTAGGTAGGAAAACTACTCCCTTCCCTTTGTTTTAAACTTGCTACTTGATATTTTAATTGGATCATACTATGGTTTTGGTCCACTTCTCCATAGCTATCTCTTTTCTGGTGTGAACTGTTGTTACACAGAGATCATTCTGTATGCCTGATCATCCTTGTTGTCTTTTCCTCTGAAAGTTTTTTGTTTCTTTATATTCAAAGACTGGAAAATCACCACTGTGCACAGTATCAGAAGTGCAGTATATAAAGGCACAAAGATGTCCTTCTGTTTTCTTGTCCTTTTCTAACAATCCATAATCCATATTTGTGTTTTAGCACTGTCAGTCACCATGACGATACTTTCTGATAACTGACCCCTGAATCTCTTCTAAATGGACTTAAATAAATCCCTGTGAATAATCATTCCTTTTTGTGCTCAGTGTTTTAAGATGGATTTTAGTGTTTTAATTTTATTGATTTATTATTTTAGCCTGCATATTCCTGTGTGAACTGCTGGATAAAACCTGAGATTCTAATACAACAATGATTACTGGATTACTGGCTGCAAATTCTGGTTCCTCAAATATTTTCTTGCAATATTATTTCATCATTTTGTCATTCAGACTCTTCCAATTGTGAGAGTGATTTGGTGGTGGTATCTCTTCAAACCTCACAGTAGGTTTCTGTAACAGGAAGTTGATCTATATTTTTTAAGATTAAAACCCATGAAAGGCTTGGTCTGCTTCTCCTTGGAAAGGAAAAGTCACAAAAAAAGGATTAATCTATGATTAGGTAGAGGATACAAATATTACAGGTGAAAACCTAAACCCCAAAAACACAGACTCATAGAATCCCATCAGGTTACAGTATGCAATCTTCTCCTTTGGTAAAGATTAAGATTCATATTTAGCAAATTATTGTTTACAAAAGCAGTGGGATTTTGTAAGCAATATGCAATTATAAAATTGAAATATTATGGCAGGGATTTTTCTACAGTGTTTAATGAGCTTCCCCTAACATACAGCAAACACTGGGGAATGCTTTCTGAGAATTAGCTTTCTGAGGCGGTGATGAAGGAACTGTCTCTTGCTACGTTGACGCAATCTGGTTGCAACAAGGGTGAGAAGTCTTAAACGAAGACATTCTTTATGAGCAGTAGATACAGAAATAAGATCAGTAATCACACCATAATTTATTATTCAATACTATGCAATGCATAAACTCTTTTTAAAAGCAAGCAAGAGCAACCTAATTTTAAACTACACATGATATTTTTATTCTGTTAAAGAGAGGCTAAATTATCCAGAGTCTTTTAGCCTCTAATATTACTCAGACTGCAAGGATGTCTATCTGTATTTTAGGTGGTTTCTCTTTCTTATTTACATGACTTCCATGAAAATGAGGTGACCTATTTCAGTGGGAGGTTGTGTTAAATTTATTTGTTCCTTGGGCTTCACAGTCTACGCTGTGACTTACTAGTCAATTAAACATTTCATTGCAGCAGCTCTAAGAAGGTGAGAGGATTCTTTATTTCTGCTGCCTGCTTGGTCGCTGATAGAGAATGCCTCCAGACATAGTAAGGCCCTCTCCGTATTGTATTCCAGTTTCATGTCAACCTATGTCATGTTAGCAGAGATATCAATATAATGCACAGTGCTGTTCACTATTTATAATGCATAACTGATTGTTTTATATAGACACTTTAAATTATAGAATGTGTGTTTATAGTCTTGCATGGTATTGACACCATGCAGGTTGTAAAATATGATAAACATGTGTAACTTCACCCTAAAGTAGGTTATAATTGGTTCCAAACTTTTACTGTCGAGTATTTAATTTTTTAAACTGTATAGCTATTTACCTGCAATAAGAATTATTACACTCTTTGAAGAGTTTGTGAGGGTTTACAGGCATATAAATGCATTCTGGTTTGGCATATAAATGACAAAAAGAACATAAATATCCCTTGTAGGTCAGACTAAACGAACTGAAGTTCATTTAGCTCCATATCAAGGTCAAGATGTTTAGAGAAGGTAAAGAATAAGAAAAGCATATACTGAGATGTCCTAGGAAAGCTCTCTGTTTCTGAGATATTTACAATTATTCAAGGACTTCCCAAACAGGAGATAATGTCAATGTATTTAATAGTTCTTGACATATTTTTCATCCATGAATTTTTAAAACTGTTTTTTGATGAATCTCTTTATTTAGAATCTGCAGCATTCTGTCAAAAAGAGCTTTGTATCTTAACTGTTCAGTGTGTGAAAGTATTTCTTTCTCCACCTGCCCGTTTCATTGGGTGTTCTCTAGTTTGCAGCTGGAACAGCTACAGAAGTACTGGTCTTTACTTTTATATTTTGACACATTTTGTTAATTCCTTATCTTTGATGATGCTCCCTGCCTTTCTCTGTCCCTCTTTTATTCCTGTTACAAGTTAAAACTGAACAAACTATTTGTCTCAGGGTTTTGTGTTTGGTTTTGTTGGTTTTTTTGTTTGTTTTTTTGTTGGTTTTTTTTTGTTTTGTTTTTTTTTGGGGGGGGAGTGTGAGGATATTTGAAACTCAGGACCATTCTTTAAGAGATTTCTAGCTGTTTTTATATTTCTCAAACTCATTTCTCTTGTAAAAGACCAATGGCTGTTTGCATTTGAATCATCCTTCTATGCTTATAAAATAAACGTTCTTATTTTTTGTGTAGTGCAGGTATCTTTTGCAAGAAAAAGGTGTGCTGAAAAGCAGATATCGTTGTAAAGATTTCCTTTTTTCCCCAGTCATTATTAAAGAACTTTTGATTATGGTAAAAGAACTTACCTTTTTTTGTAACTTGATCTCTTTTGCTGTGATTAGTTGACTCTTCAATGATATTATCAAATGCTTTATCTCTCAAGAGCTTTTATGTCATATGATCTCTTTATTTTGAGTGAGCTTAGGCTATTTTACCTTTTCAGTATGTTTTTAGATGCATGGTGAGAGACGGCACAGGAGCATGCGTTTTCATTACATGTAAGGATTCTCTGACCCAGATTGAGATTTGTTGTCCTTTGCAGGATAAACTGTTCTGTTTTATATAGTTTGGACTGCCATTACATTTTTTTTTCTGAAAGCATGCACATAAGACTGCAGACACAGCTTTTAAATCTTTTTATTAAACTAAACATCTTAATTTTTTCATTAAACTAAAATGCTATTTGTTTATTTTTACCTTCTTCCTTCCTGTAGGGTCACATAAACACATGGGTCTGTGGCTTTTTTGAGTTTAATGAAGCAAAATGCTTTGTTCTTTAAAGACGTCAGTCATGGATATACCAGGTGAGCACTGACAGAATATGCTTCTAAGGTTATATAAATTCATCACATCATTTACAGCCACATCTCCAGTCTTCATTGCTGTGATAAAAGAATTTGGGGATATAAATACTTTTTTATTCGTAGTAGTATTTTTTATTTTTTTAATATATTTTTAGTTTCGTCAGCAAATTAATCACATCAAGCAAAAGTAAAAAAGATTTTAAGACTTTTCAAGGAAGGAATACGTGTGTTCAAATGACAAGGCTTGTCTTCTTAGGCATTCAGTAAAAACCCTGGCTTAAATTCACAAGCCTTTGAGAGAATGAGGACCTGATGTTGGGGTTATTTTTCCCCAAAGTGACTGAGCTATATCCCAGAATGAGGGATGTGCATTCACTGCTTTTATCTGCAAAAGGTTTAACTAAAAATTACTGGCATCAGTTTCTTAACCCTTGCATAATAGGAGGTGGAAATGACTTGCCTCGGAATGGCAGTGCTGAAACCTTGGAAGAATGGAGATTTGAATCTCTATTTCCCTTATCCCTAGGAGTATTATTCAGTCCCACTGATGGGTGAAACTAACCTTTCATTCACCACACTCCATAAAACTGTTCAAATAAAATTTTGAAAGACAATGAGAGCATTGAGAGTAAATATTTTTGCCTTTCTGTAATGTTTTTTGAGATTTTGTGTTTTTGAAGTATGCAAATTGTACTTGAAGCAAAATTCTATTCTAGTTTGCCACATTTTAACAATGTTCATAAAACTTTCAGTACTCTGTACCTTTCCTTTTTAAAAGGCAATTTATGTCATGGGGCTTTTTATGGAAAATGCATTAAGTTACTAATATTAAACTCTTTGGTAAAGTAACTTTTAATAAATAATGCAAATAATAAATCAAAACTTCCCTGTCCATGTGCATTGTGACAAACAGGAGTTGGGCTCTGGGATGATTTTTTACAGACATTTTTCTGATTCCATGGGTGTCAATCTACAGGGCTTTGGGTTTTTTTAAGTTTAACATATTGCTACTATTTCATTATGCTTTTTTGGCATTCCATCCTATTTGAGGGATATGTTCTGTATCGAAGAACAATTTGAAATTGTAATACATGGTTATTTTTTATCCTTAGTATTCAGCAACAAATATAAGAATTTAGTATGTGAATCTACGTTGAAGTATGCCACAGGACACGACACTTTAAAAAATACAATTACAATGGGAAAATTCCATTGGTCCCATTGAAGATAGGTTAAATGTGATTCTAAACTTAAATTTTTAAACCGCACAAATGGTTGTCCCATGTAACAGCTACTTAAGGAATCACAAGAAAAGAAGAAATTTATTTGATTGGAAAGAGTACACAGGATCCAGTTCAAAATGTTACTGTCAAAGAGCTGCTCTTCAACTCTTTAGGTCAATATAATGTAATTAGATTCAATATTCCGACAAGAACAACTCATTATATTAGTGCCTAACTTAAAAAGAAGATTTATCTTAAAATTAGAAGTTCATCAAAAGAAAATTGAAAGGCCTGTTCACAAGGGTAAAGCACATTCAGATGTAATGGGGATAATTTTGATTTTAAAATGTCAAATTAGAGGCTCAGTAAAAACTCAGACTAGCGTATTAAAACAGATTTTAGTGGGGAAATAAAAGGTGTTGTTAAATAAAAAGGCTTAAAGAAATTACTACCTAGGAAGTCAATATTCAGAAGGTCCAAGAAAGGAAACCAGAAAAATCTACACAGTTAACTATAAAAATATTATTACATTCCAATGAAATCTTGAAAAATAACTGGCTAAAGGCATAAAAAAAATGTCAAAAAGATAGTTTGCCCTGTGTAAGCTGCAGAAAGCCTTTCAGAGAGTCTAGGGGACCAATAGGTAATCCCAGAGTACTTTATGTAAGTGGAAAGACTAAATGAATCTGAATTTCTATACCCATGTGAAGCACGAGGAAGGGCTTAGAGTATCTCCTCATACAAAGACAGTTGTATGACAGGCTGTGTGTTACAAGATATGTTTACAGTTACAGGGCAAGAAGAACAAATCAATTATATGAATTTTAACAATTTGTAAAGTGGGTAGACTGTTAGATCTGTAGCTTTATGGCTAAGTGGATTTTGCAGATTATGCCTCGGGAAATAAATGGAGATCGTTAATGACAGGCCTGAAACACTTTGGTATTGCATATGCAGCCTCAACACAGAGAGCTGGTTTGTTTTGTGCAGGGTTGTTTTGTGGTTTGTTATGCCATCAGAAATTGTGTACATACAATAGGATACAAAAACTTGTATCAATATGTCTTAGGTCTCCCTAAACCTGGGTGCTGTCATCTAGCATGGGAGTGCAAAGGCTGAAAAGAAGACCTGCAGGGTAGTCTTCTCCAGAGGAGCACTGAAACCATCTTAATGCTTCCTGTGGAATGAGAAACTGTTTTATTCTTTACATTGCACACTTTATTCAAAGAACTGAAATAGCAACACTTGGCAAAAGTTGTGAAGTTAACTAAATGGGGCAGATTATCAAAGTGTGACAGGAGCAAGTGTTACAGAACGAGGAGGTGCAAAGTAAGGCTAACAGGAGTGGCAGGCAGAGAAGACTATCTTATATAAAGTTCAACTAATATATCAAATGATCTTTAAAGTGCTTTTGTTACTTAAATGTTGACTGAAGTATTCTATAAGAGTAGAAAACAGTTCACATGTAACTGACTCCCAGGAGGCAAAGCCTGTGAAGTACTATTGCTGTAGTTAAACCTAAGGGTGTCTCTGTTACTTTGTTTATCTGTCTTTTCAGAGATTTATTTTGCCCTTCAATACAAACAAAAAAAAAAAAGTTTTTAAAATAAACCCTTTGATTCATAATTGCAAGTGGTGAAAAATAGCTCATATTATTAGAAAAAGTAGTTTCCAGGCTTTATAAAAAAAAATATATAACCACTGGGTTTTATTTCAGTGACCTTCTTAAGTCTAAATCTCATCCTCATTGTTGCTATCACAGTCCTGGCAAAAGGGGACAGCCAGGGAGAGAGAAGTTCCCCTTAGGGATGGGCAAAAAGCCAACAGTGAAGAATTGCAGAAGAATGTAGAATGAATGGGTGATAAAATGTCAGTACTCATAAATGTAATGTGCATGTTAAAAACATTCCTCCCATTGCATCTAAAATGGTGTGTGTTCTTGGTTTTATCACTCAAGAATGAGATCTGTGAATTATAATAGGTCGTGCTCTGAAAATGTCACCTCAGTGCCGAGTAGCTATCAAAAAAAGTAAATATCATGTTAAGAATTATTAGAAAGGAAAAGAGAACAAAAGCAAGTATCATATCATTATATGAATCTATTGTCTTTATCTTGAATCCTGTATATTCTTTCTGGTGTCTCATAAAGGACAATACAAAGCTAGAAAGGGTACAGACAAAAGCAGCATGCATGATCAAAGGTATGGAAAGGGTTTAATATGAGGACATCTTTAAGCAGATCAGGGCTCTTCAGCCTTGGAAAAAAATTACTAATGGAGGAGACCAGATAGAAGGTTATAAAAGTGAGTGGCATGAAGAGGTTTGCTGTTTCTCATAACTAAAGTATAAGGATTCAGAATG
Organism: Pezoporus flaviventris; assembly: GCF_033815535.1. NCBI lineage: Eukaryota > Metazoa > Chordata > Aves > Psittaciformes > Psittacidae > Pezoporus > Pezoporus flaviventris. The sequence goes on along the minus strand of NW_026892550.1, from coordinate 14,940,341 downwards.
TACCAGGGAGGTACATATCACAGTGCATTCTGGCAACTTCTAAATGATATTTATTTTGGCCAAAGCTCAAATGGATTCATAAAAAACAATTTTATAAAGTCATGGAAGAGAAATCCAACAAGGCAAGGATGCAGGAGGTTTAGCTCTGTCTCATAAAGCCCTGGCTGAAAACATCAAGGATATCTTGAAGGAAATATCACTTTTCTAGTCTCCTCCACACATCTACTTCTGGCTACTCATGGAGACACAGTACCAAGTTGGAGGCGCTTTTGCCCTGCTCCAGTACAAAAAGCTCTTAAGTTATGAAGCTGGCCTGTGCTGGCCCTGAAATAGTGAGTGGAGGAGGAATACCTTAGAAAATATGGACATAAACCCAAATACAGCTACAGTCTGTGCTATGAGGAGAACACAAAGAATGTAAGTAATTTTCTATTCCACTACAAAATACCATTGTGCTTAATGCTCCAGTTGAAACTATTTTAGAAAACAGAGCTGACTGCTTTCACTGATCATGTCTTTGATTGTGGGTTTTTCAGACTATGCAAGTTCCAAATCCCTATGGCTTTTCTAGAATTATTTTCTTGGCTTTTACAAAGGGACTGCAAATAGCTTTTTTCCATGTTTTGTGCAGTATTAAGAATTCTTACATGTGTCATGACTTATGAAGATGCATGTATAGTTAATGTTTGGAAATGTTTTAACCTTGCCTTTTTTCTGTGCCAAAAATCATGCATTTTAGAGCCAAAATAATTCAAAATGTAGATGGAAGAACACAGACAGAACCTGTGAGACAGTCTAAAAATAGGGGTTAGTTGGGTTTCCTTTAGTCATGCACTGTGAACTTTAGTACTTCAACCATGTATATATAAAGCTTACTATAAATTCAGTCCTTCGGCAACTGAAGGCTCATTGCCTCTCAATGCACCTACAGTGGGAGAAACTTTGCGTGTGGAACTTGTCTTTCCTTGCTTTGTGCTGACCTGGGAATTTGCTAAGCTGTTTTCTGCACTGTTTAGTCTGAGGCAGTTTGAGGCAGTACACAAGAGAGGCTATTTTTATTTTGTGTTATTTTTACTTTTCTGAACATGAAAAAGAGGAGAAAAATAGAATCACGAGTTTGGCTGAAACGGCTTTTCCTAGACCAGTTTAGAGAAGCATATGGGACAATAAGGTGATTTAAACTCATATTGATTTCCTTCACCAGTTAAAAATACATTTTTTATTTAATTAACGTTTGTGGTGTTCATACTTCAGCTATAATTCCCCTCAAGGGAACTATAGTAGGCCTGAGAGTGATTTCTCACCTTGTAGCCTAATGGTGACTCTGGGGTAGGAAGCAAGTTCATCTCTAGAGGATTTACAGTCAGGTAAGAGATGAGGACTTAGCTTTTTCTGTCCTTCAGGTTCTTTGCTCTGCACCAGAGCCTCTTTGCTCTGTGAGAGTAGAGGATGAGTGCTGCAGATGACTGTGCCCAGCTTTGGGTTTTGCAAAGGGAGGTTGCAAACTGGAACAAGTCCAGCTGAGGCCAGTCAGAGGTTTAAGGGGCTGGATTACAGGAGCAGTCAAGAGATGGCCGTTTTCAGCCTGAACAGAAGAAAGCTAAAGAGGAACTTGTGCTGCCTAAGGGATCGTTATAGATAAGATGGAGCAAGACTTGTGCAGGTACCCAAGCTACAGCAAGGGAAATTCTGTGTGATTGTAAATAAAACTTCTCAACTCTGAGTGACGGTGATCAAATGCTGGAGCAGGTTGCCCAGATAGACTGAAATCTCCATCCTGAGTGATTTTCAGATCTTGCTGGACAAGCCCTGAGCAGCCTGAACTAACTTATATGATGGATTCATCTTTGAAGTTGGAGGAGCCTCCAGCAGGAGGCTGGACCAGATTGTTTTGCAAAGGTTTGTGTCCAGCCTTTATAATTGTGTTAGTGCATGAACCTGTGTAATCTAGTCCTATATGGCCAGCAGAGAATGTGCAACTGCCATATTACTCCTGGACTTGAAATCAGTTTACAAAGCTTTGTTTCTTAATGGGGAAAAACCTTTCTGTAAGTTCTGCCTCTCCCTGGCAATTGCAGTAATTCTCCTGAGTCAGTCTTTAAAGTGATTTCCCATAAAGTATTACTTTATTCTTGTGGTCATATTCTCTGTTGAAGAATATTGACCCTGTTTATCTCTCTTGGCACATAAATGCCAGAAATGCGTGTTTTACTTGTACATTTTGTGAACTGCCGTGCCTTCTGTACTCAACCAGCCCACCTACCCTGTAAAAAAATATTTTCTTGGTACTGGTTTGACAAACCAACATGTTTTGGATATTTTTTGTTTGTGTGAATTTTTTATTTTCTTTTAAGGATTACAGTTTGCAATAGGAGGAGTCTTTTCTAAAAATTATGTGGACACTGGCAAAAGATTTGCCTAGTAGTTTAGTACAGGATCTTTGCAGGAATCAAATTGGACTGATTAGTTTGTCATTCCATCAGTCCTCCATTTTCTCCTGTGTAAGAGAAAAACGCTATATTTGCTTTTCTCCAGTCCTTTTGGACCTCTCCTGCCCTCCAGAAGCTCATGAAGATAATTGTTAATGATTCTGAAATCCCTGTCTATTTTCTCTAAGGTGAATTTAATAAAGCCCAGCCAATTTGAACACATCTATCTTATTCAAATATTCATTCATTGCATACTTTGGCTTGCAGTACAGTTGGGTTTTTATTTTTATTTTTTTTGCTTTTGTTTTGGTTTTTGTGTTTTTTCTTTTTCTTTGTGTGTGTGTTTTGTTTTGTTTTTTTTTAAGTTGTCTTGAATGCAATTGTCAAGATTTACCCTTTTATGAAGGCTGGAGTGAAGGACGCAGTAGATAATTGTTTTACCTTTCCCTGCATTGTTTTGTCTCATTTCCTGTTACCACGGACGCTTGTTTTCTTTTTTTATTTATTGTGTATTTTAAAATCCTTTTTTGTTCCTTTTGTCTCTTGCAATTTGAAACTTTATACTTCAGCTTTTTCTGTTATATGTATATAACTTTTCTCTGTATTCTTCCTTTATTATGTGGCCTTCCTTTTTTTTCATCATTACTTTTTGACAGTTAATCATTGAAGATTTCCAAATAAAATGACCTATTATTTCCTTTCTTTGGGATAATTTGTGCATTTCATGTAGCCTTCCTGCATAAATTGCCAGCATACCTGCACATGTTTATCCTTAAGTCATCTTTCAAAAATACCTTTAATCAATTTCCACAGTGTGCTGAAATCTGTTGGGTTTGATGGTAGTGATGCAGTGGGAGGGTGTCTGTTGTATTTCTGTAGCTGTCATATATTATTTTTCCTAACATATGAGTTTGTCACTGCTTTCCCCAGAAGACCTTTCTTCATATTGTTAATCCATTCTTTCCTATTAGATAGCACCAAATCTAAAATAACCACTCCCATGGTAGCTTTTCACTCTGAAATGACAATTTGCCTCCAATGTAACATCCTAACAACCTGAGTCTTAGTTTTTTCATGTGATACCTAAGTACTTAAGGTCTCTGTCACATCGCCTTTAGATACTTTTAAGGTTTCTCATTCAGAAAACCCACCCCAACCCCTCATAAAAGATGAAGTCCTCACTTTCTGGCTCAGTTTAGCAAGTCTGCTCTTTTCCGTTTTTTAATTTGCACCCACATCCCAAGATTTTCAACAAACTTTTTTTATTTGTTTAAATCTGTTTATTTTCTAGCATTTATATGTGTTCTTGAAACAGAGGACAATATTTGCAATTTTTTTCCATTGAGAGAGCTTGATAAACAAGTAACTGTTCCACACCAATTTTTCAGTCCTGTGTTTTGCCTCACAAAGCTCTGCTGTCCCGGTTATGTCTTCACTTGTGAGTTAGCATCTCATTCTTTTTTACTTTCTTCCCTCTCATGTTCACCAGGACGTCATGCCGTTCTTTGTGCATGCTCAAGAAAACAGACATTGCCTTTTAGGACTCTAGCCAATTCAGTTAAATGCTTTCAGAGCCTTCAGTAAGCTTTGCGACCATTAGGATGTTAATGTACTGCTATCAGGTAACCTATGTGGGCTTTTAACTTGGCTAAAGTAAGATCTTTGTTCTGCTATTGCTGTTTGAGAAAGTGTCAGCTTAGTTGTTACTTGGCCATACTGTGCAAGGTTAACTTTTTGCTAAGTGTCTTTTTCTTTTGAACACAATATAATATTTGTATACATTTGGCTGTAGCCCAAGAGTTCTGACCTTCTTCTGATCACAGCCTCTAGTTGTGCTTTTCAGTTTTCCTTTCCTGATCACAAAGTCATTTTTGTAGATCTTTGTAGCCTTTCATCCATCAAAAACTTACGGTTTCTTGCAAATTTTCGAAGTCTGAAAACAGTAGAACCTAAATGGTAAACTGAAGAAACACTCTTCAAAAGGGAATTTCAAATCTGCACAAACAGGTTGTTCACCTAAAGGAAGCTGACAGAACTATATTAATGGATCAGATGCAGTTCTTCAGCTGTCCTTCCAACAAGGTTTTCCCTTATAGAGGAAGAAATTTCTCAGTTCTAATCTGCTTGTTTAAATCTTTCAGGTCTTGACATGACTAATTGGTCAATTGACTGGTTGGTTTGTTCTTTTTTCTTTTATTTCCCTTCCCTTCCCTTCCCTTCCCTTCCCTTCCCTTCCCTTCCCTTCCCTTCCCTTCCCTTCCCTTCCCTTCCCTTCCCTTCCCTTCCCTTCCCTTCCCTTCCCTTCCCTTCCCTTCCCTTCCCTTCCCTTCCCTTCCCTTCCCTTCCCTTCCCTTCCCTTCCCTTCCCTTCCCTCTTTTTTCTGTGTCTTGCACATGTAAACATCTGACCTTTCCTGAGTTATTTTGGTATTCCCTTGACATGGCAGTAATGTTTCTAGGAGTGTCAACTGTGAAATGATTGAGTGCCTTCACCTCAGCTCTTTACAGTGCTTATAGACACCTTCCAAAACTACGAGGCATCTGCAAATGTTTCCTTTGCAGTTTCATCCTTTCCTAATGAGTACATGTTTTGGGTAAGACAAAAAAATTTAGTATTATAATACTAATACCTTGAACTTCTGTCACAAATTGATGAAACTGTATCCAATACCCAAGGAAAATAAAACCTGGATGGTAAGCTCTGCATTTTCAACACTCTAGTTTTCTTTATTTTAACTGTGTTTTATTTAATTTTACTTTTTTTCAATTTTTTTTTTTTTCAGTGGTGCTGTCATTGACTCTTATACTACCCTGACTTATGTCCTTGCATCCAATTTAAAATTGGTAAGTGCCCATATATTTCTGGGTCTCTGATCAATTTATCATCCATGATAAAATGGTCTTTGTCCCTTGAAGCACCCATGGTTTTGATAAATAGGACTTTTTACTCTGTTAGGATTAGCTAAATGATCAAAGGAAGAATAATCTGAGTAAATAAAAAACTGTACCTGGCAGATGAAAAATGAAATAAAAAGAGAAGCTGCAATCCTGCGTGGAGGGGCAGAGGAATGAGAATCTCTTCTCCATCTCATAGCAGAAAAGAAACCCTGAAAAGACTGCAGAAATGAGCCCAAAGCCTTCTGCCGGAGAATTCCATCTACCGTAGGTAGCAAGATTAAATAGTGAATAGGTCTTGGATAATGCTACAAATCACAGAAAGAGTTTCAGTCACAGACACATGTATTGGAGGTTTCATAAGCCCATTAAACAGAATTTTATTTCAGAACAGAGAAAGTACACATTTAAGGACAGTTCCAAATTCCACATCAGAATGTTTTGAGCAGTATGTGGTCATACTGGCAAATCTATCTGCAGTGTAGAAACTGCATTTACAATACTTCTACTAAAATAAGTTATTGTTATTTTGGGAAGACTGGTAATTCTCTCAGGAAAAAATGTCAGAAAATTCCTCTCTGGTATTAACTGTCAAAATATTTTTTTAAGTTTTTGGATTTATGAAATTAGGGCTTTTTTATCATACTCTTTTCTGGTCTGTGAGTTTGGACATACTTTACTGTCATTAATGTAGATTAGTTTTTAAATTCGTAATCCACAGAGACAGCTACTTTTTAGCTTAGATTTGAGAGCTTGATAATTGTTGCAGAATAGTAAAAAATCCATGTGAAAAAATGGGGACATTAACAAATACTCATTTATCTCATTTTTGCCAGGTTTTATCTTTCTGCTTTGTAGAGAGAGCAATTCATTTTTTATCAAGCTGCCAATGATCTTTAGTCTTCTGATAATGCAACATAGCATGAGATTCAACAGACTGTCAGGTTTGTGAACCCTAGCTGCATTCAAAGAGTTCTTAATAATGCCAAAGGGAAGTTTCCTGTATCCTTGCAGCAAAATGTGAAGTGTCTGTTTAGTCCCTACTATTAGAGAAGTAGTCACTGCCTGAAAGACTGAGTTTGAAATATCCCATAGTTAAACATTAATTGGAGCAAAGCAACAAATAGTTTTATGTGATTTCTTCTAGCACTTATAATATTGATTTGTATTTCTAACTACGTCTTTTATTTGATAAATGTTTTACATCTGTGAAGTCTTATATCTTTCCTCTTAATACACAGAGAATTAGAATCAAATTCTGAAACTTTGGTGGAAAGTAGAGTATCATAGATTGGTTTTATTCCACATTTTTTAAAACAAGAACATAATTATAAAGTTGTTTCCAAGTTAGAAGATATTAAACAGTTTTATATAAGTATCCAATACTCTTGCCAGTACATTAGGCAGCACAGTTCAGCCTCAGCTGCTTTTTGACAACAGAAATTGATAGTTGTTACCACCTTCCTGTATTCTGCTATCAATTATGCAGACGTGTTTTCTCATAACAAAGCCAGTCATGAAGCATAATTTGTGAGAGGAAAATAATTTCAGACAGACTCAGCAGCCTGCTATAAATAAAGCACTTTTCTGACAGCCCTGCGATCAGCACCAGACAGCACCATCATAAAGCAATGGAGTGTTCTGCACTCCTTGCCTCAAACAAAGGCAGCTTGACTGGCTCTGCACTCTCAGAAGCCTGTGTCAAATGGTCTTCTGCTCTGAGTGCCAGAAGCTGGGAAGGAAAAAAGTAAACGTGGAGTAGCCATGAATTTCTACAGAAAAAAAAAAAAACATGGTTTTCTGAGAGGGAAATTTTAAGGTTAAGCTGCACATACTTTATAAATTTACATCCCCTCTGTTTTTCTTTCTTAACACAGAATAAAAGTAGCTTGGCTATTACACTTGACAGGAGACAGATGGGCTGTCCATGTCAGGTTTGCTCAGCATTGGAGAAGAAGAGGGGCAGAGCTGCATGAGTCACTCCAACGACCTGCAGATCCCTCCCAGCTGCCCTTTAGTATAGGGAGGCCTTTCTTCACCTGACTGGAAGCACATGTGCAATGGGATAATGGGATCAAAACACATACACTTTCATCATGAGCTGTGTAGGCTGCAGGGGAGCTGGTGATGTGTCAGTGGTTGGTTGTGTTTTTCAGCCCACACAGTTGGGCTGAATAACTGTTTTATAAGAAAATTGTAACTGTCCTCTAACTTGACATGGAGAAAACGTAGTGTCTGTCCTGTGTTAGCTCATCCTGGCCATGTGGTTATTCCCTGCCAAGGATAAGCATCCCTTTACCTCAGCTGGAGAGGACATTGCAGCTATAAGTTGTCTTCTGCCAAAAGCAGATGTTTTTCCAAACATCAGAGGTACTGTGAATCCTTCAAAAGCTTTGGCACAGCTGTACTTGATTTCATTTATGCCTGATTTCCTCTTTGAGTGTGAAGGTACTAGTGCTTGGCATACTTATTCTTTTGTTTTCTGGTATACTAGTTCCTTTTTTCCCTCCAAATTCACAACCCCCATGCTTATCCCTAGCTGCTATGAACTTCATTCTTCTATTAATTACAGAGGAATATATACCTTTATTTTTTAAAGTGTTTGCTATTCATTTGTTGTTATAGAAATGAAGATAGGGCTCATTAGATTTTACTAAGAGCTAAGATACCATAAAATTAGTAAACAGTAATTTCCCAAGTATATTCCCTTGAAAAATGTGAAGTAGTTTAAACATCTGTAAGAAAGTGGGAAGTTTTTAACAGTGTAGGAAAAAGATGCTGCCCTGAATAAACAATGCATTTGAAGGTCATGTTTTAGTTTTCTACACAGTAGCATCTCTATAACTACAGATGTACACAAATATTTTGCAATTCAGGAGTAATGGCATTAATTTTGCGGGTAAGTCTATGTACATTTTTGACCCTACATTTCTAAAAGTGCCTTCTGTTTTTGAATGACTTCTTTCTGGATAATTACTTAGCTAGAACTTTTTAACTTTTCAGTGACTCTCACAATGCCTCTGCCAGCTCATTCTTTACTTTGCTTTCTTTAGGACCCTGTATTTTTTTTGAAGTTAAAAGGTGCTTTTTCAGAACTGTATTGTTATGGCTGCGAAAGAGGAAGGTTAGAATCCGGAATACCTTCCTTTCTGCACATCTGTTTAGGTGCTGATTTTTTTTTTTTTATTTATTTTTGCTGCACTCCATTTAGAGTAAATGATTATAAAACTGTGCTAAACTGGGATTAATTAAAGGGGATGACTTCATAAGCAAACTGAAGAGATCGAGGTAAACTCCAAGTGATGTTTTGCAAAATCTAGTAAAGTACCTTCCCCCTACTGCGGTTATGGAGAAAGAAAATCTCTTACCTGTCTGAAAAAGTTTTAACTGCTCACTGCTCCCCCAGTTCTGGTTAGGTGGAGTTAAATGTTTTGACTCATGCACATTTGGTGGTCTTATAACTTGGAGAGCCTGATGCTTAACCTGTTTTTTAACCCTGATACACTGTATTGACAGGACAAGTCACCATTTCTTCCATGTTGAGCATGTTCAGCAGTGTCTGTGAAACACTTGAATATAGTGTTGATAAGAACTGTTGGAAAGGCCACATGGAATGATGGGTTTGGGTCCACTGCATAGCCTGAGCGTATATAGAAAACAAGGCAGGGACAGCTGACTGAATATGATGAAAATAACATGGCCTCATTCCTTTCGTGAAGATGGTCTAACTATGCATTCAGGGACAGGTAAGTAGAGACACTACCTGTGAGACCAAAATTATGGCTTCACAGTATCTTCTAAACCCATGTTACATAAAGATACTACTGCAATGTCATGGTTTAAGCCCAGCCATAACTGAGAAAACCACGCAGCTGTTCTCTCACTCTCCCTCCCCACTCCTTGCTCCCCCCCCCCGCCAACTCCCAGAGGGATGGGGAGGAGAATCGAAAGAATGTAACTCCCACAGGTTGAGATAAGAACAGTCCAGTAACTAAGGTGTAACACAAACCACTACTGCTACCGCCAGTAAATGATGATAAGGGAAATAACAAGGGAAGAGAATACAACCGCTCACCACCTGCCGACCAATACCCAGCCCAACCAAGCAGTGATCTAGCCCTTCTTGGTAACTGCCCCCAGTTTATATAGTGGGCATGACGTGCTGTGGTATGGACTGCAGGGTGAATACTGTTGCCTGCTATGTAGCACTTTTTATAGCCCACCAACTAGATGTCTTCAGGTCACCAGTGACTGGCCTTGACTTCCCCCCCGGGGTGGGGGGAGTGAGAGAACAGCTGTGTGGTTTTCTGAGTTACAGCTGGGCTTAAACCACAACAGTTCTTTTTGGTGCCCAATGTGGGACACGAAGGGTTAAGATAATGACAGATCTGACCAGAGTGTGTCTAATTGTATTTGTGATAAGCATTCATCGTTTTGGGTTAATAGTCACTCTTCACAATGCGGATTTACTGGCTCTCAAAACTGTTGCTCTTGATCTCACATTTTCAGCACGTCATATCTTACTTACAGACGGTATTTGCTGTATTTGTGTTTATTGGCTGGGGGCCTTGGGTCAGGTGTCCTGTCTCTGCTTCCTCCTGGCTTCCCCTCCTCCCTGGCAGAGCATGAGAGTCAGTCCAACCAGTCCTTGGTCAGACTAAACATTACTGAGGAGCAACTAAAAACATCAGCGTTATCAGCCCTGTTTCCAGGCTGAAAGTCAAACCACAGCACTGCACCAGCTACTAAGAAGGAGAAAAAATGCTACTGCTGAACCCAGGACATGCAATATTAAACTATACAAAGTGCATATATGTATGTATAATGTAAATGTAAGGACTAAGAGGGTAGTCTTACCCAATGAATGCCAGCTTTGTTTTTAAAAATGTCTGTAATGCTTTGTCTCAAAACATTTTGTCTTATTATTTCTATGCCATTACTTGTTTCACAACATGAAAAACAGACAATTGGAATAACTAGATAAACTATAGCTGTGTAGTTTTATTAAATACTTGTTTGTGGAGGCAGTATTTGCCAGTAAAAGAAAATGTTATTCTGTGTTTGTTATATTCTGTGCAAAGTTATATGTATACATATAAAAATAATATCTCACTTCATTAAGCCATCACATCCACTTTGTGGAATGTTCATTCCTCTCTAGAGCAATTAAAGTGTTTTCCAAGATCTTGGAATTCTGTTAATTGTTTTTCTCTGAGGTAAACTTTAATTCTTTCTCATGCAAGCTAAACCCATTTCTCATGAAGTGACTTTCCCTATCCTGAAGCTAAGTAATCACCAAGCATTGGGAGGGTGGGAAGGAAAGTAAAACTTTAGGCCTCCCCTAAGCCTCCAAACCCAATTCTTCTATTTGTGTGTGTATTTTTAAATTGATTTATAGTGATTTTAGAGCAAAGATAATCTGTTAAGATAACACTGTGCTGATGTTTCCCAGTGTGACAAGGAAGGACTCAACAGAGCATGTTGTTGGTTGTGATGGACTGGTTCACTGGTACTCATATGAAGCATAATAAGGACTTGGTTAAAGACAGTACAGGGATATGAATATTTATCCTGATGATCGCATTATAGCGTGAAAAGAGCTGGCTAAACTTTAACCAATCACAGCAGCACGGAACTCCATGACATAAGTTGCCTCACTTTGCTAATGTGCTTGCATTGCTGCAGTACCTGCATTGGTTTATTTGAATGCTGTCTTTACTTTGCCTTGCTGGAGAGCAGATACTGATAATGGTAGCAAGAAAAGATACTGATAGATGGTTTCAAGCCAAACAGAGGTCCAATTTCGAGTCAAAATGATTCCAACTTCTCATTAAGTTCGGCGTTTCCTTTTTAGTGGTCATACATGCTGACTACTAGTGACTGTGCTACTTAATCCTACTAAAGCAATAATTTCAGATTTTATTTTTTTTTATTTCTGTGGAACAGAACACTGCATAGAGAACTTTGGCATCACAATAATAAAATTTATCTTATAAGTTTCCTTTTGCATACTTTTAGGAGTGCTCCTAGTACCTTCAGAAGTCCATAAAAGATTACAGCCTCCTTTAATTCAGCAAAATAAAGCAGTATTTATTAAACTTGGAGATTAATCAGGCAATCCAGATTATCTTTGTAAAATACGTCTAACTATCTAGCAAGTATATTTGTGTCTGTGTATGCATCATTACAGCTTTCTTCAGTAAGGAGTCGAAGCTATCAGTGGTATCTTTGTAAAATATTGGCTAGATATTCTTCCTTATTCCTGTTAAATTCAGGGATTTAATAGAGTAGAACATTTAGCCTACACTAAACCTAAAAACTGTTAGCTAAAAATGTCTGTTTCAAATTATACCATATGACTATGAAGTTCTGACATTTAATAACAAGCTTTTCAACATAGGTAATACCCTGCTGTAAAACCAATAGTCCATGTCATAGCTGCAGGCAGCACACAAGCAGCTACTATGCTCTGTTCCTTTAACTCTTTTCATTAAACATTTCTGAAATTAATTTGAAATGTTTTATAATATGTTGAAGTTAAGAGCTGATTATGGATGGTCTTGTAGCAGTAGTTTCATAGTAAATGGACTTAAAGTCATTTGTAGCAAAGCGGTGGTAAATCTGATTTATACTGATAAAACCACCTTGTTCCATTATCAAAGATAAAGGAGGGTGACAAGACAGGAAATCTGTATTGATTTACCGGAATACAACAATAACAACAGAATATCTGGAAGATTTATGTTCTGAGTCATTCGCTATTTACGTGCACCACTGAGATTAAAAGTTGAAGGAGATTGCTACTTTTGTTATAATAAAATAACTTTCCCTTTTTTCAAGACTGTCTTGAGTGTAGCCAAATATTTATTTCCTCCCACAGTTTTAAATATTAGAATTTAATAGCTTCTTCTCTTTGCTACACACCATTAGACTCTTTCCCAGAAGTAATTTATCACGGTACATTCAAAACATGAGTCAGCAAGTCCCAGATGACAAATGGACCTCTCTAATGTCACATGTTGTATCTCTTTCAGATTGTCTGAATTTCTACAAATCCAAATTTATCACAGGAAGATTTAGATTAACACAACTGATCCATAGGAAAGTACATACGTATGTATTCATATTGAACCCACATCTTTTCAGAGAGACTCTTGTAATTTCTAGACATAGGTTTAACCAGATGCTATGTGTATACTACACTTCACATAGGATGATCTACAATAGTACTTTTAATTAACTGTTTATAATGCAGTCACTACTATGTATTTTCACATTATTTCCTAAAATGTAATAATTTCTCTTTTGTCTATTTGTAGATAATAAAGCAACCAGACTGCTTAGTTTTGCTTAGTTGGTATAGCCATAATAAAATCTTTGATTATTTTCATGACTGTATAAAATCATCTTTTCTGTGATGGATTACTTTGAAACATACTGAAATAAATAACTAACTTTTTTTGGGGGGTGGAGGTAGGGTAGACTATGTCTAAGAAAGAGTTTGACTTCAAGAATGAAAGAGTAGGTAGTGTTACGAGATGGTAAAAAGTCAACTGATGATCAAAATAGATGTGTGTTCAAAGTTAGACAGCCTTGACCTGATTAGAAGAAAAGCAGTGCCGAGTAAGTAGAAGCAGAGAGTGGATGGGACAATGAGAGTGGATACTCAGTTCCTTAATTTCTTTCAAATGATTTCAAATAAGATGTAAAATTGGGCTGGAACACTGCTGCAATCAGGAGGGAGTTAGCTATAGATTACAGAAATGTGGTCATGATTTTTGCTTTTTTAAGTAGTGATTGTAAATCTAGAGGATCACAGACTGGGGCTGTAAATGTTTTTGTCACCTATAGGTCTCCAGGATTTAGATTTTGCTTGCCTTCTTGCTCATTTGCACACACAGACACACACATGCAAGGCATTGAAAAGTAAAAAAAGCCAACATAAATTGCCTTTGAATGCTCTATGCCTTTTCTGTATCCGGTTCATTTGTTGAACTACAGGACACTTACTGCCTGCCTGCATGCTCCTAAGTTCTTCCATTCAGGCACTACAGAAGAAGGTTTCTTTCACATTTTTGCCTGTGGGTCTGCAGCATGGTTGTATAATGCAGCAAAACACCATGCAAAGTTTTTGTGAACTGTTTTGTATTTCAAGACTTTTATTATTGGAAAAGGACCATTAAAAAATCAGTAACTGTGGTAAAGTAAGAAGAAGGATCCTCCAGTGATTTGGAATTCTAGAGCAGAGAATTAGTCTTCCAAACAGAATCCAGTTCATTGAGGACAAAGAGTCCATGGATTCTGACTTCAGCTATTCATAGTTTTCAACTTAGCAAGTTGTTCTTCAGATGAGCCTCTTTAAAGGCTTTGCTGCCACACTGTGGGGAAAAAAATATTTATTCCATTTAAACTGCAGATATAAATAACACACAAGCTCAGTTCCCACATCTTCTCAGCATCCAATCCACCCTTCAAAAAGACAGCCAAAGAACCGTAAACTAAAAAATACAGTGTTGGGAAGGACAACATTGGCAATTATATGAAGAAAGTGATTTTAATAGAGGACTGATTGAAATCAATTTAAAGATTCCTCCTATTTATAAATGACAGGTCCAGGAAAAAACAAATATATATAAGGCTCTGTCATTGCAGATATTAAGAATAAACTGGAAATAAGTAAAAAAAAATATAAATTTTAGAACCAAAAAAAGTTTTCAGACGTGACTCTTTTGAATTCATAGAATTACAGAATGGTTTGGGTTACAAGAGACCTTAAAGATCATCTAGTTGCAACCCTCAATATTTCCATTTTTTTCCATTATGGATTGATTTCTCCTTTAAATCAGCCAAGACACCAATTTCTGTATAAGCAATGTAAGGCATGTCCAAAGGACAGGAATTGAGCATGACTTTTTCTTTTATCTGTTGTTTTTTTGGTTTTGTTTATGGTTTTATTTTCTTAATTTTCATTTTTCTTTTGAAAGATCGGTTCAATTTCCAGAATGCTGGCCTGGTGTAATGCACTGGTGCTAGTGCTTGTTACAGATTTCAGTACAAAAGGCTCTCAGACTCCGCAAAGTAATGAATAAAAATACCACTTATTGGCACTAACAGTAGAAAGGAAAAGAGGATAGTGTAGATATTCTTACAGCCTTTCAGATGGACCAATGGGAAAAACAAACTGCTCAGATCCTGCTTGTATTGAGTTTTCCTAGTAGTGAGCAATTCTGTGCACCATTTCTACTGCCAAGCAAATGGGGGGAGCAAGCTGCTTCACATCAAGATAAAGGAGTGTGACCAGCAGGTGAAAGGAGGTGATCCTGCCCCTCTACTCTGCTCTTGTGAGACCTCACGTGGAGTATTGTGTGCAGTTCTGGTGTCCTCAACATAAAAAGGACATGGAACTGTTGGAACAAGTCCAGAGGAGGGCCATGAGGATGATCAGGGGACTGGAGCACCTCTTGTATGAAGACAGGCTGAGAAAGTTGGGGCTTTTCAGCCTGGAGAAGAGAAGGCTTCGTGGAGACCTCATAGCAGCCTTCCAGTATCTGAAGGGGGCCTCTAGGGATGCTGGGGAGGGACTCTTCATTAGGGACTGTAGTGATAGGACAATGGGTAACGGGTTAAAACTTAAACAGGGGAAGTTTAGATTGGATAGAAGGAAGAAATTCTTTCCTGTAAGGGTGGTGAGGCACTGGAATAGGTTGCCCAGGGAGGCTGTGAATGCTCCATCCCTGGCAGTGTTCAAGACCAGGTTAGACAAAGCCTTGGGTGATACGGTTTACTGTGAGGTGTCCCTGCCCATGGCAGGGGGGTTGGAACTTGATGATCTTAAGGTCCTTTCCAACCCTAACTATTCTATGATTCTATGATTCTAAAGATAAGCACAGACAGGTGTCATAGTTGTTGATGCCAATCAGGAGATGCCTGAAGGCTCCCTTGGTAGGAATAAATGGTAGAGTTTGGCATTCCTTTGTGCAGGATTGCACAGCCCCGTGCCATGCTCAGGTCACCTTGTAGGGAGGTCATTATCTTCACCATAGGTAAGGTCCTCCCATTAGCACATCCACACATGTGAGCTGGGATGTGAGCAGTAAATCTTCTTACCGGGCTGCCTTAAGATGTTCTTCGTGTTCCTAGTTTAAAAATACTATTTGCATCTTACATGGAACGTTGATGAAGCAAAATTATGTGACAGGACTTAGGCAGGGCAGCAACTCTTGCCATGAATAACTACAAGACTTTAAACTTAGGAAAAAAGATTGTTCTCTATACAAAACCACAAATTTTCATGTTACCGTTATCACATCTTTCATTTTGCACGTTATTTCTTTACTTCCTATGTTTTATGTAGGCATTTTCTATTTTATGTCCTTCTCCTAGTTTTTTTTTGTAGCTTGTTTTTAAACTTGAACTTTCTGGCTAAGCTAAACAGAAGAGGAGGCATGCACTCCTGGCTGTATGATGTTTTGCAGTAGAAATTAATAAAGAGTAGCTTTCAGGCTCTAACCAAGGGTTGGATCCTTTAATCATAGGCTGAGCCACAGTAAACAGTTGAAAGTGAAGTACGAGGTGACACAGCTGAGTTGTACTAATGCATAATACTTCCAGGATATTAGTGTATTAAATACATGAAAACACAGAAGAATAAAACAAAACCATGATGTGTTTTTGAATTATAAAAAATGAAATAAATTTCTAGGTTCTCAAACTTGGTAAATCTAGGCACATTGTAAACACCTCAATATAGAAACCAGTAACCATATGATTAAAATAATTTGGCTTGCATGCAGTTAAATAATGTAATCTACTTCTGACATTGGAAATATTAGAACCAGATCTAACCACCTGAACAACAAAATATGACAACTGACGAAACCAATGCTTATAAAATTATTCATCTTACCTCATTTTTCTTTTTTCCTTTATCTAGAATTTTCACAAAGCTCCTTTGGTGTCCATGTCTAAAAATATAATATGTTTAACTATCTCTTAGGGAAATGAACTTAAGATGACTTTTTTATACTGAAAAACTATTTACTGTATCACTAAACATAAAATCTACTTACTATCTAGTATAATGTTAAAGTGATTATCTTAAGGATGGTGAAAAAGTTAATTTTTCAGTTCTTTTAAATTAAGATTTTTTTTAAACAAATATTTTTGAAAAGAAAGGCAAAACCTAAGGGCAATATTTGGAGTGATAATTTGTGTATAGCAGAAAGCATGCTTATTAAAAAGCAAAAAAAAAAATAATGAAGGTATTGTTAATTAAGCCACCAAAGGGAATCAATTCACTTCTCTGTAGTTAAAAGGTAAAAATAACATTAATCTTGGTTTATTGTGAGTATGAGACAGTAGAATACAATAAATGCGCTTTTCACATACTTCCCTCAAGGCTGGATTTTTTTGGAAAGAGCTTTGCAACAGAAGGTATTTGTCAGTTAATCAGCTGGTGTTTTGATGAAATTTACTGCTGCCTTGTCTCATGACAAAGTCCTATGATAATCATAGTTCTAAGGTATAGAAAATCAGATTGTCCTACCTGTAAAGACATGGATAATATTAGTCTTAGAAACAAGATGAAATTTACATGGAAAAAACCCAACTAGAAATCTGGTGGGATACGTTGCAGTAAATAATAAAAATGAAAGTGTATAGTTGGATAAATTGTAAACTTGTAATTAGAACATTTTGTATTTATTTTTGTTTAATTTTTTTAATAATGATATACACACTGCAATGTGGGGGTATGAGGTGATTTCCAAACCCTTAACAAGCAATTTAGTTAATCAGTCTGGGATTAATCTCCAGTATGAGAACAATGAAAATAGTCTTCTTCACCAATCTTCCCCAGTGTACACTTTCTGTATTGAAAGATGCTGAATTTTCTCAGAGCTATGGAATGATAGCAGTTCTAAATCTACATGTTTTCCTCTTTACCAAATAAATAAATAACAGCCTCATAGCAGTTGAACTTGCAAGTCCTAGAACCAGAATCAGCAGACATTTAATGTTGGAAGGCACCTGCTTCTGCTGAAATTTGAGCTAAGTAAGAAATTAGGTCAAGTTGTGGAGGACCTTGTCCGATCAAGTTGTGAAAATCCCCATAGTTTTATAACTATTTTAAAAACAAGGGAAAACATGCATGGAATAGAATCATAGAAAGTCAAAGTAGATGTAGGGTGAGTTCAAGTCCCAGTCTGATTCTGTAAAGTTCACAGTGACATAAACCATTAAAAAGTACTGACAATTTTAAGCCACCTCAAAAGTATTTGCTTCCTCTTTATGGACTTTTTGGGGTGGGTTGGGTGGCTAATATCAGTCAGAAATTATGAAAAACCATGCCAAGTGCAAAGTCCTACACCTGGGTCGGAGCAATCCCAGGCACAGCTACAGGTTGGGCAGAGAAGAGATTCAGAGCAGCCCTGCGGAGAGGGACTTGTGGTGTTCGTAGATGAGAAACTTAACATGAGCTGGCTTCAGTGTGCCCTCACAGCCCAGAAAGCCAACCGTATCCTGGGCTGCATCAAAAGGAGCATGACCAGCAGGTCGAAGGAGGTGATCCTGCCCCTCTACTCTGCTCTTGTGAGACCTCACTTGGAGTATTGTGTGCAATTCTGGTGTCCTCAACATAAGAAGGACATGGAACTGTTGGAACAAGTCCAGAGAAGCACCACAAGATGATCAGCAGGCTGGAGAACCTCCCATATGAAGACAGGCTGAGAAAGTTGGGGCTGTTGAGTCTGGAGAAAGAACTAGATGAACTTTAGGTCCTTTCCAATCCTAACTATTCTATGATTGAAAATAAAGCTGTAACAGCAGCTCAAATCCAGAATAATCCATTTTGTGTCCCTTGGGTCCCATTTCTTTGGGAAGACAAAACAGAAACATATCAGAGAAGTTAGATGGGCATTATTACCCCTAAGCAACGTACAATTCTAAAGTTTATTCTTATGAGAAAAATGTAAGATTTCTCACCAGCTGGTTTATTCAAACCTTCCAACATGTACTTGAACATACTGCTTCACATTCTCCTGTGAACTTTTGCAGACTTATTGAGCAGATAGTATGACTTGATGTTTTGCATAATATTTTCATGCCCTGTCTTAGGATGAATCTAGAATGCTCATTTGATTTCAATAAAGTGCAAGGTGAATTTGACTTGCTATGGGCTTGCCCAGGAATGGATGCTACGTACTAAATAATTCCATCGCATATCACAGCTGGCTTTCTTAGGTTCTAGATAAAGGGTTTAAGAAGTAGGGAAGGTTCTGGTGCTGAATGGAGCATAAATTATTTCAGTCAAAAAAAGCACAAGTTGTCAGGCATCAAAAATGTGCCAGAATTAAATTCTTGAACAGTATGCTAGCGATGTCTTCAGGAAAAAGAAGATGTTTTTCTTCCACTCCCCATCATAAGGCTGTTTTCTTTCCTTTCATTTTTCTTTTCATTATCTATAGTGTTTTTACTGCTTCTTGCATGCAGATGTTCTTTTGCTCTGCAGTAATTATCAGAGTGTGTCAGTGGTTGCTGATGCATTTATTGATTCCTTCTGCACAAATTTCCCAAAAGGATTTGCTATATTGGGAAAACAGCTGTTTCTTCATGCCTCTGTTTGCATTTCATATAATTGCAAAGCATGGCCATCCTCCCACTGAAGTTTCTTTAGCAGAACAAAGAGTTATACAAAGTCTGTGGAGCAAGCATGTTGAGGATATACTCTGTCTCTAAATCAAGATCTCTAAAATCACTGTGAACAAGATAAAGGTGCTTCGAAGTTCTGGACTGTAATTAATTTTGTTTTAGAAATAGCTGGTTTTCTGTGATGCTCCAACGCAAGCATTTGATGTATGATTTGAGGGAGAAAATACTTTTCTGCTGACTAATTTTAACCACTATTATTTATGTGCATTATGGAGCAATGCTATTAAAGATTAAAGCCAGAAATGCTTAGACCTTGTCTTGCACTACAGCATTTGAAAATAAGAGGAAATTTTCTGACATTTTCTTTTTTTAAATTCTTTTATTCTCACACTCGCCTGAAAAAAACACTCTACATCAGTGGTAACTACAGTAAATTCACCTAGGGGGAGGTAAAGTATTTGTTTCTGCTAAAGGGATGTGACCTGTGGCTTTTACAGATCCTGACTCAAATATTAATTATGTTATTACATTTTATTACTTCTAGTGGGTTTACTTCTTAGAAATGATGAAGTTCTGCTAGTTTTCCTAGGAGTTATGATTGCTCAGTCTCACTGAGGTTTCAGGCAAAGGAACCTGAAAATGGCTGGATTTTCTTTTTAAAGAGCATCAAAGGACAAGGATTTGAGGATCATATCTGTGTCAAATATTAGTCTTTGTGGGCCCATATAGCATTCAGAAATTTCTGAGTAAAAAAATATTAATTTTTTAATTTTTTTTTTTCTGGAAACTTTTAACAAGAAGGAACTAATTCAACATTTACCTATCCAGTACTACATCACAATCTAGTCCTATTTATTTAATATTACCATGTGATGTGCCCTACACTGGCTATTATAACATAGGCAACTCTATTTGTATCTTAAGAGCACTTGAAATTTGAAGAGGTGTGCAAGAAGATGCTATATTGTGTCATATCATCTGTGATTCTATGATGATATTCAAGCTTTTCCACTAAATTATGCCTCTGATTTCTGATTATGCATATCAAGATAGAAAATATGGAGAGCCAGGCATATTAATAGTTAGATTGTAAAGAGACGTATGCCTATGAGAGGGCAGTTGGTAAAAGCTGTTACCTTCTTTGGTTTTATTTTCACAATCCTAGCTCATTTTCCATACATTGTGAGAGAGAGGATCCCTAATGCAGCAAACTGATATCAAGAAACAGAGATACAGGACAGAATGTGAAGGCCAGTATTACAATGGTGTTTTTTTTCTTGTTTATAAAAGAGGGGAGATGCAGTATTGACCTGTTTCAATTTCATATATGGAATCACGTAAGCATTGCCTGCAAGTTTGCAGATTATTTTTCTATGCATACATATGTGATTTCTATATAGAGTTAAATTTGAAATTGTCTCTGCCATAGTATGAGCTGTATGAAGCACTATTTTTAATTGAATTACGGTTTTGGTTTTACTTTGAGCTTTTCTGAGAGTAGAAAAAACCCTAAATATCTACAGAGGAAATTGAAATGCTAACTACTTAGACGTAAAAAACAGTCTTAAATAAATTAGCTGTCTTAAGTAAATTATTCACAATAATATTCCTCCTATCAGTCAAGCTCTAGCATAGTGAAAGTTGAATCCATGATGCTGTTTAGATTTTGCTTGTAGTTTTAGGAAGTGATGATTATGGGTTGAGGGTTTCTGACTGAGCGAAAAGGTTTCTTCAGTTTGCCATTTAAAAAGTCATAAGTAATAGGAAATAACAGCAGAACTGACCAGCAAGGACACTCTAGCAGGGTATTACAGCAAGGACGTTAGCTGCGTAGTACAGACACACTCACAGCTTCCAGGGCTTAGGTTGCAGGCAGTCAGATGCCCCTGTCACATTCTGTGTTTGATGACCAGCAGTTTGGGTTAGGCTATTCATCATGCCAACAGCAGTAACTGTAATTTCACAGGCAGATGGGAAAAAGTTCATTAAAAAAACCCTACTAGGTAAAGCAAAGAAGAAAGGAAAACCTTAGAATGCAGTTATTCAAGAGTTTTCCAGGCCAGACACTAACTTCCAAGTGTACCTCCTAAATACATATGCAAATGTATATGTATATGTGCATCTATGTGTGCAGCCAAAGAGAGGATGAATCAGGAAGAACTCTTTAGAGTGTGAGGACAGTATGTAGGACATTTGTTATTTTTCTATCTAATTTGTTGTAGCTCAGCAACTATCACAGAATAAGAAAATAATTACTATAACAGGAAAGATTCTGTTGTGCTTTAGGACTTTCGTCCTGGAGATGCAGCTTTCCCAAAGACATTTTGTTTTTAAAGAGTAAATAATCTATAAAAACTTAGCTTTCAGAAGATATGCAGCCACAACTGCATTAAAGTCATGCCTGATAGTTATCTGTCTATTGAAGAGGGTGCACAGATGCCTGTGGTGCCTTCTAGTGACATCTGAGAGCAGGTATTGTCTTCCCACTGCTCTGAGAGTCTTTATCAAAATAGACTTTAAAGATTTCTGTCTTTTTAGCATTTTTAGCCCAGTATTGTTATTCTAATAATTGTTTTCACATTTAAAATCTTTGTTACTGTGCTGCTAAGTGGTCGAAACTACTAAAGCATTTGGGGAATTTCTTACTTAAGAGATGAAAAGGTTGTGATGTGGTAAATTAGGTTTCACTATAATGTGCTCCTGGTAAATTTAGGTTAAAATGATAAACAAACTGTCATTCTTGTCTAAGCAATGTTGCTGCTGTTTAGATGACTTCTGAGCAGAAAACTGTCTCAGTGATATAAATCACATCAAAATGAATGGGAATCTAAGTTAGGTTTCTTAATGATAATTAAAACCAGGCAGCTTCGTCTTGAATAATTGAAGTGCAGCAGAACATGTTCACAAAGTCGTGGTATGGGCACTGAAGGAATGAATCCTGAAATAGCTGACATTAATTTCTCTGTAAATACCACATCTTGTAAATATATGGCTGAAAGCAAAATGAGGGAAAATACAAGAAAGGAGCTTTTCCCTGCTTTGTAATAAATAACAATACAAAGTTTGTATTAAAAAGTAAACTTCACCTGTGACTACAATATTAAATATAACTACTGAAGGATTTTGAATGTTATACTTTTAAGTCTCTAATGGCATCTAAGCTTAGCTGCACGGTTCTGTGATAGCAGTATCAGCCCTCCTGCATTACTCAGGTTGATTTTGATCAGATCGTGATCTGATTAGGGTTCATGATTGTATTATGCCAGCTAAGCCAGAGGGACAATCTGGATTTACAGTGGTACTGTTTAATTTATCACCTTTATGCTACATGGGAAGACAAACAATTTCAGTTGTGATGAAACACGGGGAGGGAAGCATGTGATCCAACATTACAGCTGCTAGTGTAAGCTCAGTCTGCCAGCATTCTATTTTTTTCTTTAGAAAAAATGGATTATCAAGAAAGACAATCTTGACAATTGTCAAGAGATTGTTGATATATTGAATCATGTTTTGCATCAGTCTTACTGTCTTAAAATACATCCTTGCTAACGTCAGTGAAAACTCATTGAAGCATTTTTGAGGGAAGAAAAAAAGGTAAGTGTAAAGATCATTTTTCCCTAGGAAAAAAAGGTAGATGGCAAAGGTTAAAGGATAATGCTGCTTCTGCTCAACAAACACTCCTTATCTTTGAAGTAACTCATGATACTTCAGAACTATTAAAAATTTTCCTGAACTCCTCCAACTTAAAGGCTGTCATACAATGTTCCCAGCCTTGTAATGAAAGCTTTCCTCTTTGTTCCAAACAAGCACTTTGTGCCAGGTCTTCAGTCTATTTCTAGAACATGTTTCAGTTTTTTACTCCTTTCACATGCAATTTTAATCTTTCGAGCCTGTGAGGACATTCCACTCAAAATAAGTGCTGCAGATCTGGCCTTCACCAGGGGCATTGCTGCACTGCTCATTGTTATCATTACTATTTCTGTTAACTCGACAACCAAGTCAAAATTTATACACCTAACCAGACCTACAGAAATGAATGGGGCTACATGTTTAGGAAGGCAGTATTTTATGAGCTCTGCGGCTACAAAGAAGTCAGAAGTGTTGCCATTTGCTTTAATAAGGCTCTATTACATCTTTACCAGCCTGAATGCCCTAAGTGATCCTTAAGACCTTAGATTTGAGGACCATTGTTCCCAACTGCTTAAATTCAGTGCCTGAACAAAGAGTGAAAACAAATATTTTCTCCTTTTATTTTTTTATAACTGGAAGCAGTAAATTTACCATCAGTTCCTATACTGAGAAATAATCTAAGCCTTACCTACTGTTATAGTGATGTGTGATTCATAGTAGATTTAAGTACACTTCTTAACAAGTGTTATTACCAGTAATAGGAAGAATTAAACACAGTTCTTTAACTTTTATCCTGAATTTAAGTATTTATCAAGAACAGTCTCTGAATAAAATAATGACATTTTGAAATGATAACATGGTGATGCGACTTT
This sequence comes from Pezoporus flaviventris, assembly GCF_033815535.1. Lineage (NCBI taxonomy): Eukaryota > Metazoa > Chordata > Aves > Psittaciformes > Psittacidae > Pezoporus > Pezoporus flaviventris. Next base: position 14,916,869 of record NW_026892550.1, on the reverse strand, counting down.
CAACAGAATCTCTGAATCTTGTCAGATGTCTGTCAGCATACAATGCATACTCAAAATGGGAATACAGTTATTTTTAATGTAATCACGTTCTAAAATCAACCTTCATTTCTTCATGATTATTAAAAATCTGTGGTGTTTGGAGAGATAACAATCATCTAAGTTTTTAATCTATCAGTAGATTAAATAGATTCTTATCTCCATAGCTCTGCCATGCTTTTCATGTCAGTAAATATCTCAGATTAGTCAAAGTGTCCTTGAGCTGTTTTAGTGTTCCTTTTTCACTCCAGTTTTATCCTCATTTAAATTCCATCTGTCAGTGTCCACTGCCGGAATTTTGCAAAAGAGAAAAGATGAAGTTGGCATTATTGAGAAAAGATGTGCCAGTAATAGCTAAGTCATGTTTTCAAATAAGAAGTAGTCATTGGTTTTGTAGTAATAAAAAGGTAGCTATAACAGAAAACAAGACAAAACAAAAAAGCCCCACAAAAAAAAACAAACAACCACACAAACCAAAAAGCCAAACAAACCCAGCAAAAAAACACCCAAACCCAACAGTAACAACAAAAAACCCTCTTTAATTTAGATTTTGGAATCTTGAAACTATAACCAGTATTAAACTACTGCACTGATATGATCACTAGTGTGATAGATTCATTTAAGTAGGAAGAGTTCATAAAACCAGTCAGAGCTTCATCAGGATGAAAGGTAACCAATCTGTATGGGGAGGACTCTCTGCTCAGTAAAGTTAGGGAGCAGTGACGTCTGGTGGCTTAAAATATTTGGTGAGATCAGCTTTGAACTTCTGAACTGTGCTTGGTGGGTTGGCTAATGGATACAGCACCTTTAATGAGAAGCCACTGCCTTAAACCTGTGAGTGGATGTCCAAGAGCAAATGAGATGACCCTCATTCTTTACATTTGATAAAAAAGAAATGAGCTACACTGGGACAGTGCAGATAGCTGGCCAGGAACCGCACCAACTGCTGCAGTGCCAGCAGAGTCCCTGGGAAAATACATACCAGTGAGCATCCAAAATAGATATAGAGAGTAGGTGGGAAAGGCAGAAGTTGACCTAAGCATTCAGAGAGAGTATTCTGGAGGGCTTCGAGATGTCACTGAAAATATTTTCCTGGTGCTCACAGGCATCTTGAAAAAGGTATGAAGTATTCAGGTTACGGCTTAAACCTTAGAATGAGGTCTAGATGAGTCATGATCTTTGTGTTAGCAGTCCCTGAACCTTTCTGAAGACTGGCAGCACCAAAACAGGAAAATTACAGCCTGATGTGAACTGGAGGTGAACATTAAGCAGTGGGAAAGGATTCACTTTCTTTTTCATTCACTCAGAACATGATATGCCTAAGCTAAGCTAATGAAAAAGCTAATTCTTCAACATAAATGACAAGTGAAAAGAATGAGAACTGCATTTTGTCTTTTCATAGCTGTTAAAATAGCCCCACACAGACTTTCTGGCAGAAGCTCAGACATCATACCCACACCAGTGAGTCAGATGAGTTTGAAATTGAATGGCAAATGAGAAACAGTGTAACACAGCCGTTCAACATGACAGAAGCACAGCATTTGAACAAATAACACACTTGAGTGGTCCAGTGAATACTACTGTCTGCTGCCAGTCAGCAGAACCGTTCAATGTAGTTTAAGCTCTTGGTAACAAGTTTCCTTGGTGATTCACTGGCAGGTGATCCATGGAGAGAAATGTGGAAGAACAGCATACAGGATCCTGGAATCAGGTGGTATTTTCCACTGATAAGCACTGCTTCCAGACTGTAGTGGTGTAGAAAGCTGGCAGACATAGAAGGCTTTCACAGCTCTAAAAGCATTGAAATATGCCAATTTTAGGAGCAAAATTTCTTATAAGCTTTCAAGCCATGTGGAGCATCAATATGTTTTCCATGCTATACTTGTCAGTTTAAAGAGAAATAGTAAATTTATAAGGCACAACAATTCAGCAAAGTCTGCAAGGTCTGTGTGCAAATGAAAAGAGAGATGTCCCGGAGTACTTAGCACACCCAACATGTGCTATTAAAAAATTTAACAGACTTCATGCTAAAAAGTATAAAATAAGGCATATATGATTCTGAAAGCTGCAGTTGTCATGTTCTTTTCACACATGTGATGATGCTTACCAGCTCAGGTGAAGCTTTTAAGTGAAATCCAGTTAACATTTTTTTCCCATGGAAATGAAGTATCCAGTATCATTATGATGCATGTGTTTAATTGGAGGCAGGCATGCATAGTGTGGGGTCTACTTTTGACCTAATAACATTTGAAAATAATCTAATTTCATTCAGATTTGGTGGAGGGTGGATTCCTTAAAGGTATTCATTTCCACCTGCTTCAGGAAAATTCAGGACTCTGGGGCAGGGAAAGAAGCTTCTTAGTACAGAGTAGTACAGGGGGAAAAGCCATGAAAAAGAGGATTGATAAAATATCACCTAGGAGTATCCAGACAGCTACAAATTGCAACTCAGGCAAGGGTCTCATGTTTGCTAATATTTTGCTAAGTATCTAAAGCTGTATTTGCCTTGATTAGTACACATGTATTTACATTACAGCTGAACATAATTGAGCACCTTTAACTGAGAATTTTTACATAGCTGGATAGACTGTCCTTGACTCTGTTCCAATATGTGGTTGCTTTATAACAGACATGGAACAATTAACAACTTGTAAATCACCCAGGTAGTCAGTAAAACAATTGTCACTACTCAGTCTCTGCTAGAAAATTCTAAGCATTTCACTAAGTATTTCAGATGAATTCAGGTTTTTGAGATTTTATGTCCTTTTTACTTTTCCTTTTAATGTGTTGGTACAAAAACAAGGTGATATTTTCCAACATATTTTATCTTTTTAAGGTAATAATAATAGAATGCAATCTTATCTGTACACATAAGGGAAAATAACAGGGAAAATAAAGTAGCTATCCATATTTTTCACTAGTAACTGTGTTCTTTTATATTCCTTTTATATATTTAACATTTCATATTTGCTTCTTCCAGAGTCTCATATAATTAGTAATCTTGTTACATTTGTGGAGGAGAAAACTCTTTTCTACAATTTTAATATCTTTTTGTGGGTGTGTGTCTTTGTTTTACCCAGCTGTGTTTGGCTTTACTGCATCAATACAAGATATCAGAGTTTCTTACAGCTCTTCTGCACCACCATTGTTCTTTTGGAATCAGTCCTCTCTTCTGCTTTGTAACTCAGCACCAGTGGCCATTGTTGCTGTGTAGCAGATGGGAGGGAATGCATTTCCAGCAGGCCAGGCTGCTTTAGAGCCAAAGGGGTGAAGTCTAGAGAACTAAGAGAAATTCAGACTAGGCTTTTCAATTTCTCCAGCAGCAGCAAGCCCCCAGCTTTTCTGTACTCGTACGCTATTGTACTACCACTTGCATAGTGATGGTCACGTGCAGCATTCATAGTGGTCTAGATCACAGGATCACAGAATGGAATCATAGAATATCTTGAATTGGAAGGGATGCATAAGGATCATTGAGTACAAGCCCTGCTCCTCACAGGATGATCAGACAACTAATGGCTCTGAAAAATAAGGGAGAAAAAAAAAAAGTGGTTTTTCAGCTAACCATCCTTGACCCATCCAGCTGAAGGAACTGTTGTGCCAGCAGAATGGACAGGAGGAGAGCAGCCTTGGAGGAGATCCAGGATGGGAAGGTAGGGAATCAAAAGGTGCTTATATCAGTACAGCTTTTGGAGTAAAAAGGCTATGGTGCACTGCTTTATGATAGGTCAAATTTGTGTGGAGGTGACAGCTGTGTTTAGATTATATTGGGGACCGTAATCTAGGCTGATGAACTAAGGAATTAATTTTACTCTGCAATAGGTTGTAAGCCTAAAGTCTCCTTTCATCCAGCTGATGTCAGTAGTGGATCGAATATCTTATTAGGCAGTAGCTGTATAAAATATGACTAAAGAGAACCCTTTAAAATCTTACTGCAGCACGCAGCTAGTATTGTCACAATGATGTTACAGTCTGCCCTTGTCAGCAAAGAAGGAGTGGACCATAAAAACTAGGACCACATCACTTAAGATGTGTTTTCACCTATCACTTTTACGTCTGGAAAAGAAATATAAGGCAATTTGTACTGCATTTGTCTGCATTTGAAGAAAGTGGCTCACGTCCTATGCTTCCCTCAGAAATTAAGATCTTAACTTTCTAAATAAACACTGTGGGGTTAATTGAGATTGGCATGCTCATTCATGAGAAGAAACCCAGGGGATCTTGGCATTTACACTTAAATTGCACATTCCATGTGTGGGATGTAACACACGGCTGTGTTTGCCTACACCAGACCATGCGTTATGTTGCACTTTTAAGCTTTAAAGGATGTTGTGAATTACTGAGCACTCAATAGTTTGATAATAGGAATTAAATGCACTCAACACTCAGCATGACCCAAACACTAAAAAATCATGCCTGTGATTGTAGTCACATATTTAGCAAAATTATTACAGGCTTTGATATTGCATTAAAATAAACTTCCAAAGCAAAATGCCTAAGCTTTACAGATAACCTGGAAAGTCTGGTTATGCTTGTTATGGCATGGACGCTTCCAAGTCAAAATGAGTAGCAGAGGGCAAGCAGACCTTGTGCCCTTCCACGGGGAGGACTATTAAGCAGGCTCAGATGACCTGGGCAACACACCTTGACTTCCAGCCTGGGGTGTCTGCTCACTTTTCCCAGAACAAGAGTGTTTTAAGCTGGATCAGTTCACAGCTTGGTGGACTGCAGCTCCCAAGCAGTTGTGCTCACATAAATGAGAGGGTGGGCAGATACAGCTGGGTGAGCGACATATGGGAGTTGTCGTTCAGGTTACATTTGTGGAACCACAGCCATGTCACCTGCTTATGTTGTCTTCACTAATATGGAGAAAAGCACAGGAATATTCATACCTAACTAACATTTAAGGTGCCTGTTCAGAGAACAAAACAAAGCAATGTGGCAAAGTGCACATCACTGTAAACATCTCAACACCTTGTCAGCTGGGGAGTGCAGCCTGAACACAGCTATGGGTGCTTTGGCAGCTGTGGGTAGCAATGGATGCTGACCTGTCTGCACATCTGTACAGAAATATGCATGTGCTTGGTTTGTAGACCTCTTATTCCTGACTAAAAACTATTTAGTTAATGTAATCTACTGAAAGCAAATGTATCTCAGAGTCCATTACTTGTCCACTTGCTGAGTTCTCACATTCCCAGGAAGCACTGTTTTATTTTTCTGTCATAAATTTATTTATATAAGGATATATGTATATATATATGACACGCTGACTGCATTGACCCTGCTTGCCAGGTGACAGAACATGACATACATAAGATTCTTTTGGTGAAAAAACATACAAAGAGAAGGCAGTGTTTTAAGCTAAGGATTTTTCAGAGTGAAATTTGCGGAAATTAAAACACTAGGTGGTACAACCATCTGATTTAATTTATAATCTTTTCATCATGGTGAACATTATATTTCCAATTCAGTGGCGGTAATCTAATATGCTGTGATGTTGGCTAATGATTTCTCAGACATTCTATATTCACTAAAGCTTTTGTCTTTACATCTGCCTCTATAGATGAATTTGCATTTTAATTAAAGTGTTTAAATGAGCGATATTAAAGCCTGGAAAAGGGAACATAATTTTTACATCCTCTCTAATGTAATTTAAAAACACTGGATTTTATCTGTTGTGGAGCATTAAAGATAAAATCAATTTATGTTTATTATTTTCCAGTTTATTTAATAGTTTCTCTATTTTAAGAGCTTTACATTTAAATTTATTTACTTGAAATGAATACAGTATAAGCTACATTGTCGTACCATAGCCTCTATACTCTAAAATGTATGACTTCCTGAATCTTGCTCTTACAGTTTCAGTAAAGATATTATAGGTAAAGTTTTGATTAATTACAAGTGTCATAAATTACACTGAATTTGATAAAATTTAGTGATAGATTAAATACATTGTATCTATCACTTCAACAGCTTTTGTTCTGTCTCTTTCTTAATTTTTTAACTGAACAGCAAAAGCATAAAATCATAACAAACATTGATTAGATAGCAGAATAGCACATAAAGTCAACTACTGTTTAGACTTAAATACATAACATGCATTTTCAGGGTTTCTGGATGGCCCTAAAAGAGTGTTCTTAAAGACTACCACTTTCAGTTTCTCTAATTTAAAAGCTTTAACTAGGATCTCCAGATACTTAGCTAGAAGTCCAGCAAGATGGCCACAGGCTCAGTTTCTGTTTTCATCTTAAAAACTTCAGTTCCACACAATTTTTCCTTGAAGGACCTTTCCTTTTTTTCTTACCAGTGTGACAGAGATCTCTTATGTTCAAGTGAAGAATTCTGTCTACAAAGACAGGGGATAAAAATCATTCTCTTATTAATCATTAAAATTATGAAGAAAACCAATAGCATTTAAGGCAACTCATCTGTGAAATTCTTCATTTGTATTCCCTCTAGAAAACAGGATTTCCTCCAAAGCTGGTGACACATGTCGACCAGGCCCATCATTTCCCATCAATTTGTATAAACACAGTTCTTCCCTTTGTTTCACTAATCTATCACTGTTTAACTTTTCCAAAGATACATTCTGTCATGCAAAGTGGATTTCTTTTGCCTGATACACAATGCTTACTTGATTCAAAGCCATCCAAGCAAAACACTTAAGTGGAATTCAGAATTATCCAATGGACTCACAGCATACTTACCCAGCATCCTATACTGTAGTGTCACCAAACATGAAGTTAGCATCAGTAAAAGTGCCGTTCTAACAAGAAGTTTTTGGGTGTTTTTTAATTGAATTTTGAAATCTCCTCAGACAGGGTATGATCAGATAGCATTGTGTTACACTCCTGGATACACAGTTATGAACTGAATAAAACACTTCCTTCAAAAATACCTAGTATTCTGAAAGATCTGATGTTTTGGGCAATATTTGTTCTTAATTAAGAGTCTTCAGTAGCTTCATTAAGCTATTGAAGTTAGTTTTAAACTGCATAGCATATATTTTTTAATAAAAGCAAATTTTAGGTGTAAAAATACACTTGTAAGTTTCATCACTTACAGGTGTATTTTTACATTTTGGTCTTGGGGATTCCTTACACCATGATATAATATCTGTGAAAAGGAGCATGAGAAAGCTAAACTTGCTTTGTATTGGAATACATTTGGTTTATGTTTTCAGGGAAATGTGAATCCAGCATGCTGTTGTGTTGTGTGTTCCATGAGTTAGAATGGAGCAATTCCAGAAGTTGTGGGTTTCTTGCTGGTGAATCAACTGCTGTTTTCCATGTCTAAATCTCAAAAGAACTGTTACTCTGCTGTCCAGTACCTACTTTTTCTGTTTCTATGTGTGCAGATAGATAGGTTGAAAGCATAACTTAAGAATAAAGAATTATATAGAATCATGGAATAGTTAGGGTTGGAAAGGACCTTAAGATCATCAAGTTCCAACCCCCCTGCCATGGACACGGACACTGCACACTAAACCATGTCACCCAAGGTTCTGTCCAACCTGGACTTAAACACTGCCAGAGATGGAGCATTCACAGGTTCCTTGGGCACCCATTCCAGTGCCTCACCACATTAACAGGAAAGAATTTCCTCCTTCTATCCAATCTAAACTTCCCCTGTTTAAGTTTTAACCCGTTACCCCTTGCCCTGTCACTACAGTCCCTAATGAAGAGTCCCTACTCAGCATCCCTATAGGCCCCCTTCAAATACCGGAAGGCTGCTATGAGGTCTCCACGAAGCCTTCTCTTCTCCAGGCTGAACATCCCCAACTTTTTGTGTTGAGGACACCAGAATTGCACACAATACTCCAAGTGAGGTCTCACGAGACCAGAGTAGAGGGGCAGGATCACCACCTTTGGTTGGCTTTCTGGGCTGCAAGCACACACTGCCTGCTCATGTTCATTTTCTCATCAACCAACACCCCCAAGTCCTTCTCCACAGGGCTGCTCTGAATCTCTTCTTTGCCCAACCTGTAGCTGTGCCTGGGATTGCTCTGATCCAGGTGTGGGACCTTGCACTTCCCATGGTTAAAATTCATAAGGCTGGCATCAGCCCACCTCACAAGTGTGTCAAGGTCCCTCTGGATGGCATTCCTTCCCTCCAGCGTATCAACCAAACCACACAGCTTGGTGTCATTGGGAAACTTGCTGAGGGCGCACTCAATCCCACTGTCCATGTCACAACAAAGATGTTGAGCAAGACCAGTCCCAACGCCGATCCCTGAGGGACACCACTCGTTACTGGTCTCCAGCTGGACATTGAGCCATTGGCCACAACTCTTTGTGTGCAGCCATCCAGCCAGTTCTTTATCCACCGAGTGGTCCATCCATCAAATTGATGTCTCTCCAATTTAGAGACAAGGATGTCATATGGGACAGTGTTGAACGCTTTGCACAAGTCCAGGTAGATGACATCAGATGCTCTACCCCTGTCCATCAGTTCCGTAGCCCCATCATAGAAAGCCACCAAATTGGTCAGGCAGGATTTCCCCTTAGTTAAGCCATGCTGGCTGTCACCAAGTACCCTGTTGATTTTCATGTGCCTTAGCATGCCTTCCAGGAGAATCTGCTCCAAGATTTTGCCAGGCACAGAGGTGAGACTGACTGCTCTGTAATTCCATGGGTCATCCATTTTCCCCTTCTTGAAAATGGGGGTTATATTTCCCTTTTTCCAGTCATCAGGAACTTCACCTGACTGCCATTAGTTTTCAAATATGATGGCCAGCGGCTTAGCAACTTCATTTGCCAGCTCCTTTAGGACCCAAGGATGGATTTCATCAGGACCCATGGACTAGTGCACATTCAGGTTCTTAAGATGGTCTCGAACCAGACCCTCTTCTACAGTGGGCCTAGGGTCTTCATTCTCACAGTCCCTGCGTCTGCCTTCCAAGACTTGGGTGGTGCGTTCAGAGCCTTTGGCAGTGAAGACCGAGGCAAAGAATTCATTCAGAACCTCAGCCTTCTCCAAATCCTGTGTAGCTAGTTCTCCCGAGAGCTTCCAGAGGTTGCCTACATTCTCCTTAGTCTGTTTTTCATTTGCTATGTACCTGTAGAATCCCTTCCTGTTATCCTTAACATCCTTAGCCAAGTTTAATTCTAACTGGGCCTTAGCTTCCCTAACCCGGTCCCTAGCTTCCCAGACAACATCCCTGTATTATTCCCAGGCTGCCTGTCCTTGCTTCCACCTTTTAGAAGCCTCTTTTTTCAATTGAATTTTCCTCAGGAGCTCCTTATCCACCCAAGTAGGTCTCCTGGCCCTCCTGCTCCACTTCCTTCTAGTTGGGATGCAACACTCTTGAGCTTGTAGCAAGTGATCCTTGAATATCAACCAACAGTCTTGGGCCCCCCTGCCCTCTAGGGCAATTTCCCATGGAACCATACTGAGCAGGTTCCTGAAGAGGCCAAAGTCTGCTCTTTTTAAGTCCAGGGCAGTGAGCTTGCTGCACTCTTTTCTCACTGTCCTGAGGATCTCAAACTCAACCATCTCATGGTTGCTACAACCAAGGCTGCCCTGGAGTGTCACATTTCCAACGAGCCCTTCCCTGTTGGTGAGCATGAGGTCAAGCATGGCACCTCTCCCTGTTGACTCCTCATATCTTCACTATTTCACTACCTGATAATTTCCTCATCAGTAAGAGTGCCTTTGGGCAATTGGATTGCCATGACTTACTTGCTGTCCCTGTTTAAGATGATATTTGGATTTGTACAAATCTGCCTTGATACCTTCCTCTGCCTGCATGCATTGTGAAGTACACCAGGTAGTTCAAGACATCTCAGGAGCAATAAAGTTTGCCTTTAGGAGAGCTTAGAAATGTTTTTGATAAAGAGCATAAAATCGGCTGCAAGACCAAATAGTATTCAACAGATAGAGGTATGACGAAAAAGAAAATACGAATTTTCCTTTCTGTTCCCTCTGCCACTGATCATGGATTGTCATACAAAGTGAGTATTTGAAAATAAGTAAAGTTACATGTTAAAATAAGTAAGTTTGGCTTCTGTTTTCTAAAAAGTTAGTTTAAGGCTTCAGGGTATGGCAAATCAATAATAATGTCTAGTTAACACAGAAAATAATGGGTATGAATAAATTGATTTTAACTTTTTTTTTCCATTTTAGGATAAAATCAGCCTTTACACTTTTCCTATTAGCAAGTATAGGTTTTCACGGCATTAAAAAAAAAGACAAATGAGTGGATCCATAACTTTTGTCCTTCGTAAGAAAGACTTAAAAGGTTATTTGAATCTGGTTTACTGCAGGAAGACATTAAGAAAGAAATATGTGGAAAAAATTTAAAAGAGGAACAAAATTAAAATTGACACACTATCTTGGTGTATATAGAAAGAAGGAGGCAGTTACTGAGAACGAAATAGGCCCACAAAAAGTTGTCCTTCTGTCCATATTATTGGTTTCCTCACTTTTCTAACTGTATTGTACTTTTTAATAGTTAATATTAGAAAGTTTATATTACTGTTATATAATATAGTACTGATATACAATATATACTTCTGGTTACAAAATGTATTTCTGGATGGGTATTTTTTATATATAATCAGAAAACATTTATGTTACTGAAAGTCATTAGAGTCAAAGCAGACACTATTTCAAACACCTGGTTGCTGAACACAAACTTTTTTCATTCAGCTCTGCTGTTCTAGCGAATTGCTTAAGAGGGCAGCAAAGAAGCTCCTAGAAGTAAAAATGCTTGTATTAGCAAAGCAATATAAAGTAATAACTGTTTTCAGTGGAAAGTTTTAAATTATAAAGTGACTGAGAAATAATGATTGCAAAGCTAATAGATAGAACATTCCTGAAAATGTGTTTTTCTACACCCAGAGTCATCTTCCTGCTGCATGTTTATATTGCCACTAATAAGATTATTGGAATACAGTCAGATAATAGTGTTCGCCTTATGGTCATGCTGAATGAAAAAGAATGTGCTTGCAGCATCAGTGAAGACCGGTTGAATAAAATGTGTAAATAATCCTGTGAAGACAGACCTAAACCCAATCCTGGGCAGTCTGCTGGGCTCTTTTGGACACCATACCTTCTGCTTTTTGACAGGGTGGCTCTTGCTGACCTAAATTGGGGTCCAGTTCAATAGACAGGTGAGGACTGCTTTGCCAGAGTCCCATCGTTAGCCTGGCAATTAAGGTCCTGTGGTAAAAAGCTACAAGATGCCAGCTGGAAATGGCTTTCAGCACCGTCTCTTGCTGGATTACTGCTTGATCTAGTCAGTCACTGTGCAAAACAAACGTGTCTCTTTTTCTCCTCCCTCCACTCTGTTTTCAGAAAGTCAAGTGAAAGTGGAGTACTTTGCTTTATACTATCACCAGCTGAGTGACTGAGCCTTTCCCCAGATGCAAACCACAGGTGAAACCACTCGGTCACCACAGTCCCAGGGTCTAAAGTGCCTCCTGGCTCAGACAATCAGATTCTTTTTGGAAACATGAGCATCTTCTATCTGAACAGGGATTTTGACACTTTGAGTTCAGCCTAAACAACTTACCCTGAGTGATGGAAGTATTTGTGGCTAAGCAGAACTTGAGCACAAATCTCTCTCTGGAGAGAAGCAGTGCTTAAATCATTAGGGCATATTTTTTTCTGCTAAAATTATGTATAGGAAAGCCTGTTTGTCTGGTATCTATGCCCAGAATGTAAATGAATGAAACTTTATGATTACCAAGATTGACAAGTTAGTAAATCCTTCTCTTTGAAACAGGAAAATGTACTCTAAGATGTTGGTTTACTATTAAGAAAGAGCCTTTAGAGACTCTAATCCTATAAAACGCTGCACCATAGGAGAGCAAATGGTAGACTTGAGCTGGCTCAATGAAGTCCCCAGCTCTGCTTCCAATGTTCTCCTGTGCCAGCTTTAACAACAGGCATTTGTTTTGGTGCATTATTGGTGTAGCTCAAAGCTTCCTACTGTATATTCTGTTAACCATTGAATGTACTCTTGAACTCATCAAGTAGATTCAACTTACTATCATTGATTAGACTGAGAGACACCTGTGGAACATTAGTGCTTTAAAGATTTTTTTAAACCTTTTTTAATCATTTTTTGTTTTTTTAAACTATTTGCAACTTCAGTGTTTGATGACAACTCTTCTCTGCTTTCCCTTCAGATGCTGCTCATATACCATGAACTGTCTGATCCTGTAACTTTAGAACAGTGGTACAGTAAAATAAACCTTGCTTTTCACTCAGCTCCTGTAAACTTTTGTTCATATTACAAACAGCAAGGAGACTGCTCTAAAGGAAGAGACGCTGATCCAAGGATTAGTTAGCTGGAATGGAATGGAATAGAGTTTGGTTCACTAACTTCACTAACACAACTATAAATTCAAGCTCTTCTTATCCAAAGTAAAAAAAACCCCATAGGAATTGTAAATTTTGAACCATAGGAATTCTAGATTTTGAACCCGCAAGTGGAGAACAAAAGACAATTAATGTTGAGAAGTAAGGAATCAACTTTTCTGCAATATGTTTAGCGTCTCCTCAAAAAAATGCATATTCCATAAACGAGATGTTGAATATGAGAAGGGTCACACATCTATTACAGAAATTCCTGCCATGGTGAATCATTGCTTCTGGTCTGAAAAATCCTTTGCTCATTGTTGATTTAGGTCTCTTTTTTTTTACTTTTTTTTAATATATATATATATATATATATATATAAAATTATCTATAACTCTGAAGTTATGAGGAAAATTATAAATGAGCCTATATAGGTTATATTAAAATTCAGTAATAAAATTATATTTTTTTTCAGTTAAATTACCAAGCAACAGAAATGGTCTGTCATTAATTTGAATCCATTTTTTTTATGTTCCTGCTTTAATAGTATGGTTTTTCATTTGAAAATGTGTTTTAATATTCCTAGATAACTTATTTAAAAATGTGCTCTAATATTCCTAAATAAGTAACATGTCTAGGGAACAGTATTTGAGCATTCAATAAATGTAATTAAATGGCATTCTGCTCCATGCATTGTTCCAGCTGGCGCATATTTGCTGACTGAGGGAGATAAGGTTGTTTATTTGGCCCAGACCATGTCAACATGCTGAAGGAACATGTAGACGTCAGTGTTAACGGCTGGACCTATGCTGCTGGAGCTGAAATACATGTTCTGACCTAAACCTATGTGAGAATAGTGTTCATACTTATGGTACTTGCTGAAAGAGATGTTTACAGACTCACCACCTACTCCACATACCTGCTAGCAGGCAGCCCAGCAGCTTTACACACTCCTCCCGCCTGGGAGGACTTTGTGCTGTGGAATCAGGACCTTACAGGACACGGAGTCCCTTGCAAACAAAGCTTATCCCATTGCACAAAAGCAGATGAGAGGCAGAGATAAAAACAGGAAACACTACAGTGTGTTTTTGTAGGTGTGGTCATGGGTCTGTATTGGAGGCAAAAGAGAGGAGGATGTGCTGGGGGCATCATTGACCAATATAAACATGGCAGCTGCTCTTAAAAGCTGGTCACAAATAGCAATGCGTAACAAAAGCTCTCTACTGTTGTAAAGCCTCAGAACACATCACAGGATTTATTTTATAGAGTTAACGAAGCCCAGGGTGGTTGAAAGTACAGGGACCCACTTTATGTTGTTTGGTGATCACACTGATGGGGTCCTCTACTCTGAGGTCCCACATCTGACCTCACTGTAATTTCTACATGGGGTGCAAGATACTGAAAGTATTGAAGGAGTATTAGTTTTCATTGTAATGTACGATCTAGTAACAAAATCAGTTTGATAAGAAGAAAAAAGTGACATCACTGTTCTGATTTTGAATGGAGTAGAGTTAATTTTATTCATATTAGCTGGTATGGGGCCATGTTTTGGATTTATGCTGTAAGCAGTGTTGGTAATTCAGGGATGTTTTAGTTAATGCTGAGAAGTGCGTATGTACAGTCAAGGCCTTTTCTGCTCCTCATACCACCTCACCAGTGAGTAGGCTGCAGGTACACAAGAAGTCAGGAGAGGATTAAGCCAGGACAACTGACCCCACCTGACCCAAGGGATATCCCAGACCATATGGCATCATGCTCAGCATAGAAAGCTGGGGGAAGAAGGAAGGGGGAGATGGTGCTTGTCTTCCCAAGTTATTCATGATGGAGCCCTGCTTTCCTGGAGAAGGCTGAACACCTGCCTGCCCATGGGAAGTGGTGAATGAATTCGTTGCCTTATGTTTCTTTGCTTGCATCCGTGGCTTTTGCTTTACCTGTTAAACTGCCTTTATCTCAACCCATGAGTTTTCTCACTTTTACTCTTCCAGTTCTCTCCCCCGTCCCACCTATGGGGCAGTAAGCGAGTGGCTGTGTGGCATTTAGTTGCTGGTTGGGGCTTAACCATGACAATCACATAATATTTCGTGATCTAGATGACCTTTAGATGGATGATAGTTGTTGGTTAATACTCCAATACCTGACTAGTAAATACCTTTCATAATATAGTTTACCTTGCAAAGTCACCAGAGTATAATACATATGCTATGAAAATAGCTTTTCTAGTACCAGTGCTGTTATTTTTGTTCTTCTAAATGAAGCTTAGAAGTTCAGTTTGTTGGATTAGGTTTTCACCTACAACTACATATAATCCAAATTATTCTATTGTGAGTAGGGTTAAGCACTTTTTTTTTCAAAAAAAAAACCTGAAAATGTAGTCTTGTCCACGTAATCAGACTTATTCATTACTATTTGAAGGGTATAGATATCCTACAGATATGAACCTAGGAAAGTATTAGTCAAATAAATTAAATGTAGGCTATTGTTCAGACACCAGGTGTGTTAATAAAAGGTAATTATGTTGACTGAAAATAAGTAAAAGCTCCATCCAGCAGACATACACATTTTTTCCATCACTCTCTGTAATAAATACCTTTTAATAGAGTGGAAAATTACCATGCAGGTCTGAAATAACTAAGCAATTACTGAAGGCTTTGTTTAAAATTCCTCAAGAGAATGTCACAAAGAAAATGATTACCATTATTTCAACAATGAATATAGTACAATGGTTTCCATGAAAAATAAGCTCACATGTAACTATCAATTAGCAGCTTTTGATATTCTGAAATTGTTCCAGCATTAATGTATTCATTCATGTATCTGTCTAAATATACCTGAAAAAAAATGGGAAGAAGCTGAAGTTCTAAACAACTGCTTTTTGAATGAGAATGTTGACTTTTGTTTAATAGTTGACCTACTGGGCTCCTTGTTTGCGGTGTCTAAAAATATGGCATGTTGGTATATGGTTTTTCCTCCTGCATGTGAGCTACCACAAATATTGCCATTCAAAGCAATAATTTAGGAATAAAAAAAAAAAATAAGAGAAGTAGTACACTATGTGTCTAATTACTTTTGATTCAGATTTTGAGTTCAAAAGTAGCTTTAAAAAAGGGTCGTGGCGTCTTTATTTTGACATTTTGTACCAAATGCATTCAGTTCTGAATGCAGTAGGCACAACGGAAGATCTGTGCTCATTGCTGAAGGAGTCTTAAAATATGTGCACCTGGCATGCAGAGACAGCAACTTTCAGATCTGGGGAGCTAGACCTCAAGTCTTTCCTTCTGCTTTTGTATTATCAGAGGGATTCAGTGCTGGAACATAACAGAAAGGGTTAAAAGCTGCAGAGGGTGCACATTTCCAGCTTGCTACCAAAGGGTTTCAGCCAGAAAAAATATCAGCTACAAAAATAGAGGAAACTCAGGATAGGTATGGTTTCTGAGCCACTTAGAACACTTCCTGATACATAGAGCTAACTGACACCAATGTCAGTGACACACCACTGTGAAGGATAAGGTAGAATGTTTCCGCTTTCTTTTGGGTAAAACTGCCTGGCATATAGCCTCAGCAAGCAGCCTGCAATTTTAGCTGGCAGGAGGAAGACTGCCAAAACTCCCAGCTGAATAAAAAACACTCATTGTTTCTTTGATTAAATCACCCCCTGTGCTCACTAAGGTGGGAATTGCACGTTGTTATGATAATTCCTCTCAAAATAATGCACATCACACCTAAACTTTTAAAAAGATGATTCCCACTTACAGCAAACACCTATATATCCAATTTGCTTGAATACCGTGCTGTGATTCAATGCACACTCCTGTAGGCTCCCAGCTATTCAGTAGCTGCCTTAGTTGTCAAAAGCAGTAACTATGAAAGCCAGGGGAGCTAGTGGGAAAATAACAAAAAGTTAGAGTGGAGATGCATTTGTGACACTGTCAACAGCAGCTCAGGACATGCTCCATGTCAAAAATTTGACTTGCCTGTGATTTTTTTCTTAAGTAAGCAATGTCTTCAGGGTTGAGAATAAAAGCAATTCTGACTTCTCAGCAGCAAATACCTAAAATCAACTCAGCTTTATTTTTGGGACAGAGGAATATCCTCTCAATGCCTATGTCAAAATTTCATGTAGAGTAAGACCGAGATCCGTAAAAGCACTGCCATGCAACCAAATCTATGTTTGACAAATGTACACAGGACAATTATCAGGAAAGCATTTTAAATGGCTTTTCAAGTTTTTTTGTGTGTGTGTGATTCAGTAGAGAGAAACAAGTAGAGAGTCTACCATCAGTGCCACAAATCACACTAATAAAGGCTTCTCATTTAAACTTTCTGGGAAAGTTAGGTTTTGGATCTCTTCACAAGAGGGAAGAACCCAGCAGAAGAGCAATGGAAGGAATGAGATTACAGGTCTGTTGTACTTTTTAAATGTTACCCACCATCACCTCAGATAAACATTTCTGGCCATACATATACTCATCCTTCTGCTGTCTGATAAAAGCTAGGTTTTCCATTTATCTGGTCAGTTTTATAACACAAATACCATAAAGTAGCATGTATATATACTGCCATATTTTCAAAGCCTATATATCTCTTTTTGGTTTAATTGTATGAGCTCCGTGACTCTGTCAGGATGGACATGAAAAGAGAGTTCTGTCCACAGGTTTAGGTTTTACATCTGGAAGCAGGTGTACATTTGTCTGTCTTTTCATATACCCTTTTAGTCATCTGCAAGTGCATTAATTAAAACCTCTGTACAAGCTCCTGAAACCATATACTGCATGGGAAGTGGCTGTCTCCCCCAAAGACTTCCTGTCTGCAGGTGTTGTGGTCCTCTCCTGTGTCCTACTGAGTATTTGTCAACAAGGGGTGTGGTTACCAACAAGGAGAAAAGATTTCTGTGCTTTGCAAGAATATGGCAGTGGAAATGTTATTTAAACCATTATTATGTTTACTCACTATTCTGTTAGCACCCAAAGGAACTGTAAACCCTCATACTTTAAATAAAAACATTCTGCAAGTCATGTACAACAAGCTGGTTTCATCCACTCTATTGGTCTTTTGATACCGATATGTTTTAGCTTGGCAAAGTCTTCGTTAGTGCCTCTTTCTTTGGCTCTTCATTGAAAAAACATTCCTGGGATTTAAAAAGAAAAACATTTCTAAAAGTTTATTTGCAAGCTATTATAGATGACACAGCGTCAGTTTGCTTCGTTCTGTTATCTCAACTTGCTTTTTTCCCAGCCTTTTTTTTGAGTGTTTAAATGATAGTTAACCATGTAGGAGACAAAAGGAGGCAAAGTAACTGTCACTTGTTCCTTTGTCTCATTGTGTCATGCTGTGCTATAAATATATTTAATCTGGAGAGAACCAGTGGGGTAAAACCCAATTTCAGAGCTATCAATCAAAGGTAGGAAGCTTGCAAGAAACACTGCAGTCCAGGCTCAAAGCTACTGAAAGAAAAAGAAACAAAAAAAACAGTATGGTTAAGACTGTGAGTCTTTAGGAACTTTAAGAAAATCTTCCAATTTCCTGTCAAAACTTATTCATGGGCAGTTTAATCATTGATGCTATCTTCAGTTTAAATAGCTTCTCTCTGTCCCTTGTATTTATATTTTTCATTCGGCTATTGCCAGAGTTAGTATCTTTACCCATCGTTTTGCTATAACAAGCAAGCCAACCTTTCTTGACTTTTCACAAAGGGGAAGTCTGCAATTTCTGTCTCTTCATGGAGGAGAACAGGGTTTTAAAAAACAGTGAAGTCCTCTTCTTTTCACCTGTTCCAACCCAGTTCAAGTTAATTTTCTCTCGGACTTGGAATAGCCAGAGATGTGTACTTGTTTGTATATGAATAACTTGGTAGCTTCTTATTCCATGGTGTTTATACTTTCATCTTGCCTGGAAGTTACTCCCCTTGCATGTTCTTTAATCACGTATTTCTAATATTCCTTCTTTGACCATTTTTTGCATAACAGTTACTTTTACAGGTTTTCATCAATGGGAAGTATACTGTCATAGCTCTTAAACCCTTCAACCTCAAAAATACCATTGGAAACAAGTTTAGAATGTTCTGAGAATCCTTATACAGTATTAACTGATCATCACTAAAAATTTGAAAAGGCCTCATAGCTAAATCAACTTTACTGCTCTCAGCTAAGGAGGTACAGCTGTGCAAGTAAAACAAAAAAAGGGGTTTGTCCCAAAGGAAATAGCGTGCAATTCATACACTTTCGTATGTGTATTCATACATAACTTTCATTACTGTAGTACTCACAGTGCTTACTATCACTTTACTCTGTGTATTTTGATTTTAGTAATTCATTTCATGAATTTCATGCTGAATTTTGTGTTATTTCTGTGTGTATGCTTAATCTTGCATATGCTATAGATCACATAGGTTGGGAATGGCTCTGAAGACATTTATTCTTGCATAGCTATCAACATTAAGATTCAACTTGCAAGCAAAAAATGTGTGAATGCATCTCACATGCATTGCTAATTCATTAAGAAATGTTGTGCACTTCAGTCAAAATTTAAATGCTAAGTGTTTATGAGATAATTGGGAATAATGAACCCACAAAAACCTTACAAAATTTAGAGCAGCTTCTGACAATTAACTTGAACAATTCAGAAAACAAAAAATAAGTTATCAGGTCTGCAAGAGTACAGCAGTGTCTTAACTCTCTCAGGTGTTACTTGAACATTTTCTTTCCTCTAGTGGAAAGCTTCTTTTGCAAAACAGGATTTAAGGGACTGCTCTTTAAATCTTTGAAAAATAGCAAACTGGGTAAGAAGTTTATTTCTACTGTGACATGTAAATTGGGAAGATTACTGTGTTATTATATCTCCCATTCCAGTTTTTCATTTATCCCTGATGATTACTTACTTACAATGTTCTCAGTCTGAATTTCCTGGTTTAAAACAGTCCCTGCTGCTGTAGAAAGAAAGTGAAACAATTTTTATTGAGAAGAGCACTTCAGAGAAAAAAAATCATGGCTCAAAGTCCAAGATCCTGAAAGCAAAAGAACTGCTGTCTATATTGTTTGGACAAAGTTAGCTGAAATACGATGACAGAAAGGTTAAAGGTAGTGTTATGACTCTGGTTATCAATAGCCTTTTTGCAATTTGTTCAGGACAATGTTGCTCAGTTTAGCATAGTAAAACTAAAATTATCTCTAAATAGGAGGAGTCCAAACCAAAACACCATATCAGTACTGAAGAAGAAAAAAAAGCACGTATCCGTGTTCTCATAACAATTGCTTACACTAGGGTTTCTCAATTAATGTTTATTAAACCAATAAACCTTTAGCTTCCCAGAGTTTCCTAGACTTTTTATGTGGCCTTGGAGCAAAGACTGCCAATAACTGAAGAAAGAGCAAAGATGAAACAGAGGCAGAAATGATTGAGGGCTGAAGAAGAAAGCTGATTTGAAGCAGGGATGGATTCATTATCATGACTTTTGTCAAAAGAGCTTTCCTTCCTACTCCCAGAAGAGCAGGCGCACACTTTTTTCTTGTTTAAACTGTTCTCAGTAGTAGGTAGGAGAGCTAAGGTTTTGCTGTCTTTTGAACTTCACTCACTGTATGTGGAAAAGAGTTTTATAATTACATTTTTGAGAAGAGAGACCATATTAGAAGCAGGATGCTTTGTCTCTACTGCATTTGTTTCTATAGATATGGTTAAATAAGTAATGGAAGAGACCAGAATATCAGCCTTTCTTTACCCAGCACAGCACAAGCAACACAGACATGAAGAAACAGGATGTCAAGCTGAAGGTCTGTCTCCTTTCTTCAATTCAGACAGTAATAGAGAGCAGCAGGAGATGGAGCTCTACATAATTTTTTCTGTCAGAGACAGTGGTAACTACATCTGTGGAGAAAGTGGAGAGGAAGCAGAGCACTCCCTTCCTAATTTCCTTCAACTCTTTGATCTAAGAGTGAGGAAGGGATCAGCTTCTTGCTCAGGTTCCTGCATTTCCAAATGCTAGTGCTAACAAGCATGCAGAGAGCCCCAGGAGCGCTAGCAGCATGGGTAATTGCACACTGTTGTGCAGAAGTGCAGAGTGAACAGAAATACTTGAGAGGGAGGTGATTTCTTCTTGGTTGTAATCATTCTCTGTATAAATTCTGATATTTCAGATGATGCAGAGATAACTCTGTTTTTTGAGTCTATCAGCTAGCCCCAAATTCCTTTGATTTAAATTCAGATTGGTTGCTGCTTTCTTTAAGTATAATGAGTGAGAGCTAGTATTACTTAAAACCACTGCAAATGTGCCAGATGCCATTGCTAGTCACTGTTGTCAAATATATGATGGAGCTGTCATACACGTTTCATTTTTCCTAGCCAGGGTTACGAAAGGAAAGAGTAGTGATGTATTGACTTAAACTCCAGATCTTTGGTGAACAGTGTAATGTCTGGCTTTCAAAAGCAAGAGAATGTTTCTGGGGATTCCAGACAGCAGTTTCTAATGCTTTCTCTGTATTAACTAATCTGTGATGGTGTTTGTTTGTTTGGGGTTTTTTTGTCTTTTTTCTTTTCATGGGTATGGACAGGTAAAGTAAGAACTGAAATGGTAGTGGTTTTTTTTATTTTTCTACTTTCCAGGCAGAACCTGCAGTGAGAATCTCCACTCACTTCAGGGTTATAAGCCTGTGGCATCATTCTGGGAGCGTTTTCCACTGAGCACCTACAAAATACAGCTCATTTTCTCTGGCCTCCAAGAACCACAGATTATGCTGTGTTGCCTTCCAAGGGCTTCTCAATGAATCTGGGCTATGAGGCTTGTAAAATGGAACAACTGAATCTGAAACTTGAATCTGTAACTCACAGTTCCACTTGACATCAAACTAATATTTTGTCTCCATAGTGAAACAGTATGAAATTAAGCTGTTATCACTTAGGAAAATAAATTATCTCTAATTCCATATTGATTATTGGCACCTCTCAGTGTTTAACATACTCTAAAAATTTTCATTAAAAAAACCAAACCCAAATCCAAAACTTTATAATCACAGATAATAGTACAAAGAATTCAAAAACTAGGTTTTTACTATTACCAGTATTTACCTACTTACTTAAATAGTCATCACAGATTAAATTTATTTGATCAAAAGTGTTTTGAAGAGGTAGAAAGAAATCAGAGTAGCGTTAAGTTTTGGTATTGAGATTGTCCAAGATACAATAAATAGTGTCCTTGAAGGCTACCTGTCTTATTGTCACATTGCTGGCACATTGTTTTCTCCAAATTTCTAAGTAGAATTAAGAGCTTTACTTCACCTCCATGTAACTATAAGAGAAGAAACCATCTGTGATTATAACAACACCACTTTGCTGTTAAAGTTCTACCATCATGTTCTCTCCTCAACAAGGAAAAAGAGGAGTGAGTGCTTGTCAGCAGGCAGGTCAAGGAATTTGGTCAAACCACAGTATAAAAATCCTGAGAAGTGGATGCCCCCACCTTCTAGCGTGAGTAGGAAAAAAACAGCAGTTGGTGTACACACTTTGGTTTGTTTTTACTGAAGACAGACCAGAACCAAAGCCATAGTTATTTCCAGTACCTATCCAAATTCCCAGGACAAGGGTATGAATGTACAGAATAAATTAGAAGGTACTTTCAAAGATATCCTGAATGGGCACTGAAAAACTGAGCGATCCAGAAAGAAAAGATGGTTTTGAATGATGATCTCATTTTCCCCACTTTTTCCCCCCATTTATGTGTAGGAGATACAAGAATGCTTATATTTTACTGGGAGAGAAAAATAGTTAATCCTTTAAGTACTACAGGAACCATGCTCAGAAGGGACTAGATTATTATAGATTGCTATTAAGAATGGTGACTGATATTATTAATTGATGGATTGCTCTGCCATATGCGTATGGGAACTGTGATGATAGCACTGTTCACAAAGTTCAGGGTTAAGTTATGAGTAAGAGTACGTCCATCCCCTCACAGGTCTCATCCCCTGTAGAAAATATGGTAATAATTTCTTAGTCCCCTGTAACCTTGTCAACTGACTCACATCATGTACAAGAATGCATAGTCTTAGTTTTGAGAAGTCCTTGAAAAGTGGAACCACTGTTTTTCAGAGGCTGATGCAGAGTAAAATAATCAGAATATCAGTTTTCAGGTTTTAACACAGCACATGTCCCAGAGCATGTAATTCAAAATAGTTGCAACACATTAGTTAGTACAGAGTGGTGCTAACTGAAGTTAAATGATTCTTTATTACTTCTTTTTGAGTAATTTTTCAGCCTTTGGCTAATTCAAAAAAGTCTCACAAATGTTCAATCCAAAAAAATGTTGTTGTTGTGTAGAAAACAAACAGCTTTTCTGGAAAGAAATCTGAAAAATAGACTTTTCTAATGATCTGTCATTCTCTTCCAATAGTATGACTTAGATTGAAATCTGCATACTGATTAGCTACTTTTAGGAGATGGCGACTAACAATTCAGTTGCAGGGAGATCTTTCAGCTTATATATTATTGCAACAGATCTTATTCATTTTCATATATGTACATTTCAGCAATGTACCTAATTTAAAAATCAGAGTTTATGTAAGAAATGAACAGTAAGCAAAAGTCCCATGCTGTGACTGATTGCATTATAGTATTGCTTCAGGTGTAATCAGGACTATTTGTCTTTCTGACATTACCACAATGATATGAGATATGGTATGCTAATATGCCTGTCTTGGTTTATAAGTTGTTATTAGTCCTTTATTTCTTTTGGTCTCTTAATTAGTGACTGTTGTTTAAAGTCATCCATCTTTGCTCACATTTATGCAAATATTCCAAATTATTAACGACAGCTCCAATAGGGTCATGGTTATCCATTTTTTTGCAAGAAAATATTTTCTAAAAGCCTCATTTTGCCACTCTTGTTCACATGGCACAGAAACTTACCCAATTAATTAATCTAGCTGTTTTGAGGAGCAAAGAATTACTGCCTGTGAATTTAAATTTCCCCATTGTAGGTGACTCTGTATATGTGCTGTATCAGTTGTATGTAAATGAACACTCGCATCAATCGTACATCAGTATTTTCACGGAATACTGTGGAGTGGCACATAAAAGGAGCAGTGCTGACTGAATGGCCAGAATGCAGCTAAGCACTTACATTTAAAAAAATAATAATAAAAAGAAAATAATACAAATGCTTTTATTTGTATTGAATGAAAAAAGAAATATCAGGGAAAACAGGAGAAAAAAATACAAACCTATAAAATATCTATTTCCTAAGGAGTGAATCTTCATTTCCTTTCAGCTGTGTCTGTGTTCACTAGTGATCCATGAGGCACTGGAAAGTGGTCAGAAGACTCTTCCCCTCTTCTCCTGAAGAAGGAGGTACCTGAGCAAAAAGCAGGAACAGACAAGCAGTGCCAAGCACAGCCAGATGACTATTCCCTGACCTGTAAACAACAGGACAGCTCTCAGTTTTATTCCTTCCCCTTTCCCTTTACTTGTTTTCCTTTATAACTTTGGCAGTAACAGTAAGAACCACTAAGGAAGGAAGGTGTTGTGTGATCGAAGCATCCACTCAGTATAATTCAATATACTCTAACAAGGAGTTTTGGGGGTATGTTTTTTCCTCATGCCATGGGACTGCCCAGGAGGTGGCCTTTTATGCCTATCTGGGTTCTGCAGTTTCCCCAGTTACGGTGACTCTGATGTTTAAACCTTGGGTTTAGAAGTACAGTGAAAGCACCTCTGTCCTTGTTGATCTTACTAATGAGCAGGATACTTATTTTGCTAAGTCACTATGTCAGCTTAATACTAAGGGCCCAAGTGGCTTTGAAAGACTGAAAAACTAAGAACTTTTTAATGAGCTTTGAAAATTAATTCTTGCTGATGCCAAACAGTATGTGAAATAACTGAGAGAAAAGGAATTTGACATAATTCTACTCATCCATGAGCTAACAGATTATTGCATTTGAACACACTTATAATTAGCTTTGTAACAAAGCTGATTTTCTAAAATAATTAGGTGCATTTTTGAAAGGTATTCTCTGATTATTTTTTTTTTAATTGATGGGTTTTTTTCATTTCATGGGGTTTCTAAACACTTAATGAAAAGTTTATGAATTATTTTCCTTACTAAGTACATGCAACATGTCTTGATTAAGGTAACTGCAAGTGAACCATTCTTAAGAAATATCTTTAGCGTATCTCATTCCAGTGCCCTCCAGTCGCATGGAAACAAAAATAAATCTTTTCTTAAATGCTAAAATGAGCCCTGTTCGTAGCTAAGGAGGACTTCTTTCATAGAACAGGAGAGAAACATTGCTGAAGTAACACTTCTAAAGTTTTGTTTGGCACTTCAGACATATCAGGACCGCAGAGTTTCATCCAGCCTTTTATTAGAAAAATATGTAATTTTAAAAGTATATAAAATCTCAATTATCGATATATTTTATTGCTTTCAGACAAGGAATATATAGAAAAGAATATATTAAACCCAAGCCTTTTTTCTGCTTCTGAAGCAAACATAATGCATTAAAACAGAAATTTACCTGATTTTATGAAAGAGCTCTCTGCTGTCACATAAACAGGCAGAAAATAAAGGAAATGCTATTCCTGTTGTTAATTTTTGGAATTTATTCTATCTGTCAGGAAACCTGCAGTTTGCTGTCCTGGGTGTAAAAAGTTCATTAGTGTACATGCACAAAAGCTTTTTTAACACTAAAAGCAAATTGACTTTATTTAGAAAAAACTTTGAGTGCAGTTTCAATTTGGGGACTGATTACAGCTTTAAGAATCTACAATCTGTTCTTCAAAGACCTTTCAGTCCATATTTTAAATTACATGAAGTTAATGCGAAATAGTAGCTGTTCAGACTTTGTTGCCGATCAGTATCTGTAACTTATACAATATTGAGTTAATTCTCTGTGCTTAGAAATGATGGAGCTGTGTGTCTTCAGGATATATTATGAACTAATACAGAAATCTGAGTATGTATATAAAAGTTGGCTTGGAAGTCTAGCAGATATGTTTAGCAGGTGATGCTGGAGCACAGCAAACTAAGGGCAGATCATTCAGAATAAGGAAAGTCAAACAGAAAGAGACAAGTAGAATTATGAAGACTGCTATCACTGAGGTGTTGTTTTTCATCTTTTAAGCATTATCATCTGTAGGCACTGAGGGCACTTTGGGTGGAAAGTTTAGTGTTGAGTTTCTATGCCATGCTATGATACAACTTCTGCCGATGTAGATCTGACCACCCAAGGACTTTAGTTTTATGTTTCCCCTTCCGCAGTGTCTCTCCCCCATTTGTTTATATATATTTTGCCTTTGTTTTTGTTATAGTGCAGACACTAGAACAAATTGCTGGTACAACAGAAGCAATTTCTGTTAATTGTTTTACTATATTCATTGGGCATCCTGTATGAATAGAGCTGTCTCCCAGAGAAATGCATTATTAAAGATTCTCCGTTTGCAGTACCCGTATATCATTATTTAAACATGTTCAGCTTTCCTTCCTGTTTAAAGCACAAAAGAGGAGCTCTTCCAGTGTAGATGAGGCAATACTTAAATGTCTCTCACTTGAGAGAGGCTCTGCAGGTATACTAGCCCTTTGGAACAATTCCCCTAGTAGCTACAAGCATATTTGATCATGTTTGGCATAGATTTTGTTTGCCTTTAGTTCCAAACAGGTTGCTGCTAAGAAAAGCAAAGGGCAGTTTGACCAAGACCTCTAATCTGCTTTTACTGAAGGTCAGTACCTTTGTCATGTTGTTTTTCTCCAAAGCTCCAGCTTGCATTTCAGATGGAAACAGCCCTTTCTATGACCAGTATTAGCCCCCTGTGAATGTGTATCATTTATCATTTTATTGAAAGCAGCTGAGGATGCTCTAAAAATAGATGTGTGAAAAGATGGACAGTTCATGATTTGTTGGCATGGAATCAAGACATGACAGAAGGGACCTGTGAGCCAATTGCATCCTCACTGCCGAGGTTACCATGGAAGCTTTAACTCCTTACATTCCCTTCATCTCTCTTGCTCACGTAACTTCTGCAGTACACTTCAATTGTTATGGATGAAGTGCATTTCATAGAGTAAAATCTACCTGCCCACATTAACTGAAGCTGTCAGACATGATTTATTTAGCTATGTATATTCATAAATTCTTATACGAGAATGGAGGTACCTCTGCCAAGGTCTTTGAGACAAAAAAGCAATAGACATGCAAAGTTGAAAGGTAAATGAATTCTGATTTGTGTAAATGTAAATATGTTTATATAGTGAGAATTTAAGGAAAAGATTCCCAGTGAGGAAAGGAAAAGGAAGGAAAAAGTGAAGACAGAGAAAGTAAGGAAAAGTGAAATCTCTTACATCTCTTCAGCCAGTTTCTTTGTGGTCTACAAGCATTCCTTTTCTCACCTTTCAGTTCAACCCATCCTCATAGTATCCTTATAACCCTGAACTTTTTTTCCTTTTATGTCATTTTGATACATTTCTGTCCTTCAGCTACATGCAATATTTAATTTATATATCTCCTTGTTTAATGCAAGCCTCCCACAGCTTCTTCCACAAACTTCTGCTTCTGCACACAAACATTCTATCTTTTCATCTTCACAGAGACTGCATGGAGGAAATAATGGCATTTAAGACTTAAAATACAGCATTTTCCCACCTGTTGATACCCAGAATAGATATGGTGATAGGAGTCTTTTTCCTTTTTAGCTTCCTATTTTCTTAACCAAGTAAAAGAGAAGTGTGATAAGGGCTGTAGTCAGCCTGCCCTCTTTCCAGTTCTTTTGTTCCATTACCCTCATATTAAAGACAAAAACAATCTTGTGTATCGGCAGGTAGGTAAATGGCAGTATTCAGAATATCTCATTTCTGAGCCAAATGATTTTCCTCCTTTTCTCAGTACTTAAGCCTCATAGGAGGCTCTTTTCTCTTTTACTACTGTTGACTGCAACTCAAATAAGAGAAGTGAAACTTTCAGTCAGATTTCCTTTGACCTCTCTGATAGTACACAGATAAATCCATCACAGTCTCTCTCTCTGCCTTGGAAATTTATTATGCTGTATTTCAGCATTTTACCCTCTCAGAGACAAATAACTAAAGATTTTCAAATAAATACCTGGGGTGGGAAATGCAAATCTACTTAATTTTTTGCTTGTTTCAGATTCAGAAATATCTGACACACTTTGTGTTGAACCTACAAAGTAAATACGCCTTCCATTTGAAGGGTTTACCTTTCACAGAATCATCGAATCAACTAGGTTGAAAAAGACCTTTAAGATCATCAAGTCCAACCCTTACCCCAGGACTGCCAAGACCACCACTAAGCCATGTCACTGAGAGCCTTATCTACATGGATTCTGAACATTTCCAGTGATGGCAATTCCACCACTTCCCTGGATAGCCTGTTCCAATACCTGATCACCCGCTCTGTGAAGTTTTTCCTAATACCCAATCTAAACCTCCCCTGGTGCAGTATGAAACCATTAGCTCTTCTCCTATCACTTGATACTTGGGAGAAGAGACCGACCCCTGCTTCACTACAACCTCCTTTCAGGTACTTGTAGAGAGCAATAGAATTCCCCTTGAGCCTTCTTTTCTCTGGACTAAACAACCCTCTGTTCCCCTTAGGGTGGCATCACCAATCACCACCAGTCTTCTTTTTTTTTTTTTTCTCTAGTATAGCTAGATATAAAACGAAGTGTTCTCTGACTCACTCAGATCAGTTTTTTGGCAGCTGATCCTCACCAAGCCCCAGTTGATTGTGCCGTGGGCAGTTCTGTGCACAACTCCAAGGGGCTCTCCTTGCCATGGAAATTACTCACCTCTGCAAAGTCAAAAGCAATATAGTACTGGCAGGCAGCACAGGTCCCAACTCACTGGTCCCATGTGTAGTAATGGGTCAGTTTTAAGGGGTGGCAAAATCCAGATGTTTCATTCTAAGTTGCGTACATTTTATGGGATTATATTATGCATTTGAGAGCATGTGTTCCAATAGCATTTGCAGTTCAAATCAGAACTCATCATAGCTATAGACTGTGTACATGAATTCAAAAGTTTATCAGCCTGTTATTTCTAATTGCTTCCAGGCTTTCCTTTCTCACATTCAGCATCAGTAGGGAGCTATAAACTAAGGGGTTTGGATTTTGCTGTTACTATGAAGGCAGAAATTGTATTAATGAAATGTCTATTTTTCATTCCCAGAATATAAAAATCTAGTTTGTCAGCTCCACTTTATCTAGCCCAACTAATGCAGTGCAAAATTAAGAGAGATGGTTAATAGCAATCAGACAGTGGGCTTGGCTACTTCATTCTAGGATGTCTTGCACTTCTTTCTCACAATGCTTGGATCAAGATTTGTTATCATTTTGGGAAGAGGTTGGAAGGAAGGCAGTACTAAACTGAGTTCCTGCTATCCTGATTATATTTAACTTTGGGATTACCAGAAGCCTCTATGTCATGTAGCATCCTATGCTGTTTCAGCTCGAACATTTTTCACAGTTTTGATTTTAAAGAGTTTGTGAGCTTCAACAGTTAAGTCATTACTGTTGAGACTCTGTAAGGAGAAACTCTTTAAGCTGACAAATTTCAAAGAATTTTGGAGACTCTATTAAACGCCGTAGTCGGCTGTTACTCTATGAAATAAAACTTTGCTTCTGCCTTTTCTAAATTACATTTTTTTTTCACAGCAAGAACCGTACTCAGCCTTCTTTTTTTCAATCTTTCACAGCAGACTAACACACTTAAAGTAATTGCAGAAATTGCAACAACAAAATTAGAGTGTTGTTGTAGATACTTTATTATAGCAGACAGGCTGAATACCAGGGTGGATAACAGGATACACAGGTCATACTTTTAGATGTGTTATGAAAAGCAGCTCATTACCTCTTAGGTTTTTTCCCTTTCTAAAGGTGAACAAGAAGTATTCCTGCAAAACACTTTTGAGAAATACTTTGGGATATCTGGGAAGGTACCTATTAGTACCTTCCCCAAAACAGTACTTACGTACTATTGGTTACAATATGGGAAAAACACATATAGCCAGAAGTAGTTTCAGTCTCCAGAATGCACTAAGACTACATTGGTAAAACTGAATTCATAGTAGAAATTGAATTTTCCTTCTCATAGAATCCAACTCATAGACAAGAATATTTACCAAATAAAGTGCTACTTGTCAATATTTCTCAAGGTAAAATACCAGATCTCATTATCTGCTTCAATAAACCACATTAACAATGAGGTCTATTGCTTTTCACAGTGTTATTATTGCTGTTATCCCGATCACATGGTGAGATTAACTTTGTTCACAGGATTTTGATAAGGATGGAGTAGGACGCACAAAAAGGTCTTTTCTTAAATTTAAAATACAGGATCAAAGTAAAGAAACATAATTGAAGAGCTGTGACTCATTTCTCTTAAAAACTGAGGTGCATGCCTATTCACATACCTTCTATTTTTAAAAATGTAACAGCACTCTAAGGCACTCCATCAGGCTGTGTTAAAGCAAGCAGAAATATAGAGCTGAATGTTGTTTGTGAATAACCTTTATGTGGTATTTTCTACCACATTAAAAAAGCCTAGTCTAAATAAGGTACTGAATTTCAATGTTGGGTTCAGGGGGTGGAGCTGAGGGGGGTGGGAGTTGTGGACTGTGATTTTTTTAAAGAACTGAATCATACTTTTATAAGATAAACTTTTACTACAGTTATACAAAATGCAAGTTGCCTGTTTTCAGAGTGACTAAGGGCCTATGTTTCTTGCTTGTCTGTTTCTGCAGAAAAAGGAGTTATATTAAGCAGGCTTTCCACTGGAGTTTGTGCTGCCCCATGCAGATGCTAGCAGCTGGGAATGGTCCTCTTCCTCCCCTCATCGAACAGGCTGCACCCAGGTGTCCAAATTAAAGATGGCAGTACCTGCCAATATGGTCAGAGAATTCTGACAAGCAGTATTTTACTTGCATTTGATGCAAGCGTGCATGATTATATTGGTCACAGTTCTTCATAAGGGAGTCTGGTGTACACCCATGAGCCACAGCTGGGGTAGTCAGCAGTGCTGCCCATGGCAGGAGTGCCATCCTGTCGCTGCAGAACATGGTCCTGCCAGTTTCCTGGTGTGGTGACAAGCCAGGCCTGTGGTGCTGACTTGTATATAGTTGTGTCCTCCTTGGTGTGTGTAATGACAGTGCCCTGACTGGGAAAGAAGGCTTGAAGTCATAGTTGTCCCCCATGTAAGTTAAGACATAAATTAATAAATAATTTGTAAGTAGACATAATAACTGTCTGTTCCTTCTGTAAATTAATAACTAGTTGCACAGAGATATAATAGTAGTTGTAACAAGACTAATCAGTCCCCCATCTTCAGGCTTCAGCAATACAAGAGTGCTACACAAAGTTCCTTGTAACTGTATGCTCTCCATATATCACAAGTCATATCCAATATGCTGCAAGGCCAGAACACAGCTGGAAAGAAAAAGTGTAGAATAACTCATTCTGTCTCTTTCCTTTCATTTTTAGTGAGTAAAGTCAAACATAAATCATGAGATGTAAACTGTAAGCATCAACTTCAGAAAGAGAGAAGTCTTGCTGTGCAGTTTTCAGCTGACCCTGGTCACCTTTCTCATGCTGGCATGAGAATACTAATATTAAATACTAAATACAAGCATGCCACATGCCATGTAGTACTCCAGTACTAAATAAATGTCATCTATCATTTTGAACTGGAAAAATTTTGCACCCATGTTATACTTTTGGAAAAGATTATATATACCAAACCAATAGCAAATGAAGTCCTGTACCTTTGGGACAACTGGTTTATATAGGTCTTTTTGCTCACAGATTGTGTTACAAATTGCATAGGGATTCTGCTAGCTTGTTTGTTTCTTTGTTTCTTTTTAGCTGAGCTACTTCAACTGAGAGAAGGAGAACCCTTAGCTCACATACTGTTTCCCTGATCTCTGTGAAATCACATGCTATTTCTCTGTACTCAAAATGGGATTGGGTTCACATTAAAGCAGAGGCAGAAGTGTGTCCAGATGATTCTTAGCCCAATTTCTTTGAGCATCTTCTTCTCTTAGAAGATACAGTCCAACTTCAGCCAAACCACTTTATTTTCTGAAAATGTATGCACTGGAAATCCATGTCTTGCTGGATGCAGTTGCCATATGCTATTCTCCTTTCCAGCATCACTTTGAATTCTGCTGATGGATGACCCATACTTGATTTGCACTTGATTTTCATTTAATTTATTATGAACCTTATCATAAAGCTCTCTGGTGTTCACTAAATTACATGGAATTGAAATCCAACCACATAGACTGCTAACATACAATGAGACAGTTATTTAGGGCTAATCTCTGCCAAGAGATCAACACATTCAAGAACAGAATAATTTATATATTGACTATTTGGAAGTAGCTCCCTGAGTATAAAGCAGTCTATCTTCTGGAATAGTGAACTCCTCTGAAAGAGTTGAGTCAGAAATATGTATTTCTGATCAGAATTCCCTGAAATGAGTCCTGTCTTAAATATATATTACAGTTTATGTCTCTCCAGACAAAACTGCCATATCAGTGCTAAATTTATTTCATACACCAGACACTGGCTTTTCTTGAATAAATACTGTATACAAGACACATAATTGTTTTAGTGAGTCAGGAGCTCTATGACTACTTCTAATTTAATTTGTCTTTCAATTAATGTAGTGCTCAAAATGCAGAAGCATTCTCTGTATTTGTGGGATTTCTGACAGGAATTTATTTTCCAGTGCAATGGACAAACAGACTGAGTCTCCATGTGCTGTTTTTTTTTCAGAGAGTATGATCATACTATGCATTCATAGTGTCATGGTTTAAGCCCAGCCGTAAATCAGAACCACTCAGTCTCTCCCTCACTCCCCCCCTTCCCCACCGTGCTCCCAGAGGGATGTGGAGGAGAATCGAAAGAATGTAACTCCCACAGGTTGAGATAAGAACAGTCCAGTAACTAAGGTGTAACACAAATCACTACTGCTACCGCCAGTAAATGATGATAAGGGAAATAACAAGGGAAGAGAATGCAACTGCTTACCACCCTCTGACCAATACCCTGCCCGACCCAAGCAGTGATCTAGCCCCTCCAGGTAACTGCGCCCAGTTTTACATCCTGGGCATGACGTGCTGTGGTATGGAATACCTCTTTGGCTAGTTTGGGTCAGGTGTCCTGTCTCTGCTTCCTCCCTGCTTCTCCTCTAGAACATAAGACTCAGAAGGTCCTTAGTCAGACTAAACATTACTGAGCAGCAACTAAAAACATCTGTGTCATCAGCTCTGTTCCCAGGCTGAAAGTCAAAAACGCAGCACTGCACCAGCTACCAAGAAGGAGAAAAAATGACTGCTGCTGCTGAGCCCAGGGCAGTATCCACCCCTTATTCCATACCATTCACATCATGCTCAGATCCCACATTTTCAATATACCATCACTCTTATATATATACATATATATACACATCCACAGAGAGACAGAGAGAGATCATTCCTTAGTGCATGGACCAATCCCTATAAAGCTGCTGAGTCCATCCGGTCCAGTCCATGATGTCGGCTCCATGTCTTGTAACAGTCTGTCAGAGCAGGAGAGGCTGTGTGCAGTGCTGGATTGTTGCCTGCTGATGCTGATCGTTCCTTTATTGCAGAACTCATCAGGTTTCATCAAAGTTCGTTCTTTGTCAGGATGATGGTCAGAGGGAAGTCAGGGCCAGTTGCTGGTGACCTGAAGACATCTAGTTGGTGGGCTATAAAAGTGCTACATAGCAGGCAACAGCATATAGTTGAGTTCATTGGCTGTTTTCCCCTAAAACCAAATCCCCTTGAGGTATACATCAGACTTCCCCATCTTCCTGCATTACCCACCAAGTATATCTGGGTCCCTGAGCAAAAGCAGTCCCATGAGTGTGTTTGCCTTTATCTGAAGCAGGAATAACCCAGACTGTCTTCCCCAGCAAATTCTTCATGTGCACCACGGGAACTTTGTCCCTCTCTACAGTATGTAAAATTTCTGAGTGAGCTGGGCCGGCCCTATTGGCAGATCCTCTGGTGTTGACCAACCAGGTGGCCTTTGGTAAGTGTGTATCCCAATGCTTGAAAGTTCCCCCACCCGTTGCTCTCAGTGTAGTTTTTAACAGCCCATGGTACCGTTCGATTTTCCCAGAGGCTGGTGCATGGTAGGGGATGTGATATACCCACTCAATGCCATGCCCTTTGGCCCAAGTGTCTATAAGGTTATTCCGAAAATGAGTCCCATTGTCTGACTCAATTCTCTCTGGGGTGCCGTGTCGCCACAAAATCTGTTTCTCAAGGCCCAGGGCAGTTGTGGGCAGTGGCATGGGGCACAGGGTATGTTTCCAGCCACCCAGTGGTTGCTTCCACCATGGTAAGCACATGGCGCTTGCCTTGGCGGGTTGGTGGCAGTGTGATAAAATCAATCTGCCAGGCCTCCCCATATTTGTACTTCAGCCATTGTCCTCCATACCAAAGAGGCTTTAACCGCCTGGCTTGCTTAATTGCAGCACATGTTTCACACTCATGAATAACCTGGGCAACAATGTCCATTGTTAAATCCACCCCCCGATCACGAGCCCATCTCTATGTTGCATCTCTGCTCTGATGGCCTGAAGTGCCATGGGCCCACCAGGCTCAAAATAATTCACTGTCTCCTTCAGCAGTTTCTGCAACTTGTTGCTGGGGACTCCATACAGCTGCCTTCCATCTCTGACGCTGCCAAAGCACTGGAGGGGCCCAGTGGACTAGATACTTGCCCATACTGTCCCAAACACCCTGCCATTCGTGACTGTCCAGCCTTGGGGAAAACCTCTTAGTCCTCCTATATCATCGTCTAACCCCAGACAAGACCCAAACCCGACTCTGCTTAACTTTTGAGATCAGACAAAATGGTGGTGGGTAAAACACAGTCTGTGTGCCAATATGCTGATCCTGATCACAATCAGCGGGCAGGTCTCAAGGGTACCCAAAGGCCATTCAAAACCAACTGACACTGCTATACTTGTCACTGCGGCTGGTGTAGCTGCTGTGCTTGGAGCTGAAGTAGCTGCGTTGTCTGCTGTGGTTGAAGTTTGAGTAGCTGCTGTACATGTCACTGGGGTTGGTGTAACTGCTGTGCTTGGAGTTGGAGTAGCTGCATTATGTGTTGTAGTCAGAGTTTGTGTAGCTGCTGTACTTGCCACGAGGGTGTGTGGGAATGTCTTCCTCATAGGCTGATCACCCAAGGAGGGGAAAAAAAGATGTGTAATTGCTATACCCTCCTATTATATACCTCCCAAAGTATAGAGGTGGTGACCATGCTGGGAGCACAAGCTACATCAGTTTCATGATCAAGGATTCTATTGTATTACAGGTCATTACCATCAAGTACAATGAAACAAGAACCTTAGCCCAAGCCCCCCAGCCAATAAACACTAACACAGCAAATACCAGCTGTAAGTAAGGTACGACATGCTGAAACTGTTAGATCAAGAACAACTTTGAGAACCAATAAATCAGCATTGTGACAAGTGTCTATTAATCCGAAACAATGAATGCTTATCACAAATACGATTTGACACACTCTGGTCAGATCTGTCATTACCTCAATCCCTCGTGCCTCACGTTGGGCACCAAAATGGACTTTTGTGGTTTAAGCCCAGTAGGCAACTCAGCCACTCAGCCCTCGCTCACTCCCCCGCTTCCCTCCCCCCCCCCGCTCCTGGAGAGATGGGGAGGTGAATCGAAAGAATGTAACTCCCACAGGTTGAGATAAGAACAGTCCAGTAACTAAGGTGTAACACAAACTACTACTGCTACCACCAGTAAATGATAAGGGAAATAACAAGGGAAGAGAATACAACCGCTCACCATTCGCCGACCGATACCCAGCCCGACTGCGCAGTGATCTAGTCCTTCTGGGTAACTTCCCCCACTTTATATACTGGGCATGACGTGCTGTGGTATGGAATACCTCTTCGGTTAGTTTGGGTCATGTGTCCTGTCTCTGCTTCCTCCTGGCTTCCCCTCTTCCCTGGCAGAGCACGAGACTCACAAAGTCCTTGGTCAGACTAAACATTACTGAGCAGCAACTAAAAACATCGGTGTTCCCAGGCTGAAAGTCAAAAACACAGCACTGCACCAGCTACCAAGAAGGAGAAAAAATGACTGCTACTGCTGAACCCAGGACACATAGGAATATCCAGGGCACAGGGATACATGCTGACATCCATTAAACACTGTATACCTCAGATAATTTTTCTGCCTGCAGCTGATTTGTATTTGAGAGGCCAAATGAGCTTATAGAGACAGTGGTATTCAGTGACTTCCAAATGAAATAGAAAGCATGGCTCCACTAGGCTTTTCAGTTAAGTCATGTTCTACTTAAACAGCTACCTTAGATGCTTAGCTTCATTTTATTAAAATTTAGAATTTAGATTATGTTACACCCGGGATGACTTTCTGAATGTATACAACAACACAGTCAATGCCAAGGGAAGCATTTAACCAAAATTAGGAAAAATAGAGGAAAGAGTACAATGTAAAAGCAAAGTATGCAGCAGTCAGTTTTAATGAGAGTTATCGTTTCTGCAGCTGTGGAATAATTTAGAATTTATTCTGGGTGATTCTAAAATTTCTACATTTTTATGTTAGGAAAAATGCATTTCCGAGAACGTTTTTCTTCTCTTTTTTGAAAAACTGTTTTAAAAATAGACAGAATATTTTAGATATTCAGTTTTCAGATATAAAAGAAAACATCATCATACAAAGGATGTATATGAAAGGACATATGAAAATTAACTTACTGCTTCAAAGAACTCTAGTAGCTTCAGTTTAAAGTTTTTAGATCAGATCTGCTTCTGTGAGAGCCAGATTTAAAGAGATGTATGAATAAGACAAGAATAAATGGGCTCAAATGTTCCAGTGTTCAAGGCCAGGTTGCACAAGGCCTTGGGTGATATGATTTAGCATAAGGTGTCCCTGCCCACGGCAGGGGGTTTGGTACTAGATGATCTTAAGGTCCTTTCCAACCCTAATGATTCTATGATTCTATGAAATGGCAGCAAAAGAGATTGGGGAAACACTGGGTTGGGGTCAGGGTCAACTTCTAGAGAGTGATAAAAGAGAGTCCTGGTGGCGGCTTGGGCTCTAATTCTTTTTAATTTTTTTAAATGTCTGTCAGTGCAGTACAATTCCAGAAGCTGGGCCAGGCGAGTTCCTGAGAGCCCTGAAAATTCTACAACTTTGCAATTTTGAGTCAAAGAATTCTTTGAAAAATATTTTTAGTCAGTGTTTTTCTCAGATCTTTTTTTTGCCAGCTATATTTTAAGTCTTCTTTCCAAAGGAATTCTTTTGTTTTGCTATTGACTTGAATATACCATGTTTTCTAAGGGTTTATTCAACTTCAGTGATCCCTCTTTTGAAACTTGAAGCATAGAGTCTATATGTATTTAACTCTTAGCAGAGCTAGGTGTATCTCGATGGTAATCACTAAAACATTTTTCCAGTTTAAGATTATTATTATATTAAAATCTTGACCTGACATTTGGACTATATTTACAAAAATATGAAGCAGTGATGTGGGATAGGACAGATTTCAAAGCTGTATGCACAGAACAAGTTTCACCAATGTAAGTCATCAGAATGAGGAATGAGAATGACTCCCTGCAAAATGTGCAGTTTTTCAAAATGTCTCTGAATTTATTCTGGGTCACTGAAAGCTGTCCCAGTACAAAAGTTAAGAAAACCCCAACCCAGGCAGTCTGCTAAACTTCCCTGCCTGCAGAGAGGAGTATCGCAAAAGCTCTCATACCTAGTTAAGTGTCAGGTTGTAATATGCCAAATGTTTGGTTCTTTCACTTGATTTTTGTTTTTTGTTTGTTTTTTTTAATGAGAAGCTTTGAAATGCCTAATGCTGATGACACTTCAAAGCCCCTATTACTAAGCAACTACTAAACACATTAAATAACATCTTGCTGAGAAGAAGGATCAGAATTATTCTGACATCACAGACTTAATACTGTTACAGCTTGCACATAGTTTAGCATGTTTAGCTTAGGAGCATGTCTTCATACTGCTAGATTCCACAGGCTTACATACCTATGATGTCATCTACCTGGAGTTGTGCAAAGTGTTTGACACTGTCCTGGATGACATATTTGTCTCTAAACTGGAGAGACATAAACTTGATGGATGTATCACCCAGTGGATAAAGAATTGACTGGATGGACACACACAGAGACTTGTGGTCAATGGCTCAATGCCCAGCTGGAGACCACCCAGTGGATAAAGAATTGACTGGATGGACACACACAGAGACTTGTGGTCAATGGCTCAATGCCCAGCTGGAGACCAGTAATGAGTGGTGTCCCTCAGGGGTCAGAAATGGGACTGGTTTTATTCAACCTTTTTGTCATGACATGGACAGTGGAATTGAGTGCACCCTCAGCAAGTTTGCTGATGACACCAAGCTGTGTGGTTCTCTTGATACACTGAAGGGAAGGAATGCCATCCAGAGGGACCTTGACATGATTGAGAGGTGGGCTGATGCCAGCCTTATGAAGTTTAACCATGCCAAGTGCAAGGTGCTACACCTGGGTTGGGGCAATCCCAGGCACAGCTAAGAATATTACATGCAGTTCATACCAATATGTTATTCACTGAAGAGTTAATGTATGTTTTGCTATTTTGATAAATTCAAAGAGGATTCTTTGTCTTACTGTAGCAGTATTTTAATCCATCCATTGCTTGGCAGGCAGTGTAGGAAAGATTACACTTGGATTTTACTTTGACAGTGAGATACCAGATAGGAAGTGGTGGTTAATGTGTGACATGGATAAAGAACGGTGTGTTATCACTCGGATACACAACTAAATTGTTAAAATACAGTGATTTGTGGCTCAACTGCAAGTTAGTCTCTACTGCAATAACAGTTCAGAATAGAACCTGAAAAAAGCATAGCAAACCTTCTTCTTGCAATTTGATGTGTTCATATTTCAAATTATTAGTGCTGGGGACAAAGGAAAAGAACGAGAACTTTGTCCGAAAAAGGAAGCTACAGAATTACACATGCTGTTAGTGACTGGCAGTGTCAGCAGGGAACAGTGCAAAGCTACAAAACAATCAGAGAAGATGCAGAAAAAATATACTGAAATTATAAGTGCTGCAAAAAATGAGAAGAAAATATGGCTTCAAAAGTGAAGTCACATAAAACTCTGCCAGCATAGAAAGTCAAGCACACAGACCATGGCTGGCAGATTGCAAAACAGGCATCAAAATGTCATTGCTTTAGGTTTGTAGGATTTCTAGAGGTATAATAATGGGAAAAATTCTGATCCTGGTTCTGTTGCTGGGAGGTGGAAGACATGTTGTGGAATACTTTTGGGATCCTATGTAGGGTTTAGATGGGTGTGTACAGCTTGGCTGTGCAGGATCCTTTCACTGAGGGAGCAGTGGGGCCTACATTGTGGAGAAGTATACGTTGGGAAAGCATACATTGGGAAACAGAAGCATACTCATTTTGCCATCTACCTACAGGCTACCTTCCTCATATGCAGTAAGACTGAAAAAAAGTGGTTAACTCTGCTCCAGACATCAGTCCTGCTGCATTAAATTTCTGTGGAAGAGCTCTCTACTGGCAAAGACCTCTCCTCCCCTGGGAACCCTCAGCCAGACCTTGCTGTTTGCTTTGAATACAGAACTCAGGTTTTCTCTGTAAAACACTGCAAATGCATCAGAGGGACTTTCCTCAGAGAGAAGAAAACCCAAAGTATGTCTGAAGGAGGAATTTTGAATTTGAAGCATACTGAAAATGCTAAAGAAAATAAGATGTGAATCACTGTTACCTCCAGCCACTACCATGTTATATATATAAGTATATATATATTTAATTTCACAATTCTCCTGTGCTCTGATAAGGCTATATTCATGGCTGGATCTCAATTACATTCTGAAATTAATTTCTAGGTAGCAGTATTAGGATGCTATTTA
Organism: Pezoporus flaviventris; assembly: GCF_033815535.1. Classification (NCBI taxonomy): domain Eukaryota; kingdom Metazoa; phylum Chordata; class Aves; order Psittaciformes; family Psittacidae; genus Pezoporus; species Pezoporus flaviventris. The sequence goes on along the minus strand of NW_026892550.1, from coordinate 14,877,573 downwards.
CCCTGTCTGGTTCCCCCAGCTGGGGGAAAAGAAAGTGTTTCGGAATCTCTTTTCATTCTTCTGTAGTGCTCTTTTTTTTAAGCTCTGGTCAGTTTTAGACTTCCCTGGTTTTGCAGACAATCTCAAAATACTGGTCTGGAGCTCTTTAAATTACTTTTTTCTTTTTTTTTTTTTATCCTATCTAGCAAAACTTCAGTGTTAGTACTTTTCCAGTAGAGACCACAGACACAATCTGTTTGCTTCAAATACATTTTTAAGTCCTTCCATGTGAAGGGAAGCATTCAACTTTTTTTGTTTGTTTTACTCTGCAGGATATTCTAATCACCTGACAGCCTGCAGAAATTAATCTTGTCTCTGTCATATAAATTGACAGACAGCTGAGTGAAAGAGTTTTAGTGGGCTATCATGCTCTGAATGCATCCTCTGATGACTGTCCTTACAGTGCTTCTGGAGTAGGCTCTTTTATGTTTTCAATACAAGAGGAGAAAATATGGACTGTCTAACCCAGTAGTGTCTGGAATGCTAGCAGTGCTAATAATGGTAGCCAAAAGTCTCAAGGAAAAAATTGTTTGTTTTTTTTTTGTTTCATGCATGTCTATCCTTTAAATCTAGCAGACCTGGGCCACTCAGAGCCCTGAAGTGAGCAAACTAGGTCTGTGGGTACCTGCTCTCTTTGATTGCTGTCTCCCTTTTAATTACTGTAACTCTGGTGTTGTGTATTCATTCTTTGTTCTTTTTTATTCCTGAGGAACAGATGTCTTGTCACAGTCATCTACCCCTTATGTGTACTTTCTTATGTAAATTGCACAAAACAGACCATAGTTGCCTACCAGATTAGTTTATCCATAGTGAAGCTCATTTTCATGGTGGAAGAGAATATGGGGATTGACCTTCAATCAAAAAACTGATGAGTTATTCAGAGAATGCAATAAGTAACACAAAATAAGTACCTAAATGTAGTGAGGCTTTCCAGGCATCACACTTGTTTTTTTTGTTTGTTTTGACAAGTGAGGTGCATTAAATGTTATATTTCATATTGTTTTATGTTTCTGAATTCTCTGGAACATTCAGAGCTCTCTTCATCATGTATTGCCAGTGAATATCAAAGCAAAGCAAATATTATCTGGACTCTCATAGAAATTCTTGCAAGATATTAAAATGAAACAGCAACACTCTTTTGACACATTTAAGGATTAATATGTAAACAAATTCCAGTGTCTCATTTGTTCTTCTTGTCTCCACTGTTTTTGCTCCTGAAATTTCCATGCCATTTTGGATGGTTACTAGCTCACGCAGAAACATGTTCACCTTAGAGATCTATGTGGAGAAGGTATAAATCAAGACCTAATCTTTCCAGCACAGCAAGTCTGAATTTAAATAAAAAGCACAGAGTGACACAGACTAAACAACTGATAGAATTACTAATCTGTTTGAAAAGAAGTCATATTTTTGGTATGCAAATCACCACTTTATAAAGAAAAATGCTCACTGCACACCAAAGAGTGTAATAAGAGAGGAAGTGGTAATACAGACATCCATATTGCACAAAGACAGAAGATGGAGAGAGAGTTTAGATGACAAGAAGAATTTCCTGACTATTAAAGACTAGCTGTGCTGATTTTATCAATGTTGGAAGTCTCCCAGTCTTGGTGCTCAATGCACAGAAATCTTCTGTTCATTTAAACAGCAAATGCCAGTGCTTTATGTTTGTCTGAACTGTTGCGCTAATGTTCTTCAAACCTATGCTGTAAAGACCACACATGCAGCTGTGCTATTAGGACTGTCTGCTGAGACTGCCAACACAAATGTTTTGTATTTGTTTCTGTAGTTGCTCACCTGGTAGGGCCATCTATCCTTGTCAGATGGTCTAAACCAACCATTAACAGTCATTGACTATCAATGAGGTAAACATTACTATTGAATATATAGCTGGTATAAGTTATTTGTAACATTTCTATTGAATATATAGTTGGTATAAGTTATTTGTAAGGTACATTTGCACTGTGAGAAAAATGAAACAATTCCCCTTGATCCTTTAGGCATCCTACTGCACCCTTCAATGAGTTTCTGTTATAAGATAACTTAGCATCAGCCTCCTACCAATTCCAAAACTCCTAGCAAAACTAAGACTCTCATGTTTGAATCCACAGAAAGCTTTGCTTAGGCACATGGATTTGTTTGTATCAGGTTCATACATGGTTGAGGTCTGCAGGAAAGAAATTAAGAGACACTGTCAAATTGTTTAGAAGAAAATTGTTGGGCTCCTTTATAGTACTCCAAGTAAGTTAATTGGGCAGTTGGAAACTGAATACATTTGTCAGCTTGCTTTATTTCCTTCATGTATGTTCGTTAGCATTGTATAACCAGTCTGAAATAAGACACTGAATTTAACACTGCTCTGTTCTTGTCTTAATGAGTAGTTCTGGACAAGGTAGAAGTTCACCATTTGGACTACAAATGCACCCTAACAGCATGCTAGTGTTTAAACCAGACTACAAGGCTCAATAGACATTGGCTTTATATTTCCTTAGCTTTTTGTTCTGCTTTGTTTAATGGTTATTTGGTTTGTTGTGAATTTTTTAAGCAGAACTATGAAAGGTGCTGTCTTGCTCCAACCTCTCTGTTTTCCATAGGTGCATGAGCTAGGCTTTCCTGTGACATTTGCTCTTGATTGGCATACCAGTCTCTTGTCTGCAGTGAGCTGCTAATGAAGCAACATGGGATTAGGAAGACAAGCTGGCAAACATCCACATGCTGCATCAACTGAACTGGAGGAACTCTTCTGTCAGCCTCTTATTTGAAGGCTGTAGATAAGTTTCCTAATCATATTTATGATAAAGTTAACTTAATACAATGTTCACAGCTAAAGTCTGAAGGAGGAGTGGCAGTTTTCCAATAATATGCAGCAAAAAAAATGTAGCAAAAAGCAGAATGTCTTTCTAATTATTAATAATATTTCTAATTATTAATGACGTGTCTTCTCCCTTTGCTATCTGGATGAAATTTTTACCATGTTGTGTCATAAAATTCTCACCCTTTGTCCATAGCTATGGGTTCAAAAATATCAGCATCTACGTGCTGTGTATAACAGAAACTCTGTAGCACAGGGAGAACAGATGTCATAATATTTCAGAATATTAGGGGCTGTATTAGAGCCAGCAACATCTCTTATGAGTAAAGTCGAATTTACAAACAAGTAAGGCTAGCATTATTGCTTGAGAGGGTTAACAGTTTGATATTCTCCAAAAGTCAACAGTGAATAGGTGTGGCAGTAGAATGTTAAGACTGGCCTTGAAGGTGATGGCAAATAGTTTGTGTATGAGGAAGTGGATCCATCAGAAATGTAAAGAGAAAGCTGAGATAGTTGAAGTGGTAAGCCTGAATGGTGGTTTTGCAGCAGCATCCTGAGTGGATAAAAACCAGCAAGACAGCACTTGACAAAGACAGAAAGAGAAGGTCATAGTAGTTGAGGAACAAAACCATGAAAATCTGAATTAAAAGTTTTGTTATCTATCAGGGAATAAATATGAATCTTAGAGCTGTTGCACTGAAGGCATTAGATACACCCTAGATTTGAAGGTATAGTGGGAGAAATAACTTAAGACGTGATACCCAGGTTAAATGGCTGCAGGACTGAAATGGCTAGGAAAGTTTAAATGAAACTACTTTTGTCACCACAAGTGTTAGCTCACATGCTTACACATTGGCAGAATAACAGTTTCTTAAACCACATTGAATATAATGGAGGTGAGGGTCATGTACTAACAGCCCTAGGAAAGCATGGTGAAACAAGCTGTGGGAGCCTGCTACGACCTGTGGCATCCCACAGCTGTGTGAGGCACTGAACATGAGCTATTCGAGGCCATGTGTCATTCAGAGAAAATTAAATCAAATACCATGAAACACCATCCCTTGACATACTGTGACTATCTCAACATTTGAAATGAAGCTTGCTGCATTAGTTTCTCATTGCTGAAGATGCATAGGACTTTTACAAATGACAGCTAATAAATCTCTGTCCTATGTGACAGGACTTTCTCTGTAGTTTGGAAAATGATCAGGATGTTTCCTCAATTGAAAACACTTGAAAATACATCAAATTTCTTAGGAGAAAAACCCTTGCTAATAAATAGGTAGCACAAACAAATCATGAGAACAGTTGGGCTTCATCTGTGGAATTACAACAGCCAAGAATTTTTCAGCTTCAGTTTCCTCAGAGAGTTTTAAAATATACTTGTAATTTTTAAGATGTTGAACCTTTTTTAAGATTTTTCTTTATTTTTAATGAGGTTTAAAGACCTCCAGTAAAGGAGTTATTGGAATGGGGGTTTTCCATGTGATAAGAAAATTTCTGTCTTCTAATGACATATAGTTCATGGTCACAGTTAGTATGATACCTGTATCCATTTCCAGAAATATACACTTCCAGATTCAGGGAGCTGTATTTTCACTGCATGGAAAGGGATAAACTTGAAATATAATTCCATTTTATAGGCTACAGAATACCCAGAAGGATATCAGAATAATATTTAGAATAACTGACATATTGACAGATTCTCTGCTGCTTCTCACATTTATAACAACCCAAAACTTCTGAAGAGTGAGGTTATAATACAATCCAGATCTTCAGGTATAATTTTCAACCAGGACTACATCTCAGTTGGCTGGTGAGGATATTTTATGTCAGACTCTTCGAAAAGCCTGCTTATGAATGTTATAGTACATAACTTTTTCTATTTAATCAGTTATGTAAAAGCACAGGATTTATCTATTGCCATCTAAATATGCACCAAGTGTGAAGAGCCAGAACTTCTGCTTCATGACTTCATCTTGCCTCCACAACCTCCCTTCACAACCAGAGACATTTTGGGTAAGATACAACCTTCATGCCAGCCCACAAAATTGTTGCTTCCTGTTGACACGGGGCTGAATTGCCTGCTTTGGGTGTTATCAGGCATACCACTAGTATGGCTTCTTGGGTAGGACTGGGAAGTAGTCTTCTTCTGATATGATGTAAGCATCATCATGTCTGAACTGAGGTAATTCCATGAGTTGTGACAAGTGAAAAGCATTGGACAAAGTTTGGGATGTAAACTTAGAGAAAAGTTGTGAAGAGGTAGAAATATGGCACTGTAATGTCAGATTGCTGTATTTATTTTTATTTTATTTTTTTACCAGTGCTAGATCTGGAACAGATTCTATGGAAACCAAGCCATGCTAGCGCAATGCCTAGAGGGAAGATGCAGTATGTATTATAAGATTTAAAATTTATAATGGCTGAATGAATCATAGCATTTTGTATCTTTGGATTCATTAAGTATTTACTGAGAAAGTAGGTTAAATGAAAACTAAAAGACAAAAGTTAGTATCTTTTTGCTGGTTTTGCTCAATGATTTGATGGGCTAGAAGATTTGCTAGGTTTTATATGTTGAAAAAATTACAGGATTTTTTTTTTTATTCATTTCTTTTGCAAGTAGTAAATTTAAGAGACAGAAAAAGGGAGACGTAAGTGTAATGACAGCTGCTGAGATAATAGTAATGTATTTGCACTTATGATACATCAAGATTCTGTAGCCCATTTTTTCCTTTAGAAATAAGAGTGGTTTACCCCCTTTTAAGATTAAAAACATATAAACTTATTTTAAATAGACTCACAGAATATTTTAATGATTTTATTGGATGTTAGAATATTTATTCAAAGCTGTTCTTATTAAGGAGAAAACAGTATTTATCTTGGTAATAATTTGCAGGGACATCACTTCTAAAGCTATCTTAGATGGATCTACCTTTACATTATGATGTTTAACCTCATCATATACATATTGAAAAGTATTATTTAGGTTGTTCTCAGTCAAAATTGAGAAACTGTTGGTTCTATTAGAAGCTCTGTTCTCAGACATTATGTGTGATTTGGGACTCTAGTGCTATTCCATTTCGGCTTTCTCATGCTTTTCATAGCTGTCCTGTTTGTACCCAGCTCTGCTAATTAGCTCTGCCAGTTAGCTCTGCCACTAACCACGCTGTCAGTGATAGCTTTCCCCCAGATTTGTTAGTGTAGCAGTGCATGTGTGCATCCCAGATGCACAGTCATCAAGATTAGCTCAGATCACTAATCTGAGCTTCTTAAAAAATCAAACTGATTTTTACTCATGCAGGCCAGGCTCCTTCTGTATTCCAATAGGTACCTATTTCCTATCTGCCAGCCCCCTTACTCCCACTTCATTACAGTTTTCAGGAATGATAATACCAATCATAATGCAAGTATACCTGGGGGACAAAGAAGTTGCTGCCTGTTCTCACGTGACACTATGATTGTTTTTGAATCTTATCTAAGGGAAAGAAAGAAAACTGAGCCCTTGGCAGTAATTGATTTCAGCTGTGTGAGGGACAGTACTCTACCAGATAGGATTAAATTTGTTGCAATTGTTCCTCTGCTCATTTTGCTGCAATAGAGGCACTATTTTTCCAATGTAAATTCCTTCTTAGATGCTAAATTATGAAGGGATTTAGAGAGTAAATCCTTAACTGTGAATAGAGTTGTGCATTGAGTGAGACAATGCCAGCCAGTACTGCAAACTGCTATAGATAGGCCAGTGGCTGTTACTGGTGTAAGATGTGTTGGACAGGGCTTTGAGCAACCTGGTCTAGTGGAAGGCGTCCCTGCCCATGGCAGGGGGTTAGAACTAGGTGATCTTTAAGGTCCCTTCCAACTCAAACCATTCTATGATTCTATGATTCAGTCTTGTGATTTGTGTTCCTGTATTTCATCTCTCATATTTTCCGTGAAAAATCTTTGTTTAGCAATTATTACTGAAGTGAGAAACTGTCAAAAATATTGAGCTTGCTTTTTGTTCTCCTCAGTGTCTTCTTTTGAATTTTTGTTTTCCAGGTAAGCCCACTGAATAAGCCTTTTTGAGACAGCATGTTTTGATTGTTCTAATTACAAAAAAAAAAAAAAATATTCTTAATGCACTGCTGCATATAAAATGCTGTGTATTGCTTGCCACATGCAACAGTCTGTACCTCATAGTACCGGGGCAGCTTTTTCACCTGGAGAAAGTAATGGACAAGTTGGCAACCCATCACCTGCCAAATCCTTATCTCAGCACAGCTACAGACCGCCGCAGCTCGCCACGGTGAGAAGCGGCTACGGCTGTGAATGCCCCTTCCTAACGGCAGGGATTCCACCCGATCGCTCCTGTGCTTCCCCGCCAGGGCTGCGGCCAGGCCTGCGCGCCCGGCCGGTCCCCCGGTGCCCAGCGCCGTCCGGGTCCCCGTTTCCCCGGCAACGCGCTCCCGGCCCCGACGCCGCCTCCCGCCGTGGCCGGGCTGCGGAGCGGTTCCCGCCCGCCCGGCGCGCTGCCGGCGCTCCCGCACGGCGTTTGCCCGGGGACGTTTCCTAGGTGACCTCGGACTGGCCCCTCGCTTCCCACATGGGTGGCGGGCCGGGCGGTCTCCGCGGGCCGGGGCTGTTCAGCCAGCCCCGCCTGGCCTCCGCCCGGGCAGACAGGATGCGCTGCTCCCAGCCGCTCCCCTCCCGCTCCCCCCCTTACCTCGCAGGAGCCTTATGCGCCTAGTTTAATGGTTTTGCAAAGAAAGCCAGCAGAAGAGCACTTTTCTCAGTGGCGGTGGTCAGACCATGACCTAACTCATCATGAACTTGGAAGGGCTCGAAATGATAGCAGTTTTGATCGTGATTGTGCTTTTTGTTAAAGTGTTGGAACAGTTTGGGCTGATTGAAGCAGGTTTAGAAGGTAAGGGAGTGCTTTTCAGTGGTTTGTCATTTCTGTGTTCTTGTCATCCTCTTGCAGCAAGGCAAAGGGCACCTGTAAACTGGGTGTAAGGCACTACCTGATCCACCTCAAGAGCGACGTGCGCGTCAGTGGCTGTGTGTGGTTGATGTTGAAGTTGAGGTGATTTGCTTTCACAGGAAAAATAAACTGGTATCCTGAATACTACAAGTACAAACTTAGATGTTAATCAAATATAAATGGCTCAAAATCTGAATCTCTTAGTCCTGTTTTAAATCTGAAAATTTAAAGTAGTAGGGGTCAAAGCAGATTTCAAGATGTTAACATGCAAATACAGTTATATTGCCTTAAAATTGTTTTGCAATCTATCCAGAATTGTTTGGTAATCTATTCATGTTAACATCTGTACTGGAATTGTTATAATGTCAAAATATATACTTTACAGTATTTAAAAACCTGTTGAATATTTAATTTACTGCTAACATTTTAAAATGTTTGAGGAAGAGGAACTACAATACTCGGATTCAAAATATGTAGCTAACAGTCACTTGGGGCAATCAAGTGCAACGTTTATTGATGGATGCTTTGTTTATCATAGATCACCACTTCTTAGAAATACTGTTTCTGTATAAAGCAGTAGCAATAAAATATAAGAAGCTTACTTTATTTTAAAGGTACTTTTTATACCTCATTTCTAAAAGTGCTGTTATGAGAAGTTAGTCTGAAAAAACACTGATTGCAGCATGGCTGGTAATGTAATGATATTCATTGCATCCCAGTGTTTTATTAGGTTCCAGACCAAAATGGTCTGTTTCTCAAATATTGAAGAAATACTGTGTTCTCAAATCTCCTGTAAGCTAGCATTTGAGTACCGTGTATATACTTATGCCTAAGAAAAGGGGAACTTTGTTGACTTAGAGATTGTGGTCTCATGTGTTAACGAGTGAGAATATAAGCAAAATTTGCTCCTATGAAAAGGTCTAAAGTAATCCTGTTGATTTAACCCTTTCAAGAAACAGTCTTACAGATTTTAAATAAGGAAGTCACACAGCTGTTTCTCCATGTTTGTGTCTTGTGCGTATTTGCTAGTATTGATATGAAAACCCTGCAGAGACTCAAAAACATGTTATCGAGTGCATTTTTATTAAAATTTTATGTAGCCATTAGAGTGCATTATATTGAGTTATAGAGTGCATATTTAAATTACAATGCAGAGATACCCTTCAAATGTATGAACTTCTGCTTTTCTTTTTGTTTCATGTTCACTTGTAAATAGAAATGTCAATTAATTTAAAAAATGTTATGATAAAAGTTATCTCCAGAATTAGAGGTTGCAGAGATTTGATTAAACAAGCCATATTTACTTTTCAAGTTGGTCGGCAGGCTTGTGTATACCCTGTCGAGTCTGATTGCTGCACTGGGTCAGGTTCCCTGGCAAAATTTAGCGCTTGATTGTTGTCTGTACTTGTTTTTAGGGCTAAGAAAACTGGTAATGGAAAGATAATTAGAAATATAGTGAAGCTGCCTCTAAGTGGTTGTAAGATTTCTGTAAGAAATAAGTTTCTAATCCATCTGCCCTTTTTGTCTGCCTCAGTGGCCAAAAATTTCTTCTTACATAGTATAGGACAGGTTTCTAGCATGCCAGGTAGATGAAGGCACAGGAAGACATATATGCCCCATTCCTCTGTGGTGTTCAACTGCTGTGAATGAGATAAAAGGCATGTTACATGGGAATCGAGTAATAGATATAAACAATGGTGTATGAAAATGGGGCTTAGCCAAATGTCACAGACTTAGGAATTTGTTTTCTTGTAGTTCAGGAAGAGTGCAGGTTATTCCCTATTTTTTTCTTAAACTTGATAATTAAAGATCTGAACTGGTTACAACAGGAAAAAAAGGTAGTTTTATACACTTTTACTAGGGAGCTGAGAAAAACTCTCTCGATTTAAATAAGTATCAAGGCTATTCATTTCCACCCATGAATGAAAAGTGCAAGCATCATAAAATTGTGCAAATGTTAGAGATGTTTTTAAGTAGAATGTTAAGAAAAAATGAATTTTACAAGTGTACTTAGACTATCCATGTACTTTTCCAGAAATCAATGAGGAAGCTCATTGCAGTTTTCTGAAAGTCTTCTGGTTTAAGGATATTTGTAGTTGTCTAGTTTTGGATAGATTGTATCCCTTCTTTTTGTTTTCTCAAGGGTTAATATGTTTCATACAAATTAATAGTTTATGGCATATGAAACACATCCTGTGTCTACCTGGAAATCATCCATAGAGTCAAAAGTAGTTTGTAATACAGTGCACCCGAAGCAGGATGTTAAATCGAAGCTCTCTAAATCAGATTGAAGCTTTGGTAGAGATCTAGGTTTCACAATCAGTCCCTATCGTGGTAACAAAAGCTTGAAGCAAACTTACCTTCCTTCCTACACTGAGTTGTCATGGTTCTGAACTTTGTGGACCACTTCCACACTAATTTGGAAGAATCAGGTGCAATTTTTGTAAATCAATAGCAAAATCTCATTTTCCTCTTTTCCGTGTCATAATTAAGTGTAAGTAATATTGGGCTTTCTTCAGACTCCTCAGTACAAATTACATGTATAATCATAAAGTATGCAATTATTTTCATAATAAAAATAATTAAAAATCAGTATACAAATTGTATGTACTTTTTTATGCTTATTTTCTGAGGTATGCGCACTCAGCAGTATGCTGTCTGTGGTTTTTGCCCAGTTGCCTTCAGCTGCTGAGTGATTCTGTTGTAGAAGTATTTTCAAATAGATGTCTTTAATATTGTATGACAGCTCTGAAAGCGGTAAGTAGCAGAATAGATTTATACAATTTTGTAAGTTGTGGGTTGCAGAGACTTTAGGTTAAATATTATTGTCCTGGGTTCAGCACTAGCTTAAACCACAACAGGTATTTTATGATGTATTGCACTCACTTAGATTACAGTATGCTTTCTGTGGTTTTGCCTAGCTGTCTTTTACTGCTGAGTGATTTTACTGTTGTTATAAAACTGCTTTCAAATAGATGTTTTTTTAATATTGTGTGACAGCTCCTAAAGTGATCAGTAGCAGAACTGATTTATTCACTCTCATGGGTTGTGGATTGCACAGACTTTTTCTCTGGGCTAGATATTTAATCCTTCATAAATTAGAATGTCCTCCTTAATAAACTTTACTGATTTTTTTTTTTTTTTATCAGGTGTATTAGGTGTAAGAAGTAATGTATTGTTACTTAATCAGGAAGGTCTATTCCTAGATATACCTAGGTATATGTTTAAAATCAGTCATATTTCTTCTTTTATGTCCATTTTGTCCAAAAGTCATTTATAATTAAAATGAGATACAAGAACTGAGCAAGTTGAATATACAGTATGTTGGCATTTTAAGATTATGCAATATTCAGGATATCAGTTTATATAATTTCAATATGTTTATAGTATTTTTATGAAAATTGTGATCTTCATTTATAAGGATCATATGAATTTAATCAAGACATGGAAGAGGGTTTTTTGTGAGTATCTTCCTTGTGTGTCAGTTATTCTGGATAATTTGTTGTGGACAGTGATTGAAGCATGATGAGATCAGCCCTTTACTGACTTAAAATAATTTTGTCCTAATGTTTCTTGGGAAACCTGGACTGATTTTCAAAAGCCAAATCACTTACTATTCTTCATCAATGTAAGCACTGAAACCTACACCACTGGGGATAAAGTTCAGGGAAGAAATGTGAAGGATATGAGTGATTAAAAATATTTACATAATACCCTGTTTGTTGGGAAATACTCTTAAGCAGTTACTACCTCTAATAGGAAAATTAAAAGGGCGTAAAAGTGATCATAGGTTACTATGGAATATGGATTTCCTATCTATCTAAACTCCTGGTTTAAGAGCACTGAGAATGACAGTAGTAGAACTTTACAGCTAAAATTGTAATAACTAAGTTAAATTACTGAAACACTTGAGCCCTCTAAAATATCAAAGCAGCTTCTAATCCCATTTTAATAATCCTGGCTATTGAAAACTTCCCATTCATGAGCTGGATAACAGCAAAACCATGGACACGTAGAGAGTTGCTTGTGATATTTGCAACTCTTTTTAAAAATGACTGGTTATGGCTGGAAACGTGGTGGAAGTTACTCGTGGTTCCTCTGAAATTAGCGGCCACTGAAGCTGTTTTGTCATCCAGGCTATGATCTGATGGGAATTTCAACATTTCCTTAGTGTTATTCATAGATGGAAATGGAGGAATATTCATTTCAGAAGATTCATAATGACTAGCAATTCATACTAGAAATATCTTGTAATAAATATAATGGCATTTCTGCCTTTTTTCTTAAGATCAGTCTTGATGTCAAAGAGAGTTATGCACAGAATTTTGAACTACGAAGGCAGTCATGGACCAATATGTGAAATGATTAGCCAGAGCTGGCAGTGTGCATAAGAAAAAGATGATATAAATTTTAATATTAGCAATTTCAGGCATTCCTTTGAAGTAATTTGTTCAATTAAGTCTTCATATATAACAAGATAAATTTAATTAAAACAGCTGTTGAAACAACTCCTTATATGCAGATGAGTGAGCAGTAGATGGGAATCGTTAATGCAGAACTCCACTAAAGTTTTCCTTGATTGAATATTTCTGTGCAAACAGCACTAGCAGGTCATTTGGAGATGGCAGCATGTACTGTGGTTGGTTTGGAGCTGTGTAGATGTGAGCACCTGACCAGGTTGTGTATCCTGCAGGCCACTACTGGACAGAATTAATAAGAGGAAACCTCTTCTGATTCTGTTTTGTTTCTTTCATATGAGATGCCTGAAGTTCTAGATACAGTTTTAAAAAACAGAAATAGGCAGGTAAGAAAAAAAACTTGCCAGCCAAGGGAAATTTGTGATAGGTGCATTTCAGCTGCCTGCTTTAAACAGTCTCAAGTCGCTGAATCATCTTCTGAAGTCTGGTCCATTTTTGCTGAAAAATCTTCTAGTGTTCCCAGGCCAGCATCTGCTGAAAAGCTTCTTTTCTCAAGACTGATTGTCAATCCTGATGATATAGTGCTTGTCTACTGCTTTACATCCACAGAGATCAAAGTAGGTAAATACTGTAACTGCTAATGAAGAGATATCAAAGAAATGGGTAAAGAGCACTACATTCTGAGTTACCAGTACAATACCTTTGGAAAGCTTGCTAGTTTATAATTAACCTTTTGGTTTTGAAAAAAAAAAAATCAAAAAGAAAAAAAAATATTAGACCAATGTAAGCAGAGAGTTCATAAGAGAGCTCTCAACTTTCCTCTGTGGTGAACAGTTGTGATGTAGTTCATGAACACAAGGGTCTCATTCCTATTGCAGTTTTGTTAGTAGTTATTTCATATAGAATGGTACTTTGAATAAATGGAAATCATATCATCTACTATGAAATGGAAGAATACTAGAATATTATTGCTCAGTTTTATTCTTGTAATTCTAGGTGATAACCTAGAGGATTTTACAAAAATAACCTGGATATGAGAAAGAGACAGGATGGTGGTCTGTTTTGTCTCCCCCAAGGGGACAACTTCTGAGATTTACTTCTCCTGCCTCCTACTGGCTACTCAATATAGAACTTATATTTTCAAAGTCACTGTTTTATTTATTTACTTTGAATAAGTAAATACTACCTACCTACTGTCAAAGAGCCACCATAAGCAGAAGAAAATTATATATCACACAGTCTTTGCCTACTATTGTAAATGCCTTTACTTTTACATAGTTTTTACAAGGACTGAGTTCCCTCTTAATGCAAATCTATAAATGCCCTCTGGTTATATTTATTGACACTTTTTCACTTTTCCACTTTCTTAGCTATCAGTAAATGTGGGTTGTATAAATCAAAATATGCTCATGCAATTGTTTCTAAACAAGTTTTGAGAAGATTTATTACTTCTCAGGACTAAAATAGCAAAAAAACAAAACCAAAACCGAAAAACCTATGTCTTTTTTGATTATCAAAGAACAATAAAACTTAAACTGTTATGGATTTTTTAAAATAAGATATTTAGAGCTAATTAGTTTCATGAGTAGAAGAGTAAACCTTTTCTAAGAACACAGTTTCGTAAACGTTTAGGGGGAAAATAGAACACTGAACTTGGTAGACAGAAGAAAATAAACTGGGTAGTGAAATGAGGTGTACCATTTCTAGTTAGAAATATATTAGTGCAAATAATACTTTCTGCACTTTTTTTCCTGTAGAAGTAAAAATACTTTACAGCAGCAAATAGAATTATCTCCTGATATATGCAAATATATCAAGAAAAGCCAGAGCATAGTGTTTCACAAATTGATACACAAAGTAAGAAGCCATATGCTTGAAAGTCGTGTATGCCACAGGGCAATAACGTTCATCCTTTTGATATTTTTTGATGAACCCCATAACATGTTTTCATTAAAATAGGAAAGGTATTTAGTTAGAGAGCCCAAGTGTACTTTTAGTTGGGATCTGTACATTAAGGTCAGTGATATTCTCAAATTGTGAGAGTTACAGGCTTTCTAAAGTTAGGTGGGGTGAATCCAAAACCTTGATGTGTTCTAAAGATGACAAGGGAAGAAGGAACAATCACTTCATTTCACAATTTCTTTTTTGCTATTGTTAAGAAACAGTGTCTGATTCTTTTTTTCCCCCTCGTCTTCAAAGAGTGAAGCTGTTTGCTTCTTTGCATTACTCCCAGATTTACCCTTCTGTTGAAGTAAGCACTATATGTTTTCTGGCCATTAGCTTTGTGTCAGTTAATTGGTATACTTCTCAGATATCAGGAAGATCAACTGGACTTACAATATTAACTCTATGATGCTGTCCTTTTTAATATGCTTTTTGTTCCTAGTGCATTTTAGAAATAACCAACCCGAATATAAACTCTGAAAGTTGATTTAATAATGGATTTTTTTCCTTTGCCATTTGTTTCCTATGCATATTTTCTGTATAATTCATTCAGATTGTAATTTTCATTTTTTTCCATGTGGTTACTATTATGCTCACATTTATAACTAATGTAGCTACTGCACCACAGAAGGAAAATTAGTTTTTAACCCAAACTTCTATCTTTATTAGGATTGCAATATTTTGACTATCTATCTAATACATCTTCCTATTGAATTCCTAATTTTTATTGTATTTTTCTGTCTGATTTTCCTATCAGTCACCTTCACTCAAAATATTCCCCAGCTTAGTAAACTCAGGCTTTTCGACACACAAAGGATATATGGATTTAGGTGTATTAGATACCCTTTGAATTCAGACTACATTAATTTTGCTCACATACAATGCAAAGAGGGGCTCAGCTTTGGCCCTCATGCCTTTATGTTAACTTCCAGTTCACTTTTGACCTAGTGTCTTTCTATTTTAAGGATATTGAACATGTAACTTACATTTAGCTCAATGTTTCTTTGTTAGAAAATAGTAACTCCAAATTTTAGGTACTTTATACCATGCAGTTTCAAGCCGGTGTATCCCTCACATCACAGATTACATATGTCATTGTGTTCTGTAGTTTGATAATATCCCCATGAAAACCCTTTGTAGGCTTTGGCATGTCTTTGCCTTGTGATTATGAGCTTTGCATTATGGTTAACTCAGTCTGCTACTTGCTTCGGCTAATCTCTGACCAGCATACTATCTTCTGCACTCCACTGTAAGATTCGATGATCTGATTCAGGTAGACCCATATGGATCAACATCACAATAATCATCACATTGAAAATGGCTTATTTCCCAATATTTTACCTTCTCATGCTCTTGCTTTTGGAGTAAGAAATCTTAGTTGAATTTTTGTGTTTTTTTACCATTGGCTGATGAGGATTAGGTCAGATAAATTTGCTCAGTCATTTTAGTCCTATGTATTCTTGTATCAAAGGTAAAAAATTAAGCAGCATTACTGAAAGTGTGCTAGACAGTTTATTATTTAGTATTATAGTTTGTGTTTTTACATTGCCCTGTGGCTCCTTCCTGAATTTTCTGCCCAGGTTTACAAATAAATTTACAAATAAAGAAGATGATGTGTTTTAGCTGTTGTTTTTTTGTTTGTTTGTTTATTTGTTAATAGGAGAGTTCTTTATTTATCTGACCTATTTCTGTGGTAGCTAACAATGAATAGCTCAGCACCTGGTAGAAAATTCTGTCCAGCCAGGCTGAATGCTATCTAAATCTAATGAGGCAGATGATTTAATCTGAGAAAACATTCCTGGCTTTGCTTTCTGCTGTCATTTTCCCCAGTGGTATCTCTAGAAGTAACTTTTGATTGTTGTTGTCTAATCTTTCTCATAGCCCTTACTGTCATTTTCTGGTAATACTACAGAAGCATGAATATATATACACACTTCTCCAAGCACATTTTCTTTTGGGGATCAATAATCCATTCTTCTTCAAACAGACAGATAAAACTTGGATCATCCAAAGCAGGCTACAACAGGTATCTTCTCGTTGATAATGTGAAATAATGAAAGAAAAAGATTAGATCAGGTGAATACCAGATTATTAATCAGATATTTATTTCCCAGTAGTTATTGTAGGAAATAGTATGTAGTTTTACATAAGAAGTGTGATTGTAAGTTTAATGCTTATTACAAATTACAAACTCTAATGCATAAAACTCCAACAAAATAAACCTGTATGTCTGCAGCAGAAAAAAGTTTAGCAGAGAAGTGATTCGTTTAGGACACTAAGGAAGATACCTTCACTGGACATATGCGTTATGCTAATGCGTAGCACTCACCTGATGTTACAGGTACATCAGAGTAGATTTTTTAGTCCAGGATCTATCTACATCAGGAAGGTCTGATAGGGAGGTATGGGCACAGACCTGATTCATCTTCTCTTTGCCTATACTTTTGAGTAAATCTAATTTGGCTTTGCCTTTTATGACAAACTTAGTTTCCAAATTTTGTTTTGTATAAATAGCTTTATTTAATTATCCCTGCTAGAGGGGGCACACAAAATTCACATGACACTAGTTTTTTGGTCCCCATTACCCTTTTCCATCAGGCTGACAACCTTTTGTGTTCAGTGATGGCTTGGTGTTGCAAAGGCAATCGTGTGTGTAGTATCTGAAGGGGGTCTATAGGGATGCTGGGGAGGGACTCTTCATTAGAGACTGTAGTGAAAGGACAAGGGGTAACAGGTTCAAACTTAAACAGGGGAAGTTTAGATTGGATATAAGGAGGAAATTCTTTCCTGTTAGGGTGGTGAGGCCATGGAATAGGTTGCCGAGGGAGGCTGTGAATGCTCCATCCCTGGCAGTGTTCCAGACCAGGTTGGACGAGGCCTTGGGTGATATGATTTAGTGTGAGGTGTCCCTACCCATGGCAGGGGGGGTTGGAACTGGATGATCTTAAGGTCCTTTCCAACCCTAACTATTCTATGGTTCTATGTAAAGAATGACAAACCTCACAGTTGCATGAATATTTGCTAGGACACTTAGAAAAAGATGCCTTTTGGATCCCTTACATTATCCATACTCACTGTCTCTCTAGCTTAGCATGAATGAATAACTGACAAGAGACCTCTTCTAGAGACTACTCTTCTAGCTGAGTCCTCAAGAATGCCATTTCCCTACCTAAACTATCCAATTTACATAAATAGTTGTAAGCAATAACTATACTTCTGAATACTTCAACACATGGGTTAGCGTTGTGCCTATATTACAGTATTGTCAAAACCCCGTTGCTAACAAAGATTAGTATTTTCTTGAAAAACAGTCTGTCTTAAATCCACTAATGCAGTATGACGGTAGATACATATTAAAACACTCTTATTATCTAGTTTACAAATATTTCAAAGCTAATGTAATACACTTCAAGATTAATTGCTACTATTATCTCCATTTAGAAAACCTTGTGCCCTCTCTTGTATTAAAGATAAATTACTATACATGTGTATATCTGCCATGTGCATTGTAAGTATTGGAGTAATTTTATCCAAAACTCTCAACACCTTGACTGATAAGGTGAGACAGCATGTCATGTCAATAAGGCCCAGAAATGAACTCTTCTCCTCTCCCACCCTGCTTTTCAGAAGATCAGAGAGTCATCTTGCAGCTCACACGTTATTTGTTGCTTATCAGGCCAGTTTTCTTGGAAAATACCTGGTCAAGGGTTTCAAATGCAGCAAACAAGCCATCTCTGAATTGATCTGTTCTTTTAGTAGCAGAAGCTCAGACTCAATCAGTGCTTTTTCTTACTGTACCTCTACAAAGGGAGGGCTGTAGGTCACCCGGAAAGACGATTGCTGCTGGTGGAAAAAAATCACTGATATACAGTGACCTTTTTCCTGTGTCTGAGGAGCTTTTGGGAGCAAGACTCAGCCTGCATAAGTTTTTCTGATGGTGGCAGCCCGTGCTTATCTGTGTGCCTAAAAAGCAGGCAGAAATTTATCTTGTAGTACATAAATAGTGAACCTGAGGTTTATGGAAAGCCCGAATTTGTGCAGATTATCTGAAATGCATATATGCAATTCTCTTAGAGGGTAAGACCATGTTCTGCCTATCATAGAAAGGGTAGTCTGTCTTCATGGAAGTTAATCTATCATCTGAGTAAAGTCCTTGATCATTTATTCATTAGAAACAATGTTTGCCACTGAACACCTAGCAACATCCCAAGGATAGGAGGTGCATTGGAGGTCTGCCCTTGCTTCATTTGTAACTTGCAACTGGTGATAAAAGGAATTTTACACAGTTTGACTTTTCTAAATTTTTAATGTATTTGAATAAAAATTACTTTAATATGTTCATTATGTATATTTTCTACAACATCCATTTAGATTGTCTTAATTAATTTTGAATTTAAGACTTCTGAGACTTATTTTACAAATAAAAGTCCTGCTCTTACACAGATGTCTCAATGTAAATGCCATGCTTCCAAACCATGCAGGATTTGAAAACAAGTTAGAGCTTTTCCTGTCTTACTTGTTGTCACAAAGCTCAGAGTTCACATTCTGGCCAGTTTTAAGGCTGGATAAGTAATCTGAGTTGAAACAGGTTACCAGAGCATAAGTAATTGTTTACAGAAGTGGAAAGGTATAACTGAAGGCAGAATATGGTTATGAAATTGTTGTTTAGCAAGCTGGCAATTGAGATAATGAAATGCAGTTCAGTTGCCCATGATCAAAATTGGTTTAATAGTTCAGGAAGGAATTCTCAGTCAGCTCAGAGGCTGACCCATTCAGTGAGAAGACTTAACCTTTGAATTATCATTGCAAAAATCACAATAAACTGCTAAATGTCATACTATCAGTAACTAAACACATGGTTATTTGGATCTAGTTAAAGCTGATTATAATCTTGACCTTAGCCTGTTTCTTCACAGTATCACAGTATGCTAGAGATTGGAAGGGACCTCGAAAGATCATCTAGACCAATCCCCTGCCGGAGCAGGAACACCTAGATAATGTTACACAGGAATGTGTCCAGGCGGATTTTGAATGTCTCCAGGGAAGGAGACTCCACAACCTCCCTGGGCAGCCTGTTCCAGTGTTCTGTCACCCTCACTGAGAAGAAGTTTCTTCTCAAGTTTAAGTGGAACCTCTTGTGTTCCAGTTTGTACCCATTACCCCTTGTCCTATCATTGTTTGCCACTGAGTAGAGCCTGGCTCCATCCTCGTGACACTCCCCCTTTATATATCTATAGACACTAATAAGGTCACCCCTCAGTCTCCTCCAAACTATAGAGACCCAGCTCCCTCAGTCTTTCCTCATAAGGGAGATGCTCCATTCCCTTAATCATCTTCATTGCCCTGCGCTGGACTCTCTCCAGCAGGTCCCTGTCCTTCTTGAACTGAGGGGCCCAGAACTGGACACAATATTCCAGATGGGGTCTCACCAGGGCAGAGTAGAGGGGAAGGAGGACCTCTCTCGACCTACTAACCACCCCCCTTCTAATACACCCCAGGATGCCATTGGCCTTCTTGGCCACAAGGGCACAGTGATGGCTCATGGTCATCCTGTCGTCCACTAGGACCCCCAGGTCCCTCTCCCCTACACTGCTCTCTAACAGGTCGTTTCCCAACCTATACTGGAACCTGGGGTTGTTCCTGCCCAGATGCAGGACTCTACACTTTCCCTTGTTATATTTCATCAAGTTATTCCCTGCCCAACTCTCCAGCCTGTCCAGGTCTCGCTGGATGGCAGCACAGCCTTCTGGCGTGTCAGCCACTCCTCCCAGCTTAGTGTCATCAGCAGACTTGCTGATAGTACACTCAATTCCCTCATCTAAATCGTTGATGAATATATTAAATAATACCGGTCCCAGTACTGACCTTTGAGGCACTCCACTAGATACAGGCCTCCAACTAGACTCAGCCCCATAGACTACAACTCTGGCTTCTCTGCTTCAGCCAGTTCACAGTCCTTCTCACTACCTGATCATCCAGACCACACTTCCTCAATTTAGCTGTGAGGATGCTGTGGGAGACTGTGTCAAATGCTTTGCTGAAGTCAAGGTAGACCACATCCACCGCTCTGCCATCATCCATCCACCGTGTTATTTCCTCATAAAAGGCTAAGAGATTGGTCAAACATGATTTCCCCTTGGTGAAGCCATGCTGACTGCCCCTCATAACCCTCTTATCCTTGATATGCCTTAAGATGGCACCAAGGATAAGGTGTTCCATCACTTTCCCAGGGATGGAGGTGAGGCTAACTGGTCTAGAGTTACCCAGGTCCTCCTTCTTGCCCTTTTTGAAGACCGGAGTGACATTTGCTTTCCTCCAGTCCTCAGGCACCTCTCCCGTTTCCCAAGACTTGGTAAAGATGATGGAGAGCGGTCTAGCAATGACTTCCGCCAGTTCCCTCAGCACTCGCAGGTGCATCCCATCTGGACCCATGGATTTATGGATGTCCAGATTGCTCAACTGGTCTCTAACCCATTCCGCATCGACTAACGCAAACCGCTCCATCGACCTGACTTCATCTAAGGTCTCAGGGGTACAGGGCTCTTCAGGACTGCCTGCAGCAGAGTAGACAGAGACAAAGAAGGCATTCAGTAACTCTGCCATCTCTGTATCTTCTGTCACCAGGGCACCCATCCCGTTCATCAGTGGGCCTACATTGCCTCTGGTGTTAGTTTTATCTGCCATGTATTTGAAAAAGCTCTTTTTGCTGTCCTTGACCCTTCTCGCCAGGTTTAATTCTAAGGATGCCTTAGTCCTCCTAGCTGCCTTCCTACATCCTCTAGCAGCAGCCTTATATTCCTCCCAAGTGGCCAGCCCCTCCTTCCATGACCTGTAAACTCTCCTCTTCCACTTGAGCATACCCAGCAATTCCCTATTTAGCCACGCAGGTCTCCTGGCCCTCTTCCTTGACTTCCTACGTGTCGGGATGCTCCGATCTTGAGCTCGGAAAAAGCAATCCTTGAATGCCAACCAACTATCTTGGGCCCCTTTACCTTCAAGCAGCCTTGACCATGGGATTTCCCCTAGCAATTGCTTGAAAAGGCCAAAGTTTGCCCTGCTAAAGTCCAGGGTTGCAATTCTACTTGCTATTCTACTAGTCCTACTACACAAGATCCTGAACTCCACCATCTCGTGGTCGCTGCAACCAAGGCAGCCCTCAACCCTTACTGCTTCGACCAGATCCTCCTTGTTAGTGAGGATGAGATCCAGCAGCGCTCCTCTCCTGGTCCATCCACCATTTGCAGGATAAAGTTATCATCCATACACTGGAGGAACCTCCTGGACTGCGGCTGGGTTGCCGAGTGGTCCTTCCAGCAAACATCAGGGAAGTTAAAATTCCCCACAACGACCACGGCCTGTGACTGTGAGGCCGCTCTCAGCTGCCTGTAGAAGGCCTCGTCAACTTCCTCACCCTGATATGGTGGTCTGTAACAGACACCCACAACAGTATCGCCCCTGCCAGCGTGCCCCTTAATTCTCACCCACAGACTCTCAACTCGCTCGTCATCTGTCCCTGGACAGAACTCGGTGCATTGTAGTTGCTCCCGCACATAAAGAGCAACCCCACCACCCTTCCTGGCTGGCCTGTCTTTCCTGAAAAGGACATAGCCCTCCATGACTATATTCCAGTCATGTGAGCTGTCCCACCACGTCTCTGTAATTGCCACCAGATCATAGTCTCCTGACTTAACACAGGTTTCCAACTCCTCCTGCTTATTTCCCATGCTGCGCGCATTGGTGTACAGACATTTCAGTGAGCGAGCTGAGCACACCGATTTCACCCTAGGATTATAGGAGGCCTCCCAGTCTTCATTAATTCTGGAGCGCTGCCCCACTGGGGCAAGCCCAGCTACAACCCTATCCCCCTTCGAATCTAGTTTAAAGCTCTCCAAATGAGCCCTGCTAATTCGTGCCCAAGCATCCTTTTGCCTCTGTGAGACAAACCTTTCTCACTTGTCATTGTCCAGACTAGTGCCCTATAAAACCAGCTGTTATCAAAGAATCCAAAGCCCTGCCTGTAGCACCAGTCTCGAAGCCAATTGTTCATGAACTGAATCTTCCCATTCCTTCCCACATCATCAGTGGAAGATGGAAGGAGAGAGGAGAAGATCACTTGAGCCCCAGACTCTTTCACCATCCGCCCCAAGGCCCTGAAGTCTTTCTTCATCCCCCTCAAACTGCGGGAAGCAGCTTCCCCCTCACCTGTCTGGAAGATCAGCAGCGGGTAGTAATCTGTCAGGTGCACCAGGCTGGGGAGCACCCTAGTGATATCCCTGATCCGGGCTCCAGGCAGACTACACACTTCCCTATGATGAGGGTCAACTCTGCATATCGGGCCCTCTGTTCCTCTCAGAAGGGAATCCCCTACTACAATGACCCTTCTTTCTTTCTTATCAGAGGCAGTCTTGAGGTGCAAAGTTGACCGCCTTTTCCTATGTGGCCTGGTAGGCTGGCCTTGCACCACACTCACCTACCTCTCCTTCATGATCCAGGGCCTCGAACCTATTACAGAGGGACACCTGGGGAAGCAGGCCAGGAAGGGGGGGAGGGTTTCCCACGACGCCGAACTGGAACTTGCTTCCAACCCTCGTCGTCTTTTTGGTCCCCTACCTCTGCGCAACAGCTACAGGGCAGGGGCTGTCTCGGGCCATCCCCCTCTGTCTGAGAGGGCAGGGGGGTCCTTCCCCTTTTGGGGGGTATCTCCCTGGAACCGTTCTGACTGGCACGCCAGGGAGTTACTCCACCAGTCAGTCTCCCTTTCACACTCCCTGATGGTCCTCAGCGTCTCAACCTCCTCCTTAAGTCATGCCACCAGGCTAAGCAGATCTTCTACCTGCTCACACCTCACGCAGGTGGAATGCTGTCCTCCCTCCCCCGGCAGCAGCAGGCTCTGGCACTCCCTGCATCCAGAGACCTGAACAGCCACGGTTTGGGATGGGGTCTCTGAGTTGCTGCAGTCTTCTTACTGCAAGCTTTCTTTCTGGAGGCGACCATATTGGTCAGCAGTCTGGGACACCATCAACAGGGTCAGCAACACAACCTGCTTGTTCCTCCCTGCGCCTGGTGGGCGGTGACACGTCGCTGCCCTCTCAGAGGCTCTTTCAAAGGCAATCGGCAGGGGGGCGGTGGCCATCCCCGTGGGAACGCCCCCGCCACCTCAGCCTCTCTCTCGCAAGGGCTGCTGGGGCTTCGGGGATCGGGAGATGTTGGGAATCGCGATGTCTCTGCGCTTTCCCCTCTGATTTTCCTAATCTCCGTTGACCCTCGCGGTCGCTGAAGCGTGCCGGCTGTGGCTCTAGCTAGGCTAGCTCCGATCAGCTGACTGAAGTTTCTTGGAAGTGAGCTGTAATTTGCAAGTACTTCAAGACCTCCAGCACTGCTCTTGCTAGGCAGATACAAGGTAGAATCATAGAATAGAATCATAAAATATTTAGGGTTGGAAAGGACCTTAAGACCATCAAGTTCCAACCCCCCTGCCATGGGCAGGGACACCTCACACTAAACCGTATCACCCAAGGGTTCGTCCAACCTGATCTTGAGCACTGCCAGGGATGGAGCATTCACAACCTCCCTGGGCAACCTATTCCAGTGCCTCACCACCCTCACACTAAAGAACTTCCTCCTTATATCCAATCTAAACTTTCCCTGTTTAAGTTTTAACCCATTACCCCTTCTCCTATCAGTACAGTACCTAATGAAGAGTCCATTCCCAGCATCCCTATAGGCCCCCTTCAGATACTGGAAGGCTGCTATGAGGTCTCCATGCAGCCTTCTCTTCTCCAGCCTGAACAGCCCCAACTTTCTCAGCCTATCTTGATACGGGAGGTGTTCCAGCCCCCTGATCATCCTCGTGGCCCTCCTCTACAGTTCCATGTCCTTTTTATGTTGACAACACCAGAACTGCACACAATACTCCAAGTGAGGTCTCACGAGAGCAGAGTAGAGGGGCAGGATCAACTTCGACCTGCTGGTCACGCTCCTTTTGATGCAGCCCAGGATACGGTTGGCTTTCTGGGCTGCAAGCGCACACTGAAGCCGGCTCATGTACATTTTCTCATCGACCAGAACCCCCAAGTCCTTCTCCACAGGGCTGCTCTGAATCTCTTCTCTGCCCAACCTGCAGCTGTGCCTGGGATTGCTCCAACCCAGGTGTAGGACCTTGCACTTCCCATGGTTAAACTTCATAAGGTTGGCATCTGCCCACCTCACAAGCATGTCAAGGTCCCTCTGGATGGCATTCCTTCCCTCCAGGGTATCAACTGAACCACACAGCTTGGTGTCATTGGCAAACTTGCTGAGGGCGCACTCAATCCGACTCTCTATGTCACTGCCAAAGATGTTAAACAAGACTGGTCCCAACACTGATCCCTGAGGGACACCACTTGTTACTGGTCTCCAGTCGGACATTGAGCCATTGACCACAACTCTTTGCCTACAGCCATCCATCCAGTTCTTTATCCACCAAGTGGTCCATCCATCAAATTGATGTCTCTCCAATTTAAGAGACAAGGATGTTGTGTGAGACAGTGTTGAATGCTTTGCACAAGTCCAGGTAGATGACATCAGCTGCTCTACCCTTGTCCATCAGTTCCGTAGCCCCATCATAGAAGGCCACCAAAATGGTCAGGCAGGATTTTCCCTTAGTGAAGCCATGCTGACTGTCACCAAGCACTTTGTTGTTTTCCATGTGCCTTAGCATGCCTTCCAGGAGAATCTGCTCCCAGATTTTGCCAGGCACAGAGGTGAGACTGACTGGTCTGTAATTCCCCGGGTCAAATCCATTTTCCCCTTCTTGAAAATGGGGGTTATATTTCCCTTTTTCCAGTCGTCGGGAACTTCACCTGACTGCCATTATTTCTCAAATATTATGGCCACTGTCTTAGCAACTTCATTTGCGAGCTCCTTCAGGACCCGAGTATGGATTTCATCAGGACCCATGGACTTGTGCACGTTCAGGTTTTTAAGATGGTCTTGAACCAGATCCTCTCCTACAGTGGGCCCAAGGTCTTCATTCTCACAGTCCCTGCGAAAAACATCCCCACTCATCCGTCACATACCTTGTCAGTATAAGATCTTTTCTTTGATAATTACTGCAAAAGAATGATTACTTCCCTCTGAGTCAACCACAGGTTCAGCCTGACCTGGTTTGGAGTTTTGGGTGTTTTTCAGCAGTGGACATAGCTATGAGTGGCTATTCTAGAGAATGGCAAAAATCAACAGGTGTTGAATCAGTCTGGTTTGCAACTGTGTTTTGTAGTGCCATAATCTTAAGGACAGGTCGTTGTCATTGAGTCCTTGTGCTCAGAGAAGAAGCAGGCTTATTTTCTAGTCCTTTGACATTTTGCTTTGCAATGAAATTGTGTGCAATAGTACCACAGAAATAAAAGTGTATGCTGTGGTATTCCTTCATGCCATGACCTGTTAGGAGTTAAATCCTCATTATAACCACAATGCTATGGATGCTTCTTTAGCATCTATAAGAATGCTGGGATTTTCCTGACTTGATAGAAACTGTAACAGTGTTTCCCTCTAATTGAAAAAGGCATTCATAAGGATTGTACATCAGACATCACTTAACATAGTAATGCAAAGGTCCATTCAGTTACCTTCCACTCTTGTCCAGTTCAGTCTTAAAACTTAAGAATCAGACTTCTTTCTCGTTTCTCCCCAGTTGCCTCACTCTCTTGGCCCTCTTAGCTTACTCCAGTCTGGTGGGTGTGGTGGAACTATGATAGCGCTGTAGTGAATTTGTGTCCTGATAATGACTTCAAAGGAAAAGGAAGGTTATTTAGCAGCAAATGGAAGGTACAAGTAAACCAGTATGAAGTTTTTGTTCCTCAAACATCTGAATGTGTAACTGAGGTTCACCAAGAAATCTTCTGAAGTGTACCAAGCAGATTGGTGTAGGGAACACAGCTTGCTAAATCACTGCCCAGTATTAACCCATTAGCCTATGTTTGATGTGGCAGACATTAAAAATATAGATAATGATATCCATAATGCATTTGGGAATGCTTCTATCCATATCCAAAATAGTTACATTTGGTATAGTGGCTTTGTATACTTACTGCTTGCAGTTGACATAATAACTTCACAAAATTCAGTCTCCTCTGAGCCTCTTTTGTGGTTTAGCTACAGTTGTTTTGTTTAGATCTATGGGCATGAATGTTTTTCCTGTGCTTTCCTTCGAGATCCTAGTTCCGTGTTTGGTGTACTATAAATCTTGACAGTTTGTATCTTATATCACATCTGAACTGGCTGTGGAGTTTAAACAACACTTACAGAATCATAGAATTGTGGAATAGTTTGGGTTGGAAGGGACCTTAAAGTTCATCTAGATCCAGTCTTCTGCCAGGGTCAGGGCACCTTCCTCTAGACTAGGTTGCTCAAAGCCCCATCCAACCTGGCCTTGAGCACTGCCAGGGATGGGGCATCTACTTCTCTGGGCGACCTGTGCCAGGGCCTCACCACCCTCATAATGAAGAACTTCCTCCTAACATCTAATCCATATCTACTCTCTTTCAGTTTAAAGCCCTTGTAAAAAGTCCCTCTCCAGCTTTCTTGTAGACCCCTTTAGGTACTGGAAGGCTGCTCTAAAGTCTCCCTGGATCCTTCTCTTCTCCAAGCTGAACAACCCCAACTCACTCAGCTTGTGTTTGCAGAAGGAGTGCTCCAGTCCTTGGATCATCTTTGAGGCCCTTCTGTAACGTGACTTACCAGTTTTCATATCCTGCAGCTGACCCACTCCAACTCATAATGGCTACAGCCTTTTACAGCACCAGATACAGTTCAATATTCAATATAGTTCAGTCGTTCTCTAATATAGGGTTTAACTAGTTTCATTCTGAGATGACCTCAGATAGTTCTATCTGCTGTACTTTTGCAGCCACAGTCACATGAATATGATAACTGGACATCTTAGATACATAATGGCCTTTATGGTTGTTTCACCTTGTGTTTACCTGTAATGTTATTTTGGGCAATGATTGCTAACAGTTTGGCAATAATTACTTAATGACAAGAATATAGCCTATCTGGGATCAGTTTATCATCTGGAAGCAAACGTGTGTAGAACACAGACTGTGATTGAGTACACAGGTAGAGCAGGTTTCCTTCCTGTGGACTGTTTATCAGAACTGATCAGAGAAAACATAACTTTCAAGCTACCTTAAGGAAGTATTAGTAAGGAGAGACTTCAAAGTCAGTTGGGCTTTCACTGAGCAAAACAGTTATACTCAAAATTCATAGATATTTTGGCCACTCCAAAGGACCAACCTAGCTCGGAGCCTATCTCTGTCAATGGTGTACAGAGCTCAGAGGAGCAGTGTGTGCTAGTCTCACTAACTCTCTAGGCTCATCTTAAGTGTTTATATTATATTATGTTTGCTGTCATTTGTCTGGCATAAGGAGCATGTTATATGCAGTGTAGACTTTATAATTTCTTGAAGTTCCCACTGTTTCCTCAAGTGAAGGAATATAATCCTGCTTGCTACAACTTGCTACTAATGGTTTATTTTATTGTTATTGTACCTTGTTTACTGATTATTCATCCAAGTTCGGACCGTGGCTTCCTTTAATATGCAGTCTCTCAGACTCATCCTTTCAGCTAGGATATTTCTTACCCATTTCTGATCTAACTTACTATAACTACTTGTAATAATGTTCTCTTAAAAACATCCTGTGTGGAATATTTTTTTCCATCTATACAAAGCAACAGTAGAGATAATACCTGGAAAGCAAGGCTGCTGATGTGGCAAATCAAAAGTGCAGACCAAACATTCTGATGAATCAGTCCATGCCACAGGATCTCTGCTTTTCAGTTCTCACAGATGCCCTTTGCTGTCTAGGAACAGTGGTGCAAAACCATATTCAGTTTATCTGCATGTGGCTAGCAAGTATCTTTTCACAGAATCCCAGAATCCCAAGGGTTGGAAGGGACCTCAAAAGATCATCTAGTACAACCCCCTTGCAAGAGCAGGGTAACCTAGAGTACATCACATAGGAACTTGTCCAGGAAGGCCTTGAATATTTCCAACGTAGGAGACCCCACAACCCCCCTGAGCAACCTGTTCCAGTGCCCCGTCACTCTCACAGTAATTTTTCCTGATGTTCACATGGAACCTCCTATGCTCCAGTTTGCACCCATTGCCCCTTGTTCTGTCACTGGACATCACTGAAAAAAACCTAGCGCCATCATCCTGACACTCACCCTTTACATATTTGTAAACATTGATGAGGTCACCCCTCAATCTCCTCTTCTCCAAGCTAAAGAGATCCAGCTCCCTCAGCCTCTCCTCATAAGGGAGATGTTCCACTCCCTTAATCATCTTAGTTGCTCTGCGCTGGACTCTTTCAAGCAATTCCCTGTCCTTCTTGAACTGAGGGTCCCAGAACTGGACACAGTAATCCAGATGCGGCCTCACCAAGGCAGAGTAGAGGGGAAGGAGAACCTCTCTTGACCTACTAACCTAACTGACCTACTATAAGGTTGGTCAAACATGATTTCCTTGGTAAAACCATGTTGGCTGCTCTTAATGATGCCCTCATCCTTTTACTCCTTTCTCTGGTTTAGATTTTTTTTTTTTCACATTATTTTACAACAGCAGCAGTACTGTTATTTGTTGTCACTGTTAATCACTGGGATTAATTAATTTCTGTTGGAGCAGCTCAGAACTATTCTCCAAAGCAGAATCTGAGAGGAATTTATAACTGCCTACATTCTTCTAGTGTATTTCTGATACTGGGGTTTTGGAGTTTGGCAGATCAGCTGGGACAGTGGGACTAAAACAGCTGCAATAGTTAATTGTTTTTGATAGGAAGCATTTTCTTTATGGCAGGAATAAATACTGCTATTCATATTAGCAAATTCCAAGATTGTGATTTCCCAGAGAATTGTTACTCACTGTAAGGATCTGGTACTCTTGCATGTAACAGGCATAAACATACTGTCTGGAAAACATATTCCTTTTTTATGTTTCTATCTGATTACCACCTTTCAGCTTCTTAGCCAGTTTCTTTGCATTAAGCAAATTAAATAGAGCACAATTAGAGATCCTAGGAAGAGTGTCTGTGGAATACAGTGGTCTTAGGAGCAGCAGATATCCAGAAGCTCTGATTTACTAGCATCAATTAAAAAAATAAATCCTAATTCCTCTAGAATTTCACCTCCTTTAAGTAGTCTTTCTGACAAACAAAAAAATCTCCACTGATACTCTGTTGCTGGTAGTTCTATGTCAAGGACGTATACTGGAAATACACAAAAGACTACCAAAAATTAAGCAAAACTATTTATAGTTTACTAATCTGACTCCAAACTACAGGACTCTTATTAAAATCTTAACATGCAATTGTTGCATAAAGCTCATTAAGGTTTCCTAGATTTCAAAGCAAGTTTTGATTTTTTGCAATGAAAACTTGTGAGGGCTGCACTATGTGCAACAATATTTTTATTTCCAATATATCTATATAGAAGTAATTGCTCAGTGTCTGCAAGAAAAATGAGACTTTTTTCCTTGTATGCCCTGTAAGTGGTGTATATGTAATTAAAAGAAGCATACATTTTTTCCCTTTTTTTTCCTTTTTTTTTTAAGTAGCTCCTTTCTAAGCTGCATGAAAAGTCACTATGTTCTCAGTAGGATTAGTAGCACCATCTGAAATTGGAAATTCCTTCAGTATTGGTTGTCAACCTGTAAATATTTTTTGTATTTGGAGAGGACAGGATAGAGAGAGAAATGTAAGAAACTGGAAGGCAGGAAAACAGACATTTCACTATCTTGAATATTCTGTGACTAAATGCTTTTTTTCTAAAGTAAAAAGCAAAGTCAGGCATAATCCTTTGGTAAATTTGGTCTGATATTTAGTATATCCTTTGATTATTTCCCCACTGTGTTTTAATAGTGACTCCAAGTTTAAAACAAAAAGCAATATAAGTAGTTTGAGATTTAATCTGAAAGGACAAAAGCATGCGATTTAACATGACAGCATGACATATTGGAGTGTCAAAATGCATACTAAGGAAGATCTTACTTTGGTAAGCACAAGTTTTTGTACCTGTTTTGTCCGAACAGAATAAAGCTAGAAAAAAAAAAAACCTGATCATATAAGAGAAATTACATACAGCAGTCCCAAAGTTAAAATGCATACATGTTCATTCTTCACATGGTAGGTTACTTTCTTCAGCACAGCAAAATTTCTAGATGCTATAGGTAATATATTCCTCTGTTTCTTAATCTTATACATTCAATAATGACTAATGTAATAACATGTATCTCAGTGCAAATAAAAGAACAATTTCTACATACTACCCTACAGAATTCCTTCAGAGAAAGCTTTTTTAATGAGGCTTTTTAATATTCATGAAAAAAAAAAATGAGTTTCCAAATATTATAGACATTTGACAGTTATTTAGTAGGAAGTATATATTATTGGCTGTTAAAGCTGTTCAACAAAATACTTGTGAAATGGAGATCTTCATACATCACTGACTTCTAATATGTTTAAGATGTGTATTTACTACTGTAGTGTCAGTGGTTGGTAAATGACATACATTTCATCAAAAGACAGAGCAAAGCATGATTATAGTTCATGTGAGTTTGACATTTTGTGATTTATTACAGAAATAATGCAGGCTACTATTTTGGAGCTGTAGTCTGAAGCAGAAACTATTCTATTGAGTCTAGGAAAAAATACTAAGTCCCAGGAGCTGCTGAGTCATATCAAGAGAAGCCTGTATCATTAGTTGCTGTGTCACAGTTCTTGTGTAGTATATTGAATACAACGTATTCCAGAAATAATTCAGAAAGTGCAGCTTAATGCTTAACTCAGTTTATCTTTCATATGGGTTTGGATAAAGCTGAAGGAAATTGTTAATGAAAATTGGAAACAGAAAGAAATTGAAGGTGCTTCTTTCATTCGAAGTGGCGTGTTTGAAAAAGAACGTCAACACGTGGAGGAGAAAAAATGACCACAGGAACACACTGTTCATTGTGCCCTCTTCCATTCAGAAGTTAAATATTTTAGAAAGAAATAAGCAAGAATTAATAATGCTTCACTGACAGGGTATCCACTTGGCTATTTTTAGTAGTTTTGCAGGGAGCTGTCTATGTTCCCAGCAAACAAAACCCTTATTAAACTATTTTCAAGAGTGTTTTGAGAACATCAAATATTGTCTCAGAAAGTGAGGTTTTATTATGTTTATTATGTTTTCCTGAGTTTTTTTCTAATGTAATTATTTTTTGGAGAAAAGAGAAATGAGAGCCAGCTGTTCAAAGGTCAATAATTGATAATGTTATTGTTAATAAAATATGGGTCCAATCATTCAGATATGGGCTCTACAATAAAGTGCAGTAACAAAATGCATAATTACGTGTTAGCTTTTTGTCCTTTTTTAATTATTTTTTTTTAAAGATTTAAGTATGGAATTGAAGATTTTAACTCAGTGGTGAAGTCAGCTTTATGTAATATAGTAATAATGTGGGTAGTACAAAACAAAGAAAATTGAAGAGAAAACATACGCTGTTCCTGCATAGATTAATAACTGAGGCTTTAACGACAATAAATGGTTTAGAATTCAGTTTATTTAAAAATGGATCTTTTGCTTTATCTTTTTTTTTCTCTCCATATTGAAAAGTGGGTGATATAATGCATGCATGAGGGAATGAGAAAGTATTTCTTGAAAAATTTGTGAAAGAACTTGTAAGTTTTTATCTCTCTTTAAGATTAGCAATAGATAAGCCATGTTCCACATGTCTTTTTAGTTTAAGTTTGGTGTGATTTCTCTAAGCACAATTTCTGATGCACAATTTTCTATTAAAGGTTGTTATACCAGCCCTTCTCATTTGAATGTTGAACTGACTTGAGAGAGACAATATCAAATGTATATCTATGCATTATTTATACATCACAGCACTTGGTTTGTCGTATCTAGAATATAGTGACAGGAGTAAACATACAGCTCTGCATATCCAGCTTTGGATGTGATTTTTAATCAAGCATTTGTGCCAAATGCTGTTTATCCTTTAAGCAGCTCAAATAAACCTGAACATGAGTATCACATGGCACATGAAAAGGGCTATTTTTAGATTCAGAGACAGTCAATGTTAAGGTAAAATTAGCATTTGAGAGATGAGTTGCTAGAAAGCTGAGCTGGAAAAATATTTTTACTTGTATAGGATTGAAATTTTGATGTTTATAGAGAACATCATTTTGCAGTCAGTAACTAAAAGGTAGGTTTTAATTTTTCTATTCTTTTCTCTTTACTCATAACAGAATCCATGCAGTGTCTGGTATCAGTCTGG
Source organism: Pezoporus flaviventris (assembly GCF_033815535.1). Classification (NCBI taxonomy): domain Eukaryota; kingdom Metazoa; phylum Chordata; class Aves; order Psittaciformes; family Psittacidae; genus Pezoporus; species Pezoporus flaviventris. Next base: position 14,845,104 of record NW_026892550.1, on the reverse strand, counting down.
GGAAAATGTAGCCAAATATACGATACTGTCATGAACAAATTATTTACTTGTAAATCAGTCACAAATTGGATGGATAAATTTTTTTTTGGGGATTTCCTTTTGCTCCTTCTTAAACTGAGTCTGGATCTCACTCAAATTTCTTTAAAACTGACAGGCTGATACATTTTTATTTCACTTTTGTGATAATTATGAAAGTGATAATTATCACTGTATTATATGGTAGTTTTCACTGCCAAAATTGTGTAACTGGAAAAAAACATATTCTGTACCAGTGTAGCTGAAATTCAGCCTAAACCTTTCTTGGCTGAACAGCAAGTTGTGCTTTGTGCAGGAAAAAAGTACTGCAGGAGTTTAGACTGGAATAGTGTTTTCTTCTCCTCTTTAACAACAATAACTAAATTAAAAATAGTCATCAGAAAGAAAAAGGAAGAAACTTCTGATTTTAGTTAGCTTTCAAGTGAAAAAAAGGAGAAAGCAAAACAAACCAAATAAAAAATCCTGAGCCATGAACAGTTTCAGCACCAGTCCAGGTAATATTGCCGATTGTCAGGACATGTACAGTCTGCCACCTGTCATGCTATTGCATTTGGTGACCAGCAGTTCATTGTTAACCATCTTTTTCGCATCCTGTGATTATACTTATTTCGTGGATAATTTTAAAATATGCTAACAAAATGTTACTGGCATAATATGCATTAGAATAAATGAATAGATGAATCCATATGGTTCTAGCCTAGGAATTTTTTACAACTGTCCTTGACCCGTAGCATATTTGACAGTGGTTAATTAGGCAGATCTATTAGCCAGGGAGTCTTTACAGAAAATCCATGGAACTAAAACAATCGGTCGCTGCAGCTATCTACCTTATAACTTTTAGTGTATCTGGGTCAAATGCTAAAGAAATATGTGGCCTACATCTCCATCACTGTGAACAACTTATTTCTGTGGACAATGTCTTATAAAGCATCATGTCATTCAAATTTCATATGAGCCAAACTTTCTCAAAGCTCAAGAAAATTCCTCTCTGTTGGGACTTACACTGCCTAGTCAGTGTAGAGGATGATCAGAGATCTGATCTGCTTTTAGAAATGTGGTTATAACTCTTAAGCTTTAATTTGAAGGAAGTGTAGATAAGTTCTAAAACACTTTTAATTCTGGTTAATATATTAATAAATAATACTGCTTTCCCAGCTGTTGATCTGACACATGCACTGAGACTAGAGGTCAGCTGTGCAGCATGTGTTTCCATGGGCAACAGCTGAAGAAGCTCGTATGAAGTAAAAGAAGAAAACAAGCAAAGTGCAAAACCCTTTATGAACATCTGACTTCTGCCTTAAAACATGTATTTGAAGTGTACTTATTGACTGAAAAGAAGATGAAAAATGGACATATTCATGGCTTTCATTTCATTCATCTATGATTTTCAAATACAAGGGTTTTGGCTCTGGGTTTAAATATAGTATAGTACCTTTTATTTAGTTAGTAAATTATTTCGTTATTTATTTTTATTTTTTTTAAAAAAGCAGTCACAGCAGTTAATGTTTATACAGTGTGTCCCTTACAGTGTACAGGAACTAAAGCTGAAGAGTCAGATACCAAAAGGTATGACAGAAGTCTATCACATTTAAAAATTAAATTTAATTCCAGATAATCCGAAGATCCTATAACAAAAGTAGTTTCATGGTTTATGGAACTGAAACAGAAACATAACTCTTACAGGTAATTTGAAGTCACTGTAGTTTTTGTATATATCAGTTAGGCATATCAAATAAACAATGGAAAAAAATAGTGTGGAGATTATAAACTGGTAATTGCATCAGTTTGGGGGGAAGATGTTGCAAAGAATTAGGATCTATACATTTCAGGTTTTAATGTTTTACTGCTTCTCTGTAGGCAAATGGCCCATATTAGCCATTAATTTATATTTTTTTTCCTGTGTCTGATCATCCCACCCACAAGGCAGTTATAAGTAGATGATTACAATATCAGTATAGCATTTTCTAGATAGAACTGCAGCACAGAAAGCCTCGAGGAATAGTGCTCAACTCTCCCATCCTATAATCTCATGTTTTTAATTCTGAAATGCGCATTTCTTCCATTAATATAATTTGTAAGGGGGAAGTAATATTACAAGTCCATAGTATTTTCTTAGCTATTCTTTTTAAATTATTATTTAAAAAAAAAAAAAGCTGTGGTGTTTAGGGTTTTTATTCACTATTATTAGCATGATACTGAATTGAAGATGAGGGTTAAGCATAAATAGTAAGACTTCCCAAAGTGCATGAGTTAAGAATATAGTTTCCTTCCTTGAACCATCCCTGGTCCTTATTTATTTGTTGAATAGCCTGGATTTCACAGGTCCAGACAAGGAATGTAAGGCTGAGTAGTTCAGCAGTGGCTTTCCTTCTGTACGTAACTCTAGGCACACTGATTAAATTGGAGAGGCAGATATACCAATGCTCACAGGAGACGTGCCTACCTCTTCTGAGCTAGTGAAAAGTCATGCATCTGACAGCTGTGTCTTCTGATCAGTCAGACAGAAGACTGAAAATCACATGGAGAAGTATAAGTTGAGTATATAAATAAAGAAGATGTAGTCTTGGCAGGACAGATTGGCTGAATGCATCGAGTTTTGTCCTGTTGTTTAAATGCCGTGTCAAGTGTCATCCTCTCATGTATGTGTTCTGAAGCAAGAAATCATATATTGAAACTCTTGAGTTTCTAGTGCTGCATCTGAACTATTTCCTCAGCTTGCTTTCCCTGAAGGCATTAGTAGGGGAATCCATCCCTGAATGTGTCTGTACTCTGGAACATAAATGAAAACAGAACAGTGGGGTTTTCTGCTTAGTTTCTCACTGCACTCTTAAGATTTTAGCTGTGACACCTATATAGGTAACTGCTTTTCCTCAATTTACTCTAAGGAAGTTAATATTTGTACTCTTTTAAAAAGAAGTTTACTCGACTTCCTCTTTTTCAGATACCATCAGTTTTTTGTCTGCTTTGCTCTCAAAATCATCTCCTATTGCAGCTACCTGCTTTACTTGTCTCATCATCTTCTATATTCATTCCATTCTGTATTGCTTTTACTCTTCACTACTTTCATTTCATTCTCGAAACTTTAAAATTGCCCACGTGTTTGCAACATCAAGTGTTTTCACACCAAGCACTTTCTTTAGTTCAAAGAGGTAAATGTTCCAACTTTTAAATTCTTCCTGTTATATATAACTGGATATCACATTGGTCTTATTTATTATATTAACCTTATATCTAGCTCTAGCCTTTAGAATGACTAGTCTCGATGCAGATTTTTTTTTGTCCCATAAAGTCCCTACAACCACAGTAGTTTACTTCATACGTAGACTTTTGCTTAAAGCATGTTAGTTGTTGTAAACAGTTTATCTCAGTGGCAAAAATAGCTAAGTAGCTGATGTCCATTAGGTGAGATATTGTGAATCAAAATTGTTTGTGACTGGGGGGTTCTTTTCAGTAAAGGTCTAAGCCAAGGATGTTGCTGCGTTTATTTTGACATTTACCTGTGCTTTGTCTTACTTTTTTGTTTACTGGACTTTAGTTCCAAGTTAGCATTTGTTTGTTCTTTATGTTGTTAGAGAATTAATTTAATTCTATTAGAGTTCAGATAAGATGTCCTTTTCAACTACCTGTAGAAAGTAAACACCACACATGTATTCTTACAGCTCTACTGAGGGGAACTGTATGTAGATGCCAGTGACTGACTCCATGTTGTGCTCACCTCACAATATTCAAATGTGGCACCAAAATGTCCAACCCTAACAGCATTTTTTAATGGAAGTGATTTAATGAGATTTTATGGTTTTCTGGCACTTTTATTTTGCAATTCAAACTTCAAGGGGGTAATTCTGAGCATTGATTAATTCTCTTTTCACACACTTGTTAGTGTGCTTGTTAGTACTTTAAAACCAAAAACGGAAGTGCTATTTTGATAGTTACTGCCATTAATGATCTAGTTGTGACTTGTTTGTGCAGCATCAGTAGAATAGGTCTGAAATCGGATTTTAATATTCTTGCTAAAGTTATTCATAATTGCTGATGGAATTTCTCATGGGTGAGGAAACCAGAGATTTTTAAATTATATCAGATACTGTTTGTCTATCTCATTCTCCTTTCACAGAGCTTCTGTTGTACTTTGGCTTTGGCACAGTTATTTGACCTAAGAGATCTTGTCTTAATTTTGTAAACAGCATTCTGGGCTGATATAGCTTTCTCTTCAGACCCTTTCCAATCATTTTATTGCTACTAACTAGTTATTTAAGTTCTATTCTGTTTTTCATGCTTCTCATTATTGCATTGAGTGGTAGGTTCAAGGTATGGTTCAAGGTAGTTATACGACCTGATATAGTCCCTCATAAAAAGAGAAGTAGAAAACTGCTAGCTAGGTGAAGCTGCAATGTCTGTTTCACTTTCTGAGCAATTCCAGAAAGAATTTTCCATGCATGGTCTATATCATCCACATTTTTATAAAGCACTTAATTTACTGTGAGCTTTCTGCCAAGCTGACACAAGCCCATGCCATGACTGTGTGCAGGATAGAAGGTATCTGACAATCTTGGATGGTCAGAGCCACTTTTCCTGCTCCAGCTAGCTTACCAGTCTTTCCAGGACAAGAATAGTACCCTAAATATGCACATAGCTAAAAATTCTGGCCATAGCAAAAAGACAATATCCTGAGAAACCTGAGAAAATATATACAACTCTAGTAAAAGGGAACTGTGCAAATAGCAAATAAAATAACAAGTTTGGCATGTTTTGTGTTTTGAGGGAATGTGAAAAACAGCCAGAAGCTGTAAAGGTAACTTGATGCTCCTAAAATGATTTCATTACCAGTCACTAAAAGCTTTTCCTTTTGTCCTCAGTCAAAGCAAAAGTCTTTGGCTTGGCAGTTTGGTTTTTACATTGAATTACAGTCCAGGCTCTTGTGCCTTTTTTATGCCACTAATCAAAATATAACCATAGATATTTACTTTGATTTACTACAGGCTTCAGATGAAATAAATTTAGGACTCTCCCTACTGAAACGCAGAGATGCCAGGTCTGCTCAATAGAACTTAAGAAAAAGTGACTTTGAAAAAGTGCCTCTTTGTAACGTGACTCTGAAGTAATAGCATTCCAGCATTACTGTAGCCCTCTGAGATAATTACACACGTGATCCATTTACACTGCTGCACCTTCTCTTGGTCCTTAAGATGTGAGTGCTCATGTCAGCTGCCGAATGAACTATCCAAAGGTTTTAATTAGATACACTCTGCAGCTATTAGATGTTATTTTCCTCTTCCCATTCTGAATGAGCACATCACTGCAGCCTGCTCTTTCAGATTTTTCTTTATTTATCAACTGTTTCTTGTTTTCATCAGATCTTTTTCTTGCCCCTACCTATGGCTTTTTCTGTTTGTTTATATATATACCCTGTGGGTAAAGGGAGCGTGAATAATAAAAACATGCTGAAAGTGATCGCATTTCTTTGATTGTTGCAACAGCTGACCGCATATGTAACACTTCGGGAGCAGAACTTCCTGACCTACACCTTTAGAATAGAAGCTTTCTCCCAGATGAATTAAAAGCTTCCCAAACTGAAAATTTGCATATGGATTTTTTACCTAGAAGGCACAACTGTTATCCAATTGAAACTGTTATCATAGAAAAAAAATACTGAATATTTATATAATCTTTCATCCTAGAAAAATGGAGCTGTAGCTAGGTTCACATTTTAGAAGATATAGAATCGTAGGACAACTTTGGTTGGAAGGAGTGTCTGGAAATCACTTTGTACCATCTGCTGCTCAAAACTGGGCCAGCTTCTTAAACAGGATTGGTCAGAATCTTTTTCATTTGAGGTCTGAGTATCTCCAAACCCCTTTGGGCAGCCTGTCTCAGTGTCTGACCAACCTTATAGTGGACAATTTTTTCCGTAAATCTGCTCAGAATTTCCCTTGTTGCACCTCATTTGTTGTCCTTTGCATGCTTCCAAGAAGAGTCTGCATTCATCTTCTCTACAGCCACCCAGTGGGCAATGGAAAGCATTGGTTACCCTCTCCTTTACCTTTTCTGCTTCAGGATGAAAAAAAACAGTGCTCTCAGCTTTCCCTTAGCTCTGCTTTGGAAACATCCCACCCAGTTCCATATATGCAGTGTACATACAGTTTCCTTAAGGGCTACCCATCTTCTGCCATGAGCTGTATCACTCTTTGGCATTGGCACCAGGGACCGGAGAGGCCATTGAGCAGATCTGTTCAGGAAAGACCAAGACAAAGAAGGTATTGAGCGCCTCAGCCTTTCAAAGTTCTTTGTCACTAAGTTCCCACCCCATTTCATGCCCAGGTTCTCCCCTCTGCTATACTATAGCAGGTTTTTAATTTGAGAACAATTATGCAATTGTAGGAATTATGCAATATGTAAGAAAAGCAAGAGGATGCAGTAGGGAATGAGGAACAGTGGGTACTACTGGTGATCCTGGGTACTACTGATGATCCTGGCCTCCTGTTGATTGCAGAGGAGATGTATTTGCCTCTTACAACACTGGAGAGGTGAAGCAGGTTAAAAAATGCAGGCGGTTGTTACTCTTCTGTCTCTCAGAAAAGTGAGGCAACGGGATCTGCTGTTCTGTCTGTGTACTGACAGTCACTGCAGCCTCATAGAAGCTCAGAATAGATCTCAGAATAAGTACTGCCTGTATAAGGTCCCAAAAAAATGTGTTTGGCTTAGAAAAAGTGAGTGATTTTTTTAAAACAGAAAATTTCATCAAAGAATACATAGATGTTTATGTAAACACCTAAACAGCAAAGAAACATGGGGAAAGCTTTTGTTGATGATAAGTTAAAATAAAAAGCAGCTGTAGAAAATTGAGAAGCTGAAAAAGAAGTCCATTTTGGAAGAGAAATCAAATTCGGAAAAGAAGGACAAAACCTGTGGAACAGGGCACTATTCCTAGAAAGTGGAAACATTTTTAAAGTAGGGAGTGAAAAAAGAATTTTAGGTAATATAATTCATTTCACTAGCTTGCGGGGTTTCTTTTTCCACATTCTGAGCACAACAAAAAAGCCTTGAAGGACTTTACACTGATTTAACTCTTATAAAACTTATGGCACTGTTTTAGTAAGTCATGTAATGAGTAAAAAGAAGAAATCCTTTCTACTTGGCTCAAGCAATCTATTTGGACACTGATTCTTACAAATACTGAGGGACAGAATGAATTCTTAGCCTTGGAAATACTGGGAATAGCTTCTGAACAAAATTAGTGAAACAAATATGCAGTAGGATTCCTCTAATGAGTAGAAGTGTCCAAACACTAGAAAACCAGCTTAGAACCATTTCAGCTTGGTGTACTGTTTAGCCATAATTCACAGCACTGGCCCTGTATTTCTCTTATGTCCATGTTTGCCAACTGATAACTCAAATGTTTGGAATTTGTACTGCAACTGAAAATAGGAGTTTGGCCTTTGGCAGCGATTCCTCTAACAATTCTGCATACAGATCTTGCTTAGCAGAGCTTTAAGGTTGTGTTACTGATGTCACCAGTGAAGCTGTCATCCTCATCTTTTTCATCTGCTGTGTAGGTAGAGGTTTTTTGTCTTCCCCTTTACACTTTTTTTTTTGGTTTTTTTTTTCCTATAATGTCCTTTCACAATTGTGAAATTGTGGCTTTTCCAGCACCAAGATGTGTGGTGACAGTTCCAAGCAAAATGACTTCTTAATTCATTTCTCCTAACTGTTTAGGTGCATTACTGCCTTCAGCTTTGTGAAGTTGTGACATTTCAATGCAGGAAAGATTAATGTTACTTACCTTTGCCTTTCTTTTGCACCCGTGTGACACATGCAAAGGCACGATAGTTTATACTGGACTAGAACTCCCTTTGTACTTGTACATCTTATGAAAGCCTAGTTCAGCACATCCTAAGCCTTTTCCTCTGAAAGCTGAAAGTAATTTTGAGGTAGGGGGTGCTTCTCCAGCTCTCCTTGGTGGCATCTAATTTTATCCATATGAAAAAAAAGCCAGCAATTTCTCAGTCATGTGGATCAACTCACAAGGTTTCAGGATTACCACAAAGATCAATTTTATAGTTGGAAATTGATCAAATTGTCATCAATTTACTTTGTGGACATTAATTATTCTTTACATCACTCTTGTGAAATGGAAGCAGAATTATTGACTTTGAGCTGAACAGCGAAAGCACAGAGAAATAAAACAGTTTGAATAAAGTTCCCCTAAAGAAGATAGTATTTCAAAAGCCAGCCTTTTTATTTTATAGTTTTATCAGTAAATTTCCATTTAGGTTATTGTAGGAAGAATCAATGCTTGAATCTGTTTCTAACATAGAGATTTATAAATTCTGACATGAGTAAAAAAACTAGCATACTTTTGTGTGTATTCTCTCTCAAGCATTATTCACTTAGATCTGCTTTTCAGAAGGGGGGGGGGAGTTTCCACAGGGACCTGAATTTTGCAGATGGGTTTGTTAAAGCCAGTATTGAAAGGATAAATTTGCACTGCATAGTCAGTTCGCCTTTACAGCACTGGCCTTAAATGTCATGTTTTCAACATACTTGTATTTCTTCTGTGTCAAGAAGTCCTCAGTTGTTCCACCACAGCTTTCCTAAAGTATAGCTGTACTGGTTTGTGCCACCTGAGTGTCTGACTCACAAAACTGAAGAGGATGTTTATTTCAAAAGGAATTGTTTCAGCAATTGATGTTTTTTGACAAAATTATACTAATCTCACTTGCACTCCATTCTTTCTAGAGATATTCTAATTCATGTAGGAACCGAAGCTGCAACAGGTATTGTCACAGTGGATGCTTGAATAGTTTTCTGATAGGCATTGGTTGATGTCTAAATCCTCTAGCATTTGCTCCCCACTCTGCCATATCTGGCATCTACTGTCATTGTGGTTTTGCAACATTTTTAATGTGTGCTAACTACTGGCCTCAGGGGTGCTGTTGCTGAGAACTGGCATTTTCAGCATCAATTCTTTGCTTAAAGGCTCAACAGCACAAAATAAGAGTAGTCAAAAATTGGTTGGGTGGCACAAAGTTAAATCTGCAAGATTAGGGCTCTTTCTTAAGTCTTCCTGCTCCCATTGCTCAAGAAAAATAATTGGAGAAATGAGAGACATCCTGCATAGAGGCGATTTTGACAGTTAAGAAATACTTACGTCTCTGTGTTCCATTAAATATACTTCCCAAAGCACAGTTCATTTTCCAACCATTTTAAAAATAATGTGTTAAAAGATGCCTTCTGTATCCCGTAGGAAAGTTACCTGACAGATTTTCATGAGTGACTTTGTTTTTACAAAGTTGCATCTGCTGTGTGAAACCACACTGCTATATGTTTACCAAGCTGTAGTAACATTTGTATGCACAGGTCTGAATCTCTTGAACTACACAAGCATGAAATTCTTACTTTGAGGGTTGTCCTGGTTTCAGCTGGGATAATTTTCTTATTAGCTGGTGCAGTGCTGTGTTTCGGCTTTAGTCTGACAACAGTGCTGGTAACTCACCGATGTTCTAGTTGTTGCTAAGTAATGCTTATCCTAATCAAGGGCTTTTCAGTCTCTCATGCTCTGCCAGTGAGGAGGAGTACAAGAAGCCATGAGGGAGCAAAGACCTGACCCAGACTAGCCTGAGAGATATTCCATACCACAGCACATCATGCCAGGTATATAAACTGGGGGGGAGCTGGCCATCACCAGTTAGCAGGTGGTGAGCAATTGTACTGTGAATCACTTGTGTGTCTTGGGTTTTATTCCTCTCTTTCCCCCACCCATTATTACCATTGTTATTGTTGTTTTTGTTACTATATTTTACTTTATTTCAGTTACTAAACTGTTCTTAGGTCAACCCAACTGTTTTATCTATTTATGAATATCCTCCCAATCCTATGCGGGGTGGGGAAGAGGGGAGTGAGTGAGTGGCTGTGTGGTACTTAGTTGCTGACTGGGATTAAACCACAACACAGGTAAGCACCCATGGCACAAGAAAAAAAGACATTTCAAAAATCTGGTTATCATTTGAAATAAATGGTACCTTGGTACAAATCATTCTATATGTAGTAGTTAGAAACCATGATACAAATGTTCTTACTGATTCCCAGGACTGTTCTCATTGTCCTGTTTCTTGACCATCTTCTTAGCTTGGAGGTTATCTTTATAGTATTACTGCTGTCAGACCAAAAGAAAATTTACAAACCTGACCACCACTTACCGATTTCTTTGAAAAATGCTATTTCATTGCCATTCACTGCACCAAAATCCTCTAATATTAAATTTGCCATTTCATAGTTAATCTGTGAATTTGAAAGCATCTCTTCTCCCTGCCTTTCTAAATTCTACCTGACTTTCCTCAATGCCTCTTTACTTCTCACTCCTGCCTGTGTTACTACACTGGAACACCATTCATTATACACTGCTCTTTAAAGAGTTTTCTATTAATTATTCCATTGAGATGTAACACAGCTATTCAGTAGCACACTCTGAACAGTAATGTGCTTTGGACGAGTGAAAGCTTGGTTTGATATTAGTAAAAAATATCCAGTAAATCCAAAGCTCAGATTGCATTGCTGCTTACTGAGTTGCCTGCTAATTTTTTTTATGATTCTTTACACTGACCAAAGTTCTTATCTATACAATAACACAGGTGAAACAATGCAAACCCCAACATTTTAGTGAGCTATGTTTTACCAGCCAAATCATTAGCAGTTATTACACGTAGAGCTTTTTTTCTCTTTTTAACATGTCCACTATCAAAACCAACATGAATCCAAAGTGGAAAAAAAAGCATGGGAAAAAAAGATTGAAGCTATTTAAACATTTTTCTCCCCCAAGTTTCATGAAGTACTATTTAGTATCATAGGGCGTTTTACAGTATTAAACATATCCAATATACTTTCAAACAAGCTATTATACCTACAGTGCACAGGACAGTGTTGTACAGGGATATTTGCATGCATTCTGGTAACAGGAAATCTGTGCAGTGATAATTACCTTAGCAACCAGCCTCGAATGATTACACATGTCAAAATATAATAACATACAAGAATTGTGATGGCATCTGTGACTTCCTTAGTAGCCTTTATCCAGCTGCATATAAACAGTACTTAGAGAAAAACACCATTCAAATCATGCCACCGATAGGGTCATTGGATATATTATTATTATATGTTATATTGGTTGGAATTTCAGAGGAATCTTACTTGGTTTATGATTCCAGCTGTAGTGCAGGAAAAAAAAAGAAAAGTAAAAGAAAAAAGAGAAAGAGAGAAAAAAAATATGCTTTAAAACAACCTAATAGCAAGCATTTGGCAAATGGGTTTATAAAAGATTTGAATTGTACTAGTGTATCATTCTAGAAGAGACATCTAAAACTGCTATTTCTTAATCTAAAGATCCTTGACAGTGACTGCCATAGCAATTTTTTAAGGCAAGTGGGGTCATACAGGTTTTTCAATAGCATCTTTCTTTTGCAGTCTACTGCTGACAGTTTTAGAAAATTCAAATATGTGTTCATCTGTCTCAGCAAAATATCAGAATTTCCTTAATAATTAATTTAGTACAAATGTAGCCCTAGTTGTACTTCTACTGAGTATTTAGCAGACTAAATTACATTAGAGAATAAAGGAAAGGGTTAGAAGAAAGGGAATGGCAGGGAAATAGACATATTTTCTTCAGGTTTAGACACCATTAGGAAAAATTGAAAGCAGGTAGAGGAGAAACACTGCAAGTGTTTCAAACAAGTGACATATTGATGATAAGCGAGAAGAAAAGGAATGGCAGGGAAATAGACTTTTTTTTTTTGTTTGTTTTAGACACCATTAGGAAGAGTTGAAAGAAGGCAGAGGAGAAACATTGCAAGAGTTTCAAACAAGTGAAATATTGCTGAAAAGTGGAAAAAGAGAAACTGTTCTCACTGCCACCAGAGTAGGATGGAGTAGAATATGTGATAAAGATAGATTTAAGTTAGGTATTAACAGCAATTTCTTAGCAAAAGGATGAAGTCCTAGAAAACCAGAATGGAGGGAAAAACAGGAGGTCATTTAGTCCATCCTGTTTGCCGTAAACAGTCAACTGTTCTTGCCTCTTTCCAGGGAAATATTTGGGTAGAGATTCAGCAGTCCTATTGGTAGTTTGGCTTTAGAAAGATTTCCTTAAAGGTGAAAACTGAGCATTTACATGTTCAGTTTTTAATGCAACTACTTCTTTTCCTAGGTGCTATAAGGAGCGTTCCTGGTTCACATGGCATCCATTGTCTCTTTGAACTCTTTTCTAGGTTAAGTAACCCCCATGCTTTCAGTCTTCCCTGCTAGGTCAAGCTTCCTGGTCCTTATGTCTTCTAGACTTAAATCTTGCTGTCTTCCAAACTTTATCCAAGTTGTCCACAAGTTTCTTGCAATTAATACTCCAGCTAAAACCCTATTAAAGCTGACTATAAGGAGCAAGTCATGCATGTTGCACATAGACAATCCACTGCTTAAGAGGGATTACAAATTTAAAAAAAAAAAGGCAAATACTTTCAGGAATTACTAAAGAGTAAGTTGATTTTTTTTTCTTCATTAAGAGAAATGCTCTTTGACCCATCAGGTTTCTTTTGGATATATTTTCTATGATTCTGTGAACTTATTTTGTACTTTAATTAACCACAATTCCACAAAGAGTATCACAGTAGCAGCAGCATTTATTATAGAATCATAGAATCATAGAATATTTAAGGTTGGAAAAGACCTTAAGATCATCCAGTTCCAACCCCCCTGCCATGGGCAGGGACACCTCACACTAAACCATGTCACCCAAAGCTCTGCCCAACCTGGCCTTGAACACTGCCAGGGATGGAGCATTCACAACCTCCCTCAGCGATCCATTCCAGTGCCTCACCAGCCTAACAGGAAAGAATTTCCTCCTTATATCCAACCTAAACTTCCCCTGTTTAAGTTTGAACCTGTTACCCCTTGTCCTAGCACTACAGTCCCTAATGAACAGTCCATCCCCAGCACCCTACACACTGGAAGGCTGCTATGAGGTCTCCACGCAGCCTTCTCTTCTCCAGGCTGAACTGCCCCAACTTTCTCAGCCTATCTTCATACGGGAGGTGCTCCAGTCCCCTGATCATCCTCGTGGCCCTTCTCTGGACTTATTCCAACTGTTTCATGTCCTTTTTATGCTAGAGGACACCAGAACTGCACACAATACTCCAGGTGAGGTCTCACGAGAGCAGATTAGAGGGGCAGGATCACCTCCTTCGACCTGTTGGTCACACTCCTTTTGATGCAGCCCAGGATACGGTTGGCTTTCTGGGCTGCGAGCGCACACTGCCGGCTCATGTTCATTTTCTCATTGACTAACACCCCCAAGTCCTTCTCCTACAGTTTATAATTAGGAAGTGTATTAAATTTTTTTTTTTGTTAATAGTATATTTAGGGACATGAGGTAAAGACAATACATTCATAAACCATAATTATCTTTTATGCCAGTACTTGACTTTGTCTACCTAAGGAAGCATTTCTGATGAGGAAACACCAATGTTGTCTAAGAAATAGGATGTCAGGAAAACAGTACATAAATTCATCACTGATTACAAGGCAGGAACACAATTCATTTAAAGCTGAGCTGGGAGTCAGTGGCCTTGATTAAGTGTAGGTTTTCCTTAGCAATTAGGCCCATGAAGTGTAATTTCTCTAGAATATTCCTCTTCATATCCTTTTCAGCTTTTCAGTGATTTTGTAGTCTTTTCTGTAATGAATTTCCTTCCTGAAGTTGACTAGAATTTGAAAGCACTGAATGATAATAAATTTTTATCTTTTTTCATGTAACTTCAGTGTTTTAATGGAGAGCAAAAAGTTGCTGTAATTTCTGGGTTTGTGCTTAAATTGATTTTATGAGGCCATGATTTAAAGTGACCTCAAAACACATTTTCAAATTAATCTTACTAATTTCTGTACCATTACAGCAATAAAATGTTTATTCTTTAGGCTATATATATTAATTCATATCACTCTTCAGTACGGTGAGGACTTTGTAATCATAGCAATTTTGTCACATTTTTTAATTCTTTTTCTTTAGGAAAAGAAAAAAGTTATGTAGTGGGTATCGGGCCTGTTTTCTCTGTACAGCCACGTATTCAGAGTCAGAAGTTTTAGTATTTTTCTTAGATTTGTCTTTCTTCTAGTTAAAAGGAAACTTTCAAGATCTAGCAGAATGTGATTTTTAACATTAGAATCATTAACTTATGGCATTGCAAATGCTACAACATTTATAGATAACATGAAGCAAACATATAACCTGTAAGTATGCTTTTTATTGGTCTTGGCAGAGCTGTCCCTTGGAGCTTTAACAAAATAAATGAGTTAGTTTGCCATCTTGCAGGGAGGAAGCTGAAACATAAGAAAATGTTCATGTTGCCCTAAGATAAACATACGGAGCCAAGTAATATTACAGAGGGTGGTATACCTTACAATATGTAGTTTTGTAGGTGCTCATTTTGGAAAGATTTTATATTTAGTTGTGATAGCACATATTTTCTACTGACCTTCACAGTTAGCTTAAGAAAAATTAAAGCACCACAGTAGACATTTGAAAGAAAACAAGCCCTTCAGCTAGCCTGAGACAGAGAACTGCTGCTCTCTGTAATGTTTTACAGAAGAGCAAATGGATCTGAATCTGCTCTTGCTTTGCTCAGGTGAATGCAGTACAAAGGGTTTGTAATATGCAAGGCCTATGTGACAGTAGGAGGCATTGTCAGTCTGACTTCAAATTGAATCCCATCCCTAACTAAAAATATTGTCACCTTCAGCATAAATCCTATAACTGCATGGAAATGAAAGCTGAGAATTTTTACTGTTGTTCTGTGTATATCACTGTCTGATGAAATAGCTTAATTTTTATCTATTCTGAGAAGTAAACTCAGGACTCTGAGGTAACAATTTTTCTATTTTTCATGATTCTTGTTTGTTTCAAGTGTCCCTTTTTACAGCTCTCAGGCTCAGGAAATCTACTACAGTTATTGCTTGAAAAAATAAAAGAAAAAGATAAAAAGTAATCAGTGATTACATCATATGCTCAAACCTGAACAGTAAATATTCACACTGAATTATATAAAAGCAGGCCTGTTTAAAATGGATGGGGCTTGAGGTTTTCTTTTGGTTTCAAATCATATAAAGAATAGTGTGGAAGTGATTATCCATGTGTCCTGGGTTCAGCAGTAGCAGTCATTTTTTCTCCTTCTTAGTAGCTGGTGCAGCGCTGTTTTTTTTTTTACTTTCAGCCTAGGAACAGCGCTGATAACACTGATGTTTTTAGTTACTGCTCAAATGTTTAGTCTAACTGAGGACTTTCTGAGTCTCATGCTCTGCCAGAGAGGAGGGGAAGCCAGGAGGAAGCAGAGACAGAACACCTTACCCAAACTAGCCAAAGAGGTATTCCATACCACAGCATATCATGCCCAGGATGTAGAACGGGGGCAGTTACCTGGAAGGGCGAGTTCACAGCTGGGTTGGGCTAGGTATCAGTCGGTGGGTGGTATTGTATTCTTTTCCCTTGTTATTTCCCTTATCATTATTATTATTGGTGGTAGCAGTAGTGATTTGTGTTATGCCTTAGTTACTGGACTGTTCTTATCTTAACCCATGGGACTTACATTCTTTCGATTCTCCTTCCCATCCCTCCAGGCGCAGGGGGAAGAAAGCGGGAGGAAAGGAGTAGACTGTGTGGTTCTGATTTATGGCCTGGGCTTAAACCATGACAGTTCTTTTTGGCGCCCAACGTGAGGCACGAAGGGTTGAGATAATGACAGATCTGACTGGAGTGTGTCTAATTGTATTTGTGATAAGCATTCATTGTTTCAGATTAATAGTCACTCATCACAATGCTGATTTATTGGCTCTCAAAGCTGTTGCTCTTGATCTCACAGTTTCAGCATGTCGTGCCTTACTTGAAGCTGGAATTTGCTGTGTTGGTGCTTATCAGATGAGGGGCTTGGGCTAAGGTTCTTGTTTCACTGTACAGGGGGAAGAAAGTGGGAGGGGTGAGTAGACTGCATGGTTCTGATTTACGGCCTGGGCTTAAACCACGACACCATGTTTTAATACACTTTTAAGCAGAATTTTGAGAACCTGAAAAGTATGCCAAGTTCTCAAAGTACAGAAGTCAGTATTGTTTAAATCACAGCTTGCACAGTTTACTACGGTATGCATTAATGTGAATACTAAGAAAGTAAAGGAGCAGATTAAATGTATTTTACATGCTGTATTGCTATGCAATCAGATAAAAAGGTTTAAAACAAATGCTCTTAGGGGAGAGTTTCTCATTGTTTACGTCTTTTAGACTTGAAGACTTGGCAAACCTGCTGTGTAACTATGCCTGCTGCCTGGAAAATAGCTTTTTCCTTTTTATGAGTCTAACTCAGACACTGATTTATTGAGCCAGAGAAGGATAAGGCAGCTTTAGTTGTTCCATTAACACCATCTGGGGCCTACATCACATAATACTGTGTGAATGCACAGCTTCATCCCATCACATCTGAGCTGCAACAACCCTCAAACACTGCCAGTAATACTATAACTTTCTAGAAGTTATTTGTGCCACGTATCTCCTTAATTATTTTGTTTCTTTTCTCTGTGATGTTTTTGCTTTAGCGTTAGACAATCAAAGAGGTTGAAATCGAGGAAACAAACTGAGGTACGTGTAACATTAGCAATTCTTTTGAATAGAAATATCCTCCTTATTAGCTAAAATATGCTAAGAAGTCTCAGAGAACTGATAAGGAAAAAATGCTTCACTGAATCTTAAAACGCTATGAAAAACATCAGTAATAAATAAATGAATAACTAGTCAGTTCAATGGTAAATTTGTTTAAGCATCTGTTGTATATCAGAATAAATGCATACAATTCAAGACTTCTGTACTTCTTAACCTTAGGATAATCCATCACTACATGACTTTTATGCTAACATATTTTGATAGCTTTTCAGATTATTATGCATACATCTTTTGCAAAATATTCTCATTAACTTCATCTTCTGAGCACTGGATCCAATACTGCTTTTGTTGGTGAAATTAAGCTCATCTCCAGTGAACTTTTAGCACATCAAGGCAACCCACTGGATGCCATGTACTTATCCAACAGCTCTTGAATTGCTGTTGTCTTTTTTTTTCTCGTTTTTTTTCTCTGTCAAAGGGAAAACACTTTTCTGTCCTCTTCTAGGAAACAGTCTTTTTCCTCTCTTTCAGTCTTCAGAGCCTCTCTGGTGGTTTGATCATCACCAGCAGAATAAAAAAAAATTGTTATAGACCATTGTAAAAGGTTTTTTTCTTAATGGAGGAGATGATGTATAATTTGTGTTCTTGCCTCAAATAATACAGTGGGAGAAAAAGCCACTGTTTCCGAATGTTTTTCTTAGCTGCAGTTATGGAAGTCCATGTTTAACAGGATATTAAGCAAAGAACTCTGCTGATTTGTTGTCAGAGATAAACTAGAGAAAAGCTCCCACTCTTAGTTCAAGGTTTATTCAACTTCCCTAGTCAAGATTTTTGAAAGTATTAAATCCAGCTGATGTTGAATGATGGGGTGTTATTGTCAGAGAAAACTTAATGTCTGTGTTATATTGAGGGCAGAGGTGGAAAGCAAATTTGCAGCATGTAATTCTTCATTTTTGATAACACCTGTTAAAGAAAATTTGCTGTAGAACTATAGGGTGTTAGAGCACATACAGAGTTTTCAGCCCAGACCTCCAGTAGTTATACAGTTCTCTTTGTTATCTTGCAGATAAGAAGGTGGAATCAAATGCAGACATGAATAAAATGGCATTTAATCTTTCTCTTTGCAGTGCCAGATACAGCAAGCTTTACTCTGTGGGAACTTACCTTGAGTGATGCTTTTTATCTGCCTCCCTATTACAAGGCTTGCATTATGTATTGCGAGCTTTTCTACTTTCTCTTTGGTTTCTTTAAGCTGAACACTTGACATTTAACTTACTAAATTGTTAGGCTGTTAAGGTAGTCAAGGTAGGACATCCTGCCAATAATAGCAGTGTACAATAAAACAGTTCAGAAGTTTCAGGCTGTACCTGGACTATCTTGATGGTCACCAGCAGTGAGGTCAAGTGACATGGAAGGGCTCGTGTTTGTGTTTTTACAGGTGTTAAGACAGAATTTACATCCATAGCATCTGTCATGGTTACAGATTACCAGGTATACAAGCCATTTGATTACTTTTTGGCACCTTACCTTCTTTCCTCCAAGGAAACTGCCTTCCTGCCCAAGGCTCACAAACACTGGTGACACCAATGTAATTGTAAGCCCTTGATACTTATGTTCATGCTTGGTGAGGAGGTGATCTACGCAGAGCCCTTTGCTCCTGGCAGTGGATTCTTTCATGACCAATGGTGAGTTACATTTGGTAATCTGACCATAGGTTCACAGATTCTCACAGTGCTGAGACCTTCAAAAGTTGTGCAAAACCTCAAATGAGCCTTATGTCACTAGTGAGTGCTGAGAGGTAGGAAATGCCAGGGTGCCCACTATATTATGCAGCATTACAGTGGGTACATTGCACTGGGCAAGTGTTTGAATCCTAGAAGGCCTGAGGAAAGCCCATGCTCAGTCAGTGTCACTTTCATTTCCCCTTGACCAATGTCCTAAGTGTGAAGAAGCAGGCAGGATCTTGAAGGTGTCTAGAATCTCTGCTGAAGCCTCAGCTCCTCAATGTTTCTGCTATGCCCCCAGGAAGTTTTACGTTTTTGTAATGCTTCTGGGAACTGAATTTCCACTGTGAAGTTTGTGCTTTTATCCCAAAGACACCCTGAGCACATGATAAACAGCACTGAACAGCAAGGCAGCAAGCTTTTCTTCTTTTTTCAATTTACTTTAGTTACTTTTCTCTGATCTCAGCATACTTTCATACAGAAATTTGAAATGGTTACCAATCTCTTAATAAGATGGAGCTAATCAGTCACGAAAAAAATCATTACAGAAAATGATAATGGAAAAAGCATTCGAGTTCTTTCATTATGTATCCTGGGGTACTCATTTAAAACCACTGAGTCTGGCCCAGAGCACAGTGCAATTCATGCCTGCTCTCATTTCATGCTGATCTCAGACTTCAGTGACACTAAATGGTTTATCAGCTTGAGCTGAAAGGTAGAGTGGTAGATGTCATGAGGAATAAAGATTGGTAAAGCAATATTACCATGTTTATTAGTTGGATGTTAGCTTTATGCATAGGTTGATGATGAAAGGGGTGGCTGAATTAATGTATATCTCAGGTTGCTTTCAGCTGTGAGGTCATAGAGAGGGATATCATCTCTTTGGATGTGAGTCCCAGATTGTTAGTATCTTTAGTGACATCATTAGGAAAACTTGATTTCTTCACTGTAAAACAGGTAAAAAGTATATGGCAAGAAGTGTACTATACTTTTTTTGGTATACCATAATCTACCGCTTCTGCCACACCCAGATTCCTGCTGTTGTGCTGTTGCCATGAATGAGCACAAGATAATAAAGAAATCAGCAGTCAAAAAAGCTGTGGAGAGGAGATGAAAGCTGTCTGACCACAGTGATGCAGAGGTGAAGTGGAGATGAGGCAGATTTGCCACTGCTATTTGGGAATCCAGTAAAGCAATGCACTCAGAAAGAATGCAGTAGATGACAGAAATTTTCTGGATTTCTTATAATAGCCTAGATTAGATGCTTAGAATTTCTCCTAGGCTGAAACTCGAGTCTTCTGTCTAAATCCATATTTTATTCAGAGAGTGGGAGAGGTGATTTTGATCCCTGTCTCAGTATCTCAATCACCCACTACAAAACCACCAAAAAAATAGCTTTATAAGAACCCATGCTCAGAGGACGGAAGTAAAGAGCTTGAGTGACAAATCAGCTTTACATGTTGATTTGGTTTATCTTCTTTTTTCTCAGCTGATGAGTAAAAGGCCATGTTACATGGGCCAAGGGAAAATTATCTGAAATTTTATAGGGACCAGTTAGAAAAGCATTCTTGCTTAATAGAAATGGATGGGACAAATCTTTGTGGTTTTGATAAAGGTAATGAATGATCTATTGCTTTTTCATTTTTCTCATGCTTCATCCTAGTGCTAGGATTTGAAGTTCTAGCTCTTTGCACTGAAAAATGAAACTGGTCACAAAGTTTGGACACTTAATGAGGCTTAGGTTTTGAAATCCTACAGTTATCATTACAGTTATCCTACAGTTATCATTAAAGAATGCTAGTATATGGATGTTAAAATAAATTTTGATATTGACAATTAAAAAATAAATAATTTGAAGTCTGTGTGTTGATAACTTGCAATGACAACATAAAATTGAAAATTAAGGAAAAAAGCAAGTAAAATGTAATCTTATATTTGTTCTAATCATGCACTTTTTTTAGCCATTACTGATGGTTTTGGAATAAATAAATATATACTATGCAAATATATTTAAAAAAAAAAAAACAAAGTTCTTTTTCTATAGCAGTACATAAGACAGTTGTTTCAGCATGCCTTCTAAACTACTTAATCCAAAGTAGAATTTTAGAAACAGTCACAAAAATCACAACATTTTTTTTCTTATTTATGTTATCATAAAGTGAAGTGCATTAACTTCAAGTAAAACTCTCTAAACCATTTGGGAATATATTCTTTAGCTAGCAATTTCTTTTAATATTCTATGCTCAAAGCCAATTCAAGTTTTGTAATCCCAGACTATTGCTAAATGTGCCCATGTAGAGAACTGAGGTATTTCATTGAGAAAAACATGAGTTTGCAAAATAATATTTCTGTACTTTGCTAAATAAATTTTTTTCTTGAGCAAACTGTGTTGTGTTTCTTGGTAGGTACAGATATTATTTGATATGCCTTGTGGAAAGAGTCTTATTTACATACTGATTTTGGTATAATTTTCATCTTTTAGTTGAAATTATTTTCACACTATGGTAATTTGATATTGTTTCTTTTGGAGCCAGTTTTGAAACCTGAATTCATACTGAGAAATAGTCACCCAGTGCAACCACTTAATTAAGGTTTACCTGGCTCAGAGCTCCAAAAGTGAGATTTCTATTTATATCAGAATTCAAATAGAAAATAGGCAGTCTAAAAAGGTATTAAAGATACTTGAAATTAGAAGTGATGGAAAACTTATATTCTTTTGTTCTTTATTGACAAAACTCTTTGCCAGTTTAGCTGAGGCAGATTCCAGATCATGGCACAACAGAAGCCATGTTGCTTTACATTTTAACTCTTTAAATGTGTTCTTTACGCTTTTTACAGTTGTCGCACGCACCTCAAAAACATCATTGCATTCATCAGCCTTCTTGCTTTGCCTTCCATTAAGTGCAAAGTCAAGTGACGTTCCCAATGACTGGAAAAAGGGTAATATAACCCCATTTTCAAGAAGGTGGAAAATGGATGACCCAGGGAACTACAGACTAGTCAATCTCACCTCTGTGCCTGGCAAAATCTTGGAGCAGATTCTCCTGGAAGGCATGCTAAGGCACATGAAAATCAACAGAGTCCTTGGTGACAGCCAGCATGGCTTCACTAAGGGGAAATCCTGCCTGACCAATTTGGTGGCCTTCTATGATGGGGCTACAGAACTGATGGACAAGGGTAGAGCAGTTGATGTCATCTACCTGGACTTGTACAAAGCGTTCGACACTGTCCCACACGACATCCTTGTCTCTTAAATTGGAGAGACATCAATTTGATGGATGGACCACTTGGTGGATAAAGAACTGGATGGATGGCTGTAGGCAAAGAGTTGTGGTCAATGGCTCAATGTCCAGCTGGAGACCAGTAACAAGTGGTGTCCCTCAGGGATCGGTATTGGGGCCAGTCTTGTTCAACATCTTCGTCGCTGACATGGATTGAGTGCGCCCTCAGCAAGTTTGCCAATGACACCAAGCTGTGTGCTTCGGTTGATACGCTGGAAGGAAGGAATGCCATCCAGAGGGACCTTGACACGCTTGTGAGGTGGGCTGATGCCAACCTCATGAAATTTAACCATGCCAAATGCAAGGTCCTATGCCAGGGTCGAAGCAATGCCAGGCACAGCTACAGGCTGGGCAGAGAAGAGATTCAGAGCAGCCCTGTGGAGAAGGACTTGGTGTTGTTGGTTGATAAGAAGCTTAGCATGAGCCAGCTTCAGTGTGAGCCTGCAGCCCAGAAAGCCAACCATATCCTGGGCTGCATCAAAAGGAGCGTGACCAGCAGGTTGAAGGAGGTGATCCTGCCCCTCTACTCTGCTCTCGTGAGACCTCACCTGGAGTATTATGTGCAGTTCTGGTGTTGTCAACATAAAAAGGACATGGAACTGTTGGAATAAGTCCAGAGGAGGGCCACGAGAATGGTCAAGGGACTGGAACATCTCCCGTATGAAGATCGGCTGAGGAAGTTGGGGCTGTTCAGCCTGGAGAAGAGAAGGCTCTGTGGAGACCTCATAGCAGCCTTCCGATATCTGTAGAGGTCTTATAAGGATGCTGGGCATCTACGGTTCATTAGGGACTGTAGTGATAGGACAAGGGGTAACAGGTTCAAACTTGAACTGGGGAAGTTTAGATTGGATATATGGAGGAAGTTCTTTACTGTAAGAGTGGTTGGGCACTGTTATGGGCTGCCGAGGGAAGTTGTGAATGCTCCATCCCTGGCAGTGTTCAAGGTGAGGTTGGACAGAGTTCTGGGTGGCATGATTTAGTGTGAGGTGTCCCTGCCCATGGCAGGGGGATTGGAAGTAGATGATTTTAAGGTCCTTTCCAACCCTAACTATTCTATGATTCTGTGATTCTAAATGATTTGTTTCCAGACAGTTTTCTCTACAACTGAAGTAGACAGTTTATTCCTCTCATTATAACTTCTCTCTTTCTCTGCCGTATGTTTTATGCATAAAAAATGAATCTGATAGTTGTTCTTTTTTTCACAGTCCTGCAGAACTGTGACTTGCAACTTTAAATTCTGTATTTCTGGCCTTTTACAGTTCAATTTGGTGCTGGTGTAATTTCAGACAGCAGCCTCTACTAACATATTGCAGTTAAAAAAATAGGATATACATTGTTCTAATACGCACTGATACTGTCACACTGCTCTCTATGAGCAATGACATGAACTGGTGGTGGAAATCATTGTCTTTATTCTGTGAAATTGTCTTCAGTCCTAACAGTGTACTGTCTCATCATGTCTGGTGAACCTCATAGCATTACATTTTCATCATTGTTAATTTCTGAGGGATTTTAGAGTCTGCTTTGTTTGTGATTTCAAAATTTGAGTATTATAAGAAAAAGTGATTTTAAATGCTTACATCTATGAATTTCTCAGGAATGCAAATATACCTATGAAAACAAATCATTGTGATGACTTGAGACAGTGATTTAAGTGCCATAAAAGAGCTTCCTATTCATGTGATATTTGCTGTGCTTCCTACAAAATATTCTGAATTTCTTTCACCAGGTTTTAAATAAACGAATAATTCCTTTGACCAGCAGAGAGCAGCAATGATATACTTTATAGGGACTTAACTGTGAGTCTGCCCTTGCAAAATCCTATTGTAGTTCTAAACTGGCGTAAGGAATGGATAATATTCTGATTGTTATGAACAAGTATTTATGGGGAAAAAAAAACCTGTTAAATCAACAATGGGCAAAATATGCCTGCTTTAAATTGCATTCAGTTATAGAACCTTTTAATTTAAAATGCATTCTGTTTATTTCTTTCCATATGATATATTACTTTGCCTGAACTATTTTTAAGACACCCTTATTCTTAGTAGATGGTTATATTCATGTTTATCTTTAAAATTGCTGTTGAGTTTCAATGTTTTTGCTGGGCAGTGTAAATGTTTTAATTTTTATAGTAAAATTTTCACCCCATAAACGTCAATAGGAGTTTTTTCCACTGCCTTACATGGAGTCAGGGTTCCACTGTTCTTGTGATGCATATATTAATAGTTCATTGTAAAGGCATTCATAACATAGGGTTAAAAATGATTTTAACAGTGCTTACTTTAGTACTTCAGTGTTACAGGTTTTTACTACTCTCTGATCACAAGGATACTTGTACAACTTTACAGTGTAGAAAGGACGACAACCTCAGTTTTTCCTGTTCAGAGCAGGCCAACAATGCTGTTAGAGATATGTATTCCTTGTTCTGTCTCTGTGGCTCTTGCATGCTTGTTGTGCAGTAGTACTCCAGAATAGATGACAGCCGTTCTTCTGTTTTGGCTAACCACATGGGTCAGTCTTACTTTCAGAAGATATGTAACTAGAATAGATGTTCCAACCGCTAAGGAATATTCAGTTCCAGGACATACTGTATGTAGTTCAGAGTAAAAACCCTGTGAAACATGTGAACATAGGTGTATGTAGGAACAACATCCCCTTGGCACCAAGGATTCTGCACCACACCAAGACCTCTCTGGGTAAGGGAGTTGAGGCTGCTTCATGCTTATACATTTCAAAGAAGGTTGGGTGGCAGCTATAATTTATCTGCTTACACTGAACCATGTCTGTATAACTGCCTGAATACTGGTGTGCAGGAAACTCTGAGGTCTAAACTAGAAACGCTATTTGAATTTGGGTTACACTAGACCTGGGCAATGCTGACGAGCAAGCATTATGAATTTCTCATAATTCCAACGTGAATTACAGTAGCTCTCCCCTTTTTTCAGTGTTAACATAACCTGTATTTAGTTTCCTGTGCTTCAGTATTCCTATTGCAAAGTAGGAGCAAATATTATCACAGAAATTTTTTAAAAGTAAACTTGGTCACGTTTATGGAGCATTGAAGTCCTATCACGATGAGCTCTGTAAAAAAGCTGATGAGGAAAATATTACTTCTTCAGTCAGAGCAGGTCTTGAATAGCTTGCAACAAATTAGTTGTGAGACCACAGACTGGGTAAACAGGGAGAGAGAGAATATGAAATAGCTCTTTGTTACACGAGTACCATCCTTTCTGTAAATGTAATGAAAAAAGGACTTGAAGCAAAATAATGAAATTGTGTAATTAAAGATCATATCAGTGTTCATATGCCCAAAGCACCTGGCTTGGAGTTCTGTGGGAAATTTATTTCGGGCATTTCATCACATGAATGCATGATACTGCAACCTGCATAATATTTTTTTAACAAATTGTTTTAGTACAATGTACTCAAACTAGGAATGGAAAAGGTTTAATATTTATTAAATTATAATTCTCACCCTGTAATTATTTAATTTATTTTAATTATTTGGAGGATTATTAACAAAAATTACAAGAACCCTTTCATGAATCAGTTGTTCATTGATCTTAAATCATCATTTTATTAAATAGAAAGATACTACTAACTGTCATTCCATAATTACTGTCACAGCAGTATTTGTATTGAACCAATATAAAATTCTTACTTTGCAAGACATAGTACGCTTGTTAGATGAGATTCAGTCTCGGAAGGGGAGAGATTACAGCCTTTTTAAGTAGCAAGGGCAAACTGTATAAAAGGAAACACTTAAAATGAAGGCTAAATAAAAACAAAACAAAAAAAAGGACTTTTTGCAAATGGTATCTTGATTCTGACAGTGTAATTCCTTTTATTTAAGTAATTGTATTCCTAGGCAGAGTTTTGTGCAGAAAGACTTAGATATATAGAATTTAAGAAGAAAAAAATTAACAAGAATGTGAAAAATAAATGTTGGATAAGGACAGAAGAATACGGAGGGCCATCAGACAGGGTGAATGAGGGAATGGAAGCTGATAGCCCAAAGCATAAAGTGAATTAGCAGGCAAGCGATTGTTCTTCAGCATTTTCTGTAAACTGAAATTTCTATCGTTTTTGGCATTGCTTTCTTGACTCTTCAAGCTTTGTTTAACATTTGATTTCAAATTCATTAATACAGAGTGTAAAAACAAAAGTCACTTAAAAGGAAAGCTGAAATGCCCATGTTTACTACAGTCAGCTGCTAGTGCAAGATTCTCCATGTAAATGTTTTTATGCACGCACACAGTGTAATGCAAATAACAGTACAGATGAGAGGATGAGTAAACATGAAAGTGCATATTTTCACCTTATTTCTTGATTTTCTTGTTTAGCAGGCATTATTTAAACAAACAGTGCTGCCATCTGTTTCATTTTAGTGGCTGCTTTGCCAGGATGACTGAGCACTGGGATTGACTGCTCCTACCTTTGCTTTGGACAGGTTTCATACTCAGGCTTTGCTGCTCTGTACATCCCTAACAACACAACTGGCTTGTGGAGACCTCACTAGTTTCTGCTTCATGCTGTTTTGAAAATTCCACCCCCCCCCCCCCCCCCCCTTCAGACAGAGCAATTTTGTTGATTATTTTTGTTAATTGTTATTTAGACCAAATAAGCCTCTTGAGGAGATCGTGCACAGAGAGAAATCAATGGGCATAAGCAGAGGTGGCAGCAGCACTTCATGTAGGGGATTACTCTGTGTGGATGAAATAATAAGTTGCATAGGGCCAAAAACGAGCCTTCTCCACACCCAGTGTCAAAACCCTGACTGCCCTAGGCTCTCCCATTGTTTGCTTGTTTGTTTGCTTTCTTCCATCCAGCTGGACAATTTTAAGGTTTAGCCAGAATTGGAAGGCTACAATAACCAGGTGTGTGCTGGCTCTCTACTTGCAGATACTGTGAGGCAATTGAAACATCTCACAGAGTTATCTAATGAGATTTTCATACCCTTTTTGTTCCCTGACCTGAGAGGTCCTTGTGGTCTGAATATATGAACTTGGTTTAAAATATATGCGATGACCAAGTCTAGGTTCTGATAAATGAAGTCTGTAAAGACTTTCTTGAAAGTTAGGAATTCTGTTATTTAGGGTGAAGGATAAATATGCCATTTTGCATTTGGATTTTTTTTTTCTTTTGAAAGACATTTTTGGTTAATTTGTATTTTATTTAAAGTGACATGACACCAGTATCCATTGTTCACACAGGGACAGCGCATTACAAAGTTTCTCTTATATTAATGAAGATGTTTTTCAAATATATTCATAGAAAGTTAACTGTGAGTATAACCATGATGATCTTATGCATCTACTTTCTAAAACCAGTTGCTTATTATAATTCAGCTCTATGTTACTTTTAATTTATGCAATTATTTTGGTTGTAATTAATGGTGGATTATATGTTGCTTATTAGTTATATATTCATGAAGAAATAGAGCTATAATATTGTAAGTAAACTGTTTTGGATTTTTGTACTCTCCATGAGATTGCCAACAAATAAATACTGTTCTTTGTAGATTACATTTGACATGTATCTGGCGAGCAATATATAAAAGAATATTATAATTATTTTCCTTTTGAATAGCTTATAATTTATTCTTTCTAATGCTCATACTTTTTCTTAATCTGCCTTCACAGACTTTGACTTCCTTTTTTATTTCATGTTTTAGTTCCTGCTTGCAGCTCTTCATAGTGCAAAAGAATGAGCAAACCCCTGTGATTTACTTTAATCTTCAGCCTATTAAATCTTGCACTTGAAGGTCAAATTTAAGCAGAGGCAAATCTATGCTTCTTTAATAAACTTTAATTCGACAAATAAAATATGATTGAAACTAGATTGTAGTAGGATTTCATTTTAGAATTTCTTTCTTCTTCATCTAGTAAATATTACTTGAAAGGAGGATAATGAGAATCTGAAGTTACTTGTTCCCAAGAGCATAGGCATCGTTTTCATATGGCTTTGTTAGAATGTTACAAGAAGATACCTGGTAAAAATGGTAAAACTATGAGCTTACAGCAGGAAAATAAAAAGTCAGTAAGAGGTAACAGAAATTATTAGCAACATGTGGAAGCTTCCAGGGTGAAGCAAGATGAGAAAAAAGCGTTTGTTACATCTAATTAAGTTTCAAAAAGGAAAACATTGAAGATTTAACTTTTTAAATTAAGAATTTATTACTTTCTGGAAAAACTGAATGGGAATTTAAAGTTTAATAAAAAAGGAATGGATGCCGTTAGACTGCCTGCATTATATGTTAAAACAAACCACAGAATTCTAAGTGATAATTCTGATCATAAAACTATGAAAAAAATTAGTGATGCTTCTCAAAGCAATTTCTATCATAGATAGGAAATGGGAAGAAAGAATACAGAAAAGCTCAGAGAAGACTTTGAAAAGCTTTCAGATGTTTCTAGTATAATTATCTAGGGACATGTTTTCCAAGAGGGAGTAAGCCACAGTTAAGTTTGCTAAGCTGTACCATGTATAAGTTAAGAAAAAAACATTTTGACCCAACTATTTATTTCTTAGAGATATCAGTGGGAATCCATCAGACCAATGTTGAATATTTTGGGAAAAAAATGCTGAAAGAAACTTTAAAGACATTTAAGAATAACGTTACAAGAAACTTCCATGCACTGAAAGAAAGGATTATTTTTTTTTTTCCCTTTACTGCTCTTACAGACTAATTACTCCTATTTTATTGGTGATAATTTACAGGAAAAAAAGTAAGTGTTGCTCTGAAAAATATATTTTCTTCTGTTCTCTATGAAACAAAACCATGGGGAGCCAACAGGTGTATTAGTGGACAGATCAGGGGCACCTGCTTCTAATTAAGGCTTCTTCTGAGCTGCATCTCTACTCTGTAGCTCATAGGAGTTTGGTTTAGCGTCTTCAATGACTCCTGCAAGGAAGAATGGTGTCCAAAGCAGAAAATTAGTTCAAACAAGAAAGGGTCCCTCTGTATTAGAGGTGAGTGAAACTGGTGTGTTTATCAGTGTGTAGCTGAAGAGATGACTGGACCAGAGCCTGGCTGAGTGGTACAGACAGTAGTCAGTTATCTGGAAAGTAGGAGGGATAAGCCTGAATTTTTACTGACAGAGGAAAAGATGAGACTCTCTCAAATCAAATCTAGTTGCTTAGTTAATATGTAGTAGGTGAGAGTGGGATGAACTAAATCTCCCATTGGAAAGAAAAGAAGTAATATCTGTGTTAACTTCTAAAAGAGAAATCTGCATGTATGTGGTTGAACTCTTAGCTATCAGCCATTGGTATGGGTTTCCTCTAGTGCTTTGAGCCTTGAGGAGAGGTAGAATTAGAAATGTTTTTCTCTTCAGTTGGTGCTGGACTGTTCAGGTAAATCTGGACTCAACATAGTGGACCTGTCTAAATGTTCAGTGTGATCCTGCGGTTTTGTGTGAGGTGTATTGGGGGATGCACTCAAAGGTGTCTTGGTGGATACAAAGGCAACTAAATTTATATCAGAAAGGTTTGAAAACCTCACCTGGTCTCAAAGTGCAACAGATGCTGAATACAGAGAAATATGGCTTTCAGGACTCAGGCTTTAAAGGAAACGTTTTCAGAAGTTTAGGGAAATAAATTGGGTTATTGTGGCAGAGAAACTGGTGAAAAGAAAGCAAAGTTAGCAACTAAGAGGCAAGGCTGCATAGTGTATTGATGATGGAGGAGGAATAATTCATGGTGTTGCATCTGTATATGTGTGAACAAGAAATACTCCAAGAATTTACATCTTTGCCTGACATTTGCAGGGAAGTTATTCTACTGTTTACTACTTCTGAAGATGAAAACTTAAGTCTCTTTAATGGCATATACAAACTTAGTGTCAGAAAATTTGTTTACGTGCTTAGGCTGCTCTAATTAAATTTAAGTCTGCTTTAAAAAAATTTAATTACAACAACCTTATGCAGGCATTTTAATATCTATTTAAATTGGCTATATTGGTTTGGTTTGTGCAAAAATTTATACTTAAAGCTATAAACAGATTATGTCTTTAAGTTGTCATTTTCAGTTGAGGTGTTATCTGGAAGCGTGTATCCTCTTCTTATATCATAATTGCCAAGAAAAAGGTAGATAAAGATGTCAATTTGGAAGTATTTTAAATACATTTAATGATATTGTCAGTTCCATAAGTGTTACATGTGGTTGATCAGCTGGCAGAAGTTATTTTATACTGGATTTTAAGAATTCCTCATGTGTTTGCATTGACATAATTTATGACAAAATTGTCTCAACCCTGTATACAAAACTGGATTTACACAATGAAAAAGTTCTTAGCAATATTATACCTTGTGTATAATAAACAGTTAACTTTTTTAAAGTAACTTTTTTTACTAGAAGAGTTATCAGAACAAAGGGCTAAAAGAAAGAATATCTTTTTTCCCTGCTCTTGTCAAGAAGATGAGTGAGGTTGACTGTCTACATCATACCAAAGAGTTGACAGTGGGTCTGAGATGGAAACTACCTGACAGAAAGAAGCAGCCTCAGAATTCCTAATTTTGGCTGTTTAATTATATATGACTATGGTTTTGCTAGTGAAAAAGTATGGGTTGTGAAGAACAAAGAAAAGGCTTCTAGTTCAGATTAAGAAAAAAAAAAGTTGATTTTGTGATGAGAATGTCAGGGATGTTGCTAAACACATCATATGCTATGCTATTTGTTCCATGTGGAGTTTCAGAATCCCATAAAAAGGTCTTTCCTAGTGCCGAGGTGCATGTAGCTGTCTAAAAACCTCCAGAGATGTGGCACATTCATAGCAAAAAGAAGCAGGAATGATAACGTATTATGGAATATACTAATTCATACAAGATCTGACAATTCGGGCTGCGATATCAGTTTGTACTAGTTCACTGTCTATTTTGAGCAAGTTGCACTCTTTCATGTAATAAAAGCCTAAAAAGTGCTTATTTTCCTCTTGGAGTGGAAAATCACTTTCAGATCAAACCTGCTTTTTCTTTAAAGAATTCTTTGGCATTCCAGATGCAATATATTATTCTCTGTAACCCAAATATGTAGTCTTATCCTTGAAACAGTTATCAGTAGACTTGACATTTAATGTCAATGGAATCAGATTCATTATAGTTCATTTGCCATTCTTCTTAGTCATTTAACTGTGATATTTCATATTTTTAGGGGGGTAAAAAGGGTTGTTGTCATTTTCCCATGACCATATATTAAAATTTTGGACCAGTTTAGGAAAATATTAAAGTATTTTAAAAGTAATATAATATCAGAAGATCCAAATTCTCTTTGTATACATCAGTGAAGGGTGTTGTGGTTCTGTTATCCTGGGCTCAGGTGTGCAACTCTTCTCTCATTGTCCTTTACAACTAATGATTTGTCAGTTAATCACTCAGGAGATAAAAATCCCCTAATACTCAATGAAGGAAATATTGTGCAGCATTGTGATTTAATGTTAGTTTTGGAACCATGTAGTACCCTTAGCCATCAGATAGTAGTCCTGCTGTGTAAAGCTTATTAAAATACAGACATTATGTCAGAAGTTGGAAGGGCACATACCCCTGGTAGACTTGTATGAGGGCAATGGTGCACTTTGTTCTGGGCTCCCTGTCTTCCCTGGCTCAGCTGGTACTGGAGCTACAGCTGTGCCTTTCTTCTGAATAAATCCACTTAATATCCTTGGACAGCCACAAAGGGCTAAGAATAATTTTGCTCTTTAGATTTGACTTTTTAAATTTATTTATTTATTTTGTAAAATGCACACACATCCATCGTTCATTAAAAATTAATATATACAGAAACAATACAGTGTTTTAAACTTTAAGAATGTGGGAATAAAAGAAGAAGAGTAGAAATAAGGAGTTTTTACAGTTGCAGAGACCTTAAAACTTCTCAATTTTTATCTTTTAATGAAGAATTACAGACTGGCTTTGGGTGCAACAAACAGTTCTACTAAGTTGTTATTGGGTTCTACAGATATAATGCAAAACTTATAACAAGATGTGAACCTCCATGATTTCTTTTTCGCCCAGTACTTAACCTAGTTACTTTTGGTGCATGCACTAATCATTTCCAAGTGCAAAGCCTGTGGCTGTGATGAAAGAACTGGCTTTTTTTGTCACTTCTTATTCTCTATTGGTGTGAGAAGTATGTATATCTGTGGAGAAAACAGGTTGATGTGTATCATTTGTCATGAAAACTGTTACTCTGTTTTAAGTTAGAGTTTGTAGCTGAAACTTGCACTCAGCATAACCATAGAATATATATACACACGTCTTCATCATCATCATAATAATAATAATATATATGTTTGTAAAGTTACAGTTTTATGGGGTTTTCAGTCAGATTGAACTTGAAGTCTGTTTTGCCACTGAAATTGAAAAGAGAACAGCAGTCTCTGTGAAGAGCAGCGTGATAAAGAATAAATAAAAATGTCTATGGCTCATTGATTCTTTTTTGAAGAGAGCAAAGGTATAATATGTATTGGAAAATGCACTATATTGCAGTATATTTCTCTCCAATATATTGGAGACTAACCTTAGATTTCTTATCAGACCAGAAGAAACTATACTTTCTGTTACTACTCGGCTAGGAATGTATTTCTTTAACATTGGGAATATATACTACTTTGCTCTTTTTCATAGTGCATGTTCATCATTCCCCCTGCCCCAGTTCTTCCAACTTTCTTGGTGTAACTCTCAGTAACCATACTTTGGCCTTAGAAAATCAGAAGTGTGTGGCTGGATCCAGTATCAAGAAAGGATATAGGACTCTTTAATTTCAAGGCTGGTGGGCAGTACTTACACAGATGAGTAGCAAGAATAGTATCTGGTTTTCAGAACCTTACTTGGTTGCAGTTCACCATTTCCCCTGGTTTATCTGTTTTCCTTACACTAGATTAATTTCATAGTTTACACTGTGGGTGGGTTCCCAGTACCTAACCCAAGTCTCCTTTATTGAGAGGTAAGCCATTTACTTCTCTACTGCTTTAGATTTGGAAACCTTGTAATTGTTCATTCTTTTTGTAATATCACTTCAAACACTTGAATATTGTTCCCATACATCTTTGCCCTTTTTCTTTCCCTAAGGCCAGCCCTTCCTTGCAGATAACAGTCTCTAAGCTTATTAATTTTCTTGTCATAGTGTCTGCTTGGTCTAATTTTATGTGTGTCTTTATTTGGCTAAAACTTGTCAGAATAATCCAGCAGGGTATTCTCCTCCAGCTCACCAAAGTCAACAGAGCAAGCAGGGACAGTTTCTACAATGTATAGCTTAATCTAGTTATCGGGACCTTCTCTGTGATACTGCTACTCAGCCATTTATTTCCCAGGATAAAAGGCAAAGATTCAACATTACATTGACAATACTACAAATATTCTGAGGAAAATATCATCCCAAATAATAGCAATAAATTCACCATATTAATAGATAATGGTTCATGTTTATTTTAGTTTATTTCAACAGTCATTATATGTAACTGCAAGCAATTCAGGTAAGAATGTTTCAAAATATAGACTCATAGAATAGAATCATAGAATAGTTAGGGTTGGAAAGGACCTTAAAATCATCTAGACACCTCACACTGAACCATGCCACCCAAGGCTCTGTCCAACCTGGCCTTGAGCACTGCCAGAGATAGAGCATTCACAACTTCCTTCAGCAGCCCATTCCAGTGCCTCACCACCCTTACAGTAAAGAACTTCCTCCCTAGGTCCAATTTAAACTTCCCCAGTTTAAGTTTTAACCCATTACCCCTTGTCCTATCACTACAGTTCCTTATAAATAGTCCCTCCCCAGCACACTAATAGGCCCCCTTCAGATACTGGAAGGCTGCTATGAGGTTTCCACACAGCCTTCTCTTCTCCAGGCTGAACAGCCCCAACTTTCTGATCCTATCTTCATATGGGAGGTGCTCCAGTCCCCTGATATCCTCGTGGCCCTCCTCTGGACTTGTCCCAACAGTTCCATGTCCTTTATATGTTGAGGACACCAGAACTGCATGCAGTACTCCAAGTGGGGTCTCACAAGAGCAGAGTAGAGGAGCAGAATTACCTCCTTCTACCTGCTGGTCACACTCCTTTTGATGCAGCCCATGATACAGT
The DNA here is from genome assembly GCF_033815535.1 of Pezoporus flaviventris. Classification (NCBI taxonomy): domain Eukaryota; kingdom Metazoa; phylum Chordata; class Aves; order Psittaciformes; family Psittacidae; genus Pezoporus; species Pezoporus flaviventris. Next base: position 14,811,305 of record NW_026892550.1, on the reverse strand, counting down.
TGGCTTTCTGGGTTGTGAGTGCACACTGAAGCCAGCTCATGATCATTTTCTCATCGACCAACACCCCCAAGTCCTTCTCCGCAGGGCTGCTCTGAATCTCTTCTTTGCCCAACCTGTAGCTGTGCCTGGGATTGCTCCGACTCAGGTGTAGGACCTTGCACTTCTCATGGTTAAACTTCATGAGGTTGGCATCAGCCCACCTCACAAGCGTGTCAGGGTCCCTCTGGATGGCATTTCTTCCTTCCACCATATCAACCAAAACACACAGCTCGATGTCATTGGCAAACTTGCTGAGGGCGCACTCAATCCCACTGTCAATGTTACAACAAAGAGGTTGAACAAGACCGGTCCCAACACTGATCCCTGAGGGACACCACTCGTTACTGGTCTCCAGCTGGACACTGAGCCATTGACCACAATTTTTTTTCATGCAGCCATCCAGCCAGATCTTTATCCACCGAGTGGCCCACCTATCAAATTGATGTCTCTCCAATTTAGAGACAAGGATGTTGTGTGTCAAACGCTTTGCACAAGTCCAAGTAGATGACATCAGCTGCTCTACCCCTGTCCATCAGTTCCATAGGCCTATCATAGAAGGCCACCAAATTGGTCAGGCAGGATTTCCCCTTAGTGAAGCCATGCTGGCTGTCACCAAGCACCTTGCTGTTTTTCATGCCTTAATATGCCTTCCAGGAGAATCTGCATGCTTTCATTTACGGGTTTTATTGCATTTGTTTTCAAGGGGTTATTTAGGTATTCTCGGTGACTGTGCTGACTCATTTCACTGTATATGCCAAAATTCCTCTCAGTCAGCCGTATGCTTATATAAGCCCTCTGATCTGAATTCTAGCAGCTCTGCAGAACTTGCTCCCTTTATCAGATCTACTGCTCAAATGACTCTAATATGTGTCCTTTAGACTCTTCAATGAAACTGTTTTACACCTATAGTCAAAAATATGAGGCCTTTTTTATAGTCAGGTTTCTTTATTTTAGCAGAGCTGACGATCCTTTATCTTTATTATGGTGCATTTCGTAAAGTGCATAGAGTGACTTAAACATCATAATAATTGTATTTTTGTTGTTACTGCAAGGAGGTAGGATACCCAGGCCCTGTGGACATGAGCCCATTTATTCCCCAAAATTGTATCTCCTGTGCAGGTCCTTTGACCTTACTCCACTTTATGGCAAAACCAGCCTTCAGAAAGATATGGGTTATTTTCTTCCCTTGCTCAAATGCTTCTTCTACAGTATCACCGCACACAATAATGTCATCAATGTATTGCAGGTGTTCTGGAGTTTGCCCCTGTTCCATTGCAATCTGGATCAGTCCATGGCAGATGGTAGGGATGTGATTCCACCCCTGGGGCAGTCTGCTCACCATTCTTCAGTCCCTCCTTTTCCCTCTGCTTCTTGCTGAATAATACCATAACTTGTTCTGTGTTAGTTCTGTTCCTTATCTGTTCATGTGCTAAATCGGTGCAGTTCAGTAACCTGTACAAAACCACCTTAGCACAGAAACTGATTCTGCCTGCACCTTCCTTTGTTGATGGTTGAATAAGTTTACTGGGCAATCAGGCAAGTACCAGAGCTAAAAATGGAGAGCAGCAGGGTTGCACAATGAGAAGAGTGGGATGAATGGCATTACCCTTTTTGCAACAGTGAACCACTTAGTCAGCTGGTTTGCAATGTAGAGACTAATTATTAGTTTCCTGAATTTAGATGTCAAATTTGTTATGACAGCTAAAGTAAGCAACGTTAATACTGTCCTATAGATCACTAGAATATTTTCATTCTACCTTATTTTCTTGAGTACGAGGTGAGAAGATTTTGTGTTTTGAAAATCGTTTAACCCTTTAGAATGCTTTTTCAAAAGACAATACCAAGGGAGAAAATCAGATTAGAAAGACAAAGTCATAAACTAAGTGGAACCTGGCTGTTTTCCTACTGTTCTGCAAGAAATTTGAAGTTAGCAGAGATGGTCTAAACATAAGCAAACTTGGTGTGAAGCAGAAGGAAGTAAAAAAGGTTAGACTGAGATTATCATCTAACTGCAAGCATTATCTGTCTTTTCCACAAGTGGATGCTAGTTTTCTCGGTTAACTAAAATGTATCTTTTCTGCGTCTTGAAATTAGACTTGCAAGTAACTCTGAAATTACTTTTTTGAATTATTCTGTAGTAGTAACACAAACAAAAATGATAATTATTTTGAGATTTCAAAAGAAACATGTTTCTTATTGCTTTCTTTTTTGTTTAAGGATGGTATGAGTAAAATCATTGTCAGCTACTATTACATTATACATAATGTGGTGTTATAAAAGTACTTATATTATCAAGAGTTTCCACAAAGTGATAAATGGGATGCCCCCTCATTTTAGTAGGTTTAGCACAGGTAATCAATTTGTAGAAAGAGAAAATTTCAAAGAAATTAAACCTAAAAAATTATGTCCTTTCTAAATTGTCTGTCAGCAGTTCAGGATTTAACTAGATCATACAAGTTATTTCTTCTTGTGCTACCTTTCATCAAGCTATCTGAAATGAGTCCATACTTTGAAAGTAGCTACATTGGCTTTTTGATGTGTGTTATTAATATATTCAGCAGAAAGATGAATAGACCAGATGTCTGTTAATTCTCAAATTTCTAATTGAATATAATCACTAAAAGTTATGCTTACTTGGGGCAATCCATTACGAGGTTAATACAGGAAATTACACAATTTTTCCCTCTGAGTTTCTCTTTAACAGTTACCCTCCTTATTGTAACTTTGAATTGAGTCTGTGTGAATGGTCTTGACAAGGAAGGTGTAAAAGAACATAGAAATTGTGTTACTGGCACTTCCCTAGTATTCCAGTTCCAAATGATGTGTATCTTGGGGACTTCTAAAGCCAGAAGGCATGCATTTAATATGTCTTGAGGTTTGGGGTTTTTTTTCCTCCACTCTTTGTCTTGTAACTTTTAAATCTGTATGAATCTGTCTTGGGAAGGAGTTCCACAACATAACTGTATGGGTGAAGAAGTATAACTCTATTTGTTTTGAACTTCTCACCAGTTTAGCACACAAAGCTTCATAATCAGTTTCACAGGCTTCACCACTCATCATTCGTACTGCATTTTGAGTAGTTTATATCTGAAATGAATGTAGAAACATTTTATACCAAAATTGGAGATGCTTTTCTTGACAAAGCTCTGCATGAAATCTGTTGGCATTGTAGTTTTTTGTGTTTTGTCACATTTTTATTTTGTTTTATATTTTAAAAACCTAAATATTGCTGCCAGTGAATCTTGGATTTCCAATACAACCTGTTTTCCAGTGGGAAGGATGTTAATTTGGAAAATATCTAGAAGCTCTAAATTTCAGAACTGTGCTAATAAGTACCTTTTAACAAAACCTTCTCTCTACAACCACCAGCAGTATAAATTCACTGTCAGTTTCTGTTGAAAACTCTACTATAAATGGTTCTTGGCTCTGACAAGTATTGTAATCACCATAATGAAATCTAAGTTTTAGGTATGTGTTACTCCTTTGAAGGATGTATGAGCAATCTGTTAACATTGAAAACTAAGCTTGCTCACTAGGGGAATTACAAACTGCCAGACATTATTCCCTTGAAACTGTGCTTAGAAGTCTTTGTTCTGACAGGGTTTTTTTTTCAGTTTTTTTTTTCTTAACAAACAAACAAAATTTTAAGGAAAAGCTAACAGTTTCATATACTGCCTTTTTAATCCTCAGCTGTTTTCCATAGCTGTCGTGGTTTAAACCCAGTCAGGTAACTCGTTCACTCACTCCCCCCTTTCTTTCCCTCCCCCTACTCTCAGAGGGACGGAGAGGAGAATCGAAAAGAATACAACTCCCACAGGTTGAGATAAGAACAGTTTAGTAACTAAGGTATAACACAAATCACTACTGCTACCACCAATGATAATAATGATAAAGGAAATAACAAGGGAACAGAATACAACATCTTACCACCAGCCGACTGATAACTTGCCCCCCTCAGCCCGACCAAGCTCCGACCGATACCTCCTCCAACCCTGCAGACTCCCAGCCCTTCCGGCTAACTCCCAGTTACATCCTGGGCATGACGTGCTGTGGTATGGAATACCTCTTTGGTCAGTTTGGGTCAGGTGTCCTGTCTCTGCTTCCTCCTGGCTTCCCCTCCTCCCTGGCAGAGCATGAGGCTCACAAAGTCCTTGGCCAAACCAAAACATCGCTATCAGTTCTGTTCCCAGGCCGAAAGTCAAAACACTGCACTGCACCAGCTACCAAGAAGGAGAAACATGACTGCTACTGCTGAACCCAGGACAATAGCTTACCTGTTTTTTAGATCAGAAAGAAAGAATCTTTTTCATGTTATCAGAAAATGTCTAGAATGGTTTTTGTTTTTTTTTCTTACAAAGTTAGAAACATTACAAACTGTGCTAACACACAGTAGCTAAAATGACTAAGTATACTGCAACTTTTTTTGAAAAATGGAGTAAAAGATTCTAGGAGTGGTTTTCCTATGTATTTCTTATTTTACTGATTATTTTAACTCCTGCTTTGAAGATACCCTGCAAAACATCTTCAGAGCAACCGTTTAGGAAGGCATATCTTTTGTCATGACTGCATAAAGTTTGAGTGACTGGGTAGCGAGTGTGATGTGACCATTACTGTATTATTGTGCCTTTATAATCCTTTCAGTTTCCTTTTGGTTTTCAAAAGTTTGGGTTTTTTTTAATCTGCATGCAGTTCTTACCATAACTGAATTTTACAGGGCTATGTGTGTCAAAGTTAGAGGTAGGTGAGTTTGACCTACACAGCTGTGCTGCCAAAAGTCATTACCGTGCAATCTTTTATGCTGTAAAAATTGTTTTTGTGATGTTTCATGTGGGAAGTGAAGTGTGACTGAGATTACCTGCTCTAGCAGAACTGAAACTCTGCAGCTGCTTTGCTGTGGCTGGGTTAGCAGTGTTTTGTCTGTGCTGTGCATCGTTAGGCTGCATGAGCAAAACCATTTTGGTCAGTCAAGTAAAACATCTAAATCGTAAGCTCTTTGCACCAGAAATCATATCTACCACCCTTCTTCCTCTTCTTGCCATATACTTTTTTGCTCCCCTTCATAGTCCCTGTAAACCTTTGAGTTACCTATTACTGCCACTAATTGACCATGAGACCAAGGAATCCTTCCAGCAAAAGCTGAGAAAGTGAACCAAAGGCATCTTGCAACACTGCTTACTTTTACCAGCAGTGGATGGTAGAAGTCAAGACCCCGATGAAACTGGGATCCTTATCCAGAATAACATATTTTATACTGCAACAAACCTAAATGTACATTATTTCCTGTGGCTACCTCCCTAGATTTTGTGTGGGTTTCGGGTTTCTTTGGTTTGTTGGGGTTGTGTTTTTGTTTGTTTGTTAAATTCTGCACAAAACCAAGGCAGCTCTCAATAGCCACTGCATTCATTCATTATAACATTCAGGAAACTACTGAGAAGCAGCAAACAGTGCTGCTACATGGTTAACCCCTGATGTTCATTCAGAACTCTTGTAATGTGTGTCAGGGCAGGGGCCCATCAGGGATATCTCCTAGTTCATTTATGGTTTGGGTTTTTTTCATGGGAGAAGGTGTCTTCCATATTACAACAAACTGTAGAAATACAGGCACAGGCACCCAATTTTTGTTGCACCTTGAAAACCTTTCTAAAACCTCACAACTGATATCTTGAAGTCACTAATTGCCATTAAGGTTAAAGAAGGATTACTGGGATCTGACTTATTAGACTGCAGGAGCAGTCTGTTTGTTACCCCAAGTCCTTGTATGCACTTAGTGTTGCAGTATACATGGTGAAGGAAGAAGAGAATTGTTCTGAGCAAAAAATTTGAGTAGAAAATGCTGAAATGCTGAGCTGGAATAGCCATTTTTGGTGCTTTAGGACCTGCCAAATTGATTTCACTGCTTGTTCTGGGAAACTGCCCTTGAGCAAAAGAACCAGAAGGGCTATTTGGGTCCTTTACCACTTAGGTCTGGATTACTGTTCTGGCTAAAGTAACATCTGGGATTTTAGACTAAAGGAAAATAATGCTTCAGTTTTCTGATACTGAATTAATGTTACATAATCTTTTCTTCTGTCAACTGCAAGATTTATTTATAACGTATTGTGTTGATCTAGAATGTAAAGTAATAATTTTTAACACATTGAGTTAGCATGTATTTTCATTGTGACCTTTATTATTCATTTTTTATTAGTTTATAATAATATTACAGTAGCTTTTTAATGTTTGTTATTTTTCAAAAAATCCATTAAAACTGATTTATTATTGCTGATGGTAAAAAAGGTCACTAACGTCAAAAATTTAAAATAATAAATTCGTGAGAATTCTAATCAACCACAAATGCTTCATGCCTGGAGATTTTAACCAGGAAAAAGCATCCCAAACCTCTTTCCACTTCTAAGTAGGGCGTTTTAACTTAACTGATATTAAGGATATGGTAGTATCACATATACTCCCAATCATAAATTCTGTAGTACTATATGTAAAAATCATGGAACTGATAACTAATTCTTCTGATGTATCTAATGAGTTGATCTTCATCTGATTAATCTGAAATATTAAAGGCTACCTAAAGCTGTGATTTTTAGCTTAATGCCTCTTTTTCTATCCCCATTCCACTGTTTTATTGACTCATTTGAAGTATTCAAGAGATTAGAGGGGCGTAATATCTTTACATCACAGAAATATCCTGATTTGACCTTATTCAAGAGATTATTAGGTCTTCCTATCTCTACACAGCACAGTCCATAAAATTTCCCTTGCAAGTCTCGCATGCTTTATCTTCAGGCTTATTGACTCCATTACAGTTAGAACTCCTCAAGGTAAAAAAATTCTCCTTGTCCTATTATGTTTAAGCTTACCAGATGCCTTTTGTTTTGTTGGTTTTGGTGTTTCCATTTTTTTTTTGATTGTTTTTTGTTTGTTTGGTTGTTTTTTTTGGTAAAAAAGCAATCATTCTGAAAATGTTTTATGTAGCCATAACACTTTCTACTCTGACATGAATTTCCCATACTGTAGTTTTTATCAAATTTTAATATTTTCTCCCTAGTGATAAGCTTGATTAACCAATGAAAGGTAAGAACATCTTATGAGTCACTAAAGCTCATGCAATTTTGATGGTCTTCTAAGTTTTTTGGAATGATGCAATTAAAATAAGCCTTTGGAAATAATATAATTTGCAGATATTTTTTCAACAGGTGTCTGAATTATGATTTTTATTAATACTGACACAAGGAATAAAATCAACTTGTTTATCACAATCTATTGTTCCTAATGTTGCAGTTGTTGCAGATTGATGGTTTACTTATTTAAACTTGCTCCTGAATGGGAAGCATCACCCTCCAACAGGTTTGGCTTTCTCCTTTATCACCCATTCTTTGTCGTCTGTTTTCATGTACTATGCTAGGATGAACATCTGTATTATAGGGTGTCATAGACTGTGTGTGTATGCTGACAAAACTTGGGCAGCCTGACAATACTGTGTGTCCAAATACGGTTTCACCTGGAAGCTGAAAAATGCAGTGAAAAAGATTGTGGGGGACCTTTTAATAATAAAATACTTTTTCTGAATTTTCCTTTTTCCATGTGAAATGATAGTCTCTATTAAAAATGAATCTGATTCTGCTAATTCATGCTTCCCAGTTTTGGCAATCATATGAAAATATAAAGAATATGGGGTTTTCTTTGTTGGATTTTTTTTTTTTTTTGGTCCACAAGATTAAAAATGTATAACCACATCAGTCTTTCTTTATATGATTGTTTAATTACAAAACTAGAGGAAAGGGAAGGGATAGAAAATTAATAATAAAAACCCCTAACCTGGATATGACTAACCAGGTGATAAAATACAAACATATAATCAAAATCAGTGCTATGAGGTTCACGAACAATTTAGAAATCTATCTTTATTCTCTTTTCTTGTATGCTAGCTTACTGTTTTTAGTGTATTTCGTATGCTTTTGTTTATATGTTTCTCTCTCAGTGCTCCCCTACAATGCCGTGTTCTAGTCTCCATTTTTTATACAGCACTTCCCATTCCTGAATGCTTAATCTGCTAATTAAAGTACTCTATCCAACATGATTTTTTTTAGCTGTGAGCATATCTAAAATATTTTTCCTCTCTGTTTTCCTGTAGGTTTCCCAGTGGCTATTTCCTTAGTCTTTTCTTTCAGTATCTGACTGAAGTTCACTAACAGGACTGTTTTTTTTCTTGGAGGAAAAAGTTTCAACTTCTGCCTTCAGTGTGCCATTATATACTGAAAGTCTAAGTTGTTTCTTTGTCATCAGTCTGAAGAGTAATTACAGCATCCAAATCAGCTGGAGAAGCAGTAGATTTTGCCAAGTGATGTTTGTTGGTTAATTACAGTTAAACAGCCATTTTCATATCACTTCATAAACTTCATATGAAGTTTTAACCCCTTAACATATTAACAATAAAAAAACAATAGCTTTATTTCTTAGGATTTCCTTGGAGCATAATTCAGTATATACAATTCTGATCTATTGATCAATATATATTAGATACAACAGTTTATATGGGTCTCGAAAATGGGACTTTGTCAGAGGAGAGGTTGCTGAACTTGAACATGTTCAAATAGGGAACACATAGATTCAGAAAGTACAGCAGGGAGAAAAATACGAAAATGAAAAAAATAGCCTATTGCTCAAGATGGGCTTCAAAATTGAGTGAAGATAGCAGCTGAGTTGATGGCTTGGTAGATTAACTGTGCAATAGTCACCAGTGTTTCAAGTAACTGTAAAATTCTAGGATAATGAGTCAACAACAGAAGGTAACTGATAACTTTCTAGGTAGATCCCAAAGCGTATACAAATAAGGTTGTGCTTAAGGTTTTTTCTTGTAGGTCTAGAAAAAAGCTCCAATCTCTGAAGTCTTGCCAGCACCTGTTCTTCAACCATGAACAGATGTACACTGGTCATTGTTACAAAGAACTGGAGGCAAAGCTGGTTTGACGTTGGTCAGATCTTTGATCCTGGGGTTGATGCAGATCAGACACACAAATAATACCTTATTTTTGCTCACATGAAAGTAAAGGTTTTTTTTTTTCCCTTCCTTCTGAAGAGAGATTGGTGTTTTTTTGCCTGCTAACTTTATTTCTCTGGGGTATTTTTCAACATATGCATATCGATATTTCCCCCCCCCCCCCCATATTCTCCTGTGGAAGAACATCCATATAGTCCCACAGTGTTACTGTCTTTCTGAGTCAGGATTTCTTTATTCTGAAGTTCCTCTGAAACTGCTACCCTGTCAACTGCTGACAGCAGCATGTTACCATGTTTTCCATCCTTCCTGTTAAAACTGTCCTGTGGTTCCTGTGTCTGTTTTCCTGCAACCCACTGGCTCCTCTGAACAGCCCAGAGACGTTGTCTTCTCTAGACACTGTACAAAGGACTAGGCTCGTCTGTTATTATTAAAGTCCTATGTACCAGGGAAGCAGAGATAACTCCTCAAAGCATACTTGTTTAAGTTCATGCTGTTGGCCACTTGAATAGCAATTGAGAATGAGGATGGTGTCAGTTGTCCACTGCTGTGTTATCTCATGTTCTTGGTCTCCTTCACCCATGCTTTTTCCTCATCAGAGGGGCAGTGGGACAGCAGAGATTGCTTGGCAGCAGTCTCAGACCCTTCCTGTGGGGCTGTGCTGGGCTATGCTTACCACACCGGTGGCCAACATCTCGTCCTTGCAGCTGGAGAGCAGGAATGCTTAAGCTCAATTTTGTGAAGTGGTAGCTGCTTAAGTAAAGAAGATGTCTTTTGGAAGAGAGAACAAAGAAAAGTGGTACCCAGGATATGCGTGATGAACACAGATTGAAGTATTTTCCAAAATACTGTTGCATGCAGATATGGTACCTGTAGCTATAGTATCTATATTAGCATGAGTCCAAGAGAAGAAAGATTACATAGGAAAGTGAACCTTGCACTGAAACCTTCCTGATTTGTGGTGGTTTTTTTTTTCCTTAGCTTTGCAAACATTAAAGGTGTTTTGGGGTAGAACAGACATTTTTCATACCTGCTTAGAACTTGAAGGAAAATGTCAAGGGTACCTGTGAATTCCACCAGGCCTTGATGAGCTATTGTACATTTGAATGAATTTTAAAAAGGCAGTAATCAACATGGTGGATAAAAAAACAAGCAATAATTCTAGAAAAACACCTAAAAGTCGCCTTACAAATATGTGTATAAAACTCAGAAGAAATACGAGACTAAGACTGGTACAGATATGCACTTATAAATAGCACAACAAAAATCATGTTTCCTTTTTCTTGAAATGCTCCTTTTAAAATATGTCCTAATTATGACTCAGTTTTCTTTTCTCATAAGGGAATATTGATGTATCCATTTTGCTTCTCTATTTATTATTCTGTTGTTTGAATCTGAGACAAGGAACTCATATCTTCCTCTAGTGCTGGTTCTCAAATAAGTGCTGTTTAGTAATGTGAAAAACTTTCCATTTGCCCTTCACAACTCGGTGAGCTGAAGTAATTGAGCTACTCGCATCCTGGTCTGCAGGTGATACGAGTGATGCATCTTATTAGCATTTAATTAAATTGTAAATATTATGCTAAACTGTGAAATTGCTGGCAAAAGCGGAATAACTGGATCAAAGCACACTGTTGTTTAAAAACAATAAATTCAAGGATTGTTGAGTAATCTGGAGAAGGTTTATTCTTCAACTTTCTTGAAGCAATGAACCTATGCTATGCTGCTTTAAAAAAAAAAAAAAAACAACAAAAAAAATCCCTCAACAAACATACTGAAATTTGATGTAGATGCAGCATTAATTTCACACCTTCCTAGTTTAGGTTAATGACTTCTGATTATAACAATGAAGATTAAATGGATTTCATTCTCTTTTAGTGAAGAGATAATAGAAACTTGCAACAATTGCAGATTACTAAGATTCTATTATTATTGTATTATATTAAGATTCAGGGAGGGTTGTAATAACTTCAGTTTATGAAAAGTTGATTCTGTTTCAGTTTGGGGAGCACTGAATGATTTGACTTAGTCCTATTTCCTTGTTTGGATGTGTGCCTTAAGTCTAATTATGCAAAAGCCATGCAATATGACTTTGTTTAGAACTAAATCTTTCCAGTGAAAATTTCTAGTTAGCAGTAGAAGATACTGGCTGCTGCAGAGAATGCTACAGCCAACTGTCAAGAGTATTCTGATGGGAAATGGGAGGCAGGAGGGCTCCAACATCTCATTTTTCATTTGAGGGATATAACAAAAAAATGTGGAAAATTACAAATTTTCTGGATTGCAAAATAAACAAGAGTTAAAAGACTCAGAGAGGAATTGAGTTTCCATCCAGAATTCATTTTGAGCTTTTTTTTTTTGGTTGTTGTTGTTTTTTGAGGGTTTTTTAACAGGATGAGACCACTTTGAACATAATTTTTAATTAAAGTATTTTCTTTGGCTTTTTATCTTTTTGTGACAGTTCCTTTTAAATAAAAGAAAAAAATAGCAAGCGGGTGCTTATTGCACAAAACCAGTGTTCTATTTCTAAATGGTGCTGACAGGAAAGTGTAATTTCATTTTTATAATTGCACATTGTAAGTTGTTCTAAGAAGTTCAGTCTTGGAGCTGTCTGGGTAACTGTAGGTATTTTGGTGGTGTTAAAGATGTCTAAATATACATGGGCTCACATGACTTGTAACTGATATCAATGAGGATCGCTAGGTATTCTGCATACACACAAACGGAGGCCTAGCAACAAAAAAAATTGAGGCGCTTTGTCTTTTTTCATGTTAAACTTGAATTCTTTTTAATGAATATTTTAATCAAGTCTGATTGTTCTGACCTGAATGCTGAGCACTTCTGAAAGACAGGTCCTTACTGCTATTTATAGCTAAAGAAAAAAAAATTTGTGGGATTACAAATAACTTGCAGAAATGCAGTTTCCAATCTCAATTATATGAAAATTGGTACTATATGGTAGAATTTTTGGGTGATGGGAAGTCTGTCCTTATTTAAGTTAAATTCTTGTAATTATTGCATGCTTTTATATGCTAGCCACAAGATTTCTATATACTTAGGAATAGCTCCAAAAGTACCAGATTGCACTGTTGATATACCAAACAGTCACAGTTTATAAATAAACACCAATATGCAAAAGCAGCATGATTAATGTTGGCAGAAACAAGACTAATTTCTTATTGCAGCTTAGTCACTTGAAGTAAGAAATATTTAATCTTCTTATCTCGAATTTTATACATTCTTACAAAAGTTTTCAGTGAGCTTGCTGAAGATAGTAAAAGTACCTTTTAGGTACTTCTTGCTGTGAAACTGCAGCTACATGGTGTGATATTTAGACAGTTGTCTAACTTATCTGAAACTGTGGGGTGGGAAGTGGGGAACCAACAACAAGATCAGTAGTAACTCTAATCCAATAAGAGACCATACAGACTAGTCTGTGCAAAACTCACTTTATAGACATATCTTACGTGTGGGCTCTACCTGCCTTAGACAAAGAGACCAGATGCATGCAGATGAGCACATGCACACACACTTTTTTAACTTACCATGCAGAGTATTCATGAACCCCATTTTTACATCAATAACGCTAGCCATTACATGTTTTGGAGTGTTCTTTGAAAAATGAGAGACAGTTCAAATTCAGAACTGGCATTCTTACTATGTCAAGTTATAGATACATCTGTACAAATAAAATACTGCCTAGTTGTACTGCGTATGTCAAGAAGTCTCCTGCAGCCCACAGATGTTGTCAGCTCTGCAATACCATCCCTATTTGAGAGAATTCAATTTCGATGACCTAGGACAGAGGACAGGTTAGAGCTCAAGGACTGCCAGTGAAGTGGTAGGACTGTGCAGCCCAAATTGTCAGACTCACTAGACAAGCAAAACAAAGATCAACCAAGACATGGTTTTAGTCTAATAAGCATGCCAGTAATGGAAAGAAAGGTCCTGGGTGTTTACATATTCCACATTACATTAATAAAATTGAGCTGGAACTCTCCATGTTAGAATCATAGAATAGTTAGAGTTGGAAAGGACCTTAAGATTATAGAATAGTTAGAGTTGGAAAGGACCTTAAGATCATCTAGTTCCCACCCCCCTGCCATGGGCAGGGACACCTCAAACTAAACCATGCCACCCAAGGCTCTGTCCAACCTGGCCTAGAACACCGTCAGATATGGAGTATTCACAGCCTCCTTGGGCAACCCATTCCAGTGCCTCACCACCCTCGCAGTAAAGAACTTCTTCCTCGTATCCAGTCTAAACTTCCCCAATTTAAGTTTTAACCCGTTACCCCTTATTCTATCACTACAGTCCCTAATGAAGAGTCCCTCCACAGGACCCTAATAGGCCCCCTTCAGATACTGAAAGGCTGCTATGAGGTCTCCACGCAGCCTTCTCTTCTCCAGGCTGAACAGCCCGAACTTTCTGATCCTATCTTCATATGGGAGGTGCTCCAGTCCCCAGGTCCTTCTCCACAGGGCTGCTCTGAATCTCTTCTCTGCCCAACCTGTAGCTGTGCGTGGGATTGCTCTGACCCAGGTGTAGGACCTTGCACTTGGCATGGTTAAAATTCATGAAGTTGGCATCAGCCCACCTCACAAGCATGTCAAGGTCCCTCTGGATGGCATTCCTTCCCTCCAGTGTATCAACCGAACCACACAGCTTGGTGTCATTGGCAAACTTGCTGTGGGCGCACTCAAACCCGGTGTCCATGTCACCGACAAAGACTTTGAACAAGACCGGTCCCAACACTGACCCCTGAGGGACACCACTTGTTACTGGTCTTCAGCCAAACATTGAGCCATTGACCATAACTTTTTGTGCGACCATCCAGCCAGTTCTTTATCCACCGAGTGGTCCCTGTATCAAATTGATGTCTCTCCAATTTAGAGACAAGGATGTCGTGTGGGACAGTGTAGAATGCTTTGCACAAGTCCAGGTGGATGATGTCAACTGCTCTACCCTTGTCCATCAGTTCTGTAGCCCCATCATAGAAGGCCACCAAATTGGTCAGGCAGGATTTCATAGAATCATAGAATCATAGAACAGTTAGGATTGGAAAGGACCTTAAGATCATCTAGTTCCAACCCCCCTGCCATAGGCAGGGACACCTCACACTAAACCATGTCATCCAAGGTTCTGTGAACCTGGCCTTGAACACTGCTAGGGATGGAGCATTCACAAACTCCCTGGACAACCCATTCCAGTGCCTCAGCACCCTAACAGGAAAGAATTTCTTCCTTATATCCAATCTAAACTTCCCCAGTTTAAGTTTGAGCCTGTTACCCCTTGTCCTATCACTACAGTCCCTAATGAAGAGTCCCTCCCCAGGACCCTAATAGGCCCCCTTCAGATACTGGAAGGCTGCTATGAGGTCTCCACACAGCCTTTTCTTCACCAAGCTGAACAGCCCCAACTTTCTCAGCCTATCTTCATACAGAAGGTGCTCCAGTTCCCTGATCATCCTCGTGGTCCTCCTCTGGACTTGTCCCAACAGTTTCATGTCCTTTTTATGTTGAAGACACCAGAACTGCACGCAATACTCCAAGTGAGGTCTCACGAGAGCAGAGTAGAGGGGCAAGATCACCTCCTTCAACCTGCTGGTCACGCTCCTTTTGATGCAGCCCAGGATACGGTTGGCTTTCTGGGCTGCAAGCACACACTGCCTGTGGCTTAGCAACTTCTTTAGCCATCTCCTTCATGGGCTGCAGATGGATTTCATCAGGTCCCATGGACTTGTGTACGTTCAGGTTTTTAAGATGGTCTTGAACCAAATTCTCTGCTACTGTGGGCCTAGGGTCTTCATTCTCACAGTCCCTGCGTCTAAAAAGTTTGAGATCAGAAGCAAACAGCCTAAGCTTCTTTTCCCAGGTCTTGCTAGAGCAGGCCAGCTGCTATAGTAAGGAGCAATGATAGATGTTCCGACTCAAAATCTGTTGAGGACAAAGGAGAGGTACTCTTAAACCATTAAACCAAGGGTTTAATAGACCCTGCACTGGATTTGGAATGAAGCGGCAATTAAATCTCCAAATTTGATTAGTTCCTTCTTTTTTTTTAACTGGATGGTTATTTTTTAATTAATAACTAGACTTAGATCAGCTAGCTTCACAAAGATGGTTGAAAATCCATTGGAGAGTAATAATTGTTAAGCTATGTTGTCTTATGGCAACGAAGGCAATGGTGAGCCAAAGTACACCTTTTGCTGTATGAATGAATTTCTATAAAATATTTGTCACGCTTCTGCGAAGTTGTTACATCAGCAATTGCTAACTGTAGTTAGTAGTTGGCACTTAAGATTAGTCCTGTAGTCTGAAAGTCTGTGTAAATTCCTGCAAGTGTTGTTTACTTTAAATACTGTGTTCTTAGCTTACATTTTAACTGCTATTGCAGTACTAAAAACACTTATCTCACTGTACATGCAGAAGCTTTCTCGAAATGCTCATAATTCTGAATACCACATGTGTACTTGACTTTGGTGGTGGTATTTTTCACATCCTCTGAGATGAATCAAGCTAGAACATAGAATGAGGCCACCAGTGAGGGTTTTGAAACAAAATTTCTGTCTATATTTCAGAGCCTAGTGCTTTCTTAAACAGTTAGCTAACAAATTTTTCTGTAAGCTATTCCCATGTTTGGGATTGCTTTAAGACTCAAAAGCAAAACTCTAATAGTATTTAAGCTTTTCAAGGAATTATAATGGTTTATGAGTTAATAAAATGTTGTTTAGTGCAGCTCAAGACTAGTGCTAAAAATGTTTTTATGCTTTCAAACAGACAGGGAACTCTGAAAATTACAAAATCCATTTTAACTAATATGTGATAAAATGCAAGTATTAGTTGGGTTGCAACCAACAATTCCTATGCTTATGAACATCTTCTTGATGTTAAACTTACTTGCTATTACTAAGTAAGATTTCCAAAACCCAGTACCAGGATGTGAGCAAAATAAGAGTGGAAGGAAGACTTGGTAATTGCATTCAATGAAGATTCATAGTGCCTATGCAGTTATGATTGCATAGGCGCCATGACTCTATTAGTTGAAGAAAAGATTTCTTCTTTATGATTCTCTAGCAGTACCTTCTTTCAGGTTTCTACAACTTTGTTTCTTTTTTTGAAGACCTTGTTCAGTAAGCTGTTGTCCATAGACAATCCATATCTGATATTTAATTAGTTGCAACAGAAACAAAGAACAACAGCCAAAAATTACAACTGTTCTTCTAATTATGCTTTTTAAAATATGTGCTGTTTACCCTATGTAGGTTTACAAAATAGAAAACTCAAAAATAAATGGGGGTTGAATATTTCATCTAGGATAAGTTCTTACCTCAGACTTGTGACTACATAGGAAAGTGATACCCTTGAAAGGTTAGTGGCTTTAACTCATAAATTTCTCTTTGTGGAAATGTATTCTTGCCTAACACTGTCATCATTCTTCACATACCTTTTATTGACTGTAAAAAGGCTCTTAGGAACATGTAATCAGACACAGTCAATAAGCTCTGCTTGAAGTTTTGCTGTTATGCATTGGCAGAATGCTAAGTTTTTTAACTATGCTCTATGCCTAAATGCCACACAAGCTGTACTTTTCTCCTGCCTGGGAAACAGAATTTGCATTGGGCCAGATGGAGAGTTGGAAACCTATGGGACCCATATAGAGGACTTGGGGACAAGTGATTTCTTCTTTGCATAGTTCACTAAATTGCTGTTTTATGCAGGAGTTGAAACTGCTGGGAGTAGGATTGCCTTATAGCAAACTTCCTTATGCTAACAGAGAGAAGGGAGATGGAAGAGTTCAGATAGTCCGGATTGCATTTCATTCCCTGAACTGCTCTTCGAATGAGATAACTGCAGTGTACTTTGCATCTAAACTGCTTGAAAAAAAGTATTTGCTGATGTCATTAGCAACAGTGACAGAAACCAAAGTGCATAAACATACAAATACCAAAGGTGATTATCCTCTGCTTTGGTTAACCAGCAGTGTAAAAACAGTAATATGCCCTAAATGTGGTTAGTCACTTGTCCTGGTGTCACACAAAACATCCAATGAACAAGCACTGTAGTTTGAATGTCTTTGTTCATTAGGAAAAAAAATAAATCTTTCGTATATAATTTTAGAGCTGAATGGGATGAATTGCTACAGAAAAATAAGAAGTTCTTTTAACTCGGGCTCATTTGTGGCTTGTCCTTTTGTTTTTGCCAGCAACTGAGGGTTTTTTTTTTCCATCAATGAAATATTGTGTATTCCAGTTTTGATGTTATTCCAAAACATTGTTCAGTAAGATCTGCTAAGGATTACTGAGGCTCCATCTGTTCTCACAATGAATAGGAAATATTGCAGATGATACTGAGCAGATGTATCCTGCCTATTACAGTCTTGCTCAAAAACACTGAAATATTGGATTGAAAAGGCAACAACATTTGAGTTCTATACAGCTTTCTCCTGTATTTGCCAGACTGTATGTATGTGTCTGACAGGCATCTCAAAATCATTTTACTTTTCTTTAACAGACTCCAAATTGTGGTCTTGGGTGGAGTTTGGGGGGGTTTATTTGTTTGTGTTTTATTTTTCTTTTTCTTGAAAGTAACATTGTTCACAGCCCAGAACAGAAGTCAGTTTCACATCCAATCCATAATGGCATCCGATATTTTAGGAACTTAGTGCCTATGAATTTATGCTCACGTTTTGTTTTTTTCTGGCCTAATAAATTTTGATTTTCTAACTTGGATTTTTAATTGTATTTTTCAAGAGCAGAAAGGAAGAAGAACACTAGCCAGGAATCCTTAAAAATTTTTGTTGGTGTGATGGGTGCTCTAAGAAAGATCCTTGCTTAGCCTTGAGTACAAGATAGGTTTGAATGCAGGTCTCTCACTCAGAGATGAGTATCTTAAGCTGTAGCAGTAGAGATAGAAGAGTGATCAGGTGCACCCTAGTTTCAAAAATGTAGCACCTCTATCTCTATGAGAATTAATTATTTTGCAAAAGTTGAAAAACACCATTGGGCACTTTAATTACCTGTATTATATTTACTGGTTTTGTTTGGGTTTACACTTAGCCAGTGTAGCAGCAGTGAGCACGTGAAACGTGACTGCTCCTTTCCCTGCCATCCTGAGATGAAGAGGCCCAGACACCCAATGAACTCAACACATGGCTTGTACATGATACTGCAGCTCTTCTTCCAGTTCCAGGTCATGCAAGCCCCATGCCTACTCCCCTCTGAGGGAGCAAGCAACAGCCTGCTGAGCTGTTGCAGGAGTGAACCTTAGAGGAAGTGGCTGAGGTAAAGGATGAGAAAGGCTTTGAAGGATTGATGTTCCTGCTGAATTTATAAGAATGATGGACTTAACTCCTTCCCTGATATATTTGGGGCTGTAACTGTTGGGTAATTGGCCTGTTTTGTATGTGGATCAGAGCCTGTGACAATTAATTTTGGTTTATGACACTCCACTTGTCAGGATAGAGCTTGACAGTTGAATTCAAAGAGACAGAGGTGTAATGAATGGACTTGAACCAAGTAAATAACATTGAATCTTTTGATGCTAGGGGCTTAATAGTATAAAAGTGGTGTTTAGCTCCCTCAGCAATCCTCCCTGATTGAGAACCTAGGACTCCCATTCTGATTAACCTTTCCTTTCCTTTTGAACATCACTTTTAGAAGAAATACTTTGCCAAATACTTTGTATTCTTCCATTTAATTTTTTAACTCCCTTGTTAGGTATGCCCTTCTCTTTTTCTCTGGTCTTCCAAAGTGAAGGGATACTGGGGAGGGACTCTTCATTAGAGACTGTAGTGATAGTACAAGGGGTAATGGGTTCAAACTTAAACAGGGGAAGTTTAGATTGGATATAAGGAGGAAATTCTTTCCTGTTAGGGTGGTGAGGCACTGGAATAGGTTGCCCAGGGAGGCTGTGAATGCTCCATCCCTGGCAGTGTTCAAGACCAGGTTGGACGAGGCCTTGGGTGATATGGTTTAGTGTAAGGTGTCCCTGCCCATGGCAGGGGGGTTGGAACTAGATGATCTTAAGGTCCTTTCTAACCCTAACTATTCTATGCTTCTATGATTCTATATACTGTAATACTGAATGATTTTATTTTAGGTGAAGTTGATCTGTAACGGTTATCTGCCTGTGTACAAATGTGATAATGGAATTAGAAACTCAGTTATTTGTTTGTGCAAATTTGGAAAAAAAGTTGATCTAACAATGATGAAAAGAAATAGTTGCACCACAGGAAAAGCTGGCAGCTGTCATTCTAATAATGCCACATACTTATTCCTTGAGGCAATGGGAGGTAGTTTAAACAATGTGCTGATGGCATTTGTGGGGGAAAAATCTGTAGCTAGATTCTGTTCAGTACTTTCACTGCTGCTCTAGCAGCCTACATGCTGTATTGTGATGCCACCCAGGCTGCTATTGTGGCTCTAATATTGACTTCTCTGAACATGGATGCAATGAAGCTTGAAGAGTGGGATTCAGTCTAATTTAATAAAATTCACAATCAGTATGATAATTAATTTAAACTGTCTATTAAAAAAAGAGTCTCATGTTCAGGACATTTATTTGCAAAAAATGGTAGTCTGATAGTTTGCAAATCTTAAATTCAATTTTTGTGTAAGACAAGCTAGTTATAGATTTCAGTTCATTGGCATGTCCACTAGGACCATTGTCCGTGTACCTGAAAACGAGAAGATCTCTTAATTTTTGCCTTCAATTTCTCATATATAAAGTAGAAAAGGGAAGCATGATTAGTTGTCTTTTTTTAGCACTATTTTAGCTCTAGAACTGAAAGAAAACTAAGTGAAGTGTTAGGCAGTTAATTCACCAGTAAAATAATGATCCTTCACTGTGATCTATCCTTAGAGCATAATGTGGTGGCCAAAGAAAGGCAAAACTTTGGCAGCTGCAGAGAGGCTGAGATGATTCTTTGGTCTGGCCCTTGTTTCAAGGAATCTGGATCTTCCAGGAGACAGTAGTGGTTTGTTGTGCCACGTAATAAGATCCAGTCATACAAGCCAATGATTTTTCCAAGGTATTACTTGGATAGAGAAATTTGTCAGCAGTTTGTCACTTAGTGCTTTAACCATTTTTCAATTCACTGAGACTTCTGACAAAACAATATAAACAAACCCTTTCTATTCCAAACTCAATGCGTTAAGTGCTTTTGGTGGAATTTTTGTTTGTTGGCTTTGTTGTGGTTTAGTGTTTGGGTTATGGGTTGTTTTTTTGTTTGTTTTTGTTGTTTTTTTTCCCCATAGATTCTTTTTTTATACACAAGATCCAACCTGAAAAAATTACATTTTGCAGTTTTTGATTGTGAGCTACTTTGTTTTATATCTCAAAGAACACACAATTTTAGACATATGCATGGATTTATAAATACTAAGTAGCTTGGAGAGTAATTCTGAAGACATCTAAATAACCTGTTCCTGATCCAACAAAACAATGGAACCTCAGCTTTAGCTAAAATAAGTTGATAAAGAAATTGGAGACTCTGTATGTTGAAAAGCGAATACTTTATTTTAATTAATCTTTCAGCATATTGTGGGGTTTGATTTGGGACCAACTTTTTCTTAATGATATATTTCTTACTGTTAACAGTTAATTCAGCACTTGGGATAAATGGTAAAACTTCAGTATCACCTACACTTTTTTTCCTAGCCTTCTAGGTGCTAAATGATTCCTAGCATTAAGAGAAAGCTCACTTTTATTGTAATAGAGCTAGATAATAAACTGGCTATAAGTGGATCTGAAAGAAAGTGTACTGAAGTACATTCTGAAGCAGTGATTGTGAAATATTATTGTTCTTATGTATTTTGGATGATTTTTGGAGTAAGAAAATGTGTAATTTTAGTGGCAGAGCAAGAAGGGGATGCAGTTATTTATACTGCTATTTAAAAACTCCTCAGCCTTTGCAAGAGGATATGAATTTTTATAGAAGTGTGTTTGTCTTTTACAATTTTATTCTTAGCTCAAAATTTGGATCAGTTGTACTGAGACATTATGATCTTTATTTTTTTATTTTGTTTCTGTTTTATTAGTCCTAATTGCAGTATCACATCTTATGTCTTGCAGTCTTGAGGGAAGAAAGCCACTGAAATAGAGTGCAAGTGTCTCATTGTATGAGTAATGCTCACAAGTGAATGGCTTTTGGGATCTATAGATTTGATCCTTTTATGGTGTTATTTATAGCTTCTAAAATATGACCTTCTGAGCCATCTAAAAGAGCAAATTATGCTTTTGAATTTGAGTCTGTACTCTGCTTGCTTCTGTTTTGCTATGTATTCATCCGAAAATATAAGAATAAGGAAACAACTGAGCCACAAACTTCTCTTGGATAACAAAATGCAAATCAAGGAATCTACATGCATCAGAAAAGGACTTGATTTCATTTATTCAGTTCATCAGTCTTATGGAATCTGTGTCCAATTTTCTTGTTCATGTGACATTAGCAGTGCCTTCAGAATTAACAGAGCAGAGCACAACTAAGATTTTTTTTCCCCACTGGATAATCTTGGCAGCAACTCTTGTGCGATCTAAAAGTCAACTTGTTTATTTCTCTGAAGGCACACATATTTTGAGGAACATAATACAAAGTAAATTATTGTATACTGTACTCCTTTTTGCTTAGCAATAGCAAAACAAAGTGCTTCTGCATCCCTGGTTAGAAATGTGCATGTGTGCTCACACCCCCTGCAAATAGTAGATAAGCAGACTATATACAGATGATGTGGAAATTCATAAAAAAAGCAAAAAACTACCAGTCCACAACCATAGCTCTTCAACATACTGTTCTTGAGATTCTAAGACTCAATAAACTAAAAGCAAGAGCACGCAGAAAAAATGCTGCTGGAGAAAAGCAGATTCTTGTGTTCAAAATTAGTAAGCATAGAATAGATTAGTACTCCTGAGTGCAGAGAACAGACTATGATTGAGAAAATTGTGGAAGAAATAGACTCATTATTTGTATTGAACTGGAGAGGCAGCAAGGAAGAGTCTATGAGGTGCTGGGCTCTCCAAAGGTAGTGAATAGGAGAGCTTCCAATCCTCCTTTTTTTCATCACTGTGTGGCAAATGCTGTTCCAAACAAGTAACAAAATTACATTAAAGTATTGTGCCTTTAATAAGTGAAAAATATATATTTTGCTTTAGTTTTGTTTTCTAATTATTTAATTAATCCTTATCATCTATTCTTGATTTGGGGAAGAGGCAAATGGTGTCCTTCTTACATGCGTTGAAAAGAACTTCTTTGGTTTTATTACTCACTTCAAGATTTTGTAATAATCATAATTAGCACCCTTTGTAACATTTCAAAATATATAAATGTCTTGTCTCTTGAATATGTGCTTTCAGTTCCAGCCTGCTTTGTTCAGGGCTCTTTTAACATTTGGGGGTTTTAGTCATATACTTCATTTACTCAGCAGCAAATTACTCCATCTTGCTACTTTCTGGTAAAAAATTTTCTGCATACCCATCCTGAGTCTTTACAAGTACTTAAAATATAATCAAATGTTTGGTCCTGCTACTCTGTTATAATGCTGTAGTAGGTGATCTCTAAGGAGTTGTAAGACATGTCAACAACACAGCTGTAATAAAAACAAGAGTGATTATAATTGTCTTTGAAAATTAGTTCTCTTTAATAAAGAGTATCTTGGACTATAACTTGTCCTCTGATGTAGACTGCAAAAATGCGGATTAAGAATGAGTCGTAAACTTTTGAAGGCTACACTTTGTACTGAAGTATTCTGTCCAATTATTTGACTAGACCCTTGATCCTGCAGCTCTTCAGGCAGAAATACATCTCTGTTGTACTTTCCAAGCTGCACCTAAAGTTCTAACAATGCAGCCAGGCATAGGATTCAGCCTGCAGCTCTGTACTTGTGATCTTTTCTGTTTATGAGTAAAAGTATCTGAAAGTGGGCATGCACGTCAAGTACATCAAGGTGGATAAAAAAAGAAAGGCCCGTTTGGATGACTAGGCTTAGTCAGTAGTGGGTCATACTCTACCTGGAGGCAAGTGGAGTACTACAAGAATCTATTCTGAGAGATGTGCTGGGTTACAGCTTTATCAATTACCTGCAAAGTGCTATCTCTGCTAGAAGAAAGTAGATGTTTCTTTAGGTAGATCAAAGTTGCTCTCAGCAGACCTGCTGTCTTCATACCATTTGTAACATTAAGAGATAGCCAAAAGCCTAGTGTGGAGAGAGAGTCTGTGGAAACCATGTTCAATACCACCTTCCTTCCCTCAAGAAACAGCACAAATTTGCAAGCATGTGAATGTAGGTTGTATTCCTGCAACCTGAGTGTATGCATCCATTAATGTGGTTCAGTTTGAGTGTGCATTGAAGAGCTGTTTTCAAGAGCAGGAATATGCAGAAGAATGGGAACAGGCAGAAGCAGCTTTGCCTGATTAGGAAAACAGAAAGAGTAAACAGTCAGTGGTGGAGAACACAGGTGAACTGAAGAGGAAAAAGAATTTTGTTATCTGGTCACTATTTATTAATGAGATGGATTTGGGTATTCCTTTGGGAATTTATTTTGTTCAGTGTGCTTGGTTCAGGTTAAGGATCCTGACCATGCAAATTTAAATTTTTTTGTGGCTTAAAAACATAATATAAAAAGATTTGATGTAGGATTAGTGCTCCTATGTCATACCTCTATCATAACAGCAAGAAACTATTTGTGTACTTTTAAGCCTCTTTTTTTCATGCATATTTTCAGGGCATGTATTCCCATATGTCATATTCCCTACAGAAAAAAAAAGTCTTAGTTAACTGCTTTGTGACTGTAGGAATATTTTGCGCTGCTTTTCACTAATGGCACTTTCTTAAGTTTTTCAGTCTTCATCGTTCAGTGGGCAGATGTGAGCCCACTGGCTTGCCAGAGAGCACTGCTTCTTCTATTTTTATTTTTTTTTTCTTTTAAAGGTGGGAGGAAGAAGTTGTGGAAGTATCTCCATAAAGCAGATAAGCCAGGAACAGTGTCCTCATAGACCAGGGCATGGTCCCACAGGGGCTGAGCAGGGCAGGGGTGCTGATGGAGTCACTGTCAACCATCCAGATGTCATCAGAGAAAGTGATGTAATGAGTCAGATATGGGAGGTCAATCCTGAAAGCCCAGTCAGGAACAGAGGGAAGAGAGCCATTAATACTGCTAACAGAGGTTCAAAGTCCCCCAAGGAAATGGCCAAAAATGGGTACAACCATGACATAGCTCAGGCACAGTGCCCAGGCCTCAGCTGAACTGGACCTGTTGGACCCAGGGACAGAGGAGGTGTGTAGGAGCTCTGCAGGATGTGGTTTTCCAGCCATACCTGAGCAAAAGACTTGAGTGGCCTTGAGGGGGGTGATGGTCCCCTGCCCTGCTGGGGCTGCACCTGTGAGGGGAACCCATAAGGTTCAACAAGGAATGTGAGTTTCTAGGGCCAAAGCACAAACTGAAGGTTTAACACTAGTCATAATTCTTAGTTTTTAATAAGATATATAATTTATGTCCATTCTGACTGCCTTTAATTTATTGATATTGTCCCATCTTATGTAGAAAATGTATGGTGGTGGTTTTACTAATCACTGTTTCCTTTGCTGAGTGTGTCTTAGTTCTTGCAATATAGATCTGGTAGAATTTGCAAATAAATAGTCTGAGTTCTGCCACTCCCTAGTCTTGGAAGGTTTCCCCTTGGTCGTGTCTGATGTTTTCATTGGGTGATTGTCACTGTTAGATTTCTCCAGGGAAATTCGTGATTTGAATTTAAACTTAAAGAAGAATTTTCTCTTGGCAAGGTGTGCAGTAGAGGAGGAGTTGCACCACTCTAGTTTCTGCATCTGGGGCTTAACAGTGTTTCCTAACCTATTTCTTCCTCTCATGCCATTTTAAAGAAAAATCTCCCTGTTTTTTTCTCAAATGGAACTTCCACTTTGGGAATTGTCAAGGGCCTTTCTGTTTCTCATCATCTTTGCTTGGTTCTGTTGGGCTTTTTTTGTTGGGTTTTTTGGTTTGTTTTTGGTTTTGGTTTGTTTTGTTGTTGTCGTTTTCCTGAGAAGCACAATTGTTTGTATGATTTCAGCTCTCCATTGGCTTAATAATGTGATTTGGTGGTATGTAACCCCTCATTAACTGAACTAGTAAACATAGAAATAGGTGCAGAAAGGACTGGAGCAAAAGGCAGCTGGGTAACCTCACAGCAGAGAGATTCAAAAACTTATTAGAAGTCATGTTAGCAGGTGAAAAGATTAAAAAAACCAACAAAAAACAACCCATGGGAGCAGACCTGCTTTAAGCTGTGAGTGACTGTTACCACCTGCTGAAGCCAGCATGCTGTGCTCCATTTTGACTTAATCACAGAGAATTGGTATTATTTTTCTCTGTACCATTAAAATTATAAATGGCTGTCATCTGCTTCACAGGGGTAAATGGAGCTGCCTTTCAGGCTTGGAAATGTGGGCCCCTGAATCCCAAATGAATAGAGCTTCTAAAATGTAACATTTCATCACAGCTGGAGAACTTCCTACTTCCCAACAAACAAAATTATTCAGGACTATTTTCCTACTACATTAAAACTATGCGAAAACAGGTATCTTGCAGTAGGTTTGATTCAATAAGTGTGTGAAGAATGCATCAATTTATAATCTATACAGGAGTTTGAAGCAGCTTGCTGAAAAGATAATAAATTTGCAATTATATTGTAAGTGAGCATCAGGAAACTGAAATTTAAATAATCCAATTTCTATGCAAAATGTTACTGTTACCAGTTTTTAGTCCTGTAATTGCCCTTAGATATCAATGAGATTATAACATTAATAATTTTTATTTAGTGTTTTTTAAATTTGGGTGGATGTTCAGGACTCTCTTCAATTTCTGGTTTTGTAGTGATACTGGTGAAGCAATGTCAAAGATGCTTTTTGACTCCAAGTGAGCAATGTGTTTTATTAAGTTAGATAGCAGTTCTTTGAAAAGTGTTTATGGACTACAATGTTTATTCTCCTAAGTTGGTCAAGAGATTTTTTTCTCAGCGTTATATAGTGTAGAGGTATGGCTATTCTTATATGAATAGGAATAATATATCACCACTAATTCCTTTCAGTTTTTCCCTTGGCCGTATTGAACTTATTTAGCTATGGTTTTGATGTACAGATCTATGACAACACACATTCGCTTGTTTCTCTGCCTGTGGGTGTGGGGTTTTTGTGGCTTTAAGGCACTGTCTCTGTAATGTAAGCTGTACAGTCCTTCTAGGTATTATACTCTGTTATGTTTTATTCAGTAAATGAATCATATCAAAGTTCTGAAAAATCTATAATGTTTTTCAGGATTTTATGAAAACACTTTTTTTTTACCCACAAAGGCTTACAAAAATGAATAAATTTTTGACAAGCATTATGGTATAATATAGCAGAGCTATGATTACTTATGGCAGCCTCTAGTTATAAGAAATCATGTTTCAGTCTCCTTGAAATTTTTTTCTCAAATATAACCTCAAAACTGCAACGAACACCTTCTCCTTTGTGAAGTTCAGTTTTTCCTTGTTTCAATAGATGTTCTTGTCTGCCATGTAAGATGGAAAGGATATGTACATTTCTTGAGCTGATTTTAAATGGCTTTGGTAAATACTAACTGTTTTTCTGAGGAAAAAGGCAACAGTAGTAGTCAATACCTTTATTAAGATATGTTAAGAATTAGTCCAAATCCAGATTAGAGCATTATAACCTATGCTTTGCACAGCTTTAGTTGGACAAAATCCTTTATAGAAAGGTATATTCTTTTGGGTCAGTTCTTTATTGCTGGTGTTGAAAAATGTAAGTAGAGAAATACCTGCTTCTCTCTAAATAGCAAATTTAAATAACTAAATTAAAATTAATCTCACAGTGTGCTGTGACGTGTGAATACTTAAGAACAAAAGGTAGTAATCATTCAGGTACTTCCCATTGTGAAAGTGACTCCAGCTGAGGGATTTCACTGAAAACCAAAAGAGAAATATGAGTATTTTCTTCTAACTTCCTGGAAGACGGAATTCTTGAGTAGTTAGCCAAATTCTGCTTGCTTGTTTCTCATGCACTGGATCCTGCAAATCCTTCATTATTCTGGAAATCCAGTAAATCACTAGGAATGGAAAAATAAATTGATGATTAAAGCTGAAGCATGGAAGGCAGATCTAAACTCTACTTACAGCTTTTCGGCTGTTTCATTTTGTGATCTAAATGTTTCTGAGCCTGTGTTTGTACCTTTGGTCTCTGCCTCACGATGAATGTGAGACTTCAGGGTAACTTCTATCATTTCTATTTACTGCTGGTAGAATTTGGTCCTTAACTTAATCCATAATCTGAAGACCCAATGTAAACAGACTGTATACATTCACACCTCCTATGAAATGTTCTGTGAATGCCTCCTAAGATCTGATTACTGAGAAATTGGAAGGTGATTTTCACAGAGCAGCCAATACTTATTTAGCATGCTGTACAACATGATGTGCAATGAATAAGTATGTACAGGATATTACCAATGGAATGTACTCCTGTGCTTCAGAGGTTCAACAATTATTGAAAGCACAGTCACACCACATTTTTCATTATTTTTTATATGTAAAGTTATGCCAATACAGGTGTATTGTGCTTTCTCTTTCCACAGGGAAATGTGATAAAACCAGCAAATTTACATAATCTTTGAGATTAAGACAAAAATAAATCCAAGTTTACATCAGCAACTTTTTATTTTATTAATTAGGTGCTTTAAAAACAGTACGTATGTTGCTTAAAGTTTATTTTTCATCATTTTCAGCTAGTCTGACTACTGTGATACTTTCTTCAAAGATCTGTATCTGCAGAAGAATGCGTCATTATGACCTCTGCATCTTTACTGTTCATGAGATTTAATAAAAAATCTGGCATGAAACAGTTCATACAGAACATTTGCATTGAGTTTTGTTCATGGCTGTTGTAGCTATAACCCACTGTGTTTGAAAAATTGTAGACAAAACTTGATAGAACAAAACATGCAGTAATTTATAAGAACTAGATACTTAGTCCTAAGGCTATAATTACTACATAATTGCCAGTATTTCCACTAGTTTTCCTGTAACATTTTGGATGTATATATTTCAGCGTGGGAAGACAAGGTGTGCTCTTTTTCTGACAGTCTAGTAATAACTGAAAAGTTAAAATATTGTAACTTTGTTGGCTTTGTTTTACCCGTTAACATAAGGCTACTAATAAGAAAGCTTTATTATAGCAGGTTGTGTAAATATCTCTAAAATACTTCTGATATTTGTCCAGACTCCACCTCTTTGTTGTTGTTCTTACTGTATGTTCTTCAGGCCCTACAATGATAAATGTGAAAGACTGAAGAAGATAAAATGAATTATCTGAGATCATGGAACCTTCCTAAGCAGGCTCCTGAAGAGGCCAAAGTCTGCTCTGTTGAACTCCAGGGCAGTGAGCTTGCTGCACGCTCTTCTCACTGTCCTGAGGATCTCAAATTCGAGCATCTCATGATCACTGCAGCCAAGGCTGCCCTGAAGCATCACATTTCCAACAAGCCCTTCCCTGTTGGTGAGAATGAGGTCAAGCATGGCACCTCTCCTTGTTGGCTCCTCTATTACTTGCAGATGGAAGTTGTCTTCCACACAATCGAGGAACCTCCTGGATTGCTTGTGCCGGGCCGTACCGTTGCTCCCACAGATGTCAGGGTGGTTGAAGTCCCCCATGAGAACAAGGGGCTGTGAGCATGAGGATGTTCCTATCTGTCTATAGAGTGCTTCATCCACAGAGTCCTCTTGATCAGGCAGTCTATAACAGATCCCCACAGTAATGTCTCCCATCACTCTTCTCCCTTTAATCCTGACCCACAAACTCACTGTTGACTAAATCATACCATTGAGAAATACCTAAGCATCTCATCTAAGAGACCATGGATAGCAACATAATCTTGACAGCATTTCAGGAATGTATTCTTGGGGAAAAAAAAGTTCATCTTTTTGTTTAAATTGAAATTACTGTTTCAAATGACTACACACTGATCATAACTTCTAAGTAATATTAACCAAAGATGCCCTATCAAAAAACATTGTAATTGGATTGGCTGTGATTTGGTTCAGTAACCCAGAACAGAGAGTTGTGCACAGATGTTTCTCTTGTTCCAGTGAGGGAAAAAGGATAGTTTCCACTTCTTTACAAAGCTGAAGTCCTCGCTACTAATTCTGTCTGTGTTTTGCAGATCTTGTATTTCTTGCTACTAAGATGTCACTATATCTGTTACAGATGTTTTCTGGTCAGTCAGATATTTTCTGCTTATAACTCTTTTTACAAAGGATATAAATTACATAATACATCAGGAGGAAACTATTCTTACCTAACATGAAAATCTGAATGTAAGATCCATACCACAGTATGCACAGCAAAGCTGCAGAGTGAAAATAAATTTTAGTTAGGAAATAGGACTAATGAATAATGTAATTGATAATAGTACAATCTTTATCACAGTATGCTAGAGATTGGAAGGGACCTCGAAAGATCATCTAGTCCAATCCCCCTGCCGGAACAGGAACACCTAGATAATGTTACACAGGAATGTGTCCAGGCGGGTTTTGAATGTCTCCAGGGAAGGAGACTCCACAACCTCCCTGGGCAGCCTGTTCCAGTGTTCCGTCACCCTCACTGAGAAGAAGTTTCTTCTCAAGTTTAAGTGGAACCACTTGTGTTCCAGTTTGTACCCATTACCCCTTGTCCTATCATTGTTTGCCACTGAGTAGAGCCTGGCTCCATCCTCGTGACACTCCCCCTTTATATATTTATAGACACTTATAAGGTCACCCCTCAGTCTCCTCTGCTCCAAACTATAGAGACCCAGCTCCCTCAGCCTTTCCTCATAAGGGAGATGCTCCACTCCCTTAATCATCTTTGTTGCCCTTCGCTGGACTCTCTCCAGCAGGTCCCTGTCCTTCTTGAACTGAGGGGCCCAGAACTGGACACAATATTCCAGATGCGGTCCAACCAGGGCAGAGTAGAGGGGAAGGAGGACCTCTCTCGACCTACTAACCACCCCCCTTCTAATTCACCCCAGGATGCCATTGGCCTTCTTGGCCACAAGGGCACAGTGTTGGCTCATGGTCATCCTGTCGTCCACTAGGACCCCCAGGTCCCTCTCCCCTACACTGCTCTCTAACAGGTCGTTCCCCAACCTATACTGGAACCTGGGGTTGTTCCTGCCCAGATGCAGGACTCTACACTTTCCCTTGTTATATTTCATCAAGTTATTCCCTGCCCAACTCTCCAGCCTGTCCAGGTCTCGCTGGATGGCAGCACAGCCTTCTGGCGTGTCAGCCACTCCTCCCAGCTTAGTGTCATCAGCAGACTTGCTGATAGTACACTCAATTCCCTCATCTAAATCATTGATGAATATATTAAATAATACCGGTCCCAGTACTGACCCTTGAGGCACTCCACTAGTTACAGGCCTCCAACTAGACTCAGCCCCATAGACTACAACTCTCTGGCTTCTCTCCTTCAGCCAGTTCACAGTCCACCTCACTACCTGATCATCCAGACCACACTTCCTCAATTTAGCTGTGAGGATGCTGTGGGAGACTCTGTCAAATGCTTTGCTGAAGTCAAGGTAGACTACATCCACCGCTCTGCCATCATCCATCCACCGTGTTATTTCCTCATAAAAGGCTAAGAGATTGGTCAAACATGATTTCCCCTTGGTGAAGCCATGCTGACTGCCCCTCATAACCCTCTTATCCTTGATATGCCTTAAGATGGCACCAAGGATAAGGTGTTCCATCACTTTCCCAGGGATGGAGGTGAGGCTGACCGGTCTAGAGTTACCTGGGTCCTCCTTCTTGCCCTTTTTGAAGACTGGAGTGACATTTGCTTTCCTCCAGTCCTCAGGCACCTCTCCCGTTTCCCAAGACTTGGTAAAGATGATGGAGAGTGGTCTAGCAATGACTTCCACCAGTTCCCTCAGCACCCACGGATGCATCCCATCTGTACCCATGGATTTATGGATGTCCAGATTGCTCAACTGGTCTCTAACCCATTCCTCATTGACTAAGGCAAACCGCTCCGTCGACCTGACTTCATCTAAGGTCTCAGGGGTACAGGGCTCTTCAGGACTGCCTGCAGCAGAGTAGACAGAGACAAAGAAGGCATTCAGTAACTCTGCCATCTCTGTATCTTCTGTCACCAGGGCACCCATCCCGTTCATCAGTGGGCCTACATTGCCTCTGGTGTTAGTTTTGTCTGCCATGTATTTGAAAAAGCTCTTTTTGCTGTCCTTGATCCTTCTCGCCAGGTTTAATTCTAAGGAGGCCTTAGTCCTCCTAGCTGCCTTCCTACATCCTCTAGCAGCAGCCTTATATTCCTCCCAAGTGGCCAGCCCCTCCTTCCATGACCTGTAAACTCTCCTCTTCCACTTGAGCATACCCAGCAATTCCCTATTTAGCCACGCAGGTCTCCTGGCCCTCTTCCTTGACTTCCTACGTGTCGGGATGCTCCGATCTTGAGCACGGAAACAGCAGTCCTTGAATGTCAACCAACTACCTTGGGCCCCTTTACCTTCAAGCAGCCTTGCCCATGGGATTTCCCCTAGCAATTGCTTGAAAAGGCCAAAGTTTGCCCTGCTAAAGTCCAGGGTTGCAATTCTACTTGCTATTCTACTAGTCCTACCACACAAGATCCTGAACTCCACCATCTCGTGGTTGCTGCAACCAAGGCAGCCCTCAACCCTTACTGCTTCGACCAGATCCTCCTTGTTAGTGAGGATGAGATCCAGCAGCGCTCCTCTCCTGGTCCATCCACCATTTGCAGGATGAAGTTATCATCCATGCACTGGAGGAACCTCCTGGACTGTGGCTGGGTTGCCGATTGGTCCTTCCAGCAAACATCAGGGAAGTTAAAATCCCCCACGACGACCACGGATTAACAAGTGATCCACACTGTAACAGCTACAAGATCATTCAGGAGATGGCTAATGCACTTCTACATTGTCATTTAAAGCATTACTACCATGTTGGAAGGTATATTTAGATGGTACTATCATTATTGATTGTTTCAGCTTTGTCCGTATCTGGAGATGTAAACTGGATTACAAATTCATAGTATTTAAAAGTAAGTAGACACCAAACTTCCATTAATACTCCAAAGCTAATTCACACAGCCCATGTAAGCATGCAATAAAAATATTTTTTTGCTTGTTTTTATATGTCTCAATGGACACAGTCTTTATCTGCAGCAGGTGAAAATATTACTTTAGTTGAAACAATAGCAAACTTATCATTGATGTGTCTGTGGCCAGGAATCATCTACTTTGAAGATATTCTTTGAGATATTCAGGAAAACAAAATAAGAGAACAAATGCTTTCAGGGTTAGATTGCTCACACTTTTTACACTTAAAATAACTTTTTGGTCTTCTTTATCTTGTCTCATTTAATGAAATTTTTATCATCCTGTAGGAATCTTAGTACCCTCTTCAGTTTTGACAGAACTGAGCAGATGAGTCATAAGGTTATAAATGAGGTGTTCATGGTGAGAATATGAGCACCTTTCAGCAAAAAGCCATGTTTGAAAACTTTGATTGTTATAAAGAACAGTATGTCAAAACATGCCATACCTGCTTTCAAAATGGCCCTGCTGACAGTGATTCTGCTTCTCTGCCTCTATTGCCCAGCATGAAACTTAGCACACCAGGGATCATCCACACAAGCAGGATGGAATAGAAATCCAATAGATGGCCAAGATGGTTATAAAAAACCCTGATAAATGCATACATGTTAATTTACTGTAAAAAAATGATCAGTTCACTTGTAGCAAACGAATTTAATGGTAAAATGCAGCTTAACGGCTGCAAAAAGTTTTCAAACATAATTTATTATTCCCTTTGATTTTTCTTTTGATAAAATATATTACCTATTCTCAGGGATGTTTTATTTATTTGTAATTGGTTTTTATAAGGAAGATGCAACGGGGATGTATAGAACTAATACGGAATTTAAAATATGTTTATCCATCTTTCTTAAACTGCTTTTTCTACTGCATAAGACAGTGAAAGCTAGCTATTTAAAATTGTATTATTATTTATTGAAGCCATCAGTGTAATGCAGCAGCAGGAAAGCCTGCAACTCAAAGTGGACGATGCTGCTAAAACAGCTGGGTTATTGCTCTCTAATGTGTGTGAATGAATAATGTTTGAATGTACACTGTAATTATAATAGTAGTAAGAATCTGGAGGAATGGAAAAGAATATTTGCAACTCCACAGTTCCAAGTCAGTTTAGTATTTGAACAGTGGGTGCTCAGGGCAGGATTTTTCACCACAACACTGCAATCAAGTTTCTGTTCTGCATTTCTTCAATTAAATGCCTCATGAAATTTAAGTCAATTTGACAATATGCTTGCTGGAGTGCATGGAAGAGGTGGGGAAAAAGCCCCCAGACCATTACAGTAAGTAATCTTTCCCACTATATTGATCCTGCTGGATTCTGTGCTTAAGTAATTGTACTAGAGAAAAGAAATAATAGCCTAATAAAACATACCAGGATGCACAATAAATGTGCTTGGAGGTTGACTCTTGAAATGCCAGCTGATTAGGCAATTGTCTCTTGGATGTGCTTTTGTGCATATGAGCAGCTGTGCCCAGACCTCTGCAAGAATGCTGTTGGTTGGAAGTCAAGTCTGGGGCCTTGTATTAGTAGAAAGTTAAATCCAGCTTTGCTTGAATCAGAGTAAAAGGCAGAAACTATATTAGTATTAACAAGTAATTTCATCTTTTTAAATTTTCTTCCTATTGGGAGGGCCAGGGAGAAATCAGTGTCCCACCAAAAAAGTAACTTATATAGGGGGAGCGAAGGCTCCCATATCCAGATGCCCCTCATTTCCCACTGCTTCTATTGAGGAAGAAAAGCAATTCCCATTCCCAATGGAACCGTGAAAGGCCTGGGAAAAGTGAAAAATCTCAAAGAGAAGAGCAATATTGTCTCCCAAATGGCTGGGCAGTTGGGGTGGCAGCAAGCGAGGGGTGGCTGTGGGCAGGGAGGAGAATTCCAATCTATGAAGATAGATGTCAAGGAAACTGTGAAATCTCTGACTGTGACTTGCCTTTAGGTGTTATGCATCCTCTCCATCTATTTTTGAAATACAGTGGACCTATCAATATACAAGTAGAAGGGAGTTTTCTCAGGTCTCCAGTAGGCACAAAGATGTATCTGAACAAATGTCTGATATAGAACTTCCCAGAATCAGTCTGGGAAAATATAGCTGAGAAACTAAGAGGTTTTTATCTGTCTTTTTAGTCAGATTGGTTCTTTTTTGTTGCAAAAGCACCTTAAGAAAAAACAAGGCTTCATGTTATAGGAGAGTCAATACTTGTCTTTGCTGTCAAATGGTACATTCTGGAGTTAGAGTTTATCCAGAAGAAAAATGGTAGCCCATTTCTGGGGAAGGAATGCGGCTGTTACAATCTCCTAATAAAGGTGGATCCTGAATTTCATTTGCTCCTACATCTGTACTCCTAGTAAACATTGTTCACTTATTGTTGACTGTATATATGGTCACATACAAACACCTGGAGTTTAATTAGACTGATTAAGTATTAGATTTTGGGCCTACTGGGCTAGTTGTCTAGAGCAGAATCTTAGTAACTCAGGTAACTTAGAGGCAAGGACTTTTTATTTTATTAAGGATTTTTTTTTTTTTTTTTTACTGTAAGATTTTAATCAGCTGTCTATCACTGCAGCTGCTGACAAAGCAGCAGTGGCTGCTGGAAAAGGAGAGATATTTCAGTGATTCCTAGTAATTCCATAATGGTGATTATCACCAGCCTTTTTAAAAATAAAGGCAGGATCACCAAAGAAGAGCTTGAGCTAATCTTCCAGAGATTTTTTTACTACTTGTATCTGGTTTTCTATCTCACTTCTGTTGTTTTACTTTTTTTCAGTCTGGTTTTGTAAAGCATAATCAACTTGTCTTTGCTAAGCAGCAGAAGTTAACCACAGAATTAAACAAAGCAGAGTTGTTGGTGTGTCAGCAGTGGTATCTGATGAGTCTGATGTGTTCACAAATGTACAGAACTGGAAACCAAAGTGTTTTAATCTGTTAGTAGAAAAAGGCTTCAATTGAGAGTGGAAAGGGCGATCGTGATCTGCTAACAGATAAAAATACAGTTGTTGTGGAAGGAAGGGGCAGCTGATGAGCAAGAACAATGATTATCTCTTCCATTAAATTTAGAAGCAGATTGGTAACTTGCTATTCTTTATAAATTGGTTTGCAATTTAAAAAGATTTATAAGATTTAACAGGTGTAGATAGTCACTCTTTTATAGAGTGCTGGAGGTACAGCTAGAAAGATTACAGCTGTGTGAGTAAAGCTGCTCTTAGTTCTCACGGAAAATGAAAATGGCAGATAAAGATGGCAGATGAATATAAGTGACATAATATTATAGGGACTAAAGTCCCTGAGGTATTTGAATGCAATAACAATATAAATCTTCTTTGGTATTTATTCTGCAATTGGCTAGCATTGCAAAAATGAAATATTTATTAACTTCTGTATGATATAATGTGTACAAACAGATTGACAGTGTTGCCCTGTGTTCTTACAAGCATGGCTGTTGGTTAATATGAGATCTCTCTTCTCAAACATTCATGTCATATTTGCTTGTATATTATGGATTATTGTGAAATAGAAAATGTTTTCCTTGACTCTAAAGGTATCAGTAGTTCTACATGCAATCTTTTCCGATGTAGATGATGTATTTTTTTTGTTTAAGGGTATGACTACAATGTAGCCCTGGGAGGGAGCAAGAGCAACAGCCTCCATGTAAATGTAGCTCCCAAGAGAAATAGTGTGATTTCTTCCAGCTCTTTCTTGAACAGCTTCATGGCCAGCTGCAGCTGCTCAAGTAGCTCTTGCCCCCCCAGGAGCAGGCCTTGAACACAAGCAGCTAAAGTCCTGGGCTGGGGCAGGCACTCTGACATGTGCATCCTTGAATCAGAAGTACCTAAGGACCTGATGTTTTCTTCCACAAATTTTCAAGTGTCCATCATGAGACATGTTTTTTCTAGCTTTCCTAAATTGTTTGTCTCCTAACTGTATTTGCTGATATTGTGATCCAGTCAGTTTTTTACAAGTTTTAAAGAAGTTGGCAGAGGTGGATGTGGGTTTTTTATACATACTTTTCCTGAGCCTCTAAAAGTAGGCTTTAGATGCCAGATATACATTTACCAGCTGTCAGTCTGTGTCTTTAATATGTACTTCCACTGGTGAAATAAGGTATTGCTTATAAATATCCTAGGAGAGTTTGGTTGAAGTACAGGAGTAGAGAAGGAAATATAAAGAGTCTACACATATAGATAGGTTATATAGTTCATCATTGTCTAAAGGGAGTAAAAATTTATGATTCATTAATAGTTTGGGATTTTTTTTTATGTTTTGAGTCTTTGGAGTTAGCAGCCTGTTAACATATGTTCCTTTCTGCTGTTTCTCTTAAGCAAAACCAGAACTGGCAATCTTTCCCTCATATCCTAAAGATAATGTTTTCAAACTTTAAACTTCTCAATTCTAATACTACAGTATTACGATTTAAGGGCATTAGTAATTTTGCCCAAGGGAAAAGGCTGGTTTTAACAGCATCATGTTTAAAAAGACAAAAATCCTGTATCTTCTAACAGAAATCACCAACTTTACCAGTAAACTATATAGTATAGGGATTAGCGTACCTTGATAGATGTTGGTACATGCAGTGCCTGCGTATTCTGAAGTATATTTCGTGCTGTTTATGTATAGGAGCAGTGTCCATTTAAAGATCTACATGTCTAAACTCAAGCACTTGCACAGAAATGTTGTTTGAATTTTACAGAATGAGAAAAGGATAAACAACAAAAACCTCCAAATTTGAACCAAGAAATCATTTGGACAAAGTATCCTTAAAACAGACACACAAACAAACGTGACAAGCTTTTCTTAGTATTCATTGTTCTCTCACTGCTGTTTTTGTGTCCTTTAGTACATCAGGTCATGATTCTGGCTGAAAATGCTTTTCACATTTACTGCTGAGCAGTTGATATCTCAGGGCACATAATGGAAATAATGATAAGGTGAAAGCTATCCTCTCAAAATGTGGGTCACTTTTGAACTAAAAAGAGGATACTGTACCAAATCACTATGGTCACTGGCCAACAACTGCTTCATAGAGTAGTTTGCAGTTATGTCTGGGACTTTGTGTCTACTATCAATCTCTTTACTCTTTGCAAAACAGCTCTTGATGTGTTTCAAATGCTGCAGATATCCCTAAAACATTAATTAGCTAATTACT
Source organism: Pezoporus flaviventris (assembly GCF_033815535.1). Lineage (NCBI taxonomy): Eukaryota > Metazoa > Chordata > Aves > Psittaciformes > Psittacidae > Pezoporus > Pezoporus flaviventris. The sequence continues at coordinate 14,773,979 of NW_026892550.1, read as the reverse complement.
CTTTGCAGTGCATGGTGGTGCCTGCTTTTTCTTCTTTTGCTTTAGGACAGCTGCATTGCACAGATTATTGAACCAATCATTTAAATTGTATATAAGGCTGCATCTGGGATCTGACATCTGGATTTTTTTTCTCTGGACCCTTTTTCTCTTCCCACAAGTAGGGTTGAAATTGCTGCTTCTGTCAAATAGGGACTGAAAACTTCCACTCATTCTTGCTGCTTATCAGCACAAGGGCATACTCTGCAAAATACTGATTTAGCCATCAGAAAGCTTGGAAGTGCAAAAGTGAGCTGAACACCACTCCTCTACACCTGTAGTATATCTATTTTGTTTTCACTGGGGATTGACAGTTGCAGAGAGCCTGAGGTTGTTGGGACTATTCCTTCACTTTTCTGTCTTCCTTTTTTAAAACTGCTTTCTGCTGATACATGTTCCTCAAGAATATAAAACCAGCTTAGCTTTGCATTTTTTATTCATATACACAAAAAAATTTTATGGTTCTTAACTCTATTAATACCACTGAGAAACTTCTTTAAAGATCAGATTTTCCCTAATTCTGCTAAATGAGAACCTCAGTTCAATAAATGAGGCAACATGTATTGCTCAACCTTTACTGCAGTTGCATTCCCATTTCTCTAAAACAATTGAAAGTAAACAGCCTTCTGGCAGTGAAGGAATGAGCCACTGCATTCTGTTAGCTTGCAACTCAGAGCAGATATGGTAAATATTTCTTTTGGTATGCTAGGCAGTGTAATTCATTAGGAAGAAAGACTGTAATAAACTTGAATTCACCAAAATAATTTACTGGCTGGCTGAATACCATGTAATATAAACTTCTTCCTACAGCCAGAATCCAACTCAGAAAATCTAAGATATACCTTTCAGACATACTAATTCCATAAGTGTATCCTGTATACTTAAGAAGTATAAATCAGGATTAATCATAAAACACATTAAAAAATCAAAGTTGGACTGAACTGTTTTTCTGCTACTGCATGTGAGCATACAGGTTGTATATCTCCTTGAATCCTACACAGTAAGAAATGCTTGGCTACTGCTTCTTTTTTTTTCACGTGCATCTGGTATGACAGCAAGTGTTGACGTTGTTGTGTAGTATCTTTGTGCTGGAAGTGTCAGTTAAAACATACCAGGATTTATTTTCCTTGCTTGCCTGTTCTTTCACCATTAGCATTTGTTTTTTTTCCTACACATGATTGTTAGTCTTGGGCTACAACCATGAGATCAATTCTCAGAAATGAAATGTGCACTGCCTGCAAAGTGTCTTGAGGACAAAGGCTCCACTGTTTCAATTTTTTTTTGGTCAAATTATATTTTGCTTGGCTTAACAATCTGTGAAAGCTCACACGGTATCAAACAAGCACCAAAACAAGTGCAGAAAGGACAACATGCTAGTGACAGAGCAACAAACTGTCAGACTGGTTCAGGCAACCTTGGAACAGCCTAATTATTCTCCAGAGTTACTTCAGTGAAAGGCAGTGTGTGTTACTGTCACTGCTAACAGAGAAAGATCTCTAAGAATAAACATTACCAAATCAAGCATCAGTGGCAGTGAGGGAATGGTCTAAAGTCTTCACACACTCTTGGGGTACCTGAAATTTATTTGCTTTTCAGTAATAAGACAAAATTTTATTAGACATTTAATATTATTTTTATGAGAGGAAGATGTTAATGAAATGCTATGGCTATGGCTGCCTGTCTCATCATACAATCTTGTTTATGACTGATTGAACTCTACCTAAAAACTAGGTACTAAATTTTTTCCATATAACTGTGTTGCTGAATTAGAGTGAGTTCAGAAAAGAGCAGCATGATTGGAAAGCTGGGAAATTGCTTCCGAGAAGATTAGAGAAATTAAAATTCATAGCCTAGTGCACTGATGATTATTGGGACGAAATGATTCCTGAAGTATTAATGGCAGCAAAAATATTCTTGGCCTTAAAAATGACTGAAAATATCTTTAAAATGGCCTAAAAATTCAGACAGGTCCAAATTATATTGGTTTAGCAGGAGGAAGACTTGAAGTTGTCTCGTTTCTGAAATTTGCGTATGGCCATATGCATGTCAAGAAGAATGTGAAAACAATTATTCATGACCTCCAACCCCACCGCACAAAATGTAGTATCTGCTTGTCTAAGTTGGAAGCATTGATAGTATAGAGGCTGTGGTGAACCCTGCAAAGCTACTAAAGAAGAAAATATTTGATCCCTGCAGTAGCATTACACAATCAATAGCAGCATCTAAAGTTGGTTTTTTTGAAAGTTCAAGATAGTGTGCTTCTGTATTTTGTTGCTTCCCTCACATCAGCAACTACAAGAACCTCATGATACTGATGTTGGCTGGACATTATAATGCTTCCTCAGGGAAAAGCTGTAACCTTACTTTTAGTTAAGTGATAAGGCATTCTAAGTTCATTGCTCTCTTCAGGGTTTGTTTTTATACTGCTTCTGCTTTCCAAAGTGCCAGAGCAGCATATTTGCTGGAGCAGAAAATATTTCATTGTGTTACATGGATTTTCAAATATCACTATACTGGGATAGGGCTGTAAGCCAAGAAAAAAATGCATTAAGAGCTGAGAAACATCAAGTTATGCTTTTTCTCCCAGTCTCTTCCCCATATTCCCCCTTCTCTCCTTCTGTAAAGAATGGGAGTCTTGCTCACAAAACCTTTACATTTCCCGAACTGTTAGTACTCTGCCTAACTTATACTTTTGATGAGGGAATTAGAAAGCTTTAGATACCTCCAAGATTCCCAGTCAAATGAAAGCTCTGCTGGAGGACTGTCAGTGAGTGTTGGGAGTATATGCATTTATATCCCTGTATCTTCATTTCCCTTTGTTGCTACTCCTACCAGTAAAGCCATTCACTCTGTGTGAATTTCAGGCCCTACACTGGAAATAAAATAAAATAAATAAAGTCATCAGTGTCAGTTTTGTTTTTAAATGTACTTGGAATTAGCTTTAAACCTAAAGTTACTGCCCATAAAAATGCATGAAATTTTGTAACATGAAAAACTAGGTCACCTAGAAATGGGTCTACTCAGGAAAGGAAGCTCTAAAACATTGTTGGAAGGGATGTAAATCACAGAATGGTTGAGGTGGGAGGGACCTCTGGACTTCATCTGGTGCCACATCCATGCTCAAGCAGGGTCACCTATAGTCAGTTGCCCATGGCTGTGTCCAGATAGCCTTCTGCTGCAAGAAGGCAGATTACGCAGTGCCTCTGGTCAATCTTTGCTAGTGCTCTGTCACCCTCACCATTAAAAAGTGTTTCTTCATGTTCAAAGGAAATCTTCTGTATTTCGGTTTGTGCCCATTGCCTCTGGTCCTGTCACTGGGCACTGCTGAAGAACCTAGCTTCATCATCTTTGCAGCCCTCCTCGGATATTGATATACATTGATGAGCCTTCTCACTGATGGGAAGAACACTCCCAGCTCTCTCAGCCTTTCCTCATGGGAGAGGTGCTCCAGTCCTTTAGACATCTTCATGGCCCTTTGCTGGTCTCTGTCCAGTATGTCCATGTTACCCTTGCACTGGGAACTGGGAGGAGTGATTCAGGTGTGGCCTCATCTGATGAGGGTTTTTGTTTTTTTTTTTCTTGTCAGTGACAAAAGAAAGAAACTATGTCGTGCTTCAGGAGCTGCTAGTAAATCACACAATAATATACAAGCGGATGCTATGGACTGTTATGAAATATTGAATAATTCTGTGTGGTAACCACATGCTGCAGATCTGTAATCAAATCTGTGCATATGTTGTATATAGTCCAAATATTGCGTAGACCTCAGGGACAAGATCATTGTGACTACGGGGGGGGGGGGGGGGTGTGTGTTATGTTTCTTGAATGTGCTACAGCCATGTTATATGGGTTAATTTATTATAGCTCATATTATGGGACATATACACTCATCTTTTAGCAAGTACATCAAATGTAGAAATATGTCAGCCTCTTCAGACTTCATTTATAATACTTTCCTGTTGCTATGGCAAAGAAGAGTGATTCACCTTTCTAAAAGCCAAGGAGAGAAACAGAACATTTATTGTATACAGGTTACTTTATATTAGAGAAAGACAGGGACATCACAAGAAAAGAGCTGCATAGTAGAGTTGTTCTTATGATCATGTTTAATAATACATTTTTTTCCTTCAGTTTACTTGCTAACCATTCATTGAACCAGACTCACCAGCTTTGATAACGATGTTGTTAGGTTGAAGATTTAAAATTGACAGATGGTTGGTTTGGAGGTTGGAATGGTGAATATTCCTGTTGGTTACTAGAACGTTAGCTTTTATTACTAGCATACACAGTTCATTTATTTTCTCATTCATCACAGCAGAAATTATTGTCTCTTTCTTTAGGAATTCAATCTGAGGTCACCTAACTACAGAGTCCATAAAAACATAGCTTCTTAGATCTATAGGCTCTGATCATCCTCCTCTGGGCTTGATCCAACAGCTCCATGTCCTTCTTGTGTTAGGGGCCCAAGAGCTGAACGCAGTACTCCAGGTGGGGTCTCATGAGAGCAGAGTAGAGGGGGAGAATCACCTCCCTCGACCTGCTGGTCACAATCCTTTTGATGCAGTTGGCTTTCTGGGCTGCAGGTGCTCTCATGACACTACTGGGTCATGAGTGTTCAGTCAGATGAAGGTAGGTCAAAGATTTACTCAGATAATACTAGAGAGAGGGTGGGAATTAAAGATATACAGGTGAGGCATGGCCTGGGCTTGAGCTTTCTTAAAAATACTCTTTGCACTACCACTCAAGTAGTTCAATGGCCAGAGACAGCAGTAATTTAATTCATTTACTTTTAGAGCCAATCTACAGCAAGATTTCTTTTTTTGAGCAAATTTATCCTTACTGATGATTCTCTATTGGTTAGCTTAACGCAGTCTGAGCTTTATAACACAGCTAATAACGTAGTCGCATTTGACTGGCCCCTAGTAGTTCCACTACACTGTGTAGACTATCATTTAAGCTTACAAACTTAGTAGTGGTAATTCCTGCTGCTGCACGATCAAGTATGATTTAATATAAAAAGAAAAACAGGTCTGTAGGCTGAAGGCTTAGTCACATAATTTAGAGATAATTTCATTTGTTAAACAACACGGTGAGCTTTGCAGTAAAACAAACTAGAATTTGATTGCTTACTCTTACTAATGTAATTTAACCTTATTTAGGAAAGAAAAAGCCTCTCTGTAATGCTTTGATAAAGCTTGGTTATTTAAAATGCTATTGTTGTTTCCACCAACATGTCATTTAATTTGCAATCCACATTTATACTAGCTATTTTAAGCATAATTGTATAACATACTATAGCAATTTTATAGTAAAATGAAACTACCTGTAGCTGTTATGTTATAGGGTGAGTTGGTAATTGTTGTCTTGTGGGATTCTTTTCAATTCTTGTTTTCAGATCAGTAATGGCAGCTGTCCTTTGATATAGATCAAAGCAAGAACAAAGGCTTCTTAGGAGCAAGTGAGAGTCAGGTGAAAATGAAGAATTGAAAAAAGGTAACGAAATCCCATCCATACTATGGAACTAGACACTAAAATTAGGAAATCAACTTTATGCAGCTATAGCTGCAATATTAATTTAGTGAAATTTCCTTCTAAGTATGACACCAAACCTTCAGAAGCTTGATATCATATTTTCTCCCTTGATTGCAAACCAGTGAATCTCATCTTGTCTGTGCAGGTGTTGATTTTTTAATTTCTCAGACTATATTCACTTACAGCCGTTAAAGGTGTAGAGCACTTAGTGCAAATAGTGTACATATATGTGAAGCCTGAATCTTAGGTAAATACACTCTACATAGCTCTTCTGACTAGCGAAAGTTTATCTGCAGTTTGGGTTGGATAAGTTATCTGCCATATAATATTGTGTTCAGCTGCAGAGCTGACAAGATCAGCAAAGTGATTCAACACATTAGTCTCACTTTTCTAAGAAAATCATAGAATCATAGAATTGTTAGGGTTGGAAAGAACCTTAAGATCATCTAGTTCCAAACCCCCTGCCATGGGCAGGGACACCTCACACTAAACCATCTCACCCAAGGGTTCATCCAACCTGGCCTTGAACACTGCCAGGGATGGAGCATTCACAACTTCCTTGGGCAACCCATTCCAGTGCCTCACCACCCTAACAGGAAAGAACTTCTTCCTTATATCCAATCTAAACTTCCCCTGGTTAAGTTTTAACCCGTTACCCCTTGTCCTGTCACTAGAGTCCCTAATGAAGAGTCACTCCCCAGCATCCCTATAGGCCCCCCTCAGATACTGGAAGACTGCTATGAGGTCTCCACGCAGCCTTCTCTTCTCCAGGATGATCAGCTCCAACTTTCTCAGCCTATCTTCATACGGGAGGTGCTCCAGTACCCTGATCATCCTCGTGGCCCTTCTCTGGACTTGTTCCAACAGTTCCATGTCCTTTTTATGTTGAGGACACCAGAACTGCACACAATACTCCAAGTGAGGTCTCACGAGAGCAGAGTAGAGGGGCAGGATCACCTCCTTCAACCTGCTGATCACGCTCCTTTTGATGCAGCCCAGGATGCGGTTGGCTTTCTGGGCTGCAAGCGCACACTGAAGCCGGCTCATGTTCAGTTTCTCATCGACCAGCACCCCAAGTCCTTCTCCGCAGGGCTGCTCTGAATCTCTTCTTTGCCCAACCTGTAGCTGTGCCTGAGATTGCTCTGACCCAGGTGTAGGACCTTGCTCTTGTCGTGGTTAAACTTCATGAGGTTGGCATCAGCCCACCTCACAAGTATTTTATGAAAATTTTATAGTGTTCTGTGATTAGCTGCAGCAGCATGTTGCATTCAAAAATGTTAATTATTTTATCCTAAGAATTTGAAATATGTGTAAACTAACTGCTTTTCTTGTTTCTTGAAATTCTTTATAGCGGACATAGTTTTCTTCTGAAGATCTAAGATAGAAAATTTCTGGGTAGAAAACTGTAGATTATTGCTTGTGAACAGATATTTTACTAGCTAACTAATAGGACTAAGTTCATTATCCACAAGATAACCTTCCTAATAAGCTTAGATCCGTTGTAAACAAGAAGCTGAAGATTAGCAGTTCATCTGACCTGTACATAGGTGCCCTTTCTGTGTTTATCTGACAGTTTCTTTCTTTTCTGGTTGACTGATATTTTCCTCTGGGAAAAAAAGAGAGTAAAGAAAGAAGGGCAGCTAATTAATACTGCAGATTTTGTTTCTATTTTGAACTCATCAGCATTTTCCCTTTTCAGCTACATTAGGGGAAAGTATCAAATAGAGTCTAATGAACTATAACTGCTAGACAATTAAGATACCACTTCCCTGCTCCTCTTCCCCTATCCTGTCACCCTCTCTAAAGTACTTAAAACACTGGGCAGATTTCATCACTTAGGAAAATAGTATAATTCAAGTCAATTAATAAATAATAATGCATTCTTGCTTTGAAAACTGTTCAGTTTTGATCAGCTCCATTCTATATTAGACAACAGCAAATCCAGGATGTCTACACAGAAATGAAAATGGTTCTAAGTACGAAGAGATTCCTCTTTGTGAAAAACCTGAGGACTGATACTCTTTACAAGCAGATATTAAAACCAAAATATAGTGGAAAGACACAAACCGCTTCTGTGTACTTGGGAATCAGGTAGGCTTTCATATTTCTCTAATCTCATGTACAAAAGTCAGAAGAAATTGAAAAGAGAAAATTTATAAATCACAGTGAAAACTTTTTGTAAGCATTAAAATAAAAATAAGTGAAAATTCTTTGTGAAAACTAACGTAATTAAAGGAAAAACACTTCATTTTAGTGTGCTAATTTCAGTGACAGATTATAGTTAAAAACTGAGAGTTTATTGGAATTAAAGTAGTTTACCAGTCTTTATAAAAAAGTATGATAATACTGGGTAAGTTTGAAAGGAAGGGCTAGATCACTGCTCAGGTTGGGCTGGGTATTGGTCGGCGGGTGGTGAGCGTTTGTATTCTCTTCCCTTGTTATTTCCCTTATCATTATTATTACTGGCGGTAGCAGTAGTGGTTTGTGTTACACCTTAGTTACTGGACTGTTCTTATCTCAACCTGTGGGAGTTACATTTTTTCGATTCTCCTCCCCATCCCTCCGGGAGTGGGGGGAGGAAGTGGGGGAGAGTGAGCGAGCGGCTGCGTGGTTCTGTGTGGTTCTGAGTTGCCAGCTGGGCTTAAACCACTGTCTAATTATATAAAATGTCAGGAAGATTTTATACCCTAATACACTGACCACATAATTATTATTTCCTTAATTGTTCAATTCATAGCACCCTGCATGTTATTCTCAGCATTTGCTACTTCTTGTGGTGTGTTAAATTAGGAGGAATATTGTTTTAAAATGGCAGATCATATTTTCATATTTGCACAGCTAATCACCAGGGGGAAGGAACTGGTGCGAGCAGGCCCATGGCCATGAATTCCACCCCATCCCTTGAGGAGCACCATACCTTGCCATGTACCTGCACCCAGCGCAACCTTACACTGCAGCATATCATAGAATCATAGAATAGTTATGGTTGGAAAGGACCTTAAGCTAATCTAGTTCCAACCCCCCTGCCATGGGCAGGAACAGAGGGAAATCAGCCTAATGCTGTAGCTTTGTGTGCATGTTTATTGCTAATTCAGGAGTGCTCTGTGTTGGAGTTTAGTATTAACATGGTTATGTTTTCTCATAATTAATGCTTCAGTAAACCCACAGGGCAGTAGCACCCAAGTTTCCAGGAAACAATAAAGGTTCAAGTTTTTGTGGAGAGGAATTTATAGCCGGTGAGGATGCACAGTTTAGATTTCTTAGCTTCCTAACAATGCTAGCACTTTTTTTCTTTCTTTATTTTTTTAATATGCAACCTACTGAAAAATCACAAGAAAGTTTTTATGCAAATGTTTAAATATATTACTTAAACACCACAAGAATGCATTGCAGTGTCAAAAATGAAAGCAGGAATTAGGGAAAGACTAGCAGCTAGAGCAATGCTTGGATATTGCAAGCTGTCAGCCCCTGGTTTCAATGCTTCATGTAAAGGATGGTGTTCTTTTGTTTCCTGGGGATGGCATTGATTAATGAACTCCTTTACTTTGAACAGCTTTTATAATTTGCTACTAGTGTCAATACAGGCACCCCATAAGGATACGTCACGGAAATATTTATTTTGAAATACTTGTACAAAATACAAAAGTGAGAGAAAGAAATTCCGTTTGACTGTGGATTTAGGTAGAGAGATCAGAATACAAAGAGATGCCCTATATATAAATGAATTTTATTATCTTCTTGGCCAAGACTGATTTCATTTTCAAATGCTTTGAGGCATGGAATTTTCTTGATTGAAACACTTCCAGAAGAATTCATGTCTGTAAATGACACTGTTGTTTTAATTTGTTGCATGGTGTATTAAAGGAAGCATTTCATACATCACTTCCTTTTCCTTTCCACATAGTTTCTTACCCTTACTTCTTTACTTTTCAGAGCTAAGACTTGTTAACTCACAAAGTCTGTGTGTGGTTCCTGTAACTTAGAGAGCTCTCACTTGAAACAACAGGAAAAAATAATAATCTCCAGCCTTTTAATTTTTTTTTAGACAGAATATAGGTCTCTCTTCTTGTGTGGAAGAAAACAAAACACTGGTTATGGCTGGGTCTACTTGCTGGGTGGATTTCTGAGCATGGGTTGGCACATTCATTGATGGAGTAGAAGGGCCTATGCTCTCAAGAGCACAAGGTAGCCTGGACCTACTGCATGAAGCGAGAATGTAGACTAACAGGATGGGTCAAAGTTCTGATCCTAGAATCACATCAAGCCTTGCAGTTTCATGAGTATTTGATTGTGCTTTATCGTTTGAGAAAAGGAAGGAAAAATAAGACAAAGATTAAAATAAATAGGAATAAACTAAATGGAAAAATAGAAGACAGAGATGAGAATTAGTTAAAAATGAACATGTCAGAGCCTTAAAAGGAGAAATATTATGGAATAATTAGAACTCAAAAAGAGCAAACAAAATGTTAATTTTACTTTAAAAGGAATAGAAGTTAACATGAAAATGCAATAAATAAGTCTTTCAAAATGAGGCAAAGGTAATGATGTATTTGGAAAGTGCCAATTTTGGGACAGTGTATTTTGTCTGATTTATTTTTATTGTGCTTTCCTCTTAGACACCAATTTAGATCTACAGGTTAATAGACAAAGGAGCCAACAGTCAGGTTGAAATCATATATAAATAATACAGAAGTCATGACATTGTAGTATTAAATACCCAAATGAGCAAAATCAAAGAATATTGTTGCTTATTTATTGCCTAAATAGAACCTAAAATTAACTGAAGCAGACATGTTTTTTTTGAAAAAATCATATGCAGATTCTAGTCTGAATCATATGCAGATTCTAGTCTGCTGCCTATGTAGAAAAATCTGTGACTCCTATTATCTATTGTAATTCCATGCAGAAAGCCTACAAAGAAAAAGCTGAGAAAAAATTGGAGATTAAATTTTTCTTTCTTTACCTGGTAGTCCATAAACAATAGATTGTTAATATTAGAATTTGTTATTGTAGTGCTTTAAGATTATAATGGCTTTCTGACCAAAAAATAAAAATTTCCCAAGCTTGTCAAAAGTTAGTAAAAATTGTTTCTGATAGAAAGAGTTAAGCAACCTCTGTTGAATGGTTGATATTGGACATCCTTTACAAGATTGATTTTAGTGTTAGATCATATGTGTTTCTTCAGTAATAGGGGTGTCTGAAATTATATTTTCTGAGGCTTCATTTTATTCTAGTGCCTTGTATACCAGTGGACAGGATTTAGTTAAAAAATTAGGCTGGGCACAATAATAAGCATTTAAGCCTAACCTCATAATGTTTATGTGCTGCATAAATATTCTTCAGAGCCTGTCCTTCCCGCTGGGTCCACTGGGTATCCTCTTGGTAATCACATTAATAAACACAAGACAACTAGTTTTATACAGACTACCCAGTAAATCAGCTGGGATCATAAGTCTCTTTTCTTTTTCCCCTGATGCGTAGCCTGGGCAAGATCTTCCCAGGATCTATGTAAAATGCCTAATTCCTGTTCATATATATCAGTTTAGGGTTCAGCACATGTCCTTAGGCAGAAAAGCACTGTTTTGTTTTTCAGTCAATAAAAACTACACACTCCCTGGCTACAGAACGGGGGTCTGAGCATTGTATGTTTCCTTGACAGCTCTGTATTTTGCTAGCTGGAGGCATTTTGCTAGCTGATGTGTATTTCTTTAATTTCCATTCTCATGTCCACAGAAGAGTCTAATTAGATTCTGGTGATGCTTAAGACAACTAAAGGACAGTGTTTTCTCTGAACGTTATTCTTTCTAATGCAGAGGGCAGTAGATTTCTGATACGCAGCATTTAGCACACGTGAAAACAGATGTCTGCCTTTAGCAAACTGCCATTGGTCAAACTTAACTCAAATTGTGCTAAGGATAGCTGGGGAAGGGCTCCTAAGCTGGGGAGAATCACAAAGCCTGGGTCTGGAAGCACTGGAGTGCAGAGTGCTGATAGCAGTGTGCTCCCTAGTGCAAGTTTCTTCTTGGCACTGACACAGGCAAGTCTCCAGCTCAGACACAGATGTTCCTCCAGCAGCTCTGAAGTAACGCTGCTTGCCGGATACAATGTCATACCCAGGGGTTCATGGTCCACCTCAGCTTTCTAAGAGGACTCGCTACTGATGAAATCAAATGCTGAGAGAAGCATGAGCGGCGGGGCTTTGTCTAATATTTTGTCTCGGAGTGGCTGGTAAATCCCCACAGCTCAGTACAGCACTGCTTTACACTGCTGCAACTTTCTTCAAAGCAAACTCTTGGTAAAATCCTCTAATCTTCCTCTGATTGTGAACCAGTGTGAAGACTGGAATGATTTGCCTGTTGGAAGAATGTTGACTCTCGAGTGGGAGTCGGAGGGACTGCAAACAGTGGGTATTGTTGTGATTATATTTGCATCTCTGAAGCTGCTTCATTTGCTGGGACTGATTGATTTTTCAGAAGGTAAAGTGGTCACTCACAGTTTGTGCTCTTTGTAGGCGTGGTGTCCGATCTACTAAAATAGAGAGTGTCAGGTATAAAACCTGTGAAATGAAAAGGCTTGAAAAGTGAAAATAACATTCAGACTGAAAATCCTGGTGTGCTTCTGCTGGTTTTACTTTGTTACTGAAAACAGAAGTAGGTGATAGCATAATATTTGTATTTTACAGTGAATTTCCAAGTGCCAATGAGTTGATATTTATTAGAAAGACTGAAAACAGAGAGCATAATGCCTGTCAGTTGTCTTTGAAAGCTGATCACTGCTACAAAACTTGATAGATTCATTGAATCTTAGTTCAGTTCATGTTTATAACATGCTTTGCTCTTCTGATTTATCACGCAGTTAGAGTTTTGTTCTGTATCAGAATCCACGTTTTAAAACTCCATTTCATAGATAAATGCAAAACTGCTAGTGCATGTTAAGCTTTAGGATCAAGTCTGTATGACGTCTTTCAAAAAAAGGCAGATATGCCAACATTAAACGTAGGTATTTGAAATACATATAATGAATATAAATTTTAAAATTCCTGATTACTTGCTCAGATTTCTGTCTGCTTTCTACTATATGGGTCACCTACTCTTAAAGAGGGCTTCACACTAACTTATTAGGATTTTTATTTCAGTAGTTAGGTGGTTTTCATAGAAATATGAAAATTCAGTTAATGACATCTTTTACTGATAACTTTTCAGCTGTTTTTGAGAACATTTAGCGTGGGCTGCTCTAGTGAACAAAAGCTGTTCACTCACTGAAGCCCTTGCACAAAAAAATACTTGCTTTCTTCAGTATGTTTGTACAGGTGAGCCCAAACCAATCCTTTTTGATGTGTAACTGCTTTCAGTCACAATCACACAGCCAAGGAGAGCACTCCAGTTTTCTGGAACATTAACTTTTCATCGTGGAGTAGGATCTCTGATGGATGTTTATTCACATCATCACCTCATAAAATTGTTCAGGGTGCTGATAAAATGTGAAATCTTTAACACAGCACTTTTACAGTTACTGAACAGTTGAAATAAATCATCCTTAAAACTGTATGTGGTAAGAATGTACATTTGCTATATTACTATATCTATATAATGCATTGTTTATGGAATTGTAAAATTACTTTTTGAATTCTAAACGAGTATTTTTTCCTCATAACTGATGCTCACTTTGTTTTGGTTTGGTTTTGGGGTTTTTTTAATGCTTTTGGTGTGTAGCATTTTTGACATCTAAAAAACTCCACTTCCTAGAAATGTGTTAGCTTTGACTTTATGACACATGGTAACAGACAGGAAAAAAAGATTAAAATACAATATTGCTTTTTAGCAAATCTCGAGTGAGATCCTGTTCTTGATTTCTGACAGAATGATCTTTCCATTAAGTCTGTGAGAAGATGTTTCATATGTTTTAAAGGATATTAAATCACCTTTTTTTTTAAAAAAAAAGCCCCCAGTAGAATTTATACTGATGTTAATATAAAGAAGTCCAAGAAGATATATCATTTGAAATACAACTTTTTGTTTTAAAGTACCCATTAGTGCTACGGCATTGTCTTCACGATAATGGAATAATTCACTCAAAAGATCCTAGCAATATAAAACCAGTCTCTAAATGTAAAAAGATTAAACAACATTAAAAGGTACAGTGAATATATTTATATCATCCACAGTGTGAATAGCTTCAGTGACTCGGGGGATTTACAAGTCCCCTAGGGCTGATTTGTGCTAACTTCTCCATGCTTGGGATACTACCATCACCATTAAACAAGAATTCTACCGCAGATGATTAAGGAATATTTCATAGGGTATCAGAACTAGTGGCTTGTTGTTATTCTAGTGAATGCAAGGACAGGGTTTCTGTTGATGTACAAGCAGGACCATATTTGAATAGCCAGTGCTGCTCCTGAAACCAAAATGAGCAATTAGCCCTCCCCATCCACCCAGTGAAGGCAGGGCATGAGTCATGCACTGAAACAAAGCTGATCCTGTAGTTAGGCTTTCTGATATCTTAACATTCTTGTCTAAATATCCCTGATATATTGACTTGTTCTGAAAATACCACAGGAGGATAGGATAAGGCAGCATGCTTGTCCTGATGTTTGCTATTACAAGACAAATAAGACAGCTAAATGACAAATCATTAGTTGCTAACTTGTTACAACTCCACTAGTTTTAGTGAGGTTGTGAAGATGCATTATGGCAATTTCTACCAGCAGATTTACTTGTCTAAGCCCAAAGCAAGAGTCACCAGAAGAAATAGGAGCAGTATTAAAGTGATCCACAGAAGCATTGTGGACTGAGTAACTGGAGTGTGTCCATCCTTCCAGTTCACTTTTCTTCTCTGTCCACAGAAGTGTAGAGGTAGCTTTAGCTTCATTGCTCTACTCTTTAATTTGTTTGTACTGTAAAAATGCAACAGCTTGTTTATTGTTTATTTTTATAGCTGTTTATAGCAAGATATAAAATATCCTATATTTTGTATTATAAGCTCTTTCAGTATTATTTTTTTAAAAGAAGAAAGGTAAAATAGTAGTACATTTTAATTGCAGACAAACTTATTCTTTAACACAACTATTGCAAATGTTCTACTCAGTACTGCTTCTTCAGTGTGCACAGTCATCTCTCCTGAAAAAATGGACTTTCAGTTGAGCAAGCAAAAAAATGGGCCATATGCTGTGCTGTGGTGGACAATCACCCTCCTTTACTTTACATAGCAAAGGAGGGCTTGGCTTGCCCTCACTCCTCTGTGGGAAATTTGGAGAATCCAGGCAATCTTCTTAGTTTTGTTACAGTGTTCAACATTTGGAAGAACAGGAAACCCAATTTGATCCCCTGTCCCAGACTAGGGACTATGTTCGACTTTATCCATCTTCCACTTTGCAAGGAAGGAGAGATTAGAATGAAAAGCTGGCTTCCCTGCAGCCAGCAACCTATTTCAGTTATAAGGACAGAATTAAATCAATACCACTTTTACTAGAAGAGATGAAACAATCCTTTCCCTCTCTGTTGAAATTCTCCTTTCCCTCTCTTTCCATTACTTTGAAAGTTGTTTGACACTGATCAATATCTTCTCTCCAGCTTTCTTGCCTGAAACTTTTGCTGCTGGGCATCATCCCTACAAAGAGTTTGTTAGTCAGCTGGGAAGGTGGGCAATCAGAACTGAAACAAAGGATTAGAGGAGTAGAGTAGCAGCAGCAGGCTTACAGGGAATTCATCCACCAGAAACTTGGAGGGAAGAAATGGCAAAATGAAGGCTTCAGCTTGTTTTTGTGTGTCCAGAATATCTGTCAAGTGGTAGCTATACGAAGAGGTTATGTAAATATGTGTGAGCAATTTTGTAAACATCAGGGGACTGCATAAATGAGAGTCTGTAAAAGGACAAACTTTGTGCCTTTTCATCATGCATTGATTATGTTTTGAAGTGTAACGCCTCATACAGAAATGTTTTTCTTACACTTGTGAGTAGAATCAACCAACATTGCAATCTGTTTTAGACCTTGCTATTCCTCCCCTTCTCTTTCTGCTAATCTCTAACAGTTTCCAGAGCTTGCTATTACATTTCAAATGTTTATTCAGATGTAAATTTCCTGACTGGCATATGGGTGTCCTACAAACTCAACATCTTTTGGCTGGTAGAACCCACTGACTTCTACATGTCTTTCAATTCAATAGGTTATCAAAGCTACATAGGAATATTTGATCTTTAGTTTCTCTTACTGTGTTACAGAGCAAAAAGCAGTTCACAAACAGTTATCAATAAACATTTGACTGCACAGTCGGCTTTGAGAGTAAACAGGGTAATTTGCTGCTTTGACTAGACTTTGGAAATTGAGGAAAAGGGGGTGTATTTCCTACAAAGAGAGGTAGTTTTCTGTCTTAATATGTATCTGCCCTCTGCAGGTACAGAAAGACCTTTTATTTGTTTGTTTGTTTGCTTGTTTCTAATCTAATTTGGATGGACCAAAGCCACCTGCAGTCCAGAAGTCATGTTAGTTCATTCATCTGTTCTGTCATGCCAACATGCTATAAAATGTGACCTCTTTCATAGCTCAAATACTTAAAAGCACAGAGAGGTCTGCAGCCATCTGTGTTAACATGTTGTTAGTTACCCTTACGGTCCAACAAAACCAATAAGGTTTAAAAAGTTGTCTTGAGTGCTGTATTTTGTCACTCTTAGAAATGAATGATATAGGGAGAGACACAGTGCTGAGAAATTCTCCATTGCTTCATATTTTTCTAAGCAAAAGGACTCCCAGAAGCAAGGGAGTTTTCTCCTTGTCTACATGTGGCTGAAAAGAAACACCATAATTTGAATGTCCTACCTGTGCACTGATGCTGTGCTACAAGTCCAGCTTCCAACAGGTGGTCCCTCTCCTGTATAGCCTCTCTCAGCCAAATGGGATGCAATAACTACACAATAAACAGAAAGGTAAGGAACAGACCACACAGGAGTATGTGTCCTTTTGCCTTTTCTCAGCAGCTGCTTATAACACCTGATTTAGGCTCTGATATCAGTAAGCTGCTCAGTTTTCACATGGTGAAATGACCATTTCCTACTGTTTTTCTTCTCCAGAGATAGTTAGAATTGGGGGACCTAACATGTTCTAAGTATCTATTGCCTGCCTCAAAAAGTTCCTTTTCATAGATGCTGATATTTCAGTGCCAATTATAGAATCATAGAATCATAGAATCGTTAGGGTTGGAAAGGACCTTAAGATCATCTAGTTCCAACCCCCCTGCCATGGGCAGGGACACCTTATGCTAAATCATATCACCCAAGGCCTCGTCCAGCCTGGCCTTGAACACTGCCACAGATGGAGCATTCACAACTTCCCTGGGCAACCTATTCCAGTCCCTCACCACCCTAACAGGAAAGAATTTCCTTCTTATATCCAACCTAAACTTCCCCTGTTTAAGTTTTAACCCCTTACCCCTTGTCCTATCACTACAGTCTCTAATTAAGAGTCCATTCCCAGCATCCCTATAGGCCCCCTTCAGATACTGGAAGGCTGCTGAGGTCTCCACGCAGCCTTCTCTTCTCCAGGCTGAACAGCCCAACTTCCTCAGCCTGTCTTCATATGGGAGGTGCTCCAGTCCCCTGATCATCCTCATGACAATTCATGATATCCAGGTACTGTCAGGTTTCCATTGATCACCAGTCAGTCTTTCACACCAGAAATGAGAACTAGCAATCCCTTCAGCATCTGATATATTAGCGCCTGTGCACATACACTGTTTATTTCCTGAATATAGGTAGATGAAAGGTGGTAAGTTTCAAACATTACCTTCCCAGAGGCATAATTATTCCCTTCAGAAGTGAAAAACCTGGATTATTTTTCTTCTTCGGGTGTTTCCGCAAGTCTCTTTGTAAATCTTGACAGAGATTCTGGATTCTGGAAGGTCACTTTAGGAAAGTCAGTCTATAGAAATATCTCTAGATTGCACAGCAGGGACTAAGATTAAGTTGGTGCTTTAGGTCTAATACTGATCCAAATTGATGTAAAAATTAAGGTGCAAATTTCAGTATGCTCATTTACAAGGTCATGTCTTCTTGGACATACGTATGCTTATATTTGGGTCTGAGACAGGCTGAAACTTGCTGAAAATTACTGAATCTTGTAACCATCTCTTACACGTAGCTCAGGGTTGTTGAAGATGTTCTATTTGCTCTTCACCTTTCCTCAAAGACCAGGCTCTTTCAGGTTTGGGAAGCACCATCTTGACTAACCTTCTTATGTAATAACACTAGAACATTAATATACTGAAGCTAAAAATTTTCTTTTGCTTTGCTTTTACTTTAGTGACTTTCCTATCTGAACCTGGTGATAAGATGCACAAATGATATACAAGTGTAAATTAATGTGATTTACAAAGAGTAAAATTCATTCTTTCATATCAAAATCAGGGAAATCATGCATCAGCCTAAACATTTGATTTTAGTGAACTAGGAATTAAATGAAACAATTAAGAGTTTTAAGGAAGGCTTTATTGTTTCGTGGAGTTCTTTTCATTATCTGCTTCCCATGGACATAGATACTGTTTAGATACTGTGTGAAAAGTGGAGAGAAATATTTGAGGTACTGGTAGAAACCAGGAAGATTTCTGTAAGGAATGTACTGTCTCTTCACATGAGAGTTCACAAAAGGATTAGGCATTATGGATTTTTTTTTGACTGCTTAGATGAAACGTTTCTTTTTAGCATGCACTCACCCACTGTACTAAAACTTTACTCTCTGGCTCATGATCACACAGTGTATTTGCATCCTAACTTGAAAAGAGCTCCTTCTGGCCACACTGCTCTGCAAGAGCCCTTCCCCTCAATTGCTGGATCATCCACTTGGACATTTATATTCCTAGCCTTGATTTACTTTTTCTTTTTTTTTCTTTTATTCCCCCAAGAAAACATGCTAGATGATAGTCATTTTAGCCTGAGGGGTTGACTATTTACAGGCAGGTAGGGCAGCTTCTCCTTGTTCTTGTCTTTGCAAAGATGTACTTACTTTTGAGCATTTTTTGAAGTTTCTTCAAGAGATGCTGTGGATTCATCTTAACAAGGTCATTCATCCAAAGAAGTTTGGGGGTTTACTACTTTTGCACTCTGCTCCTGCTTCAGGCTCAGGCTGCTTTTAACATGTAGCTCCATATAAAATAATTTATTTTAAGATGAGAGAGATTTGGTATGACAAAGTATGCTTCTGAAAAATATCTACACTCAGCTGACTATAGGTGAGGAGAGAAAAGCATTGCCTAATCACTAATGTATGTTATGGCTGAGAATCTAGAAGGCTTTACTGTTAGAATATGATATTTGCAATGACATAAATAATCATTGCCTAAAGTGACATTATAGAACAAGATTAAATATGCGCAATGATGGAATGACTGAATGAAAAAAAAATCCATAATAATGCACTGATACAGAAATAACATAGTCACCTTTGTTCTCTTGACTTCTTAAATTATTTATTTCATGTTTGATGCAGTTTTTGACCAATATTTTTGACGTTTAATATTAATGAGTCATGGGAGATACTCAGTGAATTTTTTAGGAATTTATATATATGATTGCATGCAGACCTGTATGAAACATCAAGATTTACAAATCATTTGAATCTGTTCCATGTAATGTGAAAATAATAACATATTTTGTAAACAGGGTATAATTTAATTGTCTACTATGCATTTTAGCTCATAATAAAAATGCTTATGGCATTTCCTTTGGGAAAAATTGCAAAGGCATCCATAAAGCTGGTTTTGCAGTCTTATCTGGGTACTTAATGATGTATAACTGCTTCATCTTACTGTAGCAGTATAAAAAAACTCAAATCAGGCTGATCCATTTATAGAAATGTAATATGCACTTCCAAAGTCTGTAGTCTGTGAAGTTTCAGAAAGCCTAATGGTAGTTTGAGCGAACGTGTGTATACATATATGTACATGAGTTGTTGAAGGAAAAGAAATAATCTAAAATTATGTATTTGTGTATCAAATTTTAACACTAAGTAACTTTCAATGGGTATTGTATCCTAAGGGAGAGGTCTGTAGGTCTGACAGAGGCGCAAGTAGGTCACTTTTAAAATTTAAAACCTAACAGTCCTGCCACTACTGATCAATCCATTATTTGTCTGTAAAATGTTACTGCTGAATAGTCTGTTTCCATACTAAAATGACAAGCTACTGTGCAGGTTATTTTATAGATGCTTGAAAGCAGATGGAAGGATTCTATATATGCATCTGTGTGATTTTTGGTATGTATGTAGCTGAGCAGACCTTGAGTATTTCTGACAGACATCTGCCCATTTTTGAAGTACATTTTCAGCCTTCCACTAATCAATTAAGAAAGAATGAGTTATGTCATGTAAAACAAATCTTTGTTCAAATAGTGCTATTGAAAGTTAGAAGGAGGGATACTGATTGAAGTTCACTGAAAGGAGTCAAATGAAAATTAAGTGCAACAGTTCGGTGATTGTTTCATGATGCTCCTGAAGAAGGTTTGTTACCTGCAGACAAAACTGCTGGATTTGAAGTGGGAGAGTGATATTAGAAGAAATGGTTGAGAAATGAGGGAAAAAAAAGTGTAGTTTGATTAGTGATCTATCACCAAATAACTAAGTAGCAAGGTAAGGAGGGCCTCAAACTTTTTAAAATCAGATTGAATAATTACAAATTTAACTAGAAGGCTCAGGAGTTTCAGTGAATAGCCTTTCCCTATATTTTTCATGTAGTTCGAGTTGCTTATAAGGTGTTTCATTATTGCTCTGTCAGACAGATACCAATTGTCAGCAACTTCAGTTACATGATTAAGAGAGTCACAAATATTAAGAAAACTGAGTTAGCATTCAGGATCCCTCATCTTTCTTTTGTGAGCTTAGCATATCTTCTAGAAAATACTGAAAATTTTACTACCTAACTCACTGCCTGTTGTGAGAGTAAATAGATTAAATGTTGCACCAGATACTAAAGTGGCTAAAGCCATTCAGGTGTTGAGAGACACACATTGATAGATCTCTTTTTGTCTCACCGTCAAAACTAAGAGCCCAAGTCTGAAACTTGATCATGCTATGCAGTAGTTATAAACAGCTTCAACCTGTTGAGACTTCTTAACAAAAGGCACACTGAATCCGACTAGAAATGTGTTGGCCTAAGTCAAAAAGCAAGACTTCATTTTTGACTACAAGTAGTATATACTTTCTTGCAGATAAAATAGTCTCATTTCAAATTCTAGTAAAAAGCTGTTGTAAAATAAATTACAGTAAGATTTTTGGTAGCATAGTATCTTAGGTTGTTCTAGTGTATACTTTCTTCAGTTATAAATGCTTCATATCACCTATTCTTGTAAAGACAAACCTTGCAGTTTCATCTTTATTTATTATGAGCAATATAATTTATTTAAACTGGTATGTATATGTATAGAGAGGAATGCACTCCTTTATGAGATGTATAGCATATAGAATACATATACATACATATGCAGTGAAATATAAATGGAAAATAGTTTTAGATTTCAACTTATGGTGTATTAAATACAAGTAAATCAGTTTGCAGTATTTGACAGACTGCAAATTTAAAAAAAAATTCTTTGCTGATTTGTATTTCCTACAAAATATTTAAAAATACAGGCCCTATTTATTAACTTACTTAAATGAATAGTCTTTTAATACAACATATTTGTAATATGGATGTACAATTTATTTCAGCACAAGATGCTGTTTTGTTATTAAAGTGTAGCTTTCCTTCATGCTTCTGTTTTCCCAAACATAAATATAGTTAATTTTAATTTGAACTTGTAATATTATAAATAATAAGAGAAGGATTTTTTTTACAGTTTAACATAGCAGAGAGACTCTTCCTCCTTATGTTCCAATAATGATGCACTGCAAAAAGATATTCCTTTGTTATATTTCAATAAGTAATATGATTTATATTGCTAAAAACAGAAATGTTTCCAGTTCTTTCTCCCTCTGGGCAATTAATTACTTAAGTCACTAAATGGAGCTCAATCAATTAACTCACAGTAATCATTTTGGGACTTAGTTCAGCCCCTGATCCTCAGCTATGTCAGAAAACTGTAACTTTTCTACTTGTTTTTCTCAGATGAATAAGTCTAATGCATTGTCCTATATGCAGAGGTTATACTATCTAACAGAGGTTATGTGTCCATAACTTTATTCTCTCAGCAGAATACTGTGCATGAAATAGCTCATTCTGAATATAACAATCAACACAGAAATATGGACTGTTTTTGTAAAAGTAGAGAATTCCAAAGTAATACCAATAAATGGATGCTTCACTGTGTACACATATACTACTGTGAATTTTTGCTCCTAGCTTTTTTCCAAGTGGAGATAAAATTGCTGAAAATGGTGTTATTAAAAGCTTTTATTCAGATCTCTTTTATCTGTGCCAGGTTAAACAAGTATCTCATGGACGAATGCTTGAATAGAAGCATCTGAAAACTCATAATTAAGTAAAATCTTTAGTAGCAAATTCTTGCTTTTATGAATTTTACTAAATTGTGCAATTTTGTATTATTTGTATTAACCACAGACAGTAATCACATCCATTCTATTGGTTATTATTTTAAAAATAAGAAAGTTTCTCTCTAAAGGCTTTACAGTTCAAGGGCTGTTTCTAGTTGTACAGCTTTAGAATCAGCCAGAGAGAAAGCTGGTGACTCAGTCTCATTTTTACTTCTCTGCTGCTGAGAAGGAACAAGTAGCAGCAGGTCAATATTTATGGCAGCTCAAGTTGTCACTCTGCATAGCATCCTAATCATGGACATCTGATGGGAGGAAGAGAGCGGAGATTCAATGCAATGGTTACATGAGTAGAAAGCAGGACAGAGCAGGTCCTCAACTCTTCTCCAGAGTTGGGGAGGTGACGAATGACCTGACATCTGCATGCAACAGCATGCAAAGGCAACTGGACATTTTGTGTGTGCTATATAGAAGGGTCACAGCCAGGCCCAGAGGAAACGGAAACACATTTTGAATGCAGTTTTTAAAGAGGGCTTAGAGCTATCATGGGTTAATTCATTAGAAGAGTCAAACACCTGAGGAACTGAAAGGAAGGAATAACAGCAGGGTTTGTTAAGGAACTGGTGATGTTAGAAGTCTTTTAAGAGTAAGAAAGATTGGAGGACAAATACAATAGGCTTCACAGTTCACGGCAAAGATAATGATTCTTATTTACTGTATTGGGTGATAAGTTAACATTTGAAAACTTACAAAGAAAGAAGCCTGGAGTTGGCAATATGGTAATAATAATAAGGATGCTGATTTTTAGAAGTGTTGAGCTGTGACAAATTGTGGTGGATTTCAGAACAAACTTTTCTGAAAATTAGGCCTCCTCAATTCAAATTCCTAGATATTAATCTTTGTGACCTGGTTTAGGCATCTACATTTGAAAATGCAGTTTAAGCACTGGTGGTTTTTTGCATGCTATTTATCCTCAGAAGACAATTATTTTTTTTTTATGGTGTTTTAGGACTTTTACATGATCAGTCTCATCAGTGAGATGAATCCAGGCAGGCCTGTGGTTTGGTGTGAAGTATAGTGAAACCAGATGGCCAGGAAGCTGCCTGGAAACTATATTAAACCACTTCCCATAGAGAAAACAGTTTTTATAGACTTGTTTTTTGAATAATCTCCCTCATTCTTATTTCTATAAAGACTAGTCTTACCCTGCAGGAAGTAAGAAATATTATTTAACACCAAGTGATTTACAGTGTATTACTACTGTACTACACAGTTGCACATTTCTGAGAAAAAATTGATTTAATAATAGTTTTATTACTTTAATCTTATTATAATTGAATTCTTAAATTAGAGCATTGCTTCTGCTTTGGAATGTATTTGAGAATAGTTAAGAGAGTCTAATTCTAAAAATTAATGGGAAAAAAAACATATTGTCTTGGTATTTTAAAACATAAGCAATATAATTATTATTTTCTATTGCTTTCTTCTCAGTTGTGCTCTTTCTCTGAGATGAAATTTTAGTTCCTAAAAAATTTTATAGAGAATTTTATCATAAATCTTTCTGGCTTATTATGTGTAGGAGGAAGGAAGAATAAGCTTGTAAGTTGGAACTGAGTTTTTGTTTCTTTTCCTTTAGCATTTATGGAGAGAAACTGAAAATGCAACCTTTTGACAGGGCTAAAACTCAGGAAATCTTGGGTGTGGTAGGAATGTGAATTGACAGAATATGGTAAAGTTTCGCCTGGTTCAGTGTTTTCTGATTGTCTTATTTAATATCTGGTTTCATATTT
This sequence comes from Pezoporus flaviventris, assembly GCF_033815535.1. NCBI lineage: Eukaryota > Metazoa > Chordata > Aves > Psittaciformes > Psittacidae > Pezoporus > Pezoporus flaviventris. The sequence goes on along the minus strand of NW_026892550.1, from coordinate 14,750,150 downwards.
GAGAAATATTTTACATTCAAATCATGTTCTTCATTGCCATAACTTGCAAAAATAGTGTTACCAAAAAAAAAAAAAAAAAAAAAAAAGAAAAGAAAAGAAAAGGAGGAAATGAAATGAATTAATTTCAAATCTTTGCATTCCTAACCCAAATGTATTCTTTTAACATAAATTTATCCTCTAGGCATCCTAAGTAGTTAGCACTTTTCAAGATGAGACTATGGAAGGTTCAAAAGCAGACAGACGTACCAGAATCTCTTTATACTGGGTTTCAGAAAAGCTCTGTAGAGGGTAGCTCCTAATGGATAACGTTTTTGTGAGAATCTGCCTCTTGTGAAATTTTTATCTACATCTGTCTGCCTAAATGCAGTAATAGGGTGGAAAGCTCTTTGAAAATAAATATACAAAACTTATACAGAAGTTAAGTCACAGAGAACTGTTTAATACCTCAGAATAAGTCATAAGTTGGATTTTTATAGTGCCTTAACTTTGTATTCTTCTATAAAAGCATGAATTGCACCGATATTTCATACAGCTATATATGTATATGACTCCTTTCTTACATCTTTTTTCCCAGTTAATAAAATTACAGTTTCTGAAATATGGCTTTACAATGACAACAGAGAGCAACCTGAGTAATTTGTATGTATAGTAATTTCATGAAAGTTAAAATGAGTTCCTGACACTTATGCTTAGCAAGTTTGCCGATGACACCAAGCTGTGTGGTTCAGTTGATATGTTGGAGGGAAGGAATACCACCCAGAGGGACTTCAACACACTTGTAAGGTGGGCTGATGCCAACCTCATGAAGTTTAACCATGCCAAGTGCAAGGTTCTACACCTGGGTCAGAGCAATCCCAGGCACAGCTACAGGTTGGGCAGAGAAGACATTCAGAGCAGCCCTGTGGAGAAGGACTTGGTGGTGTTGGTCAATGAGAAACTGAACATAAGCAGGCAGTGTGCGCCTGCAGCCCAGAAAGCCAACCGTATCCTGGGCTGCATCAAGAGGAGCATGACCAGCAGGTCGAAGTAGGTGATCTTGCCCCTCTACTCTGCTCTCGTGAGACCTCACCTTGCGTATTGTGTGCAGTTCTGGTGTCCTCAACATAAAAAGGACATGGAACTTTTGGAATAAGTCCAGAGGAGGGCCACAAGAATGGTCAAGGGACTGGAGCATCGCCTGTATGAAGACAGGCTGAGAAAGTTGGGGCTGTTCAGCCTGGAGAAGAGAAGGCTGCGTGGAGACCTCATAGCAGCCTTCCAGTATCTGAAGGGGATCTATAGGGATGCTGGGGAGGGACTCTTCATTAGGGACTGTAGTGATAGGACAAGGGGTAATGGGTTCAAACTTAAACAGGGGAAGTTTAGATTGGATATAAGGAGGAAGTTCTTTACTGTAAGGGTGGTGAGGCACTGGAATGGGTTGTCCAGGGAGGTTGTGAATATTCCATCCCTGGTGGTGTTCAATGTCAGGTTGGACGAAGCCTTGGGTGGCATGGTTTAATTTGAGGTGTCCCTGCCCATGGCAGGGGAGTAAAATTAGATGATCTTAAGGTCTTTTCCAACTCTAATCATTCTATGATTCTGTGCTTTGGGTAAATAATTAATAATATCTTTAAATGTGTACATGAAATTAATCATATAACATGATATTTTTAACATATTAAGGGGGCCATATTCTGTAAGTAATGAAGAATGTAAATGTATTGCTTATTTACTTTGCATAGTGCTATGATTGTTTTCTTGCAATAGATGTTGAGATTTTTTAGAAACTATCTGGTTTTGCAGATTTATTTTTTTATTTGAGTTGCAAATTTCTTCTAGCCCCTAAATGCAAGTGTATGATCATAGTTTCAGCTAGCAATCAGCTGCTTCAGCTTGTTTTGTGGAAGATCAAATGACACTAAGTGCTCAATAACTAGATTTTTTTAATGTGTGTCAGTTCTTCACGCTGATACCAGTCAGGAGTTTGTCATTCAACAGCAAGATAGAAAGTATCTCTGAAAGTGCTATTCCAAAGTAGAATTGAAAGTTTAGATACTTTTCTTCAGTTGCTACAGGTGTCATCCTGTGATTCTCAGAAATGCCACATTTTATCAATTACAAACAAGAGGAGGATGGGAATAACCTCTGAGTAGTTTAGTGTTCCCTTATTCCTTGTTTTCTGTTAAAGGCCAGGTTGTCATACTATAGTGAGAATGAAAATTCATTTAAAAAAGATGAATTTCTAGATGTCATGGTAGCAGATAACATTTTTAATGAATAAATGCAAGTAACATTTTTTGATGCTACATTTTTTGATTCTTTACCCTCCTGAAAGTAGTAAGACATTAAAAAAAAAAACAAAAACAGCAAAAATTAGTTCAAAGTTTTGTGATTCACAACTGTTCCTGGAAGGGAAGTATTCATGAGAAAAATTGGACTGGGATTAACTAGAGAGATTATACTTTACAATTACGACTGTATGATAAAGTACTGGATTGTGAAGTTGTGATATGCAGTGGAAGCATAATAGGTTTAAAGGAGAAAAGCAGGGCTCAGTAAGCACATGTATGTCAAAGACATCATAAGTCAGTCACATAGTTTAGGACCATACTCAGCAATCTATTTAAGATGTAGAAGTTGAGTCAAAGCAATCTGAAGACTGCTTACAGAATTCTTTAATAATGATTTATTTTGTTGTTGTACACTGCAGCAGAAATTAACAAAAGCTGCTTGGAACAAGACCGATCTAAGTATTGTAAATGATAGCCACCAGGACAATATTTGTCTACAGATTTCCGAAACACCACTAGGGCCTCTAATTAAAAAGTATCACATAAAAAGGAAAAAAAAAACACCTATCATTATTAATCTCCAGAAGCAAGGCTATTTAATTAATTGTAGAATAAAGGTCATTGTCAAAGCTAACTGAAAAGGCACGACTTCTGTCAATATTTATTGGATTAGCTTCTCTGTTTTCTCTAAGCATGGGGTACTGCAGAGTGTTGCTTCCTTATCTTCCTCTAGCTACTCACTGGCTGGATCTGCAAGGCTTCTTTGTACCCATTTCAAGCTGTATCTTACCACACTTAAACGTTTAGTCTAACACTGGCTCCATATGGGAAATAGGCAACCACACCACTGAGCAGTGAGCTTGGGCGTATGACAGTGCCCATGGTGTGTCTCTGGAGACAGATAACCTCTTTATTCCCCTTTTACAAGATGCATTTAAAATACATGCAGTGCCATGTAACACTTCAGCACCAATGCAATTTTCAGACTATTAGGATTAACGTTTTCAGTGTAACGAAAATGAACTTTAGGTTAAATCCCCTCTTATTATTCCTTCTGCAACATTATTTTAAATTATGTTAATACACACTGAGACACTGTACCTGTCACATTCAAGTGAAGGCACTGAACCATATGCCGGTTACTTTTCTGAATAGCTATTTCATGTAAAAGCTATTTTTAACAAGAAAACACATTTGTGATAGTTCACATTATATATTGATAATGTATAGCTACTTGGATCCAGTCCTGAATTTTCTGCCATTTCTCCACGTAGAACACTTGATGATAATTTTCATTGTTAATGTCACCAGGAGTTTAGAATATATAAGAAATTCAGAATGAGTCATTGTTATCAGCAAAACAATAATCTTCAGATAATATGAATAAATTGCTGTTTCTCAAATAGTATAAAGGTCAGCTTCTACCTGTATTTTACAGAGTGAAATTATCTGCTTGCTACTGTTAGTTTAATAAGACCTATTAATAATGAAGAACTTTTTTTGAGAGGAAAAAAAATTAAATGTCAAAGGATTTTCAGTCTCCTTTTCAATTTTATCTGTTCACAAATTGCCTTCTGAGAATGAGACATTTATTGACATCAAATTGTAACTGCCTTTTGGTTTTCATTTGGTTTTTCATTTAGTTTTTTTCTACTAGCACATACACAGTAGTTGAAAGGCATTTCTTAACCAAGCTGCTGTGTCACAATGGCCAACTGTTATAATCGCTGTGGAGAAATCTACTTTTCTGGGCAATTCACTTGTAGTAAAATCACCTCTTGGCTGCTTTTGCAACCTTTAATCTCCCTTGCTCATGGCTAGCAGAGAAAAATAGTTCAGCAAAGGTAATTGGTTTTGCAAGGCTCTCCCAGCTGGAACATGGAGGCTGCCACCCTGCCACCCAGACTTTCAGCCATGCAGAGTACAAGCCACTGAGTACCACAGTCTAAAAGCAACATGGGTGAGGCCACCTCTGACAGCTGGCAGATAGCGACAAGTTGGACAACATCCTGGCCCTAAATTATCGTAGTGAAAGTCTCCAGGAGCAATGTGAGACGTAGGCACTAGTCCTTTCTCAAGACTCACTGGCAGGCTGTCACAGCTGGGCTATCTGGGGATGGCACAGCTCCGCCTAACCTTCAGCAGGACACCTCTTTACCCTTTCCACAGTAACGAAGTGGCATCTGCATTCCCAGGGGAGGAATTGCCTGGAGAACCACCATGTATGTGTCATGGAAGCAGACAGCCAGTCTGGCAAATAACTGAATCTTACTCCCTGCCTCTCTGTAAAAGACATTATTCATTTTCCCATCAGATTTTGTTAAGAATTTGAACTCTTTTCACTGACTTGCTCCCATTGTCCAGTTTGCTCTTTTAATAATTTTAATCCATTCTTCTGTTAGTTGTCTCCAATAAAGCAAACGGAATGCATACTTCCACAATTCCTTCTCCCTCATCCTTCTAAAATGAAGCTTAACATTAATATTTTCACACTTGCCTTCAGATTTAAAAAAATTGAGCCTAAAGTTGGAAAGTAAATGTCAAATGCCACCGAATGCAGCATTGCAAGACAGCCTAAAACAGTTGCTGTTTCAGACTCTTGTAGAGCTAAATCTTAATATAGTCTGAAATGTCTGTAGATACAAAAGGCAATCCTAGGAACACCTGGTAAAGACTTTTCAAGAATCAGGTTTTTTTAATCTCTCATGCTTTTACAGGTTTCAGAAGAGTAAATTCTTGCTGTGTTTATTTCTCTACAGTGGACCCCCCAAAATGAATGTTCTACTTGACTGATGTTTTGTATAAATTAATTGGTTATTGCATGTAGCAAAAGGAAAAAATATATGAGGAAAGTAAAGTGAAATACTTCTGCTCCTCTTTAGCAATATCAATTATTTTGAAAGAGTTTCTTACAGAATGACACAATGCATTTTCTACCAGGCTCTTCGGAAAAGGCTCCAAAAATTTCCACCGGTTCTAACTCTAAATATTGATCTGTTTTCCTGGGGATTGCTGACAATAAATCTTCACCTGTATATCCAGTCTGTAGTAGGTCCCATGCTAAGCAAAAATTGCTCTTCTATTTACTGCACTGCTACTAAATGACCGACCACCTTTATGGTTTTGTCCTAGTTAATCACTAGTGTTATTTCCTTAGTACTGCAAAACCCCCACAGAAACTGCTTATTTCTGGGTCAGTGGAATTCTTCCAACCAAAAAAATGATCACTTGGCATGCTAAGCTTTCTCCTGACATTCTCAGTTTTATGGGTCAAAATTCTTGAAAGGCCATGAAATTCAAGATCTTCAAGGAAAAATGTATGTTTGTCCTTGTGCACATTGTGGGGATCTTTCTGCTGTATCTACAAAATCAAGTAAAAAGCAAGCCAGATGTGGGTTCATTTTACTTTACTTTCCTTATTGAGAGTAAAACAACTTCTTTAAAAATTAGCTTCAAAATTTTTTTTTTTTTTTTAAAAAAGTTCTTTTTTCAACTTTTTATAAAAGGAGTTGCAGCAGATAAACTTGAGCAGGTTTTGGAAGGGGTACTATTTTCAGTTTACTTTTTATGCACTTGCATCTTTTTCTTAGTGCTTCTGCACAGATTTTGGGTTGACAGTTATACTCTGAGCAAGCTAATTCTTTAAATTCTTAAATTTAGATCCACATTTTAACTGTTAAATATCCATTTCTTTTACTGTGGCTAAAAAGTGAAAAGGGAAAAAAAAAAAAAGCAAAATGTGAACTTCTTTCTGTGAAGGATGGTGTTTCATATGGAGTATAACTCTCACAGTGAAGCAGTGTCCTGTCAGCTGGTCTGTTATTCAGAGTTCTCTGCTGGGGATTTTTAACTGCCTGAAAATACAGATAAGAATGGTGAAAAATGAGGTTTGGCTCTCTGACAAATTTAATCTGCATCATATTTTCAATATTTGAGTAAAATATGAAATATTAGATTGCTCTTACATCCTGTTTTGTAAGGATAAGAAAACTAACTCTGAAAACAGTAAGATCTAATTTAAAACTATTTACTTATACTGGACAGGGGATTGCAAAAGTCTGTGTAGTTTAGTTCCTTTTCTTTGAGTCCATCTGGAATCAGGAAGTCAGTACAACCTCATAACATAATCTATTTGTATTAAAGGACTTGAAAAAAGATATTTTTTTTCATGGCCAAAATTTTTCCTTTCTCATCAGAAATACAGCATACACACATAAAACTAGGCTTAACCTATAATGACTCACATGCTTGATTGATTGGCATAATCATGATGTAAAGTCAATTTTCACAGGATTTCTTTTCAGTTCACAGACTGAAACTGTTCTGGAGCTAGAATTTAATTTAGATCCTATTTAAAAAAAAAAGTTTCCAAATTTTCCTGCAGGGTTTCTATTTAACTTTTTCTAATTCAGATTTTTTTCACTGTTGAGTAGGGTTTTTTTTAATGTTTCCCTATTGCCTTCTAACTTCAGATTCTCAAATTACTACTTCAACCAGTCCAATTCTTGTCTTTGGGAAGACATTTCCTTCATGTTGCTTAGATTTTATTCCCTACTCTCAGTTCAGGCTACTTGTGTGCAGCCTACTGCTGAGAAAATCCTGTGGATCCTTGGCTTCCTTGCCCAAACCTTTGAAGGAAAGGAGTTTCTCACAATTCCTACAGTGTCTTTGTGAACCTCAGTTTCAAAGATTTACAGTAATGGCCAAATTTTAGTAGCTTTTAAAGGGGAGTCCAAAGGTCCATTCAAGTAACAAATTTAAAGGTTCCAATTTCAAAGCTGACATAGTCTGACAAAGGCCTTCAGGAACATTTTAAGTCAGGAAAACAAAGCATATTTTCCTACTAATGGGAATAACAGAAATGCTTTTCCACAGAGCAGGGAAAATTATGGGAAATCTTAGTTCAAACACCTCTGGATTTTTAAATTTAGAGTTATAACCAAAACCAGGGTACCAGAATGGGAATAATAATAACCAATAGCTTAGTCATGCATGAATATGCAAGTTAACTGATCTGCTTTTATATATAATGCAACAAATAATTTGTGTATTTTCATAAACATGTAGTACTTCGACTGTTATCTGTCACAGCACCATTTGCAAATCTCCCAATGTACTGCAGCCCAAAGGAGATTAATATCTCAGAAAGACGATAGAGTATGCTGCATTTTAAGCTTATATAAATGTGTTTCAAGGGTACCTAAGAGTTTGTTGAGTTGTAACCCTTCTCATTTATTCAGTACTTTATTGTGTATTAGGAAACTGCACAACCTTCTAGTGTAAGGTTATGTTGGACTTTTTGCTCATTTGAAGAATTAATATTTAAAGTTTCTGTCTAAAGCACAAATATCCAGCTTCACTTAAGTACTGCTGGAGATACTGGTAGTGGGACAGACATAACTAAAATTTCCAATTTATTTATAAGTGTTGCTCATTGAAAATACTACTCAAGGAAATTTACTGTATTGTGATGATTATATGTGGTGCAACATCTCCATAAATAAAGAAATAATTGAATGTAGTATACAGGGTCCTTTATACGAACACTTATACAACAAACAGTTACACTTAACACTTATAACACAGACAGTTACAAATTGGAAAGTAATTATTTTACAAGTTTTGCTTTGAGAAAAGCCAGACAAAATAGATTGATTTAGCAAGAAGCAAACTTTTCCCATGGAATAAATTCCTGGGGTTTTTTACGATAAATGATGAAAATGCTGAACACAGTGCTGAGAGGAAAAGGGTCATTAACTCTTCTGGAGCAGTCTGCAGCTACGTTTTTCGAGCTTGGAGGTTATTCTAGCTACAGCTGACAAGGTAGAAGTTATCTTGACTGTCATGATTTCACTTCTTTTCCAAAAGAAGATTTTATCAGTAATATTTGTCAATAAGCCAGGTAAAGCTCATCTGTTTGAGAGAGAAATCAGTTACCTTCACTCAGGGTCAACTAAATTATGGAATTTATCTGCAGCCACAAGTCTAAACCTAATTTCCTGGGAGCTTTCTATCAAACTTTAGAGTATGAAGCCATAGTAACTCCTTGTTGTTAGATCCCTTATAGTAAACAAGTAGATGTTCCCCACTATACAGCTTTTTAATGATAATAAATTCTAACTTTTTTTGCTCACAAAGTTCCTATTTACATTGAAAAATTGGTACCTTATTTATTTCTAAATATACTTCCACACATTACAGAAATCACTCTAAAAGAGTTATCACCATGGCTCGCGTTTATGATAATCTCTCAGCCTTGTGAACTTGGTCTGTTCTGTAAATGTTTGTTACAGTTAAAATTAGTGGTGTTGAAGATTGAGAAAGTGTTCGAGAGTGATGTAGAGAGATGTATTGTCTTTTTTTTCCAGCTTCATTCTTCCTGTCTACATTAAAAAAAAAAAAAAAAGACTGGATGTCAGACTGACATTTTCAGTTGATACCATAGTAAATCAACCAATAAAATGCATTGTGGTTTTTCTGATTAGTGTTTATAAAAATATTGTGCTTGAACTTTTAATTCCAGATCAGAGCGTACTTTTGTCCACCCTCAAAACAGGTACCATAGCTTTTTGTATGCTACAAGCGTTGGAAATAATGTGCCTCAGATGTGACTTAGGTCGTTTGTATGGCCTTGAAACTCTTCATCTGACGCTTATCTTTATCAAAGCATTATTTACAAATAGTCTGATGCTGCAGGGTGCTAAGCACATTTCATTTGTACAGAAAAATAATTACATAAATGCATAAATTAAAGGCTGTTATTACCATTAATGTCTGTGCACTTAAAAATCAGTTGAATGCACTGTGCTTAAACTTAGACAAAACAAAGTTAGGATATCATCAGAGTAATTAGAGCTTGAAAGGGTCAAATACATGGTTAACCATTAGATCTAATTTATGGTGCTATATTGGGTTTATCTTGAAAACTATCAGTGATAGACGTGACAAGCATAAAGTGAAAATGAGTGAAAGTCAACAACTCGGAGACTACTTGTCATTGTCATGTGGTCCCACTGTATTATGACACAAAAAAATTGGGGAAGATTGAAAGATATGTTGATCATAAAAAGCTTTTATTTAAACAAGGTTTGATGTTGCTTCTAGTGTACTTAGAAATGTGCATTAGTCATCATTATAAAAACAACCTTTCCCAACTATTACCAGAGTGATACATGGATACTGCAGTTGTTTCATGGACACGCAAAAGCCTTTGCTCTGCAAACCATTCATTCTCTTGCTGAGTTGAAAAACATAAATAAATCCTGCAGACCTCTGAGCACTTGGCTGTGCTAGAGATGAGGTAGTGGCTGGATTTTTTTTTGTGGAAATTTATGGGTCTCCAACAAACCATGTTAAAATTGTGCTATATTAATGTGCAGATTCAGAGTCACTGCCACAGTAAGAAACTAATTAGACAATGGTATTATTGTGGGTTAGTTTTGTACTGTTGCTGATACAGAAATGGTGTCTAACTCATAGATGCTTCCACCTATTAGAGATGGTAATAAAATATTCAGGCCCTGTTCATCTGTGTTCTGCAGGGCTAGGAAGAAGAGGAAAAATGCTTCCAGAATAGCTCCTGGGTGTTTTGTGAGCCACACTGATAGCATAAGAAGTACTTAGAAAGAAGTGTTATCATCTGTGGAAAAGGCATTAGAGATTACTGAGGGGTTATTAGGTATTTCTGAAGTGCTACTGTGTCATGAATTTACTAAGGTAAACTGTTTGTAATAACTGCAGAAAAATAAAGGCAATGTTAGGTAAACATGAGGTAGGATATGCATGAGGGAGACAGTCTTTATTAGCTTTTCAAAGGATTGTCATACACCTTTTCCTAACACGTATTTTGGGGTATTTTCCCTAGCTAAAAGGAAAAACCGCTTAGGTGAACAAATTGTCAATTATAACAGCATACAGCTTCAAAGTCCATTTTATGTCTAACGAGATAACCAAAAAGCCTCTGTTAAACTGTCAGTTCAGCTAAGCAATCAAAAAGTTTAAAGCTGACTACAGTATATGAAATTTTGACTGAAATGTAGCCACAGTGCACATACAACTGTCAAAAGCAGCCAGTGAAAAAAAGGCATGCAAATTTATTAAGTGTAAATAAGAATAGTCACACTAAAAGTTCAAATCCTTTGTTATTTACTATTTACTTTGGTATTTTCTCAGCACTCTAATATGCACACAGCTGTTTAAATGGTGTCACTTCATGTGAGAATTTTGACCTATAAAGCTCTTAAACATATTTATGATCAGTAGATTATTTTGCTGTTTATGGTTTTTGGTCAAACCATAACGCAACCATGCAATTTAGTTGTTGCAAGGAGCTAACTGGACAGTTAATTCTAGGGGACCAAAACTGAAGTAGGACTTTAGTCCTGATGTTCTCATGGAGGCTTCTTTCACAGAGCTCCTCTGGAGCCCCTATGTTGCACCTGACATCTGGCAAAGCTTTGCCTCAGATTCTCTCCCAGACTTCCGCAATTCACCAATGTTCATAACTAAAACTATATTAAATGAAGGTCCTTGTTCTAGGTCACAATAATTACAGTGGTGATTTAGGGAATATGCTTATGTGTAATTTCTGAACTCTCGTTGGGAATATGAACTCTCTACTTGCATCTGTGTGAGGCTGAAAACTCCATTTTCACTCCATTTTCTATCTCTTTTTTTTTTTTTTTTAACAAAGGATGGTTAAGCTTCAATTATCCTTTACATGCAGGTCTTTTAAACAGTTTTGGGTGTTGCCGCAGGTAATGTTTGATTGCCTGAGAGAGGTATTAGACATCATCTGATGAACACGTGTGGAAGTTGTAAAAGATATTTTCTGATCCAGTGTTTTGTAGAGAGGGATAGTAGATGAGAGAAATTTTGCTGAGGGGTAAAAAGTTCATGTCCAAGAGGCAAGGAATGACCATGCAACTTACACAATTTTGATCCAAGTAGTGGGTGGGGAGGAAAATGTGGTGGAAAAGCTTATGGATGGACATAAAGACAGGGAGATTACTTAACAAGTACCACTTGGGGCAAAAAAAAAGAGAAAATTAATTTAATTTATTGCCAATTAGGGTTAGATACTGAGAACCAAAAACTAACTTGACACCTTTATTACTGTCTCCTCTACCTCCTCTTCTGTGTCAAGTGGCACAGGGATATGAGGAATGAGGGAGTTGCAGTCAGTTCATAACACCTCTGTCGCTCCTTCCTCCTCACACTTTTCCTACTCTTGTGTGAGTTCTTCCCATGAACTGCAGCTCCAGCTTCATCTCTCCATTGGCTTCAACTTCTTTCGGGAATACTCTCCTGCTCTGGCGTGGGCTCCTCTGCACTGCAGAGGTTGCTCTGCAGCCCCTGTCACTACCAAGATCTTGCTACTTAAACCAAATACAAGTACAAATAAACAACTGGATATGTTCTTTGTCACAGAATCCAACAAGCTTAAATGTAACAGACATACAATCTTTTATGCTGTTTGATCAAGCATTTACTTTGAAGCTAGATATGTTCTTAACCCTACTGGTGCTATTCAAGGACTCCAGGTTCATGGTAGCTGAAGATCTTATGTTAGTTTCTAACTTAACAGTATTTGCAGTGATTTCATATCTTTTGTGCCAATATTATTCTTTGGATTAAAAAGCATTATTTCCAGCTTTCAAGTTTGCATTTTTGGTATATTTGCAGTCAAGAGCCATATCCTTTCTTGTAATTGCATTCACAAAGCTAAACAAGCTGCAGGTCACTGTGGGAACTTTTGTCTTTATTTCAATTTGAGACCACCTTTCACAAACATGGCTGAGCAGAACTTTGCATGGTACCACCATGCAATAAGGGTATTGTACCTGTATCAGTGCCAATATTTAGTACTGATGATATTTGAAGCAAATACATGAGCTACCACCCAAATCCCAATCCACCTAACTATTCCTGAATGGTACTTCAAGTTGTGAAAACTCATGGATTGGATATAGTACAAAATACTCAAGCTATTTGATCTGCTTAGGTTTTCATTTGAGAGTTAAAATTTCTGTTCTTTAGTTCTCAAAATTGTAAAATGAGGATGATGATAATTTATGTAACCTCTGCCTGAAATAGCTCAGGCAAGCCTTCCGCATTTTCAGCTTTGATTGTTAATAAGTATATTGTTTTGCTTTGCATGCAGAAAAGAGGAGGCTTAGGGGTATATGGTTTTGCTGCTTCAGAAGGCTTCTGAATGCCTTCTTTGGGTTCCCATTTTGTAAAATACCCCAGGAGTGATTCTTGAAAGTAAAGTTTTAATGCACATCCTACAGCTCCCGTAGAGGATGTTTTGCAATGTTTTGTTTTCTTTTGCTTTGTTTCCACGTATTGGCTGCCCAGATGATATATTTCTTAGATCACAAGGACCACATTTCTCAAGAAATACTATTCCTTCTAAAGGAAGAGAGTTGTAATTATCTCAGAGCTCTGAAAAGCTCTGAGGGAGACATGTTGATTCAAGAAACTTACCATGTATGTGTGTGTATAGGTGTGACAGACTGCTGTGTTGTGCTGTGTATGATTCTCCTGGGGGTTCCTTCTGCACAACTTTTGTGCCTTGACACCTGCAGCACAGCAGTACTTCTGGGCATATCCTGACAGCAAGAACAAAAGCTTACACCCCCCCACCCCCCCACCCCTCCAGTGTTTAATACTGTATTTTGTGATACAACATGGAGGAATTACACACCTGCCTCCTTACCTAGGTAAATCAGCATTTCCTTGGATTTCTCATTTCTTTTTGCTTTCTTACTCCCACAGACATATGCCATCATCCCACCTCGGGGAATTGCTCTTCTCAGTCACCCCAAATTTGAGACAGATTGCATTAGAGCCTTTAATAGAATGTGCTGCATAGGCTTATGGTTTCTGGGGGACTTCTGGCTTCTTCACGCATTCCTTGCCTGTCAAGCTGCATTTGTTGTTTAAATCAAGCAAAAGAAAAAAAAAAATGTGAAATACTAAAACTGAACTGAACAAATAAGTGAACTTCACTTGGAAAGAAGCCCCCTAATAATGCTACAGTCAAATTTCAAAATTTTTAGTTCTATGTTTGCTTTTGTTGGTCAATTTTAATTTATCAGATCAGCTGCTTTCCTCAGAAAATTAAAGACATACAACAAATGTGTTGACAAAAATTAAAGAGATAATTTTCTTTGTTAGAGAATTCCTTAGAAATTTTGACCATTTAATAGAGTTTTCTAAAAATAAGTAATTTTCCCTATTATATTTCTGCTTATCTGCATTACTTTTAAAAGCTGGTAATTATATCAATGGTACATTAGTTGGTTCACGGACACCATGAATCAAAGATTTTCAAGGTATTGTTATCAGGGCACTACAAGCTACTTATTTCTACAAATAAGAAATTTCTGCACCTAACTCTGTCCCTGCTAAATAGCAGGGATGTTATGTTGATGCTGTACTTTGTTTCAAGATTCAACAGCTCTACACAGGATACCAATTAGGACTCCTGGAAAGTTCATCTTTAGAAAGAAATTATATAAACACTGTTTTGTTTTAAATCATCAGGTTTTTTTGTGAGTATAAGATGACATGAAATTCTGGAGTAGGTCTAGAAAATAACAATCAAATGCCAATAATCGCTAAAGTTAGTGCTCTGTTAAACCATTCATCTTGGTTTATAATTCACATCACTTTTTACAGTGCCACTGAAAGCTAGAACAATTGCCATTTTCTGTTAATATCCACAAATGTAAGCTTGTATATCACACAAGATATAGAAGTCTGGCTCTTTCCAGAGTTAAAAAAGAAGGTTTGAATACAGCTGTATTGATTGAAAGCAATATGAAAGCAATGGTGATCCTCCATTGTATTACGTTTGTGCTGTACAGTAAGATAGAAAGAAGAAGATAATTTTCTGTTTCCATGTCAACTTAAGATGGAAGAATACAACTGATATTTGCTTTTCACTTTTATGGGACAATTTTATGACATTATGTTTTAAGAAAAAAGAAAATTCTGGTGTAGAAAAGACTGGTTTGTCTGGCTCTTTGATTTCAGTTATAAATAATAACAATTAATGAAATTAAGTATGATAAATGGATTTAGATATCATCTTTGGTGTAAAAGCGCATATGCGTAAGGGAACAGATAGGAAAATAAAATTTTTCTGTGACAGGATAAACTTTGGTAAAATTTTCTTCCCTGACATCATTCCCATGGTCAAATTCAAAAATCCATTAAAACAGCATAATTTCTTCTGTGAGTGTGACCTCAGTACCACTCCATCTCCCCATCTTTAGCCACTAGTGCTTCAGATGTTTGAGAAGGAACCAATGCCACTCACAAGTCTCACGCTAATATTTGCAAAACTGGGCTGCATAGAAGGAAACTTCAGAAGTTTTAAGGACCCTTCAAACAGGTCTAGAGCTTTGCTGAAATCACTGCAGGTTCCAAATTAAGCCACATTTATGACCTGTTGGTAGGGGCCTGACTTCAACGCATAGAAGGCTGAATGCAACAAGATGTATTCTGCCCTTATGGAGTCTACTTTTCTCCGTGTCCTGCAATCGAGAATCTTTATTAACTTATTCCTTTTGCACATCTCAAGCATATTTTAATGTATCACTTACTAATGATAACAATTGCTTTGAGTACAAAGAATACTAAACACATTATGTCAATGATTTAATGGGAAGTAAAATACTTGTATTCATAGAGTCATAGAATAGTTAGGGTTGGAAAGGGCCTTAAGATCATCTAGTTTCAACCCCCCCTCCCATGGGCAGGGACACCTTACACTAAACCATGTCATCCAAGGGTCTGTCCAACCTGGCCTTGAACACTGCCAGGGATGGAGCATTCACAACTTCCTTGGGCAACCCATTCCAGTGCCTCACCACCCTAACAGGAAAGAACTTCCTCCTTATATCCAGTCTAAACTTCCCCTGTTTATGTTTGAACCTGTTACCCATTGTTCTATCCCTACAGTCCCTAATGAAGAGTCCCTCCCCAGCATCCCCATAGGCCCCCCTCAGATACTGGAAGGCTGCTCTGAGGTCTCCACGCAGCCTTCTCTTCTCCAGGCTGAACAGCCCCAACTTTCTCAGCCTGTCTTCATATGGGAGGTGTTCCAGCCCCCTGATCATCCTCGTGACCCTCCTCTGCAGTTCCATGTCCTTTTTATGTCTTGGACACAATATTCCAAGTAGGGTCTCACGAGAGCAGAGTAAAGGGGTAGGATCACCTCCTTCGACCTGCTGGTCACAGTCCTTTTGATGCAGCCCAGGACACGGTTGGCTTTCTGGGCTGCAAGCACACACTGCCTGCTCATGTTCATTTTCTCATCGACCAACACCCCCAAGTCCTTCTCTGTAGGGAGAAGTCAGAAGTATCTATTCCAGACAAGTCAGAAGTATTTGCACGAATACCCTTCCGTGAGCTTTGTTACTAGCCAGCTCCAAGTAGCTCTTTGCTTAGAATTCAAACCTTTATGTTCATCAGTTTGACAAATGTAAGTCTCTTATTCATACAAAATAGTTTTCTTAGGGTTCTGAAAGTCCTTATCTGGCTAAAAACAGGGTAGTTGTCCAGCTTTCAAAGACTCTTGCTGAGGTCTTCAACCAATAATTCTTTACTAATATAATTCGAATTTTGTACCTAATTGGTCTTAAAAAGTGTTTTGTAACTTTTACTGTAATCATGTTAACAAACAGCTGCAGAAAACCCCAGCATAAAACAAAAGCAAAATTGCATATTATCTTCTGCTCTCTGAAAGCAGTGTATTGTTCTGCCATCTTGTAGACAAGCAATAGTGTTACTGAAAATTTGCCTGAATAACTTTTTGATGCAATTAACTTGCTGCATGACTTGGCTTATCTTTCAGAGCTAAGCAAAATTGATGGGGTTTGCATGCATTTTGTTCTCAAACTTATTGTATGTCTCAGTTTTGCTTGTGTGCTTCTAATCATTCAGGGAGCAGATCTCTCTATCAAAATATCTCAATATCAGAAATACCTATGTTTGAGTTTCAAGGCATATATAGAAAGACATGAAAAAATAATATCTTTGCCTATTATACATACAAAATTCCTGGTGTATGCTTCCCACTGTATGGCACCAAAAATCAAAAAACTGAGTTGCTTAGAATTCCATTGACAGCTGCTTTCTTTCAGCTTTCAGTGCTGTTAAATTACTAATAACAGAGTCCGTTGACAGCAGTAGGGTAATACTTCAAACACCACAAATTAGGTAAAGAAGATCTATTATTAAAGTCAGAGAAAAACTGAGAAATGAAAGCTTGCTGTGTGTTGCTGGTACTGCCCTAATACATATTGTTTGACTAGTGTGTGTTTTGATTTAAGTCCAGGCATCTGTACTTGGAAAAGACCAGAGTCATCAGTCCAAGCTGTTATAACAAATATTAGTGAGGAGCCCGCATAAAAGGGTTGTGATGGATGATAACACAAGCTGCATTCACAGGAAATTAGACTTTTCTAAGTGCTGAAGAGAAACATTACAAAACTCAAACACCAGTAAATAGCTGCTTTCTCCAAGCTTTACCACAGAGGAGGAGGAGGCAGCATTAATGTTCCTACAGGCCAGAAGAAATGTTTTCATAACTGAAGCTGTGCACTTGATCTTGAATGCAGATCTTTTGTTTCATTAGACTTAAATGAAACTGATTCCTAAAAGGTTATTCTTCACAGGCACAGAAACATATATTGAAGAAAATAGACTTTTAAAATATATCTATCAAAATGCATCATTTTGTCTTTTTTTTGTGTGGTCAGAAATTTTTTTTTCTAATGATAAGTAGGAAATGAGAAAGAATCAGAAAGGCTTTTATTTCAAAGGCAGCTGTTAGTAACAGAACCTTTAAGGTTATAAAGTATCTGATGCAGGTGAAGGCTGACAGGATTCCTTAGTTCTGTGTGTTTGTAAAATTAGAAATCTTGATATTTTCTTTAAATTATTTTATATAGCATTGTATTTCTTTCTGCACTTGATAAAAAAATTCTTAATAAATGTTTATTAATGACTGAAATTACCTGAATACTGAATAGAGCCACCACATTATCCAAGTATCTGGAGTGGAAGAGAGCGGAAGGAGCCTGTCATCAGGAATTGTGTATATGTTTTACTAAGAGCTTATTCACAGCGCTATACAAGGCTGTTCTGAACAAGGTTACTGGTATCATTTGTTAGTTTGTTTTTATCAATAGCTATGCTAACATATTACAGACTCAAGTAGATGCACAGTCCCTACCTCAAATATTTAACAATCTAAAGTCATATTTGATCCATCTGAAGATCCTTGAGGCTGTACTTAGAGAACGAGTTTTATAATTTATGAGGGTTCATTTGCTTTTCTTAGGGCAGTATCATTTTCCCTAGAAGCATAAAAATAGTGCTGGTAAGGTTGTCAGGTGATCATTTAGCTTAGCTCTGGGCCTTGAGCCATTTCTGACAAATGTTTTAAAACAACTAAAGCGGTGATGAACTCATAACATGCTAGGAAATCTGACTCATATTATTAGAATGATATTTTAAAAAAAACAGAAACCTCTTACTATAAGTTTTTCCTGAAATTTATTACTTACTGTTACCCAGCAAACTTTAGAAGTTTTTCCTTTTCATGACAAACTTGCTGAGTGAAAACCGTCATGTTGTTTCTCTTCAGTCTTATCCTCTTTATCCCAAAACCCCTTGCTTTTTCAAGTTCTTTCTGTTAGAATCCCTTTCATTCCTGATGCTCATCTGTGAACTCACTTCTTCAGGTCTGTGTCCTTGAAAAACAGTTCCCTGACACTGACATAAACCCATATCTGAAGCATTACTAATTTTGCCAAGTAGTTCTTTCTGCAGGGAGTGCTTTGCACTTGTCTTGACTGACTTCTATTCTTTAGGTTTTAACATTATTTTTTTTCTGGTTTGTCCAAATTTCTTTGAAATCTAATCTTGTCTTCAGTGAGTTTCTAGTTCTTCTCAAACAATTGCTAGAACGGTTATTTTAATTTTACTGTCTGTGCAGCTATAACTTGTAACTTGCTGGTGTTGGGATATGATCATCTGAAATAGATATAAGTTTGGGGCAGAAAAGCCTTCTGATCACAGCAAGATCAGCCAGTTATATAGGCAGCTGTAAGTTTTTCCCCTGCTTTTGATGTCATCAGTGAGCTCAGTTCAAAGTATTTACAATACTAAAATTGATGTGAATATTTGGCTTGTTTTTCAGTTTTGCTCCATCAATAGTTTTCAGATAAAGTACTTAAACAGAATACCTGCATTATTATTTACACAAAAATGTAAATAATTTATCTTAGAAATGATATTAATGACTTGCAAAGAGATCTTTCTGGTTAGCATATTTTACCAGATAAGGTAAAATTTCTACTATGAAAAAATTCTACTATGAATTTCTACTATTAAGTTTCTGCTGTGCATCTTGGAATGTGCATTTTACTCCCTTTTAACCTCCTGCTCAAGAGTGCTGTAATACAAATCTGGTTCTGTATTGTTATTGCATTTTAGCAACCAAATCCAAACCAGTATAGCCTTAGTGACTTCATTGTAGCTACAGTAGTTTGTATCCACCCACTGTCTGCTTCTCATATTCTTAATGCAACTTCTAATTGTTATGATTACACTCATTTGTGTGACACAATGATATGCAATAGTGATACCCAAGCGACGTTAATCTAGTAAGTCAGTGAAGATATCTCAGTCTCTAGGAACATGTATGTGTACTAGGATGTGATGGTCAATCAGACTAAAGGTCACTTCCATGTGCTTTTCCATATAGTTTCTGTCTACATAATTCAGTGTTAGCCATGAATTCAAATCCACCTGTTCTTGGAAAATATATTGCTTTCTGGAAAATGATGCAATTTCATCTGCCATCAGTATTACAAATTTATGATTACCAATGAATCATTGTTCCTCAATATCATACATTTTAATCAAATGTTCCCTGGGGCACATTTTCATTTGAGATGATTAGTTTGATTCTTGTTGTAGTTCGGAAGGAAATATAATTTAAAACACCCAGTAGTGATCTGGATTTTTATGGAGGGTTCAAAGTCTATTAGAGTCCCATTTTGACATTTTTAATGAAATAATTTAGGCTAATTTGATATTCTTTCTGTGAAAAGCATCTGTTCCAGGTATTCATGAAAGATCTTCCAAGAGTACAAGGGCCTTTCAAAGCCCAGTTAAGTGTATGCATATAGCATGTAGTTTTCTTCTCTTGTTTTCAGCTGTAACTCTTAGTAAAGTGAAAATAAGGTAAAAACTTTTCTTGCTCTGTTTCCTTTTGCACAGTAATTGTTACTGACCAAAACACAGCTGCAAGCAATTTTGAATATTGGACTGCCACTGTCATAAGTAAGAGGTTAGGCTGGAAGTTTGTCATCACAACACAGTGTATATTCCACGTAGCCAGCAGCAGAGGAGGAGGATGAGGATAGCCTTCCAAATATCTCAACTAATCTGGCTCTGGATTTGGGATCTGGAAAAAAAGAACCGTTCTACTAGCTACTCTACTATGCTACCTTTATTTCTATCATTAGAACTCATAGAACTTCTTGCAACAGATCCCCTTGCCTGTTTCAGGTTTTTTTCAATATTTAAAATACAGTAAAGAACATCTGAATAAAACCGTAATCTGTAGCCGTGGATTTCGGGGTCTTTCTGTAGATATGGGGACAGATAAAGAGTAAGGCTCACTTGATCTGTAACACCTTAGAGCATAAAACTAACTGACCTAAGTTTCAAAAATATTTTTCATGATGACTCTTCATTCATAAGGTCAAAAGAAAGGTGGTATCATCAACTCATAATTTAATCCTGAAATGAAATGTGCATTCTGCACTCAATCCATCAATATGCTTTAAGGCTTTGCTGACTTAATGCCTAGAATGCTCACCAACCCTGTAAATTAACAGTCCTTAAAGTCTTACTTTGCTCTGACTTTATTGCATGATTTTATCACTATAAATAAATCATGGTTTGGTCATTCAGCTTATTAGCTGTGAGAACGTCATTGTGGTTGCAGTGAAACCCATTGGAAACTTCTGACACTACCACTCTTTCTATTTTTAAGTGTAACAGGGAGTCACACTAGATAATATCTCTGTCTTGTATAAGATTTAATTTATAGAATTGAAGGATTTGTTTACTTTGTGGAGGAGAAAATATGATCACATTCTCTGCATCCTTGACATTTTATTTTTTTTCTCATGAAAGATCTGGCTAATAACTCAGCTCGGCTTTTAGCCTATAAAGCCACATCTTCTTTGACTTCTCAAATATCATTAGATTGCTTGTTCCTTTTAATCTGCTGAAATGTACCTTGGTTAAATAATTCTAGTGTACATTATGAGCACCCTCAGAAGGTTTAATTCAGAATGATTTCTTTTTTTTTTAATTTTATTTATTTGAAGCCACTTCCATGAAGGCACAACGTTACTGCTCCTTTACTTTCTGTCTTGCTTAGGCCTAGTTCTGTCTAAATCTGAACTATGCTAACAGATTTATCATGCAGTGTCCTAGGATAGTCCAGCTGGCTTGATTGAATAGAATCTCAAGAATCTGGAACCTGGAAAAAACACTGGGCTATGTTTGTGAAGAATGTGAACGTGCTCTGCAAGACCATAATGCTAAAGAGAAATTCTAAACCCTTTACCTTTTTTCATATTGCAAGTAACTGCTGAATCCTTTTACTGCTTCTTCTGCTGTTGCTGCTGTTTGCTTTATGCTCATGGAGTTACTGCTTTTGTGTAAGACAATATTGTAGGGGTAGGAGCTGTGTGTGGCTTAAAACACAACAGTGTGCTGCTTGCAGGCTTTGATTTACTCCTGCGTGGTTCTTCAGAAAGGTTACAGCATTGCTAAACCAGTCTTACAGACTTCAGACTAAGAGATTTCAACAAATTCTAAAAATATTTCAGGATATTATCTTAAGAAGCTTAGGCTTCTGATGTAATAAATCTTGAATGTGTCATCTGCTACAAAAAAGGTCTAATCCTGATCTTTAGACTATGTTTGGACAGAATTTTCTCTCTCATGTTATTATTTTGAAAGAATTACTGACACTGCTTTGAAATATGATATTGTATGCC
Source organism: Pezoporus flaviventris (assembly GCF_033815535.1). Taxonomy (NCBI): domain Eukaryota; kingdom Metazoa; phylum Chordata; class Aves; order Psittaciformes; family Psittacidae; genus Pezoporus; species Pezoporus flaviventris. The sequence goes on along the minus strand of NW_026892550.1, from coordinate 14,728,774 downwards.
ATCATCTCTTAAAGAAGCATTTCAAGGATAGAGAGGAGCCCTTTTAAACATACATTTTCAAGTGCAATTTTAAGTAAGCAGTTGCTAGAATTTCATTTATTCAGCTGTAATGAGCCCTGCAGTGTATAAGGCAGAAAGATAAAGTTTCTGCAAATTTGAAAAAGCCCACAATCTAGAAGGTATTAACTGGTAATATGAGGGAAGAAAATATCATGTTTCTTTTGTTTTTGTTATGAATTCACTTAGGGGATTTTATATGCTTAAATCAGTTTAGGAGGGTTTTTGATAACAGTGGTGGAACATCTTGTTTAATAGCATCATTGTCTAAGTGAATGAAATGAAAATATCAAATGACAAATGAGACATGTTAGTCCTACAGATTTATGTAAGGAATGTTTAAGAACAATAGTAGATAAAGTTTGGACAAAATGTGTGATTATTAATTCCCCAGATGAATATTCTTAATATGTTGAAGAATATAATAAAAATAACATCTGGAAAAATAACATTCCAGCTTAGAAATACCATCAGAACAAAGGCATCACTGGAAAATATGCTTCCTTTTCTATGATACGTCTTCCCTACAACCATGATTAAAAGATAAAATTCTTTTGAACAGCATGCTTTCAAACAATGCTTGACTCAGAACTGAAGAGCAATTAGGAATGTATTTTCTATATATAAATGTAAAAAGTTTTTTTTTTGGTGCATGTATTTTCTATCTGCTAATGATAGGTATTTATTTTAATTTTATCATCCTGCCTGACAAAAGAAACTGTAACAACCCTGACAGCAGTAGGACCCTAAAGGCTTAATCACTTCCAGCTACAGCTCTGCCAGCAGGAGAGATTATTATCCACTGCTTTCTCACAGCCATTTGTCACTCTGGGGAGATTATTGTCCTCCCAGATCTATTAGCTCAGTCTCAAAAATAAACCACATTAATGTAAACAGTTTCAATAGTATTTTGTTAACATGTCTTAGAATATATATATATTGAGTAATGAAATTTTATTTCTGAATTAACTGCCAAAGCAGTTGTGTCACTGGTTACTCAAAGAAAGTAAAAAAAAAAAAGTTAGATGTTGATTTAGGGTATAATGTGCCTTGAAAAGTAACCATGTTTGATCTCAAGAAGTCATTAAGCTATACTGTAATAAAACCCTGTAGTAAATTGGTTATCAATTCTGAAACATTAACTGATGGGTGATCAGGTTGCTTTCTCAATGCTTCTTATCCTGTTTCCTTCTCCTTTTTTTTTTTTTTTTTTTTTTAATTTAGCAAGTATGTGAAGCTGACCAATGCTAGTGGTGTAGAATGGCTAAAGCATTACAGTTTTAGTTACAAGGATTAAAGAGTGTAAAGAGCTTCTAAAAATCAATAATTATAAATAAAAGTGTCATTTAAAAAAAAAAAAACCCAACATTGTGTTAAATTGCTCAAACAAAAGTAATACCAAATACCTACAGATTTTTTATAAAGCTTAATTAGCTAGTATTAATATAGCTATCATTGATTATTCGAAACAGTTGCCAAAAAGATTGTCAAAAGATGCTTTATTAGGTATCTTTTTTCTCAGTCAGTCCAAGCTCTTTTATTAAAAGGTGTCTCAAAGGAAATTCTTACAGCTGACCCACTTCCTGAACCTCAATAATTTCCTGAAATTTCAGGACCCAGATTTCCCTTACAGGTAATTGCAGACAGAATGATATAAGCCTAACTGTGTCATTGCCTAGTGGAGTGCAGCCATTCAAATGGGTTTGACTGTCCAGAGTGCCAGTTCCTACAGTTGGGTTGTTGTGGTTTAAGCCCACGCCGTAAGTCAGCCACACAGCCCTCTCGCTCACTCCTCTCCTTTCTTCCACCCACCCCCCCCCCCCCCGAGAGGAGAATCAAAAGAATGTAACTCTCACGGGTTGAGATAAGAACAGTCCAGTAACTAAGGTATAACACAAACCACTACTGCTACCACCAGTAATAATAATGATTAGGGAAATAACAAGGGGAGAGAATACAATACCACCCGTCGATACCCAGCCTGACTGAGCAGTGAACCAGCCCTCCCAAGTAAATCTCAGTTACATCTTGGGCATGATGTCCTGTGGTATGGAATACCTCTTTGGCTAGTTTGGGTCAGGTGTCCTGTCTCTACTTCCTCCCTGTTTCCCCTCCTCCCTGGCAGAGCATGAGACTCACAAAGTCCTTGGTCAGACTAAACATTACTGAGCAGTAACTAAAAAATCAGTGTTATCAGCGCTGTTCCCAGGCTGAAAGTCAAAAACACAAGGCTGCATCAGCTACTAAGGAGAAAAAATGACTGCCACTGCTGAACCCAGGACATGGGTTTTCCCTAACCGTAAATGATTTGGAAGAAAAATGAAAGGAAGAGAGTGCTGCTCTACTTTTCTGAGCTGGCTAATAAGCCTCTTTGTGACACAGGTCAGCAGAGCAGGCATTTTCTGGGACGTTGCTATCCTACTCACAGGATCAGGCTTTAATGCAAACATTCCTGGTATAACACCTTACATTTAGAGTAGCAGCATCAATTTAAAAAGCATGCTTATATATAAAATAAAACCTGCTTGTTTTGTTGCAGTTAATAATGTAACTATTTGAGTATGTTTAATCTCTGTTTGCATTGCATTTTTATTTTTTTTTAATTATTATTTTATTCCCACTTCTAGTGATCCATGTGGGTGCTAGTGATATAGATAGCAGTAGCCTGGGGAACATAAAGAAAGACTACAGAGACCTGGGGAAGGTGGTTAGGGGCTCTGGAGCTCAGATTGTCTTTTCATCCATTCTCCAGGATGAAGGGGAGGACTTTAAAAAGGCTAGGAGGATTGGCCAGGTTAATAAATGGTTAGAAGAGTGGTGCCATAGTCAGGGGTTTGGGTATCTAGAACACAGGACTCAATTTAGTAGGCCAGGTCTATTGAGGGCTGACAAGGGGAGGAGCGATTTTGGTAGGAGGCTTGCCAGAATGGTCAGGGATGCTTTAAACTAGATGTGCTGGGGGAGGGAGGAATCATTCCATTCCAACACACCCAGTCAGTTGCCAGCACCTATAATAAATGCTTGTAGCAATGTAGACATATCCCAGTGTCGTGGTTTAAACCCAGTCAGGTAATTCGTTCGCTCACTTCCCCCCCTTTTCTTGCCCTCCCCCTGCTCTCGGAGGGGTGGAGAGGAGAATCGAAAAGAATGCAACTCCCACGGGTTGAGATAAGAACAGTTTAGTAACTAAGGTATAACACAAATCACTACTGCTACCACCAATGATAATAATGATAAAGGAAATAACAAGGGAAGAGAATACAACACCTCAGCACCCGCTGACCGATAACTCGCCCCCCAAGCCCGACCAAGCTCCGACCGATACCTCCTCGAACCCTGCAGTCTCCCAGCCCTTCCGGCTAACTCCCAGTTACATCCTGGGCATGACGTGCTGTGGTATGGAATACCTCTTTGGTCAGTTTGGGTCAGGTGTCCTGGGTCTGCTTCCTCCTGGCTTCCCCTCCCCCCCTGGCAGAGCATGAGGCTCACAAAGTCCTTGGCCAAACCAAAACATCATTGTTATCAGCTCTGTTCCCGAGCTGAAAGTCAAAACACTGCACTGCACCAGCTACCAAGAAGGAGAAAAATGATTGCTACTGCTGAACCCAGGACACCCAGTCACTCCAGCCAATGAGCCGGCTTCATTTGGAGTTTGTCTCAGATGCCTCTATACAAATGCCGGTAGCATGGGGAACAAACAAGAGGAATTAGAGATGTGTACACATCTATGGGGGTATGATACAGTAGACATCACAGAAACATGGTGGGATGGCTCCTATGACTGGAGTGTTGGAATGGAAGGTTACAGGCTCTTTAGAAAAGACAGGCCTGGCAGGCGGAGAGGGGGGGTTGCCCTTTATGTTAGGTATAGGCTGGAGAGTATGGAACTCTGTCTGGGGACAGGTGAACAGACCACAGAGAGTTTGTGGGTCAGGGTCAAAGGGAGAACAGCGATGGGAGACATTACTATGGTATCTGTTAAAGACTGCCTGATCAAGGAGGACCTGCAGATGAAGCACTCTATAGACAGATAGGAAAAGCCTCACGCTCACAGGCCCTTGTCCTCATGGGGGATTTCAACAACCCTGGCATCTGTTGGAAGGATGGTACATCCCAGCACAAGCAATCCAAGAGGTTCCTCAATTGTGTAGAAGACCACTTCCTTCTGCAAGTAATAGAGGAGCCGACAAGGAGAGGTGCCATGCTTGACCTCATTCTCACCAACAGGGAAGGGCTCGTTAGAAATGTGACGCTCCAGGGCAGCCTTGGATGCAGTGATCATGATATGCTTGAATATGAGATCCTCAGGACAGTGAGAAGAGCGTGCAGCAAGCTCACTGCCCTGGACTTCAGAAGAGCAGACTTTGGCCTCTCCAGGAGCCTGCTTAGTAAGGTTCCATGGGATACAGCCCTAGAGGGCTGGGGGGCCCAAGACTGTTGGTTGATATTCATGGATCACCTGCTGCAAGCTCAGGAGTGTCGCATCCCAAGCAGATGGAAGTGCAGCAGGAGGGCCAGGAGACCTCCTTGGATGGATAAGGAGCTCCTGAGGAAAATTCAAATGAAAAAAGAAGCTTATAATAAGTGGAAGCAAGGACAGGTGGCATGGGAGGAGTACAGGGATGTTGTCCGGGAAGCTAGGGACCAGGTTAGGAAAGCCAAGGCCCAGTTAGAACTAAACTTAGCTAGAGGTATTAAAGATAACAGGAAGGGATTCTACAAGTACATAGCAAATAAAAAATAGACTAGGGAGAATGTAGACCCCCTCAGGAAGCTCTCGTCAGAACTGCCTACACAGGATTTGGAGAAGGCTGAGGTTCTGAATGACTTCTTTGCCTCGGTCTTCACTGGCAAAGGCTCTGACTGCGCCATCTAAGGCTTGGAAGGCAGATGCAGGGGCTGTGAGAATGAAGACCTTGGGCCCACTGTAGGAGAGGATCTGGTTCGAGACCATCTTAAAAATCTGAACGTGCACAAGTCCATGGGTCCTGATGAGATCCATCCGCGGGTCCTGAAGGAGCTGGCAAATGAAGTTGCGAAGCCACTGGCCATCATATTTGAAAAATCGTGGCAGTCAGGTGAAGTTCCCGATGACTGGAAAAAGGGAAATATAACCCCCATTTTCAAGAAAGGGAAAATGGATGACCTCGGGGAATTACACAGCAGTCAGTCTCACCTCTGTGCCTGGCAAAACCTTGGAGCAGATTCTCCTGGAAGGCATGCTAAGGCACATGAAAATCAACAGGGTACTTGGTGACAGCCAGCGTGACTTCACTAAGGGGAAATCCTGCCTGACCAATTTGGTGGCCTTCTATGATGGGGCTACAGAACTGATGTACAGGGGTAGAGCAGTTGATGTCATCTACCTGGACTTGTACAAAGCATTCGAGACTGACCCACATGACATTCTTGTCTCTAAATTGGAGAGACATCAATTTGATGGACGGACCACTCGGTGGATAAAGAACTGTCTGGATGGCTGTAGGCAAAGAGTTGTGGTCAATGGCTCAATGTCCGACTGGAGACCAGTAACAAGTGGTGTCCCTCAGGGATCGGTGTTGGGACTGGTCTTGCTCAACATCTTTGTTGCTGACATGGACAGTGGGATTGAGTGCGCCCTCAGCAAGTTTGCCGATGACACCAAGCTGTGTGGTTCGGTTGCTACCCTGGAGGGAAGGAATGCCATCCAGAGGGTCCTTGACACGCTTGTGAGGTGGGCTGATGCCAACCTCATGAATTTTAACCATGACAAGTGCAAGGTCCTACACCTGGGTTGGAGCAATCCCAGGCACAGCTACAGGTTGGGCAGAGGAGAGATTCAGAGCAGCCGTGTGGAGAAGGACTTGGGGGTGCTGGTCTATGAGAAACTGAACATGGGTCGGCAGTGTGCACTTGCAGCCTAGAAAGCCAACCGTATCCTGGGCTGCATTAAAAGGAGCGTGACCAGCAGGTCGAAGGAGGTGATCCTGCCCCTCTACTCTGCTCTTGTGAGACCTCACTTGGAGTATTGTGTGCAGTTCTGGTGTCCTCAACATAAAAAGGACATGGAACTTTTGGAACATGTCCAGAGAAGGGCCACGAAGATGATCAGGGGACTGGAGCTCCTCCCGTATGAAGACAGGCTGAGGAAGTTGGAGCTGTTCAGCCTGGAGAAGAGAAGGCTGTATGGGGACCTCATAGCAGCCTTCTAGTATCTGAAGGGGGCCTATAGGGATGCTGGAGAGGGACTCTTCATTAGAGACTGTAGTGACAGGACAAGGGGTAATGGGTTAAAACTTAAACAGGGGAAGTTTAGGTTGGATATAAGAAGGAAATTCTTTCCTGTTAGTGTGGTGAGGCACTGGAATGTGTTGCCCAGGGAAGTTGTGAATGCTCCATCCCTGGCAGCGTTCAAGACCAGGTTGGACTAGGCCTTAGGTGATATGATTTAGCATAAGGTGTCCCTGCCCACGGCAGGGGGGGTGGGACTAGATGATCTTAAGGTCCTTTCCAACCCTAACGATTCTATGATTGTATAACTGTTCTATCTACCTGGACTTGAGCAAAGAGTTCGACACTGTCCCACAGGACATCCTTGTCTCTAAATTGGAGACATCATTTTGATGAATGGACCACTTGGTGGATAAAGAACTGTCTGAATGGCCACATGCAAAGAGTTGTGGTCAATGGCTCAATGTTTGGCTGGAAACCAGTAATGAGTGGTGTCCCTCAGGCATCGGTGTTGGAACCAGTCTTGTTCAACATCTTTGTCCCTGACATGGACAGTGGGATTGAGAGTGCCCTCAGCAAGTTTGCTAATGACACCAAGCATTGTGGTTTGGTTGATACGCTGGAGGGAAGGAATGCCATCCAGAGGGACCTGGACATGCTTGTGAGGTTGGCTGATGCCAACCTCATGAAGTTTAACCATGCCAAGTGCAAGGTCCTACACCTGGGTATGAGCAATCCCAGGCACAGCTACAGGTTGGGCAGAGAAGAGATTCAGAGCAGCCCTGTGGAGAAGGACTTGGGGGTGCTGGTCGATGAGTAACTGAACCTGAGCAGGCAGTGTGTACTTGCAGCCCAGAAAGCCAACTGTATCCTGGGCTGCATCAAAGCAGCATGACCAGCAGGTCAAAGGAGGTGATCCTGCCCCTCTACTCTGCTTTTGGGAGACCTCCCCTGCAGTCTTGTGTGCAGTTCTGGTGTCCTCAACCTAAAAAGGACATGGAATTGTTGGAACAAGTCCAGAGTAGGGCCACGAGGATGATCAGGGGACTGGAGCACCTCCCGTATGAAAACAGGCTGAGAAAGTTGGGGCTGTTCAGCCTGGAGAAGAGAAGGCTGCGTGGAGACCTCATAGCAGCCTTCCAGTATCTGAAGGGGGGCTATAGGGAATGCTGGGAATGGACTATTCATTAGGGACTATTCATCAGGACAAGGGGTAATGAGTTTTAAACAGGGGAAGTTCTGGTTAGAAATAAGGAGGAAGTTCTTTCCTGTGAGGGTGCTGAGGCACTGGAATGGGTTGTCCAGGGACGCTGTGAATTCTCCATTCCAGGCAGTGTTCAAGGCCCCTTTGGACGAACCCTTGGGTGATATGGTTTAGTGTGAGGTGTCCCTGCCCATGGCAGGGGGGTTGGAACTAGATGATCTTAAGGTCCTTTCCAACACTAACTAATTTGTGATTCTATGATTCTATTATCTCTGAGGACACCAGAACCCAGTCGATTGATTTTATTTCTTAACAAGTAAATATATGTCACAATATTTGTCATTAGACTGTTGTATCAGAAATAATATCTGAAGCAATAACTGCTCCTTTTCAAATGAATCTAATTTTTGTCAGTATTCTATAGTCACCAGCAACACTTTGTTCACTATCTCCTAGAGGACCTTTAAAAACTTTTGAATTATCATTCTTTAGAAATACCAGCTGGTGGGTTTCTGTCCATTTTTTTTTATTTATTTTTTTAATTTTAAAAATAATACTTAGGAAAGTTCTTTCTTTAAAATTAGATAAAGCCAACCAGATAGAAAAAGCTGTTCTGTTGCAGCCTGTTACAAAACGATATGGAAAGTTTTGCAAAAATGCCGTAGTTGGAAGTTAGTGAGAAGAACTGCAAACAGAGCAGTATTATTCCTGCTTGGATTTACTTTAGATCAGAAAAATCAAGTGCTTTATTCAAACATCAAGTGAGAATTATATGCCAAGGGCTGTCTAAATTTTTGGTTTTATTTGATTTTTTTTAAGAAATTACTACAGACTTGCTTAACACATGTATCTACTTATATATATGTAATTATGGCGTGTGTTTGTATTTTAATTAGAAATTATTTCTTAAAAATGTAAATAATTACAGATTTTTTTAGTATGACCTAAGCATTTTATAATTATATTTTTATGACTACATATATTTATCCATATATTAATACAGTTGCATGTCTGTCTGCTCACTTGAGTTTAAACTGCTCAACAAAAAACAGCTAATTTTGCAGATAGTATTTTAGACCATTTGTCTCTAGCAGATGACATCAGACAGCTGTGCTATGTGGGTTTGTGCATGTGTGTGTAAGAATCCATAGTTAGTTTTTTAATTTCTCTATCGTGTCTGCCTTGTTTACAGTGTCTGAGAGTTATTGCTGAGTCTCTATACTTCACAGTTTAAAGAATTTTCTGTGGCTTCTAGTCTGAAGTGGCATGTTGTGAGCACTCTGAGGAAAAAACATGAAATTACTACTTTGTATAAAATATGGATTCTTTGTGTTCCACTAGGAAGCAAAGATTTGAAGAAGTCTTCAGGAACTCAAAAGGAATTTCAGTTTATCCTTGGCAGCAGTTTCCAGCTGTGACTGAGAGGCTGAGATAGGTGTGTGAATGGGCTGCTGGAAGAGAGCAGCATGAGAACAGTTACCGAACCATAATAATCAAAAGTCTAAGGCATTTTATTTAATTGAAGTCAACAGTGAAAGTGGTCTGGAAAAGGAAACTAAAAAAACAAACAACCCATCAAACAACCCATCAAACAACCTATCAGAGCTTTCTGTAAAAGAAAGAAGCAAGTGGATTTGCTTGCTTTTAGGCCTACTAAACACCAGTACCCAGTAGGAAAATTTACCGTAGTATGACAAGACTATGGTTTGTCAGAATGCCCGTGGAATCGCTCTCATCTCAACTGATTTGCCCTGGCAAGAACTCCCAAATCAATAACCCTTGCTCTAACAAGACTTTGCAAATACATTTTTTTATTAGCAGTAAGACATTAAGGACAGGGGAGGTCTATGCTGGGACCTTGCTTCTTTGTGTTTCTTGTGTGCTAGCATTATGATAGCCAGTGATATTCCTACCTACTCTCTCTCACACATTTAGTCAGTGATATTCCTGCCTACTCTCTCTCACACATTTAGTCACAGATTGTAGCTTCTTTGGTTGCTCCTTTTAACACAAGCTGGCATGTGTTATCACACAAGGTTACTTTTCTTTGGTTTAGCTGAAAATTTTGAACACCGAATGGAAGAAATTTTAGGGAATGAAAAAGGCATAGGGATTTTATGTATAGCAAACAAGTTTACAACTGATTTACACCAGGATCTGTCAAGTTCAAAAGTCAGATGTATTTCTGCTGATGGATGCCAAGTAAGCAGGAGACAAAATGAGACAAAATGAGACACAGTATCCTCTTCAAGAAATTATGATTTGTTTGTAAATGGCCAATTTAAAACAAATGGATTAGGACTGTGAGAGCTGTGGTCCCAGCACATGTTCTTCCTTCACAGTTGAAAGCTCTGTCAGGCTTGTCAGAGTTTGCTCCTTGTAGCTCATGACAGAGAACTGCCAAGCCGCTTTCACACTTCTTTCTGTTCAGTAGTTGCCACTAGTCTTTATCCTGTTCTTTCCAGTAATTTTTTTGAGTTTTTAAAAAATATTTTGTTATTTATAAACATTCTGTATGAGATTATTGCCTAACAATCAGAATCATCTTGGATTTATGGCTGTAGATATTGTGTGAATGTAAATTAACGTCTTTGTTCTCCCACACATATTGGGACCTAAGCAACCAGCAAATAGATGAGGAGCCATTGATAAAAGCAAAAATAAAAGACAAATATCATACAAACTTTAAATGCCTTTATTCATGCCATTCACAGCTCCCCACGTTTCTATGTAAAAATTCAATCTAGTTGTAGCCCAATCCACAAATAGAAGAGTTTAAAGGGATGGCTAAAGAATGTGGTCCAGTTGTGATTTCCTTGTGCATGCAGTGATATGAGTAGAAAGAGTGAAATTCTTAGCTAGAAATTCAGGGAATTGGTGATGAAATGATGAGATCACCAAGGGAGCAAAGGGAGACATCAACCTTGTATTAAGGTAACTAGTCTGAATGAATTGTGTATAGTTAAACTGTGGTGAATTTCCACAAGACAAGAAAAGAGTATTCCTTCAGGAGGAAGGATATGGGGAGAGAAGCTTGAGAAAGATGTTTAGCTAGACGACATTGCAGCAAGCATAAGTTTATGTCAGGCAAGACAACTATCTTAGCAGCAGATTTTGCACAGACTGCAGGAGATACTCAGTGACACTAGAAATGTAATAAATGCACAAGAATTGAGAACTGTACAATGAAGGTTATGAAGTGAAATGGATGCTGCAGGCAAAAGAGATGAAATTGAGCACTGGCAACTGAAAAGCCCTGTGACCACAGAAAACTGCATGTTTTAATAATTGCAAAATCAGGAGGATGTAATCAAACATCCCCATCTGTTGCAGCAGTTTATTTTTTTTATCTTGCAACCTGAGTTGCCAAAGGGAAGACATAATTGGCATCAGAATGCTGGAGTCAATGTTTGTGTGTATACTTGTGTGTGAAAGTGTTGATTTATAGAGAAGTATCTTTTAAAAGCTGTCCAAAAACCAAAGGTTTGAACACTTTTCAGTAAGTGACCTTTCTTTTATATTTCAGTGTTATTCCTTCCTTAGGTCCTTTGCAGCAGTTAGCAAAAGCATCAGTATGGAAAGTCAGTCATCTGTTAAAACTTTTTCCCTAATACTTTTGTGCAAAGGTTTCAAAGTTCTTTTATAAGTTCAAGCAAAAACTTTCATTATGATTTTTGGCTTTTGAAAAGAAAAGGACTTTGCTCCAATTGTGCTCAGAATTCTCTGTGAATTAACCAGCCTTTTAAATTCTGTAACTCATAGAAAAACTAATAGAAATAGATTTTCTTGATTTATTTTTTATTTTTTTTTCCCACATACCTATTGCATGCGTTAGATAAATCTCATTGTTAGGACAGTGTATAATCATCTAACATTTTTCAGGCTGTTGTAAGTTAATAATTTAATGAATTTGCTAAACATTAAATCCTTCAGCTGAAATAGGATAGATGCCTTTCAAAACACTGATGAACAAAGCTGACAATTGCTTTCTAATCTCAGAAAGTTGCTTGGAATACTTCAATTTCTCTCTTTTGCAAGGATTAGAAGGAAAAGATTTTTTGTCTTTCTGCCATGGGCACGGACTCCTTCCTCTAAACCAAGGCTGCTGAAGACCGCATCCAGCCTGGCCTTGAATCCTTCGAGGGATGGGGCTTCTACAGATTCTCTGGGCAACCTGTTCCAGTGTCTCACCACTCTCATAGTGAAGAATTTCTTCCTAATACTTAAATCTACCCTCCTATAGTTTAAAGCCATTCTCCCTTGTCCTGTCACTACTTGCTCTTATTGAAAGTCCCTCTCCGGATTTCTTGTAGGCCCCCTTTAGATACTGGAAAGCTGCTGTAAGGTCTGCCTGGAGCCTTTTTTTCTCCAGGCTGAGCGAGCTCAGCTCTCTCTGCTTGTCTTCATAAGGGAGGTGCTCCAGCACTTTGACCATCTTCGTGGCACTTCCTCTGGAGTCGCTCCAACAGGTCCATGTCCTTCTTCACCTGGGGACCCCAGAGCTGAACGTAGTACTTCAGGTGGGATCTCATGAGGGCAGAGTAGGGGTGGAGAATCACCTCCCTTGACCTGCTGGACACACTTCTTTTGATGCAGTCCAGCATACTGTTGGCTTTCTGGGCTGCAAGCACGCACTGCCAGCTTATGTTGAGCTGCTTCTTAACTAGCATCCCCGAGTCCTCCTCCTCAGGGCTGCTCTCAATCCCTTCTCTGCCCAGCCTGTGTTTGTGTGTGGGATTGCCTCGATTTAGGTGCAGGACCTTGCACTTGGACTTACTGAACTTCATGAGGTTTACATAGGCCCACTTTTCAAGACTTTCCAGGTCCCTCTGGATGGCATCCCTTCCCTCAAGTCTGTCAACTGCACCACACAGCTTGGTGTTGCTGGCCAGCTTGCTGGGGGTTCACTCAGTCCCACTGCCCATGTCTCTGATAAAGATGTTCACAGTGCCAGTCCCAATACTCTGAACTTTCCCCCCAGTTCTGTGGTGTAGAAAATGGGGTCATGGCTCAGCACTATATGAGCTTTGACAGCAACAGAGGCCTAAGAAGCTGTCACTTTCCCGGGTTGACCATTCATTCTCATTCCACCCAAATACATCCCCACCCCTGGCATGCAAACAAAATTATTGGCAGAGGTGTGCTGTTGGCACAGCTGTTGGAAATAGAGCTAGGTTTGAAAAGGAAAGTGCTGTTCTTAAGTAGGGTGATGTTGTGATGAGAATTAGTGTCAGGGAAGAGAGGACTAGAGACCCTCAGCTCAGGGAACTGAGCTCTTCTATTGAATCAAAGACTTAGCTTTAGTAAGAGGAGAAGATTTTGTATTTTTTGTACTTTGTAAATTATTTAAACATTATTTCAAAATGGTGCAAACACATTCTGTTATTCTACATTTTTTGCAAATATGTGCCTGCTGAATTTTAGTAAGCCTTTAAACTTATGAAATTTTTACCAGTTCAGATCTTATATTCATCACTAAGGAGAATTTGTTGCTTCTAAGTGGCTTCTTTAATTATGAATTTTAGAACACTAGCGAAAAACTGACAGTATTTGAACAGTGCTATCCAGGTCATTAATTCTTAAATTGAGATTAATTATAGTCTCAGAAAGCAATTGTACTCAAGATGGACTAGAAGACTGAGTAGAAGTTCTGCATTTTTGCACAAGGTCACATTTGTGTAACAAATTACACACCAGTTCTTATGTAGGATGTTATTTGCAAGAATGTGTTACTTCTAGCCATCCTAATCACAAATCCGTCACACTTACCCATCCTCTAAAATTCATCATGTGCACATCCCAGCTATTTTTAATTAAGTAGTTCTTGTCAAGGCTCTCATCGGTTGCATGGTTAGAAGTGGTTTTCAGGTTGGAACTGCACACAACTGTAAAAGGTGCAAGAGAAGCTGCATCATTCTTAAGGAAACCAGAACACTTGAAATAAAACACTGCTCTTACTACTTGGTTGAGAGGAAAATGGTGCTGCATCTAACTATGTTAAGTAACTTATAATAACTCTGTGCCAAGGAGAGTAAATGTGAATATCATGTTATACTTTGTTTTAAGGCTAGTTGACCAACAGGAAGGACTTCATACTCTTCTATTTATTCTTTTAATTAAGCATTTAACGAATGGCACTGGGTTTGGTTTCTTTAAATCTCTTTGCAAAAGAAAAGCATATCCGTTATTACTTTGCCATACCCATTTACTGTCTTATATAAAAATACTATTTTTATGGGAGCAGGATACAGATTATCAATGGAAAGTAGAGTAGTTTACCTCGAGACTGGCAGTTTAGCAACTGAAAGCTATCAGTGTGTAAGACTGGCTTGTGTCTTCTGTACAAGGGTGATATAGCATCACTATCATAAAATCATAGAATGGTTTAGGTTGGAAGGGACATTAAGATGATCCAGTTCCAACCCCCTGCCATGGGTGGGGACACCTTGCACTAGAGGAGGTTGCTCCAACCCCGTTCAACCTGGGCTTGAACACTGCCAGGGATGGAGCATTTAGCCACCAAAATTTGCAGGAAAATGTGAGCAATCCAAGTATGGCATATAAAACTTCAGCTCCAGACAAATATTACTGAACTCTGTGGAAAATCTGCTGTTGACTTTGATAGTGGATTTGGAAGTGACCTACTCCTGAATGATCTAGGTCAGAGCTGGCTCACTTCATAGTCCAGCAGAGTTGAAAAGTGTGCACTGGTTTTGTTTCACCGTTTTGTGAAAGTTCTCTGAGCTGTCAGCGAGACATCCCTCCTAATAACTAAATCCATATAAAGCATTTAAAAAACACATTATAGTGACAGTCTAGAGCACTGCAGGTTAATTATTTCCACTCAGAGTAATTGGATAATAATGTGAAAGCTATGAAGGTATACTCCAGAAATTATTCACTAGAAGTATCTCTTTCTGGTCTAATCTAACCTTCCTCATGAATATGAAAAGACTTTTCTCCACAAAGTACAGACATGCTTGTTAAGGGGTGCCATAACGCACCCCATACACATGATCGGGGGGAGACACAGGCACCCACTCACCCTCCAGGAGCCAGCACCAAACATGGGGGCTGTGACCTGCGGTCGCGATCCTGCTGCTAGAACTGAGCCCTTCACTCACACTAAACCTCCCCCGCCCCGTAGGTGGTCTTCAGGGAAAACACCGCTCCCAGCCCAGTGGCTGGGTTTGAGACCCCCATTCATTCCAGTGAGTGGCGCAGAGACCACAGTGGGTCCAGTAGCTGACACCGTAGGCCAGGTGTACCCAAAGCCCTGATCTGACTCCAGCTACTGGCCCTTTGGCAAATGTAAGCATATCTGAGTCCAGCATTGTACATGTTCACATACACCATACACACACTTTATATAAAAAACTAAATATAAAAGTAATAAACATTTGAAAGTTCTCTCCTAATTTTTAATATGTCCCTATTTAATTTTTCATTCTAATTCTTAAGTCCTCTTTAACATTCTTATTTCTCTCTTTTCTTTACTGAGCTCTTCTTTTTCATTCTATCTCATTTTGTATCACTTTTTTTTCATTCTCTGCACCATATAATACATTCTTATTCAAGTATTGCTTTCCTTTCATCTCCTTTGACATACAAACCTTTTCCCTCTAATCTGTCTCCTTCCTACCTCACCACAAGACAACTTTCTGTAGATGTAATTATTCTATGAGCATCTGTATATATTACAGTTAGTTAAAAACTTCTATGCTCTTCTCATAAACAATAGAAGGCAATAAAATGAAGGAAAATACATAGTTCAGAGTACCAGTTAAACAAATCTGTTTCATTTTGCATTCCCTTATATGCTCAGATGGTGCACTCCAAATGAGATCTTTCTAAAGAAAGCAGGTGATCTGATATAAATACATTTCCTGTCATAGTGGACCAGCTTAGTTTTACACATATACTGGGAGTGTGTGTGCAAGTGTATTAAGTGGTATTAAATGAACAAACTGGTATTGAAAGAATAGCAGATTTTCCATCTTTGCACCGAAGAAACTGCATTTTTCAGTGTTTATGCTCCTGGAGATGTTTATAACAGTTTTAGATAATGTTTGCATTAAATATTTGCATAGAAAATGTTCATAACGTGAGCAGTTTTTCAGGTTGAAACATCATGTGAAGGTGTACTCCGAATAATAAAGGTATATTTGGAAAATTTAATAAAGACTGTAATGATGATACTGTGGCCATTTTTCTGGTTTATATTTTTTATACTTCAACACTTCGCTGTTTCTTCTCTCCTGTGACATTAGCTTTTTTCTATTCTTATTTCCTTCTTTTCCATTTGCCAATCCCACAAACTCCCAAATGTAGCTACTGGTTTTGACAAGATCACTGTTCCTTGTTCTTCATTTTTAATCCACATTGAAGTACTAATGGTCTCCAGGCTTCTCAATTGACTCTGACCGCCAATTTATTGGAAGTGTGGCTACCAACTCTTAATCTGTGTCTGCCATTGGGAGGCTGATTTATAACAGTAGGTGCAAGGGAATTTAAAGTGAAGGAGAGCAATCTGACTCTCAAATGAGTGTTTAAAGGTAGTCTCTACTAAGGTATGACTGCTACCCACTTTTTCAACTTAGTATTTTCATGGCTTCTCCTTGTAGCAGGTCTGATGTGGTTTATAGGTCTTAAGTATGCTATGAAGCTGATAGGTATATTAGGCGATGAAAAACAGAAAGTTAGGGGCAGTGGAGGAAGAATCACTAAAAATACATATGTGCAAGCAAATGCGAATGGTGAGAATGTTTTCATGGTTTGGCAAAAAACGCTGATGTTCTGTGGAATAGCCTACTGACAACTCACATAGTCTCTTGGCAGGTGTTTCTAAAGATATGAGGCTGGGATTTATAAATATTTATGTTGTACATCATTTTATTTAATTCCCAGACTCGCTGCACAGAAGGAACACACACTCTGGTTTGGCTCTCTTCCACAAGTGCTGAACTGTGAATATGAAATCTGCACTTCATTTTGTGTCCCTTGCCTCTCCATCTGTGCTGAACCACCAACAGTTTAGTGGGGCTGCCAGCACCTAAGGCCCTGGTAGAAATTCCATTATAGAACAGAAACTGAGCATAAACCATTATGCTGAGAAAAACATTCATGCATTTCTCCTTTTGGTTTCCAGAATCTTTGTAATTTCCTACCAAAACTTTTCATTTAGGAAAGTGCCTTGTGCAGATTGGCTTTCAGGTCTTCTACTAACCCTCTTCCCAAAAGATCACATTCAGAACTAATACAAGATAAGCATTTTTCCCATTATTATGGAAAGATATATAATTCTGTAGGTGAACAAAATACAGATTTCAGAACTACTCGGAGTTTAGCTGTACTGTATAGACATTGGATGTAGCCAAGGGATTGTGGATACTTCTGTGTAAAACGTTGAGTGAGACTCAAACAGTGGAAGCTCATCTGTTGCCTTTGCCAAATAAGGGACAGAGACTTTGAAAAGGAGGAAAGTAAACAAAAATAAAAGAGGCATGGAGGGAAAAAGAGTGGGGAGAAAAGAGGTAGCTTTACAGGTGCCTTTTCCACTGGTAGTGGAGGAAGAATTTCTTGGGAGAACCATTTCTATTTTCTGAACTTCCTATTAAATAGGATGATTACCTGCCCCACATGCTTGTTTTAGTACTCAGATAACTGGCTACTATGCTGACGCTTACCACCCAATTCCTATTACAAAAAGGCAGCAATGAGGTGGGAGGCAGGGCAGGAGAGTGCTTCTTTGAATAGATGGCATTTGATGCAGGCAGGAAAGGTGGGCAGGACTTTGGGGCCAAGGGCATCCACGGCACAGTCCATCCTGTGCATTTAGTGGGGATGCGAGACAGATCTATCTGCCACACCAGCAAGAAGTGTCCTACCTGCCCTCACTTTCATGAATACAAGGAATTTGCAAAGAAAACCATCACATTTAGAAAGAGGAATACTTTGCCTCTGAAAATCCTGCAAAAATCTTTTGGCTTGATAGACTTTCCTGGGGTAGTCTCACCTGTCTGTGATAACACAGCAAAATGTCATATATCTGTCTTTCTAAATTAGGGCTCATATGTCTGAAGAAAAGTGGATATGTAGAGTTAAGATAGCATAGGAATAGATGTATATGATTAGGAATATATAGTCATTTATAAATCACTTATTATTTATAAATTATATTTTTTTATATTCTAACACATCCTTTTTCCTAGTATTTTAAAGTCTTTTATGACTGTATTAATTTTTAATAAATGAGGAAATATTTTTGTGCTTCGTGTATTTTCTTGTAACCAGCACTATTATCATAGAATCATAGAATTGTTTGGGTTGGAAAGGACCTCTAGATCATCTAGTTCCAACCCCCCACCTCACCCTAAACCATGCCACGCAAGGCTCTGTCCAACCTGGCCTTGAACACCGCCTGAAATGGAGCATTCACAGACTCCCTGGACAACCCATTCCAGTGCCTCACCACTCACAGTAAAGAGCCCTCCTTATTTATAACCTGAACTTCCCCTGTTTAAAACTCATTACCCCTTGTCCTGTCACTACAGTCCCTAATGAACCCCCAGCATCTCTATGGCCCCCCTTCAGATACTGGAAGGCTTCTATGAGGTCTCCCCACAGCCTTCTCTTCTCCAGGCTGAACAGCCCCAACTTTCTCAGCCTATGTTCACATGAGAGGTGCTTCAGTCCTTTTATCATACTTGCTCTCCTCTGAACTTGTTCCAACAGTTCCATGTCCTTCTTATGTTGAGGACACCAGAACTGCACACAGTACTCCAAGTAGGGTCTCACGAGAGCAGAGTAGAGGGGCAGGATCACCTCCTTGTACCTGCTGCTCACACTTCTTTTGATACAGCCCAGGATACGGTTGGCTTTCTGGGCTACAAGTGCACACTGCCGGCTCATGTTGAGCTTCTTGTCAACCAACATCCCAAAGTCCTCTGCAGGGCTGCTCTGAATCACTTCTTCATCGATTAGATCTACATCAGCCTGTCATCACTGTACTATTGGACTGACTAGGTTATGCACAGAACCAAATATGTTTTTTAAAAGTAAGAATTTAGAAAACAATTCTACTGACCAGAAGTATGCATGATACTCTTGCTACTGGATGTTTAATAATAAAGTGGTAGTTTAAATATCTGTAAATCAAGTTTAAGCCATTGATGCATTTATCTGTTGTAAGTGGAGGGAGAAATCATGCTAAATAGCAGCCACTCATAAAGTGTCTAGTGTGCCCAATGTCTATATGCAGCACCTATATCACTAGAGCAGTACTTAAATGAGAATAAGTAAGCTGTGCTCCAGTTACAGAGTGTTTTGTGAAGGGGGGGCACCTCTTAGTACAATCACACACAATTCCAGGTAGTGTCATATGGAGGTGAGTTCTAGGACATTCCCACAGTGAATTCTGGGGAAAAGTGTGTCTCACAATTTAAATTTCATTGCAAAGGAGTAACTTATCAAGCTCAAGAGCAAGCAGCACTATTTAACTAACCTAAATTTGAAGAATCTTCACACTTAGCCCAGAGGAGTTTCCGGCTGATTGGGTTGGGAATAACAGCTATGAAATTTCTAGTCAACCAATTATTAAAGAAGAAAAAAAAAATCAAGAAGAGTTTGGAAAATTTAGCTTCTGAATATCATTTTGAGGATAAGAATTACTATTACTCTACTCTGAAAGTTTGAAAGAAGCAGTATCAGTCCATCATTGTCAGTGTATTGGTGCTTCTGTCTTAGATTAATTAGCTTCATAATGGCCACAGCTTTTTCCTCAATGTGTTTCAAACTGGGGAAATAGCCACAGAATTC
Organism: Pezoporus flaviventris; assembly: GCF_033815535.1. Lineage (NCBI taxonomy): Eukaryota > Metazoa > Chordata > Aves > Psittaciformes > Psittacidae > Pezoporus > Pezoporus flaviventris. The sequence goes on along the minus strand of NW_026892550.1, from coordinate 14,709,486 downwards.
ACAGAGATTATTACAGTATTTCATTTTAACACTTTTAGTGTTCAACATATATTAAACACTGGCTCAGCATAGGCCCAGTGTGAAATATGTTTACTCAAGAAAAATCACATTGAAAGCTGTAGTGCTGATCTACACTGTCTTGACAGTGGACTGCAACAGCTGCAGGACAAACTGACTGCAGCTACTGGAAGCACAAAGTTTCCATGCTGCTTTCTGATGCTGTGAGAAGCTAAACCTTTGCCCTGATCTTAGTATCAACACCTTAAATTAGCTGCCAGAAGTGAGTACAAAAATTATACCGTCCTAAGTTACTCCTTCGATAGAACTCTCTCCCATATATTTCATCTTTGACTGTGATCATACTACTGCAAAGCCCATATGATTTGCATTGAATTCCATGAGATTTTGTGAGCATAAAAGTAGCAAAACTGTTTGCTTACTCAGGGCTTTGAGCTTCCAGCCTTTGGAAATAATACATCCCTTTAAGTTTTGCAAAACACTGTATACATCTTCAGTAATTACATATGTTGTGGACCTATGAAATTATGTAAGTAGTACATGGGCATTAAACTTTTGCAAGCCTCAACTCAAATTCATAAGCTAGAAGTAGATATTTCTAGATCATGTCTATGCTAGAAGAAGTCCTAATACATTTTTAAAAAAAAACAAACTTTTAAGAGAAACAGATTTCCTTTGTGTTCAGATATCTACAGTACAGGATTAGTGTGATACTGCAGTTACTGCCAGCTAAGACCACAAGGTATATGCATTTAAAAGCTCAGGTTTTGTTCTCAAACTAAAAATATGGAGTTTGAGATAACCATTGGACACTGAGTACCTTCTTTTTTATGCATTTATCTGCATAGTGTTTCTAAGTTGAGCTGATAGTTAAATGCTGCAAATAATGAATGCAGTCATTCTTATTAGTCATATTAAAAGGTTTTGACATTTCCAGAGATGGCCATTTAGGTCCATCTGACCTTATGCTGAGACTGGATTGTTTCATCCATTCACCGGAGTCCCCTGTTCTCCCAGGGGAGGAATTTGCCTGGTAAGACTCGATTTTTTAAGGCTGTGGTTAAGTCTTCCCTAGCTTTCCAAATTTCTTTGATTTCATTTCCCCCCATGTTTTACTCATATGCAAACTGAGTAATTTTCTTTTTTTTTCATTTACAAAGTTTAATATAGAATCATAGAATCATAGAATCATTAGGGTTGGAAAGGACCTTAGATGATCTAGTTCCAACCCCCCTGCCGTGGGCAGGGACACCTTATGCTAAATCATATGACCCAAGGCCTCATCCAACCTGGTCTTGAACACTGCCACAGATGGAGCATTCACAACCTCCCTGGGCAACCCATTCCAGTGCCTCACCACCTTAACAGGAAAGAACTTCCTCCTTATATCCAATCTAAACTTCCCCTGTTTAAGTTTTAACCCATTACCCATTGTCCTAACAATACAGTCTCTAATGAAGAGTCCATTCCCAGCATCCCAATAGGCCCCCTTCAGACATTGGAAGGCTGCTATGAGGTCTCCACGCAGCCTTCTCTTCTCCAGGCTGAACAGCCCCAACATCCTCAGCCTGTCTTCATACAGGAGGAGCTCCAGTCCCCTGATCATCCTCACGGCCCTTCTCTGGACTTGTTCCAAAAGTTCCATGTCCTTTTTATGTTAAGGACACCAGAACTGCACACAATACTCCACGTGAGGTCTCACAAGAGCAGAGTAGAGGGGCAGGATCACCTCCTTCGACCTGCTGGTCACGCTCCTTTTGATGCAGCCCAGGATATGGTTGGCTTTCTGGGCTGCGAGCGCACATTGCCGGCTCATGTTCATTTTCTCAATGACCAACACCCCCAAGTCCTTCTCCACACGGCTGCTCTGAATCTCTTCTCTGCCCAACCTGCAGCTGTGCCTGGGATTGCTCCAACCCAGGTGTAGGACCTTGCACTTGTCATGGTTAAACTTCATGAGGCTGGCATCAGCCCACCTCACAAGCGTGTCAAGGTCCCTCTGGATGGCATTCCTTCCCTCCAGGGTAGCAACCGAACCACAAAGCTTGGTGTCATCGGCAAACTTGCTGAGGGCGCACTCAAATCCCACTGTCCATGTCAGCGATGAAGATGTTAAACCAGACCAGTCCCAACACCGATCCCTGAGGGACGCCACATGTTACTGGTCTCTAGCTGGACATTGAGCCACTGACCACAACTCTTTGCCTACAGCCATCCAGCCAGTTCTCTGTCCACCAAGTGGTCCATCCATCAAATTGATGTCGCTCCAATTTAAGAGACAAGGATGTCATGTGGGACAGTCTCGAATGCTTTGCACAAGTCCAGGTAGATGACATCAACTGCTCTACCCCTGTCCATCAGTTCTGTAGCCCCATCATAGAAGGCCACCAAATTGGTCAGGCAGGATTACCCCTTAGTGAAGCCACGCTGGCTGTCACCAAGCACCTTGCTGATTTTCATGTGCCTTAGCATGCCTTCCAGGAGAATCTGCTCCAAGATTTTGCCAGGCACAGAGGTGAGACTGACTGCTGTGTAATTCCCCGAGGTCATCCATTTTCCCTTTCTTGAAAATGGGGGTTATATTTCCCTTTTTCCAGTCATCGGGAACTTCACCTGACTGCCACGATTTCTCAAATATGATGGCCAGTGGCTTCGCAACTTCATTTGCCAGCTCCTTCAGGATGGATCTCATCAGAACCCATGGACTTGTGCACATTCAGATTTTTAAGATGGTCTCGAACCAGATCCTCTCCTACAGTGGGCCCAAGGTCTACATTCTCACAGCCCCTGCATCTGCCTTCCAAGACTTGGGTGGCGCAGTCAGAGCCTTTGCCAGTGAAGACCGAGGCAAAGAAGTCATTCAGAACCTTAGCCTTCTCAAATCCTGTGCAGCCAGTTCTCCTGAGAGCTTCCTGAGGGGGCCTACAGTCTCCCTAGTCTGTTTTTTATTTGCTATGTACCTGTAGAATCCCTTCCTATTATCTTTAATACCTCTAGCTAAGTTTAGTTCTAACTGGGCCTTAGCTTTCCTAACCTGGTCCCTAGCTTGCCAGCCAACATCCCTGTACTCTTCCCATGCCACCTGTCCTTGCTTCCACTTATTATAAGCTTCTTTTTTCATTTGAATTTTCCTCAGGAGCTCCTTATCCATCCAAGGAGGTCTCCTGGCCCTCCTGCTGCACTTCCTTCTGCTTGGGATGCTACACTCCTGAGCTTGCAGCAGGTGATCCATGAATATCAACCAACAGTCTTGGGCCCCCCAGCCCTCTAGGGCTGTATCCCATGGAACCTTACTAAGCAGGCTCCTGGAGAGGCCAAAGTCTGCTCTTCTGAAGTCCAGGGCAGTGAGCTTGCTGCACGCTCTTCTCACTGTCCTGAGGATCTCAGATTCGAGCATATCATGATCACTGCATCCAAGGCTGCCCTGGAGCGTCACATTTCCAACGAGCCCTTCCCTGTTGGTGAGAATGAGGTCAAGCATGGCACCTCTCCTTGTCGGCTCCTCTATTACTTGCAGAAGGAAGTGGTCTTCTACACAATTGAGGAACCTCTTGGATTGCTTGTGCTGGGACGTACCATCCTTCCAACAGATGCCAGGGTTGTTGAAATCCCCCATGAGGACAAGGGCCTGTGAGCGTGAGGCTTTTCCTATCTGTCTATAGAGTGCTTCATCTGCAGGTCCTCCTTGATCAGGCAGTCTTTAACAGATACCATAGTAATGTCTCCCATCGCTGTTCTCCCTTTAACCCTGACCCACAAACTCTCTGTGGTCTGCTCACCTGTCCCCAGACAGAGTTGCATACTCTCCAGCCTATACCTAACATAAAGGGCAACCCCCCCTCCCCGCCTGCCAGGCCTATCTTTTCTAAAGAGCCTGTAACCTTTCATTCCAACACTCCAGTCATAGGAGCCATCCCACCATGTTTCTGTGATGTCTACTGTATCACACTCCCATAGATGTGTGCACATCTCTAATTCCTCTTGTTTGTTCCCCATGCTACCGGCATTTGTATAGAGGCATCTGAGACAAACTCCAAATGAAGCCGGCTCATTGCCTGGAGCCGCCGGAAAATCTCTACATTGCTCTGATCATTTATTATAGGTGCTGGCAACTGACTGGGTGTGTTGGAATGGAATGATTCCTCCCTCCCCCAGCACATCTAGTTTAAAGCATCCCTGACCATTCTGGCAAGCCTCCTACCAAAATCGCTCCTCCCCTTGTCAGCCCTCAATAGACCTGGCCTACTAAATTGAGTCCTGTGTTCTAGATACCCAAACCCCTGACTATGACACCACCCTTCTAACCATTTATTAACCTGGCCAATCCTTCTAGCTTTTTTAAAGTCCTCCCCTTCATCCTGGAGAATGGATGAAAAGACAATCTGAGCTCCAGAGCCCCTAACCACCTCCCCCAGGGCTCTGTAGTACTTATTTATGTTCCCCAGGCTACTGCTATCTATATCCCTAGCACCCACATGTATCACCAGGAGTGGGTAATAGTCCGTGGGTTGTTCTAGAGCAGGCAGCCTCTCTGACACATCCCTGATCTCTGCCTCTGGTAGGCAACACACCTCCCTTGAGACCGGGTCAGGCCGACAGATGAGTGCTTCTGTCCCTTTCAGTGTAGAGCCCCCTAGTACTACGACCGCCACTTTTTCCTACCAGCACCAGTAGAGATCTTTACCAGGGCATCAGCCGGCTGTTTCTGGTTCGAGTGCATTTCCTTATTAGCCCCCTGCAGGACAGCAAAGCGGTTCTGCGTGGGGACAGGGGATTTAGGGGGAAGCCCCTCGCTTTGGTTGTCCTTTTCCTCCTTTTTTGTTGCTTTTGTCACTAATTTCCAGTTTCCCAGGTTAACGGCCTCCTTCTTTCCTTCATGAGCTAGAGGTGAAGCTCGAGGCCCCTGCACAGTTTGGGCCTGGAGCAAGCATTCCTGCTTCCTCTCAGCTTCCCTGACATCTCGCAGTCTATTGACAGCATCCCGCAGCTCAGCCCCTTCTGCAGGAGGACCTCCACCAGGGAGCACCGAGTGCAGCCCTGCCCATTGCGCTCCCTCCCATCACCAGACCAGTGCAGGCACTCTCTACACCCTGAGCTCTGCACTGCAGCCTCCCCTCTCATCGGCTCTGTCTGGTTGCCTACGCGGCCACCGCCGGGGCAGCCAGAGCAGAGCTCCCGGACTGGGCCCTGATCATAAGATGAGTGCTCACCATCCCGCTCCAACTGCCGCGCGAACTGCCTCGACCTGCTCTGCTCGCCGCGCTCCCTGGGGCAGGTTTTTAACCAATCAGCGCTGGTGCCGCTTCTTCAGGCTCCGTCCCATGTGAGTCAGCTGCTCGCTCTCGTCAGCTGAGCTGCCGGCTCCTGGGCAGGCCCTGTCGAGGACTTGAGGCTCCCTCGGTGGCTCTCGTCGCTCTGAGTTGAGGCTCCTGGACCTTAAAGCTTTCTCACTTTCTCCTTCTGTTCCCAAATACAAGTATGTACTTTCTCAAGATGGTTTGCTGGCAGGAAGGAAGCTCTTCTACATCATGTCGCTAACACCAGTGTTCAGCACAACTGCAATACTGGGGATAACTCAGGATTATCCTGGTGACTGTGCTGCTAGAACAGCAGCTTTCAGTCACGTGGTTGATTTCTTGCTCAATCTGTTTTACACTCATGCTGCTGTAGCAAGAGCCATGGCAGAACAGCTTTTGCGTTTGAGCACACGCAATCGATATGAAAAGTGAGGGAGACGCGTAATAACCAAACTGAGCTCTACCTTTCTCAGGAGCAAAAATAATTTACTCATCTGTTCTACAGATGTTAAATCTGTCATTTGCAGTAAATATCCATCCAGTGGATGCTTGCTTATATCACCAATTTTGTATAAAATGGTTAGCAAGGCCTTACAGGCAGTTACTCTTATGAGTTCCTTCACAATAAGTAAGGGTAATTCTGTTCACCTGCTTTACAGTAGATGCACATTAACTGTTCAGCCATGTCAGTATTTAAGGATGAAAGTATAAATAATACTTTTGTTTATATGTAGAATGGCAAATATTAAAGGAAAGGGAGACTGACTACACATCATGGTTGACATTTTATTATCCAGAAAAGGCAAAAGTACCAGGTTGGTTATTACAGTTGCCAAATGACATCTACGGGAAAACTCAGCTGTAGAACTAGAAAACTGCTAGAAAGGACAACAAAAGATATCTTGGGGATTTTATTTGGTTTTGTTTTCCATATTAAACTTCAAAATCAAATACACTTAACTCATCTTTGAAGTATTTTAGCTTTAAAATTTTTATGAACACTCTTACTTTCTGTTGTTTCAAATACATAATCTGATACTTCTCTGTTAGCTGTTTTGAAGTGGGTTATAAGAACTTTACAAGAGATGCACACTTATTAAAAAAAAATCCCCTTAATTGGAAGGATACAAAGACAATATAATTTTGTTGTCCTGTTCAAAAATTCTGGTTGCCTTTTGCAATTCAGGATGGCTGCAGTCTATTTGTCCTTTTCCCATCAGGATACTGCATAATGATGAACTCTGCAGCATGTACAGAAATTGTTCTCAAGCCTGTGTTAACAGTCCTGATAATGTATTTTTTAGGTTTCCTCTACGCTCAGAACAGTGCCAAACGCAGTATTAAAGAGCGACTTATGAAGCTCTTGCCCTGCTCGGCTGCCAAAACGACCTCTCCTGTTACTCAAAGCAAGTTTTATTTTTAATTTGACTTTTTTTTTAGGTTGCATGCATCAGAAGTTATACTTTCATTAACTGCTAATTTGAGAGACAAGATACGTGCTGAAATAAATGTATGCTCTGTTGCGGTTTAAAATAAAGTGATGAACAGATTTGTGGGTTGGTAACAGATTTGTCTATGCAGAGCACTATGGCAGTATACCAAGGCCAGGGTCCGCTGCGTAGGAGCTGCTGGGTTGGCACGTATGCTCTGGAAATGATTCAATTAAATACCTGCTCTCAATGTATTTGAAAAGTGGTATCTTTTCATTTACGTGTGTGCATGTGTCTGTGTATGCTTGCTATCCAATACACATGATAGTATCAGCAGTACTAGTCTGGGAGGAAAGACTTGTCTCAGCGGGTTTTGACTAAATTAAACTATTTAGAGAATGCAACTTAAAGTCTGCATTTGAGAGAAAAATAGTGAGATTGAAAAAAAAGTATGTGAATGTGGAGATATAGGAAAAGCACACTGACACTACCTTTGATGTTTTGATATGCTGTGAGGAAGTAACATTTCTCTAGGATAGCTAACAGATAAAAACAGGGGGAGTGAAGGAGAAAGTGAGCCGTACAAAGGTGCATAAACCTAGAGATTCATTTTAGTAATAAAACTAATGTCTTCCTTTATAAATTGGCTACTATAAATGATTTTAAAATATCCTTGTGTACCCAATTTCGTCTAGCTTAATTTGGCTTTATTCTAGGCACTAATCTAAGCACTTAAAATTAGAAGATCAGTGGTCCTTATGGTTCCTATATGTGGTGCCTATATGTGTGGTTCCTCTTCTGATAAAGCATCTCAATCAAAGGTGAAAGAAAAACTTCCAGAAGCAGTTCCCCACGTCCAGTGAATACTTGAAAACCCAAGGCAACTTGGGTATGAACACAGGACCCTATTAAGTGTCTGGACCTCAGTGGTATGGATCTAGGCTTTCACTTTGCTGCCCCACATCACTGCCTTTCATGCTTCTCTAGAGAGAAGACAGTGGTGCTTGCTTTCTTTTCTAAGTGTTTGAGGTCTCAAAGATGAGAAGGACTAAAGATGTGATTTTTTTTCACGGTGCTTCAACTGATGTTTTATTTGAAAATGCGATAGCTTAACCTGGTCCATTACTGTCATGACACCCAGTAGGAATTAATTATGTAAAAGTTGCTTTCAGCTACAAGGCCTGAATAATATAGTTTTAGACTATAAAAGGCATCATAGAATCAAAAATTGACTTGAGTAATAAGGGTTATTGTATTAACTTGTATTAAATATTTCATATTGGAGAACCAAAACATAAAACCAGATTAATTTGACATTTTTCCATGTACTCGTCATTAATGAAGTGCTATGTTAAGTATGAATGTTATAGTAAGTGAAAATATTACATTAAATAAGAATATCATTGTAGACACATTGTTATTATACCACTTTGACATGTGATATTTGATTTCTGCTAACATAAAATAAGCAACATGATAATGTACTAGGAATGAAGCCAACGCTACCTACAATAACAACCACATTAATGTGAATTCCTTAGAAATTTTAAGGGGAATATTTTTAAAACTAGTACTTTGTTGAAATATAAATAGCATGAATTTGCACTTCTGCTCTTAATGTCTATGAATATATGCAGACAAAGGTTACCTGTGGTTTAGCTTAGTAAAATTAAACTTAAATCCATCCTTCTTTAGCTAAAGGCATGTGCTAGAGATAGGACTAGACTCAAGAATGGTTTTGGAAAGGAAAAGCATGTTTGCATGCGGTTATTAGATTCGGGAGCTATAATTTGGGTTTTGTGCAGGCAAATGCATGGGCACAATTTTTACGGTATGAATTGAGGCCTGACTTTGGACTTGCCTCTCCAGCTGCCATTATTTGAAGCGTATGTGTGCTTTTTGCATTGCTTTTTTTCATTTTGTTCTTTAATGAATAATGAAAGGTTCAAAGCATAGCTCCTGTGGGAAATACATTGAAAACTGTCCTTACTATTTAGCTAGAACAAAGCTACTAATCAATGAAGTCAGTAAGAATATTTTGTTCAATATATTGAGTGAATATGAACATGTTTCTGGTTTTCAGTTTACATATGTTAGCCTTCTATAAAATAAATAAAGAACCCTCAACTTTCTTAGGCTGAAGAAACTACAGAACTGAAATAACTATTTTTTTGCTAATGCTGTAGAAATCATTCATGTTTGGAAGTAGATATATTTTCACACATTTTCACTGTATATTTTCAATGTGTATAGTTTTGCATTTTTTTTTCCCAGCCTGGATAATGGTAGCCATAAGTGTGAAGAAAAAACTTAAACTCCTGCAACTCATAAATGCTATAGTATTTTAATCTGCATACTTGGCACATTTTAAGGAAGTTTATGGTGATTTTATTTTTTTATTATATCGGTCAGAGTCTAGAGAAATAGAGTGTGAAAAGAGTGTTATAGTGAACCTTTTAATTACAGAAAAGCATCATCACCACACTGCAGTCTTCTACATTATCACCGTATCATTAAAACACTATAAAAATGTTTATTATTAAGGAAATGCCAAACACTGTACTCAGCATCACATTGTCTGGCCTTTATCTCTAGCCTCGCATCCATGATGCATATTCATTTTGCTTCTAGAAAAGCTTGTAGATGTCTCTCTAGGTAGCCAGATGTTTCACGAATGGATGCTCAGGGAGCTCATTTCCAGTTAAGTCCCCTTCTATCTAAACAGTGGTCCATTTAAATTCCATATAACTCTTGGAATATAAAATATAAGTGACTTCAAGTATGTTTATTCTCAGATTGATTCTCTTGCGAATTTAGAATAAGCACCTGGTGTTGACTTGCAGTTGACAAAAGACGAATAAAATAATCGGCTGCATATCTGCAGCCTGACATTGCTACAGATACTTCAGTGACTGTATAGGGAATATAAAAAGATTAATCCCTTAAAACATGATGGAAAGGATTTAGGAACTGTGCAAAATAAACCCTGGCTCATAGCATCATAGAATCATAGAATAGTTAGGGTTGGAAAGGACCTTAAGATCATCTAGTTCCAATCCCCCTGCCATGGGCAGGGACACCTCACACTAAATCATGCCACCCAAGGCTATGCAGTTTTATGAAGGTTTAACCAAATACTTTATATATTATGATTATTTCTATTTAGTGTGTTCAATTTTTTTTGTTTAACTGAACTATATATTCTGATGCCAGATTTCTCCCAAGCAGCTGAAAGTTATTATTACTGCATTGTAGCACAACAGAAATACGTGAAGATGTAAGCATAGTACTGTTTTAATGCAGTATCCTAATATTGTGCTCTTATGAAAACTGAACTGAATAAAATTTATTTTAAGAATGCAGTCCCACAGTGACAGTTGAACATGCTGTCTCAAGTTACATTTCTATAGTCAGTATAACTCTTAAACCGTAATAAGGCAGTGATTTGATTAGTCTGCAGTACTACACAATAATACTGAGAGTACTTAAGATGGATATGCACATTCATATTTTTATCAGGCATACTGTTGGCACCCTATAGAAAAAAAAAATCATACTATTAGTTTCTTTAGCTATTGTATTGAACTTTCACATTTAAAACGCTACCTGGAAAAAATGCATTGCTGTCTCTCATTGTTTAGGGCTGGACTCAACTATAAGACTTGAATGTGAATAACCTATTTTTATTCACCTATTGATGAGATCAGTGAAGTCATCTTGTTCCCCACTTAGGCTGCTCACCACAAATAATCATGTTTGCCTGAAAGGTTTTGTTATACCATTCTGAAAGTAAGGTCTACTGTTGAATGTGCGGCATCATTCTCACATGCTTTCCAAATCACAACTTCACAGTAAAAGGAGGACACTGAAAATCCAAGTCTGATAAAGTGAATTCACACCTATTAACTAACCAAGGAAAAATTTCTAGTATCCTGGAGTCACTGAAGTTTAATAAAATTGCTCTCTTTGCTCCGAGAGTGATAGAAACAGAAAAGCCATACTGAATGTGTCATGCATGCCCTTGCAGAATGTTGGCTTTTCGGTTTATTGCTATTTGTACTGATGTGATAATATCCAGACCACTGGATCTTCATTGTTGTTCCCTGTTCCGTGCAGCCACAGAAGCAGATCAGGTACCCTTTCCCTCTGAGTTTAAAATGAACATGTCATTTGTCTTTAAAGTTGCAAAAGATGTTCTGTAAGAGAATGTCATTTAACTTTTTTTTTCTCTGCAAGGATTAGATAGTTCTGTATCCTATATTTCTTGTTGAGCTTTCCTTTTCCATCTCTTGTATTCTGCAGACACTGTAGAAGATGAAATGGAAATGGCCACAGTACGACATAGACCTGAAGCTCTTGAACTTCTGGAAGCACAGAGTAAATTCACAAAGAAGGAACTTCAGATCTTATATAGAGGTTTCAAGAATGTAAGCACTTTCTTTTTTAATTTACCATCTGTTTACTGGATAGGCCACTGCATCTCCATCAATATGAGAATGACTGACACTGAAGCTCATGGAATCAGTAGCTAAATATTGCATGTCGGGTCAGGTGAGGAAACAACCACTCTGCAACACCTGAGCTGTTTAATGACCAAAAGGTGTAGACAAATTAAAAAAGTATCCAGAAGAAAATAATTATAATTTAGTATAATAGGACTTTGTTCAAATACAGATTAAAAATTGTGTTGAGGTAGTTTGTCTAAAAATGCAATAATGGGAGAGAATGTAAGTCCTGAAGAATTTGTTTGGTAAAGAAGAAAGATTTTGATTTTTGTGTTCACAGTAGCTATCACAAGAAGTAATTGGTTTAAACTGCACTAGAGTGATTTTTTTTTTTGTTAGGGGAACAGCAGCAGGTGACTTCTTTAGTCCTTTCTAGTTCTGTAATCTAAATCTGTAAATTAGTTTGATCCCTTTACTAGGAGTCATTCATAGCAATATATGATATCTGCATTCTATTGGCAGGCCAAACATTTTTAGTTGGCAGGGATCCCCACTGAGGACCTCAGTACATGGGTACAGTCTGTCTTCTTTTCCAGCATGTACTTGCTGTCCTCTGGTGCTGGGTTTGTTGTTGATATGTGAGGCATCCATGGGTAGAACAGCAGAGAAATAACACGCAAAAAGGTTTTAGTAATTAATATTAAATTCTGGCTCTATACTAAAATTAAGAGGTGCCCTGATTTTATTAATACTATATGTTAAAAAAAAAGCCTGTTAAAAAAAGCTTTTTTCTCTCTGTTTTCCTCTACTCTTTCATGTGATTAACAATTCTGTAGGATATTACATGCAAGTAACATTGGATAGAAAATACTTGATATTAAAAAAATGAATAATAGAAATACTTGTGAATAATTTGTGTGTAATCTGTGGACTCAGTTGTGAATACTGCAGCTGTGCTAAGGTGCTAAGTCTTCTGCTGAGCTGAAGACAAAGATGAATTTAATTGCATTTATCACCTTTATATTTAGTTTTTCTTTCACCCTTACAAAAGGGTTGCCTTCTTGACCTTGGCATTTACTATTCAAATGAAATCGTGTAACAAAGTATAATAATGCTAAAAAGACGATAAAGGTCATCTGTGGAATCAGAAGGAATATTTTCAATAGCTTGTACAAGGACAAGTGTAAATCTTGCAGAATTCTTAGTTAACATGTATTTTATAATGAAAGCAAGCCATGCAAAAGGATGTTTTAAAAATACATTTTTATCAGAAGCTTACAATGCAAGTAAAATATGGAGTCACTTAATGTGTCCTGTCTATATATCATCCTCAGTTCCAGAAGGTATATAATGCTGGCGTGTTAGTGATTAACAGTGATTGCTCTTAAAAGCCTTTCATTTCCTCAGGGTACCAGAGAACATTCCCCTGCTAATGACAGTATTCCCTAGGCATTGCAAATCATTAACTAATGTCCCTAGATCTAAGGCAAAAAAGTACAAGCTATAGTAGATAAAATAAGCCTTCTTTCTGTTTCTCCAAGAATGATTATTTTTAGACTCTCAGAAATGAAGGATCTTTATAATTCTCTGTGTAATATGAGGTATGGAAAAAGAGAATACGTTATAAGGAAGTATTTCAATTGATTACCTTTTTATCACTTTTGAAAAGAGGAATCCAGATGTTTGTATGCTTCTGTGTTCTAAGATGTAAGTTCTACTTACATCAAAAGAGCGTCTATGGTAATAACTTGTAATACATCTTTATTCAGTGTTTCATTTCCTTATCAGTACATGATAATTCAAGACATGCATGTATAAATATCATTGACTATATAAAATTAATAAGCATGGTCTTCAGGGTTTTGGTTTTTTTTAATATAATTGCAAAGTTATCAATTCCTTTCGAAAATGCTGTAAAGCATGCCCAAGGCTAGCGACTGTTATAAATCTGTTTAAAGACAGTCTTTAGCCAAGAGACTTCAGAAATGAAGGATTTCAAAACTTTCACTTGAGTTCATGTTTGTTTTGTTTCTTATATTTATCGGTTTCTACTGCAAAATTTGGTGCTAGGTCACAATTCCTTTCTTCCCCTGACAGTGATCAGTCACCTGCTTCTGCCTGCCACAGGCCACCTCCCTTCTCATTCCACTTCTTTCAGATCCAGCTGAATGCTATCCTGCCAATATCTCCTCCCATGTATGTTTTATGTGTGTGTTTCATGCACCAATATATGCTGGTAACCACTGAGCTAGAAAGCAGCCTTGCTTTTTGAGGATGAGCCAACAATGTGCCTTTGTGGCAAGGAAGGCAAACGGTATCCTGGGCTGCATTAGGAAAGATATTGCCAGCAGGTGTAGGGAGGTGATTCTTCTCCTCTGCTCAGCACTGGTGGGGCCACACCTGGAGTGCTGTGTCTAGTTCTGGGCTTCCCAGTAACAGAGGCATCAGTATACTGGAGAGGGTCCAGCGAAGGGTCACGAAGATGACTAAGGGACTGGAGCACCTCTCCTGTGAGGAAAGTTTAAAAGATGGGTCTGATCAGCCTCAAAAAGAGAAGGATCAGGTTGATCTTATCAACATATATAATCATAGAATCACAGAAAGGTTTGAGTTGGAAGGGACCTTCAAGATCATCTAGTTCCAACCCCCCTACCAGGGGCAGGGACACCTTCCACTAGACCAGGTTGCTCAAAGCCCTATCCAACCTGGCCTTGAACACTTCCAGGGATGGGGCAGCTGCAGCTTCTCTGGACAACCTCCGCCAGTGTCTCACCACTCTCATAGTGAAGAATTTCTTCCTAACATCTAATCTAAATCTCCTCTTTGTCAGTTTAAAGCCACTCCCCCTTGTCCTGTCACTGGCTGTCCTTGTAAACCTTTAAGGATATTTTCATGGATTTGATTTTCCAGTGTAGACAAATTACATGCCAAATCCAGGAAAATGTAATTCAGGCAGAAGGCGCACAGGGTCTCAGAAGCATTTCTGTGTATATGTAGACGCCTGCAAGCCTTACAAAGTCTCAGATCACACTGTAGTATACCTGATGCTCTAGGATGCAAGAGTAGAGTGTAATTGCAGGAAAGGCCCAAATAGCACTAAAATGCTTGTCATGACAGTGGCTATTTAGGTAGCAGTCAAGCTCAACATTTAAAATACAGGAGATACACTAAAGAAAACAGAAGGTGGGACAGGCACTTTCAGATGACCTAGAGAAAGCATGAACTTATGCCTGTATTCGGTGATTTAGCCATTTTGAAATTTCTATACTATCCTTGAAAAATGAGTTTAACAGAAGTCTGAAGCCCTCCCCAGTCTCAAAAGTTCGTCACCAGCACTCTAGTTTTACAATCTTCCTGCACTCTTGTTGATGAATTGTTGCTCAGCTGCCATCACAGTAGGACCTTTCCATTTTGTATTTGGCTTCCTGTTACTCCATTTCTTGTAAATTGAACTTGTGATTGCTTCAGTCATTAACCTTTCAAACCAATAGCTCTGTGGCAGGCCTAGTACAAGTGGTACTTCACAATAAATTGTACAGACTATCAAGCATGCACTCAACATGTGGTCTGTCTTTCTCTTCTGTCCGTTGATAGGTCTCTCACAGTTTTAAAAATGTCCCTGAGCTATGGCACATTTCCATTTTAAGAATACTTAGATAATGCATTTGCTGCAGAAAAGATGCTTCTGTGCTAAATGTAAATATTAATGATCTTTACATTTTGGTTGATTATGCTTATAAAAAATAACAAACCTATAGAACTGTGTGTTGGAAAACTACTATACTTTCCCAGAAAAGTGAAAGAATTTTTGACAAACATTTATCTTACCCAGCCGTATATCAGAGAAAGTGTAAATTGAAGTTGTGCATGCATAAAAACGTCCCTGGATACATACTGTAGCTTTAAATTGTCAGCTTCATATTTGTGACATTTATTGGGAGAACATTTCTCAGCCACCTTTCTTCCCTATTGCTGTTAGCAAATGAGGCAACAATGACAGTAAGAAAATAACTCTGATAATGTTACAGCTCAAAGATAGGTTCACCCATCACACTACCTATCCATATAAGAATACAATTGTGCATAACTCAAAATATGCTAATTTATTCAAAGATTTTTCCACTTCAGCTATGGTTAGATGGAAGCAGTATATAACTATATGTTGTGAGTCTTGCAGAAATTTTAATGAAAACTCACAGGTTATAAATCTCATTTATTGATTGTCTAGAATATTTGGCTTTTGCATGACAAAATACAACTATTCTCATTGTCCTTTTCTGGAAAATTCCTTTTCTTTGTTTTTCTGTTAGTATCTTACAGGAAAAAAATAAAAAAAGAGAAAGTGCTTGTTTTATCTAATTGACTATATTCCCAATCTAATGAGTAGGAAATAAAAACATACAGTTCATGTCACGCAGATTTATCCTTTAAGGTATACATGCATATTTATTGTAAGAATATTCATAGGATATTTTTGATAACTTGAACTAGGTGACCTCTAGAGTTCTCTTCCTGTGAATAGTTCCACCAGTGTGTGATCTGAACTGCCACATTCTGATAAGTAATTTAATATACAGAATTAATTGGTGGTTTCAAACCGATTCTGTTTCTGTATTGTGCATAGCAGGCCAATCCCCTCAACACTTCAGTACACTTACGATGTGAGTATTCCCATGTCATGAGTTTCAACAAGTGAACAAAAAAAATATAGATTTGATAAAAGACTTGGAAAAATTAAGTTGGTCCATTAGAATATTTTTTTCTGTATAAGTGTTTTCTCTACACCTGCGATATTTTGTTTAATGATGAAGATGGTTAGGTATATACTGTGCATTTTTCAGTACATGCAATAGCTTGTGCAAAACCTGAAGCATCTGAATGTTCTAAGCCTGGTTTAAGATTTCTTTGTATGCATGATATTCTAGAAACATTAAATATGTTTGGTTTGTTCATTGTAATTGGAAATTACTTGATAAGAAATGAGATATGAGAAATGCATCTCAGTGTCCTAAACACTGATTTTTATGTTTACAGCTATTCTGTTTGCACAGCCTCTTATCTAGGACTACTAAGGATGTACAGTTTTGTCTTTCACTTTTGTCTTTCAAATGTAGTTTCTATGATTAATCAATGACTTGATTAGAATTTCTTTAGTACAAATGGAAATGTGTCTCTTTGTGAGACAGGAAAAGCTGACAAGGAACACTGGCATCTAACTTTAAAAAAGACTAAGAAAATGGGTGGTTGTCAAGAGTTTGAATACCACTGTGATCATCCGAAAAGAGTTTTAAAGTCCATTCCGTTTTCCTTGCTTGCTTACTTACTTAAACTTTTCCACTTGTTCCAAAGCATGACAAGGAGCAAAGACAACATAATGCTCTTAGTTTATGTCTCAGGAACACCATGTATTATGAGACACAAGATTTCATACTATGAGAAATGACACTTCAGCTTGGAACAGCTATCTCTGAGTCATCAATGTCCCCCATCTCACAATCAATGGGATATTTTCAGTTCATTGTGATCCCATTGAGTTCCACACTGAATCCATGTGTTTGTATTGTAATGAATAAAGGCAGATTCAAGATTAATAGAGACCAGAATAGAGAGAAAAGGCAAAACTGAGTACAAACGACAATCACACTAGTACAAGAGTATTTTGCCACTCACATAGGTCCTCCAAAGCTTGTTGTTGTAGATCAGGTAGCTTAGAACTTAAATATGCTTTTCACCCTTCCCATGGAGACAGCAAGGAATATTTGATTTCACCAGCAGTCAGTACAATTGCTTTTCCCTCAAGATTTGACAGCTATCTGTACTTCTTGGGTTACACAGGATTTAATCTTAGCAAGAACAGGATCTTTTTAGATGAAGACTTTCTTCTGACTGAATAGAAGAGAGCCTGGAAGAAAAATATATGTCAGTTAAATGTTCCCACCTAGTTCTCTTGGCTAACATGAAACAACATTTAAGCCATTTAGCCTATATCCCTCTGTGACTGAATATCAAACAGGGGATGGGGTCGCTCTACTGGATAACAGTGCATGAAATGTGCTCATTGTGCTGTAAGTTTTTACAGAGGTGCTGACTGTTCTGAAAAAGCTCTGTATGAATAGTAGTGTGGGTAAAAAGATGATGTGTATACAAACAAGCATGAGTCATGCCTCATGCATATGAATCTGCTAAATTCATAGCATAGAAATGCCAATAAAATGGGAAAAATCGAGGAAGTTCTAAATCTTAATAGAAAATCAGATAGTGATTATAAACACTGAAAATTAACAACTTCTCATGTTAGAAAACTCTTGTGACTTGCTTAGCCTTAATAAACTAAAGAATAGACATCAGCATGATGAAACTCCAAGCAGGTAAACCTAGGAGTTTGTCAACAAAATATGTCAACAGCCAGATTTCTGTGAATCTATCTTCTTCTACCTTAAGAGAGTTCCTGAAGACATGTGTAATACACATAGCTCAAAACCCCATTTTTTTAAAAATTGAGTTATTATTTACCAGCTGTGCTTCAGATCAATTGTTTTCTCAACTTGAGGTGACAGAAGAAAAACTTAAAAACCAAAAACAAAACCACGAAACTTGGCAGAATTTTGTTATTTTGTTTCAAAAGCACTGGCATTTATTTACTAGGGGCTTAGAGGGAATTTTTTCATATTTCAAACAAGGCTATGTGAAAATCTTTTAACAAACTGAGCAATAAATAGCGCTTACATTCATTATATATTTCCATTGGGAGTTAGTGAGTCAGGAAACTTTTCAAATAGAAAAGTGAAAATAATTTGGAGGTACAGTTTGACAGATCTAGTGTATAGTTGTCAGTCGTCGCAAATTTACATTTGTGTTCAGCTTAATGCGTTCAGCAGAGATATTTGTTTCATTTAGTCTCGCAGTTGCTGGCAAAGATTGAAATCTTCTTTTTGAAAGTTAATAATGAACTTGGTCTCTACACTTCTATTCATCTCATGACTTACGGCTGTTCTTGGAGATACTTCATGTTGTGTTCATTTGGGAAAACTGTCATCTAGTGTACCAAGGACTGTCTTTGTAATAGTGATTGCTTACTTCTGAATTATCTCTGAAAAAATGTAGATGCCAAGTCGCTAATAAGCAGCATATAAAAAGAGCACCCAGTATCTATAATAGTCCAGAGCATCAAATACCTCTGAAGTTATTCTTTACTCTAAAAATGTCAATATTATGTTCTAGTGAAATTCTATTCCTCTGTGTGCTAGTCAGCCCTGCCTATTTGAAATGGGCAGTACCCTGTCCTGTGCACTCTCATGGGGGCTCATGGTAAGGCATGGCATCATTCATGCCAGGATGACACTTGATGCATGGTATATTCCTTCTGCTCTGCCAGCCAGCTGCTCAGTGTAACTCATCTTCTGGTAGAGCTGTTTTCTACCACAGAGATTTCATGTGTGATATCTGAGGAATATAAATTTTAATGTACTAGAATATGAGCATCAAAATATCTTCTTTGGCTACAGCCCATGCAGTTAATTTTTGCTGCATCTGGAATAAACGTTACCAAACTTGGTACTGGAGTTATATAAATTGTTGGATTTTGGTTTCTGGGTAATAAAAGGTAACACTTGGTGCAATGCAGCACTGATAATCCTGTCATTTAAAAATTTAGTGAATAGACACCTCTTATTCCCCTTTCTCCCACTTGTCCCCGTTTCTTCATGAAGTGAGATGAATACTAACTGCACTGCTATAAACACTGCACAGCTAAAATGTCAGTTGAGAAAACAGGATTCAAAAATCTCTTTACTTGTATTTTTTGCTACTGATTTTCTTACTTTTAAAGAGGTTTTATGTAAAACAATTCTGTAGTAAATCCTGTACTAAGTTATCTTGCTGTTGCACTGCAGTTCAGGGGCACAAAGAGGACACATGTATTTTCAGATGGGCATCCTAAGCCTGTAAAATGAGAGAAGAGGGAGTAAATACATATTCTAGTGATCCTGCTGGATGTAGCAGTTCATCTGTTTCGGTCCTGAATACTTCAAAATTTTATAGTCAAAGTCTTATATGTGCTGCACTCAGGGATCTGTTCTGAATACCAGCAAATTCCAAGTAAATTTGGATTTTTGTAATTTTTTTCTTGTTTAAACTCCAGCACAATTTAAAATCAGCAGTGTGTAAGTTTCATCAGAAAGCAGTGAAACACATCAGAAGTCCATTCTTGAGTTCTACAGAATTAATTTCTGATTAGAAATGTCTTTAGATCTATATATATGCTGAAAATAAACTCTTGTAAGTCTTCAAATAAAACAGCAAATCACAAGTAACAAAGCATTAAGGTCAAGTCATTCAGTATCATAGAAGTTTATTACAAGTTTTGTGCCAACTTGCATTTTCCTTCGAGTGAAAGTCTAAAATCCATTATCTGACAGAGCCTATATTCTTTAGATCAGCTGGACATTTGCACAGTTGCTCTCTGCTCTGTTGTTAACTTTCAAGTAAGGGAATTTATTCAACCCAATCAGTTCCATTGTGGAATATACTTAAAGGGCCTTAGATATGGTGAGGATAACAGAAGAAGTAGGAGCCAGTAATTCAGAAGATGGCATGATTCAGTAAACACAGCATGAAACTAGAAGTGAAAAGACCAGCCTTTTGGCTCTCTGGCTGGCTTACTGACTGGCACACACCTTTAAAAGCTTTAACTGTCACACTTAAAAAGCCTTCTGGGTTGCAAAAATGCTTTATACCAGAGCTTTGCTGCCTGCCTGGGCTCCACATTGACAACTGCCTAATTTAATGTCTCTGGTCTGACAGCCAAAACCTTTAGAGCATCCCTAGCTATCTGAGAGATGCTTCCCAGCCTCCTCTAGTAGGCCCTGGGAACAAAGTGGGGAGCAACAGTGGGGGAGCTGGTGGCTGTGGGAAACTGAACTTTCCCAGGAGCTGGAGATAGCAAAGTTCATCCTTTGAACTTCAAAGTTCAGAAAAATGAAGGAGAGAAAAATGAACACTGAATCCCTCAGCGTTAAGACTAAATGTGTGGTTTGTGGGCAGCATATTTGAGCGAGACTGTCTAGCCCACCATAACCAAGCTCCGTATCTGTCAAGTGGAAATAACAGTAACCTCATGCCTGAAAAGAGCACTGACCTAGGAAGCACTCTATGTGGTATTTCTAAGAATTATTTACTTGCTCCATTTATGCATCTCTGATGCTGTAACCAGCTTCACTGTGGCCTCACAAAAAGAAGTGTCAAGAATAATTTTTTCAAGTAAACCCCCAGTAGCTGGATAAAACAGTATTTATCTCTGGCACACTATCTACCAGCAATTATAGAACAGACACATGATTTTGCTTGTGATTTAAAACGTCAGCACGAAGCACTGGACCTAGGTGCACAGGAAGCATATTGTGCAGGCTACCAGATTTGGATCAATAGGGAGGAAATCTAGGTTCGATAACTGCCATATTGTCCTGCTGAACAACCCAATTAATCTCACTTTTTTTTTTCACCTCTTTCCTAAGTTTTTAGGGCATAAACTCTCTGTTGGTGTTTCTCCATGTCCTGATTAATGCATCCCTGGTAAAAATGACTGTACCATAGGTGATGCATTACTATTAATAAAGTTTTAAGACCTGTAGTGTTTCTTACCTTCTGCCAGAGCAAGATGAGAAAAGAGTTACACAATATAAAACAGCAAAGAACTTTAATGTGAAAGCAGATGCAAAATTAGATTCATCTTGACACCAGAGAGTAATGGAAAATTTGTTTATTGGTTTTTAACTGATTCTGGATACTTGTAATGCAGCTCCTGAATTTATATTGTTACTCCTCTAGGCTAAAAATCCTGCCTCTTTTAAAGCCAGTTGCAAAAAAATCATTTATTTTAATGGAATGTGCCCAAATGTCATGAAGATTTTTTTTTTTACTCTCTTCATGTGTTTTTCACTACAAGAGTGCCTTCTCAAGGATTCCAGAACCCTAGATAGAAATGTAGCAATTACAGTTTTGTTCAGCTGATTCGTCCCCCACGACATTAACTGTCTGTGATGAAAAGAGCTGAACTGTTCTTACAGTCTGCCAGACAACTGTAATTAAGCAGTAATTGTCTCCAAAATCTTCCAGTCCAGTTCCAGATGAAGATATTCCCATAAGGCAATACCAAAAATGTATATATTAATTTTTAACCAGTAGATGAGCAGGTACCTGTCCTTGTTGCCCTATGCTTGAAAAATCTAATCCTTTTTCTGTTTCTTCAGAATATTTTATTTCTTTACTCCTACATTAGTAAGCCATGAAAAAGTATGCATCCCAGTCAAGACATTCCTGCCATTCAACTGGGAGCGTACCAAGCCTCTTCAGATCTCTCAGTTGTTCAACAGAGGACCTAAACCTGGAGGTTTCATGTTTCGCTCTGCAAACAAGATGCCTTTCTGCATTTGGTTATTGCATTCTGCATTTAAAGTTCCTTGGAGCAGTGTTTCAAGGCACTCTGAGAATTAGTTTTCTGCTTCATTTTCCAGTGAAGACCTAATTAGGATCCTAAAATAGAAGCCCGTCCCTTTTCTATTAATGTAACTGTCTCAACATTAAACAGTCCCTGAACATGCTAGAAGGTTATGCACAGGGATCAGTTATTTTTTCTGTTTCTTATTGCTAAGTAGGATAATTCTCCAGATCTGAGTCTCATATGATCCTTCAGACTTGATCGAATAACCACAATGAATCTGATTTCCAAAACCTCCACTGCACTTGCAGTACTGTTGAAAATAAATAAATCAAGTCATATAGCATCTGCTTTATTGAACAAGAGATGTAGGACCATCCCCTGT
Source organism: Pezoporus flaviventris (assembly GCF_033815535.1). Classification (NCBI taxonomy): domain Eukaryota; kingdom Metazoa; phylum Chordata; class Aves; order Psittaciformes; family Psittacidae; genus Pezoporus; species Pezoporus flaviventris. The sequence continues at coordinate 14,687,476 of NW_026892550.1, read as the reverse complement.
AAAGGAGCCCAAGTTATAACCGCCTTATTTTCTTATTCCATTCTCAGAAGCTGTAGTTCTGGAATGAAGACAAATTTTATGAGCCCATAGCTTAGGTTTTGCAAGACATGCTTATGCCCAGCAATTTCAATCTCAGTTTCCATAGGGAATGATACAACTATGAGAAATTAAAGCTCCTTCTTAGGCCTAGCTCTGTACAATGGATAACTCTTTTTCAGATGTGTCTGATTCTCTATCTTTTTCACTTCTTGTTATTTGTTTTAACTGGGAAATGTCTTTTGACATTTTTTTTTCTTTGTTTCTCTATGCTGTTCATGTTTTCACATTTCACAAAATAGGCCAGAAAATATCAACAACGTTTATTTAGATTTATCTCAGTATTTAGTTCCAATGATTTGACTTATGCTACAAATTTTACATATGCTGCCAAAAGCAGTGTATCGAATGTATCCTATGTTGGAGATATTCAAGGCCCGCCTGGACAAGTTCCTGTGTGATGTACTCTAGGTTACCCTGCTGTTGCAGGAGGGTTGGACTAGATGATCTTTTGAGGTCCCTTCCAACCCTTAGGATTCTGTGATTCTGTGAATATCCACATATGAGACAAGGAAAGCTTCAGAATAGGCTAAAGGACACTTAGGCATTTTGTTTAGATTTGTTTTTGCTGTGCTAAAAAGTTATCAGCTCATATTCCTGACCAAACTTCAAATTCCATTCTGTTGCTTTTCTCATGGCTTTAGAGAGCAATGTAGAAATAATCTGTCATTTGTAAGTAACAATGGTATATCTTTCCCTGTCTTATGGAACCTTTCACTTCTCCTTCTCAACGGCATTTAGATTTATAGCTCAATGTATTTCCATGAAGCCCACTCTGGCCCATGAACAGCAGAGCTCTAGTCGTTAAGTACCATCTTCATATCACGGACCGATGCTTTAAGGAGCCCTTTGGGCAGCAGAATAAAGGAGATGGTGTGATGGGAGTGCAGATATGACAGTGGGGTTTTGGAACATAGAGAAGGGAGCCTGTGATTGAATGTTAGAACAGTTTCCTCCTTAGTGAATCTTCTACTTTTTGAGGGTACAGGGAGCTTGTAGGGAAAGCAAAAGCACCAGCAGAGCTTCTAAATTCTAACTCCCTCATGTAAGAAAAACAAAATAAACCCCCCATGGTATTAATGTAGGGAATTGACATATACTTGACTATTGCTGTTGGGGACTGGTGATGTCCTTCGTTCTGCTGAAGTCAATTGCTTGAACTGTTCTAAGGGAGTGCATCTGAGAGACCAGCACTTGCCAGCAAGGAACTATTCCTCCTCTCACCTGAAATGTCAGTTAATTTGAAGGGACATGATCAAAAACACTCACACAGGAATGTGTGAAAGGCATCTCACACAGAAGCAGTGCTCTCCTAGATACAGCTTTTCGCAAGAGGCTGAGTATTTTGTCTTCGCCGAAGTGTTTACAGCAAGCTACACCACTCAGTATCTGAAGCATGGGTTCTGCTACATTTAGTTTAGTTATAGCTCCTGCCAATTTGTGAAGTCAGGATTGCAAAATCCTCTCCTGCAGTGAGGCCAGAAACAGTAAGTACATTTCAGATGCCAGGGACTCATCCATAAAGTTTGGTGTGTCAGGCTTTGGGGTGACCTTTTAAGTTCAAATCTTTAGTCATATTAGCTGATGTTTTACTGCCAGTGCTAATAATAAGAAACTAAAAATTACACTAGTCAGTGGGATCTTTGCTAAACAAAGAACAGCACTGATTAAAAGCCTGGCTGGCACTTTTCCCAGTGCATAGTGGAAGCAGCCACTGTGTTGATTGTTATTTACTGTGTGAAGCCGCTCATGCTGGGTGTGAGCCAGTTCCTTTATTTCTGCTTGTTTTCCTCTGAAACTGCCATAGCAAGTAGAGGGTGGGAAGAGGCTTTTGTTCATTAGAGTATCTTCCAGTGGAAACTCAAAATCGTGTACATCTTTGCTGTGCCATTTGGAAACATTATTGTAACTCTCCTACGTACTAAATAGAAGAAAGAAATTTTGTATTTTGCGTGGTAAGACAAGGCTTAGAAGGAGTTTTTACATATATTTCACTAGTGGATGTCAATGGAGACTTATGCTACCAAATCCACTCACTTCCACAATGTTCCTAGAAATACAGACTACCACAAATAAGCTATAAAATGACTCCACAGCTCCTGCGGTAGAAATTATAATGCAACAACCTGGGGTGTTGCCTTTGTGAACCTTTAACTGAAGTAATTCCACTGCACTTTTGATCAGGGAGGAAATATCAAAAGGGAGGATATCCCTTTAGACCCAGTAATTAGTGCATTCCATTTGGGAATGCCTCCTATGTTCTAGGTCCTCCTTCAAAAGCTGCTTATGCTTTACACTTGTAACTATAAATAGGCAAATTCATAGGAAGGCTTTAGAGTAGGGACAAAGACTGAAATAACCATCCCTAACCATTTAACAAAAAAACACTTTCCTTTCGCATTACTCACTCTGTCTTTCATCCCATACAGCTTCTACAAAGAAGAGAAAATATTTCTTCACCTCTGTTTCTAGCTTTCAAGGCTCCCAAGTATGTTCAAGTATATAAGACTACAGTATGTTATGTTCTAATCTATAAGGCTTAATTCTGCAATAATTGAGAACAAAATAGTAAGCTGTTTTAGAAAGAAATTTTGGCCTTGAAGTCATCAGATAAATCTGGTCTGAGATGCACCTTTGGTCAACATATTTCATCATTCATCACTGTCTGATTACAGCATCTTTCTATATGTAAACTAAGAACTGCTTCAATAAGGAAAAGATGCTGTGAAAGCTGCTTCTTTTTTATAACCGACTCCTGAGAAAGCTAAAATGAGAAGCCCATCTTTTATCCATCTCTTCCAGTGAAGCCTGCCTCTGCTCATCTTCCCATCTGTGAACATTTCTCAGTAATTAACTGCAGTTTCTTCAACAGGACCCCAAAATGATAGGTGTAAAGATAGAATAAAACCAACTGTCATCCTTTGTGAGTAGTTTGAGATGCTGTCCTGCCAATCACCCTTCCAGTCCTTTGACAAACTGGCTTTTATAGTAGGCAAACAGCAAAGCTCAAGAGGAACACAGAGGTGGGGGAATAATATAATTGCCTGATCAAAAGAGCCAAAGCAGGTATCTCTTCTATAGTCATTGTGATTATCTCCTACACGAACTGATTTCCTAAGAACCCTCAAAGCTCCCATTTGATGTGTTGAGGTTTTGAATGATATGTCTAGACAAAGGAAATTGAATGTTTCTGTTATTCATCTACTTTCAAAAAGAGGTGTTAAAAGGCAGGAGCCCAAATACTGACAATACAGAATTCTAGAAGTTGCCAGTTCAAAGAAGCTCTTCAGAGAAATAACTGTCTATAATACATTACAAAGACACAGGGTTGTTTTATTTTTTCTCTTTTAATTCACAGGAGAAATAACCCCTTGAAACTTTACCAACACCTAATGGACAATATTTATAGTTCAATCTCTGTGAACTCATTGTCCTCTTGGGGGAATCTAACTGTGGCAGAAAAACAGGTGCTCTCCTCTCCCCATATCTTCTTTTGTTATTTCTTCTTCTAGAAGTATTTAGAGCAAAGGAAAAGAAAAAAGAAAAGGAGCATAAATATGTTTGGAATCTTTTTTCTTAATCTGTATTAACGAGTAAAGAAAAAGATCTTTTGAACTACCTAACTATTCCCAAGTTAGTTTTTCCAGTCTTAATTTCTAGTGCTTTGTTCAGCCACATTTCAAATATTTCAAGAGAGAGGGTTTCTCTGACTTAGTGTTTTTTGAGGCTGCTTCAAAAGCTAGTGCATGGCATCTTCTTTAAGCACATATTTTCATGTATTTTTCAGACTACATTCAGTTTTCCTTTAATGACATCAAAACCTTCTTTGCCCCAGAAACCTCATTTTGTTTATATTATCTACCTTGAAGTCCCGCTAAAATAATTTTGCTTTTATTAGCTGCTGCTGGTTTTCCCCTGCTCTTTGTATTTCTCCTACATTGACCAATAATGTGATCTGAACTCCAGCAGTGCCACACATTCCCTTTTCTGGTATGTGTTCTGCCTTTTTATAGAAAAAAAAAACTCAAAACAAAGAGCCCAGTATAAAAAATGAGCCCTGAATTCTAAGAGTACTTTCAGGACAAAAAGTTAATCGCACTAGTAATCACTTAAAAATAAAAAGGCAATGAAATCTATTCCTGATGAATATATGAAAGATAAGTAGATTTATACTTCCTACAAAGAAATTAGTTACAAAATTACAAATTTATTTGTTTAATTTACAATAAATTGCAAACATTTCTTCTCAGCATGCAGCTCTAAAGTTGGTCAAAACTTGATCTTAGCCCTTCTGGTATTTGGTAAATACATTAAAAATGGTAACATAGTAAATAAATTAAAAATGTATTTACCAAATACCAACATATATTTAAAGGTATTCCAAGTAAGTTCAATACAATACTGATTAATTAATGTGCCGAATTATATAAATTTATTAAATCAAATAAATGAAATCATTACATTTCTTAAGCGAAAATGTCAGGCAAGATTCAATGATGAGAGAGAAGAGGCTGTTGCTATCCTCCCAGATCCATCAGCAGAGAGGCTGAAGGTGTGATCAGGTCCTGCAGACAGTTAACTTTGTTCTTCAGTGATTTCAAAAGTTTACTTACATATTTATAGCTGATCATTTGCTGGGCTGGGCATGTCAAGTGCTCAAGGTGCTCAAGGATTCACTTTCACTCCTCTTGTCTTGCAGATACCACTCATGCTGGAGATAGAGTCATGTTTACAGAACTGACTTCAAACATGGTTGAAAAGTTGTTGGAAGTACAGCATGTTTTAACAAATACATACCCAAAGGCAGCTTTTTATAGCAGAAACAATTTTTTTTCTTTTCTTCCCCTCCCTATTTTCCACTCTTCCCCCCACCCCTGTCTTCCTCTGGGAACAGCATCTGGCTATGAATGTTCTTTTCCTCATTTCTTTTCTGGTCTTAGTCTGAAAACTGCATCCCTATTAGAAGGCAGGACTAACTTGAACCATGTTAAATCAGCTGAGATCATACCATTTTATCTCCAATGGAGGTAAAACTGTAGTGAATGAGAAATTCTAGCCCCTACTTTCTTTCCTGTAACATCATTATATTGTTTTGTTTTCATACATAATACAACAGAACTTGCTTTTGATTATTGATCCTGCCCCTCTACTCTGCTCTCGTGAGACCTCACTTGGAGTATTGTGTGCAGTTCTGGTGTCCTCAACATAAAAAGGACATGGAACTGTTGGAACAAGTCCAGGGGAGGGCCACGAGGATGATCGGGGGACTGGAGCACCTCCTGTATGAAGACAGGCTGAGAAAGTTGGGGCTGTTCAGCCTGCTTGGAGACCTCATAGCAGCCTTCCAATATCTGAAGGGGGCCTATAGGGATTCTGGGGAGGGACTTTTTGTTAGGGATAGGACAAGGGGTAACGGGTTAAAACTTAAACAGGGGAAGTTTAGATTGGATATAAGGAAGAAATTCTTTTCTGTAAGGGTGGTGAGGCACTGGAATGGGTTGCCCAGGGAGTTTGTGAATGCTCCATGTCTGGCAGTGTTCAAGTCCAGGTTGGACAGAGCCTTGGGTGATATGGTTTAGTGTGAGGTGTCCCTGCCCATGCAGGGGGGTTGGAACTAGATGATCTTCAGGTCCTTTCCAACCCTAACTGTCTTATGATTCTATGTATTCCCAGTAGGCATACACACATAGAGCACATGTATACATAAAATATACATACCTGTATACATAGCCAGCTGCACAATTCACAGATGCACAGAACAGGCACATAAACACAGGCAGCACCAACAGCCTCCCCTGAGGCTGAGCAGGATAGAGGTCCACAAATGATAATACATACATATGTATACACATAGATACTGTGCATAAGAGCCCTCGAGGCTGTAGCCCCACTGCAGTTGCTGGTACAGGCCATCTCATGTGCACACACAAATCTGGACCGGACTCCCTGGGTCCTAGGAGCCAACCCCACCATGGTGTCATAGTTAGAGACCCACTCACATCCTGGGTCCCAGGTCACATCACCTGCTCACCAGCTCATCCATCTTGCTCTTTTCTAGCACTCACACCCCTGCACATGCTCCAGACAAACAAACTGACTAGCTCACTGTGTACATGTGGACAGGACTTTTTATCCCCTTACCCCTCTATTTTCCTACACTTGTTCCTCTGCCGATCACCTAAATCCCTCCCTTTCCCCACCTCTTCTTTGCTGCTAAACATCCCATAATAAGACCTGTGCAATCCCAAAATGCTCTTCCGCTGCATGCTGGAATGTGTCCACCACAATGAAGCAGCAGTCCTCTTCAGTCCAAGCATTCATCTATCTTGGTGCCCTGACGCTGGGGCTGAGGCTTTCCTGGGACAGCGCCAGGAAGTGCCAGGACAGTGTTTCCCTTCCTCTCTGTCCTTAATTTGGGTTCCTGCTTCCTTTGTACCTCTGTGCTCCTCTGGGCTTGTGGAGCAGGGCCTTTGATGGTCTGGTGGTTCCTGAGATGTCCTGGAAGCAGCTACGGCAGGGCGTTATTTGGGCTCCCCAAGCTGCCATTGTCTCTTTGTGCTCCTCTGTGGGTGCACAGGCGAGCTTTTACCACGTAACCTAACAAAAGCCAGCATTCAGCCAGGAGCAGCATGCTTATAAAATATAAACAGTTTTATTAAGTATAAATAAAATATAAACAAGTTTAGTCTAGAAGTACATTAGGTTGTATTTTTTTTTCTGCTCTGCTTGAAGTATATTCACTGGCCTGCAGACACAACTAAATCATTTTATACCATGTCAGCTGGATATTAGCTAAATTTATGCCGTAAGGCATAATAAAACTCTAAAAAGCCAGCTCCTGCATTGGCCCTAGAGGAAAAAAGGCACAGCAGCCACTGAATTCTCTTCTTCCTGTGTCTGCAAGCTGAAAGATTTTTAGATAAATTTTGGGTATAAACTTCTAACTAGCATTTTTTTCATGTCCTATGACATGACATTATCCGCTACCATTAATTATTTGCGATAAAACGCATTTTGATTAATAGCATACATACTGACTTATATCATCTTCTAATAGTTTTTTTTTAATGTCCAAATAAGTAATTTTTCAATATTGCATCTGCTTGCCAAATTAGCATCACCCCTTTCTTGTGGCCCAGAAGTGTAGCAGTTGTTGAAAGAGCATTGGGTTTTCCTGTTTGCCATGAGAATTTACCATATCGGTGTACCATGTTGCTATCACTTATACTCCCTTGCGCTGGAAATCCTGAATTGCACCTCATTTTTTCCCAGGAAAGGGTTCTCTCTCTGCATCCTTTGGCTTCTGTTACAGAAACAGCACAAAGCAAGATGTGACACAAAGCGAAAATGCAGAATATTAGGAAAGAGAATTGTTTCATGCTTTTCACAAAAGGTGCCAGTTCTTAAAAGTGAGCTGAGATTTTACATCTGTCTGACTGGAAATTTGCATCTATCTGATGACTTCTTGGTTTGATCTTGGATTGTTATGTCTGAAAAATTGAGTAATATTTGGTGATAGCCTGGTAAAGGGTTACTTGTGATGGAGCTTCTGCAAGGAAAGATTAGGATCTGGAAAAGATTTTGAGATGTGGGGATTCAGAGAGGGGCTGTTAAAATGGTTTCTTCAAAAAACTAGGAAACAGAGACTATGTGAGATAGGGCTTGGTGCTCTATTGCAAAGGGAAAGAGAAAAGACAGGTGGAAATAAAGCATCAACCAGAGGAACTAAGAAGAAGCTCTGGGGAGAGCTCTCCTTGCAGAGTGGAGGGAAATGAGTGAAGAAATGACCAGGAACAAGATCCATCCTTCAGCACAACCAAGCCAAGTGGATTAGCAAATCTGGGAAAAAGAGTTTGGGCCACCCTGTGTTGGAGGCAAACTGGGATATTACATTAAATAGCAGGCACTTGAAGTATTTAAAACCAGCTGTTATGAATTTGCAGCTGTAGGAAGGAAAGTTAATTTCCTCAGAAATCTTGACAATGAAATTGCTGTCACCATTGTTTCTCTTTGGCTTTTATATCACTTCCTGTTTTGGGGTTTATTTTGCAACTGTAAACTTTTTTCAGTATAACTTCACCACCCCTGAACAGCCAGTTATTCCAATTCTCATGTGTAAACATGAGATATTTTAATGACCCAGCAGCTTAATCTTAGCAGCACTTAGAATCACATTTGTCATTTCAACAAACTCAAACCATTTTTTTTTAATGTGACACTGCTTGTTTGAGAGAACTTTTTCTGTTTGTCTCTGATCCTCCCACCCTCACCCTTCTGCTTTTGTAACTACTTACTTTCCTGGTTCCCATCACCCTAGGGCTACAGAGCCATTACTTAAGCAGTAACACTGAGAAACAAAATACTGTAATCTGAAGCGAACTGGCAAAACCTAGAGAGGCTACTGAGTGTCAGAGATCTATATTTAGGTTTTGAAAGTGGCAGTTGGTAAGATTTATAAGTCTTGTTGTTTTGGATCAAGTGTCATATCTGTACAAAAAATATCTGCTTGGCTCAGCAACTGCAGTAAAATGTCTGATTAGTGCTGTTCTTGGCAAAAGTCTTCAGGTGGATGTCATGTGAATGTTGTAGGATCATAGAATAGTTAGTGTTGGAAAGGACCTTAAGATCATCTAGTTCCAACCCCCCTCCCATGTCAATGTGTCAGCTTCAGTGTCAGAGCAAAAAGGGGTCCTTTCAGCGTGAGATTCATCTGGTGTTTCTGCTTCTTCCAAGGCATGAGATCATGTTAGACATGTTTCACCTGAGTCTTTACCTTTTCTATCACTGGAAGGGCTGCTAGTACCTGTTTCTTATGTCTGCTACTTTTGACACATTTTATTTTGGAGGAGGATCAAAATAGGAGTAATCTGTGAACTGGGTATCACTGGGCTTGTTCCAGATAATTTATATAGTGCTTAAATACTTTAGCAACTGGATTTTCAGATCACCTGAGTTCGCTTGCAATTAAATTTTCTATAAGCTTAGAAAAAACACTGTACATTTCAAGTATAAACTTTGCTGATATAATACATTCCTGTAGCCACACTAAAAAATGCTTCTGTCTGATAACACATTGACTAATGGTTTGCTGATAATTTTGCTGAGTAACTTTATTACAAAGCCACTGATATTTTGCCATGGGAGGGCAATTTAGGCTAAATGCACATCAATGTGCACTGATTAAACATCAAATACATGTGTTTTTTTTCTGAATAAAACTAGATGTTGGTTCCAAATCACTAGCAGGATAAATTAATTTGTATTGCAACCCATGTGCATTGCACAAATATAATTTGGTTAAATTTTCTGCAAGTATAAAAATCATAAGAACGTCTGCATCTCAATTACATACATCAGAATGCCCACTAAATACAGTGAACTTCAATCAGTCTTAGGTATGTAGCTTTGAAAGTAGGAGGTGCACAAAACTGCATAATCCTTAAAAGCATTGAAGACTGAAAAAATCACAAGCTTAAGAATCTATTGTGTCAAGTCCCTAACTCACACTCTTCTTCCTGGTCAGTATGTTCCTGTTCATAATGGCAAATTATCAAAATCCACTTGTCAAAGCCTCTCCTCTCATCCTGTAGAAAAGCTCTGCCATGTACATAGACAACTTTCCAAGGCTGTTGGCTGTGTTTCCAAGGTGGCACATACTTCCACTGAAATTAAGAGTTGTCTGAAGCATCAGTACACTTCAGGTTATCAAGAAGAGTTCAAAAAGTTTTCCTGGTGTCTAATGTGAGCTCACAAACTTCAGACTGTGGCCACAAAACTTTGTTAAATTGTCTGTCTCTACTAAGAGTTTTGTTCCTTTGTTCCTTAATCTCTGTCACAGCCTTTCAGATGGGCTGCTACTATCTCAGCCCTTAACGATGGCCTAAACTAAAGAAGCTGAGCTCTCTCTCTCTTGGTCCTCATTAGCTATGTGTTCTCATCCCTAGTAGTCTTCATGGCCTTCTGCTGAACCCTCTTCAGTTCTCCCACATCCTTGGAGGGGCCCCAAGACTGTCCCAAGTAGAGAGAGAGAATACCTTCCTCAGCCTGCTGGCCTTGGACCAATAGGTGGTTTATATTATTTGTAGTGAGAATTCTTTGATGGCTCATATGCTGCTTGACATCAGCTGTAACCCCACAGAGCTGCCATTCAGCGAGGGCAGAGGAGGATTTGTTCCCAGGCACAGAACATTGAGATTCTTGTTGAGCTTTGTGAGGTGCCTATTGGCCCAGAATTCATTATTAATTTGACTTACTTATGTTATTAGATCAAGCCATTTGTTAAATTTTCATGCTGCTTGGATCAAACCCCTATTATATGCAGATGAAAAATTAGTCACTGGACTGGACTATGAAAAGCCAATGTGAGTTTAGGTTGTGCGATTTTTGGTAGAATTTAGCTTGAAAGTATCAGCATGCTATTTCAAAATTACATATGTGTTCTTCTATCAAGTTTTGTGTGTTTATGGAACATTTAGATTTTCAGTCAAAATAGAAGTGCATGCAAAAAGAGAAAATACTATCAGTTAAAAATAATGAAATCAATGGACATGAACATAGATCTAAAATGAAGCAGAGTGAAAACTGACAGCAGATAAAGCATGGGATGAAGAACCTGTCATGCAAAAGCACATAAATATATTGTAAATTGCCAAAGCTCTTAATACAGCTTTATCCATCATACACTGTTTGTTATACAGCCAAAAGTCTGAGTTTTGAGTTTGTTTCTCCATTCTCTTTTCACATTTCATTTCACTATTTCTCCTTTTTTGTCTTTTGTGGTTTGTCTTTTGTCTAAAAAGGGTGTTGATTAGGTGATAAAGAAGAATCCACTCACTGCAGTATACTTAGGGATATTGCAAAAAAGGCAGCTTAGACAGCATGAAGCTTGTAAATAATTTACAGGTTTGCAGTGGTTTGTAAGACCATGTGCTGGAGGTGTAATCTCCCAGCAGTAGAATTGCAAGCAAGAAAGATCAAAAGGCAGAATCATATTTATTATTCTCTGTCTCGTCTTTCTGTCAGTTTGCATTTTTTTTAAAGGAGGGAGCACTGGACTCAGGAAAAAGAGTTCAGAATGAAATTTCCCTCCTTTTTATTCTCCAGAAGTAAAATATAATGCATCATTAATGCAATTTTAAAAGACTGTCAAACAGAAATTTTCTGTAACAGATTATATACAGCTGGAGGAAAAAAGAATATACAAAATGGTTTAAATAAGGCTCACATTTTTCTTTCAAACAATTTAATTATTTTCCTCTCTTTTATATAAGTTTAATGAAAGGTTAGAAAGATTTTTTTTCATTATAGTGGGTAGAATGGACAAAGTCAGCAATAACTTGACATAAAGCCATGGAGCATACTTTACAATTACAGTATTAAATCTCTTTCATGGAACTAGAGAAATCTCCTGATAAACACAGTAAAGCCAGGTTTATGAGTCACGAAAAGAGCAGTTTTGGAGGTAAATGATGCTGTCTCTCTCTATATATATATTTAGACTTAAATTATTTAAGAGCAGGAGTGTTCACTGCCTTGTAGTCTCAGAGGAAAGATCCAAGTTAAAGAAAGATTTTAACTGATATTTCTGATAAGAATTGGCCAGCATCACATATTTTTAATGAATGTCCTTAAGATACCATTACTACAGACTTCCAAGAATGGAAAAGATATGGTGTTAGTGGCAATGATTTCATAAAGAGCAGAGGAAAATACAGAGGGTCAACCTAGGGAAATTCAAGAGGTCATTCCTGCCTCTACTTAATACATAATTCTGTGAAAGAAGGTTGCCTTTTCAAGCAACGCTTCTTTCAAACAGTGACAGAAAAAAGTATTACCTTTAAATGAGGTATGTATATCATGTATTTCTCTAAAATTAGGCTGCTAACTCATTTTGAACTAACAAAGAATAAATCAGACAATTTTTTCCAGAGTACCCTTAATTCTCCTCTAGTATCACAACATTTAAATGCAGTCGGGAAATAGAACTCTGATTCTTCACAGCTTCAGACTAAGGACTGGCACAGCTGGAGTTGGTGGCATTTCTCGTAAAAAAGGGAATTGTACTCTATGCAAAATGAGCATATTTTGAATAACTTTCTCATCCAAGGAAAAGGTAGAAAAATTGCTGTACACGTTAATAAGCCACAGAGTTAGATGAATGTAGGAGCACATTTTGTCATTCATTATTTGTTAAGCTTCACAATTAAAAAGAAAAAAAAAGAAAGAAAAAAACAGGAAATTCTTAATTGTAGACATTCAAATATATAGAGGGACTTTGTTTTGGTTTTCTTTTTTAGTTCACTCAAAATGTGCCTAGCTTTTTGTCTGAAAAGATACTGCATATGGAACAGAAAGGAGCCACAGCAGTTTTTTTCTAGATTTTAAAATACTGCATTGTTCTTTCACACTCCCACCCATCTTGGGGAGAAGGCTGCCCCTTATTCTTCCTGGGGCAAGTCTGGGAATGATGTAGACTATGTTCTGATGTGTGCTTGGGATTTATGAAATACTTTTGTCAAATTTTCTACATTGCATAACATTTTATCAGTGAGTACCTGAACACTTCTCTGATGTTTTCTTTATTGTGCTTCAAATACAAGTAAAACCACTGCTCTTTTGCGCGTACTTATATAACACCAGAAGGCTTCACATAAAAGGACAAGCTAGTAAACTTGCTGGGGACCACAAAGACGGTATCCTATCTGACTACAGTCTTTTGGGGAAGTAGAGAGAGATGTTTTAGAATGTCCTCACAACCAAATACCGCCTCACCTAAGGGATTGCTCCTTCCCTGATGAAGGGTAGAGATGCTAGATTAATTTTCCTGTTCCTCCCATTCCCTGAAGGCTTTGGTTTGAAAGGCAGTGTGGCCCAGCAGTCAGTATATACCTTGTCTTACAGAGGCCTGTGCTGTAAGTCTAATCAGTGACAGGCTCTGTGGCCAGGAACAAATTTTATACGTCTGTCTCTATGACATCTGTTTTACATCTGTACTGATCAAACAGAATTGTTTCCTACTCCATGCTTGCATGTGCTTAGTTATGGTGGAGAGCTGATTTTGGCTGAGGATAAGTGACATAAATCAAAATAATCATAGATTTACAGATCTGATATGCATTTTTCAGGCAGTGCATTCATCTCTCAGCAAGATTACACTGTTTGTTTCTTAGCAGAAGCTGTCATAACTAGGAATATCTCAGTGTTCCTTATTTGAGCTAATAGAAATATCATCTGCTCTCACAGGAAAATCCGTTGTTACACTGGTAAAAGATCTTACACTGTTCTTTAACTTCATTTAAAGCTATTTCCTTTCTCTAGTTTAGGACTAGGAGTAAATAAATTTGAGCCATCACTCCACATAGCTTAGAAATAGACAAAAATAAATATATAAATCTTAGTACTTAATTTGTCTTTTTTTTATTTACCTTTGTTTCTAGAAATACTTTCCTTTTAAAGAGCTTGAGAGGCTTTTTTCACACTCTGTGTTAAAGGAATAAATACAAAAGGGAATTAAGTGCATTGCCCAAAGCCATCTGCTCAGTCTGACAAATTCAAGTCTAGAAGCTGTCTGTCTGGCCTTTGATGTTTATGTGCGACTTAGTAAACAAAATAATATTCCTTCTGCTTTTCCTACCTCTTTACATAAGTAATTTTTTTAAACTCACTGGTCTAATCCTCTTTTCTTCCACTTTACTTCCTTTTTCTTTGTAATAACTCTGTTCTGACACTTCATGCTTATTCTTTATTACATATTGCAGCTTATGAAAAATATATAAAGAGGCAGAAGTATCTGCAAGGTTTGAATAGAATTTTCTGTTGTAGGGTCTTTTGAATTCATTGAATATAACTGTTCTAGTATAATATGACTGCATGATCTATCAGTAATACCTAACTGCAAATGCAGTTTACATTCCTGCTTGGTTTCCATACCACACAAATGCTGCTGGCAGCTGCAGGAGCAACCACCCATGTCCCACGGTGACACCAATAGTTCCATCCACTGCAGCAGAGTGGTTGCTGCTCACATCTAACTCAGGTCTCAACACTGAAGTTGAGTTATATGGCACAGAAGAAATATTTGTTCCATGGGAACTCTTTAGGAAGATGCTTCAAAGTGATAAACATTTAATGCATTATTATTCGGTTGAGAGTGCAAAATCAGACATGTTAAACCCCCAGTTACATTCATGTTCTGTAGCGTCTCATGAACACATAATTTGACTGGGCCAGATTGGATGCTATTCAGTTCTCGTCTTTCACTTTTTTTCAGGAATGCCCCAGTGGTGTTGTCAATGAAGAAACCTTCAAAGATATTTACTCTCAGTTCTTTCCACAGGGAGGTGAGTGCATGTAATTAGTACTACAGTGAACAAAGAGCTTTGTTTGTTAGTTCCTAAGTCTGACAAAAGACCCATTGCTCAACTTGACACGATTGTTGTCTCAAGCTCTAGCTGAACTCAAGGGATAATTTCCTGATGGATGGACACATTTTAAAGTATATATTTCTGAATGGAATGCAGTGATACCTACAAGAAGTCAGTCTTCTATTATGAAGTTACTAGCTGTGTTTGGGTACCTTTGAAAGCCAGGTTTCTCCAAGTAGATTATTTCTTTTTAAACTTTCTACACAGCCTTCCTCATTCTGTTTTATTCCACAAAATCTTTCACAGTAGGAATGAAAACTGTAGAAGGCACTACAGGTACCCTCTAATATTAATGGCAGAACCCCTTTGACTTCTATGTGGTTTCTTTACTTATATAAGGGCTTTTTTTTTTTTTTTGCTAACCTGAATTTCAGTTAATCAGCTTCTAGGAGTTCCATTACTTTCTTTTTCTTTAGTACCTTTTAGTGCAATGAAGGTAATACAAAAATGTGTAACACTTTTTTTTTGTCCGGAACCTTGGATTTTCTTTCAATTTGAATTGTTTTCCTCTCTTCCATTTCTCTTGCTTTTGTCATTCAATACTCCTTCTTCATATTCTCCTACAGCACTTCAATGCTGCCTGTTCATCTTCTCCCACAGCTCTTGAGATTTTCATGTTTCCCTGGGACTGTTCATACCTCTTTCTGTTCATTTGTATTTTAAAAACCCACACACTTAATTGGTATGAACAAAACATGTACCAATTAGTTTTATTTTGAATGAAGACTTAGAAGATAAAGAGTAGCATTCAGTATGGATTACCATCACTGAAATCCTTACTAAGTAGGCACACTCAATAGGGAAGAACAAAAGGCTAGAAGAGTTGACCTGCCTACTGATTATTTCTGTATCTAAGCTTTTAAACCAAGCTAACAATTACAGCTTCTGATATTATATTTTTTAGTTACCCTGGCTAATGAAAATAATTCTTTGCATGTGACTACACCTTTACTACACTTTAATAATATTTCCTATTGTAACATTCGGAATTGTTTATGAGCAAAGAGAAGGCACATCTTTTCTAAAAGTAGAGCTAAAATGTATTGTGAGAATAAATGCAATCTTAAAAGCCTAATCTTCTAGTCTAGACCTAATTGTTACAGAAAGAATATTAATGTAATTGAAATTGATATATACTCAATTCTTAGTTTCTACCCCTTTTTCTGGTGCTAATGCTCACCCTTCCACTGCTGCTCTGGGCCTTTAGGGCAGTGGCATCATGTGGAGGAGAAGGTGGGGACTGCAGTGGACTGTCGGCATTTGGAGTCCTTCTGCAGGAGGAATACGATGTTCACGTTGGTGCTTTCAGCTTCCTCACAGGATTCACCTGGGGTCATTTCTACATGCTTGCTGACGTGTTTTTAAGCCTTTATATTTCTCCATTTGTTTGCAGCTCCACATTACACTCAAGTCTGACTATAGGTGGTGATTTTTACATGTGTTAGATACTATTTCTTTGCATTGCTACCCCTAAAACCAGTTTTGTTCATCTCCATACCCACATTTCTTTAACTGACTGAGTTGTCTGTAGCTGTGGGGCTCCTAGTGCCAGTCTTTGTCCTGAGCCCTCTCATCACACACCTGCTCTCCTCTGTGCTAAATCCCATCCCTCAGCTGCTTAAGGTCTGTGTTGGTGTGTGGGGCAAAAAGTTCTTCACTGCATCATTATGTTAGTCATGAATGCCTGCTTCTACATAGAATAACTGCCTATTACTGTTACATGTGTAAAGCTGTAGTTGCACCACAGAACTAAAATCAATGAGACTAAGAAACCCAATCAATTTGAGAGATTGTTGTCACAGCTAACCCACAGGAAACATGGCTGCAAGCTGACGAGCCTCTGTCCTGGGACAAGCACCTTATAAAGCTTGTGGCTTCTTAATAGCAGTGACAATACATGGTTACACAGTTCATTGGAGTTTCAGCAGTGACATTACTCTCTTTGCAACAAGGGAGCTACACTTTCCTAAAAATAAAATGGAAAAGGGAAAAATAAAAACCTGTTTCTTCTTGCTTCATTTAACTTCAGTAAAATACAATGAAAAATTAGATTTTTAGCAGGGTAGAAAAGTACCAAATACAGATAATTCACTCATCAATAATAGTATGCTGTTCTGCACTCATAATAGCATTTTTAGCTTTTATAATAAAGCGTTTTCAGAGATCTCAATGAAGAGTACTGGGAAGTGACAATCAAAAGTTGTCCCCTTCTCCTCCCCCTCCTCCATGGCCTCCACACAAGGGCATGCATCCCTAGTGGTACATAGAGACAGCACAAACAAATGTGAAAACCTAATGTAGTTTTACTCAAAATTTCAGGAAAAATATTCAGTGCAAACAGCAGAAGAGCTGAGTCTTCTTGGAAGAATAACAGCTCACATCAGTAATCCTTTAATTTCTGTGCACCCATGAAGATTGGATCTGTTTTGTGTAGGTTTTATGCTGTTTTGTAGGTGCCTGTGTTGACTTTGCCATTTTCTGAGAGGTATGGGAGCCAAAGCCTATTCTTTGTTCCTCACATTAGCCAAGGTATATTCAAAACCCAATTGACTGTCTGTATTTTATCACAACAGGGTGAGATCATCATATTTAAGTGTCTAGTTAAGCAACCAGACTGGATACCAAATGCCTATGTAAACCAGATACAAACCAGATACAATATGATCTGTCATTGTAACAACTCGTATCTGAGCAAACAGAATGATGTTGGGTAAGATTTTAAGATTCAGGGTGACCAAACAGTCATCAAAAAGAAATTTTCCAATGACAACCAGCAAATCACTTCATCAAGCAACTTTCAAGACGATCTAGGACAAAGTACAGGAGGAATAGAAAAAGAACAAGCACAAAAAAGGAGGTACACTGGATTGCAGTAAAAGAAGAAGTAGATTTGTAAGTGGCTTTCCATGACAGAAAGGCACTCCAATAACTTCTTTTTACAAACCCATTGCCATACAGGTGAATAGGCCCCCTGCATTCATGCAGTGGATTACCTGCAATATAACTTGGGATTTGTTCTTTGGCTGGGCGAGTTGTAGATAAGAATCCACACACTGACTAATTATTGCACTCCTCCTTCATGTTATGAACAGAACAGATTATGTCCAGGGTTTGATAAGACCTAGGTTTGGATGTATAATGACTACCATTTTTTCTCTGATGTTTAAAATGATTTAATGGTGTATTTCAAAGGAAATCTGATTTAATATCTGTTCCTGTCTCAACCTGTCAAAATATCAATTTAGCCTACCAGTTATGATATCATAACTCTGCAAAGAAAACATATTTTGTTTAAAAAGTTAAGCTTTTGTCTAATATGATTAATGTTCAAGATTTAGTGGGGTGGAGGCAGAAGGGAATTACATTAAGTGGCTCTAATTAAAGACTAGTGTACATCATACTTCTGTGTTTTTGGAGGTAAAATTTCAGACCAGAATTGCCTGAACAAACCCTGAAAAATATCTCTTTTTCAATTTTAAAAAAGGGTTACTAGAAAGAAAAGATTCTTCAACTGGGACTTCTTTTCATATACCGTCATACAAAAAAGGACATGTAACACGTATAGGCAACAAACAGTAGAAAATCTTTGTGATAACCTATGTGTTTTCTGTAAATCTACAGAAAATAATTAGGAATATTCCACTTGTTTGTAAGAAATAAATACCAAGAGACTGGGAAGCTATTTAAAATTCAGTTTAAAGTAATTATACCACTGTAATATGCATTTTCCCTCAGGATGGTTTGCATAATATATTCTGTTGCGCAACAGAAGTCTCAGTAGATGTAGAAAATATAACTATAAAAATCCTAAATATAAATTGAAGTCAGCACGTTTTCATTTTTTCTGTTAAGGTATGAATTTATCTCCTAGGCTATGCTTAAGCAATTACACTTATAACAGGATACATGAATGAATGAATGAATGAATGAATGAATGAATGAATGAATGAATGAATGAATGTCTCAACACCTTCCACAGTGTTTTGGTTTTGGCGTTTGTTTTTTTTTTTAATTCTCTGTAAATAGATTAACAGACACAAGGTTTAAAGGTTTCCGAGTTTTTTCTTGTTGTAGCTATTTCACATGATATTAAATTAATAAAGTAAGACCAGAAACATTACTTACTAATATCAATTCTGACTCTGTGAAGTACAGAGTTTTCAGGTTTGGTATATTTGGTTCCTTGGGGTCAAGGTGCCATTTCAGGTGAGTGACCCAAGACTATCACTGTTTAATTCAAAACAATATTTTGGGCTGTGACAAATAAAAGTTTTCAGGATTAATATGAAAGTTAAAATGGCTTAGTGCCAAGAAAACAGCAAAAGGCTTCTCAGAACTGATGATGTGAAAGGTTTTGTCATACAAGGGGGACTCAGATTTCGTAACACTCTCCTTTTATTAAAAGTTTGTGAGGTCATTGTTAATTAAACTAAAATTAATGTAAATACACGAAGTAGAAGGAGGAAAGTAATAACTATTAAAAGTAAACTATACCTTAGCCTACATTAATTTGCATAGGTTTTAAGACAGGGAAAAGACACTGAAGAAACCTGACTTCCCAAAACCCCAGTAGCTCACATCAGCAGCACAGCCTCTGGAGTTCTCTCTTTGCTAGGTATCTCCTGGAGCAGGTTGTGGCTGTTGGAAGAAAATGCAAAGCTAGATCTCTGTGAAAACTTAGAGGTTTGACAAATTTATATTCATGCTGTCTTAGAATCACAGAATCAGAATAGTTAGGGTTGGAAAGAACCTTAAGATCATCTAGTTCCAACCCCCCTGCCGTGGGCAGGGACACCTCACACTAAACCATGTCACCCAAGGGTTCGTCCAAATGGGCCTTGAACACTGCCAGAGATGGAGCATTCACAGCCTCCCTGGGCAACCCATTCCAGTGCCTCACCACCCTAACAGGAAAGAATTTCCTCCTTATATCCAATCTAAACTGTTTAAGTTTGAACCCATTACCCCTTGTCCTGTCACTACAGTCCCTAATGAAGAGTCCCTCCCCAGCATCCTTATAGGCCCCCTTCAGATACTGGAAGGCTGCTATGAGGTCTCCACGCAGCCTTCTCTTCTCCAGGCTGAACAGCTCCAAATTTCTCAGCCTGTCTTCATACAGGAGGTGCTCCAGTCCCCTGATCATCCTCGTGGCCCTCCTCTGGACTTATTCCAACAGTTCCATGTCCTTTTTATGTTGAGGACACCAGAACTGCACACAATACTCCACGTGAGGTCTCACAAGAGCAGAGTAGAGGGGCAGGATCACCTCCTTCGACCTGCTGGTCACGCTACTTTGATGCAGCCCAGAATA
Source organism: Pezoporus flaviventris (assembly GCF_033815535.1). Lineage (NCBI taxonomy): Eukaryota > Metazoa > Chordata > Aves > Psittaciformes > Psittacidae > Pezoporus > Pezoporus flaviventris. Next base: position 14,667,646 of record NW_026892550.1, on the reverse strand, counting down.
CAGTTGGCTTTCTGGGCTGCGAGCACACACTGCCTGCTCATATTCATTTTCTCATCAACCAGCACCCCAAAGTCCTTCTCCACAAGGCTGCTCTGAATCTCTTCTCTGCCCAACCTGTAGCTGTGCCTGGGATTGCTCTGATCCAGGTGCAGGACCTTGCACTTGTCATGGTTAAACTTCATAAGGCTGGCATCAGCCCACCTCACAAGCGTGTCAAGGTCCCTCTGGATGGCATTCCTTCCCTCCAGCTTATCAACCGAACCACACAGCTTGGTGTCATCGGCAAACTTGCTGAGGGCGCACTCAATCCCACTGTCCATGTCAGTGACAAAGATGTTGAACAAGAGCAGTCCCAACACCGATCCCTGAGGGACACCACTTGTTACTGGTCTCCAGCCGGACATTGAGCCACTGACCACAACTCTTTGCCTACAGCCATCCAGTCAGTTCTTTATCCACCGAGTGGTCCATCCATCAAATTGATGTCGCTCCAATTTAGAGACAAGGATGTCATGTGGGACAGTCTCGAATGCTTTGCACAAAGTCCAGGTAGATGACATCAACTGCTCTACCCCTGTCCATCAGTTCTGTAGCCCCATCATAGAAAGCCACCAAATTGGTCAGGCAGGATTTCCCCTTAGTGAAGTCATGCTGCCTGTCACCAAGCACCTTGTTGTTTTTCATGTGCCTTAGCATGCCTTCCAGGAGAATCTGCTCCAAGATTTTGCCAGGCACAGAGGTGAGACTGACTGCTCTGTAATCCCTGGGTCATTCCATTTTCCCCTTCTTGAAAATGGGGGTTATATTTCCCTTTTTCCAGTCATCATGAACTTCACCTGACTGCCATGAATTTTCAAATATGGCTTAGCAACTTTATTTGCCAGCTCCTTCAGGACCTGAGTATGGATTTCATTGGGTCCCATGGATTTGTGCACGTTCAGGTTTTTTAAGATGGTCTTGAACCAGATCCTCTCCTACAGTGGGCGCAAGGTCTTCATTTTCACTATCCCTGCATCTACCATCTAAGACTTGGATGGTGCAGTCAGAGTATTTGCCAGTGAAGACTGAGGCAAAGAAGTCATTCAGAAACTCAGCCTTCTCCAAATCCTGTGTGGCCAGTTCTCCTGAGATCTTCCTGAGGGGGCCTACATTCTCCTTAGTCTGTTTTTTATTTTCTATGTACCTGTAGAATCACTTCCTGTTATCTTTAACATCCCTAGCCAAGTTTAATTCTAACTGGGCCTTAGCTTTCCTAACCTGGTCCCTAGCTTGCCAGACACCATCCCTGAATACTTCCCATGCCACGTGTCCTTGCTTCCACTTTTTAGAAGCCTCTTTTTTCATCTGAATTTTCCTCAGGAGCTCCTTATCCACCCAAGTAGGTCTCCTGGCCCTCCTGCTGCACTTCCTTCTGCTTGGGATGCAACACTCCTGAGCTTGTAGCAGGTGATCCTTGAATATCAACCAACAGTCTTGGGCCCCCCTGCCCTCTAGGGCTATATTCCATGGAACCTTCCTAAGGAGGTTCCTGGAGAGGCCAAAGTCTGCTCTTCTGAAGTCCAGGGCAGTGAGCTTGCTGCACGCTCTTCTCACTGTCCTGAGGATCTCAAATTCGAGCATATCATGATCACTGCATCCAAGGCTGCTCTGGAGCATCACATTTCCAACAAGCCCTTCCCTGTTGGTGAGCACGAGGTCAAGCATGGCATCTCTCCTTGTCGGCTCCTCTATTACTTGCAGAAGGAAGTTGTCTTCCACACAATCGAGGAACCTCCTGGATTGCTTGTGCTGGGCCATACCGTCCTTCCAACAGATGCCAGGGTGGTTGAAGTCCCCCATGAGAACAAGGGCCTGCGAGTGTGAGGCTTTTCCTATCTGTCTATAGAGTGCTTCATCCACAGAGTCCTCTTGATCAGGCAGTCTGTAACAGATCCCCACAGTAATGTCTCCCATAGCTATATTCCCTTTAACCCTGACCCACAAACTCTCTGTGGACTGCTCACCTGTCCCCAGACAGAGTTCCATACTCTCCAGCCTATCCCTAACACAAAGGGCAACTCCCCTTCCCTGCCTGCCAGGCCTGTCTTTTCTAAAAGGCCTGTAACCTTCCATTCCAACACTCCAGTCATAGGTGCCATCCCACCATGTTTCTGTGATGCCTGTTATATCATACCCCTGTGGACATGCCCACATCTCTTATTCCTCTTGTTCCTCGTACTACGGGTGTTTGTATAGAGTCTTGTGTTTCGAAAATGAGTCAATATGCACCGGTCAGTATGCTTGAAAAGTAAAGTAAAATAGTGAAGAGATCACTTGTTTAAGGTCATCATTCAGAGTCTTATTGACCACTTCACTTAGTCATAGCCAGTTTTTCCAAGGTTTTTAAGTAGCTAGCCCTTAAAAAATGTTTATGGGAATTAAGCAGCAAACCAGCTTTAAGAATCTGCTTCTCTGGACAGGATTTTATCTCACCTGTAATTGAGCATATGAGGCAAGCACAGCAGCAGCTTTCTGACAAGCTCAACTTCAACCTGGCTGACAGGCCTGTCTTCTAAGTAGTAAAACCGATATGCCAGATGTGCAGATGACGTCTGCTTCCCTCATTTAAAGTGAGCAAATGAACACATTTTTCTTTTTTAACAGGTGAGATAGACCCCATCACAGTCATTTAACTGGTAAGGTAGCTTTGCCATTAAGACAGGTTGCTTCAGATTACAGTAATGTGACTTTGCTATTTGTTCAGATAAGATGTGCTTACTATGAATTATTTTTACTGTTTTAAATTATAGATTCCACAACTTATGCACATTTTCTGTTTAATGCATTTGACACTGATCACAATGGATCTGTAAGTTTTGAGGTAAGTGATGCTGTTACTTCTTTCTCTGTAATTGAATATTTTGCCATGCTTTGTAATTAAGTTCTATTTGGTAGCTTTTACTATGTTAAAAATTTAGCTTATATGACTCAGATTTCAAGTTTTTCCAAAGTATTAACAAAAGTAATTATTTATTATAATTGTATATCCCTAAATGGCAACTCAAACCATACTGCTATGTAATACTTTTATAAATCTGTAACCCCATTTATAAACAAGTTACATAAAATAATCCTTATCATCCTCCCTGCTTCTGCAAGGTGAGAAGGACTCTTAACTACAACTAATGTTATGAGGATGACTCAGCCAAAATACGATTGCTCACATACTGCATTATTTTCCAGGAGAAGGTTCTACAGAAAAACAGCTTTAAAGCAAATGTATTTAAAAGCACAAGAGTTTCAAATTCATTCTTCCTCTGTTGAACTACCTAATCTGTTTTCAAAATTCTGCCCTTCCCTGCTAAAGCTGAGGTCATCAATGCAATATGGTAAAAAGGCAACCCGCTGCAATAGTTTTGATTAAAGCACGGTGTACAAAACACTGTGAGGGAGCCATTATTTTGAGGGATAGAATTAAATAGTCTTGGTTCATTTGCAAAAGTGTATGTTTGCTTTGTCATGTTTTCCTTTGTTTTGTTTATAATGGACAAATTATATCCTTACAACTTGAGACTGGATTGTCATAAATACACCCACTTTAAATATGTTCATATGTCCTATATGTGTTTTTATGATTTACTTGAGTGAACGATGATGTGAGGTCTGCCAGAACTTTTTAAAAAACATTTGCATTGCTTTATTATTCATGCAATATAGAAGGAGATGCCTCGCCAAGCAGATAGGTGCATTGCAATTGGGAATCTATACTTCAGATGGGACCATAACCAGATCGTTTTGTGGGGGGTTATTTGCATTTATTTAGAAAAACAAGAACACTTTCTACATGTTTCATGGGCAGCTGGAATCAATGGGCTCTGTGTGAAGGTAGAAACAGGAATGGAGGTTTTATTCACATCTTCTCTCCATAAGCTATTTCTACAAGGAATCTTTCTAGTTAAATCAGCAAAAGCAGAAGTAATGAGAGAAAACATTTTCAGCATCAGTATTTTAGAAGTATTTCTGCTGTTAACATTAAGAATAATGAGAATAAAAGAAGCTTTTGTCTCTTTCCTGAACAATTTGTTGACATTTGTATCTCAGATAGAAAGCTTTAAGAAATGCCGTAAATACGAATCCCTTTCTAAGGGATTTGAATATCTCGAAAGTGCAGGTCTGTGTACAAAAAAGGCTTTGGAATAAAACAAACCAGGAAAATAAAAGAAGCAGTGGGGTTTTTGTCGTTGACAAAACAGATTTCCAGCTTACTTTTGTTCAATATAGACTCAAAAGAGTGATACAGGCTTTGCTATTATTTGCACTAATTGTGAAACCAGCATAACTCTACTGCCATCAAAATACTCTTGCTTCTGTGTCCTTGTACCATGTTGCAACATTAGACTTACAAACTATATGACATTAAAGCATCCTTCTTACATTAGAAACGTTAAGGTTCTTTTCTAATCATGTGAAAACAGGTGCTAAATGTGAAAGTAGATATTGTGAAATGCAAAACATACAACCATCATTTTTTTCCTGCTCCTTTTTATCACAGGTGCAACTGTGCCATATTCTTTGTATGCCAATCTGCACTCTAGTTTTCTAATTTCTATTAGAAAAAAAAACACAAACCCCTACCAAAAAATCCCAAACAACCAACTAAACAGCACAAAAGGTAGAAAGAGAGAGTGATTTGAAAATTTGGGGAATAAATAATCATCCCAATTTACTTTCTGCATCAAACTGTAGGAGTAAATGCGATTTAATATAACAACTGATGATGGAAAATGCTCTCTTCTATGTAAAAAGGATATGAAAAACTGAAATGGTACTGAAAGAATGTAGGTAAGAATGACATTTTTGGTGTTGCACTCTCATTTTTCTAATGAAGCAGTGGTAACTGGGGTTGTGGGGAAGAAAAAAGGGAGAATTTGTTCCAGCTTTTTGCTCTTTTTTCCTCAAATTTTCAATCATCAGCAATGAAGAGTTAGACTTTAGGACAACTTAAACACATGCCATCATTGGATGAGATTGCCTAGTGAGATTGCTATGTCCTTAAGAGTTTTGTCATCCCTAAATCTCTATATGCTCTGATAAGAGTCAGTCCCTCCAACTGAAGCATTTTATGTAGCATAAAAAATAAACTCATGAAACTGCTTGAACCTATATCTCCATATCCCATACTTGTATCAATTTTGACACCAATTTATTTCCAAAATTAGTTATGCCAACTAGCTTTGCTTTTAACATCAGTGAGAAAATTTCAGACAACCTAGGGACCCAGCCATTGAAGGGGTCTTTTGGCTTATTAGTGAACTTTTTTAATCAGACAGAGAGAGATGTGACAGCAAAGTTTTCACTTGCTGCATGAATTCTATAACTGAACCAAAACAAAGACCTGGCCCTCAAGTCTATTTATAGAGCCAGGAAAATTGAGGCTAATTAACTTCAATACTCAAATGTAAAGCATATTACAACTACATGCAAATATCCAAATCAGTTTAGTTTGTTGTACCTGCAGGTTAAGGGTATTCTGAATGTGATCTTGATGAGGGGAAGGTCACTCAGTAATCCCACTGTCAGTGCCTTAAACTGCAAAGCTGTGCCCAAATGCAATGGAGATGTTTAAAGGTTTTTGACACTTTTAAACAAAATCAAACTTACATTTGTTTCTCCAAAAGTGAATTCTTAGCAAAGAATTTAGCAAAGGATTTTCTGATTCCTTTATTCAGAGAGTAATAGAGAGTTTGTGGGTCAGGGTTAAAGGGAATATACCTATGGGAGACATTACTGTGGGGATCTGTTACAAACTACCTGATCAAGGAGAACCTGTGGATTAAGCACTCTATAGACAGGTAGGAAAAGCCTCATGCTCACAGGCCCTTGTTCTCATGGGGGACTTCAACCACCCTGACATCTGTTGGAAGGACGGTACGGTAGATGTCATCTACCTGGACTTGTGCAAAGCATTCAACACTGTCCCACACGACATCCTTGTCTCTAAATTGGAGAGACATCAATTTGATGGATGGACCACTCGGTGGATAAAGAACTGGCTGGATGGCTGTAGGCAAAGAGTTGTGGTCAATGGCTCAATGTCCAGCTGGAGACCAGTAACGAGTGGTGTCCCTCAGGGATCGGTGTTGGGACTGCTCTTGTTCAACATCTTCGTCGCTGACATGGACAGTGGGATTGAGTGCGCTCTCAGCAAGTTTGCCGATGACACCAAGCTGTGTGGTTCAGTTGATACGCTGGAGGGAAGGAATGCCATCCAGAGGGACCTTGACACGCTTGTGAGGTGGGCTGATGCCAGCCTTATGAAGTTTAACCATGACAAGTGCAAGGTCCTACACCTGGATCAGAGCAATCCCAGGCACAGCTACAGGTTGGGCAGAGAAGAGATTCAGAGCAGCCTTGTGGAGAAGGACTTGGGGGTGCTAGTCGATGAGAAAATGAACGTGGGCCAGCAGTGTGTGCTCGCAGCCCAGAAAGCCAACCATATCCTGGGCTGCATCAAAAGGAGCGTGACCAGCAGGTCGAAGGAGGTGATCCTGCCCCTCTACTCTGCTCTCGTGAGACCTCACTTGGAGTATTGTGTGCAGTTCTGGTGTCCTCAACATAAAAAGGACATGGAACTGTTGGAACAAGTCCAGAGGAGGGCCACGAGGATGATCAGGGGACTGGAGCACCTCCCGTATGAAGATCGGCTGAGGAAGTTGGGGCTGTTCAGCCTGGAGAAGAGAAGGCTGCTTGGAGACCTCATAGCAGCCTTCCAGTATCTGAAGGGGGCCTATAAGGATGCTGGGGAGGGACTCTTCATTAGGGACTGTAGTGACAGGACAAGGGATAATGGGTTCAAACTTAACCAGGGGAAGTTTAGATTGGATATAAGGAGGAAGTTCTTTCCTGTTAGTGTGGTGAGGCACTGGAATGGGTTGCCCAGGGAGGTTGTGAATGCTCCATCCCTGGCAGTGTTCAAGGCCAGGTTGGACAGAGCCTTGGGTGACATGGTTTAGTGTGAGGTGTCCCTGCCCACGGCAGGGGGGTTGGAACTAGATGATCTTAAGGTCCTTTCCGACCCTAACTATTCTATGAGTCTATGATTCTATTCCTCAATTGTTACCTGAGAATTTTGCATTAATTAACAAATTAACAAGCATGTTAACTCAGTTCAATAGGACAGTTCAGATCTTAATCAAACACAACTTTGATATTTCAGTACAGTGATAAACAGTCATTGTCTGCAAGGCAGTAACATGAGGATAGCAATTTAATGAATAGTTAGAATGGTTTGCATTGGAAGGGACCCTAAAGATCATCCAGTTCCACTCCCGCTGCCATGGGCAGAGACACCTTCCACTACACCAGGTTGCTCAAAGCCCTGTCCTACCTGGCCTTGAACACTGCCAGGGATGGGGCTTCTACAGCTTCTCTGTGCAACCTGTGCCAGTGCCTCACCACCCTCACAGTGAAGAATTTTTTCCTAATATCTAATCTAAATCCCCCTTCTGTCAGCTTAAAGCCATTCCCCTTTTTCTGTCCCTTCATGCCCTTGTAAAAAATCCCTCCCAGTAGGTCCCTTTTAGGCTCTGGAAGCTGCTCTAAGATCATCCCAGAGCCTTCTCCAGACTGAACAAGCCCAGCTCTCTCAGCCTGTCTCCATAGGAGAGGTGCTCCAGCTCTTTTATCATCTTCTTGCCCCTTCTTTGGACTCAGTCCAGCAGGTCCACATCCTTCTTTTGTTGTGGCCCCAGACCTGAATGCAGTACTCCAAGTGGGGTCTCATGAGAGTAGAGGGGCAGGATCACCTCCTTCAACCTGCTGGTCATGATCCTTTTGATGCAGCCCAGTATGTGGTTGGCTTTCTGTGCTGCAAGCGAACGCTGCCAGCTCATGCTGAGCTCTCTGTCATCCATCATCCCCAAGTCTTTCTCCTCATGGCTGCTCTTAATCCATTCTCTGCTCAGCCTGTGTTTGTTCTTGAGATTGCCTTGACCCTGGTGCGGGGCCTTGCACTTGGTCTTGTTGAACTTCATGAGGTTTACAAGTGCAGTTCTCTGTGTTCAATGCAAAAAGTCCTGTTCATGTCATGTAGGAAATGAGCTAATAGTGATCTCATAAGCATTTTAATTCCAGCTGTAGCTACAAAGAAATATATTTCCTCTTAACAGCAGCTCCTACTCTTTGTTTTGTGCATGCCAGGGCTCTACCACTTGTGGGACTGACATTCATCACTTGGTGCCTTTCCAAAATCCCAAGGTCTAAATCCAAAAATTGATTTAGGTGCTTGCCTACCTACATCTGGTATTGAACGGAGGATCAGGTGAAATAATTTTAAGCTTTCCTGTAGGTATATGGACAGCATACTATTAAGCTTGTTAATTAATTTATTAATGAACTAGCTTTCCCCAAAGATTTGATAAAGTAATCAGAAAGTCATCAACAACCTTTCTAAGAGATAATTAATCACTCCTAGAAAAACAACCCAAACAAATACAAGTCAATCCCAAATGACAACCAGAGGCTCTATACAGCTGTAGTGCAGAACGGAAATATGAGCAGGTTGTGATACTGAGCACTAAGAGCCTCCGGTACAGGTGAGGCTGTCACCCTTCAGTGAGACATCCCCCTTTCTTGCAGAATCACAGTTAAGCATAGGAGAGTTTGGCATTTAATGGAGGTCTTCATAGGTATTAGCATGCTCATCAGGTGCTCAGCTGAGCAAGACTGTCCCTCTCGATAGACAATGTTGGCATCTTTAAGGCATGTAAGTATCTAAGAAGTACTGAGAATCTTATTTAAAAAATAAATAAGCTCTATAAGTAGAATTCCTCTCTCCAGAATCAGTTAGAATCATTCAATCATAGGATAGAATCACAGAATAGTTAGGGTTGGAAAGGACCTTAAGATCACATAGTTCCAACCCCCCTGCCATGGGTAGAGACACCTCACACTAAACCATTCCAGCCAAGGCTCTGTTCAACCCCAACTATGAACACTGCCAGGAATGGGATGTTCACAACATCCTTGATCAATCCATTCCAGTGCCTCACCACCCTAACAGGAAAGAACTTCCTCCTTATATCTAATCTAAACTTCCGCTGTTTAAGTTTGGATCTGTTACCCCGTGTACTACCACTACAGTTCCTATTGAAGAGTTGTCTAAACCAGAAATGAAAGTACATCTGGCTACTCTGATACTGTAATGGGGAGTTAGGTTCATGCTGCCTTCTAAATGGTGTGCCTGATTCGTGCATCACTGAGTTGATGGTAACAAGCATATAGACAGACATTCTCTGAGCTTAGCTGCTACCCCCAACACCATTGCTTTACTACAGCGTTCTGCAGTGGATTACTCACTTAACAGCTAGCATAGGTATATTGCTCCTGACATACACATTGCCTTCCACTATGCAGAGCATTTTTCCCTTTGAGGATCTAGTCCAAAATACCCTGTGGATTTTGCCTATGTCAATTGAATCAGATTTTCTGCTTCTATATGATTTTATTTCTGTATTTTTCAATTGCATGAAATTAAGTACATAGAAAAGTTACCCCAGCTCTTATCATAAATCCTTTCTGTTTTTCCTGAGATGGCTCCTGTACAACACTCAGATGAAGTCAGTGCTTCTGAACTGAACTATATATGACTCTCAAGCATTGTTGGTGCAACATGAAAGGAGATGACCCATTCTTGCAATGTTTAGAGCACACACCTGGAAGGTTTTTGAGTTGTCTCACCTTTTATAAGGACAGTCAGCATCATGCAAAACAGCATAAGTTCAAGGGGGTTTATGCATGGTTTTCAAAACCTATGATAGAAGGGCAGCTTTGCAAATGGGGATACAAATGATGCCAGGAAGACAGCTAACTTACAGGTGATGCAGTGATGCAAAAGAAAGGAAAAAACAGAAATAATAAGAAAGAAAAATATAATAATAAGAAAGAAAAAAAAAAAGAAAAATATATATGGTTCAAGTAGAATAAGTGCAAAAATGTTGCTGGTACGAAATTAAAAAAATAATTCAGAGTTCTGAACTATAATACTCTAAGGAAATAAAGTTACTGCAGGATGTTGGTAAGGACTTCAGGAAAAGCCACATCAAGAATGTGAAACAGTGCAGAAAAGATTCAAAGACATAGTACTGAATTAAAAAGGTTAATTGCCAATGCTGTAAGGTGATCAAATCTGTTCTGAACTTTTTGAACATTTTAATACTTAATAGTACGTTGTTAAAGAGCTTTTGGAGATTTAAGCCTGTGACCCTCAATTAGTCATTGAGATGTAGACAAGTTGAGCAAAAAACTCTTTCAAGATTCATGTATCCATTTACCCCAAAGGGCACATATACCAATGACAGGCTGAGCAAACCACTTGAATTGTTAAGAAGCCTGAAGCTGTCAAAGGAGCTGTCTGTCCCTACTAGAGGCCATGATATCTGTGTATGCGTCACTTTATTGGGTATACTTGACTGTGAAGTACATCAGACCTTTGTAATTGGTGTCTAACCTCAGTGCAGTCTTTTCCATTGTTACTGTTTTAAGGAAGTGCATAAACTTTGCTGGTGCCAGTAAGAATTTTTTCAGCTTTTGTTGTGTCCGTTTTAATGTTACTCTAAAACATCTTGTATGTCTTAAGCAATGGCATAGAAGTGTACACTTAAATATAAACTCTTGCCATATTCTGCTCAACCTATTATGGGGAGAGTTTCACAGATTTATGGGTTTACAAGCTTATCAAATGGAAAAGGGGGAGAAGATAGGAAAGAAAACATTGTTTAAAAAAAGTTAATATGCTAAGAAATACAGAAGACAGGTGATGGCATATCCCAGTTGATATCTTCCCCCATCTGGAAGATGCTTACTAAATGTAGATAAGTTTTGTGCTGTCTAAAGAGTATTAATTATGAAACAAAAATCTATAACCTATATATAATGTCAAAAGTCTTCTGATTTATTTCTGTGGAATAGCTCTACAATAATAGAGCTTTGGTGGGTCACAAAAGCTTTAAGATTATACACATCGTAAATATTAATCCCTATAAAACCTGCAATAAAAGTTTTAAGTATTGAGGGGTACTGTAGCATACATGAAATTTCAGATGTTGGCTGAAACAGATTCATCTAAGAGGTCTGGGACCACATATTCCACTTCCAACAAGGTATAGATTTAACAAGAATTTAATGTTCCTTAGTAAGTAGTTCTCCCAAAATTGGTCTCCTGTGCTTATTCTAACTGCCACTTGAGCTATTTTTTGGGCCATTAAACCATGGGAATTGCTTTTCCCTGGTATTAAGTTGAGGAACTGCTTATGTGAGGCATTTCAGAGGATAAATCCACTAACAGAAAATTATGGCTTATTTTATAGAAAATTAATTTACTTATTAATTATGAGTGTGGCAAACAGTGCTCAGATTGTTAATTATTTGAAAAAACAGCAATCCTTAAGACTTACTGTGAAGGAAAAAAAAATAGAAACAACCCATTTTTCCAGACACCTGTGCTTCTGAGAAGTGTACTGTTATGGATTTCTGGGTGTTTGTGAAAAACTGCTCAGTTCCAAACTGACCAAGACCTCTTGTCTATTTAGGATTTTGTTATGGGTCTCTCAATTTTACTCCGAGGGACAGTACAAGAGAAACTGAAGTGGGCTTTCAATTTGTATGATATAAATAAGGATGGATATATAACTAAAGAGGTAAGGCCTACTTTTTACACTAATCACTGAAAATAGAGGCTGTATATGTAAATCTTGTTTGCAAAGAAGAATGGCTTCACTGTCAGATTAGACAGATTAACAAATAAACATATTATGAAACTAGACATGCTAAAAATAAAGCAATTTTCTCATTTTGAAAGCATATATAAAAATTGAAAAGGGGAAATCTTCACATAAAATGTAAAAGGTCAGGTTCTTCAGGTACAGAAATGTTTGGCTTTAACTTATGCCTATGTACTTGCACATAGAGTGACTAGAGTAAATTAGTCTGGTAGGCTATTTGGACAGAAAAAGTACCTGGGCCATAATTGTTACTCATTTTATGAATCTATGTCTAAAAATTTTTATTTGAAACAAAATTTATATCAAAAGATTTCTACATCTTTTATTCTGGAAAGATTCAAACGTACTTAAATTACAGTGGGACCGAATAAGTGCTTTCATAATGTCATGGTTTAAGACACACAAAAATAGAACTTTTTTCAAAGTGGGTCTTTATGTAAATATTACACTTATAATTTTACACTTTTAGAAAAATCATAATTATTACAAAAGGGTGATCTATAGAATAATTTCACAGCATACTGGCAGAAGACTTGTTTTTATAATTATTCTATTTTTTACAAGCCATTCTGTTAACAAAATTCAAAGCTTTTGATGTGAAAGGAAGACTCTTCTTATGTGCAAGTGTATGCATGGGTGTTTCTGTTTTCTTTATGAAAAACTCAGTTGTAAGAAGCTGGTGTGCTTTGACCATTCACTTGGTGTTACAGAACTTCTTCTGTTTAGTTTTCTTAACAAGACCTCAGGAGATTCTTCCCACAATCCATTTAAAATCAAAATTATACATCTGCATGTATTTAAGAAGTATGTCTATGAAAACTGAACAAACATGCTAGAATTTCTAGGAACATAGTAACATAGTAGCTCCTCCTTGAAGCTGTTCAGATATAAAATAACAGGCACAATCTCAAAATTTTATTCTAAAATGTAAATCCTAAAATAATTTTTGTGGTCTGTGTTAAAGCAGTATCTACAATGCACCTTACGTTACACAGACATATTGTTTTTTCTCCAGGAAATGCTTGATATCATGAAAGCAATATATGATATGATGGGAAAATGCACCTATCCTGTTCTCAAGGAAGATGCACCTAGACAACACGTGGAAACGTTTTTCCAGGTGGGTTGCGTAACATAGAGCCAAAAACCAGCTCTGTTAGCAGGTATATATATCCTACCGATTTTATAATCCTTATTCTTCTCTGTGGTTCTGTCCCACATCTCTCAGATCTACACATCACACCTTGCTTTTTCAACAATAAGCTCCTTATGCTTTTTCTACAATGTCACTTACCACATCTTTACAGCATTTTGGCCTGGTTATCCCTTAGGCTGACATATAGCTAAAACTGATAATAAAAATTACTTGTTTTACACAGGATTTCAGGAGGATAAACATACATTCTTATTCTTTCTCAACAGAAAATGGACAAAAACAAAGATGGAGTAGTTACCATAGATGAATTCATAGAGAGCTGCCAGAAAGTAAGTACAAAGTGATAAGTATTGAACTTTTATCTGTTAATGCTGTCAGGTGTATCGTAGCACTACACAGATTTCTGGAGTGACAGTGATGGTAATCCTAATAACCAGAGGCAGTATTTTCCCAAGGTAGAGTATGTATGTACACCATTACAGAAAAACACTAAACAATCTAAATAAATTTGTGTCCTGAATCTCTAGAAGAAATGCTATATGCAAGCTGTCATTACTTAAGGGAAAACTGTCCGCATCCCTGGTCTCTTTAACAGTGCTTTGTTTGTATTTGATGGCAGAAGGTTTCTTCACATTCAGATAAATATTTATTTCTATCTTCTGCCCGTGCTGGGGAACACATTTCTCTTACAATTGGCATACAGGCATAGCAATAATAATAATATTAATACTGCTTGAAAATTTGTCATCTATAGGAGTTTTCTCCACCAGCAAATCATGACATGCTGGAGGCCTTAAAAAGCAAGAGTACAAGGAGTTTGCAGTGTTGGATGGCAGGAGTTAACAGCAGGCAAGTTTTGTCAAGGCAAGGGAGTGAGAACTGATTGTGATTATCAGTTGCAAGTGTTTATACTATGGAGGTGGCTGTTAATTTCCTTGAGCTGCTGAAAGCAGCTCCTTGCCTCCAGAACCAGGAATGAGAATAAACTTCTGCAGCAGGAATTGCAGCCTGTTTTTGCTCCTCTGCCCTTCAGAGACTACCCTGCACTCAGACCAGGAGATGTTATAAGGAAAGGTAAGTTGTATTTTCAGAAACGTAAGGAACTACTGTTAATTTGTCAGTTAAAAATGCAAGAAACAGGATATAGTGCAGAATAATGATGATGACTCTGGTGTGATAAGAGGTTATTAAATACTGTAAATTGTCATGTTAGATCCAGTGATAAGGTAATCATACATTATCAAAATTGATGTAGCAAATAAACCCAACACCATTTGTAACAGTTATAAATATAAGGAATCATTACAGTGTTCTACTGATCCCTTTTCCAGGCTGACTGATTAATATGAAGCTGACATAGACCAGCAATATGGCCTCTGTGTGTTGCTTAACTCTTATACCGAGAGTAGTAGACAAGAGTCAGGAGAGAATAAGACTAGCAAGATAAATGCAGTTAGTGAGTGGTAAGATTTTTAATAATTTGTAATAGGGAAAGGTGAAAAGGAAACAGAAAAGAAGCTCTAGAATTGTTCTATTTTTATATGCCTCCGTAGTTATTCCTTGGGGTTGCTCTCCTGAGCACAGCCGCCTAGCAAGTGATTCTGTTTGATTTTAATCCGCTGATTTTGGGGGATGAAACTATTCTGTGGCTATTCTTTATACGCTTAGCAATTCATACTGGGTAATGTCTTGACTGTCAGCAGTGCTCTACTGCACTGGCTCTAGCTTGTCAGTCTTGTTCTTGCTCTGCTAAAGCCGAGTGATCATTAGAAATGGAGAAGAGATTCATTTTCCAGCTGAGAGTCTGCAAAGTTCTGGAAGTTAAATGACAGATTAATCTGGATATGACAGCAATTATGGTGATGGGCTGAGTGATTCATTTATGAAGAAAATTAGTACCTTCAGAAAGGAATTGCCTGGTCTTCTTTTCCAATGTGGTTCGACAGGTTCGTACGTCTATTAGATTTCTTACTTACCTCTTCTGAGTATTCAAAGTATATGTGAGAGAGATGTTCTCTAAACCGCTACATGACAGACAACGTTCTCATTGTGACACTTGCCTTCACCTGCTTTTAACTTCAAAGGTGGCAATGTTTTTTGATACAAAAGTATCTCACTGCCTAAATTTTTATTTCTCTACCTACTAAGACCTGGTCTTCTATAAAGACATCTGAGCTGCAAAGTGTGTAATTCATGCTTGTATCAAGACTTGGCTGAGAAATGAGATTTGGGGTTAGGATTCAAGCTGAATCCTTCAAGAAACTTGATTTGGGTGTTAACATGGCTTCAGCCATTTTTCACATTACATTTTTCACAAAGGACAGTATTGGCTGCTTTTTTTTAAAACACAGCTGTAGGAAAACCTTTTTTTAATATCTTAATAGGTACAAGGCTGACCTAAAAAGGTAAGGTTCATGTTCCTGTCTTGCCTTAGCATGCAGTGAATCACACCACTCCAGGAGTGAGGTGTCTCATCTTTCATAAGCATTTAATAATGCCAAAAGCAAAAGTAAATGATCCTGTGATCTTTCCTGTAGTAAATCTGCCTGTGCTTTAGACCTATTATGCAATATTTTTATGTTTTCTCTATGTTCTGATGTTATGTAAAATAGTGCTTACTTATTGCCCTTCACTCAGTATCTTTTCTGAGCTGTACTCATTGTTCAAGTTTTCTTCCCAGGGAAACCAGCCCACACTCTTAATCACACTTGGCCCTCTCTCTACACCACTGCTAGTTCTATTAACTATTGCTTATCAAACTCAGGATGTTCAGGACAGTGGCACAGCACATCTGCTGCTCTCTAGGCTTTGACAGCTCTGGTGGTACTTTATTAAAAAAGGCACGTGTGCATGATATTCAGATATGCTCTGTTGTGTCCCTTCTCGCTCTTAAAGCAAACACACTCTGAATACAGAGACTTCACTTCAGGTTCCTGGAATAGGTTCTTGAGATTTTTTTGCAACATCGGGAGTATCTGGTGTGTTCTTAACCACTCATACACACATGTGCCTTTTTAATAAAGTACGTAGTACTTTGTGCTAAGTACTAGTTTGGCACAGTTATCACTGCAGTAGCACTGTACAGTCTGAAGTATACAGCAAGTTCAAGACTCTTAATTCACGGTCCCAATACAAAGAACGGGCTGTCCACTCACAGAATGTTGAACAGCTATGTAGGGATTTACAAATCATTCAGGTTTTGAGCATGGTCGTCTCTGGTCACTGGGTATAAGGACCACTCTTTGCCCCCAGTTAAGTGAAGACAGCAAAAATGTCCTCCCTCTATCTGGACAAGGAATGTGTATGACCTGATTTCTCTGCCCTCCCTACCCATGTGCTTGAATGCCAGTCTGCCATTCAGACTCTAGGAGTCTAGCTGCTCCCACAGCAAAAACAGCCCTAGGTATGCTGGACTGAGCCCCCAAAAGCAGGTGCTCTATGTCCTACTTTGGATAAGGTACCAAACAGCAGAGAGAGGTCTTGGGAAACAGTAGCTGGGTAACTTGAGGGTGAGGTGCTCCTCAGTTCTCTACCTTCCTCCTTTCACAGCTTGGTACTGGCGGAAAATGCTCTGACTCAGGCATTGCTTCCTATCTACAGCAGTACTACTACAGAGGCAAAGGACTAAGGCATGCATGGTGCATAGATGAATGTCAGGTTGAATGATGTAAAGGTCTTAATAATAAAAAAGGCTCCTGGGATAGATATTTTCTGCAGGAGTAACCTATTCCATACACAGTGCTGACAGTCTGGGCCAGCCTTAAAAAAACAAGCAAGCCATCTCAGACTTCACTAAGGAAAACTTCAATGTTGACTTAAAGTTGTGTCTGACCGAGCAAAGTTCATTGATCCATGTTTTGTGTGTCATATGGACTATCTTTTCATATGCATTAACACCTCCTAATGTCTTGAGTTAGGAATCGTTAAACAAATCCATGGCAAAAAAATTGTTTAGAAAAATGTACTGAAAAAAAGGGGACAAATAAGAAGGATATACTTGCCAAAGGATTCTGATGCAAGCATCTGCTTTTCTTTTTTTTTTTTTTTTTGAAGACGCAATAAAAAGCTATTAAAAGTCACCTTGTTCCAAATAGAAGCCCGTATTTTCTTGTGAAGACGCTTCCCATTTGACTGAAGGAAGGTCACTGGAAGTCTATCCATACAGAAACAGCAAACCAGAATATAGAGCTGATTTTAGAAAACCCAGTTTCGTTATAGCTCTAAGATGAGAGAGATTAGATAGGAAGAGATTAGGAAGAAGTTCTTCACTGTGAGGGTGATGAGGCACTGGAGCAGGTTGCCCAGTGAAGTTGTAGATGTCCTATCCCTGGAAGTATTGAAGGCCAGGTTGGACAGGGCTTTGAGGTATCCCTGAGGGGGCTGGAACTAGATGATCTTTCTTTAAGGTCTCTTCCAACCCAAAGCATTCTATGGTACGACTCTATGATTAGTTATGATACATATAAAATTGTTAGGAAGTTTTAAAACACTTTCTTTATTAGTGTTGCTTGCTTGGCATGTTTGCTGAGCTTAGTTGCCAATGTTAGTTGCCAAAAAACATTTGCAAATAATTAAATGACAAATTATCTCAGTTAAATCAAACTTTAACATTACGTTAATCAGCTATATTCAATAGTGCATTGGTGTTTCAAAACAGTGTAGTGGGGAAAAAAAGTTAGTTTAATTTCCAGCAATACAGTGAATTTCCTATACAAGGTTTTTATGCATTAATCTTTTTTTTTTTTTAAATTACATATTACTGCTTTCAGTAAATTCACAAGGTAGTTCAGGAGCATAAAATAGTGCACAAATCACTTCTTACAGCAACATCACATAAGATGACATACAGGATCAAAGAAAAACCCCACTGTGCATGTTTCATAATATAAATTAAGAAAATTACTCAGACTTGACATTTCTACAAAGCAATTCATCCACTAGACGGAACAGTGAATAATTTACCTGGAAATGGATACTGAACATGTGTTATTGGGACATTAACGTACAGGCAGCTTACACAGGAGAATGGCATGAGACAACTTTCCTAAGTGGGGGGTTTCATACACCTCTTTCATGAAACTTCCTAAAACAGTGTATGAAATTCAGTCTTTTCACTCTCTGGAA
This sequence comes from Pezoporus flaviventris, assembly GCF_033815535.1. Taxonomy (NCBI): domain Eukaryota; kingdom Metazoa; phylum Chordata; class Aves; order Psittaciformes; family Psittacidae; genus Pezoporus; species Pezoporus flaviventris. The sequence continues at coordinate 14,649,607 of NW_026892550.1, read as the reverse complement.
TTAAAGATGGCTAGATTATCTCTCCAAGTACTAAAGGGTTTGCACTCAGATTAAGAGAGAAGATTATTACACTGGAGACCAGCAAATTGTAAATGAGCATGTAATATACTCTTGTATTGAATATATTTTATTGTACTACCAACTGTTGATCCAAAAGCACCACCAAATATGGGCTACTACAAGTAAACGGGTTATTCTATACACTGAAAGGTAAATCTTTTTTACAAAAAAAATATTTTTTGCTGACTGCTTTGCTGAGTTAGCTACTGATAAAAACCAAGGTACACAGCGATGCATCGGAAAGCATTATGCAGAACCTGGGTGTCAAAGGGTTTGTTACCTACCTAATGCAAAGTAATCAGAAAGCAGAAGTAGCATGGGAAAGCAGTCAACATCTTTCAGTGTAAGCACACAGAAAATTGTAGCTGAGGAGTCAGTGTTGTGGTGGAACTGACTGACCCTTCAGTTCATGCAAAGATGCACATTTAGATCTATTTGAGTCACCCCCAGCTATGTAATAGATTTGCAAGATTTGCTAGATTTGCAAGAAGGCTCCTGTGTGTGATACACAGGACTAGAAATTTCATGTATGGATTCACACTTCAGGTACAGCAACTATTACTTGAGTATTTATTGTCTATATGTGTTTTTTTTATACTGCATATAAACGTGTAACCTCCAAAATATTAACTGTCTTTACATGCTATTGTATTCTTGATAGAATAGTTTTAGTTTAATTAATATATACACAAACCTATTTAAGCACAGATCCATTACCAGCCTTTTTCTCCTAACCATTTCTCCAAACAAGCTCAAAAATAATGTTAGCATTAACTAAAATACAGTTAGCTCTACCCCATTTCACTATAGATATTGGCCAACTACATTTGTAATGGTGTATGATTTTTGGTTTATTGTTTTCTTTTTTTACAGGATGAGAACATAATGCGATCCATGCAGCTCTTTGAAAATGTGATTTAATGAAGACAGTAGGTCTACAATTAATGGACAAATATGAGTTATTCTGCAACATTATCTAAAAGATGGATTTCCACTTTATCATAAATAAAATTACTCAGCTTTACACTGAGACATGTATTATGCAAATAATTTTTTATTATAAACTTCTCCCCCAAAAATATTTTTAAATTATACAATTTAGCACTTCAGCAGTGGCTAGTTAGTTAATAAGACTGCTCTTCAAAGTCATGTTTTCACTCCAAACCCAAACAAAACAAGACCTTACATTATTATAATTCCAACACATTGATAAAATAGATACTATAACAAGGAGATTAACTAAATATTCTAAGTTTTGCTACTCATTTGTATTGGATTAAGCTCCAGATGTCTGAGTGTATTTCTCAAATAATAGCTTCTAATTTATACAGAGGTATTACCATGTTTGTTTTTTTTCCAAATTTGTATGGTGTAGTCCTCATTTTTTGAATAATACTTTGAGTTAAAGTGGTGTACTCGATATGCAATGCACATCATGCTGCTATTGCCTTCCACCTTTGACTTGCTTTTCTATTAAAAAAAACCCTCCAAACCTAACAAAATAGGTAACTTGAAAAGAAGAATTGCTGTAGAACAAAAAAGACATTGCTTATAGGTAGATATACTCCTTAACAAATATGAGTAAGCTTCTATCAATCACACTTACCTAATGAATCTGCATTTATCATGAGAGGAGTCCTACATACTGTATTTCTAATTCTTCTTCAACGTGTCTGCAAAGTTCTTTGCTTAAAATTAAGGATCTTCCAACTTAAATTTTTCATGAAGAAACCCAAAACTGTTTCCATGAGTATGTGTCTTTCTGCCTTTAATGAAGAAAAGGCATGAACTTTGGAATCTTTCATCCTGCCTCAGTGCTCAGAATGAATATTACTATGTAGTATCATATATTAATAATGACTGACTGCTAGACAGGCTAACATCTGTATCAACTTTCTGCAATATCTTCAATTATGAGACAGAATGAAAAGAAAATGGGAAACTTTAGCTATACAATATCATCTATGTGTACAAATGCATTACTTTTTTTAGGATCACATCTTCATTAAGATTGGAGCTACATTAATTCTGAACCTGGAAAGACTTTTCTATAAAAATATGTACCTAAATATAATACTGCCCCCCTATCCCTGTAATTTTTAAGATATACAGTCCACAGAGGTTTCTTCAAAAGAGGTGAAATGCTATCAGATATAGGCCAATCTTCATTGTGACATTGCTGCAGAAAATGTGAAAGGGGATTAATGAAATAGAAAGAATGTTGCAAGTGCATTCTTTGGAAAAATAAATCAGGTATCTATTCTGGTGTAGAGATGGGATGTTAGAGGCATGTTGAAGGCTGCTCTGCTATCACCAGTGTAGGATAAGAGTAGTACAATACATGTACACCTGAAATCTGCTGTAGTGTGCTTGTGTAAACTAAGTGTGCACAATTTGTTAAAAAAAAATAAAATAAACATGAAGAAAAATCAGCAGCATGATCGATTTTTTAAAGTTGTTAAGCAAATACCTGTATTCAAATTAAACTTTTTTGTCAACAAGATTAATTTTTTTAAGAGGCTTAAATACATAGATCTTGCTTTTGCACAGTTCTGATCTTAGCATGGTCCTGAAGTAAATCTAATTTAGCCAAGCAGTTGGAACAAGTCCAGAGAAGGGCCACAAGGATGATCAGGGGACTGGAGCACCTCCCATATGAAGACAGGTTGAGAAAGTTGGGGCTGTTCAGCCTGGAGAAGAGAAGGCTGCGTGGAGACCTCATAGCAGCCTTCCAGTATCTGAAGAGTGCCTATAGGGATGCTGGGGAGGGACTCTTCATTAGGGACCATAGTGATAGGACAATGGGTAATGGGTTAAAACTTAAACAGGGGAAGTTTAGATTGGATATAAGGAGGAAATTCTTTCCTGTTAGGGTGGTGAGGCACTGGAATGGGTTGCCCAGGGAGGTTGTGAATGCTCCATCTCTGGCAGTGTTCAAGGCCAGGTTGGATGAACCCTTGGGTGAGATGGTTTAGTGTGAGGTGTCCCTGCCCATGGCAGGGGGGTTGGAACTTGATGATCTTAAGGTCCTCTCCAACCCTAACTATTCTATGATTCTATAAGCAGTGGTAATTTAAAAACAAAATTTAAAAACAAAATTTGAAATTGCTTTCATATGTTCATACAATAAACTTTTTTAATACCACATGAAACAGCATCTTCTGATGACAAAAAAAAAAACAAAACAAACCAAAACAAAAACAAACAACAAAACACAACCTTTAAAAAACAAATTTAAATTCCAGAATTTCATTTTCCGTAGGGGAAAAAAAGTTCTGTGGCATATCTTGTTACTCAGTCAGCTCTCCCTTACAGAGAACCCTGAACAGTATTTATTACAAGACCTGTTAGGAATTATTTTATCAAGTTCAAATATGTTAATGGAGAAATGCTGCCCCCTACAAGGCTTGACAGCCAGGTAAGCTGACTTCTGCAATCTTTTTATTGTCTTCAACTCGTGGGGGGGGTTTTATAGCTTCTACATTCAGAAGTGTATTAGCTTGCCTGGTGCTGAATTCACAGGCTGGTCTTAAGCACATCTGTGGCATTACAGAACTTAATGCAAAGGGCGCACAATGTAAATACTCCAAAGTTGCCTGATACATCTTGCTTACATTCAGTAGGCCAGCTAACTGGATTTTCAGCTAACTGGAAATAATTGGTTGAGCAAAACCTAGGCTGTGGCTCTATGGAGCAACCTGATGTCTCTGCATTGTGTTCTCCAAAACTTCTCCAGCTTCTCAAAACAATGTGCTGATAATGCACTGAGCAAGTTCAAGTAGCACTGCATGCTACCTGTTTAGTGTGTTCTCATTCATACCTTTAAAAGCTGACTCTCAAGAAGTCCAGATGATTTCTCATAGCTCTACATCTAACCCAGTAAGTCCTGATGAACCCAAAATGCATCAGCTGTGCCTGCAGCACAAAGTAAGTTATGTGTCTGAAAAGTGGGTGTACATATATAAGATACTATTTTAGTAATTAAAGCCAAATTATTTTGCATCACACATGTACAAAACATTAAAAGCTGCTGACATATTAAAGGACATTGTAATTTACAACAAAATAAGAATCAATATTTACTCTGCTTTTGAAATAATAGCCAGTTAGTCAATGTCATTGTAAGCACAATGCATATGCGAACAGCAGCCAATACAGAGAGACTTTTTTTAAGTTGTCTTCCATAATTACATATTCATAAATTGATAGGACTTTTCCCACTCTCCATCATACTGAGGAGTTGTGATTATTTTAAGAGATTATACCGTACCCCAAATAAGTGTCAGTGACATTCACAGGCAGTTTCTTTCCAAACTTCACTTTACAGTACAAATTGCTACAGTTTTCTTGTTTAAGAGGAGACAGAACAATGTGTTGGAATTTTAGATTTGATGATAGCCGTAGCCGCCTGTTGAGAAAATAAAACAAATTGAAACAAGAAACACTAGTACTACATATGACAGCATTCATATAGTCTCTATAAATTGTATAATTCACAACTTTTACTTAGTTATCTTCATTATTAATCAAATCATAAAAAAATGAGAAGTTGCTATTTGCTGAGAAATTTACTGTCAAAAATGCTGACAACAATGAACTGAAAAAATGGACCACTGTGATAGGTAATGCTGGAGAGTAAACATCAAACAGAAGAGATATGCAAATTCATACCTAAAACTGGGCATAAATACAGACATGATATACTATGGATTTTTAAACAGAGAAGTAATACTCTGGAAGGGCCTTCCAATAAGAGTAAGAATCATATACATTTTAACACATGTAGAATAGAAATTTTATAAATTCATTACTTGTATTATATAATATTGAGTACAATCACAACTTAGGAGTTTGTTTCCAGTTTATGTTTTATCTTATTATAGTATTTTTTTAAAAGACTTACAGAAATACCTACTCACAAAAATGGTAAGACTACAATAAATCAGCGGACAGACAGAAGAATTAGAGGTCAGTGATTCTCTGGATTAGTTACATTATCTAGAACTGAATTTTCAGATCATCAAGATGAGATGCAATTTTCCTTTTCCTGTCTCACATCATTTAAATAAAAAACTCTCATGCTGCTTTATTTGTTGTGATGTTTTTCAGGTCTGTAATACAAACAGTGATTTTGCCCTTAAATGAACATGAGAACACGCACACACACAAAAAATGAAGTACAAACTTAGAACTGGTAGACCTATATTTATGGTTCCTACTCTTTAGGTTATTCTTATTCTTTACCAATGACCATTTACTATAATACATGCAAGTGTTCATAGGGTCAAGAAAGCCGGTATTTTCTCTTCCACATGAATATCCAAGCCAGTACTCTTTTTTCTTCTCTCTTTGCACATGTATAACACAACAAAAAATGGCAACAGTGTTCAGCAGAAAAATATTCTGCCATCTGCTACTTAAAGCTTTTTTTTTTGATATATTTTATTTTTAATTTATAGCAATTGTAGCTCTAACCTCTATGTTAACCAAGGTGGGCTGGAATGGGACTATCTGATTTCCACAGCAAGTGATCTCCATAATAAGCTATTAGTGAGAATGGTCAGGCATCATCAATAACAGCAAAAAGTCTCTTTTAGAAAGAGTAAATCCTGTTGAGAAAAGTATGTAGGCTCACAAAAGAAAGGAACGCATAGCGTGCATCCAGCCCAACTCAGGTGTCAATATTCCAGAAGGGGAGGAAGCTGTTTACTAGTTGACATTTGGTGAATTCTTGGATCATTCTTCATAGGCAACTAGCCTACCCTATGGACTGTACAAGGAGCTCACAAGCTTTACTCCTCAGTATAAGCATTAACTTTCTAAGAAGTGTTGTAATGCCCTACTTGGAGTAAGGACTTAGGCATCCTGGGTCTTACCCCACACAACTAACCCATCTGTCACACCAGTTCAAACGCTGGGTGAAAAAAAGTCTTTCTAGAGAAAAGGAAAATTTTCATGAAAGAGCAGCAAGTATTTCTTTTAACTACTAAGTTTGTATAAACTTCCCACCAAGGACAATAAAATGTTCCAAGCAAACATCATAGGTAGGAATCCACATGTATGTGCATTTGCTCCAAAAAATAGAGCTCTCCTGAATGGGGCTTGATGTGGTGTTCTGTAAGAGTCAGCCATGCAAATTCCTATGTATGTATGGATCCCTTGGAATATTTTACTGAGACATTCTCTTGAATTTCCTGCTCAGAGATTAAAACAATGGAAAATACAAATGAAAAGTGAAATATAAATAATGGATTACAACAAAGCCTAACTGTCAGGATATGGATTATCCAGACTAGACTTAATGCCATTTCTGCTACCACTCAATATATCAACTGACTAAAACAACTCTTTCACTATGGACTGGAATACAGCTCAGCTGATTGCCATAGTGCAAAATTCTGTGGTTTATGATATATGAATAGTAGTGACATGTAAAAATAAGCAGTTTTCAGAATGGGGTAAATCTGAAAGAGAGATGGAAGCTGATCTGGCAAAGCTGCATTCAAATGTGAAGAGTACAGAATAGTCATGAGATCAGCTCACCTTTCCACCATATTGCTCCAACTTCTGTAAAGCAGCAGTAATTTTTTCTCTAAATTTCTTGTTCATTAATCTCCTTGAAAGCTATTGGAAAAGTAAAATAAAAAGGTTAGTTGCACAATGTAATACAGTAGATGCAAAGAGGCCAATATAATTCTATTTTATTACTTTAAATTTCCACAGATAAGATGAAATAGAGATGAAAAGGAACCACTTTATAGCTTGTCACTGATGTCAAAGTATGAAACTCAGTGAAGGTAAAAGGAATAAAATGTTAAGTGATGAGAAATGTTAATTCAAAGAAAGCTCAACTGTTCGCCAAAAAATGCTTCATTTTTCTTTTAGCAAATTTTGAAGACCTATCAACCTTATAAAAATTAATTCTTAAAGTGTTGCCCAGATGAAAAGTTTACACATTTTTCATGTGCACTGAAAAAGATTTATTATAGTGGAAATGCTAAAAAAACCAACAAAAAAACTTCCTGCAATTTCTCCCTTCTGCACTGGATGCCTAAAAGGTCCTTTTATTTTGCTGTAAAATCACACTTTGGAAGTAGGCTAAATGAAACCATGACAAGCCCATCTGACAGAGGACTCAGTATAAAAATACTTTCCATAATCTCCCTCTAATTTTATTTAATGAAAAATTCCTTGTGCAGAATTCTCATCTGAAAGAAGTGGGAATATTTGCTTAAGTTAATTTATTGGAACTCTCACAGATCTGTTAAAATGTTCACACTTCAAATGCAAAACTCAACATAAACTTCCCTTCAAAACACAGCCTCTATTTCACCTCAGGCTTGAAGCTGCATCTTTTTATTATTTTTATTTTCCACTATTCTCTAATTTATGTTAACAACAGTTTTTGGACCTTGCTAGAACTTTATAAGTCACCATATTATTAAAGAATTATGGACTTACACAGGGGAATATATGAAGCTTGTTTTTCATGGAACTTGAGTTGTACTGTATCTATGCAGATATTATAGTAAACTTCTCAACAAAAGTACAATAAAAATACAGATCATATTTTACTATAGCAGTAAAAACTTACATTTGTGAGTAGATGCTTAAGATGATCATTAAGAGATGGGCCAACCACAGCACTCAGTTGAACTAAAGCATCCAATCCTCTTCCAAATACTTCATCATCTGAATGGGCCTCCAGAGGGGGAAAGACAAATCCCATCAGCAATATTCAGACAAATGCACAAGTTATTTTTAAAAATTAAAATTACTGTGTAACTGCTACTTGCTATAATGTTACAAGTTTAGAAATCAAGTACAATGTAACAATATTAGTATCTAGAGGTAACATTTAAAAAACATGTATTTTTAGAGTACAAAAGTATCCATAAAATGTCAGAGAAATTCTTGCCTTTCTTTTGAAACAAGGAAACTAATAATTTATTAATGATGAAATAAAAAATTTTGCATGCAAACCAAACAGTTTACTACACCAACAATTTCAGGGCTCCCAGCATATTAGAAAGAACCCTTCAAATACTGGTATGTTGAAATTGGGAGATGACATCTTAGTTACATAGTACCCTGAATCTATGTAATACTTAACCATAATTGTCTTTGTTGGAGAAACACAGGAGCCAATGAGTTTCTGGCTCAATTAATTTAGTCCCTTGCCAGCTCTGTCACCTGCAGCAATGCTCAGGCTGTTACCTACTTCTAGGGTGCTCTGTCATTCTTGTTAATCCCATTGGAAGGTTCTTCTCTACCTGAATTCTCTAATGGTCTAGTTATTTCACTCTTCCCTTAGCAGAGAAATTGATTCACAACAATTTATTTTGTTCTTGTATGAATACTGACCTTTATTTAAAGTTATTTTTCCACTCTGATATTTGGGCCCTGAACATTTTCTTGTTAATTAGAAGTCATCGGCTGCTTGTGTAGTAGAAGGTTTAACAAGACTTTATACCAAAATAGTGCAGCAATGAAAATTACCAGATGAATAACAGTAATGGGAAGAACACATAAGAATATTTTTTCTAATTTGTCTTCCAAACTGAACCAAAGATACTCATAACACACAATTCTGATCTGTTACACTTCTGATCTGAGAACACAAAGAATTTTCAACCTTTCAGTGACCTCTATAAAACCAGAACTAATACTCAGGTAGATTAAAGGATAGCAAGAAGCTAAACCAGAAAAGAGCTCTGAAAGTTATGAAAAAAATCCAAAAGAGATTACCTTTGAGGACCATACTTTTACCTCACTTTATTTTCTGAATGAGTAGAAAACTTAAAAACGTTTAAAAAATTAAGAATATGACCTCAGAGATTTTAATGGTATTCTTCCCTTTTTCTCATTGGCATATTCTATCTTTGTAGCAGGTTTTGAATTTTTAAATCAGAGTATCAGAATTATTTGGGTTGGAAGCCAAAAGCCTATGAAATAGACTTATCATGTTAATATTTTCCATGTAGTCCTCACCAGCACAACAAAAAAAAAAAAAACAAACCCAAAACAACCTGTATTAAAATATCTGCATGAAGAGTAAGACATACCAGTGCAGCCTTTAAGACTGGAACTAGACGAGGTAGTAAGGGAACTGCTTTTTCAGTAGCACCATCAATCATAAGTAATTCTTTAAAACCCTCCTTTGAAACAAACGTATAGGGATGTTTTGTTTCTCTCAGACCCTGTTGCAAATGTAAAACATGTTTGCTTAACAGCGAGTCTTCTTTTAAACAAAAACAATAAAAAAGTTGCACATACCAGCAAGATGTTTAGATTTTATTACATCACTTCAAAACATAAAGTACACTAACTCCACCATGTGGAGCCACTGCAACTTTGCTCAGAGAATATTCTTAACTAAAGAACTACAAATAGCAATGTTCTTGCCCATCTTCATTCATACAAGATCCTCATAATTATTATTTTTTTTTTTTTATTTCCCTAGGAGGTGAGTCTGAGAGAGCTTGCTTAACTTGTTACAAAATGCTGTTTTCAATTAGGAAATCCTGCATCCTTAACTTTGCAAGAAAATTGAGTTTACCTCTGCCAATGTCACAAGAAGAGGATCAAAGGGAACAGTTTCAGGAAGGCATTCCCACTGCAATCTGTGCTTTACTGATCCATGCACTAACCTATATAAAAAAAAAGTTTTAACAAATTAACATATAATAATACACAATTTATTGCTAACACTATTGACTTCTAATACATCACAAATTGGTTTGCAATATTACTAAAATTTTATATACATAATTTCAATATGCACTGCTGTCCTTAGTGAAATGGATAATAGTATTTAACAATGCAATTATTATCATTTCCAAACATGGTGTTTTTCAAAATTCTGCTGCCAGTCACATAGAAATCAGAAAAAAAAATTACAAAATGTATAGATGCCTCTCATAATGACACAAAGATGCTCTCCTTGCAAAGTCACATTTTGATAAATATAAATAAACATTTTCCTCAAATAACAATTGGTAGGTGAAGTCAATTGAAACTAAAAGAAAATCATATTTGAATCCATCAGTTACTCCTAAGATACATAAAAATGCTGTGTATTAATGACTATTTTATACATGTATATTCATGCATGAATGATTACTTAAATTTTTGTTATGTAATTTTGCATCCACTTACAAAACAGTAAAGTGCTTACTGACTAGGCAAATATATAATAAACAAAAGCAACTTAAAGAACCACAAACTATTAATTACTAGTAGTTTTGTTAACATGTGATATTGCTGACAACTACAGAATTGGAACATTCAAGAAAAGTTGTTATACTACTCCAGACAAAAAAGACTGCAAGTTGTCTACTTACTAAAGTGGCATGTATTCTATTGTTAGTAGGGAGAAGTAAACACCATTATCCGGAGAAATAAACTTCTTTCATGAAAGAGCTTCAGCAAACCTGCAAACACCTAGCTGCAGTTTTAAAAAATAGCTATGGTATTAACGCACAACATAGCAAAAAAAAAAAAACAGAACCAAAAGAAGGCAATTTCAAAGACATAGAAAATTGCCTTCTGTTCTGAAAAGAGGTAAATATCAGAAATCTTTTCAGAAATGAATGGAATCAAACAGCCTATCTAAAAGATCAAACATGAATAGATGTATTTCAACCTGTGTAATTCTACCTAACCATCATATACTTGGTAAAAAAATAAACAAAGCCTACCCACCTGCACGGAATGCCACCTTTAGCGTATATAGCAGCAAATGCAGAAGTTGGTCGAGAATAAGCACCAAACTGTGACCACAGAAAAACAAAAAAAAGCATTATTTATTAATAACAATGTTTGACAACTCTTATGAATATGTTACAACCCCAGTTTACAAATAGAAGGAACTTAGTCATATGAATCTAAAACGAATACAATTCCCCAACCCTGCAGCTATGGGGGGTGGAAAACATATTTGCTACATTTACCAGAAAACTGCTTTTCAGAATTATCTGGCTAGGAAGTTGAAAAAATTAGTAAATAATGTAGGATCAGAGCTGTCCTACTGGAATACCCAGTATTTCTATTTTCTCTTGCAAATCTTAAATCAAAAATCGTACAGGTTTTCTCCTTAGTTGATTTAAGGACATCCCACTTTCCTGATGCTCTTATTGTTGGTATATTGGTAACATGCAGAAGGCATGAACTCCAGTGCCATCTTGACCCAAGTAGAGACAAAAGGACAAATGGAAAGATGTGGGAGAAACTCCAAATGTTGGGTAAGACAGTATAAGGTCCCTGAAATCAGCAGCAAGGTTCACATTGGCTGAGAATCTAGGGAAGACTCGCTGGAGAAGGAAACCAGCAGCCTCACAGGAGGAAAGCCTATCCAAATTTGGCTTTTATCACCTACATGCTTCTTATGTATATGAACTGTGATATTTGTTAGCATGATCATTCAATGCTACTTTTCAGATTAAAAGCCTTCTTTGCAAGTCTATGTGAATAAACAACTTTCATCAGTCTTCTCCTGAGAACCCAAATTCTTCATAAAGTATTACATATTCACAGTACTTGCGAGCTTCAAGTAATGCTCTATTTTGCTAGATTTTATGAGTTCTTGACGATCATCAAGATGATACCTGATTCTTGGTTTCACTGCATAATTGGAATTAGCTCCTGTAAAGTAGCAGGTGTCAAAATTTATAACTATACCAAATGAACTCCAACCCTTTTTAACAATTAGTTCTAAATCTTTTTTCAGGGCAAAAGCACGCATAAAATAAAAATGTCACCATCCATGCCAGAATTGTACCAAGCCCCCTTTTCCCCTTCTTTAAAAAAAGTAATAAGCATATTTACTTCTCAGGCCTTTATGCTTAGAAATTAGGGAATGTATGATTAATAACAAAAGCTTAGTTTAAATTTACACAACAGGACCAGAAAAAGAATGTCCTGCATGTATTTCATACAGCAATGAAATTTCTTCTGACAGGAGAACTGTTTAAAACAAACAGAAAACCCATCACCTATACTTCATCCCTGGCAGTGTTCAAGGCCAGGATGCACAGACTCTTGCGTGACATGCTCTAGTGTGAGGTGTCCCTGCCTATGGCAGGGGGATTGGAACCAGATGATCTTAAGATACTTTCCAACCCAAAACATTCTATGATTCTATGATTTTATACATACCGGATCAATAGTTTTAGGATTCAGCTTGTCACTAGGCTTTGGTTTAGTTGCGGGTTGTGGAGAATGTGGCAAAGGAGATGTCTTGCTCTTCTGTACTGCAGTCTTAGGTTTTATTTGGATGCCTGATGACATTCTGAAAACACTGCTTTCTAGAAATGATAAAGATTAAAAACATATAATAATTTTCATTCTTATATGACTGTCAAGTGTTAAAATCTCCAAACCTGAAGACTGACATGAACAATCAATCAAGAAAATCTCAGTAAGTGTACTAGAAAACAAATGCTTATTCTTACACATCTTACGCAGTACATGGGATAATTATGACAGTCTTGTCACTCCATCTGTCAAGTACACACATTTCCTAATCCTCCCCTTTACTTCTGCACTTTGACACCTGCAGCAAAAGTGAAATCAGCTACAGTTTGCTTTTAGGGTAGCCTACAGAAATCTCAGCAGTATTACGGTGCTCAGCAGAACAGCCAGCAGTGAAATAGGTTGGCTGAGTAAAGTAACAGCAGAGGACAGTAACAATCTGAGGAATAGCCAGGATGAAGGAATGAACAGAAGAGCAAGTGGATTAAGAACATAAAAAAACAAAGCAGAATCAGTAACACAAGAGAACAGAAATAAAAAGCAGAAAAGGAAGAACACAGAAAATTAATTCTAATTCATTCAGTAAGAAGAATTAAAAGTATTTTCTTAAAAAGAATGCAAAAATAGCTTTCTGTATACATCCTTAAATACTGATTTAGGTATACATATCTTCTAAATGTTAACGCATCAGTGTTAACAGGTGTTACTATATATGTTTGTAATTGGGTTAAAATGTCCCTGATAAAATTAATAGTCTACTGCCTTTTAACTTGCCAAGCCTGACACTGATGAATAAACCTGGCAAGAGGTTTCCAAACATTAATAAAATTATAAAATGTGAAAATGCTAGTTCTGAATATTGTAATGTTCAGTAATTTATGCTGCAGTGCAGTCTGGGTGGAGAAAAAAAAATAATAAATAAGAAATTACGTTCCTTTCATAAACAAAAAATGACACTGTATAGAAATTAAAACAATGGGAAGCCAATTAAATAATACACACAAACAAATATTGCCACAAGGATGAGCATGGTGCTTGCCATCCAGTCATCACCTTTCCCAAGTTGATGACACCTGTTTTTGTCTACAACATGATTACATTCCAAACACTGAGATAAGGATGAACTAGAGTGGCTGATTTTTTTTCTATGCTGCTTCCACGTCCTCAGCTTTATAAACCACCTGCCCTAATCTCTGCCAGAATCCTGTACATGCAGCCCTTGCTTAGCTTCTAATTCTTCCCTCCAAACAGAATTTCTAGTCAAGTACTAGGATTATTTCCAAATCTTTCGGATTATTTCTGTTTCTGGTAAGAAGTGATAAGGTCCCAGCACTTACATAGTATGCTATGCCCTTATGACTTGCAAAAAAGAATGAAACCTGATGTCTGTTTTTACTGAATGTTGAAAAACAACATGCAATAATGATCACCGTATTTTTTAAAATATAAATACAAAGCAAAACTAAAATTGAACATATAAATCAATGCTTCTTGATTGATTATTGTCCGTGATCAGGACTAGTGATGCACATCAGTTTACCCACTGCAGATCTTGTTTTCTTTTTCCTACCATGTTCATAATAATAATTTTCTAGTGACAGTCTTTTTAAAAGAAGAAGTAACATATCACAATTAGACAATTAAGTCTCTTCGGAGCATTCAAAAACTTACATGACACTTATGGGAACCGTTCTGCTTGTAAAGCACAGATCATTAAACCCAGAAATAATCTGAAGCCCTAAAAGATAAACAATAACGTAGGAAGAAAATTTAGTGATTTTGTTAAGTGCCAGCTCATTATCACAAAACTCTAATCACACTAGTGTCAGAAAACACATTTTTAACTATCAAAAAAATAAGAATCAAAATGGCTTTACACTATAAAAACACCATATAAATTCTTGACATTAGCATTATATATCACAAAATAGTGCTATCAGTGTCAACCCTCTCAATGTACAATTGCTCATAATGCAGTCATCATGCTATTAACAATATGTTTTTCTCAGAAAAGTATTCAGAAGTAATTCAGACGTATTCAAATTCTTTTCTTTTCCAAGAAGTAATTGAGATGCATGCCAATGTCTTTACTAAGATTTTAAATAATGACAAAATCTTGACGCACTTAAAAAGTTACCATCAGTTAAAGTAAACAATAAAGGCCGTGACAACAGGCAAGAACAATGTTAGCCCTCTGGGACAAAAGGCAGGACTTGAGTACAGTGACAAGGGTTTTGTAAAAACTAAATTGAGACAACATGCCTACGTATTGGCAGAGGAGGAGGTGGCAGAGAGTGGAAAAAGGACTTTTCACAAGGAGGCCTTAGTCTTCAGCGCAAGATGAAAGTTCTTGTGTAGTCACGAGCTGGGAGAGCCACATGCATTTGTAGAGAGAGCAGACAGCAGAAGTATAGCTGCGAGTCAAACAACTGACACACGAGGTACAGAAGTGAACCATCCTACTGGCAGAGGACAGACTTCAAACAAAGGGCAGAAACCCTTGAACAGAAATAGAAAAGGCACCTTTAAAAAACGTCTTCCAAAGCAGGAAAAGTGCCTCCTGGAGTTTGGGTTCTAGAAGTCACTTAAGAAAGGCGGAATGAAAGTAAGTACGATTTTAAAGGCGAGGTTGTTTCCTTACCCCGGTGTCAGCTCTCCCGGAGCGCAGCTAGGGCAGAGAGAGAAAAAAGTAAGGGGCACCAAGCACCTCCAAGAGGCTTAAAAGGCAAAGCTCCGGCAGTCACCACAGAGCCGCAGGTCCGATCCTCTCCACGGGACACCAAAAGACCCTGTGAGACGCTGGACGCGCACCCCTCTTCCGGGGCCTCTCTCTTTCCCGCAGCTCCCGCTCTCTCGCGGGGAAGCCTAGATGAAGGCGGCCAGAGGGGACCACCGGTCCGATGGGCAGCAGTATTCCCGATCCTTACGGCCCCTCCGAGAGCTCCCCGCGGGCCCGGCCTGTGCCGGCCGCACGATACCTAGACCTACGACGCTTCCTGACGGTTGCCACGGAAACTACGGGCGTCCGAGAGGCCAATCTTCCTCGGCAGGCCGCGCCCGCGGCGGAACGGAGTGGCGGCACTCAGCGGTGACCAAGCACGATGACCGCTGAGGTGATATGGCTGCCCCGGCGGCCTGGGGTTACCCCGGCGCCGTCCTGCCGTGCTGGACGGTGTGGGGGCGAGTCTGCCGGGGCAGCTCGGTTGCCAGGAAGTGCCAGGAGCTGGGGCATCGTCTTCAACTGATCAGAGATCAGTACTTGCTGAAGAAAGAGCAAAAATTAGATGAAAAGGCTCCATATATGTTTGTGATTAGAATGGGTATGGTGCATTTCCAGGTGACATTGCCACTCATTTCTATCCACTGTCTTAATAGTTTCCCATTGGAAACGCGATTTGGGAAATACTATTTTGCTTTTATTTATGTGTGACAAAAGTGTGGCTTTCAGGGACAGAGCGACATTCCCATTTGTGATCCTTTTTGTTCCAATAGTTAATTTTTAGGTGTGGTTTGTTTTTTTTTTTTTTCTCCAGTTAATCCACTCATATGATACTGAAATCTCTTGTCATGAATACAGTGTTTATTCATGCAACATCACATCTGAATGTGGTAAATGACCTTTCGGGTAAAAGGTCCCAAAGAATTATGAGAACGCTTCCTTGCTTTCTTCAAGAGATGGGTTTATTCTTTCATGCGCACAACAATAAATCTCCAAGCAAGATATTTTCTTGGTTTGCTTGAATTGTGTGGGATACAACCTTTCCACCACTGCATTCTTTCTTATTTACATAATTTTTAACAAGGAAGTGACTGGGACTGCAGAAGTGAATAAGAAACTTTTCTGTTGGTTTTCCACAAAAACCCAGAAGGGAATGCACTGATAGTGTTGAAAAGTAGTTGTTGACTATTTGAAAACTACCATTGGCATTAGAGTTTAGCAAATGCTGGCATTTCATAATTAGTTTTCTCCAACATGAATAGTTTGTATCTGCCATTAATGGGAAGTTGTAAGTGAGGACATTTGCAGAGTTAAAGTAGGGCTGCATAATTGAATGCCTTTGGAATGCATTAGCATAAGAGGCCTTTTGGAAATACAGAAGGAAAAAAAATATAACAATAATGCTGGAGAAGGGAAGAGTTCTATTTTGTTTCTAAGTATTTTTAACTAAACCCAACAGACATTACAGTACTTTCACAAAATTATTGTGTTGTTCCACAGTAGTAAAGGCAATAGAGGAATGTATGTCTTTTTTATCTGTAAATTTTACAGGCTGGTAAATGGTCTTAGAAAAATCCAGTAATTCTAAGGCAGACTGTGCAAGTCTTTGAAAATCACACTACAAAATACAGACCAGCATGATCATCTCCATAATGAGAAAAAAAGAACTGCTTTTCTGAGCAAGGTTTATATTTAGCTCAGTGGTTTAGTATCATTTTATACATTTTATGTAGTTGCTTTGGGAGTGCAGAGCAGACTACAACTACATTCAAGCGTGGAAGAAAGCAGTAGTACAATTCCTAAGTCAGTAGGAGGTATGAACTGCTGTGTTGCATGAAGCAAAATACCACTGATCAGTTCTGTGGGGTCAGCAGCTCCCACTGAGTTCCTGGAGGCACAGAAATGGCTGGGTTGTAAAAGGATGAGTTAGACTCCAGCCTCTGTGCAAGAGCAGGGCTTAGTTCAGAGTTCAATCAGTTTCATGAAAAATGAAAAATAAAAGAGTGTTACGGTATGGTGGTGCATATGGTACAACGGAGAGTCTTGCTGTACGTTTAATGTTAAATATACAGACTACACTGCTTGCCTTGCAGTGAGAGGTGATGTGTTGCTGAATATTGTCATGGGGAATATGGGTCAAAATACTTGTAATAAAATGTTTTTGTTAAAATAAAATACTTTTCATACTATGTCCCACTATTTTTGATGGTTGTAGTAGGATCTAGTCTATGACATTTTAAACATATTTGGTGGATGGACAGTTTAGAAGGAAAAATACTGTAAGATCTATATAGTTCAACAAAACATGACAAATTTTAGGTTTTTCTCCATTGTGTTGATACCACTTTGTAGTCTTAAATATGGTGTCATGAGCTGCTGTTATTACTCAAAACTTGTGTAGCATTAGCTCCAGTTATTGTGAGTTTCTCTATTATGTATTTTTTAGTTTGTTTAATTTAACTGCCATAAATCTCTCTAAATGATTGAAAGTGAGTAGAAGACAAAAATATGAATAATTTGCAAGGAGATTTTATCATTAAAAGAAATGTGGTCACTGACATGTATGTGAGTGTGTTCAGGTGAGTATTTATAAATCTGAAAATGAAAGCTGACTCTGCACTGATTAGTTTTTCATAATAACAATACTCAACCAACTTAAATAGAACCAATGATTAGTTAATTATCCATTACTGCTGATAAAACCAATATGCAATTTGACTTTTCATTAGTCACAGTTAAATAGTTAATTGCTTAGGGGTAGGAGAATTCAACAAAGCAAAATGAATTCTGAGGCTTCTGAAATTAAAACTGAGGTTTACTGGGCTATGGCTAATTAATAGAACATCACATAAAACAGTCCTGTTAGGTCTTTTTGTCTGAGAACACTTGTGTTTTTTTTTAAGCTAATTTGTTTTGTATGGTTTAGGCTTGGCCTTTGGCCAGTGCCAATTGGGAAATGGTGGAGAGAATATTTCTTCACAAGTACAGACTTTTGGATGTGGAAGGAAGGGATTTGGTACTTGGATTTTTGTAATTTTTCTAAACCAAGTGCAATTTTAACCCCAGTTGGAGGCTAACAGCTCTTACAACCTAGTAAGAACAGTAAAATAACAAAATATGTTTCCTCAACATATTTGGTAATCCTTTTTAATTTCTCCAGTAACTGAAAAGTCAGAAATTCTCACTGGTCTCTCAAAAAGTGCACATTCAAAACTCAAGTCTCTAGGAGTGTTTTCCTCAGGTAGTCTTCAAACACCATTCCCCAGAGCTTTTATTCTGACTTTACCACTCTGCATGCATTATAAATAGTACCCTATAAAAAAGGAGTTATTTTACAGGGTTTGGCAATACAAACGAGCTACAGAATAGACTGTGGATACCTAATTGTAGCTTTTAGGTTCCTCTGCAAAGATTTGGATGTTCCAGGCACTTTCATTGACAAGGCATTGTCAAGGTTACCTCAGTGCCTGTCAGAAATTGATAGACCTATGAATGTTCCCTTATATCCTCAGCGAAAATTGGTGAAAATAGTGCTGTTTAAATTGAAGGATTCTAGGTAACAAACCATAGATATTACTGGATAGCTTAATATTTTTTTCTGTAACACACTAGTAATTACTTGATCACCTATTGTTAAGTGCTGAATTGCTGTAAGGATTTTGGATTAGCAGATCAAAGTCCTGTGGAAAATTTGCAGGCAAACTCCCAAGAACCAGACTGATCCAAGGAATACTTTCAGGTTTTCATATTGCAGAGTAACAAAAATGCATGCAACCATGACACCCAAATTTAGGAACTTTTCATTACTTATGAAAGTGCTTAAAACAGCTGTGCAGTTGTTTGGTTATACTTTTATTCATCTTGTACTTATGACCATACAAACCCAACATTCCTATCTCCTGTAGTTAGCTCGTACTGTCAGAAGCCGAAATAGACCACTTATACCCACATACCAATGAACTGTACTGTCTTAAAAATGAAGTTAGGATTAAAATGAGATATATCAGGATTTGTTTGTTTTCTTTCTGATTCTTCTAAATTTTCATATTGCCATCAATAATGGCAGTTCAGTTTGTTCTTTATTCTGGTGATGCCAATTTTTCAGGAAGAACAATTCGTTCCATTGCCATCTCTCAGATGGTGGCACAATCACAGCTACTTCTGTAAAAGTACTTTGCTTATTTATGGAGAAAGATCCATTCCCACAGTCAAAAAAGTAACAGTTAGGAACCTATATTTCTTTGAATCCCTGGATCTAAATCCAAGTTTTATGAGATTTGGTTTCCTGCCTCCCTGCTGTTCACTGGAATCTTGAGTCCTAATTTGTTTAAGGAGTCCTTACCACACCACAAAACGTCAATAGGTAAACAACTAAGAACAAGACTCAGAAAGTACCGAAGGTAAGCAGGCAGTGGCCAGCAGTAGCTTATGGGGAACATTAACGAGAAAGCTGTGGGTTCAGGGAAAGTAGGTGCCAAGCACTTGGGGGGAAAGAAAAGAGGGAGTTGGATATATATCTGTGAATTCTTGCCTGGAGTTTACAATGCTCAAAATGCTCAAAGCTAACAAAAAGTTTTGGAAGCAGTGCTAGAGGGCTTACTGGGTTATGGAAGACTCAGGTTCAAAAATCTGCTTTTGCGTGATTCGGAGCATAGACTCGAACCCAGGCTCTCCTGCCTCTCAAACGTGAGGAATACAAGGTGATATATCCAAGTGTTATTCTTGGCTGCTTTAGGATGTCTCTGATTGTCCCAGAGTACCAACTTTCATTAATTATGCTTTTGACCAAACAGGTGCAAGTACCTGTAAGTTGAAAAATAGAGAGAGACTGTATCTGTGAGCATAGGAATCCTGAAAGATGAACTGGTACCCAGTGTCACAGAAAATAGTAACAGGACTAGAAACAGCACGTTCTCTGTATAAACCAGAATCTACCTTTAAAAAATGGGAAAGAATATTCAAGGGTGACTACTTTATTACAACTTTGGGTGCATTGAGAAATGTTCTCCACTATTTTATATTGCAGATAGTTTTGTATGATGAGTGCCACACTACACAAATAGAAAAAGAGCAAGTAAGCTGGCCTTTCTCTTCCCCCCACAGAGAATGCCATTATTCTCTTCCTGCTGATTTTTGTGAAGCTGGAATTTGCTTTTAGGCATACAAGAAAGTTTTCATGGGATAATGTTCTTTAAATGCAAGACAGACATGCATGGGTTTTAACTGTGCACACCAATTTTTATAATTTTTTGAAAATAAAATCTCTCTACTAAATTTCTAAAGAAGGATAATCATAATATAAATTCTACTTAGCAAAATAATTAAGCAAAGGTTGAAAACTTGCAGCTGATTGTTAGGGTGCTGCTATGAGAGTTGACCGACATGTTTTCGCTGTCAGGGTTGCATAGAAAAGAACAGACAACTATAAACATTTGAGGCACACTCTGCAGTTTTCTGTTTTCCCACTTGGTGGCAATCATTCACTGTCTTGCCTTCCTGTTTCTGCGGTTTCTCTGGGAAAGCTGCTGCTCTGTGTTTTGTAGTCCCTCGGTTTGGTGAGAGAAACAAGGGAAAACACAAAGTTTTCTGTTACTTCAAATATCAAGGGTGGCAAAATAGAGGAGTTTGTTAAGTGGAAATGGAAGTATTCCACAGTTCAGTTGTCAGAGAAATTGTGTTCTTTGTTAGGAAACCTTTTACTATTCTTTTTTCCCCACTGTAAGGCACGGATCAGTAGCGGTATATAAAGCATTGATTAAGAGCAAGTCTACTGGGCTTTATAGGCCTGTACAGAATGAGGTAAACAATAGTAAATGTGAAAAAGTTGCCCATGAGTTAACAAGCCATCACAAGAGTGCTGCTTTTTTGGTTGGTTTTCCTTTTTTTTTTTTCTTTCCCCAACAGCAAGAATAAATCCATGTATTTAGGACTTCTTGGTCTACAGAGAACATGCTGGGGCAGAGGTGTTGTTGCCCTGGCTAACCAAAAATATCTCTGCAGAAGCTGTAGCTGGGCACAGTGTTGTCTTTTATAACGTTAACAGATCTTTCAGCTTTTCCCTGAGTCCATGAGGTTCCTTTTGGTGGATAAGGGTGAGGGGTAGCAAGAGCATCTGAGGCACACACAGCTTGGATGTACTGCCTCACAAAAGCATTTAATGTCCTCCACACACCAAGCACAGCAGGTATTTGAGATAATAAGTCCAGGGATGGTAAGAAAAAGTATATTTTTTATGATATAGAGAAGGCTTGAAAGACAGACTTAAGGTCCATAGAACTCAATTCAAGTTCGTGGCTGAGGACTAGTAACAGCCTAGGAGTGCTGGCTGTAGTGATGGTGATAAGGATGGGAGCTGTGGTAATACAGCTAGAATCAAAGCTGGTGGTGATAGTAAAAGTAATAGTTTTCATCTTTACTCTTTTCAGAAAGTGGTGTAGCAACAGCCCACAAGCCCCTCTGTCCCTTGCACACAGGAGTGGGGGTGTAATACTGTACTGCTGTCACTTTCTCTACTGGATTTCAGAGGAAGATGAATTCAGACTCCGTAAAACAAACAAAGAGACAAACAAACCAGGAAAAAGAAACAAAAAGAAGAAAAATAATGCCTTTCTAGGAAAGGGTGGTGGAACGTGGGGGAGGAAAAGGAGCAGTGCACTGGGGTTGCAGAGGAAGAGAGAGGGGGGGAAATTAAAAAATGAGGATATCAGGAGGGAACCACAAGCAGAGCACAGCATGCTCATGACTTTTAGACTTCTATTCATGGGTTGTACTTCCTGTAATTCAGACATAATTTTGGTTTTCCACAGTTTCACTTTCTGATATGCAAAGAGACCTGGAAAGAGAAACTAGAGGGATATTGGTGGGGTAGGAGCTTTTGCTATATTCATCATCATAGCACACTCCCATAGTCTTTATTTGAAATAGCAGAATATAAGCATGTATATTTTTGAGAAAGGAAAAGGAAAGAATGAGAAGGGTAAAGGTACAGAATGAGTACCTCACTGCACTGCTGTTCTGCAGACTGCACTGCTGTCACTGAATGCTAACATCATCCCACATGTTTGGGTTGGCTGGTGAAACTCATGGGCTGATATCCCTGTGGAAGGTGCTGCAGCATGTAGGACTAATCTCAAGAGCAGGTTGAAAAGAGTAGTGTGCTTGTAAGAGAGGCTGGGAATGTGATAACCTGGAAATTTGGTAGTCTCTGTAGGATAAAAACTGATAATTATGCAGTATGGGGTGCAAAAGAGGAAGCTTACTGAGAGCCTGTCTGGTGCAGGTATTTGCCATGAGACAAGTGGCAAGTGTATCATTTATCAGCTTTGAGTTTTGAAAGGTAATTATGTTCACAAGAGACCTGTGTATTAAAAACAAAACTACTATGAACTTGCCACCTCACCAAAAAATCATTTAAAAAGTATTGCGCGTTCTGTCTAACTGAAAGAATGTGATTAAACACTGGGTCAGATCAAAGATTAAGACATCAGTGTCCTGTAGTTAACTGTCCCATCTGAGACAGCCAAAGAGGGTGCCTACAGAAGCCTATGTGAACCATAGCAACTGTACATTACATTTCCCTTGAGTATTCTCCCAGCTTTCAGCCATTTGCCATTCAGGAACAGCCTGAGCCAGGGATGACTGCTGCATATTCGGTAATCTTCAATGGGTTTCTCTCATCTGGGTTTCTCCTGTTGAACCTCAGGAGACTATTAGTATTCACAGTAGCCAGCGACGAGGTGTCTCATGGCTCACACTCACCTTTTCATGTTGATTGTGAATTTGATACCTGCTAGTTTAAGTCATATCAAACAGTGCTTCTGCTCAAGTTTTTTCAAGGTTAAAACAAGGATAGGAAAAGTTTATGTCATTCCACAGGTTGTTTTTTGGCTAGTTAATGAAAAATATGGTGTCACTTCCCAGATTCTCAGTACCCTCTCTTTGTTCCTAAAGTCCCAAACTTCTTTAGCATTTAACTTTTCTAGACAGTCTGCAAAATTACAGTTTGTTTAATTATAACAGTTTTTCTATTCAGTAATGTAAAGCAGTTCGGTCTGTAGTGGGCCAGAGTGTGCTTTGTAACTGTCAGATGGCTCACACTGTGTATAGAAATTTTACAAAACACAGAAGACCTCAAGGTGTTCTCTCCTGTTATCCTCATTCTTTTGCTGTTTATTTTGCTTATTTGCTTCTTTTGCTCATCTGGAAACAGATAGAATTTTTGGACAGGACACTCTAGTCTGTTGCCTGTTCCAGCCCCACCTCTCACATGCTTTTATCAGTCACTGTAGGTGTAAGTTTCTATCCACAAAACTGAAAATGGCACCATTTTCATTACCAGCCCAATCTAGGAAGTGCAGTGTTCCACTGAAAATATTGGTAAAATATATTCTTCAGAGCAATGTAGTATTATTCCATCCTGTTTGTCCATTCACTTTTTTTTAGCATACTAAGAATGCACTTCTAAAGTGATTCTGTAAGTTATAGTATGGTATTCAGTCTTGGAAACTGTTAACAGTGTTCTAAAGGTGACTTAGTAAATAATAGTGGTATTATTATTCGTTGAAAAGTGAAGCAATCAGTGAGGGACGAACAGCGGTAAATAAACAGGTGTCCTTGCACAGTCACAAAAGGACTGTATCTGTTAGGGCAGATATTGTGCGCATTCCACAAAGTAGTGAACAAAAGCAGTGTGTGGGGGAGGTTAGATCACCAGTTGGAGGTTTTTTGGTCAGTTGATTGGTTTTGTTTATTCTGACTAGCTACATTCTTGTTTGTGTAGGTATTTTAATGCTTTGTGACTTTTGCTGAGTATTAATTATCTATCAAGGGCAAGAAGTGCCACATTCTGGGGAGTGAAGGCAATAAGGTTTGCATAAAAAAAGAGTTCATGAATGAGCTCTGAGGCCTTGGTGCTTGACAAGCCCTGGGGCGATGAGCTGAAACCTTGAAGGACAGGGAAGGTAAACAAGCAAGCCTTGGGAGGATGGGCCGGGATGTAGTTGTGGCGGAATCTCAGCTGGAGGCCAGAGGATGTGGGGATTGTGAGAGGGTCTGAAACACTGTGATTGGACTATTTACCTGGAGAGTTTCACAGTGGCCAATGAGATTGAATGTTGTATGTATGTGCAGGTTGGGAAAGTACCAAACAAGGAGATAAAAAAGGCTTGGTGGTAATAAACGAGGATTTGAGTCTCTGCATCAACTTGAGTCCGTGTCATGAAATGCCACACCACTTGAGTGATTTTTCAGCATGTATATTATTTCTTTGACTCAAATAATAATAATATTATTTACACTGTCCTTCTCCACCAAGGTGCAAATTTGCACTTGGTTTTATGATATAGCTTAGGAATTTATTCAATAATTTATTCTTAAAGTGAAGAGGTGATATTTAAATCTCTTTGATTTCCATTGTTGATCTGATCTATTACTTACAACAACAGTTTGCATCCTAGCCATGAATATTGTATTTCATAGGGTACATGTATGAGTAGTGTAGTCTATTAGTAGTCTAGTAGTGTATTTCACTATTGGACACTGGACCATGTCAAAAGGAAAAACAAAAAGATTAATCCACTGCTTTGACAAGCTCCAGGTATTTTATTCTTTAGCTCAATCTTATAGTTAGATACAAACTTATCTAGGTATTCTAGTTTTGATGTGTGTGTTTATATGCTTATATAACTTCCTTCAGTTTTACAGGTTCAAATACAATTTTCTGGAGTGCTGTTCCCTCACCACTAATCCGAGCAAATCCTGAGAGCTGGGTCTTGAGCATCAGCTGTGCCAGGGAGCTTGTGAAACTAGGTATAGAGCAAAGTACAAATGCAGAACTGCTTCCAGAGCCAGTCATGTGCCCAGTAGCAGAGTGTGCCTATGCCATGCAGAGCAGGGGCTGTGGTGTTAATAAGACCTGTGGACTCGTGCCAGCAGCTACCCAACACTGAACCCCTGGACCTGAAAGGATAGCAAGAAAACTGCATGGCGCCTTACAGTCAGCAAGAAGCCGTAAGAGTTCATTAGCTCTTATCAAGGTCTGACTTGGCTTATTAACTACAGCTCAGCACTGCATTTCTCCAGTTCCTGGTGTGGTGGCTGTAGGTACCAGAAGTCTTCTCTGCAATCTGAAAGATCAATAGTTATTTTAATAAGAGAGAATTGTTATGTTCACAAGACCCTGAGATATCTCAGACTTAAAATTACACTGTGTAGTGATGAGGGTTTCCCAAATTAGTTCCAGCTGGGCTGGTATGTCTACACAACAAAACCTGGCTCCTTTTAGAGCTTTCTGCTAATCCCTACAGCAGTATATATACATTTCTGTGACCCTGCCCCAGCACAATTCACTCCTCCTCTCAGTTGTGCTCAGTTTATGAAATCTGTAAAATTCTGCACAATGCCCTATTTCCCCAGGTGCTTGGTTGCTGCATTAAGAACAAAAAGAAGTGCTATAAGAAGATAATATTATTGCTAACTAAATTGTGAGCAGTTCACCAAGCTGGAGTCCAAGGTTCGACTGCACATGCACATGCATTTTAAGTGTATAGGTGGCCACATGAAAAACAGAAGCACCAAAAAGATTTGTCACCGACAAATCCTCAGTGACAATCTGTTAATAACAATACATTGGAAACACATTAAGTCCATGAAAGATTTAGAAAAACAAAATAGGAAGCAGCAGTTCCAGTGGGTCTCTTTGAAGTGCTGTTAAGCACTGCAGCAGAACCATTTGGAGAATGGAATGAGGCTTAGAAAAGAATTGTGAAAAGTGCTTGGACTGGAAGCAGGGCTATAAAATTTTACATGGGGACAAAAGTGTTCATTGCTAGAGCAAAACAAAAAGAGAACTTTAGTTTATAAAAGATTGAAGATAGCATTAATCTCAGCCATTTGGATATAGCTCACAAGTACAAAGTAATTCACAATCATAAGACTGAACTTGATCAGGCTGAAAAATGGCATGTGACCATTTGTACTAAAGTGATTGTTTCTGCACAATAGGATACAATAAAACTGTTTCTGCCAGGCCCAGTTCAGGGCTGTTATGTGCCCTCAAGACACCATTTGTACTCAATAGAGTGAATTTGTGCATTGGAAGTTATTATGTTCTTAAATCACAACAATTCCTTGCCTTTTGTCCTTGCAAAACTATACAATGACTAATTCAAGACTCCTCCTCAGAAAATATAACAGTATTTTTCCCCCTCAACCCAGTGCTGCTGGGTTGAAATTGTTTTTTCCAGACCTTTGTGAGGTAAAAATCTTTGAGGTAATGAAAGATCTTTTATCAAAACAAAAGAGGAGTCTTTAGTGGGTTACTCTTTAGCTCTATTGTAAATGTAGTGGTCCATTCCAGCTCAGTCAACTTGTCCATCAGTTTACAAAGAAATTTCCAATAGGGCAAATTCCAGATTCTGCCAAAACTCCATTTGTTTTTTTATTTTTTCTTAATTTGATTTGTCGAGGGTTTGTGTTTGACTTGTTGCCATGAATAAAACTATTCCCCTTTTGACAATGGTCTCTCCAGGAATGGTGTGGTAAGGCTAATCCCATTACACAGCTCAGAAGTTCCCACTCAGTAGTGACCCAGGAAAGGCAGTTTATCAGGCCCTTAGCAGAGCTGTCAGCTGGTCAGCTCAAGTCGGGTATTCTTTGTGAAGTGAGGCAGGCCAGCAGGAGCAGTAGTAGAGTTTTGTTTGTTTGTTTTAAGTAAATAGAACAACAGGGAACTTTTACATTCTTGTCCTGAAAGTCATGTTCGGGTAAATAGAAGACATTAACGGTGAAGCACACTACAGTGTCAGATGTGTTAATTAATTTATGATCCACAGAGGAGTCTTCCTAAAATGCTGTGTCCTGTGACATTTTCTGTGACTATCTCTGCAATAGCTCAGACTATCCAAGTCATTTGCTAGACGCCTCTGGTAGAATAGCTTTCCTTCAAGGGAAATTGTTTTCAGACTCAAAAGATCCCTTCATATTTTTGCTCTAAGTGATGGGCATCTTGTGATAGCTTTTGTTACATGGCTAAGGTCTCCTGATGATACTGGAGGCAGATAAATACCTAAGGAAAGAGTTCTGTTTGCGAAGGTGGAAACCCTGGCAGGACTGCCTGAGGAAGGGGCCTTAATTCACAGTAATAAGGTGAGAATTTGCTGGTGAGGGGCAAGAGTATCTAGAGAAGCATTAGAAAATACATGGAAAAACATGTTACAGTACCTTGGTTTTGAAGAGAACAGGATTAATGCAAAACAGGATAAATGTTTTGTGGGTTTTTTTGTGTTTTTTTTTGTTGTTTTTTTTTTTTTGTCTGTTTTTGTTTTTGTTTCTGTTTCTGTTTTTTTCTTTTAATATAACTCTGTGTTTGACTTGTAAAGCCATTGCAGTGTGAAGGGACACTGTGTTTGCCATGTAAGCACCTGCAATACTGTTTTCCAGAAGCCCAAGTGCTGGAGACTGAGTTATTGGTAGAACTGAAGAGCCAGACTGAGTCTTAACTCCAGTCTTACTAGTATTGTGCCTTAACTGACTGTCCTTGTTGTTAAGTAAAGCAAAATATTATCCGGTCATGGGTGCAAAATACCACACTGGATCAGGACTCAGAAAAATTTGGGTTGTCATATGCAACTTGCGGAAATCCTGCTGTGAGCAGTTCTTGCCTTCATTTGCCTAATAATCCCAGTATTTCTCTTTTACCTCTGTGTAAGTATAATGCTGATACTCAGAAGATGTAAACCAAAATGTCTTGAATAGCCTAGTGATGATGCCCTAATCAGAAAGTATTAGTGTTTTATAGTGCCATTTAGAGAATGGCCTTATTAAATGCTTCTTTAAGAGTCAATGCATTAATAATTCTTTTATTTCCTTTATTGCAAGCAGTTATATTACTTTAGGGAAGCTCCTATTTCCTAATACAGTTCTCAAAATGAGCCAAGCTTGTAAGCTGTGAGGTATTATCAGTTCCCAGTGCCAGCGAAGATGGCTGAGGGAGCACAGTGATTCCACAGGCCAAGGATTCTACAAAGAATATCCTTTATCTATAGTTAGGCATTTGTTTGCTTTCATAGGTTTTTAACCAACAACACTGCATCCTGTGATTCTGAGTTTGTGAGCTTGTTTTTTTTTTTCTCCAGGGCAAGTATAGGCAACAGTCAATTTTGTGTGCTCAATATTTAGACTGTATAGCGTAAAAAGCTAACAAAATGAAATTTAGAGCACTGGGGTGTGCCACCTATTACTTGCTAAAGGAAATAAGGGTGCTGAACTAGATAAATATGATCTGTGTTTTAGTTTTGCAATTTTTTTTTAATTGCCTGTTACTTCATTGC
This sequence comes from Pezoporus flaviventris, assembly GCF_033815535.1. NCBI lineage: Eukaryota > Metazoa > Chordata > Aves > Psittaciformes > Psittacidae > Pezoporus > Pezoporus flaviventris. Next base: position 14,621,248 of record NW_026892550.1, on the reverse strand, counting down.
CCAAGGTCAGTCTTGTCAGACAAGTGGACCAACAGTTCTCTAGAGTAACATAAAACCATTAAGTTGCTCTTTGATCTTGCACCTTCTTTAGAACCTTTTAATCAATTAACCATGAACCTACTCAGCTCGTCTTATTTCCTGTGCATAAAACTACTTTGGTTGAGCTGACACGTTACTACATTATAGATCAAAGATTGAAGGAAACTTCACATCCAACCAGGATAATTATGTGGATTTTTTCTGAATACGCTATATACGTTCTCATGCCTCAGATGGAAGAAAACAGCATTTTGATCTAGATTGAATTAAAGGATTCATGTGTATTTTAAAGGGTGGCTAAATAGGTTTGTGCATGACTGACTTTACACAAGGTGTGGATAGATTTCCTGCTAGGCTGCTAAGACTTAAACTGTCCATCTGTCCTTTGAGAGTACCTACTGCTGACAATAATAGGAAATATGACCTCTTGCAACATAAACACTGATCTCTTGTTTAGGATGCCTTTAAATAAGGTAATTTAAATATTGAACATATTGTGATGTGCTACAGATTGAAATCCTTTTAACCCAGGAATTAAATCTTGGTAGTGAAAAGATTTGTGGTTTCAGGCTTGTAGGGGTGCACTTCTGCAATCTTACTTGTATGCATGAAAGGCTTTTTTCCAAGAATCAGGGCTACCTTCAGTATTGTGTTCTTAAAGACCTGTGATTGTTACTATTATTTCCTAGTTAGATGGGAATTAAGATGTCTCAATATATATATATACCCCATTCCTTCTGTCCAAATACTGGAATACACAAACAGCTTCAATAGCTACATATATGAGCTTCTCCCTTAAGTGGGACAGAGTGTCACCCACAGCAGTCCAATGCAGCAAAGCATATGCTCACTTGGATGTTGCTCAAGGCGTATTTTGCACAGCTGGTTCTTGTGGGATTGGTTTGTTCTCCTTCTCCTTGCTGATGCCAAAAACAGACATAGCCTGGCCCAGATAAGAGTGTCATCTGGTGCCTGTGCATAGGTTGCAGGTAGAAATGCCATGAACCAGCACAATTTCTGAAGGAAACCTGCCTCTATTGATTTCTTTAAACCAGTAAAGAAGCATTTTTTAAAGAATTCACTTTGTAAAATTAATCATGTAGGATATTCTTCACAGATATCCTTTATTCTCTTAAGACATATCTTGTATCTAGATTCACTACACTTAAAAGTAGATAGGAAATGGGAACCCTTAGAGCTTCTGTAACTCACATTATTTTAACACTAAATTTAAGCCACTGTATCTTTGCAAATCTATATTGATTTTTCAGAATGTTACACTTCCTTTAGCTGAACAGCTTCCTGCTGATGTTTGTCATCTTCCTTTTAAGCTGAATTAAAAGAGAATGAACAAGTATGTGGATGGCATGAATAAAGTGCTGTTTGATAGATATACTTCTTGTCTTCTGAACCAGTAAGAGTACATTCAGCTCTTGATATTAAGGAAGAAATATTTTCCCCAATCTCCCTGTGCACAAATTCCTCATCTAAGTCTAACTAGAAATTTCCAAGAAAAGGCAAGGGTATTTGTGAAACTTACATTTACCACCGCAGTGTCTTTTTTCAGGCTGGATTTAGTACTCAGTAGAGCACCTTCCTTGGGGTTTGAAAAGACACAAAAATCTGAAAGAAGTCAGTAGGAGATTACACTTCATTTTGAGTCTAAAGGAGTCCAAACTTTAGATTCTGTTGCTTGTTTTCTTTCTACCTCAAGTTGTAAATCATCTCAGATTCATCAAACTGTTTGTAAATCTAATCCAAGCTGGACCAAGTTACAGACTGGACCAAGATGTAGGTTTATAGTAATGCCTGAAAACAGGAAAGACTTTAGATCAGAAAGGAAAAACTATCCAATTTCATTACATGTGGCTTCAAGTTTCATTACAAAAGGTTTTACATGGCTTTGATCCCCTAATTCAGCTAAAAAAAAAAAAAAAAGAAAAAAGAAGTGACCTCCATGTGCACACAGCTATTTTAGTGCGTGCATGTGACCAAAATAGATATGCTGTACCCCAACGAACTACAGTGTGTTCCACACAGACATGCTGCATTTAAATGCATAGAGTGCAAAGTCAAGGTAGATTAGACCAAACTCCTTCACTGCCTTGAATTCTTAATCATACCTGCTGTTGTTCAGAGCTGCTCAGGGAAACCAAGAAGCATAAATAAGATTACATCCTGAAAAACAAACAGAAAAAAGTATGTACTTTCTACCCCTATATATGCATGTATATACACACACACTAAAGAAAAGATTTTACAAGAAGAATCTGTTTTTCATAAGGATTTCTTATGGAGCCACAATTAAGTGAGTCTTTAAAAGTGAGTATTAAAGAAATTACTTCACTGGAAGCAGTTTTACTACAACAGTACTCACTTCATTTTATTTTTTTGGTTAAAAACCTCCTGTCTTTCATTTTTGATTGCTGTTGCTGAAGAGGAATTGCCAATTCTCTTTGCTGCTCTGGAGTTTGGAGAGCAGCACTGAAAAGCGAGCTACTTTCCCACAAGTCCTCAGCACCTCTTTCATGGGGAAGAGAGGCAGAGCCAAGTGAAAGGGGCACAAAGGGTTTTCTGAAGTAATACAAGTGATGGCTACTTTAACCAACACACTGGAGGATGGACCACAGTTCAAAACCCAAGTTTGGTGTACTGGAACCACTAACCCCTTTTTGTAGCAGATAGATGTTGTAGTGGCTCCAGGCCAGCTAAGCTGGGTTTGCAGGTGCTTTCCCCCACTGAAACAGCATGAAGCAGCTTAAGCCTACACTGAATCTGGTCCTAGATGTCTTAAATCTACTATTTTCTTCCTCTGGTCCAATATAGTTGTTTTCCTGTATTTTACAAGCCTTTTCATTATCATTTGAAATTCAAATGGATTGTGGTCACTTTTGCTAAAAGATGTTACTCCCAAATGCTTCTTTCATATCAGCATGAAGTAACAGTAGGATGGCTTGTGTGGATGGTAGCTACTTTCTGGGCTGTAAGTGTCCTTTCTACAAAATTTTGAAAATATATGGCTGTATTTGTTATCCACAAGCAATTGCAGCAGTTAATTCCCTTGTGTGTTCACTGCCCAGCATTTTGATATAGCCAGAGTTGGTTCCTGTCTTGCATTCTAATTTCCCAGGGACTCATACATTACCTGTACATTTACTCGTACATTACTCGTGCATTTTGTACAAATACAATCAAGTATTTGATTGATTGCTTATTCTTTGTTCACTTAGTAAAAAAAAAAAACCACAACCAAAAAAACAAAAAAACACCAAAAAACAACAAGACCAAACTGGGACATACTATTTGTAGCTTTTGAGTGTGACTGCTGAGCAGATTTTCAGTTAGCACTAAGACTCTTCATCCTTTCTTTCAATCAACGTGAAGTTATGCATGCTTTTCAGAAAGAAAATGAAGAGGCCCCATTCTCCATGTCAGAATGGGAGTTTTATTACTTCAGCATTTTGTCTGCTACAATTTCTGGTGATTGGTACAAGCACTTTGCTGTAACAGTTTAATAAATAATAGCAGATTTCTAAATGTTCAAATATGAATTATCTGGAGAGCATTCTTTCCATCACCAGGAAGGTGTTTTGCTCCCACTAGCTGCCTCTGGTTATCTTAGTGACTGCACATACAGGAAGGTGATTTCTGTGACTTGCTGCAAAGGGAAGGAAAAAGTGTCTCATCTGGTAGGGCAGTGAGAATGACAGGCACAGTCCAGTCCAGAGCTGGGTGGGTGGGACGTGGCGGAAACGAGTGGTGTCTGGAGTGCCTGGAGCTAGAAGGAAGGGCTGGATGCCAAAGGCTGGTCTGTGGTTTGTGATAATGAGTGATGAACACTGTTCTGATCAAGTGGGACTTAACAAACCTTTTGCTTCTAATTTTTAAGCTGCTTTGCAAAGTTTCTCTTAGATTTTATTTTTATTTTTATAATTTAAGGTAATAGTGAACCTTTTTCTGCAGTGCCACAGAGTCTATGTAGTGCCACATGGTCTCACTGTGGATATTTAGACAAAGAAACATGCCCAAACCTCCCTCTCCACAAAAGTTGGACAGAATTAGGTAACGGTTAGGCCCCTTTTTCTTCCTTCTCTAGTCCTGGACACTCTGTATTAATTACTTTTAAGGGTGTACTTGGAGGATGCTTAATAGCTTTGTTCAATAATCATGTAACAGTTTGTTCAGCAAAAAGGAAGGTAAAAACTAATGAATAATAATTTTTGATTTTTCTGAGAATTTAGAAGTAACTTTTTTAAACCATGGCATAGATGTGTGTCTTCTGTAGTCAGTTTAATTTTCTATTGACATTGACTCATGTCCTTACCTTTCCTTTATGCAATCATCATAAAACTGCGCAAAAATGAGTGAACTGATAAGGAATGACATCCAATAAGAAAAAAAAAAAAAAAGAAAAAAAAAAGTAAAAACAAAGGAGAGAGAACAGGCAAACTTCAAGCTCTTTAAACTTGCCATTTCAAAACAGTAAGCAACTTCTAAAGCACAGGTCAGCTGGTTCCCTCTTATTGCTGTTACCATAGCAGAAACACAGAAATGTGATTAAATAAATAAAGCTAATCAGAAGCAAAAAAACAAATTTGCAGTAAAAACAGCTCAAGTTAACCTATTCTCAGAGGACTTTGAAAGAAAACATACTTCTAAAGATGTGCTGTGAGAGAATTTTAGGCACAGCTGCAGAAAAAAAGAAGTATCCTTTCCCTCTCTTCAGAAGGATTAAGTCTGTCCTAGGAATAAAACAAAGTGGACAAAGTTTCTAACAGAAACAACAGATTGAAGCCCAGAATGTTAAAAGCTATGAGAAAGAAGAAAAATATTCTGTAAAAAGGCTACTGGATCTTTTTAAGGAACTTTAATGACAGAGTAAGCAACCCAGGCACATTAATTCTACCTTTACTTGTCTCTTGTGATATGGAAAATATCCTAACGGGAATTAAAAAAAAAAAATCTAGCAGACAAAACCAGATAACAATTCCCCTTGTTTGAGTCTATAAATCCATAAAATATGCAAGTTTATATCAGTCTAGGTTTATATCTATCTGTGGATGTCAGACTGTTCCACAGGAGGTAAAGTAACATTTTCCAAATTACAAGGGACATGGAAATGTCTGATCTGTGTAGCTGGGTGCGTAACCCGTTTCTTCTTCTTTAAGGCAGGTCTTCTGCTCCCTCTACAAACGTTAACAAATACCTAAAAAAGGAACAAATAACAAGTCTTAGTTTCCTGCATGTAGTATAGGGCATGGATTAAGATTACTAAGGCTCAATGTTTAGAACTAAAACTGGAATGAAATAAAAAGATAGAGTTGTAAAGACCAGAAAGCATTACTAAGATCAACATTTTGAAATGAAGCCATGGATCTGGGAGGCAGTTTTAAAGTTTGTTCCCATGGCTAAGTAAAATTCCTACAGCATGGGTGTCATGCTGTAGAGCTGGACCAAATTTGCTGGGACTTTGGATAGCCAGAAGTTTTGCTGTTCAGTGAGATTACTGTTTTTTCTCAGCTTGACAAATGACATGCAGCACTGACAGAATACTTCTCCTTTGCTGGCCATCACCCCTACGGACACTGGCCAGAACAGCAGCAGCAGGAACATAGCCTCCAACCCTGATTTAATCACATGGAGCCCAGGAGACTAGTGAATAGAGCTGTTAACTCTCTGTTCCGTTTGCTTTTTCCATCTGTGTTTTATTAAACCGAGAACAAGATTTACTCACTTTTTTAACATCAGGAGCTGTTGGTGTCCAAGATGATGGTTGATGTTAAGGTATACATACACATTTTATCCTGGCTGAGGACCAGAGAGGCCTACATTTTCCAGCCTAGACAATTTATTTGCAAAAGAACACAAAATCCCTCTACTCTCCCTCTACTCTACTTTCTCATCTGAAAGGATGAGCACAACAACTCCCCGTTCTCCCAGGAACACAGTATGTAAAGAACACAGTGAAACAGTAGGCTCTCCAGGAGGAGCCAGGCTCTGCAGGCACACAGGCGAACACATTAGTTTTACTTTAATCTTGACAGCCCCTGCGTAATCACAACTACTAACAATTTTCTGATTTCCACTCCAGGAATCTTAAATAGATTGGAGATACCAGCTCAGTGTATAGATACTTCTTCTAAAAGCCAGGAATCCTGAATGGCTCAGCTGGGGAACTGTGCTTTATGGGAACTGAAATTATGTGCCAGGCGCTTCGGTGCAAGGTGGGAGAGCTGAATCTCAGACACTTGCATACCTAACAAGCTACCACAAGAATAAAGCTCATTTCTAAAAGAGAAGAGGAATTAAAAGATATGATTTTGAATTGCGTTGAAAAGATAAACTTTTCTTCAGACAGTACAGTTGACTCAAGGTAGAGAGATCAAGTGTACAATTTTTGTACCTTTTAAATTTTTTTTTATAAATACATAAGTTTCAAGCAATAACAGATAAGGCTTCTGAAATAGAGTTTCAATGCAAACAGCCTCCAACACTCTTGATGCTTTTCCAAAACTTCTGGGCATTTTCTTCTTAACAGCAAGCTCCTTTCCAAAATGTAACATTCTCCCCCTCATCTCTTAATCATCACTCATCTCATCAAAACTAACATAGTGACATCCACTTTCTCTATTGCCATGCTACTGTCCCTCCAAGTACACTATGGCTTATTAGGTTTGCCAGATTTGTTGTCATCTACAAAACCTCTACATTCTGGTTTTTTTTCCGGGCAAATGCCTTCATAACATCATCTGAGTATCATATTGACTGTGGCACCTACACAGAGCATCATCATATTGCAATGATTCTTGTAATACTAAGACTCTCATGGTATCCCCATATGGCAATAAAAAATATTTGGAACACAAGACAAAACTGTTATTACAGTAGAGCTTAGGAAAAAACCCCATCTTTCTCAAAGCTTATTCAAAGTCAAGCCCACCATTGTTTTGCTTAAAACACTGTTTCTATTACTCACATATCCATTTCCTCCAGAAACTTTAATAAAGGCTGCAGAATCTGGTTTCATGTCTGATAGTTCCTGTTCTTAATTAACTTTCAATGTTAACAAAGCAGCAATGACTTTTGTTACTGTTTCCATTCAAGAATGGTCTTTTTTCCATGGTCTGTCACATTTTTATCATCTATGAGATGACAGTAGCAGCTGTTCATAAGCCAGTACAAATTAAGCAATATTCATGTGCTTTCCCTTTTATAGCTTTTAAGAATACTGGCAGAAAATGATGAAATCTGCAAGTTTTGGTTTTCTTGGTTTCTATTGAAAAAAGAATTTTAATTGTCTGCAGTATTAACTTGAAGAGAGGAACTTGGTCACTGTACTGAATCATGTCATAGAATCATAGGATGGTTTGGGTTGGAAGGGACCTTAAAGATCATCTGGTTCCAATCCCCCTGCCATGAGCAGGGACATCTTCCACTAGACCAGACTGATGAAATCCCCATCCAGCCTGGCCTTGAACACTTCCAGTAATGGGAATTTCAGTTCAGACTCAATGCTGTTTATGCATTTTATTCAATACATTAAAAGGGGGCTGCATGACAGATTCCTATAGCAGACAGCAGACCCTAGGAGAGAAACCTAATCCCTGAGGACTGTGTTAAAAGCTGCGTAATTTATGTTTTTGAATGAAAACCCATGAGTCTGGAGTGTTTTACACTGAACTATATTCTCCACTGTGTTAGCTATGCCTAAAGATGCAGTTCCCCATTTCCCTTTTGGGGAATGCAGGTACAAGGCCACTGATTATAGCAGTATTACAAGAAACTTGATTTAGGCATAAAGAAGGTGTCAGGATGACCCATCAGACTGAGAGGGTTATCTCTAGTCATGCAGAGAGGCATATCTTGTTGACGCTTAAGGACTTTCAGTGATGAGAATACAGGGCTGTTCAGGTTTCTAAGGTGAGCTGAATCATTATTTGATGTGGGTGCCTTATCCAGAGGTGCCCCTCCACAGCAGTCCTGCCAAAATTTTTGGTTGGTTTTTTTTTTTTTGTTATGTTTTGTGTCGTTCCCCCCCCCCCTTTTCCTTTTTAAAATTTTGTTTTTATTCTGTTAAATTCCTAATTTTTTTCTTTGGTTCTGCTTAGAGACCACAAAAAGCCCCTGGCTTGATAGCCTCAGGATCACCAGTAGCTGCCAGCATTGCTTGAACACTGGTGCAAAGTTCCTCTTTCTCTGTCAGTATAAGGATAGAAAGCAGTTCAACTCCAGATACTTGGTACAGGGATTTTGATCATATACAGAAAAATAATACTGTTTCTCCAAGAATGTTATGCAAGTACTGTTACACAAAAATGGCATTTTTCCTCACTGCTACTCCTATTTACAGAATATTATTTAGAAATCATAGAAACTGCAAAGAAGGCCTCAAACTGAAGGCTGTTTCATTGTGTATTTAGACAAATTCTAATGTGGACTAAGTAAAATAAATAGAGACTTATATATAAAAATTATATTACAAAAGAGAAAACTGGTTAAGTATCATCCCATCCAATTGCTTAAATTTCAAATACTTAGTCCAAGATTAGTGAAAATGAATCCCTCTGAAGAATAAAATTACTTGCTAAAACAACTGTCGTGCTGCCATTTGTATAACCATTAAAGTATTAGGATAGACTCAATTTGCCTTTTCATGCAGTGCACTTTATTTACGTCTTTCGTTAATTTTTTTATGAGTTCAGCTGTGTTCATAATGAACCGACATTTTCAGATGTCACTGCCTGTAGGTATGATAATCCCAAGTTAATTCCTTTTCAGATTTTAAGCAAAGAATACACTGGATCTATGGTTGTGTTTTATTCTGTTTTTCACCAATTATTCTTTGCAACTACAGATATTTACTTAAAGGCTGTTAGACAATTTAAACTTCTCAGAAGAATACAAATAAAAGCTGTTAGTGAAGTAAATATCTGTTTAATTTACAAACATCAGTAGCATTACTGATATCAGTCCAAATAAGACAAAGCACACTGCATTACACATGTACATCTAACCTTTTTGTAAAAAAAATAATAAAATAAAATTGAAAAAACATCTGCATTTTTACAGGGTACCCTGGGTTTTACTGAAAGAAGAACACAACCCACTACTGATTACCAACTCTACATTGTAATTTAGCAGCAACATGTTAACATGGGGAACATTAGGGCAGTAAAGTAGTTTTATTATTTGGGGAAAGTCACAGTTCTTGATAGCACAGCCTTTTTTTCTTTTTTATAAAAAAGGTAAAGAGCTCCATGGGAATATTAATTTAAAAAGATCTACCCTCTTATGTAATTTTCTACACACCACCTTATTTTCTGTAAGTACTGTATATCGGGAAAGTTAACTTCTCTACAATTGCCACCTAGTGTAAAGGTATTTTCTCTCATACATTACAGGTTCTTAGAAGGTGTACTGAATATCTGATGTATGTGAAAACTGCGGATTGTCATCACTTTCAGTTTCAGTGACACCAAATGGTCAGATTCTAAGGGAAAGAAAAAGAAAGGAGAGGAAAAAACCAGACTGAAAACATTTACCCCAAGACGACATGCTACGTTAGTTCTATTGCAAAAAAATCCTGATTTTTAAGTCCTTAAAAAAAAAAAATACAAAAATACTGGGACAAATATAAATTAATATATATTAAAGCATTGAAAAACAGTAAAAGGGATGGCCTAAAACAGTTAAGTACAATGTACTTTGATACAATAAATATTTCTCAATGAAACCGAATACTGTATAGAGCTGTTTAGAATTCATAGAAACAGAAATCCATATTATTACTAATTTATCCATCAATAATCTATTTTTATCATCCTCCAAACACTTATATTACAAAAAATTAATACTGGAAAAGGGCAGATAAACACTTTCTTCGTTTCTTTTGCTAACATGCTGACATAAAAGTATACATCATCAGGAGATTTCAGGATTATAGTATATTCTCACATCTCCTGTTTCCCATTCATTAAATGGGACCCCACCTTCTCAAGATGCTTAAGAACTTCAAAAGATAAAATGTATTTCATACAATTGTTATTTCTGTATAATCTGATTCTTTTCACTCATAATGCTTCCTGATTCATTGATAAGTGATTATGGTCTGTCAAGACAATAAAATATACTGATATGAAAGTGAAAAGACAATCCTCACGTTCTGGTCAGTATCTCATCTCTATTTCATCTCTGAGCTGTTAAACTGAAAGTCACATGTGTATAGTGTCAGTGTATCTTCAGCATGTTATAAAGAAGAATCCATGTTAAAAGCAGTTAAAGTTTCCCATCTCTGCTGCAATGTTAACAGGTCTTTTTTTTTTCTTCAAAGCTCCTCTTGGTTATGAGAAGTCTCAGTTCAAGCACTTGAATCTTTTCAAATGAAGAAAAAGTCTTTATTCTGATAATAAAAATAAGTCTGTTCTGTATTTTACAATATATTTCAAATATTTCCACTATGAATCATTAATTAGTCCGACACGGTCAATAAGTATACAACATTTTCAAAAGACAAGTGTGACAGGGACACTTAGGAGGGACAATTTGTACAGCCACACTTCACCACTTTTTCAACCTCGTCCACAAATGATGACCCGTCAGTGCATTCAAAAGAGTATTTCCGTCTCTTGCTCCTTAGTGGTCCACAGCACTGCCCGGTTGAACATCCTCCTTTACATTCTAGTCTCGATACCTTCTTGGTTGTCTGGCACGCAGCATACCCTTGCTGCTTTTGGTAGTAATCTCGGATTCGTTCCCCTCGACAAGAGATTTCTGTAGAAACAACATTTAAAATAAGAGATATACTTTTGAGACACAGATCAAAGAATGGTTGATACTGCTAAGGAAGATGCTGTTTCTAACTGCAGTTGGGATTGATATTTTAAAGTTTGACTCAGCATGTATATTGGAAACTGGAAACTTAATTTTATTAATGCTGAGTTGTATTCCCTATACCTCCTATTTTCAGTAAAGCTTATGTGTATGTAAACCGTAAATACAAAGCTATTATAACGGCAAGAAAATTAGAAGCTTAATATTTTCCTTTCTTATAGAAATACACATCTTCTGTTCCTACACTGCTTGCAGCTGGTTCTGTTTACCATAGAGAAATGTTTCAGAGAGCATGCAACTTAATTTATTAGACCTGGAGTTTAATATTATTCAAACTCTTATTTAATACAAGTTACATTCCTCTAACTTCATAAATTACTGAGGTATAAAACAGCTAAAAATGAGACATCTGTTAAAAGTTCTACAACCATATTCTTCTGTTCTACTCACATCTATGTACACTACAAAATAAATGCCATCTGGGGTAAGGGAAAGAAAGGGAGACCATTGATAGACAAGGGAAAAAGAAAAAGGTAGGGGAAAAAGTCATCCTGTTTTCATCCATCTCACCTGCATAATTCGCTGTGATAAATCAGTTGAAGCTGAGAGGTCAAAAGTAGAGTTTGTGATAAAACTAGGAGCAGAATCATTGGATTTGGCTTCTCAGTTGCAGAAGGCAGAGAAACAATAAATACAGAAAGATACAGCAGGTAAAAGGTAATATTTAAATATAGTAAAAATGTGTTTCTGAATAAAGGCAAAAAAGAGAAATGTTTTCACAGCAATATTTGATGAAAAAAATCCTGAAAATGTAAACAAATTCATGGGAAAAGTTTAATTTTTCTCTGACTGAGATAAATTCTTATGGTTAAAAAAAAAGCAATAAATGTGTGTATTGTGGGAAAAAAAAGTTGGTAATGTTTTTGGCTGCTCATGTTTTAATAAAAAAATGTCTAAGGTCAAAACAACAATGTTATTATATGTTTGTTTTTTTTTACCTTTATCACAGCTATCCCCCGTGTATCCGCTGCCGCATTCGCAATATGGTCTCCCAAGTCCTGAAAGCCTGCATTTGCCATGTTTACACCTGATGGATTGGCAGGGGTTAAACAGCATTTCTTCTTCATCACAGAGGACTCCCCCATGTCCCTGCAGGCATTTACAACTGTATGAAAATGCATTGATCGGCAAGCAGGTACCATGCACACATCTACAGGGGAAACAAGCCCAAGAGAATAAAAATAAATTATTCATCAAAGTTCAGGCTAAGCAACATTAACTACAAATACTTTGGACTGTACTCAGAAGAAATTGCTTTTGTTTCTAATGGACTTTTTCAGTGAGATGCAGTGAAGTGGTTTATAATTTGTATGCAGGTTTACGTAAAAGAAGCTGCAGAACAATCTCACCAGAAAACAGCCACTGTAGATGTGTTATGGAAGGCTTTTACAGGCCAGTTATTAAACCCAGTACATCCTCTCTATGTAAATTTTTAGCATGCTTTTGAGTAGAACAGAGCAAAATCAAGCCCAAATATAATCCAGAATTAAGTAGAGAAACAGGATACTCACCTGAAATTCTGGTTCCTGTATAATTTAAAAAAAACCCAACTATATTGTCACTCATGAAGAATTGGGCTCCCAGCACAAATTCAGATCAGGGACTTCCTACCTGAAACTCTTCTGACCCAAGCAATGGCATTTTCAAACCAGAAGATGTGCTCCCCTTTCAAATACCCGCCTGCTCTGACAACTGCCATTAGGGTGGTCATATAATGTATGTTCTTGCTTCTTTTGAGAGAGAGGTGGTGTTTTACAAAAGGAGAATGTTTAATTACCTGTTCCTAGGTGTAAGATGAAGACGGGGAATTCACGTTCCGAAATCACCACCAATTACTTTGTTCATTTGGTGGCACAGGGTCAATAGCTTTCTTCCTAAATTAGTATTTTCTTTAACTGTTGTCTAGATACACAAGTTTTCTATCTACATACTGTTTCTTAGGGACACCACAAGGAAGATTCCTTTGTAGGAAGGAATGCAATCTTAACATTCAATGTTACAGTCACCCTCTGTAATGTTTCTCCTCTCTAATATTTCTCCTCTCTAACGTTTTCCCTCTCTGTATTGTAAGATTTCTGAGCCCACAACCTCCTTAATAGGTTTTGACAACCACCTAAATAAATATTTAAATAAAATGAAAAGCTTTAGATAAAAAAAAAAATCCCATTCCATCTAAAATAAAATCATTTGAATTTGAAGATGGAAAAAATCATAAAATAATGCATTTTGTAATAACACTTCTGTTATGAACAATATCTCATTTTGACATTTTTTAGATAATGTACTTCTAGAAACATTTTGCTTTATACTCTACTTCAGTAGAGTAGGAAATTTGTTAAAATTGAAAAAATTAGCAACAGTTTTTAACTCACAAAATTGAATCAACTGTTTAAAATGGTTTCATTTAACGAACAGCTACAAGTTCCACTCATCAATTAATTCTACATTACAGTTCTCCACCTGCATGCGTAATTCTGTGCAAGTACTTTAGAAATAGTGTGACTTGGAGGAAAAAGAGCATAGGAAGTCAGTCTGATAACAGGAAATTTGAAAGGCACAACACATAGCCTCCATTCACATATCCAGTTTTGCATTGAAAACTGAAAATATGGAATCTAACTAATACCTTAAGCACCTCCAACTTCTCTCTTATGCAAAAATCTCTACTTTTGAAGGAACTATGTTCCCTAAAAAATTCCAAATTGTTCTTGTGTTTGAAGTCTGATATTCCAAAACTGTTAGATTAAGCAACTCAAAATTGGAGGCTTAGACAGTATCACGGGGCAGATAGCTTTTGTTTAGCTTTCACTATGTTCAGCATTTGATCTGTTTACCATTTAAAAAACAACCACTCTGAGGACATCTGATCTATGAAGTTACTCAGTGACATTGATATCATGCCATATTCTATAGAGACTGGTTTAGATATCAAAGCAATCTGTGTCAGGATCTTTGGTACAGTTTTGCTTGACTTAGAAGATGATTAAATCTTAGCTAATGCCAACTCTCATACTTTTGCTTCCACCTGTTGAAGCCCTAAACTTCATCTTCAGACTGAACTGAAAGGAATGTCAAGCTAAGTGCAAAGTCATAGGAACAGTTTCATCTTACCTAATTTTAGGTACCTATGTCAGGCACTCAAGTGAGATGTATAATTGCCATGAGCTCCCCACACAGTGATGGAGAGAAATGAGCTTATCCAGAGTGTGATTAGACCACTTGAGGTCTAATTTACTCTTTAGAAATGTTTTTATTCTTTTACTGAATATAGAGCAAACTGTGGTCAGTATGTTCCTAAGTCAAACACCTAGATTTAGGTAAAATAAATCTAAGCCTTAACCCTTTTCATGGTTTGCAGGGATCTCTAAAAGATCCCCTACATTTTCAAAACAGAGATCAGTGACAATTCTGTTTCTTGAATAAAGTATAAATGTTATACTGTATTAGACAGATAAAATTCATCTATTCAATAGACAGGATTTAGAGATGAATCAAGAAATACAGAATCAAAATCCCCCTTTGTGTTTTTTAACCTGCTGTGATTTCCTTTCTTTATCTCGTAAGTTACTGTGAAAGAAGACAGGGTAAGAAAAAGACCCATAAACAATGAAATGCTATCAATGATATACCTCAAAAATTCACTGCTGTAGCTTTGCAAAGGTTCAAAATTTAATAGTGATGAGAGTCCCCAACCAATATAAATGTTGCCAACTGCATTGTAAAGCATACTAACTGGTGTATAAAGCTTTAAAGAGTCAGAATCTCCACACACCCTGTTTGAAAAGATCACTTAAATATAATTTCATATAGAAATTGAAAATAATCTCATTGGAATTTCTTACCAAGCTCGGGACACTGGTACTGAAAAGTTATACAGGCCAGAAGTGATATAGGCCAGAACACTGAAAAAGCAGTAGCCAAAAAAATCCAAGTGGGCTTACCTTACTCTACAAAGAAACAAAAAAATACCCAACCCCAAAACAAAAAAATTGGTTGCCAAACTGCAGTCAGGGCAGTGGGAACTGCAAGCAGAATGATATCTTGTGGCCCATGGCCAATAAATCTTGGAGAACTTTGAACTTCTGAAGTTTCTGATCATTTTGTGGTGGGAGACCATGAGCCAGAAAATTGAATCTGTCTCTATATAGTAAATTTAAAAGATGAATATGCATAGATATCAGTACACTCATACACACATAAATACATACAGCTCTCTCTCTCCGCACATATATATACATGACCCTCTCTATAAACATACATAAAATGTCCAACCTAAAATGTTTTAGTCAAATCAGCAAAAAGAATTAGCACACACAGACTTAAACAGAAATTAACCATAAAGATGAAAATCTGTTTTCCTGCTAAAACCTGGGGTACTGTGAAAATATATTAGCTATATATTGCATCAAGTTTTTTAAGCAGATTAGATAATAATAATAATAATAATTTTTCCTCACTATATACAATTACAAATAAGCAAATATATATTTTTTTCCATTTGCAACTTCTAAATTATTTTTGTACCAAGTGTACCAACACTTGCATCAGTGTAACTCATTACAGAGGAAGCACATACAGAAGTATGTAACAGCACTTCCCAGGCTTTAGGCAGAACTTCATGAGATGTATGTATCTGCTCTCCTAAATGGGGGACTTATTAAGTTTATGAAAAAAATAGACTATAACCTGGACTCTGTTTTCAATTTTACATGCCCACAATATTTTTTCTTGCTGAAGAAAGTGTGAACATTCGTGAAAAAAATACATACAACAGGAGACACGTATGCATATTATACTATTATTCTGTCTTGAGGAAGGACATACTTATTTCCAAGACATGGGTCATTAGTTTGTTGATCACAGAGGGGTCCAGTCCATCCTCCTTCGCATTCACAGGAAAAGCTTGACTGGCTGGTAGCATGGCATGTTCCATGCACACAAACTTTCTTGTGACAAGGCTCGCAACCTGGCAGAATTCCCAGTTGCAGTGGCACATTTCTGAAGTCCTGGAGTTCACTGTTGATATATAGATTACGGATGCAACCATGGAAGCTGGTGCCATTTTGTCCTGGAGACTGGCGTAAAGCTGCTATGTTATTTTTCACAGGCATGCCTAGGAAATTAATAATCATGAATAATCAGTATAATCTTTGATGCAATTTTCTGAACCATTTTCACTATTTTAAAAACATTTTTAAAGAAGCAGCTTTTCCTAATTAATTTTTCTTGGATGTTCAGCCTACAACCATGAGCAATGTTCTAGTATTTGGAAATTTTCCTGATTGTCAAGCATGAATGTAAACCAACTCCAAATACGTTAAGTTTCTAGGTCCAACTGAAGAGATGGATATAGGACTTCATACAGGAAGCTCACAAATGTGTGAAGGTTTAGATAAATTTCATTTTTGACCTAGTGCAATTAAGTCCAAGATAGTACATAGTTTCTGAATCTTGGAAAAACAAAAGTTCTTGAAATTTAGCACCTGATAACACGATTTTTTGTAAGCTGCTAAGATACTCAAATCCAGAAGAATTTAGTTGGACCAGCTCATCAATTTGGAGCTGGCATACACATTCAAATGTGAAATTTTGCTAGTGAAAATTCTTGCAAAGGAAAGCTCAATGGGATGAGGTTCTATTAGTTTAAAAATATTTTCATTTAGTTTGTCTCAAAAAACAGATTAATAAAAAAAGCCACTCATAGTTTGCCATTAAAGTTTAAAAGAAAGGTAATCAATAATAGCAATAATTTGACATCACAAGACTTATGTGCAGATATTTCTAGACAGTGCAAATGCCCCTGATGTTGAGCATTTTCAGAATAATTCCTCTGGTTTAGTCCCTAATTGTTAGAGGTGTAATTAGAGCAGTAGGTATATGTGATACAGTTATCCTATTATGATCAGTTAATCATTTAAGACTAATTCAGAAGTAACATTACTATTAAACATTGTTTTCTTGTAAAAACTAAGTTTCTTCTACCCCTTTTTAACTTTTTGACAACATATTGGCCTGTATTAGTTAGCCCTTAAGATATTACATTCAAATGAATACACAAATGCCTAAATGCCTTCTGAGATTAGTAAGTAAATAAAAGTGTACTGAGAATTAGAAAATGATCTGTTTACCTGAAAATATATATGCCTATTAGCTGCACTGGTTTATTCCTATGCAAAATTAACAATCTTCGTTCTGGTACATAGGTAACCACAGAAAGAGGCAATGTTCTGCTAGTTGCTCCTTAACTGTGTAAACTGATACTTCTAATGGTTTTATGCAGTTACTTTGAACAGTTAAGAGTCATGCAGAAGTGCTATGTAACCTAATGAAGTAGACCTGTCTTTCATTCAGAGGTTATTGCAATTTCATTTGTGCTAAGCTTCAGTGATTATAGAAATGAACAATGTTGCATCCATGCTGCTGAAGAGCCTAATCTTCTTTGATCTTATCAGTTACGTAAAACAGGCTTGGGACTGCTGTATTAAAGGACTCAGACTGCAAACAACCCACTAGTTTCCATTTCCTCACAACTATTAACCATATTCTCATCATCCAGGGACAAGACGCTAAAAATGAAAGCCACGTAAAACAAAGTAATGCAGTGTTAAACTAGATGTTATTCTTGTGTCAGGAAACTTGCATATGATCTCTGGGAATCATATAAACACATATGACACCAGATAATATGAGGCATGTAACATGTGACTAAGAAGTTTTTTTGCCAGTCTCCAATATGGAAAACATCTACAAACACAATGCAAGCATATACACTTTTTTGCTTCTTCTAGCAAGTTACCAAGTGTTAGAAGGCCAAAGTGTGTGCAAAAGCTGTTCATATTCTTTAGCAATATTAGTTACGAAAGAATAGCCATAGAAATAATGCACATAAATATTTCAGCTGTATTTTTGGAAAGGTAAGAAAGTAGTTTGTGCCCCCATTTAAGCTTTTGGTCACTGAATCTGACTACAAGTAAATTACCAGATCACTGCACAAGGAGGCAAATGGTAAGACCTCTGTTAAAGAACAGTAATACAATAAAACTGTCAAAATGAGTATCTTATTCTAGAAGTTCCTCTAACAGAGCAGGCACAAATGAAAAGCAGCCGATGCTCTACCTTTCTCAGAAATAGGGACTTCCATGAAACAAGGTGTTACTCTCAATGAGTAAAATATGCTCTAATTTCTTACGGAAGAATGTGAATTATCAGTGAAGTCTAACCTCTTTGAAGAGTTTTTGAGAAGAAACAGACTTTTTACAAAAACCCCCGGGCTTTCAATATGATTTACTGAAATCTGTTATAGAAAGACTGAAAAATACCTAGCACATGCATTCTGACCACACAAGACAGCCATGAAGTTGGAAAAAGGCCAAAAAAAAAAAAAAAAAAGGAGAAAGATTAAAAAAGGTCAAAAAATTGATTAGCTCATTTTCTGTAAATATAAATTCCAAACCAACTCAAATACTGTGAACCAAGCACATTTTTTTTAAAAGAAAAAAAAAAGAAAAAAAAAAGAGGGCAGGCATGCATGGGGAGAGAGAAAATGAGAGAAAGTGAAAGAATGAGAATGAGAGAGTATGAGAGAGAGTACACCAATCAAGGGCTTGCTGTCAAGTCTGAATTTCATCCTGCCAGCTGAGGTGATGCTCACCAGAAACGCGGTTTAGCAGGAAGGTGATAAGAGTAAGTGGAAGCTACATGATGATAGAGGTGTCAAACTAAGATTTTGGCAAAGACGAAATTACTGCATGAAATCCTAGAGAGAATTCGAGTTCTTCACTGATGAAAATGTGTGATGAAATTCTCTAAAAATTCTAGATACACGTGGTTAAAAATTGAATGAATCTCAAAAAGATAGGGAAGAAAATATACAAGAGTGTAAGTTAACTGTCTCAAGAATTTTAAAGATAAATAAACAAACATAGGTAAAGAACATGAAAGTTTCAGAGCTCAGTACCAACATACTGTGTTTCTTGCTTTATTTTATATTAATTTGCTCCTAATAACGGTTTTCATTCTGTTTTGCACCAACATTTTCTGACAGGAGAAACAATTGACTGCTTGCATCCTGAATGTGAACAACAGAAATAGGAACACAGGACCTCTCTAATGAGTATGTACTAGGTTGAAGAAGATTCCTGCTCTTAGGAATCAAATCACTGAAGGAAAACATTATTTCCAAAAGTTATTTATTCTGATACTTAATTAAGCTAATGCAGATTAGTATGATTCTCCTAATGGAGACAAAAGATATGCAAGGTGAAGCAGCAGAGGAGAACCACGTCGCAGATCAAGTAACTTTTAGGACTGTACAGAATAAATGTTTATAGTTGGGAGTCTTAGCCTCATTTCATCAAAAGGTGCTCATAACAGACAGATCATTCTGCACTAAGCTCAATTTTCAAGAAGTAGCAAAATTTGCCTTAGCTGTCATCAAATAACAACCTGATGTTGACAATACAAATAAGCAAGCATACACTGTCTTATTAGAAACTAGGACAATCTCTCCTTCCAAAGATGTGGCATCTGTATAGAACAGAAGGATACACATGAAAACATGCAGATATGCTTCCACAAGGCAATCCTCCTTTAAAGATTCATGATAGGAAGCAATTTTAAAGGCAGCTCATACATTTGACAGTTTTAATTCTTTTCTCTGCTGGTATAAGGAGTGATGAATAATCTCTCTCTTGTACTTGTTCCCATGTTAGATGGAAGGAAGCAATGACAAAATCTTAAAAGATTTTACAAAAAAGCTGGTGTTTCAACAGAAGAATAGGGATGTTCAGTGACAAAAGTCAACTTACTGCTCATCACTGTAACCAATGCATTTATTATACTACTTTTATAGG
This sequence comes from Pezoporus flaviventris, assembly GCF_033815535.1. Lineage (NCBI taxonomy): Eukaryota > Metazoa > Chordata > Aves > Psittaciformes > Psittacidae > Pezoporus > Pezoporus flaviventris. The sequence goes on along the minus strand of NW_026892550.1, from coordinate 14,601,467 downwards.
AGAAACAGACTATTCTTGATTGGTATCAAAGCAACTTCCTGTTTTTCTTTTCCATTAGAGATAAATCTTAGCAACTACCCAGACAGGATAAATAGCACTTTTTCTAAAGAAAATAGGCATCTCATGTATGTACTACTGGTAGCGTATTTTTTTGCAAGGAGGCATGATGCAAGTCTAAAAACTTGTTCTCAGACACAAAACAGTTCTTAGAAATTAAACAAGAGGAAAAAGAAAGAAAAGCAGGTATTCTTTTTGCAGAAAGAACAGTTCAGAAGGAGATTCCTTACATGCCTCTTTAAGAATGTAAAGTTAAACTAAATAGAAGAATGAAAACTGGCAGATCAGCAGTATTTAGAAACCATGCTGAATCTCTCATCACAAAGAACTTTGTCTTGCTGTCAAGGTCAGTAAGAAGGCACAAAGTGGTGCCTGGATTCTTTTACCTAGGTTATATCTCCACAATCACTTACTACCAGTTTTACTGAAACAGACAATTCTTTCTTCTCAAAACAAACCAAAAAAACCCAACAACATATGCTGCCACATACTGTAAGGCATCTGTCCAGGTGGTTCCCTTCTTACCTTATGTCATAATGTCATAATTCCTATCAGTCCTAAGCAATAAGATCTCCTGACATAAATTATAATTCATGGCTTTATACCTTGCTATCATTTCCTGCAGATACCTGTACAGTGAAATAGAAATGTAAAATATAACCAAAACTACTGTTCTGCACTTTCTGAATAGGCATTACTGAATCTTCAGGTAACTAAACAACATTACACATACTTCTTCAGTATAATAAAAAAAGCTACATAACAGTAGCAGTTTGAGGACATACTAATTGTTAAAACTATTGAGATTAACTGCTGAAATTTCATCTTAAGGTGTTATCTCAATAAATGAGCCTCTTACCGTGTGTTTATTAATGCATGTTACCAGAGTAAATTAGCTATGGTACCACTAGTAAGAAGCAGTAAAATTCTCTTACCTCCTACATACAGCGGAGAATCAAAATTCAGAGTGGATTGCTTGGACAAATTGGTAATTATCTTGGGGCTTCCTCCATCAATAGATAAAGACAGAATCTGATCCATAGCTAGCAGCTCCACAATGTGGAAATTGCCATCATTAATTGTTTCCACACTGCAAAATAAACATTAATTTTTAACAGTTGATGGTCTGGTTAGAACAGCTTTTGATCTTCTTCCCCTTTGAGTTAATACAGCTTCAGAACAGAACTTCTCCAGGAGTGCCGTCTTCTGAAAACTAGATTTTAAGCAAGGACGTGCATGTATGCTTAAGAGCTAATACAAGTAGCCCTTCAATAACACTCTATTAATAATATGTATTGTAAATAGCTCTTTTTCATTCAAAGTTATTCCTGATCTCATCAAATAATGAACCTTCCAACCCAAACCATTCTATGATTCGAATGCTATTTCAAGATCTTATTTGCATGCATACGTATGTGTGTATGTATCCTACATGTTGCATAGTACTGGGTTTGCATATTTTGCAGTTAGGAAGGCCTGAGTTCACACCAGTGTTATATAAATCTACTATTTTATGGAATATGAAACTGCATCTAACCTTAGTTACAAACAAAATCACATAATTGGTCCAGACAGCTCCACTGATGCTAGCAACAAAGTAATTTGTTATCTTTATTAGGTGTGATTATTTCTGTATTTTCAGCTTCTGGCTAGTACAGTGAACAGCATATGCTATTTCCTTCTGCTTACTAACAAGATATGAACCCACTAGTTAGAGAATGTCCGAAGGGCGTCACACAGAAAAGGCTTGTTTCAAGCCTGGTGCTTATGTGTAAGGACAAGGCTACACACATTACTAAGTACAAGAAATCGCTGCTGACATTTACCAGTTTAAATATCAACATAGCAAATGTTTAAGTGTAGGGCAACTACTTTGCATTTGAATACAGTTTAAGTACATCAGAGAAGGAAGAATATTATTATTCAAGTTTGCAACTGAATATATCTTTGCTCTAACATTGCTTCTAGCCGATACTCTCTCCCCAAACACTGGAGAATTAAGACCTGAATGTATGGCTGCATGGAATTCATGACAATAAGCTGTAGTCCAGAGACCAGACATTATAACCATTCCCATGAGAGCCTTTATTTGCTTCAGGGCACCACCAAGTAAGTGAGCTTAAGCCTTTGAAAAAAAGTTATTTAAATGAACCAATTGTATGATAGCCTGAGATGGACTGAACAGTCAGTCATACAGTCAGTTAGCTCTTCTCATTAGGAAAGCAGTATAGCTCAAAGGGATTAGCTTCATAAATCTCAAGGCAAAAATCAAGCAAATTACCTTGTAACATCCTTAGCAACGTTTTAATTAACCTAACTGCTTTTGTCCTGGAACAGATCAGAAGCACTCACAAGGTTGTTTACAACAGTGACACATTAAATAGCTTCTTAGCTATTTATTAACAACTTTAACTATGTGGACAGGCTCAGCTCAATATGGATAAAAGACCTGGATGGTAGTATGCATGCTTTACGTAAACTTGGCTTTCTGTGAAAGTGCAAACACACAACAGAGCAGACACTGGCAGAATAAACACTTTCTGGGGGTGGGCAGGAGGAGGACTGCCAGGTTCCATGGAGAAGGAAAAGGTCAGAGTTCATCGTTCCTAAAAATTGAGGTCTATTCAAGGTATTAAAGAGTTTTTCTTTCTGTGATAAAGCAACAAGAAAAGTGACAGGATTAATTTCTTTTACACGTTTGAATGAAACCAGGAAAAAAGCTGGGCTAAGAAGCCAAAATGCGTACGACTTCTTGACTGAAGCAAGCAAGAAACCCTAACATAATGCTCTTGCTCCAAGGAAATTTATGTTATTTAACAACTTACCAGCCTTTCACACAATAATATTTAAAAGGATGAGAGCAATACAGAACATGCATTTTCATAGCAAGAGATCATTTCTGGGATGTATAAAACATAATGTGTGAAGGGAATGTGTCTTTAAGAGTGATTATTAAAAGCTTCTAGCTTAAACCCTTTTACTGGTAAAAATTTACTGCAGAAAGAGGAGCCCTCCTAAGTAAGGGTGGTTTGTATTAAAGGGGAAATAAGCACAAGGCATATCTGTGTAATATTTCCTGCCAATGCACTTATATTACTTCTAGCCCATTTCCCATTGGAGAAATGACAGCTGAATGCATAGATCCTAATGAAAAGCTGTAAGAAAAACTGATTTAAAGCTTCTGGAACTCTTTAGAAGAATAATGATTTGGGAAGAAATATTCCCATATTTCCAATAAATATATGATGAAAACTGGTTTACAGAATGAAAAGGTGAGGTTTTTTGTTTGTTTGTTTGTTTTTTCTTTTTTTGGTCTCTGTGTGTGTGTAAGAAACATTTAACATTTCAAAATGCATGTCCAGACAGAACAAAACCCAAGTGGATCAACTTTTCCCAAATAACCATTTCCAATGAATTAATTTTCTTTACTGGTCTTGGCAATGCCACCATCTCATCTTATTACTCAGATTGACTGATGAGTGCTTCTAGGGTGATGGCTCTTTCTACAGTCAATTCCCATTGGTAAAGAAGTTCTCATTCTTTACACAGCTAGACTACTATTATTGTTGATTGTCCATATTTACCATGATTAAATCAACTGTTTGCAGCTTTGTTTTTTGCTACTGCTACCACCTCCCTAGGCTTTACAGCTCCCATTTGACTCCTTTTCAACATACCATTTGTTGACAGTCATTTATATTCTAAAACTTTTATTTGAAACTCTGTATTGGATCTTTTATTTTGTTTTGGCCTATGTTCCAGGCATCTTATCATCGTTCAGTAGAGTACAACTTGTCTTATTTTTTTTCTATATTATCCATGAATCTTCACAACCTTAATGAAACCTGTAAATCCCTTGTTAAACTTACCAGTTCTTTAATTTCCTTTCTTCCTTCTCACTGTAAGCAACTTCCCATCTTAGTTTGCAAACTGTCTACCCTGTTATCAGATCAATCTTAAACCTCACTGTTCTTCAAGGTGATGAGTTAAAATGCCTTTTTGTCTTCTTCATGTCTCTCTGATAAAAAATACATTAACTTGCTTTTATAATTCATCATTTCTTTGTACTGGATCTGGCTGGGATCTTCATAATAGCTGGTATGGTGCTATGCTTTAGATTTGTGACCAAAACATCTCTGATAATGCACTAACATTTTAGCTGTTGTTGAATAATGATTGCACAGTGTCAAGGCCGCCTCTGTTTTTCACTCTGCGCCCCCTCCCCCAGTGAATAGATTAGGGGTGCACATGAGGTTAGAACGGACACAACCAGGCAGATGACCCGAATGTTCAGAAGAAGGAAAAATTAGGCCTACAGAGAAAAAAGAGAAAGATGTAGGACAGGGCAAGAAATAGTTAGAACAAAGCAAGAATCAGGGTAACAGTAGCAGATTGTAAGGAAAATGGGACTGGAAACTGAGTCAAGGAGGAGACTGAGAAGGATGAAATAGATAAAAGTGAACTGGTAGGTACATATAGATTATGTCTGTCAGCAGATTTTGAGCAAAGATGATCAGCTCTACCTGCCTTAAAAAAAAACAAAAATGAAGGGAGGGAAGGGAGGAAAGAAAACATGGTGTTAGACTGAAAGAAGAACAGGAAACATAACAGGAGAGAGCTGTAATAGGTAACAAAGGTACAGAGAGACAGCATGTAATGACTGGATGAAAAGAAAGTAAAGATCTTGAAAAGGGCAGGAAATGACACAAAGATTCTAGGAAGGTAAAACAGTAAGAACGGTAAACAGGGTATGGCTGAAGCAAGTTAGAAAAATATAAATAGGTTGGAGAGGGTGAAGGGATTAGAGTATGTGTAAAAGATCCTGTGTTATAACATACTCCTTTATAGAACCTGAAATAGAAATAAAATAAAATCTAATTTGTAGAGTAATCATTAGATGCACAAACATACATACAAAAGTGGAAATATATACATGGCTTCCAACAGATGTATATCTCTCAAGGCGAAAAGACTTCATTACAGTTGATCTCAGTACCATTACGTGCCAATTATCAAATATCTACTCAAAACTCGATAAATGCTTACTTGAAACAAAAGGGAAGTTAATAATACTAAGACTAGTAATATTACAAGCATGTATCTGCTTCACTAAACAACTGTGTCACCCTGTAACACTTCACTATACTTCACATTTCTTCACAGAATGACGATGCATTCTCTACTTGTTATATAATTGAAAGGAGCTGATCAGCTATGTAGAGCAGATGGTTTTAGGTGTTCCGTAACAGTAACCTAATCGAGACTGTTTGCTAATTGATTATGTGGTTATTAATCCCTTCTGTATTTATGTTTTTTAATTTTACTTGTGTAAGCATTGTTTTCCAATCTTCTTCTAGAAAACTACAATGAACAAGTATGAGTTACCAGCTTTTATTATATTCCTGTAATACTGGAGAAAGCATTAAACTGATGAGAAGGAAATATGTTTTGAATGGGAAGAAGTATTCTTGATAGATTAAAAAAATGGGAGTGAAAACAACTTGAAATTACATATGATCCTGATTCCTATTGCTTCTTATTCTCAGACACCTATATCTATCAAAATAAAAATCAACAAAAATAATTAAACTCCTTACAAAACATTTCCACATGTTAAACCATTCCACAGAACTGTAAAAAACATTATGAAATACATGTTGCATCAGAAAATAAAAGCAACCTTAAGATGCTTATTGTAAAAATCTATGATTTTACTAAACATCTTTATACTATATTTTATAGGAATAATTTTTCTTCTGTGGAATGCTTTTAGTAATCTACTAAAACCACAGTTCCCTTGGTGCTCTTACCTAGCAGAGTTTAGCATTATTTCCCTGTTTAAGCTTTTGATTTTATACTGCCATTTGAGTACATTCATTTCTAAAAATCAAATATTTTCAGTCAGATATCCCTAATAGAATGCAGAACAGTGTCAACTGCTACAACCTCCTGCAAGTAAATATATACTAGACATAATTTTACGACACAAATGGTGCAAATACAGCAAAAAGATTCCAGAAAAACTCATTTAACACTTCCCACTTACTTCTGAGTGTATTTGCAACAACCATGGGCAATCAAGGCCAAGAAGTGATGCCTGTTGCCTTTTTGCTCACTCTTGCAATGTCTGTCTGCAAATTCTTGAGAAATTACATAAAACCTCCCCAGAAATTCAGGTGGTAATTTTTCAGAGAACTAGAAAAATTTGACTGAAAAAAACTTGGAAAATTAGCTCCACAAGCAGATGTAGATTCTGTCTCATAATGATTTAAGAAGCAAAAACCATTTCTTTTCAAGGATAGTGCTTTTTTTCAGAATTGAGTTTTTAGCTTTCTCTTCACTTGCCAAGGAAAAGTCCAACATTACATGACTGTCTAACAGAGAAAAAGAGAAACTTCCAGTTAATTTCTACTTGTGCAGTAAAGTTCTGAACTTTACCCTGCATTAGGAAATTATTTGGCCCTAACATCCTCAAAAAAACTTCACTTTCACACGTGAGCTCTACATAAATGTACAAATATTCTGCTGAAAGCTAACTTTTACTCTGTATTGATGAATCAAATAATATATTATTTCTGACATATCTGCCTTATTTTCCAAGCCAAATCATGTATTTTGGCAACAGGTTTTAAATGTCTGACAATACATTCATTTGCGTATATTTCTTTTAACCATATATTCAAAAATATGACTTTGATATAAGGAATTAATGCATGTTTGGTTTCAGTTAGAATTTTTTTTCATCTAGGTTCACCTGTAAATAGCAGAGGCTGGGTAAGATCCTGTGTCATAACTGACCCTCACTCTACCCCGGTACAGCTCTACTGCTATATGATCCTTATCGCCTTTGTAGAGCAGGATCCCACTGTCTTCATCTGTGGCGATCTAGTAAAAAGAAAGAATCACTGAGAAAGAAGTAAAAATAAACAGCAAATAAAAATGCTGTATTAAGTGAATCAGAATTTACTGCCATAGTCTATTACTTCACAATAAAATTCTTCCTGGAAAGATAACCTGACAAATTTTGTTTTCTTCTATCACGAAGCATATCTACTTCAATATGAATAGTTATTCCAGTGATTTTTATCTCAAACTGTGAAAAGCTCTTCAAATGAATGAATAACAATTTTGGCTAATCTTCCACACCATATAAAGTAATTTACACTTTTTTCCAGGCAGTAATAGGACAAGGGGTAATGGGTTTAGACTTAAACAGGGGAAGTTTAGGTTAGATATAAAGAAGAAGTTCTCTACTGTGAGGGTGGTGAGGCACTGGAACAGCTTGCCCAAAGAAGTGGTAAATGCTCCATCTCTGGCAGTGTTCCAGGCCAGGTTGGACAGAGCCCTGGGTGAAGTGGTCCAGTGTGAGGAGTCCCTGACTGTGGCAGGGGGATTGGAACTAGATGATCTTAAGATCCTTTCTAACCCTAACCATTCTGTGATTCTTTGATTCCAGATCACAATCTACATCACAAGCAATCTTACCTGTAGAGTGATATTGGTTTGGGGGCGTATCTTTGCTGCCGGTATTTGTAGATAGGATTCTTTGTTGATGAAGTTTATACTGATCAGCTTTTCACATTTCTCTCCCTGGTAGCCTGATAAACACTGACAGATTGGTTCACTCTCTTTTATGATACACTGGGCTCCATTTTGACATTCATAATTATCACAAGGGCTGGTGCGAGGTAGAACCATTGGTGGTGAAAACTCACAAAACAAGCCACTAAATGGAAACAAAAAATTAGTATTGCCAAAAAAAAAAAAGGCAACTTTGACAGAAGGCATACATGTTTGTACTGTCTTCAGATTTTCTCACCTGTATCCTTCTGGGCAAATACATGTATATCCATTAACTGCATCAGTGCACTGTGCTCCATTTTTACATTTGTTGTCCTGGCAGTCATCGAAGTCAATATCGCAATGCTCACCTACATATCCAGGTGTGCAATCACATCTGTGAAACAGGAAAGCAAGTGGGATAGCACAGTGCTTATGGCAAAGTTAAGGAATTACTGAACTGTTTAAAACTCAAGAAAAAAAACCATTATTTTGACTTTTTGTGTAAAGACTATGTAGCTTAATCATTACTATATCAGGAATCCACACATGTGTTTGCTAATTACACATGCTTACTCATCTGAAATTATAGTGAAGATATACGTGTTTTAAATCTAGAGAGTCCTCATTACTAATTTTGACAGTTGTTCTTGAATTTACGAGTAATGCAGAATGTTACAGGACGTTGTAAGTGGCTTTGAACACTAAAAATAATCAATATGCTTAGTTGTTGAAGCAGAGACAAATAATCCTAAACTTTTATTGTACTGATATTTTCTTTGTCAAATGAACAGCTACACATTGCCCAGTGCTCCATTATACAGTCTAGAGTTTATGCATAATTTGTTTCCCCTGGAAGTTCCATTTTTTAAAAAAATAAGATGTATATAATTGATTTAATTAGATCCTGTGATTCCCTCCTTGGTGGTGTTTCTTTTGGTATCTAAAATTTTCTTAAAGTGGAAAGAGTAATTTTTAATAGCTGTGTAACTTTATTTAAAATAGTTCAATCAAATATGTTTTAATTTTTATTCAACAATATATACAACTAAGAAGAGTGAGAAAAGAATATAAAGCATGCTATTAAAAAGCCAAGATACATTCTTTAAGTTACTGCATGTACTGTTCCTGATTTAAAATCTCAGAAAGCAACATGGAGGATTAACAAGCTAGACAGTAAAGTATAAGATGCCAGACCAGGTTTACAGAAGTGGCATGCAGAAAATAAACATAGCACACAACAACTGAAATCCCATAAGTTTTCTATTTTCTAATTGAAAATGATCAACTTTATTTCATTTTTATTTGCATATTTTATGTATGATTTTTTTTTTGCTGTATTTTAAATAAAATGTCATTTCATAAATAGCAAGAATGATACTAAATAATCTGATTTTAGCACAAAAGCATACGGTGCATAAACCAGGTACTCTTGACAATTGAAAGCTGCAGGTTTCCTGTATTTATTAACCTAAAGCCTATTAAAAACACTTTAAATTGTGCATGTTAATTAATTATGATAAGGATATGGTCTAATTAAATATAAGTTTTCCTGGGGATGAGCTTCTATAATTTTTACCTTCCAGCTTGCCTTCCTAATGTTTTTTCACAATTACTTCTCAGAAAGCAGTATAATTATTCCACTTCAATTAAATGCAATTATTTTCCTACTGTCCAAGCCCTAAAAGGGTTTTGTACAGACTATTTCATAGACTAACAGCTCTACTCTGCATTCCTATTTAAAATCTGACTGGAATTAGTGGAATTGGGACTGTTAAGGATAACACAATTCTGTGAAACAGATTTAAGATAATAATGTAGTCCTGCATGAAAATAATGGCCTATTCTGCTGTAATGCTTAGTAATAACTGAAATCAGTATTTTGAGACTAGAACTTACTTCCACTAAAAGAAAATGAGAAGTTAAGCAGGATAAAAAAGCAGCAATTTAGATTCAGCTGGACTGTGACAGTATTTTAGACTTACTTGTATCCTTTGGGTGTCAAAATACACTTTGAGTCATGCTGGCAAGGATTCAGGTTTTGAGCACAGAAATCTAATTTCTCCTCACAGAGCTCACCTGGAATATAATGTATGCTTTCAATTCAGTGAAAATATCACTTGACCTGATATTTTAAAAGTAACTGCTAAAACTTTTTTTTGTTAACACTGAAATACTCATACTTCATGATATAATAATAAACAATACCTTTATAATAAATATTACAAAATATTAATACATAACAACAATAAATACTACTCTTTCTCATAACTCCTTTATAAAACTAAAATAGTTCAGTATCAATCAGCAATATGCCAAGCCATCAGTGTGATTTTTCTCTTACTTATTGCTATGCACATTACACAGAGAAATATCCAGGTTTAAACTATAAGTAATTTATTACCCCCAAACCCCTGTTAATATCACTGCACATCAATACAATTCCAATTATCTCCAAATGAAAACTTGATTTCTACTTTTTCTTAAATATGATTCTCTTTTTTTTGCATTTGTTAATGTGCTACTATTAAAATCTGTTGTGTCAAAAGTCAAAAAAAAGAATCTATGTCAAATGTCTACCCTTCCCTGCAGCTAGAAGCGGTGGCTATGATTTCCAATATTGGTATATAATCTAGGAAATATTTTAATATGGTTAAAATATGATTTTATTGGCAACTTTGTGACAAGGAAATACAGGTGTATAAACAGATCAACAATGTCTTGTTCCCTAACTAATCAGAAGATTCCATGAATCACTGGTTGTATCACAAAGTGTATCACTGTTTTATAAGATACTTATTCCAACATGCATATGAAGAATGTATGTATAATCAACAGGTATAAAACCTATGCCTGCTGAATTCAGGGACTCACAGGTCTATCAGACTCTAAAACTACAGAAGGTGAAGGATTGCCCCTTGTCGTTCGTCAAGTAATAAAACATGAGCTAGTCAGCAAAGAGAACTGTAAACCAAAATGAGGAAGAAAAAAGCAGAAGATAGCAGCATATGAGCAGACACCTTCACGGCTCAGGTTGAACTTCCCTTTAAAGCAGGATAATATTTGGAATCCTTCAGTTTTACTTATCTGAGCATGGTAGTGTCCTGCAGTATAGTTAGTTCAAGAATCAGTATCTGCTGGAGGGCAGCCTGAGATTAAAATAGCATATGACGGCTTTACCGCTTTTCTTAACACAGTACTGAGGGTGAGGACAGCACCACCATGAATATGGTATGAGGAAAGGACAGCCCATTTAGGGACACAATTTGGGTAGAATCAGGAACAGGCAGAATGGGAAAAGGGAGAAAGTTACAGGATAATAGTATTGGAATGGAGATTTTGGAGAGAGTATATACCTTCCAGAATACATACACATGTGAGTGTATGTATATCAGTTCATCAGTTACTACTGCCATTAAGCAGTAAGGTTTCTAACATTTTACACTGCTCCTTGCAAGTACCTAGCGCCACATAGAAGCTTCTTCTTGCTTACACAGGCTTCTCTGGAATTACAGAAACACACATCATAACAAACTGAGAGCAACAGATTTAACAGATCCTCCAGAGACATTTGTCCTTTCCACGGCATGTGTGCCTGCACTGTAGTGTTTAAAACTGCATATCATGACTATGAATACTGACTACCCAAGTCTTAAGACATTATTTCCAGGACTTATTTCTTAGGGTATGTAGACTTTATTTCAAATGATGGACAACTAAGCAAAAACTTAAAAAAAATTGAAGAACATTAAAGCAAAGACAGAGAAAAAGCAAAACTGAACCAGAGCAAAGATGGTTATGTTGGATAAACTGCATCTGAAACATGCATGCTAAAGGTGGTAAGACAGGGGACCTCTACATGAGATAGCGCATTACTAATTTGCAAGTAGTGCATTTTCCCTACAAAAACAAATAAAGCTTTAACACAAGAAAATGGCCTTCGAGCACAGGTTACTTAACAGTCTTTGGGAAAGCTGTCAATAACAACGTGATTTAGTCAATACATGTAGGAAACTGAATCAAGATCAAATGCAGGCCACTGACGATGACTAATACAAAGGATCTTAATTATATCCTCAAAGCCTCTTCAAAATCTGAATGGACTTACTAGTCTGGAAATGTGCAATTGTTATGACTAGGTCACTGCACAAAGAATCCTGAAATACCAGGGATTCTTTGCATCCCACTACGTATCAAATAAGAACCATATCCCCTTCACTTTTCAAGGGTTTTGTTCAAACAAATACAAATATAAGAGGTAGTAATTCTTCACATAGCATTTAGTCAATTTGCAGAACTTGTAATAGCTGAAATCCATTTAAAGGCCAGCAGTGTTCAAGAGTGAGACATAAATATGAGAACAGAAAATTCAGATTTTCAGGAACATGGAGTGGAATAATAAAAACATCACTTTAAAGCCTAGTTTGTGCACATTCCTATGGCTTAGAAATATATGCGTATGTCTGCACGTATGTGTATATATGCATACATATACACACCTCCATACAAATATCTTACGGCATATATTCTGTATTAAATTACATGCAGAACTACAAAATTTATGACACTCCAATTACAAATAATAAAAATGTCTGTTCAGTACTTCTGAGACTTGGACAAAAACACCTCTAAATTTTCCCCAAATTGCTGATTCAAACAGTGTATCAGAGACTTTCTGAAAGTGACCTACTGAATCTGTCTTACAAGCTGCGCTGGAGGTTTGCTGTATCTAGATAGATTCACAGTAGGAGTTCAGTGGAATCCCCCAAAATATGTAGAAAAAGGCAAATTAGGACTGGCATAACAGGAGCAAGTAATCTTACTGCTGCTGCCAATTTTACTGAACTAGCATTGATTTTGCTTCTGGATAGTAATCATGCCATGACTTACATTATTATTGGCTCAGACCTCTGAAATCTCTTGTGTGGCAAACAGTTTTACCAAGTAGTGTCTAAGCCTGTCCTTTTTTTCTTTTTTTTTTTTTTTTTTTTGTTTTTATTCTCCTCCTGCCGTCCAGGTACTTCTGAAATACATGATTTCTTAAAGTCACAGGTAGATGGCCCTAATAAACTGAAAGCTGAATCACCTCATGGAAAGCTATGGGGTGCTTGAAAGTCTGAATTCCCAAATCATACCTGTGAATCCTGCACAGAGACTGACAGCTAAATTGGAAATTTGTTGCAAACAGGTTTACACTTTTGAAAAAGGAAGAAAAGCTTCCCCTTGCATTTGCAAATTGTATGAATCATAGAGAATCATATCACTGGAGTGAGCTTTTAATTAAACAGTGTGTTAGCAACTAGCCTAGTGAATCAAGGAAAGAACATGGTAAACATGGCAGTCCATGCAATGAAATAATTCTGTGAATTCCCCTATGAACAAGAAAGTTAGTTTTAGGTTAAGTACAGACTTTCATTATAAAAAGTAGTATTCATGACAGACTTGAACACAAGATTGGTAAAAAAATGCCAAGGAAAATTCAAGATGGAATTTAAAATATGTACATAAGATACTGAATTTCTGAATGAAAATATACATACTAGAACAAACCAAAATAACTCAAATACAAGGTCTCCATTTACACTGTTAAAAGATTTATATTCTGAATAAAGTGTTCCCATAACCAAAATATAACTGCTTGTGAAAAAAGTAATAGAAGACCTAAGTAAAAATTTGTGACAATGGAGTCTGAACAACTGAAGAATAGCTTCTTGGTAAAGCAACATCTCTTAGCATACTGAACAACCAATGTGTTATTCAGAATTTAACTGAGACAAGGTGAAGGGGAGAAAGCAATTTTGTTGAAATGAAAAGACAGTGATCAAAGTGAAACACTCATTGAAAGAAATATCAAAATTATGAGTTAGGCTCGTTGGTTTTACTGGAAGGAAATCTTAGAAAGTCTCCTGCTTTGGGAAGCATAATATAATGTTTTAAAAACATACTTCAAAATAATGAAAACAGATTGTGAAACAAATGTCTCAACTCAAGGAAGCTTGACACCAATGTGTGAGTACATTCTTTTATTCATCTAATAATACTGTAACTGAGGCTTCTCTAAGAGTTGGGCTAAGCAACTATGGTTTTGAAAGATGGAAACATTTCTGTAGTTAGGCAAATAAGCAACAGATTAGTTTGTTTAAAAATAAGCAGTGGATAAAGTGTCAAAAAACCTATGAAAAGCTTCCAAAGTTTAACTAGAAACAGGAATAACTTTTTTCATAAAGTATCTTGCTTAATTAATCTAAGAAGCCTGGATTCTGGATTCTAGTAAAGAGTAGCACTGCAACCAGTGGAACTCTGCATGGTGGGCACAGTCCAAGGTCAAGACTGGAATATTTTCTGAGATTTTGCAGCCATATACAGAGGATGATGCAGACTCAAAACAGCCAGACAACACTATTAAACACTGATGATGAGTTGTGCATATTCCTTGGCGGAGTAACCGAAGTTTTAAGTTTGCTAGATTCACAGGTCAGTTTGCATTTCCTCTTATTATATTATTTATAGAGAGAATTAACATAATATAAATGTAATTCTAATGCTATAAATACTGGAACATGGTGATAATATGTCCCCTTCTTTTCTCAAGGCTGAACAGATCTTTAACTCTGGATTTTACAATATATAAAGACATGGAGTACAACAAATAATGAGGCACAATGCAATGAGGTAAAAAAAAAGGATTTACATTATTATTATTTTGAATAATTGGGCAATAAATTAAAAATACAGTCAAATAAAGCAATGCCAGCCACTGTATTTCTGAATGGAGACCTCTAACACAAATAGTTGCGGGCATCTGAATATAAAAACACACTGCTAATTACAGGGATGCTTACTGAAGAAACAAGCTTAAAATCACTAGTGTACTCACAAAGCTGGGTGTTATATAAGAATAAAAAATAGAGACAGAATGTGAAAGAAAGGATGGTCAGTTTTAATTATCAAAAACATGTTTTAGCTAGAAGATCTACTAGCCGTTCCAGAACTAAAATAACAAATATATATTACAGACTTACTGGTAATTTCTATAATAACAGGATTTTAGATGTATATATGTACATATACATACATACATTCATTCATTCCAGCTTCTGATCTTGATTGCAAAATACTGTGAGTCAGCTTCTGCAGTATTTATGTTCCATCAATTAAGTATTATTATCTGCATCTTTGACTGGAAGTCTCTGCTTAATTACTTTTGACTCAAATAGCCAATAAGACTGTAGGAGTGGTTGGAAAATGTCAGTGACGTTTAACACACTATATACAGAAAAGTGCTACATTTTTATGAAGTCTTGAGTTTGATAAACATTAGACAACATTAATGATTTAAAGTCTTAAGCTCATTCAGAAAAGACAAAAAAATCCAGAATGCAGTTTATAACCAAAATATAAACATTTTGTTGGCATTTTAAAGTAAAATTCTAGATTTGATCCATTGATGGACTGTTCCTTTCACTATTGCTTATGTCTGTTCATCTATTCCCCATGCTTGTGGATCTCAGTGTAAGACCAAGTTTATTTGGTTTCATATTTCTAGTTGTTTTACATACATTGGCAGCAACAAAGAAATAGCAACTTTAAGGCAAGTAAGCTTTTAGACAATTATGGAAAACAAAGGATGGATCGTAGACCAGAATCAGAAATGGCAATGATCAATAAGTCGCAGGTTTCAAGGACATAATGTGTAACTCTCCCTTTAGGAAAATGCAGTGAAATTACCTTAATACTCAAGCTTTTAATATAAAATAGTCATTTGAAATATATTAAGCTACGTGTTTTACAATGAATGATGAAAAGCAAGAGTAGCAAAGGTATCTCTGTAATCTAAGAAGCTGTCACACTTCAGTGCAGTTCTTGTAAGAATGAGGATTATGATCCTGATTTAATAAAATAATTAAACCTTTTATCAAGTTTGATATGACATGATTTACATTTGATTACTTGCATGCTTAAATTTTAAGCAGGTAGTTATTTCATTACCAAGTGAATTGAAAGTAGTAACTCACTCCTTTACTTTAGAAGCAAGAAGACCATATAATTAAGTTTTGAACATGGAAAAATACCTCTCTCTCTCTCATCTATCTATCTATCTATCTATCTGTCTGTCTGTCTGTCTGTCTATCTATCTATCTATCTATCTATCTATCTATCTATCTATCTATCTATCTATCTACTTACCTACCTACCAACCTACCTACCTATCAATGTCTAGGGCTTGCCTAAGCTGAGTAATTACTTAAAATTATCTCCTCACTCTTTATTTTCCTACTACCATCACAATTCAAAAGATGTCTGGCATGATAAAACTGACTGATCCTCAAAGCAACTTACAGATCATCAATAGCTTTTATGTTCAGCTGACAAGATATTACAAGTATGTGTCACATACACATCTGCTTAATTTTGTTGCTGAACTTATTTCACATTCCCTGGATGTTTGATATTTTTCTTTGTGAGGATTTTGTTCCTGATATAATCAGTAATTTTAATATGTTATAATTCACACGTGTAATACATTTACAGTGACTATAATTCTGTTTAGAATCATTACCTTTCTACCTTTAATCACATTTAAAGACATTTAAACAGCAAGACTAATCATACACAGGTAACAGTTGCTTCAACTTGAAATGGAGACTTGAGTCTCTTCATAGTAGCATCTTCCCTTTACATTCCATTTGAAAAGCTGTTTTTTATGTACACAGAAATTAAGTTTTTCTTTTGATTTCTTAAGGTCCTGTAATTTGCGCTACTGCAGATCAGTGACAAAAAAAAATATCCATGAATTACAGATGTTAAACTAGTTATTTTAATCTGGTTTTTTTTTGTTTTGATTTTTTTTAATTAAAACCTAGAATAACCAAGAACTCGATGTTTCTATTTATTTGTACCGAGCTTGCACTTTTCCTAGTTTTTCTAGGGAAAAGTACTCTTTTCTAAAATCAACCAGTTTCATACTAGGATAGTAACAGAACAATGTAGAAAAAAATAACTTAGGAAGTGACACGGCAAAAGAAAACAAGAGGCTTTCTATAAGTAATAATAAAATGCAAATATGCTAGCATGCCTAAATGGAATACGGCTTAAGTATGGAACACCTGTGGTTGGAATAATTTTCTGGAAATGTCTTGTTTTATCCATCATTTACAGAAATAATGTTGGCTCCCAGTTTAAGTTGGAAGAATTATTCATTAGATGTCTAAATTAATCAACATAGATGGTATAATTGTTGCCTTGCACAACCTGTTATTTCATGGATAATGAATATATTTTTATTAATAGTGAAATATTGCTTTATAGACTGTACAATATATTTATGAATTTAAATTAAAGGCAAATACACTACAAGATGATTCATTTGCTTTTAAAACTACATATGTAATTCCATAAATATATCATTGCTGACTGTGTTAGCTCTCAGACTGTATAGATGATCAGATTGTATCGAAGATGGTTTATCTCTTTTAGTGAGATAGGTGTTACGCAGAAACCTAGATCAGCAACACCCAAAATTAGTGTCATAAATCTCTTCACTACTACTTTTCTTGTATGATAGCCTCAGCTTAATGTGGTCATTTCAGTTTCTTCAGCTTTATACAGCAAAAAAGGCCACAGAAATGATGAGCAAGAAGATTGCCATTTTATACTCCAACATATTTTCTAGTACCATAAACTAAAACATTAAAGCAAAACAGAGCTATAAAACAGAAAATACATTCAAATGGAACCAATGTATCTCTTTAAGGTGATGAGAATAAAGATTTCAAAAGATCACCAGGGGAACTTTTTTGATAGTCCTATCAGTGACTGCACACACTTTTAGTACATCTGAAAAAAAAGACAACAAAAGTAGTATTACAGTTCTCCTGCACAGCAATCTGCACCTTCAATGACCTTCTTTTGACATGTATTCACAGTAAGAGGCAAGTGCCTAATTTGCGGATTTGCAGTGAGCTTTCTAAATTACGTCTATATACGATTTATTTGATCATTTGTAAGACCTAAAATCCATGCACCTTTAAGGAAAGGAAAGTGAGAAACCAAAGCAAGTGAAAATAGGCTTAAAAGACAACTGACCTTTTTCCACTTCATTCAGATTAGCAGCTTGCAGTGACAAAGACAGAAGAGACAAGAGACTTTTTACATTGTAATACAACAGCATAGCACATTAAGCTAATGCACAACTATAGCAGCAGAGAGGTTGATATAGCAAAATGAAGCAAACTTCAGAGTCTCACCTACAGCAGAGCAAAACAAACAGAAAAGGTAAAAAGTACATGCCACTGGTGGCATAAGAGAGGTTTTACTTCTGGATCAGTTAGATATATGATCTAATGACTGATGGAAATGGGCAAGAGAAATGATCATCTGAATCTACAGAATGTACATAAAATGACCTTAAGTTTACTAGACTGAGATTAAAATAAAGGAGATGACAACGTTAAGAAAATAGCAAAGTTAAAGAGTGCAGGACATAGCGAGGTATTTCTATTTCTCAAGGTTTCATCAGTCTGCTGATTCCATTTGCTTACTGTTGTTCCACAGTTGCAGTCTGCGATCTTAAGAAAGCTCACAGTACATAGTGCAAATATAATTTCTTTGTCTTTCCACCTGTAACTGTGGAGATAATTCTAAAATTTAAATGAGGCAGAGAAACATGGATTAATTCTCAAGCACCATTATAATAAGCTTTTTAGACTGCTTGCTTTTAAACCAACACTGCATAATTGAGAAGTGTCAATTTTCAAGGGATTGTTAGAAAAGTAAAAAAGCGATTGTTGTTACACTGCAGCATTTTTCATAATTTTTGTATGCATTTTCAGAGCTAATTTGAGATTCTAACAAGCTCTCCACCTGAAAAAAAAAGTTTTAAAGGAGAATGATACCAGCAGGTTTCATCTGACTTCTTCCTTATACTGTGCTATGAAATGTAAAACATATTTGCAGATAACCATTCACCCAGAAAAATATTCTGGGCTAGTGCACTTCCACGTTCAGTACATATATGCTGTGACATCTCGAACACAGACACTTCAAAGTATTTCCAACAGAATTAAAAGAGAATAGGATGAGCCTACGGTGGTATTTTCATGGTAGGTACACTGTCCCAGTCTGCAGCATCTTACAGCTCATTGACTTTTTTGAGCTAGAGATAAGTATCTCTGAATTTAAAAAATCTTTTTACCTGCTGAATATATAGCTTGTTTTCCTGATTGTTAACCAACTTTTACCCAGCTAGTACATGAATTCATTTAGTGAAAAATACCTTTCATAAAAAAAACTCATTAGCAATATGCATATCTGTTAGATATCTACCTGTTAGAACAAACACCAAAATCCAGACATTTCATGTTCCTCATGAAATTCCCTGTATCCATACTGAACAGGGATTCTGTTGTTTATCTTTCAAATCAGGCTATAAGGCAGAGGAGAAAAATTAAAAAAAATCCTATAAAAAATTTGGTACCTCATGCACACTTGAGGCAACTCTAAGGTTAATTTATATTCTGAACACTACTATTTCTAGGTACTGATGTGTCCAGACTACTGTCAGTCAAATTCTTAACACTGAAAGTTTTTTAATTATTATGCAAGATCAAGGATGATGGACATGAAGACCCCTTGACTAGCTCAATGATTTATATTTTCTGCTTATAATAAATCTCAAAAATTACTTAGGATATCACATATTGTGTCCTATCCTCATATGCTTTGTCAGACAGTATACTGTAGAACTCTGCATTGTATCCTGCGGAATGAAAAAAATGAACTTTTGCTACAATTTTTGCCCAACTTGTCTGCAAAATGAATTGGGGCTCTTGGTGTTGGACGTTTA
Source organism: Pezoporus flaviventris (assembly GCF_033815535.1). NCBI lineage: Eukaryota > Metazoa > Chordata > Aves > Psittaciformes > Psittacidae > Pezoporus > Pezoporus flaviventris. Next base: position 14,582,005 of record NW_026892550.1, on the reverse strand, counting down.
AAAAAACACCTGTCTTTGTTTTGGCAAGGTGCTGAAAAAAAATTGATGAGATGATGTAAATTCTCAACATTTTTTAAAAAGCAGCACAGCTAAAATTACTGATTACAAGTAGATTGATTTATTTTATAGCTGGTGAGAAGATTCTTACCTACTCACATGACCTACTGACTTCTGTAGCAACTATGGGCAGGCATTGCCTCTGTAAAAGCAAATCTTTCTTTCCAAAAGAACTACAGTTAACCCACTTGCCATGTAAACTCACAGTATTTTCCTTTTAGAATTATGCACAATTATTAAGGATACATAAGGATATGTATTAAAAAATACATATCCTTGTGTTTTGACTAAAGAAGTACAACTGCAATACAAATGTCAAAAATGTTACCAGTGCTTATTCTCCTTTTCGCCCTAACCATGTGGACGTATGGGGAAATTCTACAATTGCTGTTCCAATTGATTATAAAACTTACATTTTGATTACAATATTACAGAAATGCAACAGGCACACTTAATCAAAGTTTAGGCTAGCACATGTAAAAAAGCCTTTATACCCACTCCATGGATATTTAATACAAACCAGTCTTTCCCACGGCATACTGTGAATATAGCAAGCCATTGACTTTACTGCATTGACATGCACTCACAATGTCAAAAATGAAGAAATGAACACAGGTAAAAATACCTGCGAAGCTGCAGAGGAGGAATGCACCTGAAAATCAATTGTTTGCTACCTAAAAGATATATGAAAGCTTTTAGCATGAAGCCACTGAACAGGAATACCAGACTGATGTGACTTTGATTTGCATTCTGCCAGCCTACCTAGTGAATAACTCATCCCATTTTTAAAGGAGATGGTGATTGATCCCAGGGGAGGTGAAGCTTGACTCACATGTACCTGAAACAGCTGTTGTCAGAGAAATAGCAAACACCCGTCTCATTGATGCTGTTACCTGTCATTTTCTAAAGCTTGAATTGCCCATTGCACTTAGGTATTAAGGTATCAAGCAAACCAGTATTTTGTGTAAGCAGATTATGCCTGTTCTTCCAGATGTGGATCATCCAGTTATTATTACATACCTTATTTTGGTTACTTATACTTTTAATCTCTATTGTTATACATACTATAGGTCATTCTGTATGGAGAAATTTCTACCAAATGTTTACCTATCATATGTACTGGATGAACACAAATGTTAGATTATGAAGTTGCATTTCTTATACTTCTGTTCTATCATTTTCACTCTCTATGGGTTTCCAAGATTTAAATATTGACTTTACGTCTGAATGCCCTAAAATATTTGAGCAATCCAGTAAGTTGTAGAACTAATGATGGAAAAACCTTGGATTAAACAGGAGTTAGCTGTGTTTTCAATAAATGAAATTAATTAAGAAGTTTACCTCTCCTCATAGTTTTCGACAGCTCAAATCTGATTGACTGATTAAAATAAAGATATAGGATGGCTGAGTAGAATTAATTTCCAAGTGCTGATGTATTTTACATTTCCTTTTTCATGCATTTCAAGTCATGGTTTTATGAATTTAAGCTCTGTGTTCTCCTAGTGGTCAACTAGCTGTCAGAAAATAGATCCGTCTAGTTAGAAAAACTATAAAACAGATCAAGGTAAACAATAGATCCTACTTTTTCTCCAGTGTTGATGCTCTAACTATCCTCCATTCCCACAGAGATGATGACAGCAAGCAAGAGACCCTCTGTGTCAAAAATAGGAAAATGCTTTGGCTTGTCTGTCAACTGATAGAAACAAATTAGACACTCAGTAATGAGTTGTTTTTTTTTGTTACGGTTTCTCTCTGTGATAGAAGAGAAAGAATCGCACTCTACATTCATGTTTCTAACGGAGAACAGGACAACACCCAGGGGTGTCAAATTCAGTTCCCTACTGGTACAGACACATCCTTTTCTGTATACAAGGTAAAAGCAGAATATTTTTCACATTTCTACACCTACAGAGGTTCTTCACTGGGATGTCTGGGTTAGGTATACAGTAGGGAGGGACAAATACAGAATCAAAATTCTATAATTTCAAAAGTAACAAAGGAATTAGTGAGTGGCCATTCAGTCTTCTTTTGACTATAAGCCATATAGGAGAAAAATATGGATGTAAACCTGGCTTTTAGTCAAGTATAGAGTAACTACTAATTCACCTACAAACTGAAAAAATATTATTGTTCTGCTAGGAATTCTTGAATCACTTGTACTTTCTCTTATACTCCTACCTGTATATTCTGGTGGACAAAGGCAAGTATAGTTATTGATTCCATCCACACAAGTAGAATTATTTTCACAGTCATTGTCTTCACAGTCATCAACATTTACTTCACAGTTTTCACCTTCGAATCCATCTGCACAAGTGCACCTGTAATACAAAAACAAAACTAACCACATTGACATTTTAGCTGGGAAGACCAGGCAAGAAGTTTTGTAATTAATAGGTTCAATAATTCATAATCATTATCCCATAAAGGAACACAGCTGATATAATATAAAAAACCAAACATAGTAAACACTACCAAAATAAATTTCGCATTTTAAATTACAGAAAATAAGCTTCTAAATTTATGCCTTGATCTTTAGCTTAAGGAGCTTCTTAAACCACTGAAAAGTCCTTTTGAAAAGCATGCTACCTTTATATTATAAGGTTAGATTTTATTTCTTACGGAAAGTAATCCTTTTGCTTTTTTTAAGCGCATGGAAAAGATTATGGAATCAGGGATTAGTATGTAATAGTAGTATTCCAACATCATTCAGTTAAATGCACCAATCTAAAACTTGGTTTAATGTCCTATGCACAATATGTGAAGGAATATATAAAAACTATGTCTGCCTGAAACTTCAAAGCAGTAATTATTTTTTGTTTTTAAGTATATCTATACAAAAAAATACATCAAAATAAACAGCAAATGCAAAAGAGCTCTGAAACATGACTACATGTATATTTTCACATAAAATGCGCTAACTATAATTTCTGCAGCTTTCATTATAAGATTGCTTTGATATTCAAAATAAATAGTGTTTAAACAAACAAATGGAAAAGGTCAAATTCTGAGACATGACTATGCCAATTTAAATTCTATAAGCATAATATTAAGATGTATACACTTAAGTTTTAATAGAAAACTATTTAATCTTTGGGCAGAATTTGGATTAAAAAATAAGATTAATGACATAATGAATTGCAGGATAATGAATTGCATCTTTTTGAAGTGTCATTTCTAACAAGCTTGAGGTGTAGATTATTAAATGACTAATACTTTCACATAAGAAAGCAAAAGAACTTTATTTCATAATTCATGAAGTACATCTGGAGTAATTGTACTGTGTGATTAAATAACTCAAGATTAAAAATGCTCACAGCATGTTTATCTGCTGGCACAGTGAGTTTCAGATGAATCATTAATTTTCTGTTTCACTGGGATTTACATTTTATCATTTACATGCTGTCTGTTGAAGTAATACACACAACAACAGATGAATTGTGAGGTTTTTTCAGCAGGGATCTAGCTAGCTATTAGTTAGCATAATGGAGTCAATACTGTGTTGTCTTGACCTGATATGCCTCCACTAATCACAATCATTTGTTACTGTTTTTAACAGTTTCAGAGCTTTAGAAGCTTTCCAAGGACAGCAACATGTTCTGAAAACTTCAGAAGCACTAAAAAATCTGCCTTTGTGGTGCACTCACTCACAAACACAGAGAACCTGAATATTAATACCAAAATTATTTCAGCACACAAAACTCCATAGATTTACATCCCTTTCTTACAATGAAAAGCAACCTACCAGAAACCATCTTTTTCTCCTTCTTTCAAATGACAGGTTCCACCGTGGTGGCATGGGTTACTAATGCAAGCATGAATGGGAGTATCACAGTCTTGACCCTATGAAGGGAACAATGATTATAATTTAAGAAGAACATACAGACACTACTGGAAGGGAGCCAAATAAACCTCAAGGGTTGTTAAGAAGCAGCTTACATTTCAGTGAGCTTTTTCCTCTTCATTCAGTACCTACCTTGAAACCATATGGGCAAGTACATCTATAGAAGTCAACTGGATCATTGTTGCAGGTTCCATCATTTTTGCATGGATTTGATAAACAGGGGTTACACTTAGCAAGAATATTAACATCCACAGGCCCTTAAAAATACAAATTAAATAGTCAGAAGCAAACAACGATTTATATTTGATAGGATATACTTGCCATTTTGCTTTAAATTTAAAATGAAATTTATGTTTTAGACTTTGTGGTGTTTCCATATGAATAAAATGCTGGACTGTCCTTAATACTTTTGAGATGACCAACTAAATCTGAATGGGATTCTTAGTTTAATTATCACTTTAATTATCACTTCAAGAAAAAAATAAAGCTTATCCCATCCTCTGAAATCTGTACAGTTCTCTTCCATGATGATTACCTTTCCTTTATATTAACAAAATGATGAATAGAATTGCAGCTTTAACCTCTTTAGAGGGTAAAAATTAAAAATTGCCCGTGAGAAAAAGAACTATCACAGTTTGCAGTCCTTCCCTAATGGTGTTACTGAAAAGACTATTTTAAATGTACTTTTAATTTACATTTTATTTGCAGGGTCAGAGATCTCTAAATGAACTGGTAAAATTACTTGTAAATTGTTTGAAGATCTGTGAACTGTAAATTACATTGTTCAAGCTATGTCACCGTAAATAGCTCTGTATTCTGCCTTGCCCCCTTATGGAGTCAGTCACAGTCCTGTCCATTAGTGCATTAGCTGAGCCCACAAAAAATGCAGGCTATACCATGAACCTATGGCTGTAATCCATGCTTGCAGTCTAGTTTTTATACTAGTGATTATAATGACAGAGTTCAGAAATTAACATTGAAAAAATCTTAGGAAGCCAGACTTAGAGCTTTGGCCTACATAAATCTTATCCTCATATATAAATATTTTTTAGACAATTATCTTTCTGTTGTTTTGCAATTTAAATACAGCCTTTTCATGGTGAATTTTCAAGTTAGGCACCATCAAATTTTATATTATTTTTTGTCAAACAACCAAAGAAATCACTGCTTATTTGTTAAAAATTAGAAATCACCCGAGTATAAATAATGTTTCTTTTTCATACACTTTGTGATAGAAAAAAGTGATAACTCTAAGAGAAAGTAGATGACTTGGCCAAAAGCCTATTCAGAGAATAATCAAACATTCTCTGTTATCTCCAGCTCTATTGCCTGATGACATTACTGCCTCCAGCTTGATTTCAGATCTCACCTATGAAAAAAACTTCAGCTATCCACAAGTGATTTGTACATTTCAAGGAATAATGAGTGATTTCTTCTAACCAGACACAGAGTCAAAACTCCTGAGACCTACTGGTAGAACTGCACGATTGTTCCATAACAGGCTTTACTCAAAATGAGACAGACTGCAAAGGTTTTTGAGCTAACAGGCACTTTTACTGAGATATAGGGCTTTGGGAGGTTTAAAACCTGGATATATTTACTTTCTTTTCTTATTTTTCTTTGCAAAAATAATCTCCGATGAATCATTGTAAAGGAATGGGCATGGAAGGAAGACATGATTATATGAATTCAGCAAGGGCTGTTAAACAAGGAGAGGTTGACATTTTATTTATCTGTTTGTTTATTTATTTTTGAATCTGCAGTTGCTGGTACCCTTCCGTGTCACAGCTTGCAGCAAATCCAGAGGGATGAACATGGTAATCTGTGATAAGATGCTTACTGCCAAAGCCACAATCTGTAGGGATCATTGACTGTCTGGTCTCCATTACCTTATTTTGTAAGAGAAATCTATACCTGATTAAAATTTCTGTTAGACCAGCAAACATCAGAGGTAAAAGAGTTGAAACATGCACCATAGAATTAAAATCTAGAAAGTCCTGCCTGTGTACTCTAGAGTACTGCTGATTATTTCTAGAATACATTAAGAGGTTCTATAAAAAAAATAAAGTGCAAGAGGCACATATTTAAAAACCAAAAAAATGGAAGCACTATGCTGTAGCATGAAGTCTATGCTTCCTTGTCTCAACCATTCTGAGCATCATATCCTCTTTTCTACTTCTGATGCAATAAAAAGCTAAATATTTGGCATGAATTAAAAAACATTCAGCAACTAATGTTATTTGCTGAAACAGATTAGCAATCTTAATTTCACTTCCAAAACAGAGCCAGAAAATGGCTACCTAAGTCTATATATACCATTCTATCTGAAGTTGGGCTGCGTTTATTTCAAACTATTATTTATATATTATCCAATAAAATATTTATTTTGATTTATTATTCTTCTGTTGCAAGATCAAAAAATTGAAATGCTTCAGGTATTTTTACTGAAGGCTAATGGAAAGCCAGTTCTGGTACATATTTTCATTTGCACTATACTGTTCCTTTTCTCTTTCAAAGTGTTAAAAGTCTTGTATATAAAAAAGCATTGGGTTCATAACCTATTATTTAATTTTTCATATTGTAGACATTGTTGAATAAGCCCTGGCTGGAAAAAAATCCTTAAAAAAAAAAAAAGCAGCATTCTTTAGTAAACAGTGAAAAGCTAACTGTATTTTACTGACATTGACACACACATGTAGCTACCATTTTCGAAGAAAACCATGACACAATTTTTCTTTTTCTACAGAAAACTTGCAAGAAAAACTTTCAGCTCTGACATTTTATTACTCCTATTCTCTCTTGCATTTGGCCTCAAAATCAGTATCTACACAGATTCACTTACACTAAAGCTGCTAATGAAATCACAAATTTTATTGCAATACAGTGGAAACAGTCATTTCAGTCAATTTTCAAAACTCAAACCCAGGCTTTTAAAATAAGAAAACTGTTCACACAATATGTTAAATGATATATCATGGGGACTCAGCTGTAAATTCATCAAAGGGGAAAACACACAGTAAACATGCATGTCTTAGGAAGGAGGATTGCTTGAGGTATACAAAAGGAAGGTCAGAAGGTCTGCTCTTAATCAGATCACCCATTCCAGGTCTACTTATAACCTTACCTGGTATGAGAAAACCACAAGGCCCTGGAATCTCTAGAGGCAGGGCATGGATGATAAAGAGGTAAAAGATTGAGAATCTGTTAGAGGCCACATAAAAGAGGAAAAAAAACCCACCCATAAATGTAGAAAAAAACCTGAAAGAAGAAAATACTAATAGATGATTCCTGAAGTAAAAGAACTCATAAAATTAGTAAGGTACAATGATTTTATGGAGCTGTAGGACTGAGAAGAGACTTAATTTTAAAATGCTTATTTTCACTGGGAACTATTAATTATGTAAATTAAATTCAAGCACCCATTTCAGTTTCAACTGAATCAAGAGATACTGATAAGAGGGAATGACTCACTACTCTCTTCCTATAAATGTGTACACAATAGTTGATCATCGACAGATATTCTAAAGAGTCGTCTCCCACCTAGCCTAAAATTTTGGTCCTAATAGGAATATAGCATCTTCCTAATTTCTATTCAACAGTTCATTTTTAATCAAAAGATAAAATTACTTCTCTTTGAGAAATAGACACATAATGTCTTACAGGACCATCATGTCATTGAAAAGCTACTGATTTGTAATCTGTAATTATGAGCATCTTCACAGGACAGTGGCAGGAAAATGATTTTCTCTCAAAGGTATCCATTATACCAGATATCCATGCCTGGAAGTGAAACAAATGCAGTTCTTACCCTGCAAAATAATATAAATGATATTTTCTGATGGGCAAGAGGGAGCAAGATATACTTTCTGTATTGTTTAACAGAAACATAACAATGACCATAGACAGTGGTGATACAGTGTCTAAAACTAACAGTGCTGGAAAATAACCAAGCAGGTACCACATGTTCATGCAAATATTCTTTCACTTACATCCCTACAACAGTGTGCAATTAGAGTGTATCTGCAGTAACCTTCAGTGGATGCTTGTAGCAAAAAAGAACAGATTGTCCAGCAAAAGTCCTATCTAAAATCAGACTGAGACTTTGCAACAGATGAGTGTCATGTGCAATGAACACTGGCATGACCTCAGAGATGTACTTTTGAAAAACTGCAAGAAGGACTTGGAGGGAGAAACAATTCATTGGCATCACAAGCAACAAAATGGGTTCCACTGGTTTTTGTTTAGAAAAATTTTTTTTGACAGAAAGCCAGAGGAGAGAAATAGGATGAACATGCAGTAAAGAACAACTTCAGATGAGACAAACTCCAACAAAGTCCCAATGGCTTTTTAAAGGTAGAAATTACTAAGGGATTAAGCTCACCTTTGAAGATACATTAACAGATGTGTAAGTTAAAATAACTTGAAGAGTACCTAGACTGAGAATAAATTACTTCTACAAGACTTAAGATTATATTCATCTGATGCCTCAGAAATCACTATGAGCTTAGTACTGACTTACTACTATTAGCACACATAAATTCTGTTTAATTAGTATTTCCTCGTTTAGTGTTTGGTTCTTTTTTTTTTTTTCAATTGGGAATTTCAATGTTTCAAAATCAGGACCATGAAAAATAAAGCTACAGCAGAAATCTTCTGTGTTTTCAAAATATTTAAGAAGGGAGAAATGGATGGAATAGAAGATTAAACAATAAAACAAGTTCTCTCTCCATGTCAGTAAAAAGGTACTTTTCCACTTAAGGTTCAGAAAGAGAACCTAGGAATTCACAGACAATACTATAAGTTGTGATATAAATGCCAGCATCATTGGTACAGACATGGAGATAAATACTCTTTGTCCAAACCCTGAGAAACCTCTCAAAACATTTTAGACTGAGACCTCTATAGTGGTATCACATCCTTTTACCTACAGGTTTTTTTGGGGTGTCTTTTACGCTTTTTTTCTGAAATACCAGAGGAAGCACTATGGACATATTGGTAAAATTAATTGCAGACTGAAAGGATTATGAATGTATTTACAGTTTTTACTGTGAACAGACTGAAGGAAAAGGACATTCTTTGGCTAAGGGAAGTACAGATGTTTAAACTGTAGTTCATGACCGAGACAGTACCAAGTACCTGTGCACATCAGTGTACTGAGAAGTACTGTACTGCTAGTCTAAAGACTCTTTTACTCCACTTATTTAAAAAGAAATAGGTATTGAAGTCTTTAAAATAAGTAGAGTTCCTGAATGGAACCAATGGCTACATCCCTAAATATGAGGGAGAATTATGACAACGGTGAGTGAAAATGCTATAGTAAGTGCATTTACAGCACACAAGAATATTTCACAGCTCAACTATTTGTAAAAATTAAAAATATACATTTCAAAGAGAAACAGTACAACAGTACCTTGGCAAGTGAATTTTTTAGAAGGAGTTGTGAGAAGAAGTTTATCTGCCATATCTCCGGGACCAGCACAACGTGCAATACCAGGCTCTTTGTATTCCGATTTTACCCAGTCAGATAGCCACTGCATGTTACAGTCACAATAAAGAGGATTTGCTCCGATAGCCCTGTAGAAAACAGACAAATAAAAAGGTAATAAAGTTTTAAATGGTTGCTTTTAAAAAGAGAAGCCAGAAAACTGGTTGCAAAAAATCCTCTCAAACCACAAATCTGCCCTCCATCCATGAAATGGACCATAAGAGCATAAAGTGTCTGGATTTGGGTTCTAAATCAAGAAGTGATAGATTTAGCAGTAAACTTGGTCCGCAAACCTAGCTATTCTTAGTTGTGTGAATGTGTGAACTTTGGACGTCTAATACTAACTAGCTCTGTTTCACTGTTGGTATTTAATGTCCAAGATCTGCATAAGCAGAATGAAACTGATACTGGGAAATTAAGTTAGCAAGAATAAAGTATTTCTTCCAAAGCAGCCAAGGCAACCCCACAGAGTTCCACCCTGATATTTTTCCTTTTCAGTTTATGGCTCCCAGGCTGGTGCAAACCATCTGTTTCTAGGCTTCCAAATTTGATTTAATTATTTCCTCTTTGGAGCTCTCCCACTGAAATCACAGCTATGTTCAGAATTCTATAAGAGGTCTCTGCTGTGTAAGTAAATAAAACTACATTATCCTAGCTTTGTGGTAGTTACGTAAGAATTGCCTCATTATGAATGCAAATCAATTTATTTAAATAAATACATTCTTTAAAATTAAAAATAATTTAGCTAGAGATTTTGAGAATTGTGTAAAGGCTTTTTAAATGTTTATTTGCGAGAAACTATACTCTTAAAACTGACTATGACATGTACATTTGGAGGATAGAAGCACTGTGCTGTTCTATAAAGTTGTATTCATATTGCTTTTAAGAAATACAGTAATAATCTAACATTCAACAGATAACCTTGACATGTGCACAAACTGTCAAATGGCAGTATTGGAACATTCTCCTTCTCCAGATGTTTCAGTACTTTTATTTAGATTTTTCCATGACTTTGGATCAATTGGTCTTCCAGTGATAGAAGAAAATCCTTGGCAGACAAAGGCAGTAGAAACTACCACTGCTGAAACACTCTCTTTTGCCACCTCTCTCAATTAGTGCTACCTACTTCCACCTGAACACAAAAGACCATATACACTTGTTCAGTCAGACTTCAGTCAGAGCAGTAACAAGAATCAGAGCTAGTGATAGGAAACTTCCCATGCAAGGAGAAACACCAGGAATTTGTTAACTCCATATATGCAAGAGTGAATGTCAGACTGAACAGATAACACAATTGCTCTGCTAAGATCAAAATGTTAGCAAGGATAGCTGGTAGACTTTTGGGGAAAAAAAAAACCAGCAACAATAATAAAATCTATCAATTTTTTACCGATATTTCATGCAGATAAGCTAGTTTAACAGTGACATTTGAATAAATTATCAATGCCTTAAAGTTTAATCAGTATCATTAAGGTTCTGAGAAATGGTAAATTAAATGCAAATGTCCAATATTGAACTAGAAACAGATAATTAAGTTTTTAACAACTGCAGCTGTTCAGAAACATAAACCCCAGCTATATATAAAGGCACTAGTCAACTACTCAGTTGCAAGCAAGGATTTAATAACTATTCATAAACACAACGAGGTTTACAGCTAGGTAACTTTTACTAATCTAAGTTTCCCATTGAAAATTAAAATCAGGACAAGCATTGCCTAAAATTGTGTTCTGAAAGCAGATGTCCATGTATTTAATTTCAATTTAACAGACACCAACACAGAACCATAGAATAATTTAGGGCACTCTGGAGGTCACCTAATCTCACCCTCTGTGCAAAGCAGAGCTCACTTCAAAGTTGCTCAGGGCTCTGTCTAGCTGAGCTCTGAAAATCTCCAGGGACAGAGATTCTTCCTCTCCTTTGGGCAACATGTTCCAAAGCTGAACCACCCTCACAGTGAAGAATTTTTACATTCAGTCAAATTCCCCTTGTTGCTGCTTGTGACTGTTGACTCCTATTCTTCACTGTGTACGTCTCAGAAAATCTGTCTCCATCATTGCTGTAATCCACCTAGTATCTTAAAGACTATTTTAGGTCCCTCCTTGGCAGCTTGCCACAGCTCATCTCATCCTGCCACCTTCCAGCCTTGCTTGCCCCTAACCTGGATTTGCCGATTCATACACATTGGCTTTGTACTTGAAAAACTGAACACATATTCCAGACGTGGCCGTAGGACAGCCAAGCAGAAGGGAGTGACCACTGTGTTCAACCACCTGGCTTTCTTTCTAATTCAGCCTGGAGAGTCTTTAGCTTTCACTGCCATAAGGGCACATAGCAGACATGTTCAGTTTGCTGCCCACCAGGAGGCCCAGGATTTTCCTGCTGAGCTGCTACCTCTCTGGCAAGTCCCAAGGCTGTACTAATGCATTAGCTTGTTCCAGGGCAGTCCTTTGCATTTTGTCTTTGTTCAAGTACATGAAATTTGCTAAACATAACAAAAAATATGAATACTCACAGGTGTGATAATGCTGAAAGATCATTAAAAGCTCCTTCAGGAACAACAGAAATATCATTCCCATGTAAAGACCTTAAAAAGAAAATAAACAAAATAATATATATGCATAAAAAACCAGCCAGTTAAATTTGAAATTTTCATCTATGAACAGTTTTCAACTTTTTACTTTTTTTTCTTACAATTCCTTAGTGTTTCCATCTGTTTTTGCATGGCTGTTTTTTGGTTTTTTTTTAAGCTCTGACAGCCTACACATCATTTAATTTGTTCATCCTGTATTTTAATAAGACCTGTTAATAATATGATTATTTTAAAATGGAAAGAAAAAAGGTGAGTAAAAGTAGGTACACTTCTGCCAACTACAGATTGGATTTAGGGATAGCAGACAAGTTATATTTCTGAATTTTTCAGCAATTTCTGACAATTTCAGCAATTCCTGAAATCCTGTTAATTATGCTCATACTTTTTTAAAATCTTTCATGGATTCACGGAAAATACAGGCATTGACTGTTCATTAATGAAAATATTAAGGTTATTGCCCTAATTTGATGGTAAAATTAAAGAACTAAAGACCTTATTAAGCATCAATACTGGGAATAGTGTTCTTCCTGTAGCAAACGTGCAAAGAATATCTTTCCTTTTCTATAAATTCATTCACTCATGAAACCTGACTTGGGAGTATTGTGTGCAGTTCTGGTGTCCTCAACATAAAAAGGACATGAAACTGTTGGAACATGTCCAGAGGAGGGCCACGAGGGTGATCAGGGGCTGGAGCACCTCCTGTATGAAGACAGGCTGAGAAAGTTGGGGCTGTTCAACCTGGAGAAGAGAAGGCTGCGTGGAGACCTCATAGCAGCCTTCCAGTATCTGAAGGGGGCCTATGAGGATGCTGGGGAGGGACTCTTCATTAGGGACTGTAGTGATAGGACAATGGATAACGGGTTAAAGCTTAAACAGGGGAAGTTTAGATTGGATATAAGGAAGAAATTCTTTCCTGTTAGGGTGGTGAGGCACTGGAGTGGGTTGCCCAGGGAAGTTGTGAACTCCATCCCTGGCAGTGTTCAAGGCCAGGTTGGATGGAGCCTTGGATGCCATGGTTTAGTGTGAGGTGTCTCTGCCCATGGCAGGGGGGTTGGAACTTGATGATCTTAAGGTCCTTTCCAACCCTAACTATTCTATGATTCTATGATTCTATGTATATCTAACACATGTAGAATTATGGTTCTTGAAAATATTCATATTTATATAAAATAATTGAAGTTATGTGAGCACACTTAAATAATGTCATGCTTGAGACATTTAATCCACCTAGGCTATTAAATGGTTATAAACTACTCAAATAGAGGCAAAAATTACATGTTCTGCTGGGGGCTTTTGAGAAAGAATTTTTGCAGTTTTTTTTTCTTAATGACAAACTGAAGCTGTAAACTAGAGTGATTGTTCTGTATTTTCTTTTGTCCCTTTCTGTGCCCTTACAACCCTGTTTTTCTTAGAGGTAAAATAGAAAGTTTTCTTGGAACCAAAACTTAATACTATTGATTTTTGATAATTCATCATGATGCAATGATTTTGGAAATACTCACATATTAAATGGAACAAGAAAGAAATAAATTTGATGTTGGAATAAAAAGAATCAAAATTCAACTGCAAACCCCCCTCATATATAGTGAATTTATGCATATGGCATTTCTGTTAGAATTTAATGCTTATAACAATGGAGAATAGAACACAAAAAAGAAATACAGCCAAGATTAAAAAGCAGAAAAGTACGAAGTGTAAGTCTGGAAAAATAGCAGTGGTTAAAAAATAATACTTACAACAATCTAAGTGATTTCAATCCATCGAAAGTCCGTGCAGGGATACACCTCAGGCGGTTGTAACTAAGAATTCTAGAAATATATAAAATACTGTCAGCAAGTATATCAGACATTCATTACACAATGCAGAGCATGATGAAAAACAGCTTTTGCACACATAGCTAGTTAGGAAACAAGTTATTTTACAGCCTCCAAAACAAGCAAGCTTTAATTCCAACTAAATGTCCTTTCTTTCCAAGACAAAAAAATCCCCCAACAAAACAACCCAAAAGCAGAAAAACAAACAAAAAAAACAACCAAAAAACAACCCATCAAAACAACAACAACAACCAAAAAAAACCAACAAAAAACAATACACTGTAATGCTTCCAAAGAGTCACTGTTACATGTTTAAACTTACAGGGTGAGCAGCTGAGTCATGTTGCTGAAGCTCTGATTAGAAAGAGTGCTGATTCTGTTGTTACTTAAATCTCTATAAAAATAAATGCAGAAATTCAGACCTTAAAATGACTACCTCAGTCCTGAAAAACTGTATTGTTAAACTGACACATTACTTTGATTAGTAGAAGCAGTATCATTGCTATCAATATTTAAAGCAGCAGATATTTTTATTTTACATGCCCAGTGAGTGTTTAGCTTGTTCAATGAAAAGCTTTTTCAATTCAACACAGATGAAAAAGCAGCACAATGCATTCCTGTACAACAGCAATGTCCATCATGCTACTTAGTTGATAATGCAATCCTCCGTTGACCCAAGTATAGAAATGAAAGTGATGTCTTAAAGTAGAAATCATTCTAGTTGTGTCCCTAATGACACCTAAGTAAATATCACGTAATGCTGTACTCAACACTGATATGCTTAAGGCATCAAAGCCCAGAGCTATTATTATAAAGACTACTATCTAAGATTTATAGAGAAAGCCTTAACATTATCTAGGTGTTCCTGCTCCGGCAGGCGGATTGGACTACATGATCTTTTGAGGTCCCTTCCAATCTCTAGCATACTGTGATACTGTGATACTGTGATACTGTGTGATCTTTCTTGTTTTTCAATATTCTAATAAATAAAATCTTAAGCATAAGTATGATGGAAGCTGGAGTGGTATGTTGGTAGCTTAAAAGAAGCTTTGAAGAAGCTGTATTAAATGTGGATACTGCTTGTTCTTCTCACATTGCGCTTTAATTTTCTTTTTATGTCTACCATTTCACTATTGTTTACTATATGGTGCAATACAGCGTTGGTTTGTGAGGAGACCTTGATATTTTAACTTCAGAGTACTGTTAAATAGCTATGCAACATACCTCTCTTAAAATTTCATGAAAGTGTGTAAGACAACTGACATAATAATAAACATATTGGGCAAGTATAACAGAGCGATCTATTCAAATGAGAAAAAAAAAGTTAGAAATAAACAAATTCCTTTGTTAATCTGAAACTCTGGAGATTTTAATGTAATTTCTTGTTTGGCCCCAGAAGAACTATGCATATGCATAGTACTGTGGTTGGAAAACCAGCTGAGGAACATTCTCAACTTTGTTAACAGCAGTTGGAGGATACATTCAGAAGAGACTACAATAATGTGCCCCACAGGTCTGATAAATTGAGGCTATTAATACTGGGTCTTATTTGGGGTTTTTTAGTGTTTTGTTTTTTTTTTTTAATTTACTATTTACCTATAACGTACTACATTATTTGTCTGCTAATTAGTTTTTGTATATTTTCTCATTAGGAGATAAAGTCAGCTGATTTCTGGCTGTCACAAATACACCATGAGTACCTAATTTCTGTGATGGAAGCCTTGTCACTATGCTTCATCTTTAGACATGTATCTAGTTTCCACTCATACTGTTACCGCACACAATCCACTCAACACATTTGCTTCTTTTACTGAGGTTCCAAAGTTCGTACTTTCTATGTGCTGCAAGTTATAACTTCCCAAAACAATCCATCAAGATTTCCTATAGATTCTACACTGTATACATTTGAGAATATTGCAAAGTTTTTTCCCCAATGTTATTTGCAAAATACAAAAGTTTTGGAAACTTGTTTTTTCTAAATTTGTGACCGTGACAACTTTTGTCTAGCATGAGGTAAATAAAGGAAATCAAGATCTTGGTTTTGAATGCCAAACCATTTTCAATTTTTACAGCAAAGCTCTAAACCCAGTCAAAAAATGTAAGGGATTTTGTTACTCCCGTCCACTTTTTATTCTGATTATAATGAAACCACAAACTGCTTTCAGAATGTTACACAGTTCAGCCTCAGCTAGTATAATTTTTTATAGTCCTAACAAAACCCATGGAATTAACGCCACTTACATCTACATTCTTCCTGTTTCTCTTGCTGTACTCTTACAAGGTACATAAATAAATAAATTTTAGAGTAGCTAGTGATTTGCCTCAAATCACAGAGTGAGTCAGCAACAGAGTTGGGAATAGGGCATTCTAAACAAGCTTTCTTCTTCAGTCATTAAACCATGAAGTGTGGGAGAAACAGAAGGGGTTACGTTTAAGTGTTAGAAGAGCTGTCTGTGCTATTCCTATGTGAAGCACACCACTGAGCAAAGCATATTGCAGAATATTTCTTTTGCAAAATAAATATTCTAGTGCCTTTATGGAGCTGGGTACAAAATGTTGTATTACCCTTACACCTTACCCTAATTACCCTAACTCACTAAGTTAGGTAAAAGATCTTACCTATCTTTTCAGGTTAACTATAATTTCTGGTTATTTACTTTATGATGTATCACTGTAATGAAATACTCCTATTTATAAAGCTGGAGAGGGACTTTTCATCAGGGACTGCAGTGACAGGACAAGGGGTAATGGGTTCAAACTTAAACAGGGGAAGTTCAGGTTAGATAGAAGGAAGTTCTTTACTCTGAGGGTGGTGAGGCATTGGAACAGCTTGCCTAAAGAAGTGGTGAATGCTCCATCGCTGGCAGTGTTCAAGGCCACACTGGACAGAGCCTTGGGCAACACTGTCTAGGTTGAGGTGCCCATGTCAGAGGGGCTGGAACTAGATGATCTCAAGGTCCTTTCCAACCCTAACTATTCTATGGTTCTACGACCAAGTGCATTGTAAATAAGTTGTGGTAAGTAGAATAAAATATTCTCTGTTATAAATTGTGGTTAGGTACAATATTTTCTGGAATACTTTTTTTTCTTTTTTCATTATAACTAAAACCAGGTATAATGAAGTAGCTATTTTGTTTTGTTTTTCATTCCAATAGGGACCGTTACTCTAAAACTACTTACATGAGTGTTAAGTGCTTGTAGTAGGAAAGCTCTTTTGGAACAAGGGTAAACTGATTTCCATCCAAATAACTAAAATAGAAAAATAAAACATAAACCATAAGTTTTTCATTAAAGCAGCAGCATCTTCATGCACTAATCTTATAATCCAACAGCAAAATTAATAACAAATAAATGCATACTATTTCTGTTTTATAATAAACCTATCTTGAAAATGTTGGGTTTTAGACACAAGTGAGGACCTGCAGTCTTAGATCCAAATGCTATTGTATCAGATATTATTAATATTATGAAGTAGCAGTAATACCAGCCAACTCTTACACAGTACTTTCTATTATTTCATAAATACTGCAAATGAGGCTGTTTCACAAATCTTACTTCTGCAAGTAACTTTAAGTGTGGATTTTGAGCATACTGTAAATGGGAACAGACCCTGACATTGTACAGGTAGTCCTTTACAGTAGAAACAGCAAGAGCTGGTCCCAGCTCTAACACCAAATTAATTTGTCATGCCTGCAGTTCAGGTCACCTTCCTTAATTTCTCCCTGTCTGTTTCATGATATATCAGGCATAACATACTATAAGCCTGGTCCTATGGAGTCTGTTAGGGACTAAAGACAGTAATCAATTACCCTTCATTAGAAATGTTAGATGCTTTTTTTTTTTTCCTCTTAGGTTTACAGCTCCTGTATTACATTGCTTGCTGTTTTTCCATGATCATAATTTTCAGTAACAGGCTTGTTCACCCTTAGAGTTAACAGGTACAGTCACCAAACTGTATTGACACCTGAGTTACAGGGAAAGGAAGTCATCAAGCCTTGCCTAAAAAGCTTTCAGTGTGCAGCTAGTTATTGCAAAGTGCAAGTAGAGGGGCTCTTCCTGTAACCAGGGCAAGTAGATTAGAGATAATAAGTAGTGAATTCACTGATGTGTGATTCTCTGAAAGAGACTGCATATGAAGCAGAAAGTGGCAGGAGGATTAAAAGTCCCTGGTTTCTAAACTGGGGCAAATGATTTGATGGCAGTATTGTGGTGGCATTACTTGTGTCTCCTGGAAACCACATAAAAACACATCCTTATTATTCCTATACAAAGAAAATATTTTAGCCATCCAAATAATTGGAGCACACTTGAGTTAAGAACAGCCTTTATCAGAGACATTCTTACATTAGTTATGATTTTAATGTCTCTAAGTATGCTGCAGCATCTTTAGAAACTTTTTTCTTCACTAAATGGATGAGCTGAAACAGAGTTAAACCAGTTAAACTTTTATCCTTATATCTACACCTAATAAAAAAGCTTTTTCTTTATTTTTTTTTCTTCCTTGGATCTTGCCTTCCGTAGGACTGTTTGCTAAAAACAAACGTGTCTCAACAAGTTTTATGCTTACACTATGTTAATGGCATTACATAACTGGTGGTGAAGAGTGCATGGGCTCGTATACTTCATTGTTAAAAAAGAAACAAACAACATTTTAACTTTTTGAAAATGAGTTAGTATTCTGAAAAAATTCTTCCATTGACAGATAAATTAGGATATATTGCTTTAGCGTCATTAGAACTAAAGTACTACAAGCATCCACTTTTCTGATAAAAATTCCTCCTTGTTCAAATGAAGCAACTATTAAGATATTTTATAAAACACATGAAGAGCACGTCTTGGAAGGGTTATGCATGCTAATGAACAAGAAGAATCAATCAGTATGCAACTGCTAACTGGAACCACCTCCATTATTCTTCTGAAAAATATGCTAAATTCCATGCTTAGACACTAATTAAAGCATACAAAACTGTACACAAGTGAGTTTTCAGTCACAGTCAGGGTTCCACTTGCAATTTCAAAAGTATTTCTCCTTAGCTATTTAATTTTATATTTCACTGATGCCCTTAAATTTCTTAGACCAGACTGTATTTAATTAAGTCATCTTCTATTAAAAAAAAAAAACAACAAAAAAACACCACCAAAACTTAATGAAGTTATAGGTTTATATATAGCTGTGTGCTAATTTGAGTTCTTAATAATTTCTCTTCATTAATGACTAAAGCTTTTTGGATATTATTAAACACCAAATTAGTGGTGGAAGTTTCAGAATCTTCTATACAATCCCAAATAGAAAAAGAATAAAACAGTTTTAGTGACTTAAGATAAACAGTTAAGATGTCTTCTGAAAAAGCACAATATTAATCAGTCCTTACAAAGCAGCAGGAATTTAATATTGAATATTTGCCATATGTAAAACAAACTCAACATTTTTTTTGCAATAATTTCTATTTTTTTTCAATCTTATGACCTATCTGATCAAGATTAAAAACAGATTAATAACCCAATTTTTAGGTTTATTTTCCCCTTCATAATGCATAAAAGTGAACTCATCTAATCTTATTCAGTTATTGTCCTCAAACAATACATGAGGTAGCAAGCTCTTTTTTGTATCAATGTTGCTGTCCATCTGCATATTCATATAATATCTCTTAATAAAATTTAATCTTAACCATTTTTCTCATATAAAAATGTATAAAGAGATTAATAAAATATCCCAGATTGCATAAGACCGCCTATATGAAAAGACTTTCTATTAAAACCAGTCTTTTTGAAATACCACAAAAGTGTGCTTATTATGAAAACATGCAAACACATGAATAGATTGTTTTCCTCTTTCTTTTTCATGTAATTGAACTTTTTTGTTCCTTCCTAAATAATGACCATAGATCACTCAGATTCACTGCTGCCCATAACTGAACCCATGACAACATGATATCCATGTTCAGATATGACAGTTCAGTGTTGGGGATATAACTTCTGAGAACGATTACAGTTTTACATACTTATATTTTTAAAGCTTTTCAGTAACAGATATTTACTAGAGTGTTTTAGGACTTACAGAGCATTGCTAATTCAAACTTAACCTCAAATTTCTCAAAATACTGTGCAAATCTTTATGTATATAAAGTCGTATAAAAATAAATATCAACTGATCTACTGAATCAAGTTCTTCACTTTTTTCTCCCGTCATCTTGAGCCTGATAATAAAAGTCTGATATTGATTTTCATAAAAGGGAAAAAAGCATGCACTTACAGTTCAGTTACATCTTTGGGGATGCCTTTAGGCAAAGCTTTTAAGCCTTTGTTGCTGCAGCGAACCACTGTGTCTAGACAAGTACATTCTGCAGGACAGCGGGACAGTGGGGAGCAGCTATTGTCATCATTTCCTGGTTAATAAAAACAAACAGATATTAAGCTTGCTATAAAAATGGTGCTTCACTATTAGCAATAATATCCCCCCTGGAATTCCTATAAGCAGACATGATATTTCTACATTGTGATATTTCTAGGTAGGGAAAACATTGTTATCTCTGTAATCCATTCCTCCAAGAATTTACATTTCAAGTGATGCTTATTTAGTACAATGCTGTTTTACTAGGTAAAATGCTATTATATGGAAAAAAAAAGATCATTAAATGAAGAACAAAACACAAAAAGACAGATAAAGCAAAGCATTTGTTGATTTTCAAAATGAACAAATTATTAAAAATAGGCACTATCTTTAAAGAAAAGTTACAGCCTTGAAAATTGACAATCTAATAAAGAATTAAATGGAAGCATGCCTGAGAAAGGTAGCAGCCTTTTTTTATTTTTATTATTTTTATTTTTTATTAAGCGTTGAGGATGTCACAAACTAAGCAAAATGGCATGTTATTTGATCAAATAACCTGAAAGAGCATTTGACTGAAGCATTAGCATTTACAAATATTCTCATCTGAACTACATATGTGATCCATGTATATAATTTTTATATTATCTCTAAATTATGATTTACAGTACTGAAGATAGGCAAGAAAAACTTCTGAAAGCATATATACAATAGCCGTGTTTCTGCTGATTATCTAAAAAAACAGGTGGAGGATTTTTAAGCTGATGTAGAATGAAGTGCAGATGAAGTAATTTAAAGCATAATTAATGCTTGAAATAACTATGGATCTGTGGGAATCATGCAGCTATATATATATATATGAAAGCTGAAATTATAAAAAGCTCAAATATTAATTTTCTTACCGTCATCACATGTAAAATCCTGAATTGCTACATCCTGAATGGGAATCTCTTTGAGGAAGTAGGGTTTTTGGCAGCGAGGGTTCCCTGTCACAATGCGTTTCTTCCTTAGCCAGTCTCCAAGCCATGCAAGATGGCAGTTGCAGTTGAAGGGATTGGCCAAGAGGTTTCTAAGAACCACAGGAAAGTTTACTTCAGATGACACCATTTTTTTCATCCTCAGTATTTCATTTCTATTTTCAAAAAGCTAAGCTTAAATACTGTTCTTCAAACAATACTGTGTATAAACCATAGGTGAAAGCTGTAATTTAGGCTCTGTGAATCTTGATATAACTCATTTAGAAATAATTTAAAACTGTCAAAAGACCTGACTTGTTGTAAAGCTACTCTGTACTGATAATGCAATAATTTTATATAGAGATGAGGGCTGATTACTTTATATTATTAGTTTCAGCCTGACAACAGCTATTCCATTAATTTGTCAACTCAGGATTGCCATCTTTTATTTGCTCTAGAGAATAAGTTTCCTATCTGAAGTGACAGCTAAGTTGATTACATGCCAGTTATAAAAATGAATTTAATTCTGGAATTCTGAGTACTTTTGGCATCTCCCTACTTCAGCACAAACCTATTGACAATTCTGTTATTTATAAACATGCCATCCTTACTACGCACAAAGTAGTTACTTGGTGCCAAGTGTCGCTTTTTATGTAAAAAAAGGATTAAGTACTTTCCCGAATGTTGCTACGTACGAAAAGCATTTCTTCAGTAAACTGAGTGGCAGCTTTGCTCACCATTTTGCCTTCCTATAAATTATATCATGTTTCAATAAAAAAAAGGATGCTTCTTTTTATAAAAAATTAGACTGAAGCTTCATTATAAAACATGTATGAATTCAAATCTTCTGTAGGCCAAGGAAGCTTAAGATAGTAATTTGATGTCACACGGCAGAAAGACAGACACATGGTGGTTCAACCAGCTCTGACTGTGCAATGCTTAAACAAAAGGTGGCTTTCTCTCCTGGTTGAGATCAGTGGGCTTCTGTTGAAGGAGGAGTTGAGCAGTACACTTTTCCTGCCTTCTCAGGCACTTCTGAAAATCAGTCTAGTGCTGCATTCAGGGGTACCATGAAAACATACTCTTAAGTGTCCAAGATAGTTCAGGAAATAAACTTTCTCCAAAATACTTCTTTGAACTCTTTCTTCCCTTAACTTTACCTCATGCTGTGAAAGTATATAGCAAACATTAACATAAATGTCCTCAGAGAGTCAGAGGTTCAAGTTCGGGTAAGGTAAAACTCAAACGTGTGACTCACAATGTAGAGAGCGAATGTAGTGTATCGAAGGAGCCGGGTGCCACGGTGGTGATCTGGTTGTCATAAAGCGAGAGCAGGCGGACTGAGCTCAGGCCCGTGAAGCTGTCATTTCCCACACAACTCACACGGTTACTCCTCAGCATCCTGATAAAGGAAAGATCAATATTTCTCATCGTACCCTGAGTAGGAGTTGCAGCTGAAGTGGTGACCCAAGCAAGGGCCAAGAGGAATGACTCCAAAGGGATTGCTACTGGTGGAGAAGCCACAAGTGCAGTGACCCCTGTGCTGCCCGTCACCTCACTTGAGGTGACTGAATGCAGTGTGCTTGAAGGAGCCAGGAAAACAGAAAGATAGGTGGGTAGGCTTCACAGAGACAAGGGGTGTTTCCCCTAAGCATCTGTGGCTTTTTCTTTCAATCAGTAATAAAGTTTATTAATTGAAAATAAATTAAAATTCCCCAAATTGGAGTTACACAGCATTCCCCTCTTTATGCTTCCAAGCCTATTGGAACCAGCTGGACTCCTCCTAAGACCCTTTCAACCTGATTTTTCTTAGGATGAATTCTAGAAGCCACTTCTACTACATTCTCAAGTGTTTCAATTAAATAAAATAAGGGTACCCTGACTCCTCTTCCTCATGACTCTAGGATCTAGTAAAAAATTAAGAATACTAAATAAGAAACAACTATCCTAAAATCTTTCATATTTCTGTAAAACTTATAAGCTTGGAAGTTTGGTGTTCTCCTATCTGATCATCAATAAATGAATATTTTCCCCCATGTTTTTGTCTAAGAATAAGTGCTTCTAACAATTTAACAGCTTTAAATGCAAAGTTAGAAATGATAGGCCTGATTTATTAAAAATACAGCTGAAGCCTAAAAGACCATTTAATCTCATCTTGGGTCTGCTGATCAGGATAAGCTCTCTGAGGAAGGCCAAGAAGTCGTAGATTGTATAAACATATCTTTTTGAGTGGAAAGAGCTAAACTGCCTTCATCAAAAGAATAAAATGAGCTCAAGCTATAGTGCTTTTACTCCTCTCTCCACTGTTGAAATGACATTAAAATTACTCAGGAAAGAATCATTTCCTCTATTTCAATATCCACCAGAATAATTTTTTCCTCTAGTAAAATCCCCAGGAATGGTTAGGCTGAATTGAATCAGACTCTATTACATAAAATGTGCAATTCCTGTGCAAATTTCTGTTACTTTGAAGCAGATGATTATTTTCAATTTCTACATTTGGATGTTTACCCATTCTCAACCACTTCATCATTTTAAAGGACTTCACTGCTGTAGTCAAGCAAGCACAACAAAAAATTTCAGCTATGTTATATCCATAATTAATAACTAATGAATTCATATAATGTAAGATAACATTTTGTTAAATAGCAACAAAAAAGTAAGATATGATTGAATAATCTATAACTATTCCTCAAAATTATTTTTTTAGGACAGATAAAGTATTACTTTTAAAAAATACCTGGCAGAAAGGAAGAATTAAACCACCCAAATTGTTACACTCACAGCGTTTTGAGACCCTCTAGTCCTTTGAACATTTTGTGTCGAACACTTTCCAAGCGGTTACTAGTGAGCAATAGTTCATTCACACCAGAGGCTCCGTCAAATGCTCCTTCTTCAATATCTGTAATCTTGTTATTGCTCAGGTTTCTATTACACATTAACAGAAACAGAGAAAAAAATGTTTTCTTTTTTGAGTATTCTAAATTAACTGTTAAATGCTGCAGACTGCATAGATTTTAAGATACCAAGTTATTATGTAAAAGCAACAAATGCATTGTTCAAATTCAAATTGACAACAAATGCAAAATTCAATGCCTTTCTACTAAAGTAGTGAAGATTTTTAAAGCAATCTTTGGAAGATGTTTTTAAATAATGGCAATTACCCAGTCCATGCTGCCACCACACAAGAACATCTTTGCATAGATTTGAATCTTATCAGTGACTGTATATTATTTTTGTGTCTCCAGTCCTTGTAGCATTATTTGACAAATTAACAACAAAATTAACAACTATATGAGCACCAGCACAACTATGTTTCGGTAGACACAAATATAAGAAAACAGTATAAACAGCAACATATGTAAATGAAATGTGTGAATGTAAACAGTACATGAAATGTTAATAATTTCTGACATTAGTTAAAAATGAGGGTTTATAAGCAACTTCGGCCATTTATCTGCAATCCACATGTAAAGCGGATCAAAATGTGGGAAAATGACCTAAAATACTGCCAAAATATTTATTGCCTACAGTTTTTAGTTGAACTATGGAAATTACATCCCAAATGGGTGGTATACATACAAAAGCAGGCATAGTCAACAACTCGCATTTACTTATCTTATTCTTGCCTCCTTTTGGTTTAGTTGTTTCATATAACTATACATATTATAGAAGTACAAATCTACAAACTAAACAGTCATTTTTAGAAGCTCTTAAAAATTTTTTGAGCCAATGTAAAATGAAGCTAAAAACCTTTCATTTGATGGGGCTAATGGCATTGGGAAGAACAAATATTTGATGCAACTTCTAGAACAGCATCTTAACTGTTCAAATCAAGAAAGATACTATCTCTTAGAACAAAAAAATTATATACTTGCCAGAATCAGCTGGTGACATTATCTAAGACATAGAAAATAACATGTTGTGGCTTCATCTTGTGTGCTGACTGCTCATCTCTAGCCTAGCTCTGATTTAATGTACACCTTGCCTGTGATGATGGACACAATTGCAGAGAATCATAGCATTATTTAGGTTGGAAAGCACCTTTGAGATCATCAGGTTCAACATAACCTAGCACTGCCAAGTCTACCAGTAAACCATGTCCCTAAGTGCTACATGTTCATGTCTTAAACACCTATAGGGGTGGTGACTCCACCACTTTTTTGGGCAGCCTGTTCCAGTGCTTGACAACCCTTTTGGTGAAGAAAATCTTCCTAATATCCAATTTAAACTTCCCTGAAGTGACTTGAGGCCATTTCTTCTTGTCCTATCACTTGGTACTTTGGGAGATGAGACTGATCCCCACCTCACTACAACCTCCTTTCAGGTAATTGTAGAGAGGGATATGGTTTCCTCCACGGGGCTAAACAACCCCAGGTCCCTCAGTCACTCCTCATAAGGCTTGTGCTCTAGGCTCTTCACCATCTTCTTGTCCTTCTCTGGACATGCTCTGGTACCTCAGTGTCTGTCTTGTAGTGAGGGGCCCAGAACTGAAAGCAGGATTTGAGATGCAGCCTCACCAGTGCTGAGTACAGGGGGATGATCACCACTGTGGTCCTGCTGGCTACACTATTGCTGATACAGGCCACAATGTCATTGGTCTTCTTGGCTGCCTGGGCACAAGCTGGCTCATGTTCATTCAGCTCCGTCAATCAGCACCCCCAGCTCCTTTCCCATGAGCAGCTTTCCAGCCACTCTTCCCCAAGCCTGGAGCCTTGCATGGGGTTGTTGTGGCCCAAGTGCAGGACCCAGCACTTTGCCTTGTGGAACCTCATACAATGGTCCTTGGCCCATTGATCCACCTGGCCAGATCCTTCTGTAGAACCCTCCTACCCCCAAGCAGATCAACATTCCTGCCCAACTTGGTGTCATCAGCAAACTTACTGACTGTGCACTTGATCGTCTCATCCAGATCACTGATAAAAATTTAAACAGAAGCATCTCCAATACCTAGCCCTGGGGAACACCACTTGTGACTAGCCGACAACTGGATTTAATTCCATTCACTACCACTTTTTGGGCCCGGCCATCTGGCCAGTTTTTTACCCAGCAAAGAGTACGCCTGTCCAAGCCATAAGCAGCCAGTTTCTCCAGGAGAATGCTGTGGGAAACAGTGTCATTTAGTTTCACTGTGAAGCTCTTCAGTCTCCTCTAAGGTGCTGCACAAGACTGTAAGCAAGAAACTCAATTATTTCTCATGTCATCTGGTTTATCTGTGTCAAGCCCTTAGTCTCCTAAAATCTTACTTGTTCCTGGTGTAACATGAATACTACTTCACCCACTTCACAGGGATATTTTAAGGATTAATGTTGCATAACTAATCAATGATGCAGTCCATACATGTGCTTTATGACTGATGAACCATCAAATCAATTAAACATTTAGGCCCCAGTTTTTCAGTGACATCTGTGCAGAAAGACCTTTGCACCTATTTGAACCTCCAGAAGAAATATGAGCTCCACAGAAATACAGAATTTACTCATATTGGTTTCTCTGTAACATCAGTACCTCACTGATTTCCAGTCACACTTAACCAGTCACTGCATTATTCTCTGAAATGAATAATGTTGTAATGACTGATAAGTATATGAAGTTACAAAGCAGTATTATTCAAAATGTTAATTTTTTGTTAATATTTTCTCAAATTTTTCCTTCTCAATTATGCAGATTTCAAAGCTCTTGGAGTTCTGGCAGACAGCTACACTGAGACTTTAAAATTTTCTTCCTTTTCTTTCTCTTGACTTGAACACCTCCTCGGCCAAAAAGCAACTAGCTTTAGATGACATTAAATGTTTACTAAGCTACCTTTACAGCCTGAAAATATGTAATTACTAATAGTATACTCTCTTTTCCTCATTTTTCTTATAAACGAAGATCTGCTATATCTGTGTGCATGTGTAAGATGGCACATCATGTATTTATTTCAAAGGTATTCTGCAGGTGTAAAAAGTGCGAATATGAGATCATTGACGAATAAAGAAAACTAGGTATCTACTGTTAAACACCAGAACACTCCTGTGCCAGACATTCCTCCTTTCTTAAATACTTAAGCCCAATCGTAAATGCCAAGATGAACTCAAGTAGACAGGACAAAAACAAAGTTGATTTTTTTATTATTTGTTGGTTTTGTTTAGTTTTTCTTTTTTTTTTATATTTGTCTTCTAACTAAAAAAATCAGTAAGAGATAACTGTGATCATGACAGCTGCCAGCAAGGATGTGAGCAAGGCTAACAATTTTTTAAGTAATACTATTGCTCCTCTTGAGAGTTTGGTCACTAGTGACATAGACTGATCTTTTACAAATAGTAGCAACTTGGTGTCTACAAAACACTGCATCATTTCATTAATCTGAACTATTTTTACTTGCATTTATCTTCGCTTACTATTTATGCTTGGATTTAATCCTGCAAAGATTAAGCACAGAGTCACTAAATCTAAATAATCTACCTTCAAATATGTCTTTTACATAAGCAAAAGAAAAGCTTTTCATAGATTTATTTTTAATAACAACTACAAGTGGTAAGATTATAAACTCCTCTTAAAACATGAACTGTGAACATGGACTTACATGGATGAGCTATCAACCATTTTTTTCTCAGTCATTTAATTTTGATATTCCCCTCATCTAATGACAGTTTAATGAAGCACAGAATCAAAGGCATGTCTTGAATATGCTGAAACAGGCAAAATTGTCTGGTAAGGGAGTTGTACAAGAAGCTACAAAAGATTACTGGACCTTTGTTTGAGCAGCTTATACTGTGGGCTCCCTGCTGTGGCTGCATAACAGACCGGCTGTCCAGACACCGGAGTGAAAGTGCCAGAGCTATACACCATAAGAAGTTTTTGCTGGCAATGCCTAGTGCCATAGAGAAGAGCTGCCAGCTCTGAGCTATCTCAGTGATTAATTTAAACCCATTCTTGATTTTTTTTTTATTAGAATACACTGAATCTTTTCTAGATAAGAACTAGGGAAGGTGGAGAAACACAGCAAGGAGCTAACATGTTTTGTGAATAGACAAAGTCACTGCAATTACACTTACATTTTACGCAGCTGAGGAAGTTTCTTAAAGATTCCAGTAGCTTCCAGGACTGAAAATTCATTGTTATTTAGTCTCCTATAAGAAATGACATCAATTTCAGAAAAAAAATATTTAGGCATTGGTACAGAATTTTAGACTCTAAGTGAACTTTTCAGACTGGTTTAACTGTATAGCTGGTGTTTAACTGGTAGCTGAAGAACAATTCTGTATCTAATGTTGTCCTGGGTTCAGCAGTAGCAGAACATTTCTAATTCTGATAATTCTTGTAAATAAAGATTCTCATGAGTTAAACTTAGCCATACATAAGACATAAAGAATCAAAACCAGATCACAAAATAACACACAACTAAAACTGCAGAGAAATATAAGGAGATGTTTTTAATTTTTCTTTTAAGGGAAGAAAAACTAAGGAAGGTTTCAATTCCATGGCAACTTACAAATAAAAATCTTTAAGAAGCACATATAAACCACTGAAGATTAGTTTACTGTTCTTTAAAGGATATCAGGTGGGGTCTGCCAGACATCTGGAGATGCTCACAGAACACTGTTTACAAGAATGAAATAATTACCTTATGCTCAATAGTTCGTTTGAATAGGGTTTGAAACACCAAACATTTTAAAACACGTTTCTGACCATGGTTTATCTTCAGACAACCACACCTAACCCACATACATTGTGTAAGGAACCATTAAATGCTGATTTGTAGCAGTACAAGAAGGTATGCAATGAGCAACAAATACTAGCTGGATACTGATCTTTCCTGCCCAGGTATCAGAGCTGTTCCAGCGTAGTATACTTTTAGCAGCTGCTACATTAGGGGACCATCTATATTTCACAAAATATCTGCACTGACCCAGTATTCCCTGCTTCCTCTCTTGAATGGAAAACGGAAATTGAGTCTTAGATTCTTTATATGTTTTAATAGACCCATCTTATTAAGGAAGAGAGTCTGTCCAGCTTTTACTTCAAAATCTTAAATAGGAAGGAAAAGACATGCCTGAGAACATTACCACAAAATTCAGCATAATTCTAAACCCAGAATACTTTTCAGAATTGCCTTATTGCAAGACAATATTAAAAAAAACCCATAGAAAATTAAAGAAAGCTAATCATTCATCCTTCCTTCCTGCTCATTCTCAAATGATAGCCAGAAGGGAAATTAAGGTTGTAAATCTGAAAGTATGGCTGTATAATAATTTAAGCACAGAACCAAACAGAGAAGACAGAAAGAGGTTTTTGTGGAACATTTGTATACCACACTTAAGTACAAGGGACATGAATTTCAAATGATGCTACCAACTCAAAAATCCACTGAATGACTTATTGTGATTTTTAAGAAAAGAAAGGCTACCTAGCTGCTCTTCTCCTATATGCATGTAGATGTTATGAACTGGAATCACAGAGCGGCCCTACAACTAGAATGGGAAGTCCCAAGAAGAGCATCAAAGACCAGAAATAACAGAAAGAAAGAAGAGAAAGACTTGCATCATTGAGGCAAATACTAGAAGAGTGTATTTAGCTAGAGCAATCGGATTTTTACAGGAAGTAAAAAAAAAAGGCAGAAATAATTCCTTTATCCCCTCTAGAATACTTGTGAGGCTGTTGAAGTTTTTATTACATTAAAAGACTCGAAGAACAATCTGTACAGCTTATGAAGAAGTTGGTTTAATAGTGACTATACTACAGTATAAGACCATCTTACTTGATAAAGTGCTGGACAGAAAAGAGCTCTTTGAGGGCAAAAAAATATAAAAGAAGCAATAACGGAAACTGAAGAGAGGCAGATTCCATATGGAAGTAGAAGTTCCCACTTTAAAAGATTTTAATGGAAGTGAAAGGAGATGATTAAACTCTGTAACGCATTTAGGGAAATGGGGTTTTAATCCATTGACACCTTCAAACAAGACTGCATCTTTTGTGAATGAAGTGCTGTAACCAAATATGAATTTTGTTTTAGTCAAACACAATTTCTTTGTTGACTGAAATTTGACATTTTAGATACACAGCAGATGAGTTTTGATCATTTGTTTTTTCTGAATTTAATATGTATGATTCATAATTATAGAAAGAAAACACTTGACAGTTTATCTTCCACATGTAAATATGAAAACAATTAAAATATTACATTAAGATTATTACTTCTTCAGTGCAGAGAGAATTAAATATGAATTGTGTTAAGAATCAAGACAATGCACACTTGTCACTTCAACAACTCCATTTCTCATCTCTTGGTGCAGTAACTATATTTTTATAATCATTACTTTATGATCTCCTACACTTTAACCTGTAACTTGTTTTTAAGTCTTCAATTTAAGTAATTTTATCTCAAAATATTATAGCATAAAGTAAAATGTATTTATCCACTGAAATCTATCTCCTTTTACACAAAACTGTGTAGCATTTTTTTCTTCTCTGACACTACTTTGTGAACAATAAATCAACAGCATGAACAGCATGGCCAAAAGCTGAGTTTTGCTTTTCCCACATATGCCACATTTTCAATTGAAATCGCCAGGCTTGTAAAGGTGCTTCTAGACACAATTAGAATTAACCACTCAGATTTGTAATTAGAACATCACTAAATTCAACTCATTCTCCCAGCTCAGAGACAGACAAAAATCTCCATCTCTCTTTACCCATATTTCAGTTTCAAATTCCTTTTGCTGTCCAGATATTCAAAATCCTTAGCTATAGTCTCATTATTTCATACCTGCAATGCTGTACTGTTGCTTTGATGCCAGCTGCAGACTGATTATCTTTCAAGAGATATGCTATACTGTTGCTCATTTCACCCTCTGTGTCACAACTTGATCACAGTACTCCTGTCTCCACATCTCTGTCCCTGCTTTACTACGTCAAATCAAAGTCCTTCTATTTTGCCCCTAAACACTCTGCCTTGTTCTTTAAAATGAGCGTTCTAGGAAAAACAGCTATTTCCTCCTGCTTTTGCTCTGTCAGTGATGGACACTTTCATCTGCCTTTCTGATGATCCTTCAAGTATCTCTGTGTTCCCTTTCATACTATGCTTCGCATGTGGGAAAACCTTGTAAAGCTGTCTTAATTTTACCTTTCAAACCCTCCTTGAAGACCACTTCAGTTGTAATGCCTACAAATCATTCCCATATGGCACTTATTAAGCAAGTAATAATCTGTGACTTCTCTTCTGCTCATATCTGCTCATTACATTACTATCTCAACTTCTTAACTCAACTCTGTCTTGTTTGTCTGCTTTATCTTCCTCTGATCTCCTGCCTGACATACATAATGTGTCCTCTGCATAAGAAGAACCATTTTTGTTTTATTAAACACCTAGGTAGTACTTTTTAAGACAGACCTCTGGTTGCTGGCTGTCCTACTTGCTCTTGTAGTTAAAATAAAAAGCAAAATAAGCCCCATTACCTTTGAAAAAAAATCCAAGTGGGTAGCTCATGTACTGAAGAACTAGAAATATAGAACAGTTGCCTTATTTTTTTATCACACATTTTTAAGGCTATGTGGTATTCAAATGATGTATAAATAATTTTTATTAATATCTAGTCCTTTGAAGTGCCTTACAGAGGGGCATATACACATATATCTTTTTTGCTCAAAAAAGTAAAGTTGTGATTTTGTTTTGAATATTTTAGTTAGTTTTTCCATAAACAAATAGTGCTTTAATATGGGTTCAACTTACAACTCTGCAGTGTACTGGGGGATATGATCAGGAATTTTGTTCAGTTTCTGATTGGAGCAGTCCACTGTGGTCCCTTCACAGCGACATTTCTCAGGGCAAGCCAAATCTGCAAAGCAGTCTCCGCTTAATTTGGATCTGTAATCTTCAGTGCCTGTGGAAGAGTCAAGTCAAAATAAAGATACTGAGTCAATAAAATAGAAGATTTGCTTCTTGTGAGAAGGCTGAAAAGATGCCTGCAATGCAGATAACGGGTGGGCAACTTGGGAAATGTATGATAAACTTTGTGATACTGAACAGACAAAAGGGCTTCAAGAGAGGGTTAAATATAGGGGCTCAAGATATGCTGGAAAAAGAAACTGTGACCAACTTCACATAACAGGATAACATTAACTTGAGCTTTTCACAGCTGTACTTTCTGCTGATTATGTTGTCAGCCAATCTAGCCTTGTTTATAACTAATCACACAAATGCCACTGATTCTTTTAGAATTTATTTTCATTCTCTGTATGAAGAATAAATAGATCCTGAATGCCACCTTTTCTCTTTCTCTTGTTACAAATTTGTATTGTTGACTGGGCTTCTTTTTTTTTTTTTTTTTTTATAGTCTCGATACTCCACATCATCTCAAACACGTAAGACTGAAAACCCTGTTTTCAGCTTTAATTTAAAATATGTGTGATCCTGACTTAAGCCTCAGCAGCTTGCCATGCTGTAGAAAGCTGCGTGACGTTCCATGGTGCTTGACAGAACCATGTTTTACTCATACCTCACAACCACATGGTTAGATCAAGCACAACAGAAAATCTCGCTACATTATCAAAACTGCATCCATTAGGCCAAGGGTAAGAGCAAGGGAAAAGAGTAAGGAGTAGGTAGGTATAAGTTACAGAAGCATTTGAAGTTTAATACTTGCTTACATGACATGGAATTCTTATTACTGAATGTCCAGTGCCACGGTAACAGTATTAATGTCACAGATTAAATCAAAAGTACAAAAAAAGAAAAAAATTAAAAAAAGAACCACATTTAAAGTTTCCTCCACCATTTCCCAGAGTCAGTCAAAGAAAACGTCCTAAACATATTGGAAGATTCGGGAGAAAACATCCAGTAAGGAACTGAGGGTGGGTGACAAAGAAAACAAAGAAAAGCTGAAAGGACCTGTGGGTTCTTCTTGGACAAAGATGAAAAGACTGAGACTAGTAGAAGGTGCATCAGGGCTGGGAGGTACACTGTGATTTATCTCAGACACTGAATTTTACTTACAGCCAAAATGGTGAACTCCTGAAAAAGTAAAGATAGCCAAGAAGGAAAGAAAGACAGTAATCCCAATTAAGACAAAACCATGAACTAAGCTCTCATGTTCTCTACTCAACTTTACTTTGATTAGAAGATGTTGCTAGGGAGTACCATCTTCAGCAGAGAGGAAGAATAATTCATTTTAAGTGGCATCAAAAAATGAAGAAAAGATTGGGGTTAATTAAAGGTTTCATATAGGATGACAATGCCTCCCATGCATTATTCTTCACTATTTTAAATGAATTCTTTGAAAGCTGCTCCCTTGAACACATACACATGCTATGCCACTTAAAACCTGAATAAACCGAAGAAAAGTAGGAGAAACAGATTTCTCAGGGGAATAAAAAAACCCCCACAACAGTCATCACATGTTATACTATCTAGCATTTAAATGTCTTAAGCACATATAACAATGTGGAAAATTTCTAAGAGCTAGCAGACAGAATATTATTTCAAATTAACGATTTAAGGCTTGTATAATCTTCTAAATGACTATAATAAAATTCTACCAAGACTTCCTAGTGTCTGCAGAGCAAGATCTCCCAATGACATATTTAAAACAAATAGTAAAAGAATTGAATTGTCAGAGAAATTATAACATTTTAACAGCATTTACTGAAGTGTAAAGAAGTAATTTTTAGCACTTTTAAATACCCCAAAAGCAAGCCTATGAATATATTTTTTTTCTTCCTGTGTCCAGAGAAAATCACTTTTAGAAGCTAAACAACTAAAATATTAGGGGACAAGGTCTTCAACAACTAGAATAATTTTATGCAGCATCTTCCTCAAACCCAATAGAGAGAGAAAGCACAGCAATTGTATTTCAAGAAGCAAGTCTGTAGCACTTTTTTTCTCTCGCCCAGGAACAGCATTTTTGAAAGGGTACGTAAACAAACCTAAACTGCATGTGTGGTCACATTATAAACAGGCTGTGAAGACATTTGCTGGCAAGAAAACGCTTCTAACTCAGAGACAAAAGTTGTGCTGGCAAGGTTGAGTAGTAGTCACTCTGTGGCAGGAATACAGCTGTTTTACTCATTAAGGGATTGAGTGGTACTACAGGTTTGAGAAATTGAATCCCCCTCTGGTTTATGCTGCTTTAAAACACATTTTCGCGGCTGCCAATGCTGACAAATTGCTGCCTTATTTTGTATTTCGTCTTTTCTTCATATTCAAACCAGCTTTATTAGTAAAAGGGCACTAAAGAATTCCAGCATTGCTTCAAATTTAAGTGATACATCACACAGCATTAGGATAAGAGCTGTTAAAAACTGGCTTAAAAGACAAAGAATAAGTAAGATTGCAGAATGACAGTATACCTGTAGTACTTGAAAGAACAAGTGCACTGGTGTCATAATCAGTTATTGCAGGTATCTTTCTAGATATTAAACAATGGTAGAAAACCCTGCCTGCAAATTACATAGTGCAATTCATCAATAGATTCATTATTCACTTTTTTATTTTACCAAACAATCCTTATAATCATTATGTTAGGAACATAATGCAAGTCCATCATTGTTTTTTTGTTTTTCTGTTAAGAAATCAGTGCACACACCTGACAAGCAAGATAAAGCAAAGAAACAAACATATTTCAAAGAGCTAGGGCCAACATCTGTAAATCTTTTGTGAAAGTATCATAGACTCATTGCAGCTTAAAGCGGTGTGTAAACTGCTGTTTCACCCGAACTCTAAAGTCATATTGTCTTCAATGACAAACATTTTTGATTCATTGTGTGCGTGTGACCACAGAATGCCTGTAATGAAGAATATCAGCTTTCTTTTCCAAGCATTCTGCTGTGATTTTGTAAACATAAAGAGGGTGAGGAAGCAGTAGTTGCAGCCAGCGTAGAGCATGGAAGTAAGGCAAGAAAATGTTAATATGTAAAACATTGATTTTTTTAAAGTTGTACTAGCTCTTTGATGGTAGTATTTTTTCCTGCTTTTAAAAGCAGCTCAGGAGCTACATTTTAAAAACAGGAGTGGTAGGGAGGCAAGGTACAAGGTAAGTAAAGGTGTCAACTGAAATATGAACTAGCAGGTGCAACCTTTTAAATAGTTTAAGTAGAGGCATAATTTTGGTAGGTTGTGTGAAATTTGTGAGACAAAAAAAGTAAGCGGAACTGCATGCTAGGCTCATATTCAGAAAACAGAACTATTAGTAATCTACAAAGGAAAAACTAAGTCTAGCTACAGGTATTGACTAAAGTTAATACACATGCATCAGTTTCTTAAAAGCTATAACAAACTTTGCTTTTTTAAGGGAAGGGAGAGAATATCTGCAGTTAGTCAATCTTACTGCAGAGTCAAACCTACCTGGAATGAAATACTGTTCTTTAGCTAAATAAAGAGAAAAAAAAAAATAAAATAAAAACAGAAGATGCACCTGAATGTCAGCAAGCAAAGGATGAGTTTTATTAGATTAAGTATGGACTACAGTTAACTACAGATAAGCGAAAAAATGTGTATTCACAATGAGAGCTGATAACAACGTGTGAATAGTCATAAATATATCCGGAACATGGGTAACAAACAGTTCTCAGCTGGTGTTTGCACTCGAGACTGAATAAATTGCAGAATGTGAAATGCACCTGGAACAGCTGGATACCATATGACAAAAGTTAGGATTTAAAGAAATGTAAGTAGGAAATGGAATAAGATTAGAAAAAGAAAACAGTAAATTTCAGTATGAGGTAAGCTCCCTGTATAAAATGAGTATGTCATGTTTCCATATTTAGCTAGAAATTTTTAGATCTTTCACATACTCCAGAGCCTCGTGGAAATTCTTCCAAAATGATTTATGTCAGTGATACTTGTAGTGAATAACTTTAGCATTTCATTCTGAAGTATATATTGCGTTTCTTTTGTTAGATTTAATGTTACTCAGAAATAATGCCAAATGTATTAACTAGAGTAATGTTCCATGATCCAATAGTCTATGACTTCCATGATTTCCCTCCTTCAGTCAAAGAACTAAAAAAGATTCTGCAATGTTTAATAATTCCGTAGAGAGCCAGCTGCCTTCATTAGAACTTCTATAACCACTGGTTTTGCCAATAAAAGAAAAATAGCAGCTGAATTAAGAAAATTACCTGAGCAGCGGAATTTCTTGCTTTTGATCTGGCCGATCCTTTTGTTTGCCAGACGACGGGGGCTGGTGCAACGGGCACCACTGGTCTCAATGGGGTTTGTATGAAGATAATCCGCCAGCCACTTCAGATGGCAGTCACAGATAAATGGGTTCTGAGCCAAATGCCTTTCATGAAGAAAAAAAATTATAATTTCACACATTATTTCCCTTTGGCCTCAGCAGTTCTCAATAGTTTTAGTACATTGTAGAATATGAAGTCATACTAAAGACAAATATAATCAAGAGCATACATACAAGGTCTGAATTGCACGTAGGGGTGAGAAGGTGCCTTTTGCAATTGTCTGAAGCTTGTTATCATACAGGGAAAGAAGATTCAGGTTGTGAAGATCTTGAAAAGCATCAACTCGAAGGCAGTTGATCTTGTTGGCATTCAATAATCTGTTTAATGGAAGAAAATTTTAAAATTGAAAGAATTCACTCAGTGTCGCTGCAGCTTCAGCATCTGTCAGGTATATTTTGTGCTCACTTGTAACCAGAACAAGAGGTGTAATATCAAATATTAACTGACAGTGACATAAGGCATTTCAATTAAATGAAATATCTTATTTAGGTGATCTGAAATGATTCCTAAATATTTCCACCTTGGAATTGAAAAGAATGGGGTTAGTCAGCTAAAATAAAATCACTTGTGAGTGCTGGTAGAATGTGTGTGTGGAATTTGGCTGTGGAAAAAAAAAAAAGGAAGAGAAAAAGAAAAAAAGGAAAAAAAAAGAAACTAGCTTAAAAAATCAAGTATCTGCAAGGAAAACTACTTCCTTTTGCCAAATAAATAAATAAACAAACAAACAAACAAAAACAAAAAAGGAACTGAACACTGTGTTCATTAGCTGGAAGAGGTGTGCAATGGCATTTTTAATTATATGTTTCTAATCAGCATGCTGACACATTAACAGAGTTGTAGTAAAAACTGGTGGCATGGAATATATCCAAATCTGTCTTGGATCCTTTTTCTTCTCCATCTTCAAAGGGAACCTTTTCTTCCCTGTACCTCCCAGACTTCTAAAGCTAAAACAAACAAGGCAATTTAAACCAACTCCTTCATGTTTTTGAAGAGGAAAAAAAAAATTAAAATGTCATCCAACGAGATGCATTTTTATAACCATTTTTAAATCCAATTTCCATCCAGAAATGGAATAGAATGGTAGATTTGAAAACCAATGCTTTGATAAAAAGTTTCAGCACACAAACAGAAATTTACTTAAACTGAAATTTATTGTCTATGCAAAGTATATCAAGCTACGGACATTCTTTAAATACAGAAATTCAGAGATGGCTCTTCCTTTTTTTTTACAACGTCTGAAGTATGGTTTTATAGCTAAAATCTAAAAGGAAAACAGGTATGTGTACCCCCCCCACCACTATACTAGTTTTTGACAAAAATAAATAAATATAAACCTCTAGGTGGTGCTAGAACTTGCATTTTCTCTGTATTACTGATCCATCATCTTCATTGAGTTGTTAGTAATGGACATTTTGGTGATCATTACACAATAAAGTCTGGACATTAAATACTTTTAATCAAGTGAGAAGAAGTTTTAAATTCTTTAAGAAGCTTTAAACCAACAAGTCAATTATTCTGGAACAATTTAATCCAAAAACACCACTGTTGTTTTATGGCCTATTTCACAAATTTCTTTTATGCAGCACATCTAGAGTACAGCCTCTTCTAATGAACACTGACAATATTTGATAAACATATCACAATGTCATTTTTCTTTATTACCAGTATTAAATCTAAATAGAAATTGTTTGTGAGATTACACATGGAAATTTTCAAAGTGTTAAATTACACAGCAGCTGGAGTTTGAATTGTATAGAGATGAGTGCCAGAAAACATTAAAAGTCATCAATGAAACTATGCTGCAACTCTGTACTTCCACGGGTACAACCAGAAATACAATTACACAGCATTTCTACTACGTCCTTTCTCTGTATATAACACACAAATATTCCTTCTGTGGTTCTCAGAACACTTAATAAATACTAATTTTTGTAAACAAGGCAAGACAACATCATATCTTATGTATTTTATCCTCATAAATTCTACACAATAATAGTTTCATTTTGTCATTTTACGCAGAGACATGAACTGAGATATGATCAAATTTGTAGATGAATGGCAAGCTGGCCTACAACAGTCTTGACTCCTTTGGCTTTAACATAATTTGATTTTATTATACTCTGATCTTACAGATGGGATTTCCTGCCAGTTCTTCTCCAGGCATAACTCTCTCATCATGTTTACCCTTCTGAATTATCCAAAAATAGAATAAATATTAAAAAAATACTCACAGCAGTTGCAGAGAAAAGAGTCCTTCAAAGAGGCCCTTTGGAAGTTCTGTAATTTTATTCCCATAGAGGACACTGTAACAGGAAATAATCACGCATACAAAGCCACTATTACGAAAGGTATATACTGTGTGATATTGACTTTTAAAATAAAGGAAGTTCTGAGTTACTGAAGGGAATTTAATATCAACAATTTGATACTTGCAAGATCCTTGTGGTCCTGTGAGGCAGCAGGATCACACATTTTCCCAAAAGGTGCGTTGCCCAAATAGCTCTTAGCAGAATCAGCACCTCACTGTTTACAGCCTTAACAAAGGACCTTGGTAAGTGGATTTGGTGTTAGAAAGAATGGCTAACTGGGGAATAAAAGAAGTGTTTGATTTTGTTCAACTCTTTACCACAATCATATTTATAAAAAAAAAACCCATACATTTTTAATGTCTAGCTGCGATGCTGCATTCAATTATCACTCCAACATTCTGAAATCATTTTTACCGTTTTCAGAATTAATCAAATTTATATCAAAATTCTGCAGGGAGATGAAAATTCAAGACAATTGCACTATAAGAATATGAGAAATTTGCTTTTGTTTTTATAGGTCAAACATATACCTACAGTGAATTGAGTGAACGTAAGCCCTGGAAAGCATCTGGAGCTGCTTCAGAAATCTGGTTATTGCTCAGGTCACTGAAATAAAGGAAGTTTGATTCAATTAATTCAAGCTATTCTCAACATAGCAAATGTTCAAATAACATGTAATTAGAATTGGACACGGAAGGGAGAGAGATATTAAAATATTTACATGAGACACTGACAAACAATTTTAATACAAAACCACTAAAAGCCAGTACACTGAAAAAAAATGCATGGTAAATAATAGACCGTTCAAATGTTTGGGAAAAAAAAAAAAGGACAAAAAGATTTACTTTTCCTAACTGCTTAAGTACACTTTAGAAAGAATTGTTTGTTATCACAACAGAGCTATACAAACTTAAAGATATTCTGAAATAATAGTGGCTTATCCCCATTAATTTATTTGTTTACAGAATGCTTGCCACAGTAACATATTACTTCTATGCAGAACCATATATCTAATAAATTCAATACTTGGTAAAAAAAATATTAACTTGACAAATATGCTATACAGTCTTACTGTCATGGTCAAACTTTCTTAAATGCTCACACATTGACTGCAGTTCCTCTGTATGACGTCGACTTGTCTTTTATATGCTGATATATATATCCTGTATGAAGATAGGCTCAGAAAGTTGGGGCTGTTCAGCCTGGAGAACAGAAGGCTGCGTGGAGACCTCATAGCAGCCTTCCAGTATCTGAAGGGGGGCTATAAGGATGCTGGGGAGGGACTCTTCATTAGGGACTCTAGTGACAGGACAACAGGTAACGGGTTAAAACTTAGGGGAAGTTTAGATTGGATATTAGGAAGAAGTTCTTTACTGTAAGGGTGGTGAGGCACCGGAATGGGTTGCCCAGGGAAGTTGTGAATGCTCCTTCTGTGGCAGTGTTCAAGGCCAGGCTGGACACAGCCTTGGGTGACATGGTCTAATGTTAAGTGTCCCTGCCCATGGCAGGGGGGTTGGAACTGGATGATCTTAAGGTCCTTTCCAACCCTAACTATTCTATGATTATATATATATATATATATATATATGTATGTGTGTGTGTATGTATATATATATGAAAATGAAAAAAAATCTAAATTATTTGGTACGTACATTCTTCGAAGCTTTTTATATGGTGAGAAAGCTCCAGGAGGTATGACCTTGATTGAATTTTGTTCTAATCGTCTGAAAAGAATAGCAACAACATAAAAATACAAAACTCAAGCCAAACAGCAGTGTAAAGACATAACAAACTGGAAGGGACAGACTTTAACAAAGAAGGTTGCTTTTGCTTTCTTTTTCAGTATAATTTTACCTTGAGAAACAAGGTAATTTCCTTTTAGTTTTCATAAGAAAAGAATAATATTTTGTCTCTGAAACCAAACTCTTTACTCTTTAGAGTGTAATGCTATAAATTAAAACCCAATCTTTGCATCTAAAGAAAACTTATTTTGAAAGCATGCAAGGTTTTTGTAAAATTTAAGCTAGATCTGTCATTTAAAAATTTGAACTTGAGTTGGTGTTAATTGACTCCTAATGTATTATTCACATACAGCAAGTTTTATTTAGAAACGTCTAAAGACTTGTGTGAGTTAATCATTGAAATATGAAAACCATAGGAAAGGGGAGAGGAGCATTCCTAAAGAACAAATAATGTATGTTGCTACCTGCAGTAAGGCAAAAGCCACGTTTTTCAACATGCACACATGATTTCTTTAGATACAGTATGTAACACATTTTCTTTAAGACATAATACTAAGATTGAACAGGCACACTTCTAACTTATTTAAACAAGTATTTTAATTTAAAATTGTAGTTTATGTTACTGGCCATATTTGCTTTGCATGTATAGGAACTGTGACTGAAACTTGCCATATATCAAAGTGTGAACTTCCTGATGAAAACAGTTTTCTAAGAATTTTTTGACCTTCCACAGCTTTGCATATGGGAGATCTATGCTGACACAGACCTATGGCCCACTTGCCAACAAGTCAAGACAGATTTAGCAATGAGCACATTTAAAATAGAAGCTACTTCTTAACACACCATAGTATTTCATGGTTATGGCAGTGTAAAAATTCTATTATGTAAACATAAGCAATGAAACTGTACTGAAAAGTACAACAGGAAAAGGCAGCATTATTCAAACTACTTAACATGCATCTAAAAAGCTTTCTCT
This sequence comes from Pezoporus flaviventris, assembly GCF_033815535.1. Taxonomy (NCBI): domain Eukaryota; kingdom Metazoa; phylum Chordata; class Aves; order Psittaciformes; family Psittacidae; genus Pezoporus; species Pezoporus flaviventris. Next base: position 14,540,688 of record NW_026892550.1, on the reverse strand, counting down.
TTCTGTCTTTCATGGACAGGCACCAACCCTATGATCTACATACATAAAGACAACGCCAAAAATCTATTTCATATAAGGAATCCACATTCTGTAGACTTTATTGCAGTGTTTCAAATTACATCAACATTGACCCCAAATTAAACGTTAATAAGCCGTTTTACATTTAGATGTGGGAATATTAGCCTGTATCTTTCCTTTCAGCTTTGTCTTATTAACTCTCTTCTGTTTCACTTCTGCTCTGATAAAGAGACATATAAGTCTCTGGGTATGCAGTGTAACTAATAAGCTCCTATACTCACTTTGAGTAAGCCTTTCCAAGAAAGTGTTCTTAAGACAATTGTATCTGTTTATAAAGCTTCTCCAGCTATCATGGTACAGCTGATCTGAAGAAAGAATTTTTGCTGCCTTTGTGAAGTTTTGTTCAGATGGAGATATTTACACATTTAATACTCAAAATCTCTTAAGTCTACACATGCTTCACCTTAGCAGAATTTATTTTTGGACGGTATATAAAAAAGCCAAGAAAAAATCCAAAAGCCTCAAAATATCTTCCTGACACACAGAAAATCGCACTTCATCAGAGCTGTTTTAGACAAGGTTCATGTTTTAAAAATGTCCTTAACCAGGAAAATGTTGCCACCTTGCTACAGTTTTCAGGTACATTTTAAACACTGCAGGAAATCCCATGGCGCAAGACTGTTAACTTTTTTCATAAACCCAATATTCTTTCATATGCTTTCTTCACCTTGGCTGAGCCTTTTGGACCCATGAAACACATTTTTCATTAGACCGGAAGTACTGGCTAGGCTACAAAGGAACAAGGCAAATCTTCTCCAGTACACTTGAGTAGGTGCAGAAGGTGAACATCTGAATAAGTAAAATCTTACTTAAGTTAAATGTCAACACCAAGTTAGACCAAACCAAAGTATTCTGTTCTTACACTACATTCTTAGCTTAGTTTCCCCACAAAATAAAGATTATGCATGCTTATCATCTAGGTAGTTTTCTGCTTGGCTGGGTAGGTCAAAGAGAGGTAAAACCTTCAAATAAAAAGTTTCTAAACATTCCCTTATTTTAGCAATGGGAAGGAGTTGAGAAACCAAATAACCCAGCCATGAAGGGAATCCATCCATTCCTATTACACACTCTATTTGGCAGGTACCAACTGCCTAACCACCAGGGACAGCCTCACCAGACATTTATCAGATGTGTAGCTTTGAAAACCAGCCAAAGAGTATCTTGCACAGGGAAACACATAGGACATATGCAGAGACTGGAAAGGGGAGGAGGGTTAAAAAGAACAGGGAAGGATTAGGCCACATTGAAGGACATGAATTGCTGGAGAGAGAGAGAGACACTGGGGTGTCTCTGGGTATTATGGAAAAGACAGATATTACAGACAGATGTTGCAGTGGCAACACTCCCTTGTGAAGCTGACACAAGCCTCATTTATAAATGCTGCTTATTAGCCTATGATGTAGAGATTTGTAACCTAGTGCTAGAGGTTCACCTATGTTTAAACACATAATGTTCTTAACTAGACATGTAACTTGAGAAAGACAAGGTCTAGAGTTAAATAAAGACACAAAAGCATTTTCCAGTTTATTCTTTTAATATAAGATGTATTAGTTCTATAAACTGAAGTACCTTACAGGATACATGTATGCTATTTTTTATTAAAAGATGGAACAGCTGATTTCATTTACTGCTGTCCAATTTGTCTACAAATTATATGGGTCAAAAACCTGAAGAAGTAAGTCCTACTACACTATATTTCTGAAAGCTAGTTTTCTAGTAGTTCTAATGGAGCAAGCTAAAATTCACTGGTGGATATGTAAAATGAACTCCCTGTCAACTTTACCTAACATTTCCTTTTAGTGAGAAATTTATAGTCTAATAGACAGACTGTGCAGTGCTGCGATAAATTTACAGGCTCTTTTGGATAAAGGATTTGTTACAGTAGGATCATCTAAGTATGTCTTTTCTTAAGTCACGCCATGATGTTCGCACTAAAACACATCACATTTTACAAAATGTGATTAGCATAAGAAAGGAAAAATAAGATTATATAAATGCAGAAGAATAATCTTTTATACCCCACTTTGTCTGTAAAGAAAGTAAAACAAATCCACATTTTCAAGCATTGTTATCCTCTAATCTTTGGCTTTATCTTTCTAAAATCAGCTGAATTTCAGAGTAGAAATTTGCATCCACCATTCCAGAGAAAATATAATTAGATATATTCCCGGGTAACAAAGCACAGATAGACTAATATCTAAAGGAAATTTGCATTGTCATGATAAACCCCATAGCAATTAAAAATCCTTTCTATTAATCCTCATATTAAATGAAGCATTTTTAATTCTGGAATAGGATGGGTTGTATCTGGTACTGAAAACATCAGCTATTAGGTTCTCAAAAATGACATGGCCAGAAGTACCACTATATCACAGAAGGACAAAAAGCTAGTATCAGTATTTTTCCGTGGAACTTGTATTAAATTTTATGCGCAACATCTCTTTTCAAAGTTATCCCAGAAGTCACTCTTTCTTATAAATGATCATCTATGTATCATAAACAGTGCCTTAGTGGTTTCTTTTTCAAAAGCCACAGTCAATTTCAGTAGCATATTAAATAAGATAAGGATAATGGAGGAAGATAGTTCAGTACACATTTCATCAAAGCTTGCACTGCCTCATGTATAAGAAGTACTGTGCCCATCACCACACAAACACTAATTAATGCTCTTAGTATTAAAGTCTCCTGCTCCTTTTAGTGCTTCACTTCAAAGAAGTCCTGCATCAATACATAAGTGTTTCACATCTTTTAACAGTGCCAAACTGTTTAAAACCTTTTTTGAGGACTATTACCTAATCTCTCTTATCTAGGAAATGTACTGTGAACATTTCTTTTTCTAGCTCTTCTCCCCCTGCTTATCACTGCAGACACCATAATGTACAACCACTTACTATTCTGAGAACAAAGGTGTTTCTGCAGTTGTGACTTCCAACCTAGTCAAAATAAATCAAAGTAGCTCCCCAGCCAGTAGAGAGATTCTTCCCACCCGGTCCCCTGAGAGGCCTGTGACATGTAAATCACTTGACACTTTCCAGGATGCTGTTCTCTACTATATGCCTGGAGCACGCCATTACTGATTACTACTTCCGCACTTACAGAGACAGACAACATGTTTATTTATACTGACACTTTGAAACTAGCTTATTTTTCTACTATAAAAAGTCATTTCTGTGAAAGACTTCTGCACCAGGAAAGAGGCAGATTGGGAAGGAAGAACACCCTGTTCTCTACAGAATCCTTTTATTTTAAATCATGCAGATGGGGTACAATATACTAAGCCTGCTCAGTAGAGAAAGGTAAAAAGTACTGCACAGAGAGGTGCTGCACATAGATGTCTGTTAAGGGGTTAGTTATATAGCTAAAGAAAAAAAAGCGTTTAGTAACAATAAATTAAAACCCCATCCTTAAGAAAACACTAATTTGAAATCAGCCGTATACTTTATAATGGAACAATCAGAACATAACATCTTAAGTAAATTTGGTCACTATGATAGTGGCTTTAGAACTTAATTAATTTATTTAATTCCAGCACCTACTCACTTACAAAAAGTCTGCAAGAAGCTTGTCAAGAAATCCCACAAGAATTTTTACTACAGAGAAGAAAGTGTAAGCTATGCAATGAGTCTGATGTATTGCACAGATGCTGATTATACATGGTAATAAAATTGACAGCTCTTCTTTGCATTTTCCCCATCTGCTTTTAAAGTAAATGGCAAAAACAGCTGTCAGAAAACAGAAAATAGATTTCAGTGATGGGACTCAGTGCAGCTCCTGAATCTGAAGAACTGCAATACACAGCCAACCCATCTCTCATCATTTGCAACATCTGCCAGGTTTAAGGGTTTTTAAAATAAGGAAAAAGTAATGATCTCCCTTTGCTACAGGAATCCTTGAGGCTATTAAACAAAGTACCTCGGTTTTATCTTTCCCAACAACTTCATCTCCAGAGTGCTTATATCCACTAAATGTTGTTTCTAACTTTAGCAGCAAAAGAATTTTGTTGAAATCTGTGCTATCATCCATGTCTAACAAAACAAAAGATACATCTTGAATGACTATATTGCTTGCACTTTAGAATTTCAGTCTCTGATTCTGTGTATTAATAAATCTGGTTGACAATTATCTAAATATTTGCATATGAAGAATCACTGACAATGTTGCCTTAAAGCTTGCCAAACTGTTAACACCCATTCTAATTGTTCTATCAAATTTTTCCTCAGGGGACCGATTATAAATGACAGACGACTCCTTAGTCTGCATTACATCAAAAAAGTAACAAGAATTGTCATTCTAAAGCTATTAAGCAATTCATTGCATTTATTCAAAAGCAAGTCCCAAACCTGCATGTATTTCATTTTTCATCTCAGATGAAAAGAGAAAGGGTCATCTCATACTCTGAACCCTACAGCACCATTAATAATGATAGGCTTTACATTCCTTAATTATTACAGATTGTAGGCAAAATGCACCACTTCTTAAAGAATTATTTGCTCAGTACTTTGGCATCTGTCAGAGCACAACTCCAGTGCAATTAGCCTGAGTCACCTAAAGTCAAGTTAAAACCTCTCTAATTAGCCTACTTTTGATGAGAGTTGCTATACTATAAAAACTACTTGAGCTGTTCAAACTATAAAGTTCACATAGGAGAGATGTAATCCTGCTACACTCTTGGCTCACCACAAGCAGTGACTTGTCAACCTGTTCTCATTGAGCAGAAACATGAGCCTGAGAATCCCACCGTTGCACAAGACCAACACTGTGGCAGGAGACCTTACTACCTCTTAAACAGGACATGGACTTACACCATAAATTTGCCACAAAAATCTAAACGAAGCTTTTTAACTGAGAATACTTTTCACAAATGGTGGCTGCTTACTGGATCATGTATTTAACAAGATGTAAACAATGAAGAAATCATTCTGAGGATGAAACACAAAATACCAAAAAGTCAATATCTCTAATTTCTTTTACAGTAACTTCACTGTTATTGCTGAGGAAAAGTTATCAGTAGTGAACAGCCATTTGTGAAAATAAAATCTGAGAGTAACAACACCTTTGGAGTGTGGCACAGCTGCCAGAGATCTATAAAGGTTTTTCTGGAATAACTAGATGGGCATTCTCAAGCTTCATTTCACGCTGTATAAAACATTCATTTGCTTCATGCTTGTGTTATTTTCTCTCCCTTGGCAGAGTCTGAGAGATCCTTCAAAGTGCCTCCTCTTCAATATCCACAACCCCACCTTGAGGTGGAATGGTGTTCATTCTGGCTAGTAACTACTAGTGTCTCTGGAAACCAGCCCAGGTTTCACAAGTTCTTTGTCCAGCTGTTGTGTTCTGTGTCTCTCTATACTCTTGATTGCTGAAATTATTCTCTTTCTTCTGAATTTTATTAATTTTTAAGATAGGACACAAGGGTAGGAAGATAGCTAAAGATGTGTGTGAACAATGGCAATGTAGAGCACATGCTAGTAAGAACAGGTTAAATTTTCTATTTACATAAAATGTTTGACAACTAAAATCTGTTAGGAAAAGAAAACAACCAACCAACCAACAAAAAACAAACAAGCAAGCATAAAGCCACATGATCTACCTGTAATTTTCAAATTAGGAAGATATTTGAGTAAGAGCATGACACATCATTTCTCTCCTGTGTGTTAAGCAGAAAGGATTAGCTATCAAATTAGCAAAACCATGTACTTCTGAGGCAGTCATGTGCAATATATTTTAAGTTTTGCCTGAGAAATATTAAAGTAGGAATCCGAAAGATAATTTAAATGTAATTCAGTGAAATCTGCATTAGTAAAATTAAATATATTAAGGTAAAAAGGCAATACCCCAATAGATTCCTTTATTTCATATTTATACATTGCCTCATGGATAATGAATTTTTCATAATTCACATGTAATTATTTTATGAAATTCTATGCATATATCACATGAAAATGTTAAGATTTTAGCAAATTTCTACATTTTTTATAAAGCAAACAAGCTATTTTGTTTTATATTGCAATGGACATAAATACTGGTTTTATTAGGATATAATGACCTTCCACCAATCAAAGTATATAAACTGAGCGTGACTTGTGACAGGGAATGGCATAAATACCTTTCTCGCAAAACGATGAAGTAATACTAGGTTTATTTTCATGCAAAGGTTTTCAAAGTTAATGTCCCTGTTTGCATTAACAGACTAAACATGGCCAGGATGGCCTTTAAAATTAGGTGCTGTACAATGTGGAAAAGTTCAGTCACAGAGTACATTGATAGTAAATTTTAGTTTCATGTCAGCTATTTTGTACCAGATATTTCCACTGCATTTAAGAACACTTTTTGGTCCTCCTCCATATGTGAAGCTATAATCCTTCTGAGTAAACTTCTAGGAAAAAGATAAGTGTATAAACTAATACATTATAACTAATAACAATGCATCTAAAAAACATGTACTCTTATTTAATACAAACTTCTGGACATAAAGATGCAGCAACTTTTGAGCAAAACAGAAGCAAAAGCTCTATATTTCACTGAAAAATGGACTGCCTCTCTAGTCCACTAGTAAGAAATTTGAATATCAAGTCCAATGCATAAGGCAGGATTGGTCTTTAAAACCTCTGGGAAGAAAAGAGGATAAAAGAAGATTTGAAGAAAAGCACACATGAAGTACAGTTGAAGCATATATAAGAAAAGTTAATTTAAAAAACATGGCAGCTAATGAAGTTACTCAGAAGTTTTGAAAGTTAGATTAAAAACTGAGAAAACATTAGGTAGAACGTGAATTTGTCCATGGGGCATTTAGCAAATCACAACATCTCCACAAAGTTCTTATCTTTAATGTAATCTATTTTAATCCAGTAATTTCTGAAAATTCAAAAATTTGGCACATTTTTCTGGCTTCCTACTGACCAAAGTATGCATTCATGAACAACCAAATATGACATTATTTTTCTTATCCAGAAGTATTTTCACTTGACACCTGCATATAATGTCAGTATTGTATGCATTTGTTATGTCAGGAATTAAGAAAAAGTTTTGATAAATCAGAAAAGTTTCAAAACGAGCTGTAATTAGAATTAAATGGCTGTGAAAAATTTTATTGTGAAACCAAACAAGCTCTCTGTTTAAGGTAGCATCAGAAGGTTAACACATGTTTTCTGGAAAAAGACACATATAATTAGAGAGGATTCTTTCAAACTACTGAGAACAATACAGAGTGATACAAAGCTAATGGCTATGTGTATATGTATGTATGTGTGTGTATATATATATATATATATATATATATATATATATATATATATATAAAAACTAGCTTGGCAAAACCTTCCCAGAACTTCATTACTTCACTGGATATGCAAGACTTCAATCTGACAGCTTAACTATTTAAGAAGTAAATTATATTTAAGTACTGACATTATGTGCAAGTCATGAAAAGACCAATGTTTTAGTTTAAACTAGAGAGCAGAAACAAATGCAGACACTGGAAAACAATCATCAGTTTAATGTCTTGTAACTTGCTGCATCCTCCCCTCAGCATTCAGACCCATTCCTTTCAAGCTGTGAAGATGCAGGGTTTGCTCTCATTTCTGTCAGGCTACTGTAGATAGCCAAATCACACTTTGAACTGCTAAATATAGAGAAAGCTGCCTTATCTCTGATGTTTCAGTTTTCATTCTATGTGAGTCTTTGAACTGCCTTCAATAAATTATCGTGGTTTAAGCCCAGCCAGTAACTAAGAAACACACAGCCACTCACTCATTCCCCTTTTTTCCCTGCTCTCTCCAGGCGGGATGGGAAGAACTGAAAGAATGCCCTGTGAGTTGAGATAAGAACAGTCCAATAACTAAAATATAATATAAAACAACTAATAATAATAATGATAAAGGAAATAACAAGGTGAGAGAACATAAAACTGAAAGGGGAAAAGGAAAAGAAAACAATAAACACAAGTGATGCACAATACAATTGTTCACTACCCAACTGATGTGATGACCTTTAGGGTGACTCCCCCCAGTTTATATACTGGGCATTATGTGTTGTGGTATGGAATACCCCTTTGGCTGGTTTGGGTCAGGTGTTCTGTCTCTGCTTCCTCCTAGATTCTTGTGTCCCTCTTCACTGGCAGAGCATGAGAGACTGTAAAATTCTTGATCAAAGTAAGTGCTACTTAGCAACAACTAAAATGTTGGTGTGTTACCAGCGTTGTTCTCAGGCTAAAGCCTAAACATATAAATGTGCTTAAACCCTTCCCAAGTGACTTTTCTCTGTAAAGGGTCATCCTTAGGGTCATCTTTGCATCTCAATGTAAGAGTGTCACTGTCAAATAGCTAATTATTTAAGGCTATAAGGCTATACTTCACACTTTTAGCTAAGGGTGAATTTTAAAAAAAACCAGAAATGGTGAAACTGTACACATGCCAAACTTAGCTTGGGAAAGATAAATACATGGAGCTTCCAGTTCCCAAATAAGAATCCTCAATTATGTAAAGCACTTCTGCAGTGTCTGCAGTGTGATCAGGTCACTTGTCACTCTGTCTTGGTGAAGTCCATCTGTCAAGTTCAGTTCTGTCAAATCTCATTTCCTTTCCCCTCTTTTGCTTCTTCTTCTTCCCCTTCCTCTCCTTATCCTTTCTCCCCCACCTTCTCCCCACCCCTTCTCCTTTAATATAATTTGAGTGTTACTGTGTGAAACAACCTTAGGAGTGTTTAATCCTGCTTAATATCACATGGCTCACAAAGATGTAGTTGAGTTCTTGACATAATATGGAATCATTAATCAAAAGACTTAGGAAAACAAAGTATAAGGGAGAATAAGGAAACAGGGAGGAATATGAAAACATGAAGAAAACCACTAAAAATCAGGAAGATAAGATGAGACAAGACTGATGGGACAACTTAAGAAATTCATGGGAAATGTATATATAGTTACCATGTAACAACTGTACAGCTTCAGTTTTAGCATTCAAACATTAGAAAGCTCCATTCACAAGAAAGAACAACGTTATCTTCAAGGCAAGAGTAATTAGAAAGTCAGCTGCTTAGTTAACAATGGCTACCTTCCAGTCACCCTGCCCTCCAGCAAACCTTCCTCTTCCCCAAAATACCATTGTAGTGACTGCTATCTTTCTAAAAAAGAAACAAATTTAATTAAGTGCTTCCTTTGATTAATTAAATGGTTTTAATATAAACAAAATTAAGGAAAAAGATCAATTTAAGTCCACACTTTTCTGCTTAAAAAAATCATTTATATAAAGCTGTGGCCATCAGAGCAGGTAATTCCTCCCTTTACTAGAAACAGTCATCGCAATTGTATTTATCTTCTTTTATTCATAATACTACAGTAAGGAAAGAAGGTTTAGAACCACTTAGACTTGTAGTCCAAGCCACAAAAGAGAAAATCAGAAGAATACAGGAGCAGCATTTTCGTGAGGTAGTCTTGCTCATTAATGGCTTTTTAGCCTCTTCTTTCAAAAGAAGAACCTGTCACTTACTCACACCATTCTGAGAAGGTACTAGTACAATTAATAGAACTGTTGCTGGATCACTCTTTCATGGTTTCTGATTCTCTGATAGAACATGTGCCAAAAAAGGCCCTATTTGAAGGGAACCAGAGTTGTTTCTGCTGATCATTCAAAGAATTTTCACGCAGAGGGTCAATTTTAAAATGCAACCAAGTGAAAAGAGATTAACAGTGCTGCAAATCTAAAATGTGGAAGGAATGACAGCACAGAGGCTGATAAATGCTATTGCCACTGGAAAGGCTATGCTTTCTAAAATCAACTAAACTAATAGTTTTGAACCTTAAGAATTACCTTTAATGCCTTTAATATATGAGCTGTATGACAAAGGTGGAAAGGCCTAGGTGCGTTAGACCACTGGAGTTGGTTAAGCTCAATAGACCGAACATGCCAATGAAAGAGCATCCCATAAAGATTTCTGGAAAACGGGACAGGTTAAACAAATATAAATCAACTTAAATGTTGATGTTTCTAATGAATGAATAATGAATCATGCTTGGCTTAAGTCAAGACAAAAATGCAAAAGTAAGGCACAGTAAGTAATAAAACTATGAAGACTATCAATATACAATATTTATGGGCAATGTATTTTGCCTCGCAATATTTGCAATACAGACATTAAAATAATAGGGTTAATATTAGGGAATTTTTTTTAAAGTTTAAAGTTACACAAATGTTTCCTGCCTGTCATTTATGGCATGAAATGTTCCCATTTAACTCAGTGGCAAAGGTGCACCTGTGCACGTTTTTAATTCTGTGCTTTCTGCAGCATGAGTAGGTGCACTAAAACTGGGTAGTCTTAGTGCTCCACCAATTATTTTGTTTTTTCAAATATATATGGAATATTAAATATTTCTTTCTCAAATAATATTACATTGATTGAGCAGACCCTGGAAAGAAAAGCTTAGGTATTCTTACTTAGCTGTGTGTAAGTTTATTTACATAATAAAGAGAAGAATTAATTTTGCTGAAAGGGTGTAACTGGTACAGATAGAATTGTATTAAGTCAATAAAGATTAAGAATTGCATTTACTGAGATGCTGAATACTTAATTTTGCTCTGAGCTTTATCGCACTAGAAGGAAAAAAAGAGGACACCACAGGATTTGTTCTCCTTCCATTTTCACTGGCAGCTACTTGAAGATAAGCAGTCCTGTTACTGAAGGCGTCTTCCCAAGAGGCACTTGGCAGACAATGCATTGCCTGATAATTGACTTCATGTAACGGGAACTGGAAGTTTTAGCCAACTGACTTTCGTACCAATTGAGATGTCAGACAGCAGTATGACAAAACTGTCCCAGCAACAGTCTGACAGTCACCTGTACATCCAATGCAATGGAACAAAACAACATTTTGGAAACTTGTTCTGCCTCCTCCAGCTCTCACCAACAAGGAATGCCTGCTCATTCCTCAACCACTTCAACTTCCAGTGCAAAATCGTGTTTCTTAATGGTTTAGGGGCTACCACACCAAATTCAGAAACGGAGGGCTGCAGTGCAGTGCAAGCACATGGTTTCCTTGCCAGCTTTGCTACAGAAGCAGTAGCCATCAGCAGAGAAGACAGCTTCTACTGTCTTAAAATGTCATCCCAAAACAGCTGTGCAGCAGAACTATCACAGCAAGGCAAAGTCAGCATCGGTATTAGACTCTAAACAGAAAGCTTTTTCTGTTCTCCAAAGATCTAACTCAGAGCTTTAACATGGAAAATTTTACTCAATTGAAACTGTCAGTGTTTAATACTTCAGAAATTCAACATTATATTTAAAGGTTTTTTTACCATATTATTTAGATGCAAGTTAATTTATCAACCCCCCGGGGGTAAAGAAAAGCATAAAATTGTCAAGGTACACTTTAAACCTACTTATATACACCAGAAGGACAGAGAATAACATGATTAATACCATTTAGATTTTAGGCAGCATTGTCCCAGATGGACTGAGAATGTAATGAATACAAGGTATTTTCATGTAGAAACAGATCAAACAACATTTTATTTAAAGGAAGTTTGTGTTGAGCAAAAATAAATCAGTGCTTCATAGGGTACCAAGGAGTTCACCAAGGAGGTTAGGCTTTCCATTGAGAGAAGGATGGAAGAAATGGATGGAGAACATGGCAAAACATCACAAAACCATGAGCATGCATTGAAGGTAAATTTCAGAAGAACCTCAAGAAAAAAAAGAAAAAAGTATTATGCACCATCAAAAACTAAATATGGATTATATTCTTATTAGGAGTAACCTGCTCTTGTCAAGAGTAACCTGTGAAATAAGAGGCTGAAATGGATGAAAGAATGAAATGTAACAAAAATAAGTTGTCAAATTTTAAGTAACTCCATAATGGAGGGCTGACAATAAAGTTTCATGTCAGCCGCATGGGAAGAGGTTATTCACATGAGGTACAACAGAGAAAAGGCAAAAGGCAGAAAAGGCACCAGAGGTGTTGGTGGATCATGAAGTTTTTTCAAGCTTAACATGATATGCTGGTAGTACTCATCACCGGATTCTACAAATACAGGTTATAAACAGGTGACAATATCATAGGGCAGAGAAACTAGTCCAGAGAAAGGGGATTTGAAAGTATTATGGATTTATCAAATGTTCCTGTCAATGAAGTATAATGATAATATTCAGTTTTCTCATTACACTTACATTCACTTGTATGTATCTGTTCAATATAAAACAAAAAAAGTTTAGCTTTCTATTGCTCTATCCACTATTATGCCAGCTTTTGAATTAATGTAAGTTCATATATATGTCTTACGGCATCAATGGTACTATTTAACTGCAAAATACTATTTAGCCTGAACTTACAAACTAGATACAATACACAAGAGATAACAGAGAGTTTACACTATACAATTATAAACTATATACATTAAAGCACAGTGTATATACTCCACATATTTATATCAGCAAATACATACATATTTATCTATATTAATGATTATGCATCTCATAATGCAAAATGGCCTCACTCTGTGATTTGAAGGCTAGCAGGAAGTATTGAGCCTCACTTTGCAATCTGTTAAATTTCTTAGCCAAATGCTGGAGGCCTTGCTATGCTTTTACTATCTTTTCCTCTCCAGGCCACTAAAATGCTGAAGGTCATACCAGTCCATGCTTAGCAGCATTTGTTATATAGAAAGTATAATAAACAAATTAGTAGAAAGCACATTCCTATTCTGTAAATTCCCATTTGCTTTTTACTTTAAGCACATTTCTTTTGACAGTGGATTTACAGTCAACTTGCAACTTCCACATTGTGTTGTTTCTTTGGGAGTGATGACCCTTAAAATACAGACTCAGGACCACCCTTGCAATCCCTACTACCAAATTTCTTAAGGAAGTACAGATGCTAACTTCACATACCCACTGCAAATTATGTACATCTAAAAGTCATGCAGAAGCCAGTCTTCTAGTGTCTGTAATCACTATTCATTCAGTGGTTAGCAGCAGAAATATAGTGGGAAATGTTGGAAATATACTCTCCACTTATTTCCTGCAATATTTTTCCTTCCTTTTCATGCACACACATGTACATGCAAGTAAAAAAGCCAGTAAACAGCTCAATGAAAATCGTCTGTGCAGCCTTCCAAGGAACTGTGCAGGGATTTTCTGAAGTAGTCATTTTATTTGCCAGCAGAGGATTTTTTTCTGAGAGAGGTGAAAGGTAGAAGTGTTTGTATTATATAGCAGAATGACTGAATTGGGTCAGATAAGGTCAGCCAGCTCAGCCTTAACAGCGGTAATAATGAAGATGAGAGATGTGATTATTATTCAGATCGTAAGAAGAAACCATAGTAGTTCCAATTCTGTGAAGTTCAAAACACAGGTCAAAAATCAACAAACCATATGATTGTCTACAAATTCTTAAACTGCACTTTATTTCTTAAAATCTCATTGTGGACACTCATTCTTGAACCTTCAAGAAGATCTTACATACAAAAGAATGTATGCTCTGGAAATCTCTTCCCTTTCACTTCCAAGTATCTGTTTCCCTCACTTCCCCTATCTGAAATTCTTAGTGTCATCTTATATCATCAAGGTGCTCACAAGCTTTTTATTCTGAATACTCTCTCCAACTCATTTACTTCTAGACAGACCTTCCTTACCAGGCTGTTTGCATAGCTACTTTCCCACTATTTCCCTAAAGGGAACTCCTGTTTCCCTTCCAAAACACAGCTTCCACCATCCCCAGTGTAGAAAAATGCTCATGCTGATGAGCCCCTGCCCATCACTTCAGCAAGCTCACCTTCTGCTTGGATTTCTCCCCTTCAAAGAAGACAATGCAAAAATAACTTTCCTTCTGTGCCCTCAGAACCTCTCAGCCACATTGCTCTTGAAGCCTGCAGGCCCTATAGCACCTTTGCTATAACCTATGCTAAGGACATTGCTGTACTTTTTGTAAACTTTTTTGCTTTATATGACAAGTCACACAACCTTATTAGCATGCATGCTCTTCTATACACAAGTATATGGTATCAACATGATGACTATACCACAGATCCCATTCAACCACCTTAGTTTTGCCTTCCCAGATTACCCTCTGTTTTAGCAGATTACTGCTACTGCTACTGCTACTAATCAGTAGCAGCAGAATTATCTATTACTACAGATACTGTTTTAGCAGAATACTAATTATGGGCAATATAGGTTGCTCATCTTTCATGCAAAAATATACTTCTCTAATAGCGAGTCTGACAAATAAAGTGACTGAAAGAAAGTGTCAAAGTGTCATTGTTTAACCCCCGCCAGCAACTCAACTCCACGCAGCTGCTCACTCACAACCCCAACAACGGGATGGAAGATGTAATCAGAAAGGTAAAGTGAGAAAACTCATGGGTTGAGATGAAGACAATTTAACAGGTAAAGCAAAAGCTGTGCACACAAGCAAAGCAACTCAAGGAATTTGTTCACCACTTCTCACAAAAAGGACATGGAACTGTTGGAACAAGTCCAGAGAAGGGCCATGAGGATGATCAGGGGACTGGAGCACCTCCTGTATGAAGACAGCCTGAGGAAGTTGGGCTGTTCAGCCTGGAGAAGAGAAGGCTGCGTGGAGACCTCATAGCAGCCTTCCAGTATCTGAAGGGGGCCTATAGGGATGCTGGGGAGGGACTCTTCATTAGGGACTGTAGTGATAGGACAATGGGTAAGGGGTTAAAACTTAAACAGGGGAAGTTTAGGTTGGATATAAGAAGGAAATTCTTTCCTGTTAGGGTGGTGAGGCACTGGAATGGGTTGCCCAGGGAGGTTGTGAATGCTCCATCCCTGGCAGTGTTCAAGGCCAGGTTGGACGAGGCCTTGGGTAATATGATTTAGCGTAAGGTGTCCCTGCCCATGGCAGGGGGGTTGGAACTTGATGATCTTAAGGTCCTTTCCAACCCTAACGATTCTATGATTCTATGATTCTCATAGGCAGGCAGGTTTTCAGCTATCTCCAGGAAAGCAGGGCTCTGTCACACATAATAGTTACTTGGGAACAAAAATGGCATCACTCCCAACATCCCCTCCTTCATTCTTCTTCCCCCAGCTTTAAATGCTGAGCATGACATCACATGGTACAGGATGTTAGTTGGGGTCAGCTGTCCTAGCTGTGTCACCTCACAATTCCTTGTGCACTCCAAGCCTACTTGCTGGTGTGGTGGTGTGAGGAGCAGAAAAGGCCTTGACTTGGTGTAAGCACTGCTGAGCAGTAACAATAACATCCCTGTATTACCAACACTGTTTTCAGCACAAATCCCAAGCATAGGCCCATACCAGCTACTACGAAAAAACTTAACTCTAACCCAGCCAAAACCATCACAGTAAGCAACCCTGAAGGCAAAGAGATTTATAGCTTGCAGTGAAAAATACACTCACTTGCAGAAAAGCAAGTATTTCCTAACTCTTTTTAAACCAAATCAGAATGCAGTTTTAACTATGGATTGTGAGTAGTACATACAAAACCAACTCCTAAGAGAACATAAAGGTCTTAAAAATTTTCATACACCTTGATATTCCTTTGATATCTGAATTTGAATGTGTATTGCAAAATTTTTACCCTACAGGATGCATTAATTTATACAAATAACAAAAAGGGATACATAGAAAAAACTGATTTCTGCAAGTTCATCCAAAAAAAAGTCAGATTACGCACATTTCAGTAATGGTTTCTGGAAGGTTTGTGGGAATCTCAGTAAGGCCTTTCCCACGACAGTCCACAATGTTGTTACTGCAGGTACATGCAGTAGGGCAATGCAAGACACTGCAGGACGGAGCCATGAAGGACTGGTGACCTGCAAAGGAAAAGTTTTTCTCTTAAAATTGCATAATACTGTCAGTATTTCAGTTTACTTCAACAGTAAAACATCACATTTTCTACTTCTTTGAAAAATTTAAGTCAGAACTTCTAGAATAAACATTGTAGCCTATCAAGATTTTTGAATTGCATTAATTTAAATACCCAGTTGATAGCAACATGCTGATACAATACTGAGAGATAAAACACAAAGGCTCAACTACCGGGCTTTCATTACATCATTACTTCTTTTGCAACTTGCATTCAAAATCATCTTGTTAAAGGCTAACTATGATCCATTTGTCACATATATTTTATTTATTCTGTGTTTTTAAAACTAATTAATAATTTATTTAGTTTTCAAAATTTCATGTAGTATTAAAAATGCATGCCAACAGAAATGAATGAACTTTGCTACAGAAAAAATGAAGTCTTGCTAGTTATGTTTTATTTAGCAACTACTTATTTGAGTATAGTTCTTGAGTTACACATCACCTACAATTTTGGAGTTAAGACATTTTCGTTCACTGACACAAAATTAAACAAAAGCTTTGACTTCCCAGTTCATACTCTGTGTTGGCTCAGCAGACTTCTTCCTCCCACAATTTACCATTCTTACTAACTCAGGTGGCTAATTCACACATCTTCCCCCCCGCCTCCCAAGTTCTTGTGCTATATGTCAAACTCAGCATTTATAATAGCACTCAAACATAACAATTTCATACTTACGAAGGTTTTAGAAAGTAAACAACTTACTATCTCTTCTTGAAAGTAAATAGATTACACATTTTATGATATATTAATGCACTCATTCTTGTATTGATTTAATGATACAGAGTCGTTATTTTGAAATGATACAGAAAGGCACAAAGGGACGAAAAAGGCATGAAACCCTCTTTTTCTTTTTTTATTAAGGTAAAAAAGCTAGAGACTGTTTTGAAATTCTGAGGGGAAAAAAACCCTTTGTGACTATGTAACCACAACTGAATCTAAGCTCTCTCTCATTGTATTTAATGTCATATATAAATATAGCAAGGGTACGTTGATAATGTAAGTTGCAGCCACTGCTGTTCCTACTTGCAACTTCAAATAGCAACTTCTCAAGTTTTAAATTACTGAAAAGTTTAGTCTTTTAAGGCCAGGCTAGATGGGGCTTTGAGCAACCTGATCTAGTGGAAAGTGTCCCTGCCCACGGCAGGGGGGTTGAAACTCGATGATCCTTAAGGTCCCTTCCAACTCAAACTTATTCTATGAGATAGTGGTTTACAGTATAATAATTTGATTTCACATTTATGTATGTGTTACAAAAGTACAAACAGCTGCCATAATTAATGACACATACTACTTTTTTTGTATTAACAGGCAGGAAACATTTCACCTGCCTTTATTAAACAAAAACCCACAGAGAAAACATGGTTATCCTCTTACTAAAAATCAGCATTATAGTGAACAAGTTATAAAACAGTTCTTGACACTTGGGGTCTGCATTTACAAATAAAAGACATGAAGTGATCCTGTTAGGAGCCCTTTTAAGTGTACATAAAGGCAGAATTAACGGTAAGAACACTGTTAGCATTTACCATGTGATGATGGCAGTGCCTTACAATGTCAGGGGTTGTTTAAAGAAAAAACATTGTGCTCTCTGTAAAACTATTTTAAAAGCATAGATCTGGGCAAATTTTTGAATATTTGGCAATAGACTTCCGGGAGTCTGCAGAAAAACAAATAGTAGAAACAACCTGTTGAATCACTGACAAGCCATATTCCAGCTATTTTGAAACAGTAGACAAAGTTTACAGAAAATTTTTCAATCTGAGTCTAAAAATATTTGTATAAGAAAGAAAAACTTGCCTTCTTCCTCATCTAGAAGATATGAACAAAGGAAAAAAATTGAATAGAGAAAATGTGATTAGTAATGAACTGTTAGTCATTTCATTATCTTGTATCAGAAAATAACCTGATGCACTAAAGCATACCAATAACATTCAGAAAGTAACAGGGATTCAGAATATCATTCAAACTGCAGAAAATAGCAAGAAGAAAATGCAACAACATGTAAAGTTGAAAAAGAATAATTCCTTATTACTAAAGGCATTATGTTCTCAGCCAGTGAACCTTTTATTTCATATTCCTCATCTCTCCCCCATGATTATACTTTCAGGAAGCTATATAATCTGTGTGAATACAGCATTCACTCTGAATTTGTAAGGCCAGAAGCACACCTACACAAAATACAAATGGTGATAAAACTGATTAGCTTAATTTTCAATAAACGTTAATGCTTGGATTATGCAAAAGCTAGCAAAAGTCAACATGCAGCAGTAGCAATCACTGCTGAGTTGTTGATAGCTGTGTTTTAAAACACGGCTTGGTGAGTGTATCCGTTTCCCTTACCACTGCAGACAAACTCTCGTTTTTGGACCTCGGCTACATTGTGTCCCCGGAGGTGGGACGGCCCCATGCACTGAGTGTAGAGGCCAACCCGTGGCCGCTGCCGCAGCCAGTCGGACAGCCAGGCCAGGTGGCAATCACAGTAGAGGTTGTTGGAATGAAGACGACTGCATGGAAGAAAACATGGAAATACTTTTAAATTAGGGAGAACAAACAGAAAAACAACCAACTTGCCCAGCCCCACCCTTCAGCGAGCAACTATGCCAAAGTATTGATAAAAGTTGTTAATGAAGAAGCAATTTTTCATGTCACTCATTGGGCATTAAATGTTAATTAATAAAACTATACAAGCAGCAAAATTAATTTTTATTTGTGGTCTAATTAATTGCAAAAAAAAAAAAAGAAGGCTACCTAATAAAGACACCTATCTGTAATTTGTCTAAAAGAAAGAAGTAAATACACAGGAGCTTGAAAAATGCCGTGGGACTGTAGTCCAAATAATGAATAACACAAAAATCTCTCAACTAAATTGCCCTATGTTGATAATATACTGCCAGAAAAAAATAGTTAATAAAAGATTTGGTTTCCAATTAGATATATCTGTAAGTCTAGCCATTATAATTCTCTATAGAAACAGCCTACAAAATCCCTTTAACAGGTCAGATTCATTTTCTGCCGAACAAGACAGAGTAATAACTCAATATAAACTACCTTCTTTCACATCCCTTTCGGATTTCCTCTCTTTTTGTTTAATTACAGAAAAGGGGATTAGCTGCTTTTGGCTCCTAGCGACCTATGTTCTAAGCAATGCCTGAAATTAAAAGACCAAATGGCAGCAAGCAATGAAATTAAGTAAGTCGCCTCTCTGTTGGCAGGGTCCAATGCAAGACCATGGCTCCTTGCCAAGTGGCAAAAAGCACTTTGCCATTGATAAAATATCAGACAAATGTATTCACTGAATTAGGCAAATTACTTTCCTCTGGCTCTTACATTTTCTCAAACTACAGAAAAGGATGTCCATGGCTATAAATCAAATCCTTACTCAGAATCATCTGTAACTGAGTAATGACGTTTTGGTCCTCTTTAGCTGATGTACTTAATCCTAACTATATAACTGGAAAGAAAGTGCAAGAAAACCAGAATTTAGACAAGGGGGTGTAATTAATCCATTAAAAAAAATTAAACCTCTAAAGCAACATGAAATGTGCAACCAACATAAAAAGATTATTTTTATAACTCATATCCCCCCCCCAAATTAGAAAATTAAAGAAATTGAAGGCAATGTATTTTCCTGTACTAATTCTTGGGTGGGTGCTTTGTAAATATAGCTCACAATACAGCACACTCATTCAGTACAATCTGTGGCCAGCTGTAGTCAAGAACACCATTGCAAATTAGAACTATTGCTGCTGAAATCAATCCCGTTATACAAGTATATTCTGACTGCAAATAGGATGTTGCAGCTATAATCTAGGAGTCTGTACGTCCATTTTCTTTTGTTTCCAAAATAAATTTTCAAAATATGAACTATCCCACCAAAAAAGTGTAAATGTTGCTAATTTGATTCACTGTGCTTTGTAGTTCAGAATAGAAACTATTTGAAGGTTTGAAAGAGGTACAGACGTTCATGTTTTCAACTCCCAGACCTGAAAGAATGGAATTAAATTCTATTACCAAACTATAACTGAGGCCAGCAAAAGCCCACGGTCATCAGTTTTTAAGTACTCTTGTATTTATCCAAGCAAGAATAGTTACAATTCTGTTACAAAATCAACAGAAATATTCACCTGCATGAAGGTTCTTCAGTTATAAAAGGTATGTTAACTTGAGTGAATAGCCCTACTGATTTCAAAACAGCTCTGCAGCCCAACATGTGTGAATGGAAATGGACAGGCTCTTTGTAAAAGAAGTTTTTTAATAGCAAGAGCTACTCTTGAACTCTGATAGAAACATCCCATTCATTTTTGATTCCAGCTTCAGTGGAAAATCTGTTTGAAAGAGTCTCAGGAATAAACCTTGATATATTCTGGTTTTGCTACTCAATATAATATACATTCATTTTTAGTTCAGTATAAACATACAAAAGAAATAACTGCAAACTGTGTCACTTGCACATTCACTCTTTTCACTGTGATTTGTTTCAGAGGCCTGAAGTCTTCTGTGAAAGTCAAAACCTCTAAAAATGGGGACCTTATTGTAAATGCTGACACAACTTTAATTATAATAGCACTACCGGATGATGCTATAATTTTATGTTACAAAGAATGTTGGAGAGCCAGTTTAGTTTAATTAGGTCTGCTAGCAGTACAGTAATAAAAGCATAAAGATTTCACATTTATCACATCTGACAGCCAATCAAAGATTCTTCCATGTTCCTAAATGAAATGTGACCCCTTCAATAGCTCAAAGTAAAACAAATCTTTGACTTTCAAAAAACATCAATTTCGTTCTCTATACAGCTGTAACATATAAAAGCAAATCCCCCCTGCCCTCATGTTTTTTGCTAGAAGGTGAACTTTTCTGTGACTGAATATAGCACTAAGGAAAACCCAGCTAGGAAAAGGCCATGAAACCATTCTCATAGACTTACTCACCCTACAGCCTAAAAAAAGGAGATGGAAAAGGATGCAACTACTTCTTTATCTCCTGAGCCCTGAGTATCAGCCTTGCGGTCAGTTGTTAGCTTTACCTTTCAGAATTAGCTGCCATATATGCACACACAGACTTCATGCTCGCCATCCTCATGATACTCTGATATTTTTTTAATTGAGATTATGCTTTCTATGTCTGTATATGTATTTATAGACCACTGACAAAACTTGATAGAGGTAAAAACAATATAACAGAGTGATAAAAATGTCAGCCAGTTTCAGTGGGGCTACTTACAATGTTCTGAGTTTGGGCATATGGTTGAAACTTGCCACGGACAGTCGAGTAATGTTGTTATTGTTGAGAGTGCTGCAAAGTCAAGAAGAAGCATGTTACAGGTATGTCACATTTACTACACTTTTAAAAAAGACATAGCGAATGAAGATGATGGTGAGCTGTTTTTACGGATGAATATCAGGAAAAAAATCATGTTTTCAGATATACTTTTTCTCCCTGTTCAATCTCTAGTAAAACACTATGGTTTGATCATTCCATTAATAATCTTAAGTAATTTGAGGTCCTAGTAACCTATGATTCCACCAATGTTGAGAACATTTATGGCATTGAAATAAAGCTTGTCAATGTGATGTAAAAATTGAATTCTTGAAGAAAATGCCTTTATTCTAGGACTCTTGCTTCTCTTTCTGTTTTTTTCAAAACCTGTATTTTTTTTTGACAGAAGACAAAGTAAAAGCCGGTATTTTCAAGAATTTTAGGAAAAAGATTAACTCTGGGCTGAAATTAGGTTTCATATGGAACAGAGTTGCTATAGATGATCCAGAGTTGGATCATAGAGGGGTTTCTGCTATACAGTGAAAGGAATTGGGGATTTCAATACTTTAGCAAACTAATAATTTGAATTTTAGGCAAGATGCCTGAACTGGAGACAAGAACTAGGAACAAATCTTAAGCCAATTGTTAGCTAGCACACACCCATCACACTTGGTAAGTATAATATGTAAAGATAGCAAAACTTTAGGAATGATACTGTAGTTTAATACTGTATTTAGGCTGCAAATAAAATGCACACAAGCTTGACTCCAGAACAAGGAAGCAAACGATTTACTGTTTTGACTTAGAGATTACTCATTTGAACAGAATGGAGAATGTGCTCTGGGAATTCAAACACATAACTATGGCATTAATAATTCCCACTGACCATACCTTTTTTCCCCTTTTGAAACAAGAAGTGTTTTATTTTTTTCATTTTTTTATTTCTTTCTTTAAAAAATACCCCAAAACCCACAAAGTGTAATTTCTGTTTGAGTAAATTTTTAAGTACACAGAAAGGTAAATTCACAGCACCCCGAACAGGATCAGGCTATACACCTCCATATTAATCAAGCAATTAATTACTGGTGCAATGTGCTGTGTTTTACCTTTGTGTCCTACTCATTCTCCCTTATGTGCTCTTAGGGCTTTATAAACAGAAGAAGAAACTAAAAAAGAAAAAAAATGGTGAATCATGCCCTTTTTCAAAACAAAAATGAAACAAAAACCAGCCAAGTGGGTATATCCACAAAATGTGTCTTAATGAATAAACAACAATCAGGAAATCTTGGCATGATTTTCTTACAGTTTCTTAATAATTTTCTTACAATGTCCAAATGGTAAGTGAGAGCTCCCATAGTTCTTCCTGCATAACTTCTGCAAATGTTTTAAAATCATATCCTTTCAATGAAGGGAATGGAAATCAGTATGTATTTCCAAAGCAGTTAGCTGTTCACAGGTGTATCTACAAATGTTTTAATTTTCAATTTCAGATGTTTGTTGTTTGCCTTGCTATGCTGTATACACAAGCTATGAATTTATTTTTGCAAGTGTACAGAAAAGTATTAGAAGTAGACAAAAGGAATACATAAGGAATTAAATAATTTTCATAACCATATCTAATGATGAGAACACTTGATTTCATTACAGAGATGCAATTTTAAAAAGTTGGCTCAATACTTCTACCTACACATTACACATGTAGGTAATAGAGCGGGGTGCATGAAAGAAATTTTATTTCTTAGATACATGATTGCTTTTTAATATTGTCAGCACTATACATTTTCCCATAGTCTGTTTCCCCACTAAAGCTGATTTTCTCTTAACAACTAAAAGAAAGAGGAAAAGGAAAAATGAAATTTTTTGCAGAAACTCACAGGAAGGGTTATACCTGTAATTGCTTTCTTCTTTCAGAACTGTCCAGATTTCAGGTTGATTTTGTATCTTTAACACTAACAGAACTAAGATTCTGCAATTATTTAACCAATACATAAGACCTGTTTACTTTGGTAAACAATTCAAACTGTCACTACACAGGTTTACAACCTACATAAAAGCTTTCTCCTATGCTTGCAGTTTGAAATAATATACATATTCTGTGCTTAGATAGAATAATGAACTCTAAATGAAAGCAAAAGATGTGATCTCATTTCCTACTCAGTGCATATACAGTATGGTCTGATCTACATACCTTTTATTCTTTAAACCAAATGGGAAACAAAACTGAATTAGATACAAAATCTTCAATACTTTTCAAAATATCCATGATTTTTTTTTTAATAATCATTGTTTATCGCATAATTCAATATAGTGTACATTTAGTTGTATATCTGAACAATGCTAATGTTCTATGCATATTCATTCATACAATTCTAACTACCTACTTTTCCAGTACCCTATTATTTTAACAGTTTTTTCCCTTTTTTGCATCCATTGAAACAGATGTGAAAATTCTACCACTGACTTCAACTGGCTAGGATGACCATTTTAGAACACTAAAAACCACCAAAAGATGCACATTTTTTAAAAAAAGATATATTTAACACTTTCATTTGTAAAGACTTGTATTAAAAATCATAATAACCAGATTAGTTATTCTGTCACATACATGAGTTCCAAAGATAAAATCTCACAGAACATCAGGTTTACTGACAGAAAACCAACACTTCACCAACTTCACTATTTGATGTAATATTAAATCAACACCAAATTTTACATCTCTTCATACCAGAAAGCTAACAACAGGCTTGTTATTCTATGATTAAAAAAAAAAAGAAAGAAAAAAAAAGAAAAGAAATCAAATTTAGCTGCCAGATTCATTCACTCATAAGTAAGACCAGCTATTGCTTAATAAAAAGTTTTATCACCAGCAGCTCACATATTCAATAATTTCATGGACATGCAGACACTATCTACTGCCAGAGAACCTCCTTTAACTCTGAATCTTAAAAAAAAGATATACATACATACAAAACATATACAGGAACCCTCCCCCCCTTCAAGTTGTGATTTACCAACTGTGATTCAAACTAACACGAAGTAACCCAGTGATACACAAAGTCTTTCACTTCTCTTAATGTAGAAAGCCCAGAAAAAAAGTGACTGACACTGCAAATACTTCAGGAATGTGGCCAGTGCCTCAGTTCTCACAGAATCTGCTCATTACAATAATTATTTTCAGGTCTGGGGTCAGTGATGATAATTTTGCTACCTTTAACCTCACTGATGGCCACTTTGAGATAGTGAGGAAAAATATGCAAAAGAGTATTGCAGTACTAACCTTCAGTGATATAAAAATTGTATTTTTCTATACATCTAAACATTTATATACATTTAAAACATTAAAAAAGCAGTTAATGTGAACACGCAAAACATCATAACACTTAACAGTGTTTGACAGAAAACTGTCTCTTTGAAAACATCCAGATTGTCAAATATGAAGCATATTGTTCCTGCAACAGAGTCTGAAAGATCAAATCAGTGTCATACTATACAACAAAGGCAATTGTGAAAATGCTCATCAATTCAACAGTGATGGATAATTTACAAAATTAATTGGATTCATTAATACTGCCCCCCATTTTAAAAGGAAATATATTATTTTCTTACAGTATTTGCCATCTGCTTTTTAATTTTGTTTGGTTTTAACTGTGCTTAATGGCCGTCTTACAGAGTAAAGAAGCATCTCTACCTCTTCACATTTTTTTACTATTTTATAGCACATTGCAGTGGATTATTTTAAGACATCTTTTCACTAGACCATCCTGACACCAGGCTGAAGCTCGTAGATAAGATTTTACATTAGTAATCCCCAGATATTGAGCTCTTGCTACAAGTAAGATACACAAGGAATACTCACAGCACTTCCAGGTCACGCAGAGCCCTGAATGCCCCATCTTCAATACAGTTGATCTGGTTGTAATCCAGTTGCCTGTTAAATAGATTAGGAAGGTATTTGTAAGGAAGATGAGCGTTGGCAGTATTCAGTGCACAGAAAGCCTCCTGAAGTGCCAGCAGAGCTAAGGCCATACTCGCTGAAATGCACTTGCAAATACGATCGTACGCTTGAGACTGTCACACAGCATGCTGGCCTGGATGCTGCCACAGAAATCCCTTTTTGTTCTGAACTGTCTGCGCAAAACAGTCGTGCTGGGAAAGCTCCAGTAAATAATAATTGCACCTTATATTAAATGCCAAAGGAATGCAATTTCATTACATCAAGAAAAGCTATCCATTAAAAGCTCTGAGCGTCATCTTGCTGAAACAATTTCATTAAGGTAAAGGATGGTAAATCACTTAATGTCACACACATACCCTCGGTGACCTAACAGAATCCATTTATCAGAGCAGCCCAGCTGCATGTTAATTCCGCCTGCCGCGGCAGGGACCTGCGAGAGACACCAGTTTTAGGGGTCTGTGTGTGTGTGTGTGTGTGCCAGGACCAGGTGGGAGGTGCAGGGGGGGTTGGATGGGAATTCAGGAGAATTACTTTCTAAAATATTTTCTATATTGAGAAATAACAGCGTCCAAGGCATCATCATAATTGGTTACTTATATCCTATAATTACGCTCCAAATGAAACTAGTGTTTCTGCTGTAAACTTCTGTATGTGTTTTTCTACATACTTTTTGCTCTCTGTCATTATATGCAGATAGGACGTTGTAATGGAGCACTTGAATTCTGGATATTAAACTCAGCAATCCATCCCATACATTATTAATCTTTAAGTATCAAGTTATGAAAAATTTACATTAATTTCTCTGAAGAATATTATTACCTTTTCAATTCAAAACATTAATACAGTACATATTATCCAATTTAAAAAGTCTTCTGTAATTAACTACTATGCAAATATAAAATCCAAGTTTCTCTGCTGATAAAAGCTTTTTGCTTTTACTGTCACACATCTTACACATTTCAGGGCACGACTTGCAAAGCAAAGATGATACAACCTCACTTTAAACAAGCAGCAGATCTCCAAGTCTGTAACTTGTCAGTGTCAGAAAAATATATGAGTAAATGTATATGAACAGTATTAAGAAAATGAACAAAATACAAATGAACTCTGCCCTTCTGTCTTCAATTATATATTAGCTAGCAGTGCTAATGAGGCTTTTACTAAAGCAGTTTATGTGATTCTTCTGAATCTATGATAACATTTTACTTTATTAATAAATCATCACACCCACTGTCAAATGCAGTATACCAACTTCTATAAAGTTTTAGTTTCACCCATATTTTTCATCTGAATTACTACTACAGAGGAATAAAATATTGTCCTAACTGTAACAGTGTCTGTGTTTCTGCGTACTGAAAGCTAAATGCAAACTATCATTTCCTGGATATGATCTTTAATCATTTTGGTGCAATGTTACAGCACAAGTGTTTCAGTGTTGGAATATAATATAATAATATAAGCCTACAGTCTCAGGCTCCTTCAATTTTTACTAATGAATTTCATTTAACAATTAAGTTAATAGCCTTTTTATTTTAAAAAGGTAAAATATATAGATAGTACAATTCTCCAACCTCTTGAACAATTTATCAAACCTATTTAAATTAGTACAATGGCATGAAATGCTAGCCTTGACACAATACAAAGAGAAATTGTTTCCAGACAAATTGGAGAAATCTTCTAATGCCATCAAATTTGCCTAATGCAGTCTGCAGGTTAATCTGTAAAAGGGTGAGCTGTATGTTTGCCCATATCTTATTATCCTTAGCTGTCAATGTATAAATCAGTGCTGACACAGCTTCCTCTAAATCATCCATATTATATACACAAAGGAAAATCTTTTAACAGTAGAGAAAGCACTTGAGCAAATTTTGTCCTACACAAACTGAAAGGCAGATCTCTTCCACTAGACTGGCAGCAGTTGTGGTGCACTTAAAAACTTTTGGACTTCTTCCTTCAGTGACCTTCCATGACCACTACCTTAGTGAAAGGTGAGTTGTTTTCATTTAAATCTTCTTACCAGAGAGATTACTTTATTTGCACTGAACTAATGAGTTCGTTTCATTTTGGGAGAAGGGAAATTTGCAGGTGGAACAAGATAAATTTTTCCTATTTTTATAAATTGCTATCTTTGAAAGATACCACTGTCTTTATGTTTTAGATGATCTTCCATCAATTATGACCATAATATAAAACCGTTACACACATGCCATTAAGAACAATCGGCATGTTCTTTATTTCGAAGATATGAAAGGTACACAGCTTTGAAGACCATGTGCATGGCTGAATAGCAATTTATGGTATTTATGTAAAGATATCCACTGCATATATAAAAAGTTAGACAATATTTCGAAAAGAGCATATCATTAGCTTATGATGACCCACTAATGCTGAAGCAGACTGAATTTTTTTGGAGCAGATAGCAAGTTCCTGATAGCAAGTTGTGTGAGTGCTATGACTTAAGACACAAGCAAGAATACTAGACAAAAAAAAGCATATACTAAGTTATTTTTTATAATTTGTTTTTTGCATAATTTCATAACTTTCAAAACCACACATAAAAATCTACAATAATATAATGAAACTTTTCCCACCACTAAATCATTGAGCATATCAAAAATCCTAACTCAATTTTAGAAAGCTTTTTTTCCCCCTAAGAGTTCTTTTCTTCCTTTCAAATTACTAAAACACCCTGAGAACAGAAACTGACCAGGAATGGACTAGCAACTCTGGCGCATGCTTATCATTCCCCTCTCCCCAGGTCTCTCTTCATCAGTTTCCCTCCTGCCCCATCTCTGTCTTGGGTCTTTTCTGTGTGGGGTCTCTCCATCCTTTGGAAAAATCACTGTTCTTTCCTGGCCTTCCCTTTCACAAAGTGGCTGATTACCTTCAGCAGTTCCATTCCCATGAGCCTCATAAAGTACTAAGCAACAGCTGCAACATTGAGAATCCTTCCATTGCCTCAGAGAATTAATTAGGTTTTGCACCCCCATCTGCAACATTACGTGGGTATTTCATATACTGACTAATCTACAGCTATTTCAAATATTAATGTTTCTGTGAGTTCAGCCATAAGAACTAGTAAGAACTAAATAAAAAGCATTAAACTAATAAAAAAGTCTGCTTTAAAATGTTTATGTATTTATTGGTGATACACTGTAGAAACATGTTGCTAACTTATATTTTCCTCCCTTTTAGCATATGTTGTCTACCAGATAACCTAATAATAAACCTTGTTATCTCACGAGAAGGGTATTTAATGGCTAACAAAAGGTGTTGCATACACATACAGAAAAAACCCTGCTATCTGACTCTGACAGAGAAAACCTTCTTTACTCATTCCTAGAGGCTGTGTTAAAAGCTGGGACAATTTCAGTCAATCTGTCTGTTTCACTCTCCTGCTCTTCATGGCTTGAGGACACTTTGTGGTCCCATGCAAGAGAGTTACCATGCAGCTTTACACCTTTCCATTGTTCAGAGATTCTTCTTGTGTAGCAACTTAATGCTAAACATTGTTTAAGAAGACATCAGAAAAAGTCAGAAGCCTTTCTAGATCCCTATGGTAACTTCCTCCCCAGTAAAACATTTAGAAATTGTTTCTAGTTTTACACTGTACACTGTTTCTAGTTTTACACTGTACACTGGATTTCATACCATTACAATTTTTCCATGGGAAAAGAACAGAGTGCACAATATTTATCACTACATTACAATTTTTGGAAATGCTGTTATCTTGTATTTTTCACAACAGAACTGAGTTCTGCTTCCTATTTCTCAGTTTCAAGAGGAATCAGTGATTTCAGAGGCATTAGATGAGACAGATGTATCAAAATCACATAGTTTACTCTAAGTTTTTATCGAACTTCAGAGAATTGCTTGGTTTCCATGACTATTACTATTTAGTTCGATTAGTCTTTCATTTGGAACTCAAGTGCTTTTTCTCTACTTGCTGTTTATTTTGCCAGTGTTGCTCATTCTGGTCTTCACTAAATTTTCCTTGTAAAAGATTTTGAATAATAATTTTCTAATATATATAATACATCAAATTGTTAACCTGCTTTTATTCCAAAATTAAAAAACAGGACTTGCAAAACTTCTAAGTGAGGCACACTTGCTTATTAAACTAGAAGAAAAATGAGAACATATCTATGGTGCAATTGCTTCACATTCTCAAAATCGTCTAGGACACTACTTGGCTAAACCCACAAGGGTCTTTCAGTGGCAGAATAAAAAAAGTCAAAATAAAGCAGAAGAATGCCATGAAAAAGAGGATGAACACAGAAAGAACAATCTGTAAGTTATATAATGCAAAAATACAATCACATCAGTATGACTTCCCAGAAATAATGCAATTTAGGAATGAGATGACAAACAGTATCATGTCCAATATAATGAGAGAAGCAAATACATTTCTATTCTAGTATGGAAGCCATATTAAGCCCCAAAATCCAAATAATAATTTAGATTTTTTTTTTTTTTTTCATTTCATATATATATACATACACACATGCATACACATATACATATAGAATCACAGAATAGTTAGGTTTGGAAAGGACCTTAAGATCATCAAGTTCCACCCCTCCTGCATTGGACAGGGACGCCTCACACTAAACCATACCACCCAAGCCTCTGTCCAACCTTGAACACTGCCAGGGATGGAACATTCACAACTTCCCTGGGCAACCTATTCCAGTGCCTTGCCACCTTTACAGTAACAAACTTCCTCCTTATATCCAATCTAAACTTCCCCTGTTTAAGTTTGAATTTGTTACCCCTTGTCCTATCACTACAGTCCCTAAGTAAGAGTCCCTCCCCAGCATCCCTATAGGCCCCCTTCAGATACTGGAAGGCTGCTATGGGATCTCCATGCAGCCTTTTTTTCTCCAGGCTGAACAGCCCCAACTTTCTCAGCCTACCTTCATATGTTCTGTTAGAGTGGTTTATTC
Source organism: Pezoporus flaviventris (assembly GCF_033815535.1). Taxonomy (NCBI): domain Eukaryota; kingdom Metazoa; phylum Chordata; class Aves; order Psittaciformes; family Psittacidae; genus Pezoporus; species Pezoporus flaviventris. The sequence continues at coordinate 14,510,606 of NW_026892550.1, read as the reverse complement.
AAATATTAATTAGAAAATCTTTTTCTGTAGAACCATTTCTACCTACTTACTCTACATACCAACCAACCTCTCCGCAAATCACTATGACATCGTTATATCTCCCTGTTTAGTGAAGCAAAGGCAGTCTCTCTTTCCAAAATAATGTGGATACAAAAGGTCCTGAAGGCTCCCAAGTGTCCAACTAACTTTTCCATGAAGCTTCAACACTGAACAGAAAGATAAAAAAATTTCATTTTTTCTTTAAAATTCAAATCCTCAAAAGTTATTTGCATTATTCTCAGTACTTGACACAGCCAAATAAAATTTAAAGTTGAATACAAGTCGTCCTACCACAATTTATCATCTTAGTTCAAACCAATATTCTATCTCAATTTGCTTTGTAATAATACAGGAAGAATCTACAGGGAAGTGCACAAACCACAGTGATATTTGCTACTCTTCTTAGTAAAAGCATAGGACATATTTGTCACGAGGTTAAAATCACATCCCATGTAAAATTTTCCATGAGAGTTGGCACTTGACTTAGCAGATGGAACCACATCAAATTCAGCTGCCTACAACTTATTCACCTGAAATTTATTGTCATTCAAATAAGTACCTAGTTCCGATAGATTTTTTAGACCTTAGCTACTTTAGACTTCTTCTCACTGGTTTAAATGCCAAAAAAAGACTTGCAAGGAAGCTCTCAATTCATATTCAGATTTCTGATTTGAAACTCATCTTCAAAGCCAAATACTCTTCTTAATTTAAAAGCATAATTCACTTTAACATTTCAAACAATTTGGTTCATAAAAAGCAAACTGTTTTCAGCAGGCCAAATTTTAGGAAAGTAATCTGCAATTAAAATAACAGCTTTAAAAATAGTATTGAAATGCTATTTATTTAAATAGTTGGGAATAACATTTTTCCCTCAAAGGCAACAAGGTCACTGACCTATTTGGCAACAAGAGTCTTAAGAGGCACTAGAAAAGTGCCTTTTCTTCATTCCTTCAGAAGTATTTTTGACTTAAATAAAAATCTTAAGTATACAGTGAATATATTTCACTAACATCTCATGAAAATCCTTCTTGATGTATACCTAAAATGCAGGTGGCTGAACAGACAAGTAGTACAATTAAGATTCAACAAGCATGAGAAATATGCCAATTTCAAATTGTTAAAGCATGCCTTAGACAAGCAATGCTTTTTGATCAGCACTTGTACAGATGAACAGACAAATACACTTCCAGTTGCAGTGGAATTTTGTGCATGATCTGAGAAGAAATCAGCAACCAGAACATCTTCAGCAGATCTCTTTTTTGACTGCTAATAAAATTGAACTTACAAAAAAAAAAAGTCCAATCATTGCTAACAACGATTAATACAACATTCAGTTATACCTTCAGTGACATCACTAGTTATAAATCTTTTGCAATCAACCTAAAAGAAGCATCAGGGCAACAACAAGTAATATTAACCGAGGTGTTGAACAACGGTTAGTGTAATGGAAACTCTGACTCTGTGCTGGTGTCTGTCTCTCTTTGCTAATTCTCCATTTCCCACACAATTTAATCCATGAAGCTACTACATTGCTCTGTAGCCTTTATCCTTGGGGTGACAGCTACAGTGTCCTGAAATGAACACAAAGGCATCAAAGAAGAGAGTAAGCGAAACTAAGGCTAGACTATGACAAGAGAAACGGGGAAAAAAGATGCTTGTGGGAGATACAATTAAAATGTTCTTTGGTATTTTTGGTATCATTTGACAGTTGTATACATTTAGCATCACAATTCTGCCATGATGTTGGTGTATTCCTTTCCATCCTCTGCCAAATATTGATTACACAGTGGAAGAGAAAGTTGTAACCTTAGAAAACTTTGTGTACTTCAAGCGGAAATGTCATAATATAATTTTATCAAAATCATCAGACCAGGGACAAAATCTACTTATCAAAACCTGAGCACAGCACTCTTATACTTTCAGTGGTGCTTCATATTTGTTTGCTATTTAAACCCAGTTATTTTTCCTCCTAGTAACCGGATTCAAAAAACAACAGGTCCAAATTTATAATCTGGGCACCTAAAGCATATTCTTACGATCTTAAATACAAATAAAATTCCTTAGGTTGGGAAGATTTAAAACATCTTTCACATCCAGTGAGTACTTGCATCACCAGGGAGGGTTACAAAATCATCATTAACATGTGTATTAAAAACCCTGTGTTTAATTTCCAATTTATATGATAATTCCTATTTATTTTTCAAAAACGGTGTCACTCTGTTCTCTGAAGAACCTAACTTCTTGGTGCATATTTTTATCCCTGAAAAAGTAGCAAATTAAGAGCAACTTTCAGCATTCTTTTTCCAGAACTTGTACCCTAATTTCTGTCAATTCCCATATCAGCTGCTACACTAGAAGTGGATTATTCTTCAAGTCACTGTCCTTGAAGAGGAATATCAAGACTCTGAGACAGAGCCACTAGGCTTTTTTTCTTACATTTGAACTGCCGAAATATCAGATACTGGGCATCCAGTTTGGGGAGCCTGTAAAAAAATAAGCTTCCCTTGTTTTTGTCACTTTTTCTGCCTACAACTGATTAAAGGGAGTGCATCTACTAAGCCAGACTCTTCTCAGCTAAAAGATGAAAAGCAAGAAATTAACTGGAAAACAGGAAATTCCAATTATATATGAAGTAGGTTTATGAAGCTGGATGTTTTCTTAGGGTTTTTTGGTTGGTTGTTTGTTTTTTTTTTAAATTCTTTTTACTATAAGTGTGTGGCAGCTTGCCCAGGGGGTCAATTTTCATAATGCCTTGTCCATTTTGCTTTTAACTTCTACAGAATCTGTACTGTGGATGTTATTAGGAAGATGTCCAGAAAGAAAATATCATGGCCACATTTTCTGAAAACTAGACAGATTCTTCTGAGAAATGTCAAGAGGACACTAGGACTAACATATCAGCAGGAAATCAAAAGTTCATAGTGGTATCATTAACCTTAAAGGAAATGATTTTCTTCACATAATATAAGTTACCATCTAATTCCCATTGCTCTGCAAAGACTAGAAGAACATACAATAAGATATTTTCTAAAATATTCCAACTCCTGATTCAAATGGAGAAGTATTTAGGGGGAGTGAGAGAATGGTGAATCTCCATTCAGTAACATAAAATATGTAAGCAGGTGAAGGTCTGTGAGATTTAACTACATTTGAAATACCTTACTAGAGCTACTCTACGGGATGGTTATCAGTCATTGCATTTAAAAAAAGAGTCTCTGCAATTTACATTGAAATTGATGTAATTAATGTTTTTACACAAAGCAAATCTTGCATTTACAACATGTTCTAATATAGGCTTCTTTACACTTTGTACATTCTCCCATCTCTTCCATAAGTTTGTTTAACATCTTTAACATAATCAATACTGGACAGTTATAGAAAAAATGCCAAAATTAGATCATAGACTCATAGAATAGTTTGCCGATGACACCAAGCTGTGTGGAGCACTCCATCTGTGGCAGTGTTCAAGGCCAGGTTGGACGAAGCCTTGAGTGATATGGTTTAGTGTGAGGTGTCCCTGCCCACGGCAGGGGGGTTGGAACTAGATGATCTTAAGGTCCTTTCCAACCCTAACTATTCTATGATTCTATGATTCTATAATGGTTTGGGTTGGAAGGAACCTTGATGATTATCTAGTCCGAGCCCCCCTGCTATGTGCAGAGACACCCTCCACTAGATCAGCTTGCTCAAAGCCCCATCCAACCTGGCCTTGAACGCTGCCAGGGTTGGGGCATCCACAGCTTCTCTGCAGAACCTGGACCAGTGCCTCACCACTCACTAATAGTGAAGAATTTTTTCCTGAGATCTAATCTAAATCTCACCTTTTTCAGCTTAAAGCTCTGTTTATGGCAGATCTCTGACAGTGTATACAAATACTTGGTTCCTGGACCTTAGCTTTATTACCCAATAGACGCTAAATTCCTTCATCAAATCATTAAGGTAGAAAAAGATCTTTAAAACCATTAAGTACATCCATAAACCTAGCACTGGCAGGTCCATCATTAAACCATGTTCTGAAGTGCCTGCCACATCTACACACCTTTTAAATACTTCCAGGGATAGTGACTCAACCACTACCCTGCGCAGCCTGTTCCAGCACTTGACAAACCTATTTAGTAAAGAATTTTTTTCCTGAAATCCAGTCTAAATCTCTTCTGGCACAACTTGGAGCTGTTTCCTCTCATCCTATTATTTGTTACTTGGAAAAGAGAATGATACTTGCTATGAACTCCTTTCAGGTGGTTCACTTCATATTTTCCTTTGCAAAGCGATGTTTTCTATACCTATCACTTATCAACTGCCTCCTTAATTTTCTCCAACAATTCTTGCCATCATTCTTCTCTAAGTAATGTCCAAGGCTAGATGGAAGGCTAGGGTTCAGATCACCTTCTTGCCTAAACTTCTGGAAAGTCACAACAGCCTGATCTAGTTACATAAATGCTGTACTAGAATCCACTCAACTCACCCCGCAAATCAGTATGATACTTACATCTATATCTCACAATAATATAAGATGCTCTTCCTTATTAGAACATAGGTAGGATTTATAGGACAGAGAAATATATTTCTTAGACTCACAACTGTAGTGGGACTGTAATGATTTGAGATCAGGGGTTTTCCAGGGTTTTTTCCCTGGTTTTATCTCTGGGACAACCAAGAAGGAGATACATGTAGTACTTCTATCACAATAAACTATATGCTACATATATGATTTGGACTTGTAGCAATGCTATTGTCTTTATGATTTTTTTTTTAATTATATCCTCAAAGTCTTTAAAGGGTGGATCTACTGTTTAATGCAAGTTTCAGACATAATTCAGGATCCTTACCTTGAAAAAACACACCAAGAGATAAATATTATCTTAGCTAAAGATTAGCATCCTAATTCAGTTTTTGAATGGAGCTATCTGAAAATATATTAGTACCTTTATTGCATTCTAAACCACTGCCCTGTCACTAGAATATCCTCAATGACGCTGCTATTTTTAGTACAAAGTTCCTTTCTGTAGCTGTATCAATTTTTAAATGCGGAAGATCATGGAAAAAAATTGCAGACTTCTCCTTGTAGCCAAGCCTCTTTTAGGCCATGAATAATGATGGAACCAGTTCTGAATAGAACAAAATCATAGAATAGTTAGGGTAGGAAAGGACCTTAAGATCATCTAGTCCCAACCCCCCTGCCGTGGGCAGGGACACCTTATGCTAAATCGTATCACCCAAGGCCTCGTCCAACCTGATCTTGAGCACTGCCAGGGATGGAGCATTCACAACCTCCCTGGGCTACCTATTCCAGTGCCTCACCACCCTAACAGGAAAGAATTTCCTTCTTATATCCAATCTAAACTTCCCCTGTTTAAGTTTTAACCTGTTACCCCTTGTCCTATCACTACAGTCCCTAATGAAGAGTCCCTCTCCAGCATCCCTACAGGCCCCCTTCAGATACTGGAAGGCTGCTATGAGGTCTCCATGCAGCCTTCTCTTCCCCAGGCAGAACAGCCCCAACTTCCTCAGCCTGTCTTCATACGGGAGGTGCTCCAGTCCCCTGATCATCCTCGTGGCCCTACTCTGGACTTGTTCCAACAGTTCCATGTCCTTTTTATGCTGAGGACACCAGAACTGCACTCAATACTCCAAGTGAGGTCTCACAAGAGCAGAGTAGAGGGGCAGGATCACCTCCTTCGATCTGCTGGTCATGCTCCTTTTGATGCAGCCCAGGATACGGTTGGCTTTCTGGGCTGCAAGCGCACACTGAAGCCGGCCCATGTTCATTTTCTCATCAACCAACACCTCCAAGTCCTTCTCCACAGGGTTGCTCTGAATCTCTTCTCTGCCCAACCTGTAGCTGTGCCTGGGATTGCTCCGATCCAGGTGTAGGACCTTGCACTTGGCATGGTTAAACTTCATAAGGTTGGCATCAGCCCACCTCAGAAGCGTGTCGAGGTCCCTCTGGATGGCATTCCTTCCCTCCAGCATATCAACCGACCCACACAGCTTGGTGTCATTGGCAAACTTGCTGAGGGCGCACTCAATCCCACTGTCCATGTCACCGACTAAGATGTTGAACAAGACCGGTCCCAACACCGATCCCTGAGGGACACCACTCATTACTGGTCTCCAGCCGGACATTGAGCCATTGACCACAACCCTTTGTGTGCGGCCATCCCGCCAGTTCTTTATCCACCGAGTGGTCCATCCACCAAACTGATGTCTCTCCAATTTAGAGACAAAGATGTTGTGTGGGACAGTGTTGAACGCTTTGCACAAGTCCAGGTACATGACATCAACTGCTCTACCCCTGTCCATCAGTTCCGTAGCCCCATCATAGAAGGCCACCAAATTGGTCAGGCAGGATTTCCCTTAGTGAAGCCATGTTGGCTGTCACCAAGCACCTTGTCGTTTTTCATGTGCCTTAGCATGCCTTCCAGGAGAATCTGCTCCAAGATTTTGCCAGGCACAGAGGTGAGACTGACTGCTCTGTAACCCCCGAGGTCATCCATTTTCCCTTTCTTGAAAATGGGGGTTATATTTCCCTTTTTTCCAGTATTCGGGAACTTCACCTGACTGCCATGATTTTTCAAATATGATGGCCAGCGGCTTAGCAACTTCATTTGCCAGCTCCTTCAGGACCCAAGGATGGATTTCATCAGGTCCCATGGACTTGTGCACATTCAGATTTTTAAGATGGTCTTGAACCAGATCCTCTCCTACAGTGGGCCCAAGGTCTTCATTCTCACAGTCCCTGCATCTGCCTTCCATGATTTGGGTGGTGTGGTCAGAGCCTTTGCCAGTGAAGACCGAGGCAAAGAAGTCATTCAGAACCTCAGCCTTCTCCAAATCCTGTGTAGCCAGTTCTCCTGAGAGCTTCCTGAGGGGGTCTACAGTCTCCCTAGTCTATTTTTTATTTGCTATGTACCTGTAGAATCACTTCCTGTTATCCTTAACACCTCTAGCTAAGTTTAATTCTAACTGGGCCTTGGCTTTCCTAACCTGGTCCCTAGCTTCCCGGACAACATCCCTGAACTCTTCCAAGGCCACCTGTCCTTGCTTCCACTTATTATAAGCCTCTTTTTTCAATTGAATTTTCCTCAGGAGCTCCTTATCCACCCAAGTAGGTCTCCTGGCCCTCCTGCTGCACTTCCTTCTGGTTGGGATGCAACACTCCTGAGCTTGTAGCAGGTTATCCTTGAATATCGCCCAACAGTCTTGGGCCCCTCTGCCCTCTAGGGCTGCATCCCATGGAACCTTACTAAGCAGGCTCCTGAAGAGGCCAAAGCCTGCTCTTTTGAAGTCCAGGGCAGTGAGCTTGCTGCACGCTCTTCTCACTGTCCTGAGGACCTCAAATTCGAGCATCTCATGATCGCTGCACCCAAGGCTGCCCTGGAGAGTCACATTTCCAATGAGCCCTTCCCTTTTGGTGAGCACGAGGTCAAGCATGGCACCTCTCCTTGTCAGCTCCTCTATTACTTGCAGAAGGAAGTTGCCTTCCACACGACTGAGGAACCTCCTGGATTGCTTGTGCCAGGCAGTACCGTCCTTCCAACAGATGCCAGGGTGGTTGAAGTCACCCATGAGAACAAGGGCCTGCGAGCGTGAGGCTTTTCCTACCTGTCTATAGAGTGCTTCATCTGCAGGTTCTGCTTGATCAGGCGGTCTGTAACAGATCCCCACAGTAATGTCTCCCATAGCTATATTCCCTTTAACCCTGACCCACAAACTCTCTGTTAACTGCTCACCTGTCCCCAGACAGAGTTCCATACTCTCCAGCCTATTCCTAACATAAAGGGCAAATCCCCCTCCCCGCCTGCCAGACCTGTCTTTTCTAAAGAGCCTGTAACCTTCCATTCCAACACTCCAGTCCCACCATGTTTCTGTGATGCCTATTATATCATACCCCCATAGACATGCACACATCTCTAATTCCTCTTGTTTGTTCCCCATGCTACGGGCATTTGTATAGAGGCATCTGAGCTGAGCTCCAACTGAAGCCGGCTCATTGGCTGGAGCGGCTGGGATATATCTGCATTGTTCCGAGCATTTATTATAGGTGCTGGCAGCTGACTGGGTGTGTTGGGATGGAATGATGCCCCCCTCCCCCAACACATCTAGTTTAAAGCCTCCTTGACCAGTCTGGCAAGCCTCCTACCAAAACCGCTCTTTCCCTTCTTTATCATCAGACCAGCTCCACCAGCCCCCACTAGACCATCGTAAGACATCAGTTAAACAAAGCAACAAAGCTACTTTGAGAAGCACTTGCATGTTTTTGAACTTAATTTTTCCACTGAGCTGTGGTAGGATTTCACTTTGAGGAAGAACCCAATCACAGACACTGTTGAACAAAACCCCCAGATTTCTAAATATCATATCAAGTAAGCCAAAATCTTGGGCATTCATCTTTGAAAACTTTTCTCCTAATTGATCTGTGGTGAATTCAAAACTGCCCATGAACTTAAGGGTCACTATCTCTAGGAAAGTGAGTATCTGTCTTTTGGGAAAGGCTTATTATACCACAGAAGAAAACTGTGTAAGAAAAGTAGCCAACAAGTACAAAAATAAATGCTAGCAAAAGTAGGTAATAACATAATTTTTCTTCTTTTCTTTTATACAAGCAAACAAAAGGGAAACTCTTAGAACCAAGGCAAAATTATTTTTTCCACATGAAACAATTAAATATTTAAAATAGCCTGACTTTCAAATATTAAACTCAGGTTACCATAAACAGTTATAATGCCTGGCTGTATTCAACTCCAATTCAGTGTTTTAGATTTCATGTAGGGAAATTTTAGGATGCTTAAGATACATTATTTTGCCAAAAGAAATTGTAAGCGTTGGTTTTATGCAGGGATTCCTTAAGCAGCTGTGAAAGTGCTACAGGAAAAGGTATCTGATAGTATAAAAGGACACTGTATTGACCAAGCATTATCATCAGACTATACACAAGAAGGAGGAAAATACTTACAGATTTTTTATGTCTACAGCTCCTCGGAATGCTTTCCTTGGTATTGCTTGAATCTGATTTTCACTGAGATCACTAAGGAAAAAAAAGTATTAAAATTAACTAAAAATCTGCTATATATATTACTTTCTGTGTAACACAAAAAGAACATATAAGAAAATAATATCTGCAATTACAATTTAGTCAATACTTCCAATGAAGCTTATTTTATTACCTCAACTGATTTGCAATTGATGAAAAAGCAGCAGCAATAATAGTCCAATTATTTTACAAAACAACAAATATAGATGGCAAACTAAAAGCAGAAGCATTACATAATTTAACAATGAAGGTCAAACTGATTTAATTTCTGACTGATTTCATTTTTCAACCCATTTGAAACCCGTGACATCAAAAGTTTGATTGTACGTTCAGTTTCACGCAAGGAAGACTGAAAACCAGCAAAAAGAACAAGTAGGAAGCTGTTGAGAAAAAGCTATCAAGCTGTGGAATGTCTAAGACCAATATATTTCTGAATCTTTTTTCAGAGTGGGACGCACCATATATTTTAAAAGAAGGTATTAAAAACCATCCTGCAGCAAATATCTAATGCTCCTCCCCAAAATCCCTGCATGAACAGCTGTACCACAGTACCTGAAACTAACATCTTTTCCAAAAGAGAAATGTTATTAAACTTCTTATTCAGTAATTTTTTTTGGTATCAGTATAAGAAAACAGGAGATGTGGTTTCGAGGTTTTACTTCTGACAATTTCCTGCCCTGGACAAACATATCTACCACACAAACGGTTCCCATATGCCTGAAGGCCTTCAAAGGGGCCCATCTACCTTGGTGTCTTAGAGTTATGGAATCAGACCTTCTTTTGGAGTCCTCTAGAGATGCATCTATGTATGGACAATAAGGGGAACACAAGACGTTATATGAAAAGGCTCACTTGAGCATCTGAATAAAATTTAGAAAAAAATCAGATGCCTACAGGCTGTCTCTATACTAGGATTTTCAGCCTGTTTGTTAAGCAGTTTTGTCATGGGTATCTGGATTTCATTTTTCTAAAATCAAATCAGGAGCTTCACTCTGAAAGCACATCAAATACAATCTAACATCCTAACAGGAGAAGTAAAGTTTTGCAAAGCCTTCTTTTCAGAGACATCTTTAGAAGGCCTTTTTGGAGACAGCTTTTAGGAGAAACATTGCAAAATAGTGCATACAAATAAGAGACGTAGCTCAGATGAAATGAATAAGCAAGAATCATTTAGTTGATTAGACATGAACAGTCATGCTTTTGACATATTCTTTCCCTAAAGAGAATGAGCTCATATTTCCAGTTATTAGTAATCACTCCTCAAAATCTTTCAGATTTATGAACTTAAAAAAAGTGAGGATTTGCTAAAACCCCAGGCTGCCCAACTTTAACAGAATTTATATCAATATAACTCTTTTGTAAATAATTCTACATACATTGACAGCAAATTTATTTTATCCAATTAGTTGTTAATTTATGGAAAATCACATTCTATTTACTAAATCTTTCATAGTTCTTGCATATAACTGCACTGCACTATCTTGCAGAATATATTTAAAAGTAGACCCAATTTTACCATTATTGACCGTGTGCAAAAAAAGAGAATCTGTGAACTATGATTTAATTTTCAAGTCACCTAAGTAATCCTGAAATGGGATATGACTGCACAGCTCTGACAATAAACTGAATGGCAAAGAATGAAAAAGCAGCCTTCAGCATTTGTTACTGTATCATGATTTAACAGCCTACTTCCTTTAAAAGAAATTCCATTGTAAGTATAAACAGCAAATACCTATATTTATACTTCTGTTTAATTGATTTATATATTTTAACTATAAAAAAATTGTGCATAAAGCAGTTAGGTTAGCAGTAGTGATTTGTATCATGATCAATGAATAGTTTATAATACAGATATATGTATATAACAATGTAAACCGCTGCCATACTAATAAATGTATACTGCAAGAGGTAATGGGTAATGGTGCATTACATTTTTTATGACAGTTACTAGAGTATCATCATTCACCATTTTTTATAATTAAAAAAGTGGAAGATGAACAAGAGTGAGATACTGTAAATTGTTTTTATAAATCTAATTAAAAATATCAGTGGTCAAAATCTCTCTTTCCTTGACTAAATGCAAATCTTAGCACAAATGCAAGGACTTACAAATAACAGCTATTGAGCAAGGGTCTTCAATAAAAAATACACTGAGGTTGTATGTGTGCAGATGTGTGTCTGTGTGTATGCACATGTAAAAGACAGTAGACTGACTAATTGCATGCTACTTTTACTGCTGTATCTATACAGTCAGTACCACTTCCATGCAGCACAAGCTCATGTACTCTGAAGTAGTGTTCACTGCTAATTTTAGCACATTTGAAATGTAAACTACTTGACTGCAAAAGTTCCCAAACTTGCTGTGCAAGGCACTGTTTAATACATCCCTCTAAATGTTGACCCTCTAAAGGTAGAGCCTAAGCTAGGTTAGCAAATGTCATTTCCCCAGAGAAATTTTTGCATTTGCTGGTTTGCAAAACTTACTCGGATCTGTTTATGTAACAAAAGTGTAAGTTAACTCATTTCTTCACTGCAAAATTCTACCTCTCTCAAAAATATGACTTTCAACACACAATTTATGCCTACTTATAATATCAGGAAAAAGGTTTTAGTAATTATTTATTGATTGCTTCAAGTTTTCATCTGCTCAGTAAAAAAAAGGTTTCCTTATGAAAACCTGTGGGGCTTAAATAAACATTCACATTTTTCTTGCACAAATTACACCTACATTTCACACTTCAGATCTAGGATTCAGTGAGGATTGCTGTGTGGTCTTTTTTAACGGTTTTAACTCATTCTACTGCAATTCCTAGATTGTTCACGAAAAAAGAAAGTCACAAGCAGCACTGGGTGCACTGTGACCTTCTGAGGAAATGGGGCAAAAATCTGTTTCTTAGACAAACCCAGGCAATTTTACAGGCCATTATGTTACATTGATTTGACTTTGGAGCTTATATTCTGCAGTGAAGAAACCTCCTTTTCAGCCTGATGGTAGTTGTTTTCCTGCACTGATAACTATGTGAACTTCATCTTCCATTTCAAAAAGAGATAGCATTTGAATACTTTATGATGGCACTTGGTACAACTAAAATGAAAGAGGCATTTTAAGTATTTCAATAAAATTTAAGCCCTAAACCCCAGAACATCCTACATTTACATGAACAAATATATATTTTTGAAAAAAAGTCATGAACCTGCTTCACATATGAAGCCAGCAATCTGACCAAGACATTTTCATTGGAAAAAATTATTTTCTATTACTATTACTTCCCAATATGCTGCATCAAAATCCAGCACACCTCTGATACAGCAGAATTGATTAAAAAACTGTTTTATATGCAATTGGAGTGAAAAAGACAAGGCTATCCTATAGATTTTTTAGTTGGTTGGCTGGTTTTTTTTGGTTGGTTTTTGGGTTTTGGTGGTTTTTTGGTTTTATTTGTTTGTATTAATAAAGCACAACGGTTTAGTAAAAAGTTTTGATGAGTTAACCTTTATGAAGATTCTAGTTGTCCTATAGCCCTCTTTCACCTAAATTGTTCTTGACTCTATTATATCAGTCCTAGAAAGGTACATTCCAAATTCTTCATTCTGGAATACCTTAGACATTGACTCTTCAAAAAATTTCCTTTGTACAACTCTGTGGGCTTCATTTTGTTCACTGGCCAGCAGAGCACCTTCAACCACCCGGTCTCCAATGCATCTCCCCATTCATACATTACCAAATCAGTGCTCTGGACCTGAACTACCACATGTAACTTCACCGTCTTTTAGTGTGAAATGTCCTCAAACAGAGCTCTAGGGCTCATTTAATCAAGGCAAAAGGCGGCATAGTAATATTTGGGTTAAGTAGTGGATTTGCACACAAAAAGCCATCTGGGCAAGTTAGGCTAGCAGCAGCTGAAAAAGGCTCTTTTCAGAGAAGGAAAGGAAGAGCACCTGTGCTGCGGTAGATGTGACTGTACCATCCAGTTTACTGTGGTTTGTTTCAGATTTATTTAAGCCATATGTATGTCAAGCAATCTTCTGAGTTGTAATATTCTGGCTGCAACCCCATTTTCTCAAAAGCAAAAGAAGAAAACCAAATCCATATGTCAAAGCTGAATCCCACTTTAAATGAAGACACACTAAGGAAAATGCACAAAGACTTATTTTTTGCCCAACTATAGTGATTCTTTTAAAAGCCTTCATACTATCTTTTCCCTCCACAGAAGATGAGGTGTGTATTTCTAACTCAGAGACTATGTTATACCTAAATAACTTTTTTTTTTAATTAACACAGTCCATCAAGTATTCAAACTCAGCAATAAAACCAGAGAAATACTATAACCTCTCTAAGATCTGTGATCAAGTAAATCCTGAAATCATTGTGCTAACATAACATAGAATTTCTTCTTAAACAAACTGCGTCAAAGAAATTTACATGCAATGTATCTTGATAATCACATATGCTTAAAACGATTTCCAAAGTTTAATGGCTTAATTCCAATGACAGTAGACAGTAGAACTTGTCTAATTTGAAATTATGCCTGAAATAATGTAATTTCTGTGTTTCATAAACCAATGAAAGAGCAAAAAAAAAAAACAAAACAACACCCCCCAAATAAATCTAACCTTGCACATCACTCTCCACCCTCCCCCACCCTAAATCAGCTTCATTTTATGTATATTCAGTTATTTTTTTTTATTCTGAATTACATTAGTAATTATAATGCATTATGCTTTATGGAAATAGGAGAAAGACCTTGCCAAAGCCTTGCTTGAATCCTTCCTAAGAACAGGATGGAAACGGTACATTTCTATTTATCATATTTACCGGTTAGTAGATAGAAGTATATCAGGAAAAAAACTCTAACCTAGAATCCTGCCAATATCTGAAATTCATACCAATACAATAGAATAACCTATTCCCCCAGAAAGCCTCAAAACCCTATGCTGTTGCTTTTTTTTCTGAGGATAAAGCCCTCAGATAACCTGATATTAATAAGCCTGATAGAATGTTTCAGCTCTTAAAAAATGCAGACAGTACTGCATTGCAGCTATTTTATTACTCACCATATATAGTTCCCAGTTGAATATCCCATTTACCCTGAAAGGAGTGCTAAATTTTTAATTATATAAATTGAAACACCACATATAATATCTATATCATAAGCTGTTAAGGGCTGTATCACAGTTTTGTGTGGCTAAACCCATTGTTCATTCTGAAACAATAAATCTTTTGAAGATGGCAAACCTGCTTGTAAATTTAATCACTTGTAATTTTATTTTCCTCTATGGTTTAACCTCCCCCTGTGTCTGACCAGTGGTATCATAAATCTATACTGCCATTCTCTACTTTGAAAAACACTGAGTATTGGGAATGAGTAATGTGTCCTGATTTTTAAAGGAAAAGGCAGAAATATTGAGTCAAACTAAGTATTGAGTACTTATCAGTTTATTTACACCAGTTCATAAAAATAGCTCAGAAGGTACCTATTCCGTGATCAGCATCCTTAATAACCATTTAAATATATCTGACATAAACAAAGTAAGCCTTTTTTAGTATGTCTCTCTTACTGCAAAACAATAGTTTCAACACTAGCTAACTATATTCTGCATGAAATCCCTGATGCCCATACAAGGTGTCAAGGTACCATAGATAATGAGACTACAGGGCATTCAAAGAAATAAACAGTTTTTTTTCAAATTATTTGACTGAAAAAAAAAAATACATTCATTTGGACATGAGGATTTTCACTTGGAATGAAAAGGTGCTGAAAAATCCCTATATATTTTTTAGAATAGGATAGGATAGTTCAGTTGGAAAGAACCTACAATGATTATCTAATCAAATCAGGTGATTTTGGTGGAACAAGTAACAGCTTATTTTTATGAACATACATATCAATTAGATATTTATCCCTAAATGATGCAATTAAATAAACAATTCATTTATGAATATTAAACGGTCCTCTCCTTTTTAGATGTTTTCACTATGATTTGCTTTTTCATCACTACTATTCAGGGCTCCTACAACATATCTGCACACCTTAAAAAGTACAGAAATTTAGATGGCAGTGAGAATCACAGAAGCACAGAATGATTCATAGAAATCATAGAAGACAGACACTACTTGTTCACAACGGAGCTGTGAGAGTCTGTGAAATGTGCTCCAGCACAGACTACTCACTAGACTCTAGACTTCATTATGATGTCTATGAGGTCTTGCATGGCCTGAGACACCTATCCAGCCACAGTCACCTTAACGAGGCATGCCACCTAAAACTTCAAGCTTATTCCAGAACAAGACCCAGGTTTGCAAAAGCTACTATTCATTCCCCTGGCTTTGATGTTACAGAACAGTATGGAATAACAGGATGATGTTACAGAAAATTAAGTACTCCGCCACACTGGGAGGCGCTGAAAACACCAGCCTTAAAACCTGAGCTCCTGGAAGGTGAAAACATGCTACAACATGACAGTGTAAGAGAAGTGAGCCAAAGCCCCAGGTTTCAACTATGCCTTGATATGTCTCAAGAGAAGGATGGAAAGAGATTATTTCATGCTACCATTAATGCTGGCAGCTGCCTCTTTTTGCAAAAGCTGTAGTAGCAATGGGCTTTCCAATACAAAGAAGACAGACTGAAATGGCAAAAAGGTTTGGGCTTTTTCCTGTTTTGCTGGATCTCTGATTTGGATTTTAATCCTAAAATGATGTTTTTCCACTTTCTAAGTTTGAATAATAAATATGCATTTCTACTTTGCATTAGGTGGTTTGCGTTACCACGGAAAACTTTTGATCTGATTTTTTTTACTGCTCCTGAACATTTATCATCACCCAACCATTCTTTCAAATTGGTAAATTCCAGCATGATAAGGAATTTAATCTAAGACCTTTTCTGAATGTTACATTGGCACACTTTGGCAACCACTATTTTTATTGTATTAGGGCAAGGTATGTAAGCATGAAAATTGTTTTCAGAAGTACGTACCAAGAATCAAAACAAAGTACAAAGCCTTCAAGAATACAGATACTACTGAACTATTACATTATGGTGTAAATCCAGGGAGAGTATGCTGGAGAGACAGTTCGTCTAAAATTAATAGCTCAAGTGAATGGAAACTATTGAAGCATGTGGAATTCCATCATGGTAGAAATATATTACAGCATGAGCTTACTAAACAAACATAAATGTTTTAATCTATGTAACACAACAGGCTTTTATTCTAAGTTCAGCAAATATATTAATATATACAAATGAGTAAGTACTTTTACCATCAGTCAAATGAGGCTTATCCGGCTAATTGTTACAATACTGACATACGTTTGGGTTTACAGGATTACCATATAACAAGGTACAGTACTGCATTACTTATTTATGAATATAATTTTATACCCAAATGGCTTCTCAGGTGCTTTTAGCACAGCACAGCATTTTGGCAGGTCTGTGAATCAACTATGACAGAATAAGAAAATGTTTTAAAAAAAATAACATTAACAATTCAATTTAAACTCTGAAAAGTTTCAGTTCTGAAAAACAAAAACACCCCCCCCCCCCCCCAAAAAAAATTCAAACAAAACCAACCATGACAACCCAAGCTGAAGACCTCTGCTGTACCATTATTCTCTGACTATTAAATAAACAATTTAGCTTTTTATTAATTTCAGGATTAGTTTTTGTTGTGGTGGGTATTATTTTTTTTTTCTGTTCTTCCGTAAAACATCCAATGCAGCTATTCCTCTGGATAATACAGATATACAAAAGGAGTCAAAATACTACCAGCAGTAGCCAATGTCTCTAAGCATATATTTATCTTCTTGCGAAGATCAAAAATATGAGTTATAAATTCTAGCATTAGTTCTGTAAATCAATATTGCCGGTTACATCCTGATTCTACCAGCTACCCATAAAAGCAATAAAATTTCATGTCTGAGAAAGGCACTATTAACCTACTTTTACAGATGGAGAAACCAAAGTAGTATGCATCAGTACCATGCTGAGGAACACAAGCAGATGACAGAAATTTAGATCGCAGAACTGCAGGTTCTCCCTGCATCACTAATTTTCACTTGCTCTGTTGACTCCCAAGAGATTCAAGTGCTGCACACAGTAGACACATAATCTATTCTCATGCTAAAGCAAGATCACTCCCTATGCCATGGTGTGCTACGTGGCCCAAGTGAATACTTAGTCATTCACAACATAGGGCAATCGCTACAATATGTACAGAACTGTGTGAGTCACAGCAATTCCTATGGCAAGGAATGAATCTTCCTCTTGTCTAAGAATATTCAGACTGAATTTCCCTGCTCACTTTCATCCCTCAGTTTTTAAATTATACCACTTTTAATGAAACCACTAAAGATTTTTTCATTCTTAATGCTTCATGTTTTTAAAATGCTATCCATTTACAAATCTGTAATTGAAACAATATTTGCTTATTATACCTTTTGGTATATTATTATTTGTATTATTTCAGCAACACATATTTTTATCCATATTATATCTATTCATTTATTAAAGCAGAGGTGGAGATCATTCCTACATACAGTATAGAACATAAACAGCGAAAGAGAAAAACTCCCACACTACATAACAGAAGTACTGGTAGACTGGCAATCTTCAGAGTGTCTTCAACTTTAACATTTTATATGTGACATCAAAAATTTAAATGGTGACAATTAATGTTAATCTCTTTTTGCTAGAGAAACAGCCTGACTCCTCACATCCGTTATAATATGATGTCAACTTGTTTATAATTTCAGGTATCATTAGTTGGTAATTTCTGCAGAATGACAATAGCATACAGTGCAAGCACTGGGCCTTCTTACTTTTTAAAATTATTACATTTTGGGTTTGGAATAAGTCAAACTCTCCAGTCTCAGTCTTGGCATAAAAGTTAATCTATGGGCTGCAAAATCAATTCTACTCTACAACGTCTCCAAAAGTGCACTTAAATCAATTTGTATACTCTGGTACCATTTGAAAATAATTGCTTAAGATGACTCACCATTTATTTTTTATTGTGCTAGAGTGTCATAGTGTAGCAAATACTAATTCTGAAATAAAATAGGAGTATTAGGACCACATATGTATTTTAGTGGAGTCTCAGAAATCATTTTTGAAAGGAAAGCAGCCTTTGTTAGTCTGTTCCATTAAATTAATATGTAATTCTCTTTTGCTTAGGACTACCAAAAAAAAAAAAAAAAGGAAATAATTATACGTTGTAGCTCCTAAAGAGGAAAGGACCACCCACAATTTCAAAAGAGAGAATTGCAGTACTACTTCAAATTTGGCTTCAATGTAATCCTCTTGTTAGAAGAAGATCCTTGAAAGAAAAACTTGAAGCTCTTAAGATCACCCCACTCCCCCCACAAAGAAAAACTCACTAAGTCTTTATCCGTAATGTGTCTCAAACTGGTCAAGATGAAGAAGGTACTGAATGACATTTACTGACTGCTGCTTCTTATTCATTTCTAATAGCAGAACCGTTCCCCTAACAATGCCTTAAGATATCAGCACAGCTGTGAAGTGCATGGGTACCATTGACCTACAACCCAGCTTGGAGTTTGCAGAGTGGGAGATGACTTTTGACCATATGTATATCTTGCATTTAAAGTTTAAAAAATCACAATGTAGTCCAGCCAATAACTTGTAAAGCATGTATGGGTTGTGTTCATGCATTTTCCCTTCCTTTTTATTTAACCATGTTGGTCTTGAAGGCAAAATAGAAAGTAGCTTTAACCTTTATGTGTTGTTATTTCATACAAGGTCACAAAAGAACACTTTTTTTGTAAGAGTGAAAATTCTGCTATTTTAATTCCATCAGTTTCTGGATAGGCTATGTGGTCATTAATTTTTAATCAATTATTACACTTGATAGACTTGAAAATGCACTACAAGTTAAGAACTTAGAAAGGATAAAGCAAGATGCTGCCAGGTAACTTTCACTTCTTCTGGTACGTTACATACTCAACATATGCACGGCTGAAACATCCATTTGGCTTGGCTGGGGGATCCGCTCACATTAAGAACAGATGAGATGGCATACTTACTTAATTTTCCAAAAGACCTCTTCAACACTATCTGAAAAATCTATCGCTACTTTTCTCTCTAACAAAACTTCATTTCTAGCAGGAGTTTGCAGCTATCAACATAACTTTAATATTTAATATTGTTTCACCTGCTTTGGCATTGAAACCATAAGTACTTTTAGGAACTGACTGAAAGGCTGTCTGGTATGTTGTCTAGTTTTACTGCACAGTCTATAACCCTGTATATTCTCTTCTGAAATATCACTCAGCAAAACATGGCAATTTCTCTTTTTGTTCGAAACAAAGTAGAGCGAGGTCCTGATCCAGCCCCATTATGCATACCTGCTGTTCCAATACAGGCAAGTACATCCCTGGTAGCAGACATTTCTCATCAAGTATAGCTCCAAACTGTTAGTCCAATAATAAGACAAGTACTCCAAGTGTTTCCTAACACTAAAACTAATCTTGAACAGTTTGTCAAGGGACAGGCAAAATTTGGAGAGTAAACTAGAAATGATCTTGCAGATCATTAAAGCTGAATGGCACTGTGCTCAGTCTTCCTTCACTTGAGTCAATGATGCAATTTGGGTACCATCTCTTGAGACAGGCTGATTGCTTAACAAGGCAGATTTATTGTACAGTCTTAGCTTTATACAATATGTGTGCAGTCACATAATGTATGTGAAGCACTGATGCTTCAGGCTTTGAGGTTCTTGCCTCTCAGTGCCGAAAAGTACGCTAAGAATGGCAAAAGAAACCAAAGCAGATTATAAAAGGATTACCATGGATTATTAAAAAAATTGACAACAGCTAAGGTACCGTCATAATTACTGCTTATCAATATGACCAATATTATATCATTGTTTTCCTGGGCTTCACCCATCTGCTTATACCCATCTGTCATTTCTTGTGCAGCAATATTTTTCATGGAATCACTTTGTTTTGTTTTATGTGGTGCTGATTGGTTGGCTGTTTTTTACTCTGTTTGCAGAGTGCCTCATACCATTGTCTTTCTGTCCCAAAAACTAGGACTTTAAGCTATTGTATGAGTAAACTAATCATGGAAAGGATGATAAAAATGTGTATTAATGTTGTACTCCACTGATAATAAGGTACAAAACAGTAAGAACGAGCTGAATTATTTAAACAACTGGATAGTTTTTCAGACCAGATTTTTTGTTTATTCTATTTATTGGGTGCTGTTTATGTGCTGGTTAATGAAAGTCAATTTAAAGCTCTTAGGAGAAGAAGGAAAAGAAATTGTTGGGAAACTTCAGGGCAAATACTGATATGAATATTCGAGTATTCTAGAAGTAAAACTTCCCACTGACAATATTAAATGACTTTAATAGTCTAGCTGAGCATCGCAGAAATCCCAGGTCTCAAGATTCTATTTAAGGGCTCCAAGCTTCCTTTTCTTCTTGAGCCTGCCTTCCCTTTATGTGGCTGTTCCAGCTACTTCCCCCAAATTCCTTTCACCACAACCTTTCTCTTCTCAGTGCCATGAAAACAATCAGAATGTCAAGAGTTTCCTATTCTAAAGGAGCTGAGAATACAGAAGAGGCAATACAATTGGTCTGTACAAGAAGAACAGTGTACCCTAGCTGAACACAGGGGCCATTTAGAAGTGGAAACCATTGCAAATATTGTAAAAATGCACATAAGCAACTAAAGGAAAATTCCAAAATAAGCTGATCACAACTAATTTCTTCACCAACAGCAAAATAAAAAGAACAACCTAGGATAAAGAACTGGATCAAAGTGCTGCAAGTGTAAGACTGTGCAAAACTCCATTGCACATTACAACTTTGGCTGGATGCTATTGCCACAATAGCAGTACATATATTACATTTAAATGTTCTAGGAAAATCCACCTATAGGAAAATCCACCTATAAAATAATCCATGCAGAGCTGAATTTAGTATTATTTAAAGAAAAGCTTAAATTGTATTTCTACTTTTACACATCTAACCCTTTTTTCCTCTCAAAGTTACAAAAAAGTTCAGCTGCTTGCACTAGTGATAATTTTCACTCAAGCACGTTTTTGAGGTCCAAGTCCACAAAGCTCAGATTTTCTGTTCCAGGACTGTATTCTTCCACTGACAACATCAAAAAGTGGCTGCTCTTATTTGCACTTTAAAAACTTATCTCCACTCCTTCCTTCAGACTTTTTCCTCTATCTGTAGGTTTTCAAGTCTTTTCTACAAATTGCTTCCATGCAAAATTATTTCCCTTCAACCATTTTCCAGACTCTTCTAAACAGTTGATGGAGCTTTTGTACAAGTAAATATCCAGAAAATCCTACTGAGAAGCCCTAGTAATTAGGAAAAAAGTGATTATGTGTGGTAGAGGGGGGAGCAGGGGGTGGGGGTCCTTTTATTGTAGGAGGCATTTTTTTAATTTGGAGGGCAGGTGTGTGCTTTGTTTTGCAATTTGGGGGCACAAAAACAGTTGGATGGGATGGGTATTAGTTAAGTAATTTCAATCAAATGAGAGCAGCATACCTAGGGTGAATAAGGGTGACACTGATGTCTCCATTCACAAGCTATTATTCACTTGTGGTGAGAAAACAGAGGACAAAGAGGTCAAGGTAACCTCTTGATTTACTGAGACTGAGGACAGTTATGGTAATAAGAAGAAAGAGCTATTAGATTTATTAAAACCAACAAACAAACAAACAAACAACAAGCTTCCCTATTGCTTGAGGACTAATTCTGAAATGTACCACAAACATTTAATGATGATTACATTTCGGTTAAAGGGTAAATGCAAAATCCAACAAACAAAACATTGGTATTTAAGAAATAAGCCTAAATATAACATCACATGACATTGCACTCACACGAAAAATAGTCATTAAAGGGAACAACAACATCTCAGCATTACAGAGCCAGGCTTTCTGCTAAGCAGTCTGTGTAAGTCCATTCATACTTCTAAGGATTTCAGTAAGAGTTTCACCAGCACAAAAATCCTAGGACAATGTATCTTGGAAGGGCAAGCTCATGAATCTGTACTCACTCTTTTAGCTGAGTAAGAACAGATCACCTCTGAGAAGAGGACCAGCTCAGAGCTCTGAGGTGACTGAATTTAAACAATATTTACACAGAGAGCTGAGAAGGTGTGAGGATTTGCTTCTCCACAGGCTCTATTGCACTTGCTATCTATTGCCATATGGCTAATTCTTTCTCATGCTTATTATTCTGTTGCAGTTCATATCACAGTATACTGTTTTACAGACCTTCACCTTCCAACATCTGTAGCAATGGCCCCAGAAATTGATTTAGAGGCTGAAATACAAGCATATCCAAGCCTGCTTCTACACAAGGCTATATATCTTTGTTGGAAGACTGACACAAGGTACCCATATGCATTGGTGATAACACAAGCTTGCCAGACACAGACGTACTTATAGCTCCAGAGAGATGCAATCTAATAATGGATAAGAATAATCCAATCGCACAAACATTTGTATTTGTAAACCCTACCTAGTGCTACAGACAATACAGGCAAAGACTGCATTTCACTGCCATGTTTCTTCAAGGATATAAAGATGTTCCTAAGGTATGACAAGCATATGATGAAACTTAATGGTATATAAGATGAAGAGACTACTTTCTGAAGCACAACTTCATAGTTGGAAGTTTTAAAACTTAATTGCTCTTCTGGCAAACTCAAAGAAAATTAAATTCAATTAGATACTGGAACTTTTTCATTAGAACGCTTTGGCAAAATAAAGTTAATAGAGGGAAAGCTTTCTGCAATTAAAAGTGACAGGTGCATTGCTTTCTCTAAGCTTTTAAATCACATCTGTCAAAAAGTCTATTAAAATGCATTTTTAAGCCCAATCTACTCAACTTTTATGAATCAAAATATTGTAGAAGTATTGAAGATACATCAGTTAAGAAAGTCACTGCTTTATGGCAGTAAAAAACTGAAATTTCTATAGAGTTATACATCTAACATATTTAGGGCAATGTATTAAATCACAGAATAACTCTGTATCCCATTCCCATTCACTTCATGTATCAGCATGATTTCCTGCTTTAATTTTAACCAGTGCATGAGAAATAAACAACTTGATTCTGTTAATTTAAAACCAAGATGTCTATAGTAAATTCAGGTCAGTCACAATTTTTAATTATCTATTCTATGTGTGCATGGTGACTTGGAGGAGAGATGGACATGGCTAAGTAGTTTCTCTAAACACCTACTATTTACTAGTATTTAGGCCTCTTTTGAAGAAACTTTTTCAAGACAGGAATCCAAAACTTCTTAATGATAATTTCTAGGATTTTTTTGGTTAAGTTTTAACATTATTTTGTTGTTTTTTTTTCAGGTAATCGATAATCCTAATTTTGATAGTTTGGGAATGAAATATATTTAAGGGAATGCTCCTCCTCCCCACCAATTTTGAAAACAAAAGCAGTACTCATCAAAGCTCTTAAGTATCAGCTAACTGAAAATCTATTATGCTCTTGTAAAATTGATTGTGACAATATGAAGTGTGTAAAAGTGATGATACAGAACCTTCAGAGATGTAGGAAGGGAAATTACACTAACTCAGCTCAACATAGCTCTTATTAAACCACAAACATACAAATAACCTCATCGCAATTCAGGACGGTACTGAAGCATGTGCAATTTAAAGTATGAGTGGTGTCCCTCAGGGGTTGGTGTTGGGACCAGCCCTGTTCAATATCTTTCTTGGCAACATGGACAGTGGGATTGAGTGCGCCCTCAGCAAGTTTGCTGGTGACACCAAGCTGTGTGGTATGGTTGACATGCTGGAGGGAAGGAATGCCATCCAGAGAGGCCTTGACAGGCTTCAGAGGTATGCAAGGGTGAACCTCATTAAGTTCAACAAGGCCAAATTCATGGTCCTGCATCTTTGGCAATCCCAAGCACAAATACAGGCTGGGTAAAAAATGGACTGAGAGCAGACTTGAGGAGAAGGACTTGGGGATATTGAGAGCTGGGCTTATTCAGTCTGGAGAAGGCTCCAGGGAAATTTTAGAGCAGCTTCCAGTACCTAAATGAGGCCTACAGGAAATCTGGAAAGGGACTTCTTACAAGGGTATGTAGTGATAGGACAAGGGGGAATGGCTTTCCGTTGAAAGAAGGCAGATTTACATCAGACATAGGTAAGGAAGAAGCTCTACACTAAGAGGGTTGTGAGACACTGGCACAGGTTGTCCAGAGAAGCTGTGGATGCCCCATCCTTGAAAATGTTTAAGGCCAAGGAGGATGGGGGTTTGAGCAACTTGGTTTAGTGGAATGTATCCCTGCTCATGGCAGGGGGTTGGAAATAGGTTATTTTTTAAGGTTCCCTCCAACCCAAACCATTTTATTGTTCTATGATTCTGTGATTTTGTGTCAGGTCTGCATTCCTGTAGAATAACATAAGTACTATGTTACCAAGGACAGCATGGTAGGTTGTAGGTCTTCTGGGAAGAATCAGAAATAGTTAAAATATACTCTGGAAGAGCTACAGTAAATGTAGATAAAGATTCATCTCTGACTTTCAACTGAGCAAGTCAGAAGTTGGACTGCAGTGGTACTAAATGCTTCAGATATGCAAACTAAAAATACACTAAATACACTAAAGGAACCAAGGAGTCATGAGGATATGACTCCTACAAATGTTTGCTTCAAACAGGGATAAAAAAAAATCAAATATTTTCCTTTAGTGTCAATTTTAAATAGACCTTGGGTGAGAATGAAAGGTCTGCAATCTGTGAAAATGAAAAGATCAAATTCAGCATTCAGGAGGGATACAGAAAATCTAATTAAGCCCCAGATCTGCAGAATAATTTTTTCTTTTTTTTTTTCCGTTTCTTCTTCCACATCTCTTTTGCCCCCTGCTAAACATCTTCCCATCCACATGTATAAATAGTACAAGTAAGCCAAATTTTACTCACTGATATCACATATTATACAAGTATCTGATGGCAAAATATGTCCACAAATGTTCTGATGAATGCTATTAATTAAGCAGCTTAACCAAACATAAGCAAGCATATAAAAATATAGATTTGAATAGAGATATCAGATAGCCCTATTCAAAATAGAACCTAAAATCCTTGTACCCCACGGAAAAGGACTTACTAGATTCAAAGCCAGCATTCAAAACAGCATTGCCATACAAAACAAACCCTAATTTTGTGAGTCAGTCATATTGATTTTATTCAGGTGTTCAGTCTATGCTTAAAAGTAAATACTCTGATGAACTTTAAGGTATGTATTTTAGTCTCCTGAATTGCTGTTTTAATTTTTGTTTTCGTTTAACCTAGCTGAAATGTCATTATAGATACATATTATTTATAATACTGATTAACACCTCTTTTCACATGGAACAGGAAGAGTCTTACAGACTTCTGTGTGCCTGTGGGGGTTTTCTTGTTTTGTTGTTTAATTAGGGCCTCACTTCACTTCCAGTGGGAAATTATCTTCCACATATTTAAACATATGCATGGAGCAATGCCTGACCTGAAGAACCAGCAAATATCTTGTAGTGTCTGTTTTCCGCAGTACTTTCAATATTTATGATTCCCTTTCCCATACATACAATAATAAGCAACACAGAATAGAGATTCCCAGCTGAGGCAGAGAAGACATCCTAGCTTGCAGCTGAACAGGGAGAAAAAACATTTCAATAAGAAAGGGAAACTGACAGATTTTTTAAAAAAATAAAACCAGGATAAAACTCTGGGGTAAATGTGCTTAATGATGAAAATCACAACAGCTGCAATTACAGTATAAGGATTTCAGGTATATACATGTCTAATAGTGAACGTCTTTTTCTTCTTTACATTTATGAGCAGATAAAGATTATCATCATAAACCCCTATGCTGAAATAAAAGTGAGCCTAATCTTAAGATTAGGAATCTAATCTCCATCAGAAATAAGGTACAGGTATTTAAAATGGATGGGAGGTCAATTTGCTACAGGCAACATGATGTTCTGTATTGTACATAATACATACCCCTGCACTGCAGCTCAAGTATTTAAAACTTACAAGCTGGCACATAAAGCAACAGATTGCAAGAAGAGTTTCATGAAAAGAAACAGAAAATGTCAGCAACCATCTTTGATTTCAAGTTGAATTTTGGTCATACAAGTCCTTGGTATTTTCACTTTGCTTTCCTAACTAGTTCCCATATGGATTAACCTCTTCTCACCTCTGGTTGTATATACACTGCAAGATGGAGCTGCCGGACAGTTCATTAGAGCAGCTCCTGCTGCTTCTTCTGCAAAGAGGAGGCACCTCTAAGTTACCATACACAGGCAAGCCCAGGTCGACATGTCTCCTAACAAATTCTGGCAGCTTTGATCAGGTTGGTGGTTCATGCAAGTTTCACAGGCCAAAAAAATAAAAGAAAGGGGGGGAGGGGGGAGCAGTAACTTTGAAGTATTTCCTGCTGCTGCTTTGGAAACCAAGTACCATCACTTCGTAATTCAAGCACCATATGGTGTCACTGAAAGGGGACAGTGGGATTTGGGTTTAGGGGCTTTTTCTGTGTGGCACATTTTAAAACGGGAAAGATATATTTAAATGGAATGTTTCAACCTACTGCTAGAAAGTTTATGTTTTAAATAACTGCTACATAGAGGTTAAAACATAATATTAAATATAAAGTAGATGATCTTAAGATCCTTTCCAACCTTAACTATTCTATGATTCTATGATTCTATGCTTCCTGATTCAATACTTCAGTTGCCCATCTCTTTCTGACCATGCGATCCAGCCCAAGCTTTATAAGAAGCTTTGCAGCCTCAGCTTTGTTAAGTGCTAGAGGCTCCGTGCTTCAATTTTCCAGCACTGCTCTATGTGGAATGGTGGCAAAGAATGTGAAACTGCATTTAAGCACTTGAAATGGACCCCTTGGTGTCCAGCACTTCCCACTGTTTGGCTCAGTCTCATTTCTTGACACCTTTGGTGGTCAAGCCAGAAAAGTCAACAGTCTGCAGTAATGAATGAATACTCCAGGACCCTTTCGTAATGGTACACTGATTGAGGTCCTGTTTGAGACGCCTTACCTCATTCCCCACACATTTTCTGACCCATTTTGTCTGCCTTTTCTCAGAGTGGTTTTGCCTGTTACATTGTGGGCTAATGTTCAAATCCCTTTGCAACACCTCTAATCCTATTAGTTATAAGAATGTGTGAATACTGATTGCACAACTTTAAAAAGGGAGAAACAGAAAAAACAGGCAGAGACAGAGGGAAAAAGCCAAAAGGCAGGACCTAGATGGATCTGCTAGACACTTCAGATGGATCTGCTAGCCACTTCAGCCTTTTGAGACTTGTCAGCACACTCAAGACTCCCATCTATCACAAGATGGGACACTAAACACGACAATTTGTA
Organism: Pezoporus flaviventris; assembly: GCF_033815535.1. Taxonomy (NCBI): domain Eukaryota; kingdom Metazoa; phylum Chordata; class Aves; order Psittaciformes; family Psittacidae; genus Pezoporus; species Pezoporus flaviventris. Next base: position 14,483,148 of record NW_026892550.1, on the reverse strand, counting down.
AGATCCCTATTTCCATTTTTTTGTCTGCCTCATCTGCCCTAGAGCTGCCACTATTATCGAAGGCAGCTTTGAGCCCTTTGCTCACAGCAGAACTTGCTGACCCTTGACTCCAGTTAACAGTTACATTTTCCCTCTTTCCCCTTTCATAATGAACATTTTAATGAAGGGGATGACAATATTACAGTGTGTCAAAGAAGCCATATGAAGTACAGGAAATGAATGAATGTTAGTGTAGGCATCTATAGGCCCTACGAGTCCTATTTCTTTCCTTCAAAGAAGCTTCACAAGTGTTATTAAGGAGCCCTCTCGCCCTCTCCCTCAGCTGAAGATACTGGAGCAGTTGCCTCCTGCTGTCCACTACCGAGTGAACTTTAATCACTTTTCCTATTTTGTTCACACTGGGGAAGGAGCCAGGCTTCAGTGAAAAGCCTGCAGTCACAGTCGATGTTAAAGAGCATGAAATTTATCTGACTTCCATAAAAGATGAGCTCTGCCCTTCCATTCCTGCTTTTGCTAAGCTGGCTGCTCCGGGGACAGCCATTCTCTCCTCCAAAAACAAATATTTGCTTTCAGTGTGGATGGATGCTGCTGCCTAGGAGCGCCTTTTCCCTTGCTTTTTAAAATGTAAACTTAGTTGTTTCCACCCACAAAGAAGACTTGTGGTCTTGGGAAAGAAATTTAACTTTATCATTTAGACATGCTGTTTTGCAAATGAAGGTTTTAAAAAATGCAAACAGTTCCTGTTTTACATGAGTAATAAGCTCTGGCTAATTGGTTACCATAGAAGCAAATTCACCAGAATTCTCAGAGAGTAAGAGAAAGGTTTACCTTTTTTCCCCTCTCCTTCCCTGCAGAAATGTCTTTTTCAGTGAAAACCTAACTCTTAGGATAAAATACAAAGTTTATTTTCTCACATACTGTACTTACCAGTTTGAGACACCATTTACCTGATGAAGATTAAAATAAACTGTATTATTAAATGTACTCAATTATTAATTTAAAAAATATTAACATTTGGGATTGGCTCTACACTCTTTGGAAATCTTGTTTCCATTATTTCTACAAAGCTTGCTTACCTTACAATGGTAAATCAATGACACATTTCTGTAGAACCTGGAAGGATAACTCTTACAATGTGTATCTTTTTTTAAGAGTCAATGCATTATAAATAAGCATTTTCAAAACGACTGTGTGACTTTAGAAATATGTGGTTTAGAAGTGGTACCACTTCCATGTCATTTCATTATTTACATATTTCAAATACAGTAGAGAAATGGAATCCAAAGCACCCAAAAACAACTCCGGAAGTAATTTATCCCCAAAACACTTGTGTATCAAAAACTGAAAAGCAGTAACAAAATTGTATGAATGGGCTTGATAATAATAAGATTGTGTTAAAAAGGAATGAAAAGTAGTCCTGATCCACTGCCCATCCGCTCTGCATGCCGTAACCCCATCTAATCCCCAATTGATACTGACAACTGCAATGACAAGGGTTAAATTGGAGCCCTAAGTGGGAGTAATGATAGACTGCCACTTCAGTACGTCAGCAATTTCCAGATTAAAATTAATACCTCACAAATGCTTTTCTGTAAAGCAGAGACTTATCAGAGGAAGAGAAGTGATTCTTTAATAGTAATGCCTCCCAAAAATGTGCCACAGAGGCAGGGATAAGCATCCAGTGCCCAGCAGAGGTTAGCTGTCCATCAGCAGGAACAAGATGAGCAGGGGAAAACTGTTCCTGCTGTACTTTTAGTTGTGACCACCTAGGGGCACTCAGCGTCTTAGAAATGTATCACAAATCTCAGATTTTGATCCAGCACCAAATTCCGGTGTAAAGCACAAAACATACTCTCTGTCAAGCACCCTGCCTTATATTCTACTTGAACTACAGTGGTGAGTATCGTTTATTGATACTTTATTACTGGCAGATAACCAACTGGCCAGCATTGTTCCTTCTCAATGCTTCTAAAGATCTTTTTTCTGATAAAGGCGTTAATATACCACAAAGGTTTTCAACCAATAGGCAAAAATATACAGAACATATCTTTTGAGAAAGTGATTTCACATTTAATTCTGGACTTCTTCCAAACTGCAAAGCAACTATAATCTGCATGGAAACCTATCTGGAGGGAATTCAATTAATTATAATTCACTACAGCTTTGAAAAGAACACAGCAAAAAATGGAAATGAATATAAAACTGAGAGAGCAGCACAAGGTCAAGAGAATTGCCATTTTTATTTCTTCACATACATTTTTCCCTTTCTACTTCATGTTTTATATGCACAAAATATAAACACAAACAGATCTTTATTCCAAAGTTTTGGGATTCTCTGAATTCTTTTTTAAAAAATTACTTGTTATAATTAGCCTTCCAAATTTTCCTCAAAAAAAACTTTAAATATGTTCATTGACAAAAACAGCAAAATCAAGTTTTAGATTAAAGCAAATGGTTCATTTAGGCTAAACTGCAGCAGCCTACTGGCCAATCCTATCTGATATTTTATGGTGAAGTTTTATAGCATGAAAATTCTGACTTTCTGCCACATTTTTTCTGTTCAAACAGGGTTCACTTAACAAGCAGAATTCAGACCTGCTGCTTTCCCTTGTGGCCAACTTCACTTGTTCAAAGTCTTTGAGAATCTTGGAGTACAGCAATAGCTCTTAAAGGAACTTTGGCCTGCAGCTGTTATTAACTAGCTTTGGACGTATGGACCTCCGTTGACAAGCACCTCATGTAGAGAGGTTAAAAAATTGCTACCATATGCTTTCAGATTTTTTAACCTACAATGTAGAGGCTAAAAAAAAAAAAAAAAAGGGAAACCCCCTTTCACTTCTTTAAAACTACAAATCAATTTACACATAAACCAAGACTTCTTTCTATCTTAGACTGCCTTACAGATATGAAACATGTATTTCATTTTTACAGTGGTGCTGTAGTGTTCCAAAGGCAGGAGCTGATTTCAATGAAAGGAACAACATAGGTATAAATATCTCAACAGGCTTTATTACTGGACACAAATTAAAAAACACCACACTCTTAAAACCAGCATTAAATTACAATAAAAATCTTGTACCATGCAAATGTTTGTGTTGCACAGAAAAGCATTCTCTCCTTAATGAAAGCTAAAGCTAGCACTGCTTATTACACCTTTCCTTTGGCCTTATGTGCGTATAAATTACATTAGTTTTCAATTATGTGATCTAGTTCAGACCTGAAGGAAGACCTGTATGCCTCTTCCTGAGCCTTTTTTTCCAGATAGATCAGCTGGTTTACTTACAGGTATTCTCTCTCTGCATAAGTACAGCCTTACTATGCAAGTAGTACTTTCCAGAGAACCTTACTCACTCAGCAAGTACTTGTACCAGTTCTTGTACTATGCATGCCACTTTTTGAAGTGAGGAAAAAAAAAAAAGCCACCAAAAAAAAAACCCAAACAAAATCAAAACAACACCAACCAGCCAAACAAAGAAACAAAAAAAAAACTACAAAAACCAACCAAACAAGCCAACAAACTCCAACTAAACCCCACAGTTGTTTACTGAACTCTTATTTCTCTTTTCTATAGATTCCCATGCCACTCTCTAAAAATACCTTAACAGTGTACAGTGAAGAGTTCAGCAAGCTTCAGTTCAGCATACCTCAGAGCTGAGTTCAGAGATTTCAGATTCTACAGCTACCTTACAGATTTCCTTCAGTACTGGAGGAATATCACTGAATATCAACAGAATTTTGTTTTTTAAGTTGAAGTTATCGGTGGGTTAAAATGCCTATCTGGACTGGTAGATGAAAAAAATGTTGCCATGTAATCTATCACTTTATGCAAGACAGTTTCCCCATTCACTTTGTAGCCAAATATTCTAAGCTGTAATCAACAATAAACCAGAAATATGTTAACAAATCCAAGCTACTATTCTAGAGGATAACAAGAAATGCCCAGGAGACAATTTCTCTACTCATAATGAGCTTTACCCTTTCTGTATTATATCCAGGCCACTTTTCCCAAAATCCAGGGATATTCCACATGTCAGATATGTTACTTTTCAGATAATGTGATTCGCATTAGGAATCCTATTAGAATTAGAATACTATTTGAGTTACCAAGAGTTATATACAGAAAAATGAGCACAAATACAGCATGTTTGTCCAACCCAAGCAAACTGCAGATCTAGAAGAAATGCAGCCACTAAAGGCCACTCAAGTTTCTTTTGTGTACTTAGAGAATCCCATTATTAAGTTGCCTGAGCACTATATATATTTAAGAATTTTATGAAAAAATAACTATAAACATCTATCCTGCAAAGTACATGAATACAATACAATAATTTTATTTTAAGATGGTGAAAAAAGGGATCGATGCCAAGGGACTAGTAGTGGGAGTCACACCATGTGTCTTTACCAAGCCGAAAATCAGAAAGCTAGTCTACAGAAAAGTGAAGGCCCTTTTAGTAGAAAGGTAGCTTTGTTTCTATCTCCTTATTTGAAAATACAAGAAGTTTTGAAAGTAATATTGGACACAGCACTTTAATTTCAAGAAGGTCAAGGTAGAAATCCACACAGACTCACTCTGGCACACAGCCTAGCCAAGGTCAAGAAAAAGGTCCTTGTTGGTCATGTGGTGAACTGATGTCTCCCAAATGCCAGGATAGTTCCCTAAGTATTTGGACATTAAGATATGGCACACTCTAACGATGCTGGTTTATCCAGGATTTTTCTTAGTAGAAACAAACCAGCAATCTGCACTCCTCTAACCAAACTACAGATGTCTCCTGAACTCTACAAACTGCTCTAAAATATGACAGGACAGCCTGTATTAGAAACCCCCTGACCCCTCAAAGCTAGATGCCTTTTCAACTACTACAGTCTTACTCCCACTTCCTGTAAGACATTTAATTGAGAAATTTTAAATTACAACCAACTCGATGTATCTTTATGTTAAACACAAACATGACATACCCATTTCCCAAAAGGCAGATGGGATTATCACTCTGTAGCATCTGATACCATTTTACCACTCAGACCTGCTCTTTAGTCACCAATACATCCAAATTTTTCATTTAAATTAATAGCTGGATCAATGGTTATTGCTTGAACTTCCAAATCTGCTTATCACTTTGGGCTCAAGAACATTCTTTTTCTAAAAGTGAATTCTACCCATACAATAATATAAGAAAGACTTAGAAAATAAAATGCTCTTGAGTGTCCACATCAACATTTACCTGAAGCTGGCCAAAAGGACTTCTTGATAAAGAGAACCTGTTATGTTGCAGCATTTGTCAAATCATGGAAACATTTCTTTTTGATGAAAAATTGCACTAAAACATGGAGATGAAGTGGTGTATTTGGTTACTTTCGTATGCTCGTTTAGTTGTGAGGCTTTTACCACACAGACACCCCTGAAGGGAACGATCCCCATTTTCCACTAACTGCTCAAAGACAATGCAGGGGGTTCATGGAAGTGTTCCATTCCTATGAACCCAACATTCCCTTACAGCCTCAGTCAAGGGAGCTCTGGGATGCCTCGCTGGAGTCCTCTCTGCCTGTAGCTACCCCAGCCACTCTGGCATAGCACAGGAAAGATATGAGGAGTGCAGCAGCTGCAAGAACCTCTGCTATCCTGCAAAGGGTCAAACACAACAGCTCAAACGTTTTAGTTTAGAAAAATGTTCAGCATGGACATTTCAAGAGTAATTTAAAAACCTTTACCTTAAGTTTTATCTTTGAGAAAAACAAAAATTCTTTCAAAAGTACAAGATACAAGAAGATTCATGAGGGTAAATGTAGGAAAGTGAACTTTTACTTGCTGGTACTTTCACAATATCCACTACATAATACTCTCTAACAACCTCTTCCTCTTATTTTGGTTCTAGGTATCATCAGGAGATTTAAAAATTAAAAACATATAATCAAGAAAGAAAAAAATATCTTTTAATTAAAATATTAAAAGTATCTCAAATGTGTAGGCTATTAACATTAAATACAGAGGTACTTTACAAACATTTCAATAAATCTCATGTCATTTTCCAAAAGCAGTAACAATCAACTACAGCAACCAATTGATTCGTCTACCCTCTTATACTGACAAATGCAGGCTACATTATCAGTAAAACCAGGATAGATATTCTGATTGCCATTTCTCCCCATATACTATGAGGATTTAGCCAATAGTGTAAGTTATATCTCTTTACTTTTCTTAAAACACTTCCTTGACACTGGAAGTTTACTTCTTTTGGAATAGGGACCTTTGTTTTAACAAAAGTAAAAAATAAAATAAATTCTTTTTATACTGTCTGAGTATGATTCTCTACAGGACACTATTGAGTGACTCACAATTACTCCAGTGTAAAAAGTTGTCATTATTACAGTAAGTCCTTTGCAATTTCTTCATTATAAGTAATCTAAGGCTTTTAATTAAGCTTGGTAAAAGTAGGCCACAACTCTTTACTTAAAATACAAATCATTTTGTCACTGGTAATGAAAGTGGGAGAGCCACAGAAGGGCAAAACAACATCTTGACTATTTTCATATTATTATATTTCAACTAAACATAGGTTTTAACTCTATAATGGAAGTTTCAATGACAAAAGAATTCTAGGACTTAAACATACTTGCAGACACGAAACAGCATTTAATAATTTCACTGTATATCAAATATAAGATATAATAAGCAAATAGTTGGCTTCTTTGGAAGAACAGGCCTTTTCATTGTAATGTGAAATATGACACATTTCATATATATCACGATAAAACATATATCTGATTAGTAATAGAGCTTAATATAGGAAAAACTTGTGATTTAGGAGAAACACGTGTTTTATCTGAAGTTAATAAAGACACCATGGGCTAGATAGAACTCTGTTTTCATCAGTTAAAGCCACAATAAGTTGAAATTCAACTACTATAAATTTAATAAATTTACTGACTCCATTCCATTACTTAAAAATATGGTATTATTTAAAAAAGCAAACATGCTCTATTTATGAAGTTATTTTGGCTGTATTACTCTCAATCTGTTTCAGGGGCCCAATTCACCAATTCCTGGAAAGCATCAGAGACTTGACGAATAAAGAGTTAATGAACAAAATCTTCTCAGACCAAAAGTACTGTCAACATATAACAATTTGTTTAAATTTCTAGATTTCCATTCATGCTCTGAAGTGCTAGTACCATCTCTAAGGAACATATGAAAAATAGTTTAATTCTTTAACACATGCATGATTTAACATCAGTATAAATTTGCCACCATAAACAGTTCTTGAAAATATGAGAAAATTCAGTTCTTTAAAGAGCCGTCATTCTTTAACGGATTATTCTCCATTGATTCCCAGGTGTAGCTTTAAATCAGGTCAAATCCCACAGCAGCATACCTCCATCACTGCAGGATCCTAATTCCAACTCATGCAGCTAACCACCATGCAGGCTTAGCCTATTTACCCAAATGTCAATAGCACTGGACAGAGCCACAGAACTAAGCAAAGACTGAAAATCTGCTATTCAACAATCATGTCTTCACTGTCACTTGCACAAGTATTATGTTACATGTCACAGATATTATAACAATCTTGCAAATACACTTTATAGGTAACCAGCAGCTTTTTAGCGTAAATGCAGCCTAATTTCCTGTTTCAACAAGCAATAGAAAGTTATTTCACAGAGAGGTGATGAGTAAAGATCATCAAGAAAATTTACAAAGGTTTTTTTTCCAATAATTATTGTTTTCCTATGTATAATTCTTTTGTTGCTTATTACATATTAGCAATCAACTTTTCAGGGATCCTGGCATGAAAGCTCTTTGGAGATTTCAGCAGTAATGCAAGGCATAATTATGTCTCGTATCTGCACAATGTTAAACTAATTGCCCTCACATTTCAAACCTGCTATCAGAAGCCATGTGATGGCTAAAACTGAGCTCTGCCCTGTGACCAGAGCGCTATCCCAAGAGGTTGGTAACAGTGTGCATACATGTTATTCCTTGAGACTTGCTTTCATAGCTCCATACTGAAGCATGTTGACTATTTATGAGAGAGAAGGAAAAAGCAAGCAACAACCAGTCATGCTAACACCTTCAACAACTGTCAGGGATATTCGGCTTCATAATAAAAGAAGTCTAATTTTTACATTAGAGTTATTTCTAGAGAAAAATAACAGAATTTTTAGACAATTCATCATCCCAAAGTCATCACAGAAATACAAATGACAAACATGCACAAAGAAAAAAAATGAAATTCCAAATTCTGACTATCCTTTAACGTGTTCCTTTGACAGGCTTAAGTTTTGATGGGATACCAACAGCAAAACACTGAAAATAATTTCTGCTGGATTCTGATAAGTGGTCTGTCATGCATCTGAAAAGCAAAGCAATCATGAGCTTTGAAATGAGAGCAGATTTGTGTCATACACGCCATGAGGGCATGTGTAACTTCTACAAATACAGCAAAACAAGATAGGAAAATACACCAAGGAGAATTTCAGACCACTTCCTAACAATTTTTGCCTGTGGCAGATTTGATATATTGCCTTACTGAATCACAAGATGCTTCTCAGTTAAATCATGTGTTTTTCTTTCCACAACAGAAAAAAGGTTTAATCTATTTATAAACTTGACTTTTGAAATCTTTGGAAAAAATTACACAACTTGAAACAAATGGAAAGCTAAATTATAAACTGAAAATTAGTATTTCTTATTTCTGTATTTAGCATGTCTCTTTCCAACAAAGATAATAAAAAGTCACAAACATTCCTTTAGATTAACTTAATTGTAATGTTTTCATATGCAGGGACTTAGAAACAAACTACAATCATTACCGAAGTTTCAGATACACCTTTATCTGTCTCCTCCCTTATAATCCTGTAAGTTTCCCACATATGTCAACTGACAAGTATTTTTGCTAAAACCTTTTCAACTTAAAATTTAGTCCGGACCAGAGCAGTAGCAGCCAGCCTAGCAAGACTGACCTAAAGAATTCAATTTGTAGGAAGTTAAGTACAGTTTAAAATGCTAGACATTAGGGGAAAGAAAACACCTTCAAAGTTAGCTTTGAGGTTTGACAGATTCCAGCAACAGCATGTAAGCATTTATAGAGAAGAAAAATTTTTGAAATTTTAAATAAGTTTCCAAACTTTAATATCAAACTCTTTAAATATTTGCAATCTAGCAATTTATAGAATGCTTCAGCAACTGATCTCTCAGCTGAATCCTTATTTATTTAAAGTTAGTTTCATTAATATTGCAATGATGTACGATTAAAAAAACTCCATGGAAATATATTCTAGATAATTGTGATATGCTTCTCTACATCACAGATTTAGGAAATATTAAAATACACTCTGTAACTCTAATCTATTTTAAAGATCACTGTAACACCAAGAAACATTGGAGGTTTTGAAACTGTAGTTTAGGGTAGAAGAAACTCCATTCAAGAATTTAATTCTTGAGCCTCTGAAATATAACATGGTAAGAGTCTCAAGAGAATTTTTCATCATACAATTTTCTCCTTGATTTCTAGACATGAGGTACTGTTTACTGAACAATAACCTAAAACCCAAACAAACAACCCAAACCTCTACTGCATGTAAAGCCACTGATAATTGTCCCTGTTACTTGCACAGGACACATATTTGGTTGAATTATTATCATGTCTTGTGGCAGTATATAGATATGCTTAACATTGACTGAATTCTTTTACTCAATTTCATAAAAACTGACTCACAGAGAGAAAATAAGAATCTAGACTGCATACACTTATTTCAAACCAACTTGAGATAGTCCACCAGCTCTAACAATTAAGACAACACAGAAGAAATCAGAAGTGAACATTTTTTTCCAAAGTTTTCAGCGTTTTGGTAACTTGTGTAAAGTCTCAAATATAGGAGATCCCCTCCCTCTCAAACACCAGCTATAAAAAGGGCTGGCGAAAAAAACCTGGAAGTAAAATCAGACGACTCAAGCGAACTCTCTCTTTTTGGCATGTATTGTTAATGAAATCCTGTGTCTACAATGCAAAATTTAGCAGCAGATTTGTCCCCCAACCTTCAGATTTAGTAGTTCTACTGGTTAAAGTGACTTCTACCTGGGAAATGATCTTGAATGGAAAACATCTGCACTGCCAGCCACCACAAAACTCCTGAAAGCACTGCGTATCTAAATCAGAATCATACAGGCTCTCAGTGTTGAACTGCAACCAAGCCATGCCTGAATCTGGCACCCTTAAATGGCAGAGAGATTAGACAATTATTGACCAGCTTGGAGAGTCTGAGAAAAACACTGAACAAAGCATAATTACGTGTCAACACGCAACCATAGTTAAACTGCCTACACAAGCAATCGGCAGGGACCTTACACATCTTATTTGTATCAACCATAAAATAGAGACCTGTCCAAACCTGAGCTCTTACAAGATGCTGAGATATTACTAGTAACCTACAGAAGTTACTCAAAGCACCAAGACATGAGATGACTGCCATTGTCCCAATGAACCTTTGGGAAACAATCCAACTCCAGTATTTTTATGAGGATTTAATCAAAGTAATTCAGCAAAATGCCATTTCAGCAGGGCTTTAGGGCTCTGTTGACATTTTCTCCAGGAGCCCAAACATTACTAGTATAGTAATTAGTAGTATATTACCAAGTACACCTCATTTCAATATTTTTCTATTGAAGCCTAGATTACATCTCCTGGAAGAGCCTGACTGAAAGTAAATTCAAATTTCCTGTTTTCATTTAAAGGAACCTAAAAGGGAAGCACTGGGGAAAAAAAACCCTCACAAACAAAATATGTCTGAGGGAGAAAGGCATAGACTTATCCTGGAAGGGCTGCTGAGAGTCTGCTGTGGACCACAAAACACAGAGAGGAAGGAGTCTTTCAGTAGGGCTGTGGTTTTTAAGCTCCCAGGGAACTTCTCCGTCAAGAGACAGAAAATGCTAGGAATATGGATACCAGGTCCTCAGAAATAACAGCTCTTTGGAGGTTGCTTACAAGCCCTCAGCACTCTCTTCAAAAGCTTGAAGATCTTACGAGTGAAGAAAGTCTCACAAAATTCACGTTGTTTCCTAAAACAAGCCACAATTTCAGATTTCACCATGCTGTTGAGGTTTCCCTCCTCCCTTTCCCAAGAGTGAATGAGGAGGAAAGGAAAATGGGGAAAACCATAGAAGTCCCCTTGCAAAACTTTCCATGGAAATCATTTCAGTGTAGCTGTCAGAATGGCTCTCCGAGCTGTCAGAATGCCTCCTCATATATCAAAGTGGGAATGAAAGGAGGTAGCAAGGAAATCTGTAACAAATTCCTACTGAGTCAAACTATAAATTTCCATACTAAACGACACAACATTTTTAGTATTATTTTCCCTATTACAAAGAATTGTCCCTATCCCTAAAAATAACTTTAAGACTTTTAAAGTCCTTTCCTGGGCATTATTAACAGTCTTCACAGTTGTTCTCCAAAAATAATAACCCACATGGATTTATTTTACCATGTAAAAGTGAAGTTTTTAATTCAGGAAGAGAATACTCATCAGATCCTACTTGAACTTAAATAAAACTAAAACTTTCATGCCAGTGCAGAATGGAAATGAGGGTTAATTTCCCCATGGAAAATACTTAACATACATAAAATAGTTAATGGAAACAGAACTGCACTAATGTATTTTACATTATTAATACACATACAAATGTTATTACTTCACACTTACATTGTGCCCCTTATCTGATAATCTTCAAATGTGTTTAAAATATTAATGATTGCATCCTCACAGAAGTTCTACTATGTTGGAAGTGTTTTCCTGTTGATTTTATTTCCCTCATGTGAACTCTCTGGGAACACATTGCTGTGTTGTATCTGTCTGGACAGTGCATATCAATACCCCAGAGAAACAAACCGTCACTGGCAAATTCACAATAATTAATATGCTACCCTGGAACACTGCAATTGTGCACTGGGTATGCACCCAGAAATTATTTATATGCCACAGTAATTATAAAACCATACCATATTCCTTTTTGTATCTATTTCTAACCATTTATAACCCTAAACCAAAGTTGTTTCTGCCATGTTACACAACACACAAAACCTGCTGTATAAAAGAATATGGCCACTATTTCAGAGAATTTACTGGTGAATTTAAAGCAAAGAGTTGGCAAGAGAAGGAAGACAAAATATAATGTGATTATGAAGCTGCAGACAAGCGGTATTTATAACTAAAGCTGTTAAGTCACTGGCAAGTTCTCTTCTGCCCCTCTTACAAAGATCAGTTATGTGTGAAAGCCACTTCACTTGTCCCGAATGGCTGACTAACAAAGGGGACCATGAAGAGGGCAATACAGGCTATTCTTTTTGACAAAAAACTAAATGCTTTGGGATTCCATAAATTGTTTAAGTATATAAAGCCTATTTATGAGCATCATATAGACTGGAGAAGGGTTTTAAATATTAAAAGCATGAGAGTTTCCCTACATATAAATAAGGCTTTTTTTTATAAATTATTATTACATTTAAAAATTACATTATTCCTCAGAGGATATCTATATAGGTAGAAGACACTGGAAAAGTTTAAATTGATGAACACAAAATAATACTTCTAGAAGTATTGTTTAACCGTAGAAGTTAAAATACCAGATGAAGCAGGATTCATGCTTTTCTTAGACTGAAGATGATTTTGGATGTATATACTGGCGAACTCTGTTTCTTCTTTACCATCAGTAACTTATGTGCTTTGAGATCTAAATAAATAAAAATCCACTTTTAAGGTGCTATTTGTGGATCTTTTCTACAGGTTAAGGCAGAATTCCCATCTCACTAGAGAACCTGTGAAATATTTCATGGATTACTTACAAGAATAGATTTCCAAGTAGTTGTAAAGATCTTAGGCCTTCAGCTACCTGAGAAGAAAAGTCACATCTCATTTTATTTTGTATTTGATGCTATTTTGTAGAATATGTTTACGTATTTATCTCTACCAATGCATATGCCGAAGAAGACAAACAGCTGTCCAAAAATGTCAGTCTCTAGGAGGTTATCTTACATCTGGCTTTCACTGCACTTCTTGGAAACTGGACATAAATGATTTCAAGCAGTGCTTGAAAGGCTTTCGTAGAGCAGCAGCTCTGGTAAGGCTTTGTAACCTAAGCCTTCATCCTTCACTTCCGAAGTCAGAATATTCATCATCTGAATCCGGATGCCCAAAACTAGAAGGCTAAGAATCTTTGAATTATAATAGGTTTGCACTACCACAGTTACCGTTGAGTACTGCTTCAAAGCAATAGTGCCTTCAAAGGACAGGAAATAGTATTATGCCAAGTATTCAAAGTCAGCATTTCATTGCCAATCCCTAGAAGCTACAGTGGAATTATTTCTCTGGTTCAGGAAACTTACATGGCTTATGCACATATGTGAATTAACTGGAGTAGTGCTCATGATGTTATTCAGTTTTGCAAATGGGCACATGAGCATTTATTAGAAATAACGAATAACTATCTCATTAGTTAACAATTATATAAACAAATTCTAAAGAGAAAATTCTTAATACTTTCTAATGCCTGGGTTATCTATTGTCTTTCTGCTTCCATATCAATTACTGCAATGAATGAAAGAAACCTGCACTTTTGATTTTAAACCTCACTGCATCAATTCCACTAGTACATATTTTGACAGATTTTAACCAGATTATGTTCTTTTCACTATAAGCTTCCTCAGTTTCTAAGACACAAAGGCATTTCACTTCTCAAACCATCATCATTCCACAAGATTCCAAAGACCCTTCCTTGCTGAGGCACTGAATACGTAATAAGTGGGAGCTAATGTAGGGAACAGCACTGATGTAAGCTCAAGAGGAGGCAACACTTGTCATAAATTGACCAAGTGGTCACTTGTTGACCACACAAGTAGACCCATGATCAACTACATCACTTAATCAAATACGTTACTTAACAATAATGCAGATGCGTTAGTAGGTTTATATTCAGCATGCCATAGCAAATGTATACACTTACAATAGTTTTAAGATATCTTGCTCCTCATGAGAACACACTTGAAAACTCACGATTGCTACTTTTTTGCTTTCTATTTCAAGTCTGCCCAAATTGTGATTAAAAATTATTAAATCAAATTAATATTTCCTTGCTGATTCAGTATTCAGCCCTAAGTACATTTGTTCCAATTTACTCCAAACCTTGCTCTTGGCTTCAGGTATTACATAATAAACAATATATGTAATCAATAAAACTGCTTACCTATAAACACAGTTGCATAGAGGGGAATTAGCAAAGCCTCTGCAACTGTGCACAAATTGAATTTTCACAGTATCACAGTATCACAGTACGCTAGAGATTGGAAGGGACCTCAAAAGATCATCTAGTCCAATCCCCCTGCCGGAGCAGGAACACCTAGATAATGTTACACAGGAATGTGTCCAGGCGGGACTTGAATGTCTCCAGGGAAGGAGACTCCACAACCTCCCTGGGCAGCCTGTTCCAGTGTTCTGTCACCCTCACCGAGAAGAAGTTTCTTCTCAAGTTTAAGTGGAACCTCTTGTGTTCCAGTTTGTACCCATTACCCCTTGTCCTATCATTGTTTGCCACTGAGTAGAGCCTGGCTCCATCCTCGTGTCACTCCCCCTTTATATATTTATAGACACTAATAAGGTCACCCCTCAGTCTCCTCTTCTCTAGAGACCCAGCTCCCTCAGCCTTTCCTCATAAGGGAGATGCTCCACTCCCTTAATCATCTTTGTTGCCCTGAGCTGGACTCTCTCCAGCAGGTCTCTGTACTTCTTGATCTGAGGGGCCCAGAACTGGACACAATATTCCAGATGCAGTCTCATCAGGGCAGAGTAGAGGGAAGGAGGACCTCTCTCAACCTACTAACCACCCCCCTTCTAATACACCCCAGGATGCCATTGGCCTTCTTGGCCGCAAGGGCACAGTGTTGGCTCATGGTCATCCTGTCATCCACTAGGACCCCCAGGTCCCTCTCCCCTACACTGCTCTCTAACAGGTCGTTCCCCAACCTATACTGGAACCTGGGGTTGTTCCTGCCCAGATGCAGGACTCTACACTTTCCCTTGTTATATTTCATCAAGTTATTCCCTGCCCAACTCTCCAGCCTGTCCAGGTCTCGCTGGATGGCAGCACAGCCTTCTGGCGTGTCAGCCACTCCTCCCAGCTTAGTGTCATAATTTTGTAGGAATAAAGGAAAACTTTC
The DNA here is from genome assembly GCF_033815535.1 of Pezoporus flaviventris. Lineage (NCBI taxonomy): Eukaryota > Metazoa > Chordata > Aves > Psittaciformes > Psittacidae > Pezoporus > Pezoporus flaviventris. Next base: position 14,467,948 of record NW_026892550.1, on the reverse strand, counting down.
TATAAAATCTTCTGTGGAAGAAGACTTAAAGAATCCTCTCAAAGAGTTAAAACACAGGCTCTAAAGTCAGATATTTTCTTTTTGTATACAGAGAATACTTTGACAATATTTGTAAGTTATTTAATTCACAAAACTTTGTACTTTAAGCAACTAAGATGCTTTAGCATTTGAAGCTTCAGTAGTGTGGTGAAAAGTGGACAAGAAATACGTACATAATGCTTTCTTCATTATACAGCTTGTCAATGTTATCCTGAAGATTTACAAACCAAAGTTATAACAAATGCAGAATCTGTATATTCTGATGATACTGAAAAATACTGCTTTAAAAAGGAGCAACACAGACAAGGATGTGACCATATGGGTTTCTGGCAATCATCTACACAAAGAGAAGAGTTTTGGAAATACTAATGACCTAAGTGCCTTGGGAGGTGTACACAGAAAATAGTTCTGGCATAACATGAATATATTTCACCCTAGAATTTGTTAATTTAGATTAGCTTGAGCAAGGAGAAGTCCTCACTTGTTACTGAAATAAGTTAGATGAACTAACACACATTCTCAACTGCTGTTTATTATTTTAGCTTATAAAATATGGAGTAATTCGGGCAGGAAAAGCTGTTCAGGTGTCTCTGGTCCAACTCGCTGCTCTAATCAGATCAGGTAGCTCAGGACCACACCCAGCTGGCTCTTGAAGACTTCCAAGGAAAGTGATCCTACAGTCAGTCTACAGACCTGGTCCATCCTTCATCATGAATTTTCGCCCACTAACATAGAATGAGAATTGCATATATTGAACGTCCCTATTACCTCTTGTTCTATTGCTGTGCACCTCTGAGAGGAGCATGGCTCCACCTCCTCTGCATCATCTGATCAGTCTGCATTGTCTGTTGATGCAGACAGGAATAAGGTCTGCCTTCACCTGCTCCAGTCTAGGCTAAGTAGACCCACTTCCCTCTGCCTCATGTGCTCCAGCTCCCAGCCACTGCAGTGTGATCTTTTTGTAGAGAGGAGCCCAAAACTGTACACATTTTTTTGATTATTTGAGAATACACATTTGAAAGACTGCTGACTGAAGTACAGGTTTAAAACATACCCTACAAGGAAGACAGCATTAGTAAACTACAAAATTACTGAAAATCTGTATAATTTTTTTCGGACTGCATTATAATTCAGTATTTCAAAGACTCAAAATTAATCTAAAACAAAGTATTGATTAGAATCTCTGAATAAATTCTGATAGATGTTCATAAAGTATACAGCTCCAAACAATGCCATGGATAGTAACATGCCAATAGAATTTAAATATATCCTAATTATGCATCTTTTAGGCACCAGATATGTAAGACATTAAGACTACCATTCCACAAGATATTATGAATGCCAAACAGAATCTCTATGGAGATTACTTCAAAGGCCGTTTTCCTGCATCCATAAAATCAAGTTTAAATTATATTCTGCATTGGCCTTTTCTATGTGGTACTGTTACCCAGAACAACCAAATTCAATTACAGATCTATGAGCAATTGTCTTCCATTATTTATGAGAGGGGAAAAACATTCTGTTTAAACAGATTTTCATTTTTCTTTTGCTATCACAATATTAACACTGATAGACATTAAAGTTTAGCTGAAAAGGACCGACAGAGCATTTCTATGCACTTTTCTCACCTGCCAACTGACATTGGACATGATCTTTAAACCTGATACATATAAAACTGCCCTTGATGCAACTTGTTATTTTGTCTATGAACAAAAATTGCAGAATCAGGTCTATTTTTAATTTCTGGTTTTTTTTCTTTTTTTCTTTTTTCCAATTCTTTCTATAAACACATGACTGTGATGAATTGACTTTTTAAGTGAATAGTGAAAGCAACACAACTGAGCTGTCTCTTCCTTGAAAGTCAGCTTACATATTACCAGAAAATAAATTACAACTTTTTAAATTACAAATTACTATAATCTCATTAAAATAAGAACAAAGTAATGACCAAGCCTCATTATTTGTATATTTAGGGATTTATTTTTAAACTGTGTCCTGCAACTATTTCTCATCACTGCTCAATTTAAATGGAAGCAAATTTTCAGAACCCCATATGGTCATGAAACAAGATGAAAAACCTGAAAGAACTGGTGGTACTAGCAAGGCCTTTCAGTACATTTCCACTTTTCTTTAGGGTTCCCCTGAAGAAAATCAAGACTGATCTCTCACAACATTATGAAAATCTATGCTAGGAATAAATTACTGAGATTTTTTTCGATGCAACCATTATCATTGTTTGTGGCTAGTGGGAGGAACAAGAACACTTGTCTTGGGCTCCTGAACCCTGAACCAGTCACCCCAAGGCCCTGAAGTCCTTCTTGAGTACCCTCAGGTTTCTTGAAGACATTTGCTCATTGCTCACCTGGAAGACTGATAAAGGATAGTAGTCGCAGGGGCGTACTAGACGGGTAAGTTTTCTGGTGATGCCCTTTACCCTGGCCCCAGGGAGGCAGAAGACTTCCCTGTGAGCCTGCTCAGGCCAACATATGGGACCCTCTGTTCTCCTTAGGGAGGAACAGAGTTTCAGTTTCAGTCACAGAAATAAATTGTTTTCAGCAATACTTGCGTGACTGGATTTGTGTGGGTATAACAGGACATGACTTGCCAAACTTCTATTACAAAAAAGGATGATAAAAGAAGATTTACTAAATCTCTTTTGAAACCTAATTTAAATTTTCTAATCCCTATGTTTTTGGAAACTGATCTAAAAAATAAAAGCACAAGCACAAAATATTCCTCCTTTTCCACTCCCTCATTTTCCTTTAAAACTAACAGAGGAGATTGTTTTTCCAGTCACTGAGCAATTTGCAGCAAGTCATGTTGACTACCTCTTCCTTTTTTTTCCCCCAGAATAAAGTTACTATTTTGTAGAATGATATTTGCTAGTGCACTCAGCTTAGTAAATCTTAATATATAAGTATTTCTTTTACAAGGTGATTTTTTAGTCTTTCCAGTGACTGCTTTCAGTGCATATTTTAAGATTTGCAAAAATTTTATTTTCTGAAATCTAATAAGCTTCTGATGTTTGTATTCTCCTAGCCAATTCCTTGAAATGCCAATTTCGAGCTACTAGATCCACATTTTCCTATTCTCTCATTCTCAGGTTTTAGTAGTATGCAGATCTAAAAAGTGACTTTAAGTTGCTGTAGATCATCTAACCAAGTTTATGTTCAAATCAATCTGTCAGTGGGCAACACTGATTGATTTGTGGAATACAGCCTCTAAGTATTCTTTCAATTATTAAGCTATTCATTTTGACACAGGTGGGCTACTTTTGGGTCAACATTTCAGGTAATCTCATTTGGTGTCATTTTAAGGGCTTCCCACTCAAGATGCAACTGCCTGCTCAGTATATTCTTCCATGTTCTCTCAAATGTTTGTAGCTCTCATTCTATCCAGTGTCATTCTCAGGGTCAATTTTTTCACTCTAATACAACTGTCTGTGACATCTTACTGATACTTCCCATTACCGTCTACATATGAACTGCTACTCTACTCACACGTGCCAAAACCCACATGAACTTTCCAGAATCTTCACAGTATCACAGTATCACAGTATGCTAGAGATTGGAAGGGACCTCAAAAGATCATCTAGTCCAATCCCCCTGCCGGAGCAGGAACACCTAGATAATGTTACACAGGAATGTGTCCAGGCGGGTTTTGAATGTCTCCAGGGAAGGAGACTCCACAACCTCCCTGGGCAGCCTGTTCCAGTGTTCCGTCACCCTCACTGAGAAGAAGTTTCTTCTCAAGTTTAAGTGGAACCTCTTGTGTTCCAGTTTGTACCCATTCCCCCTTGTCCTATCATTGTTTGCCACTGAGTAGAGCCTGGCTCCATCCTCGTGACACTCCCCCTTTATATATTTATATGCACTAATAAGGTCACCCCTCAGTCTCCTCTAAACTATAGAGACCCAGCTCCCTCAGCCTTTCCTCATAAGGGAGATGCTCCACTCCCTTAATCATCTTTGTTGCCCTGCGCTGGACTCTCTCCAGCAGGTCCCTGTCCTTCTTGATCTGAGGGGCCCAGAACTGGACACAATATTCCAGATGCAGTCTCACCAGGGCAGAGTAGAGGGAAGGAGGACCTCTCTCGACCTACTAACCACCCCCCTTCTAATACACCCCAGGATGCCATTGGCCTTCTTGGCCACAAGGGCACAGTGTTGGCTCATGGTCATCCTGTCGTCCACTAGGACCCCCAGGTCCCTCTCCCCTACACTGCTCTCTAACAGGTCGTTTCCCAACCTATACTGGAACCTGGGGTTGTTCCTGCCCAGATGCAGGACTCTACACTTTCCCTTGTTATATTTCATCAAGTTATTCCCTGCCCAACTCTCCAGCCTGTCCAGGTCTCGCTGGATGGCAGCACAGCCTTCTGGCGTGTCAGCCACTCCTCCCAGCTTAGTGTCATCAGCAAACTTGCTGATGGTACACTCAATTCCCTCATCTAAATCGTTGATGAATATATTAAATAATACCGGTCCCAGTACTGACCCTTGAGGCACTCCACTAGTTACAGGCCTCCAACTAGACTCTGCCCCATAGACTACAACTCTCTGGCTTCTCTCCTTCAGCCAGTTCACAGTCCACCTCACTACCTGATCATCCAGACCACACTTCCTCAATTTAGCTGTGAGGATGCTGTGGGAGACTGTGTCAAATGCTTTGCTGAAGTCAAGGTAGACCACATCCACCGCTCTGCCATCATCCATCCACCGTGTTATTTCCTCATAAAAGGCTAAGAGATTGGTCAAACATGATTTCCCCTTGGTGAAGCCATGCTGACTGCCCCTCATAACCCTCTTATCCTTGATATGCCTTAAAATGGCACCAAGGATAAGGTGTTCCATCACTTTCCCAGGGATGGAGGTGAGGCTGACCGGTCTATAGTTACCCAGGTCCTCCTTCTTGCCCTTTTTGAAGACCGGAGTGACATTTGCTTTCCTCCAGTCCTCAGGCACCTCTCCCGTTTCCCAAGACTTGGTAAAGATGATGGAGAGTGGTCTAGCAATGACTTCCGCCAGTTCCCTCAGCACCCGCGGGTGCATCCCATCTGGACCCATGGATTTATGGATGTCCAGATTGCTCAACTGGTCTCTAACCCATTCCTCATTGACTAAGGCAAACCGCTCCGTTGACCTGACTTCATCTAAGGTCTCAGGAGTACAGGGCTCTTCGGGACTGCCTGCAGCAGAGTAGACAGAGACAAAGAAGGCATTCAGTAACTCTGCCATCTCTGTATCTTCTGTCACCAGGGCACCCATCCCCTTCATCAGTGGGCCTACATTGCCTCTGGTGTTAGTTTTGTCTGCCATGTATTTGAAAAAGCTCTTTTTGCTGTCCTTGACCCTTCTCGCAAGGTTTAATTCTAAGGAGGCCTTAGTCCTCCTAGCTGCCTTCCTACATCCTCTAGCAGCAGCCTTATATTCCTCCCAAGTGGCCAGCCCCTCCTTCCATGACCTGTAAACTCTCCTCTTCCACTTGAGCATACCCAGCAATTCCCTATTTAGCCACGCAGGTCTCCTGGCCCTCTTCCTCGACTTCCTACGTGTCGGGATGCTCCGATCTTGAGCTCGGAAAAAGCAGTCCTTGAATGCCCACCAACTATCTTGGGCCCCTTTACCTTCAAGCAGCCTTGCCCATGGGATTTCCCCTAGCAATTGCTTGAAAAGGCCAAAGTTTGCCCTGCTAAAGTCCCGGGTTGCAATTCTACTTGCTATTCTACTAGTCCTACCACACAAGATCCTGAACTCCACCATCTCGTGGTTGCTGCAACCAAGGCAGCCCTCAACCCTTACTGCTTCAACCAGATCCTCCTTGTTAGCGAGGATGAGATCCAGCAGCGCTCCTCTCCTGGTCCATCCACCATTTGCAGGATGAAGTTATCATCCATACACTGGAGGAACCTCCTGGACTGTGGCTGGGTTGCAGAGTGGTCCTTCCAGCAAACATCAGGGAAGTTAAAATCCCCCACGATGACCACGGCCTGTGACTGTGAGGCCGCTCTCAGCTGCCTGTAGAAGGCCTCGTCAACTTCCTCACCCTGATCTGTTGGTCTGTAACAGACACCCACAACAGTATCGCCCCTGCCAGCCTGCCCCTTAATTCTCACCCACAGACTCTCAACTCGCTCGTCATCTGTCCCTGGACAGAACTCGGTGCATTGTAGTTCCTCCCGCACATAAAGAGCAACCCCACCACCCTTCCTGGCTGGCCTGTCTTTCCTGAAAAGGACATAGCCCTCCATGACTATATTCCAGTCATGTGAGCTGTACCACCACGTCTCTGTAATTGCACCAGATCATAGTCTCCTGACTTAACACAGGTTTCCAACTCCTCCTGCTTATTTCCCATGCTGCGCGCATTGGTGTACAGACATTCCAGGGAGCGAGCTGAGCACACCGATTTCACCCTAGGATTATAGGAGGCCTCCCAGTCTTCATCAATTCTGGAGCGCTGCCCCACTGGGGCAAGCCCAGCTACAACCCCATCCCCCTTCGAATCTAGTTTAAAGCTCTCCAAATGAACCCTGCTAATTCGTGCCCCAGCATCCTTTTGCCTCTGTGAGACAAACCTTTCCCACTTGTCATTGTCCAGACTGGTGCCCTATAAAACCAGCCGTTATCAAAGAATCCAAAGCCCTGCCTGTAGCACCAGTCTCGAAGCCAATCGTTTATGAACTGAATCTTCCCATTCCTTCCCACATCATCAGTGGAAGATGGAAGGAGAGATGGGGAAGATCACTCGAGCCCCAGACTCTTTCACCATCCGCCCCAAGGCCTGAAGTCTTTCTTCATCCCCCTCAGACTGCAGGAAGCAGCTTCCCCCTCACCTGTCTGGAAGACCAGCAGCGGGTAGTAGTCTGTCAGGTGCACCAGGTTGGGGAGCGCCCTAGTGATATCCCTGATCCGGGCTCCAGGCAGACTACACACTTCCCTATGATGAGGGTCAACTCTGCATATTCCTCCCAATCAGTTCTCAATCTCCAGTTGCAGGTTAAATTAATCTCTTCACTACTAATATATGTTTCAGGAAAGAAGTAAGCAGCAAGCAATCCTTTGAAAATCTACATGAATAACAGGAACGGTATTTTCATTTTTGTCCATCATACTTGAAATATCATGGCAGTCAGGTGAAGTTCCCAAAGATTGCAAAAAGGGAAATATAACCCCCATTTTCAAGAAGGGGAAAATGGATGACCCAGGGAATTACAGACCAGTCAATCCCACCTCCGTGCCTGGCAAAAACTTGGAGCAGATTCTCCTGGAAGGCATGCTAAGGCACATGAAAAACAGAAAGGTGCTTGGTGACAGCCAGCATGGCTTCACCAATGGGAAATACTGCCTGACCAATTTGGTGGCCTTCTATGACGGGGCTACGGAACTGATGGACAGGGGTAGAGCAGTTGATGTCATCTACCTGGACTTGTGCAAAGCGTTCAATACTGTCCCACATGACATCCTTGTCTCTAAATTAGAGAGACATCAATTTGATAGGTGGACCACTCGGTGGATAAAGAACTGGCTGGATGGCCGCACACAAAAAGTTGTGGCCAATGGCTCAGGGTCCAGCTGGAGACCAGTAATGAGTAACGAGTCACTCAGGGATCGGTGTTGGGACTGGTCTTGTCCAACATCTTTGTTGGTGACACGGACAGTGGAATTTAGTGCACCCTCAGCAAGATTGCCGATGACACCAAGCTGTGTGGTTTGGTTGATACGCTGGAGGGAAGGACCTTAACACGCTTGTGAGGTGGGCTGATGCGAACCTCATGAAGTTTAACCATGACAAGTGCAAGGTCCTACACCTGGGTAGGAGCAATCCCAGGCACAGCTACAGGTTGGGCAGAGAAGAGATTCAGAGCAGCCCTGCGGAGAAGGACTTGGGGGTGTTGGTCAATGAGAAAATGAACATGAGCCAGCTTCAGTGAGCGCTTGCAGCCCAGAAAGCCAACCGTATCCTGGGCTGCATCAAAAGAAGTGTGACCAGCAGGTCGAAGGAGGTGATCCTGCCCCTCTACTCTGCTCTTGTGAGACCTCATCTGGAGTATTGTGTGCAGTTCTGATGTTCTCAGCATAAAAAGGACATGGAATGCTGGAACAAGTCCAGAGAAGGGCCACAAGGATGATCAGGGGACTGGAGCACCTCCCGTATGAAGACAGGCTGAGGAAGTTGGGGCTGTTCAGCCTGGAGAAGAGAAGGCTGCGTAGAGACCTCAGAGCAGCCTTCCAGTATCTGAAAGGGGGATATAGGGATGCTGGGGATGGACTGTTCAGTAGGGACTGCAGTGATAGGACAATGGGTAACGGGTTAAAACTTAACCAGGGGAAGTTTAGATTGGGTATAAGGAGGAAGTTATTTACTGTAAGGGTGGTGAGGCACTGGAATAACTGCCCAGGGAGGTTGTGAATGCTCCATCCCTGGCAGCGTTCAAGGCCAGGTTGGACAAAGCCTTGGGTGGCATGGTTTAGTGTGAGGTGTCCCTGCCCATGGCAGGGGGTTTGGACCTGGATGATCTTAAGGTCCTTTCCAACCCTAACTATTCCGTGATTCTATGATTCTACGATTCTGTATTTGGCTGAACAACTGCAGAAATTTCTAAACTTTATTGGTTATGTTCTTCTTTCCTGCATATGCAATGGTCTTTATGATGATGGTCTTCTGAAATCACAGTACTATCAGTTATGGAAGTAGATGCATATAAATATTGAAATATCAAATTTATAATAGAATATGAGTAAGTAAACTTTTTCCCACTGGGTTAATTAGCTTTCTTATTTACAAGGAAACACTATGTTCTATTACCATGAAAAGAATGTTACTTGGTAAATTATCAAACAGAATAGATTTGCAGAAGTGTTGTAAATAATTTCTCTAAAAATAACATTGGATATGTTTACTTTGGATACAACTAAAAGATTAAATGGACACTTAACTAGTAGTCTCTGAAGAGTTATACAAATGTTAAAATTTCTTTCAATTCCTGTGGGAAGCAAGAAAATAAGTACTGTTATTCCTGTTTTACGGCTAAAGAAACACAGACAGAAGGTAAGTAACTTGCCCATAGCAATGCTGTGAATCAACATCCATGCCAGGTCTATAATTTATGAGTTCATTTTTCCTACCAAGAATGCTAAGACACACACCGCTGTTTAAAATATATACCATTCAATATTTATTACTACAAAAATATGCCATGTGCACCTGGAATTGGATTAGTACAAATATGAGTTAATATTTTATAGTCCTTTGCTGTTAGGTGAGCTGGTAAATGGATAGAAATACTAGTTTGGCTACTGAATTGCAGCTTTACAATTATGCATTTTAGGCCAAATTAGTATTCTGCTAATCTTTTGCCTTGCCTTAAAGCCCCTCCCCCCTTCCTTGAATGAGGTCCAGTGACAATCACTGGCAGTTGAAAATTGCTGCATTGGGTGGTCTTGATTCCTAATGTAGCTATACATATATCATATATTTCAAATGTAGCCCTAAGGTAGCTCACTTCTGCTTAATATATACCAATATTCCTATGTATAAATAATGTTGTTATTTTTTCACCTGGATCTAGTAATATCTGGAGGCCACAACTGTAAAGAAGGCAGAACTGCCTTGCAGCACTTAACAAATGCATAGCAAGAAAGGGATTCAGGTAGATGAGAGAAAAAGTGTAAAGATGAAGCAAGAAGAAAGAAAATTGAAGCTGTTCATGCCAGAATTCTCAAAAATGTTCGGAATTAAACCCTACTTTTTATTGCTTCTTCCACTGCTTAATAGACATCTTTGCCTCTCTACTGGCACACATGCTTCTCCTCAGAAAGCCCAGGTACCAAACTGTCCTTTCAGGCTAGGATAACTCTGTAGGGTAACATGCAAAATTTCAAAATTTCAAAATGCATGTAGGGTAACATGCAAATTTCAAAATCTTTGTCAAAGCTGTGTCTGGTCAACTCTCTAGTGCTGACCCAAAGTGTATGTATAGTTTAATACATACAACAAAAATTAGGCACCAGGAAGGACTTTATCAACAACTGAAAAATTGAAAATCCAGGTGAAGATGCAAAGGAGCCAACAAAAAATCAGTACAGAAACAGGTAGCATGGATTACTATGTCTAAGATTAAATACACTTCCCTGTGTTATGCTTGTAATACTTCCCTCAAACGTATTCTTAAAACAAATTAATTTCCACCATAGAATCATTTCACATGGCAACTGGCACTTAAAGTGTATGAAAATGTAATTCGGACTTTAAATTAAATCTTGTTAAAATTCTTATCAAAGTGACTTACCCAATCAGCTGGAAACATCAGTTAATCAATGAAGTAGCGATAGCACTGCTCTGTAAGTACAAAACAACCTCTGAAAGTACAGAAAGTACAAGACAGAACAATCTGTGGGAACTGCCTATTTCAGTGTAAAAGATGTATGTATCTGTGGGAACTTGATCTTACTACAGGGGATACTGCACGACATGATATATTCCTGCAGATCAACTAAGGAGTGTCTTCTCAGTACCGAATAGCTACAAAACAGACAGAAGGAAAATGATTGTTGTTTAAGGGATGCTGAAGAGACAGCAAAGAAACATGTTCAGTTCAAGCCAAAACTTGTCAGAAAATCACAACAAAAAAGGTCTCAAAAGAACACACATGTCAAGTCACAAATTTCTTCCCTACAACTTAAAAATATTTGAGCAGTTTTGCCTGTCCATGCTACTTTGTGTGAACTCAGGAATATTTCTTGCTTAAGCGGTATGCCTTCTTACACACCACAAACACTAAGTAATGACGGCGTTAGTATCTATTTGTACTTACAACACAATTTAAACTAACAGCTGCTGCTAATTTAGTAAAACACAGATTTAAGCTCCTTTTGCCTTCATATTTTTCTCCTCCACATCTAAACTGATTCTTTGTCAACCCTGCCAAAAATCAATAGAAATCAACTTAATATAAATACATAAATAAATATGTAAGAATAAGTACTCTAAGAAACTGTTTTCTCATCATCTTTACATCAATTATGCCATTTAAATTCTTTGGTTTTATTTGTTTATGAAAGGTTAACCAGAATGTCTACACACTAAGCATCTAAGTGCTAATATAAAACAATCTTTGGAATTTGGTATATCGAGTTTGACTAAATACTTACAATGTTCATAGAAGTGAATAAAAATTAGCAGATCATTTCACCCAAATGGGTCAAAGATGTCCACTCAATTTAACAATTAAATCACATTAAAGAAGCACCTATACAAAACATAGATTACAAAGATTGCCTGCTCTGGTGTAGGGCTGCTTCTGTGTGTTCGAAGTCTGCTAAGCTCCAGTGATAACACCTCAAGAAAACAAAAAGTTGTCACACTACAGAAGGACTCCATCTAAATGGAGACAACAAGAGTGACTGGAGTTATCTGACCAGTCTCAAAAGACTTCACAACCCTCATGAGTAGTGCAAGTTCACAACACAGTTGTTTTATTATATATAAACTAATCACAACGTTTCTAACCTTCTTTGTCCAGTGAGGCAGAAGGGAAGGCTCAAGGAAACAAAACCAAACAAGACTGAGGTGGAAGAGGGGATGAAACTCTGAACTGAAAAGTAACCTGTAATTAATATGAGAAAGACAATTATTTTGGAATTCCCCTGGCTTGAAAGATTTTTTTTCTCTCTTGTATCAAATACAGGAAGAAATAATTATAGGAACTCTGCTATCTCTGCATACAGATGACTTGCTTCAGAATCACAAAACTACAGCATTAGGATACAAGTTACTATTAATGCTCTCTATACAAATATTTTAAGATTTCTTGAGACAGAAAGCTGTAAAGGACAGATCTCAGTAATGACAAGCTACATTGTACACGTAGCTACGTAGCGTCTTAAAAGTCCTCTCAGGCACACAATGTGTTGTTGTTTTTTAATTCTTCTAAAAAATTACATCATAGATTTCTTTTAGCAGGAATGAAATCCTGCATTGCAAATGAGTTAGTGAGGAAAGTAGAATTACATTAAAAAGACTATAAGAAAGGAAGTTGCAATTTTAATGCATTTTATACACACTATAAAGGATCCTCTCAAATTTGACTTCTCTTTTTTTAAACCGGCAATGTACCAACCCTCAGCAATACTGTTACAGAAACAGAAAAATAGAACATTGAACATCTGAAACAAAAAAGAGTCAGCAACTTTTACAATTACTGATATTGACCTTATAGGAACAAAAAATACCTGCTACAGAAGGCAATACAATATCCCATGAACATGAACAATTACTGCATTGCACAGCACCTCTTGAATACAGTTCTTCACCTCATTATGAAGTGCTTCAAATTTAATTACTTCCTATTTTACATTAGTTTTTTCTGTCATAAGATAAAATGCTATTTGGCAAGCCGCCTGCTTTGATCAAAGTATCTGATTAAAGACAAAAAGAAAATGAAAATTGAATATGAAATTATTTGGCAACAAAATCTCCTGTGTGCATATACATACTGGATTTCTTAATAGCATTATTTACACTAATGTCTGCTCTCATACAATAGCAAGTATTTGCCTTCACTTTTCCTTTGCAAAATTTAAGTACCTCTTGTCCTGGCGCCTGAAAATTACTGGCATAAATTAAAACACAATTACATCAGAATTTCAATTGTAGATTTCTTCAGAGACAGGGAAAACAAAAAGCAACACCATCAGCAGCAAAATAGAGAGTTTGGAAAATTCCATCACATATGCAAACAACACTAATACTTCTCAAAACTCCCTATGTAGAGGATTTCTTCTATCTTAGTATATGTTTATTTTGCACCTTTATAAACCAGCCATGCAGAATGTAGCATGTAGACAGAACTAATTATCAAAAAGGAAAATGTCTCTGTGGCTCAATCGGTATTGTGGAAGTGACGTACAAGATTTTAATTAGAAACAGTTCAGTACTGCTTGCCAGATTCTCAGTCTCATTTAAGATTTTCCAGCACACACAAAGAGATATACTAGGAATACAACTACCTGGGACAGAAACACAGCCAACATAATGCTAGCACTCACAATGGCTTCCCTAACTTTCACCAAGACCAGCCACACTTCTTAGTATACACCATCAAGGATAAGTTAAATATGTTTTAAAGACATCATTTGTCACTGTCCTGGGTTCAGCAGTAGCAGTCATGTTTTTCCTTTGTGTTAACTGGTGCAGTGCTGTGTTTTGACTTCTAGCTTGAGAACAGTGTTGGTGAAGCCGATGTTTTCGGTTGTTGCTAAGTGATGTTTACCCTGACCAAGGACTCTGTGAGGCTCATGCTCTGCCAGGGAGGAGGGGAAACTGTGAGGAAGCAGAGACGGGGCACCTGACCCGGGCTAGCCAGGGAGGTATTCCATACCACAGCACGTCATGCCCGGGGTGGGGGGGGGGTAACTGGGAGTTACCCGGAAGGACAGGGGCTTCCAGGGGGAACTCGCTTTCTTGGCCGGTGGTATCGTATTCTCTTCCCTTGTTATTTTCCCTTATCATTCCCTTATCATTGTTTTAGCTGATAGTAGCGGTGGTGATTTGTTGCTGGACTGTTCTTGTCTCAACCCGTAGGAGTTGCACTCTCTCGATCCTCCTCCCCGTTCCTCCGGGATCGGGGAAGGGGAGAGCCCCGGTGCGGGGGGGGGGGAGGGGGGGAGACGGACACGGACCTCGATTGTTGTCAGCTCGGCACCACTCACTAGGAGGGAGTGAACAAGTTACCTGACTGGGTTTAAACCACGACAGTCACTCACCCACAGACTGAGCCTAAGGATCTGCAGATCTCAAAGGGGTATTTTGGACTGCTCATCTATTTGTCTGGAAATTATTGTTTTCTTTGGCAGCACATAGCCTAGAGATAATGAGGTTTTTGATGAAACTGATAAATAGCTTCAACCAGGCAAAAAGTCTTGATCCGTATGTTAAAAATGGTGTTAATATATATGTGTTTATATATATATATATATTTAGATATATGTCTATACACACACAGACACACACGTACATTCTCCTTCTCTGCAAAAAAGTCTAGATTACCAACCTTCCTAAAATGAAAAAAGGAAATTCTCTGATATAAATGCATTCTCAGCCTAGGACAGATCTGTTCAATAAGTTTTTAGATGCGTTTGCTCAACTTTTCTGAATAAAAATCTTAGCAGGCATTCAGTGAGCTCACCAAACAGGAGAGCTGCTCAGTTTTGAAGCTGTATGAGAAGGGGATGATAACTAGGTACCAACTTGTAAGAGTGAACCCCCCTGCTAATATTTACAAAACTAAAGTGAAATTCCTCCTACAAGAGATCCACTGGTCTTAGTAAGATTAGTAAGACTGCACTTATCAGTAAATTTTTCGACATGCATGATTTCTACAATGCCTATTCCTCAAATGGAAGCCAAAGAAATGCTATCTTTTATGTAATTTCTGTTTAAATCTAATGAAAATTATATCAGATTTTTTGTAAGAAGTTGATTGGCAGTGTACATATAATTCTGTGTAATTCAGGCATGGAAGATGTTTCACTGTATCTAAAGATCACCTTCACAGATGTTTGTCTCATCTGTGTTGTATTTGTGGATCTTTGTATATAACAGAAATCAGAATTAAAATCTATTTAGCCAAAAGGTCCAAATACAGAAAACCACGTATAACACTAAGAAAAAACTGCCCTCTACATTGTTAGAGAGTCTTTTGGCAGGCATTGCAGCAATACAGACACACCATCCATTTGGAATAATAAAGAAAACCAAACACCATACACTACATCCATCACTAAATGGCACAGAACAAAATTCCAGTCCCGACTTCAGTACTACAGGCAGTAGTGCCTTTTTCCAGTCTTTTCAAACAGAAATTTTTCTGATATACTCCTACTTTGAAGTATCTGTATATTTTATAGATGAAACTGAGGAATCCAAGGGAAAGACAATGAACATGAAAGCCACAGAGTGGCTATATACCAAATACCTGGAAATGGCATTCCTTAACGTATAACATCCAAATAAGCACATTTAATTTTGAGCCATGATCAATATGCATGTCAAAATAATACTGTGTTCCAGAGCCTAACCTGTATCTTTAGTGTTCAATTTTGAAGAAAGTTGTATCCTGTCTTCTCCAGGATTATTCAAAAAATTAAATCCTTTCAGACACAAAGATAGGCTGGCCTTGCTCACCATCCTACCCCTTCCTTCCCTTTTGCTCTCCTGAAGCCATGCCGCTGCACTGCCCCATTTCCCACCTCCCAGCCCCACCATCCTGCTCCTTTCCCCCAGCACAGCAGCTGGCATGCTGCACGTCTGCTTTATGGCAATGGACAAGGCAGTTAAGTGCCTTCTGGAGACACTTCAGTATTTTCTGTGCAAGTTCACATCTGACACTCAGAAATAATGAAGAGGGATTATAAAAAAGCATAGCGAGAACAAGTGGGAAAGGAAAGGAGAATTTGGAGATGCTGCCCATGTTTCATAATTTTCTGAGAAAAAAAGCATTATTTCACTTCAGAACTCAGAATCACATTAGCACAGAACAAATTCAGGCACAGGAGCAAACAAAATTAAGATGTCTGCTAATGTCTTTCTACTGATGGAGGTAGAATCTGCTGTCTTCCATGACAGCAAAGACTTCCCTGAATGGGCTGCAGGAAATAGCTTGCTACCCATAGTAGTCTCAGTCCCATAACCTCTAAAAAATCAACACAGAAGTCAAAATCGTACCACATCATAGATTATTTTTACTTCATAAGCTTAGTAGTAAGAACTTCTGTCAAACAGAACATAAAATATGATTCCTCCCTGTGAATTTCATTTTATGATGAATATATATGTATATACTATGTATATCATGGACACAGTCTCTCTAATGCCATCTGTCCTTGGCCTTCAGCTTCCTACAGTAAATCTACAGCTATTACTATTTCAAGGTTATTACTTCAAAATGTTAAATTTCACAAATGAGAATACAGAGAACAGAAACTGCCTTCACACCAGGTTAGCTTTCTGTAGGATTATTTTTCCTATGCTTTTTTCTTTGGAAGTTGGTACCCTGAAAAGTTGTGTCATCATGAAACTTTCAAAAAGGAGAATTTATGCACCTGTTTCCTTAGAAAAACCTAGGATTTTTTCCTTTTAGTGAACAGCTACAAAATCACTCATTTTCACCTGTACACAAAAGTGAACTTGAAAAGACTGGGGAAAAGTAAGCCTAATAGTGCAAAGATGCAAATTTAAACAGATTTATTTTCAGCATATATTAACAGAATACAGCTCAGGGCCAGGAAAAGTATGAGATGTGCAAATGTGTGTGTTTTGTTAATAAAAAACAGGCAACCTTTTTAACATAATCACATCCCTGCTTTGTGATGTCAGAGCACAGAAAACTCTAAGGGGCATATATTTTCTCAGATAAGCACAAAATGCTTTAAGCAATTAATGTTAAGTAATGTTACTAATTAAAAGTCTAGACAAGCCAGACCTCTCACCCAGGCGTGTTTTTCCCAAACAGTTAATACCTGCAGGACTTCAGTCTTGGTGATGGTCTAGTAACACTTGACAAGTCATCCTGAATACAGCACTTAGAGCTTGTTGAAGCTTTGTGTTAACTTTGCACCTGCGCAGGGCCCCCAGCCTCCAGGAGGCCATGTGGATCAAGTGCTCCTGTAGCTGGGGTTAGTCATCTGTATCAGAATCACAGCAGACTCCCTCATAACAAAGTCTCCTTTTTGTTGTTAATTAAGACAGTACCAAGAAAATAAAGTTACTTACTCAGTCATGAGGGCTGAATGGTCCCAGTAGGTAGTCTTTCCACAATCCAATTTCCCTGATGGGACTCAAAAAGGAAATGAAACAACAAATTGTACTCCTGATGATCTAAGCAGAAGCTGCAATTCCACAGGGAGTCCTGCTAGGTCAATTAGTTCATCATGCTAACAGAATAGCAATCCAGAAACCAGTGTCCCACCAACAAAGGTTTGAAAAAGTGAAGTTCAATGCCCAGTTGTAAGGCAGTCTCCATTAGATATTATTGTTAGGTTCAGCAAAAGCACATTTACTGAGTATAAAAATAGGGCAGCGGTACTGAAAAGTCAGGGGGATATTCCCGTACTGCTAGATTCATTCATGTGAATGCAGCAGAAGCAGTCCACCTTTGTAAGATCTCTAATGAACGCTCCTTGTACAAAAGAAGTTCATCTCATCAAAATGTTTCCTTCTTAAACTAGTTATTGAAGAGGTAAGTACCTTTAAGCAAGCGTTTCTCTGAGAAGCGAAAGTGCAGCACTGCACCTGTTGTTTTTCTCTTTTGCAGCGTTTTGGTATTCTGAAACCTTAGTATTATTTCATGTTCTGTGCTTATTGCATAGCATTATTTTACAATATGTAGCAAAAATAATTAACAGGACTTTTTTCTTAAAATACCATCCAATAATACTGTGATGTAATAGAGAGCATTTAACTTTCATTTTTAAAGCAGCACTTGAAGAAAACATGTGCACCGGTGCTAAGTTTTTTTCCTTTATTTTTTTGAGTAGAATTTGATACTTCAAAGCTAATCTCATAAATTGCAAGTACCAGCTTTGATACAAGAAGAATAGATTTTTTTTTAAAAAAGATGGTCTAATACACTGTTTAAACTCCAAGAGTTCACCCATAGTTCTGTGTATGCCCCAAAATATTCAAGCATCCATTTTGTTTTGCTGACCTATAGAATGTGAATTACAGAGCTCCTTTTTACCAATCTCACAATGAGACTCTGGGACTAACAATTCTTTTGAGTTTGGGAACAGAAAGAACTATAAATTCCAGGCAGCTGTACTCGTTCCATCTATGTATATCAATGCAAGAGATGTTTTACACAAACCGGTGAGGTAGTTAAAGTAGCAGATTGTTGTCAATCCTGTTATGTTTATAAATACCTACTGCATTTCCTCCTGCAAAGCCACCTTAGATATTCCAAAGTTTTGCAAAAATAACAAAAAAATGTCTTTACACTTTTTTCCTATACACCGGTCACAGTTGTAAATAAGGAAGTTGCGTAAAGTGGATTATTCAGTTCTAGTTTGCTTTATTGCTATCAGCTACTGCAATATTAGACCTTGATGCTTTATTTACAGAACTCCCCACTGACAAAAGATAGCGCTGCATAATGAGCACACAAACACATTTCAAGAGCACATCTTGAAAGCTGTTTTTTGTAAAACGCCTTCTGGCTGCAATATTTGAATGTACTGTATGCTGACAGTCAGTAGGGACAACAACACAGATGTGCTTTGTTTGGCTCTTAATGGATTCAATCCCAAAGAGCAATAAAGAGAGAGAGTGAAGAAAATTTAACCTTTTCTTTTTTATGAAACTCTGATCATGCACACTCTCTCTGGCCGTGCAGGTTGAAATAAGACAGAACAATAATACAGTCTATTTATGAGAGAATGATGCATTCTTGTTTCCTTCGAAAGAATGATTAAAGCTTTGAGTTCTATTCACAGAAAACAATCCTTAGATTATTATATTTAATTTTAGGGCCTTAAAAATAGGTTTAATTTAATTTCAATTTGAAAGCATGCACTGAAATGTTTAAGTGAAGAATCTTTTTGTTGCCTGTCTAGAAATAACACTTTATCAGTCCTGTGGAGGTTTTAGAATCCATTTTACTTCATTAGCTTATTATAATTTAAAAAGCCATTATTTACTTGCAGCACCTTGAAGTAATTTGAGCATTTCTAAATAGCAAATGTATGTGACTGTTTAAACAAAGTTACAGAAGATGACGCATCTTAAACGTATCACTAGCGGTTACAGTATTAATGGTAATGCTGTTGCTGGTAAGATCACCATGTAGAAGATACCAAAGCAGCACCTTTGGACATGATTGTCTCATTTTACTCCAGAAATCTGCAGAATTGCTCAATTATACAGCTGTTCAGATACAAAACTGTATCTAGAAAATAAGATAACCAAATGGGAGCAACCACTAATGATCATATTCCATGAAAATCTGGTCTCTGTGAAGACATTTGTCTTGCTTACCTTTCAAAGGGGAAACAATGCTGACTTCAATCCCTTTGTAGGATGCTCTGGCAGGAGGACTGGTGTGACAGCGCACACAAGATGATGAGTGGCAGGTAAACCTGAGCTAGGTGACAAGGTTAGCTCCTAAACTCAAATGCTGTACAATTTCTTTTATGTTCCTAGGTGCTATGATCTGCTGTCAACTGTAAGAGACTGTGTCAGGTGGGACTGAGAATGCAAGACTGGAGTGCTTCATGTAGATCAACAGAGAGTATGTAAATATTATACAAACATCATAATCATGGCTCTAATGTGCCTTCCAGATGCCAGCAAGGAAGCAGAAATAATACACAGAAACTCATGTGAAATATTTTGCTAACAGCAGGTTGTGCTGATAACTCATAACAGGTGATGGCTTAGTCTACACAAGTAAATATCAATATCTGATCAGATGGAAAGTGGAGTAGTAACCTCAGGTCAATTATAATCGTTCTGATAGAAACAGTTATCTTCATATCATAGAATCTTAGAACATTTAAGGTTGGAACAGACCTTACCACTTATCTGCTTTCAAACCCCTGTCATAAGCAGGAATACCTTCCACGAGACCATGTTGCTCAAAGCCCCATCCAACTTGGCCTTGCATACTTCCAGGGATGGGGCATCCACAACTTCTCTGAGTAACTTGTTCCAATATCTCACCAAACTCACAGTGAAGAGCTTCTTTCTACTATCTCATCTAAATCTACCCTCTTTCAGCTTAAAGCCAATCCCCTTTGTCCTATCCCTACATGTTTTTGTAAGTAGTCCCCCTTCAGATTTCATGTAGGCTCCCTTTAGGTACTGGAAGCTGCTCTTAACATCTCCACAGAGCCTTCTCTGCTCCAGGCTGAACAACCCCAACGCTCTCAGCCTATCTTCATAGAGGAGGTGCTCCAACTAAAAGCCTTCAGTACATGAAACCAGTTCTCTTCAGTATTTCTTATTCTCTTGAATTTTCTTACAAGACAGAGAAGCAGAGATTCCAGAAACTATAAAATGGCTGCTGTCCTTATTGTAAGAATATGGAAGTGTCCTTTACAACTGATGATACTTACATATGACAGCTGCCAGGGCACTAATTATTGCCCTATAGTCTTCACATTTGTATGCCTATTAACAGTTATTAGCTCACCGGACTTCAGACAAATGCTTTCTACTATTTACAATAGATTCCACACTCAAAAGCTTGGTCTGAGAACCACTCAAACAATGGTTTGAAAACATCTCTCATGCATTTCAGACCATCATTCAATTGTATTTGGCATCATTTTAAATGACAGTTAAACCATGCAAGTGGATAGTTGCTCTAAATAACGAGATAATCATGGGATGTTGGCTACTTAATTAAAAACACTTTAAATTCTAGATTCTCTGCTGTTTAACAATGACCACAACTTCACCTGATTGTGGACTTTAAATTCAGTCTAACATACAGATAAACTGTATATAAGAGAATCCAAACATGATGGATGCCCCTATCAATAGACTTCTCTGGAAGAATGTTCTTGCCCAAACATCCTGTCTGATGGACTCATCAGATCAGTTGACAAAGAAAACAACATTAATACAAGAGACTTCTGTAAACTCTGTGTAATGCAGGCAGTGATATTACTTTGACCTGGACATAAAAGAAACTCTTCTGAAAATATACTATTTCTGATTTCAACATTTTTTAAATACTGTGTTGAAAAAAACATAAAAAAGTAAATTAAATGAGATCTAAAAAGTAGGCTCTATGACAATATTTCTCATGTCCAAACTGCATACCCAGCAAATGTTTTAAAGGTTAATTGAACATTAACATTATGAAAAATTAAAAAGAATATCCTATACTTAAAATCTGAAAACAGATAATCCATAGAAAGAAAGGTATGTTTTTAACAGCAAACAATAAATAGAAATTGGAAACTAAGTTAAAAACAGCTTTTGATGAAGCCTTTACATGAACAAAGCTCTTCTTTTAATAAAATTTTCTAACATCCCTTTTGAAAACATGCTTTAGGTACTTAAGACCACCCTTCTAGCTCATTCTGAGATTTTGTGCTCCTTGCCTAAAATGTCCAGTAAAATTGCCTTGTATAAATAACCAGGAGTGGACATAACAAAAAAATGCAACCAATTTCTTCAAAGACACATAAGCATTATGCCAAAGCATATTATTCATCATGTTTATTAATGTTTGGAGCAATGAGGCTAGTGTGACTTCACTTGGTGGTCTCAGCTCTTCTCTCTTTTCCTGTCTGCTACATGTCCATATCACACAGTTTTCCTATTGTTCACTCAAGTCATGTCATGCATCAAAGATATCCTGATGCTTTTTGGATGAGTCAGTATGTTATACCAATTTACTTTAAAAAAGGACTGAAACATTGACATAAATGACAGCTTGGAATGTAGATATAATTTCATAATGTAATAGAGAAAATATCTGCCTTTGTTACATTATTATCATGCTAGTTATGTTTGCAAAACAATATTCAAAAAAGGATCCAGAATTAGAATTTATTATTATTAATCCTGTATTTATATTGGTATTTTTAATCTGGAGCCAAAAGTACCTCCACAAAATTAGCTGTGTCAGAGTAGAAGCAGAAAAGCATGAAAAAAGTAAAACCTCAATATCATCTACACTTCCTGCAGCTATAAATAAACCAGAATAACTATTGATGTCCTTTTTATGTTTTCAATACAGATAATCTGGGCCACTGGATATGCCACAGGCAAATTTCACAGGTCTTCCTCATGCCCATCTCAAAGAGGAATTTGCAGTCTATGTGTAGTCAGTGATAGAAACATATAGCCATGTAATTTGGTCCCTTGTAGTCTTCAGTTTGCTTTACCATATAGAACTGGTTCTCCTTGGTTTTCATATAAGCACTTCTATTTTCCTTTTCCCTATAATACAATCAGAATACTATTAAAAGAATACAAAAGATTACTGCCTTTCAGAGGCACCCACAGTGCTTTTCAGGAAAGAAACCAATGCATTTATCCAAAACTTTTTACAAGTTATTTTTAAAGATGCAAAAGAAAAAGGAAAGAAATCTAATACTAAGTTTTTAACATTGATTTTACCTTAAAAGAGCAAAATGCTAAGCACTAATACTGAGTAGTGTTTTAATGCAATAGTGTCAAAATACTTTTAGAATTCAGAAAAGTTTGTGGGTGAAGAATTGCTGAACAGACCACTATGCTAGTTCTTTTATTCTATGCATAAGTATCCCCTGCAGCGCCATAGCAACTTTTTGATGTATTTTTCAAAAGGTTTTCAACTCAACCTACCAGGTGGTTTTAGGAACTCAAATTCATTTGCTGAAGCTGTGTGCCAGCAGTTATCAAAGAACTCATGGCATGCATCCTAATATTCTTACTGTGCAATCAGCCTGTTTCTATATTTGTGTGCATATGTTTGTGTATTTCCATATTCGTGGTCCAAGTCTTGTAACACTGCAAATGAAATGGTGTAGCATTTTGCTACACTTATGTACATAGCAGTATCTCACCACAAGAAGCTTTTTGAGGAAAAACATTAACTGAATTCAACAGAATTGAAAAGCAGGCTTTTCAGTTTCTCCTGCTCTAATAATTATGCTTTTTCCAAAAGAGATGTAAACTTTGGTTTAACTCTAACCCAATTAGTTTATGCAGTCAAACAGAATAATTGCTTTGGGTTTCTACTTCCACACCATGGGAGCTTTGACTAAGTTAATATTTATTTACTTCAGGTGTGTGATATATAGAGAAAAGTGCCAGCAGGCATGAGTAATTGTATACAGAAATTCCAGGAGATTCTCCAGCTCTGTCTGGACTTTCTTTCCAACAAGAAATGTAAAAAGGAGAGAGAAAAAATCCTAAACGGCTTTTCCTCCAGCATGGGAAGTGGCTGGAAGATTATTTCTGTTCTCTAGTTTTACGTAGTCTGTTCTTAACAGAAAGAAAAGAATCGATCCTTTATTTCTCTGTACCTGAAGCAGTCTTTGTAGCAAATGGCAACTCAGTGCCCCACCTTTAAAAGAAGAAATGCCATTGCTCATTTTAATCAGGTGGTCATTACAACCACAGAATGGCAGCAGGAGAACCAAAGCAGAGCCCCTTGTGAGATGATGCGCTGAGAAGTAAGGAAAAAAGGGGCGAACCTGTCCTTACTGGGAATCCCCAAATAGATATTTTAACCAAACTCAAAACTGTATGTACTTATCAGCAATTTTTATATTTACTCTAAAACATGTTACAACACACATTAAGAAAGAACATGTTACTGTTAACTAAGGCTTAAGTGTATCCTTATTTAAATCACTAAAAGAAAAACATCAAGTAGTCCCATATTTTATTTTTGACTTCATGTAGTTATTTGAGCTTCCAATAAACGTATTTGCAGACATTAAAACATTAAAGGAAACATTGGGCTCTATATCACTGGATCAAGAAAGTAATTATTACCACATACTTGTAGTAGGTTGTGGTACCTAGTTACAGTCAACAAGCAAATCTCATACAACAAATATCTAACTTCTGAAACCTCAATCTGAACAAGAATGGGCATATGGGAGAGTTCCACGATGCCACATCAAGGGCAGAGAAGTTTCTAAGGCTTCTTGCTGATCACTCACCACAAATGCAAGAAACTGAAAAACTGGGTAAATTCTATAATACTGAAACCTGTGGTACAGACTAGAGCAGCAACTAGACCAGAAAGTTTTCTGGAAAGTCTTTCTCCACCAAAAGTAAACTCAACTTCTTGAATTTCTTAGAAAATAGCTCTCATTGAAGCTATACGATAATACCTGTGTTTGCATGTGAAATTTTAGCTGCTGAAAACCATAGTTAAGCATCTGGGATCAAAATTTACTGCAGCACCCATATGTTGCTATATGTCAACTGTGTCTTTGCAGTTTCATCAGTTGATATAAAAATCCTTCATTTTAATTTATTCAAGTTGCTTAGTTCAAATACCAGCTCAGCTAAAGCTGGACAACTAGATAATGCTTCTTCACATCCAAAGTTGAATAAATTTGAGATGACAGAGGACAGCACTTACTGGCTCTAACAGTTGACAGGACAGAGTATCTTGTATCCAAATGGCTATGATAAAACCTTTTTTTAAAAAAAAAAATTACTTTTGTTTGTTGAGCTAAATTTTCTGCTAAAAATTGCAGTTTTTACAGGGTAGATTTCTGCCTTTTAATACAAACAAAATGTTATCAAATATATTGCATCCAGGTGTATTTATTACTTAATGTGTGCAGAGGTAATGCATCATTTTTTGCAAAATGTGTAAAACTGCAAAGATTAAATTTAACACTACATTTCATATCAACACATTGGAATTATTGCTATGAAGCAGTTCCAAGGAACTGTCCATGAGTTCTGCATCTTGCCAAAATTCACTAACTGCCTCCAATTAATTACAAAGAATTCATGAAAACTGGCTGAAGGCTCATGCAGGTATACATGTCTGACATCAGGGAATCTTCACTTCTAGCTCAGAACAAAATCCACTTTCAACTAACAACGTTTTTTTTGCCTGCAGTCAGGTCTAAAGAGCTGCAAAGCCAGAAGGCAGTTTGGATGCCATACTTATTGTAAGAGTAATTATTTTTTGATAGATAATAATTTCAGGTCCATGAGGGCGTGCTCGGGAGCCAGGCTGAGTAACTAGATCAAAAAAAAAAAAGGTACCATTAAGCCTCCTCCGAGTGCTCTTATCTGAGTGCAATCTTTGTGGCTTACAAAGCAGCATGGAACAGGAAAACAGAAAAACCTAATGTAAATCATGACTAACAGAATTCTTAAGAAACTTCTCTTATGGTTAATAGAAAGTACTGTGCAGGCTTATAGGGAAGTACAGGCAGATATAAAAAACTGAAGTTGTGTTCAGGACTGTTCAGACACTTAAGCATCTTAATGTATAAAAGTACATCAGACTTACAGTTCCCCTAGTTTAACACCAATCCTGATAAGCACTTCGTCAAGGAATCGTTCAGTTCAGATATTACCACACACTGTGCAATATACACTCTGAAACCAACCCACAAAGATTTTAAAAAATAACACAAAAGACAGAACACATGTACATACTTTGAACACATGCTGTAAAGCTAGAGGTGGAAAATTATGTATCCCACTTTCCCTTTTGTGCTAATGTATCAACTGAAGACCTATAACTATGCAACATTAACATATAATTCAGAGCCATCTAGAAGTAGCTCAGGATCATCTTTCAAATGTCTACTATTCTTTATCTTGCTCTTTAGGCAAACTTAAAAAAATCTTAGTATAAAAAGCAGGTTGTTGAAAAACAATCTTTCAATATTCATGGTTCATTATTACGTGACAAAAGACTGTAGAAATACACATATATCTACAATAACAATAGGAGCATGAAAAATAACACTGACAGAACTACATTAGCCTCTGTTCATGGAGTTCAAAAGGCTGTAAGATCCATTTCGGTCTTATTTATTCATCAGAATATAACTAGGAAAAAAAGTAATATTTATCTGAGCTCACTGCACTGGATAAATTTCACAGATATGCAATTTTTTTTTAAGTATCAGTCTTGAAACCCTATTCTTATCTGAGTCACTGGAAATACATGTAGATGTATGCCATCTATATATACAGCTGTGCATATGGATATCCACTATCAGTGTCAGTTCAGGTATTATTACATCAGTAACACAAAACTGCAGAAACAGACACATGGATGCACAAAAATAGTTTATCTGCATGTTTACAGAATGCTAATAAAGACAGTAATTGTTACAGTGGGACCTAATTATTTGCAGCTTTTGTTTAATAGCAAACAGAGAACAAAGTTTCATGCTGTGCTTAATCCAGTCTCACTGTGGACTGCTCCTCTGCAGTGCCCTCCCATGTACACACAGCCATCTCCCCTGCATCAGATCTAGCAAATATGAGGTCAGTCACATCACACTGCTGATCCAGAGAAATACTCATCATGTTTTCTTCTGGATTGTCTGCAGACCCAGTTCTGTGCGTGTCACCTTCAGTGTGTGCTCCACCAGCAGCACAGCCACAGGCTAAAAAACTGAGAGAAACAGCACCTTTTTTGAACCAAAATGCCTTTATTTTGGATCAATCACCATGGGAAATTATATCCCTGGCAAAACTGAACTGAACAGCAGACCAAATCTGGCCACAGGAGTATGTGGTAGCAAATCAGATGAACACAGGACCAACTACAATGATGCGTTAATGCACATTGTGCTAATAATGTTATCCACTGAAATGCTACTCATAAAAACATGCATTTGAACAATGTCATTCACTGTGCTTCAGGACCACAGACTTACAACCTTTCCTTTCTGAAATCGACTGTAAACCACATTATTCAGGTAATACTAGCAGACCTAATTCTCCTATGAGTTCATAAACTTATCCAAGATTAGGATCAGCTTTTACCCAGCTTATGCCTTACTGTCAGAACCTCTAACAAGCCTTAATTTCTTTGCATTAGTACCTACAATCTATGTTGTAAACTGTTAGCATCAGTAAACTAGAGCAAAATACCACATTATCTTCGACCCCTGTGTCTGGATTTAAGTCAGTATACTCATGGGAAAGGCTTTATGGAATAATCAATAAAGGAGTAAAAGACAGCCCAGCATCTCTTCCAGAGGAGAAAACAGAGGGCATACAGCAATTCAGAAACCATGCCAATAACAAGAAAGGAAAAACTAAAGTGAAAAAAGAAACCGAAAACACATCCTTTCAACAATGCTCCCAGCAGAGTAGAAGACAAATCCACAAAGTTTAATTTTCAGTATCCAGCTGAGATGCAGTAACAAGCTCTAAGTGTTCAGAGCTCCCCATCAGCTAGCTACAGAACAAACATAGCTGTTCAAAATAATCTAAAATAGACCAAGCAAATAGCAACCAAGTATCCAGTGATCTGCAATACAACCACCTACTAGCCTGTTCTGATGAAGGAATAACCAGCATGTCCTATTCCCAAGCTAGACAGGTTGGCCCCTAAGAGCAGAATGATTTTCTTCCCCTCTTAAATTGCACAGGAATTCTTAAGCTTTCCCTCTTGCACATCATCTTACCCTTAACAGAGCTGCTCCCAGCTCTGTTATGTATGCCCATGCCCAAGGCACTAAAAAAGTGCACACAAGAACACAATTCCATCACCACTAATACCTTACCTCTCAAAAATAGAAAGGTCATGAAGCTACTCAGGTAATGTACACACAAAATAAATCTGTGTAATGACACAAGAGCTTATCAAATTATTCTGATTACAAAGATATGCAAGGATGGTAATAGTCATGAAAGACTTCTAAATATAGAGAGGATCATACTGCAGTGAAATAACTTCAAAAATGTTAGACTTGATAACACATACCATAGCAAGCTTAGTCTGTTTTGCACTTGCAGACTTCAAAAAGGGAAAGCCATGATGAGCTGTCAGAACACAGGCACGGGAGTGCTGCATCAGAGGCCTTGTCCTCACTCCAATAAAACCGTGACACAGCAACAGCAATTTTAATTTGCTCAGGGTGGGATCCCAGTAGAAGTTTCTGCCACCACTGACCCAAATCAGAGCTCAGCTGCTTTGCTGGAAATGAAAAGCTGGGGTCCACTAATCCCACAAGCCCTCTTCCACACAGTAATGACTTTTCAGGGACATTTTCTAAGTAAATATATCTCCTGTTCAAGCTGTTCTCCTTCAGAAGTCTTTTAAAAGATCAAGAAACTTTCTTTATACATACAATGATAATCTTCCTATGCATTTTTTACCTATTGAAAATATCCTGCAGGATTTAAAAATACATCATAAATTACTCAAGGAGAACCCAATTTCAAAAATAAACACAATAACAAGACATAGCAGACCATGTAAACTTTAAAATAATGTTTCCAGAGTTAAGCTTTCAGTGCACGCAACACCTACACAAGATGGATGACTTAGAAAAGAAAAAAAAACAAACCACAATACTTACTTCACTTACTTCTCTGATTTTGGCCAGATGTCTAGATAACTATTACCAATTTTTGTCTTTTAAAGACCTAAACTCCTGGCAATAGCCAGTACTCAAATGTAATAGTCACTCAAGTAAGGATTTAACAAACTGTGTTTCAATGATTTGAGGTCCCAGTACAATGAACAAACAAAATGAAATTATTAACGGAGTTTTTCACAGTTATTCGTTAATTAATCATTGTATTCAGAGATGAAACTAGTGCCACAGGACATTACCAGAATACTATATCTGATCCATATGCATAGGGTTTTTTAACAGATTTATCGTGGCAGTGTTACCTTTTCAAATCCTGATCATGTTTCATATCACTGCACATCAATGCACAACCACAATTGTGCTATTCTTTGTACATACTAAAGGACATAGATAAAGTCTATACAGTAATCTTCTGGTATTTTTTAATATTACAAATTGTAGAAGGAAAAACCCTACTGTGATCATTGAACCATGTCATGATCCTTCCTAGGAAATCTCTGCAGAGATAAAGATAACACAAACTAACCTTTAGAAATCAGATGAGGGACACAGCTATCATAACAATGGTAGCTAAGATCAAATGCTCAGTCTACAGGGAATAAGAATATAGCATACTCTACAAATAATTTTTATTTATTTATTGAATCCAAGTGGAAATGGTCTTTTCAAGCCTCCACTTAAAAGCTGAAGCAGAAAATAAAAAAGGTACATATGGCCAATGGCTTTACTCGCATTTGCATTTTCTGATTTTTTTTAAATGTGTATCAAAAAATCTAGGATCTCCATCCAAATTAAGAGATCACTGCTGTACTAACACACAACAGGTTGTGTCACTGTCAACAGCAACTTAGACGTAATTTGTACTTCAAAATTTTTATGTTGGAGACTAGCAGCTTGCAGCAGAAGCATAGGATTCTTCCTTCTACATGCTTTTAGAGACCTGAACACACATCAGCATGTGCAGAAGCTTTGGCTGACTGCTTTTTTAAGCAAAAAGTGAAATGGAAGAAGCAGTCAGTTGATTTCTGATTTCCGGAGTGTTTTCCCCACAAGCCGATACCCTGAAAATCCAAGATCCCCAGAGGGAACATATAAAGCTGGCAGTCTGAGACTTTTTAATATGAAAGGTCCAGGGGTGATGCATTAATCAACCATATAAATGTGTTTGCAGTACACTTACAGATAGACAGAATGAGCATATCAGTAAACATAAAATGTTGCATCTATACTACTTGACTCTGAGTTGTGCTGCATATGAGTGCCATGAATGCAGGCAAAGATGTGACATGAGATATAAGAGACAAGCAGTGAAATAACTTACTTGGCATAAAATTACCAAGAAAAAATTTATCTTCCTATAAATATTCAAAAGCATCCAATAATTACAATCTTTTTGTAATGATTAGAAATTATCAAAATTTCCGTAAATTAGAAATGTTTCATTCGGTCTTAGCCATGATTATATCGACTATCTCTAATGCAAATCCAAAAGCTACACAAAAACCTGGTTTAGTACCTTAACCTTTTGCCTTCATTAATACAGAAATTTAGCTTATAGTGGTGAAATATTTTTTTGTACATGTACATCAGCATATTTATAGGTGCCTAAATATAAGCAGCTTGAGGGTTTTTTCCCATAGTACTAACAAATTCCTCTGTAAGCAGCAAGAATTCAGTGCCTAAAAGAAAAATAACTACAAGATACCTAAATTTGGGGATGGAAATCAATTTCATATTGGAAAGTTGCATTATTCTCTTTAGAAGCATGCATTTGAGTAAGATTCATTATCTGAAATGCTTACCGTCTGCAATCTTTTCCTAGAAAAGGATATAGATCGACCACGAGTAAAACCTGAGCTTCCTATTATGTACCTAGGACTCCTACTGGCTGACTCATGAATGACTGTACCTAAAGGAACCCTCCTTTAGAGACCAAAAGGAGATTGCTTTCTTGAAGAAAAAAATTTATCATTATCATGGAGCAGAGGTGTTAGTACAGGTTTTAAGAACCTTTGGAAAGGAGAAGTGTATCTGTTTATACAGTACATGTGAATGCCTCCAGGAGAACAGATAAGAAACCCATCTCAAATTATGTATCTGCAGGTCTTTTGAGTAAGTATTTCTATTTTCTTTCTGTCTTCTTTCCTGAAATTATGATGTCATGGGTTTGAAAACTGTCATCGAAGTCAGAGTGGATTATGTCAAAGTGTAGCAATACTGTAAAGAAAAAATTACGAAAGCTTTTTCTTATTTCTCTGTAAGATCCCCTTTTCACATTTATAAGGGAGCTCACAGTGCTCCACAGCATTCATATATACATAAACAATGTATTTAAGATCTGAGTAGATGAGCAGAGAAGAGCTAAAACAAAAGCATGAAGCAGGAAAAGAAAAAAAACTAATCGTATCTCATGTTACTGTGATGCTGAAGAGGCCTCTTGGCTATCTGAGGCATTCTGCACATTATTAAATTTGAGGATGTTTTGTCAATACAGTTTACTGATAACATAAAGGCAGCAGATGCTTGGTGAAAGGACTTGCATTACATTTTAAACAATTTACCTGATGCTACTATTAGGAGTATTGCAAATAATTAATTTGTCACTGATGAAAATGTGTTGGCTTTTTTTTCCTCAGGTCAGGCAAGAAGTTTAAGTCCTATAGGAAGACTTATCTTCATCTCATAAGCTTTGCTGGATCTATGTCAATTCATACAACCTGGTGATCTGGTGTTTGGAAAAAGTCCTATAGGAAGACTTATCTTCATCTCATAAGCTTTGCTGGATCTATGTCAATTCATACAACCTGGTGATCTGGTGTTTGGAAAAACCTGTAGTGAAAGAGTTGTCAGATGCAAAATTACTTTTAACCCCAAATTATATTTTTTGGGTAGCGCTTATCTCTTCTGCCAAACTTTTCATCACATTGTTATAATGTTTTGTAAGGCTGCCAGATCACACAGAGAGAAAGATCAGACAACCCGCAAACAATTAAGCATTCTTTGAAATACCATTAAATTAACTTAAATTGCTTTTGAGATAACTATATGACAAAGATCTGCAAACTATTAGCAGGATAGTTTCAAGTATCAGACTCTTTTTAATACTCCTGTTCACTCTTCATCAGAATGAAAGAAGTTATTAGTTTAAGTGCCTTTACTAAAAAAAAAAACAAACAAGTCTTCCATGTTCCATGATCCTGAAACACAGCTTCAGATTATAAAGCCAATAGGAACACTGTTCTCACCTCTCACTGTTTCCCATCACTAGGCCTAAGGATTTACTTGCAAACTGTGCAATCCTAAGGAGAAATGCCACTTACAAACCTGATTTTAAGAGCAAATGCATTTACCCTTTCAAAAATTAGCTTGCTTGCAGTAACTTCCTAGTGTTTCATGACACATTCAAAGCAACAGAGTTCCTCAGCAAAGCTCTAAAAAACTTAGATATAAGCAATCTGTACTTGCAGATTAAAAATGGCTATCTTAGCAGTTGTAGCTAACCACCATCCTCAGTTATCAATTAAATGTTGTGGTCATCACTGATTTTTTGGTGTTTAATGATCAAGGTAAGGCATTCTCAGTTGGGACTGGGTAAGTAGTAACACCACTGACCGCTATCTAATATGTCCTACAACTAATTAAAACGCAGATTCTTACACTTTTAAGGTTATTTGCTCCTGAACTGTGACTTGTAAATGTGCAATATTATGCTACATTTAGAAGGCCACTTGCTGTCTCTTTTGCTGACTATTTTCTGTGTCTCTGAGAATTATGAGCATTAAGTTTTGCCAGGACAAAGGAGCTCGGACATGAGGAAAGCAGTCATCTCTGTTTCTCCCCTAACCAGTCTTAAAAAGCAGAAGCAGCTAAGTCTCTCACAGGAAAAGCTCACAGCCCCATTACAGTGTTAAGAAGTGCAAAAGGCTGAAATGAATGTGTCTAGCCTATGTAAACTCTTTATCAACAGCATCAACCTACTCACTCTTGGGGAGGTTGATTACAAGTAGGTGAAGATGTAACAAAAAGTCAGTCATCACTCCCAAACCTTCCTCTCTCCCTAGAACTGAGGAGTCAGGTTAACAGTTAACAGGTATGAATCCCTTAACAAAAATGTTTTTTAAAGTATCAATAAGAAAAAATAACATACAATAGCCATGGAATAGAACAGAAACAGCATCAGGGTTAAAGAAAAGTGGATTTTGTTGGCACAATATATACAGCACAGAACTAAGAGGTGATTAAGTAAATTAATCACTTATGCAACCAAGTGGAACTTTTACTATGGAGCAATAAAAACACCTCATATAAAGGCAAAGGCATTCAGGACATCCACTAATTCAAAAGACTGTTAATCTTCAAAATTGATAGTTAGAATGAACCTTCCCTCTTTAAACCCTAAGGGTTAGATACAGCTCATATGAACTGCTAAAATGAGAAACTGCAAGGCATGTACTAAATATCCCAGAGGCAGCAGTACTTACTTCTTTAACAGGCATTCAGACTAGCTGTTTATACCTGAATGCTCCAGTGAGCCCTTTGTGTGTGCTATACTAGATGGTATTTTCATCATGACATCAACAACTATATATCATCACTCTTTCTCTCATCCTAGGTGGACTCTGATTTTCTGCACTCAATACACATTAATCTGTAAAGCTCCCTTTTATACAATGGTTTTCCTTCTCTTCAGGAAGCAAAATAAGGAAATATTAAGAGTGTGTAAGTTTTACATATTGCAAAGAGAAAATTTTAAAACGAAAAGAAATCAAGCTTTTACAGAAACTGAAAAAAACTGAAACGTTTCAAGTCAAATTAGAAAAACATTTAAGTTCAATAGGATATTTAGTTATGCAAACAAGGAAGCAGCAAAGCTGTTTCACTGAGCTTTCAGTGTATGTAACATGGACCTCTACAGGGTAACTGACTTATGCTTCTTTTATAGTTGGAGAGCAACAGAAAATCCTAGGATGCAAATGGTCAAAACAATTTCAGATTTTCTCAGTATCAAGCGAGTTATACCCATTATTCATGTATACCTTTGATTCATTTTTCTCCCAGTAGACTTTAAGGGAGCTTAGATGAATAGCTCTAATTCAGATATCTTCACTGCAGATAACAACTCTGCTTCTTAGGCTTCATGGGAGCTTGCCTTTCCAATCCAGCAACTAAATTCAGTTAAATAGTATGAAGACACTTGGTTATGGAACTTTTCTTTCAATATGACTTTGACATCTATGGGTCTTACTGCACCCATACTCCCAAGACTATGAGCTCCCAGATCGGTTTTTATCAACCAGCACCCCCAAAGTCCTTCTCTTCAGGGTTCCTCTCAATCCATTTTCTGGTCAACCTGTACTTGTGCTTGGGATTACCCCAGTCCAGGTGTACGACCTTGCACTTGGCCTTGTTGAACTTCATGAGGTTTGCACAGGCCCACCTCTTAAGCTTGTCTTAAAAGCATCCCTTCCCTCCAACTTGACCACACCACACAGCCTGGTGTCACTGGCAAACGTGCTGAGGGTGCAATCAATCCCACTGTCCATGTTACTGACAAAGATGTTAAACAGCAGCGGTCCCAATACCAAACTCTGAGGACAACCACTCGTCACCAGTGGAGCCATCGACCAAAACTCTCTGAGAGCAACCATTCAACCAATTCCTTATTCACCTAGTGGTCCAATCATCAGACATACCAAACATTTCAACATACCAAAAGTGATTTCTTCCCAATTTGTGGGTTTTTTTTTTTTCACAAATGGCTAATCACAACAGCCAGTGATGCTGAGGGCAAGAACCTTTCCTTCAACAGTCTACTCATCATTAGTCATGGGCAGAAAATGGTGTCATCAACAGAAATGAGTAAAATACACCGAGTGGCTGAAGCTGGTACCTCAACAATTTCTATTAGCTAAGCTGCAGCAGCCATAATGTCCCACATCTATCTAATGCAAAGACAAATCAAAATGGGACATATAAGTAAGATGAAGACACACATTTTACCAAGGCCTGTAGTGACAGGACAAGGGGTAAGAGTTTTAAAATGAAAAGGGGTAGATATAGATTAGATATTAGGAAGACTTTTTTTTTTTTATGAGGGTGGTGAGACAGTGGCACAGGGTGCCCAGTGAAGTTGTAGATACCCCATCCCTAGAAGTGTTCAAGGCCAAGTTGGATGGGGCTTTGAGCAACCTGATGTACTGAAAGACATCCCTGCCCATGGCAGGGTGACTGGGCTGCATAATCTTTAAAGGTCCCTTCCAAACCAAAACATTCTGTGAATCTACAGTATTACAAATTCTGTGATCCTCCAAGGAATGACAACTGTACGACAGAAGAGGAAAACAAATTGCAAAAAAAAAAAAAAAAAAAAGTAAGTTTTTGGTTTTTTTTTTTTTAATTCAAAACCCATCAGGTTTGAATTTAAAAATACTTTTTGAAAGTATTATTTTAAACTAAACCCAGCTTTATTTAAAATAATATTTGAGTGATTTTGATGGGTAACTCAGATTTTCATTGAGTTACCCATCAGTTAAGCCAATGCCAATTTCAGGAAAGCTACCATACCCTTGATGCACTTAAAAGTTCTGTCTCCAATGTGATGAACAATCTTCTCTTTTTAAGCACAGTAATAACAATGCTTCAAAATTATGTAATTCCTAACTTTAGGAAAATATAAAAATACTCTCTTTCAACTCACCATTATTTCTCTTTTTCCTGTCTTTAACTCTTTCTCCCCTTACTGCTTCATGTTCATGACAGAGTAGTACTACCTGACTCCTTGAGCTTCTTTCCCTCATTTGAATATGATGCCCTGGAATGATGACTTGAAAATGATTCCTCCTGCTTTTTATTTCTTCAAGCGAAAGTTTTCTGACTATTAAAACTTTTTTCATCAATTATTATTTACACACCCTTAAGTTTTCAATAATAATATAGAATCCTATATAGATTCTTATATAAGTCATTTAAACTTCCTGGAAGCAAATCAAGTTCTTCCTTTTCATAAGTTTATAGTAGACTGACTTTTTTATGGAGGCTTGGGGAGAAGAGAAAGTTGTTGTTTCTTCACTGGGTTGGGAAGGAAAACCTGGCAACACATGCCACAGAATTCCAAGGAAAGCCTTCTCCTGCACCCATTTTCAGCTCTAATGTCCAGGAAACACAAAATGCCCATGACATAGCAGGAATTCTCAAAGTGTTTTCTGCACAGCCCAACAGCATTTGCAAACATCCAGCTATTTCTTCCCAAAATATACCCCCCTATCTTCAGCAACTCAAATCCCAATGTCAGATTGTGGATGGGGGATTCCAAACCACCTCACCAAGCAATACTCTGCTTCCAGATCTTGCCATTTTGTCAAGTTACAGAGGCTGAGAACTTCACAGTACACCCTTGGCAACATAAGAGCAGAAGAACGCAGGTCAGTAAAACAACATACTTTGATGTAATTTTTAAACCACCCCGAACGTTTTGTATACTACCACTTAACAAGTTTCTTCCTGAAACATCACTGGTTTCCACCATAAACCAGCCATTTTTTTAGGGTTTTCTTTGCCACCTAGTTGGAATTACAATTTGCTATTGCATTTATTTAATTTTTATTAACTCGCAACAGCTTTCCCAAATAACTTTGATAGGAATACTTGCATGCTGCATTACAAACTTACAGAAACTAAACAGGGCCCAGTGGAAAACAGGTGGCTCCAATTTTACTCATCACTCTGGGACACAACTAAAGCTCAAGAGAAATACAAAACAAAATTAAGAAAAGCAGATACAAATTCTTCCAAGTTCATTTTCTTTGCTAGCATAAATTCTCAAATCTAATTGACCCCAATTCTTTCCTTATTTTCTTTGTGCATACTGGCAGAGTACATATTTTTTCCATTTTTTTTTAACCTACAGAGTATGCCATACATTATGCAAGTGGTTTACATTATAAAAAAATTACCACACATATTGGATTCTGTTTTATGGTATCATGGTTGTTTAGTCTGTACAGCTAATAGTTCTCTAATATTTCTCTCTCACTCCATAAAAAAAACTTAATCCTAAAGATTTCCTTTTATTTTTAAGCAAAATTTTTCATACTCATATGAGACATCTCACCAACAGCTATCCACAACGTTTCACTTCATTTCACTGTTCATAATATCCATTTTCTCATTTTTTTCATTCATATGCAGTTAAAGAATTTTTTTCCAACAAGTCTGCACTGCTTGCATTAATCCTTTTCAGAAAGCTTCCTTACCATACCAAAGCAGACAATAAAAACAGGAGTATGAGATTAAAAAATTCAAATAGGCTCCAGTAGCTAGGGTCTAAATCAAAGAGCAAAATCCATGGCTTGATTTTTATTCACTGCTATTTGGAATCTGTCTTAACATAGATCCCCTCACACCCCACCCCTTACATCTTTCAATTGCTGAGAATCTTGCTTCCCACTGTTTCAGACAATCGAGGCTTTAGAGAGCAGAAACAGTTTCAAGGAGTGGTGCACATTTAACTATTACTTCCCAGCCCTAAAAGCGCACACTGTTTTTTCTCTTCACTGGGACAAAAGGACAAGGAGGCTAACTGAAAACTCTTATCTTGGCTCATTTCAATTGCTTCATTTCGGTTAAGTACAAAATATAATTTAACGCAGGAATCACCTCATAAAGTCCTGGTCTCTGAATACTGTTATAACAATTCTTTGATCTGGCCTTCAAAATCTATTACTCCAATTAAAAATGAACCTTTTAATTTGGTACACAATGAATCTGTAACTACAATTGTATTTTAAAAACAGAGCTTTAACATAACTTCTAACTATACAGTTTTATTACTGCCTTCATTTAAACTCTGGGTTTGGGTGCAGAGTGATGAAATTTTCTTGCACAAAGACTTCAAATTCATAATGAATAACCTATACTTTAAAAGATTTAATTTCTGAAATGAAATCCATACATTATTCTATTTGCTTTTTTGACTATAGCTTAATATTTTCATATGCCGTTTTCCCCACACACTATTCATACTAATCTTATCCTATCTTGCAAGGTAGCTATACGACAAGGGGAAGTTCATCAGGTTAGAGATAAGCAAGAAGTTCTCTACTGTGAGGGTGGTGAGGCCCTGGAACAGCTTGCCCAAAGAAGTGGTAAATACTCCATCCATGGCAGCGATCGAGGCCAGGTTGTACAGAGCCTTCCGCAATGTGGTCTAGTGTGAGGGGTCCCCCTGGCAGGAGGGTTGGAACTAGATGATCTTAAGGTCCTTTCCAACCCAAACTATTCTATGATTCTATGAGTCTGTGATGTGAGACGTATCCATTTCGAATTCAAACTAGTAATGCAGATCAAGCTCACTAGTAAATTCAAATGCCAATAAAACCAGAGGTAGGCTCTCCTTCCCTTGCCAGTATTAAGTATTCCCAAGGATATGTGTGTCTGGGAAGAAAATAAAAATTGTACTAACTGCAGTTGCCTATTTTCAGTGTTTTAATATTTCAGCTTTTCCTTCTTAACAAAAAGGATTTCTTTTTTAAATTTCAGTGATAGTGATTTCAATTCCATTTACAGTTTTGAGCAGATACTTTTCCCCACATTAAAAAAAAAACACACAAAAGAAAAACAAAAAGTTTTTGTTCTTAATTTTTTTGTTCGCAATTATTGCTGTATTTATTCTTGCCAGATTTTAGAATGTGTTTTTGTTGATTTTTTTCTGTGTGATACCTTGGCATGCTCAGGTAATCTTACTGGAATTAATGGAATAAGACCTTGTGCAACATCAGTGCAACAGGACATTTGGTGAAACGTTAGACTCTTACTGATGGACCTCTCTGTGCTCAGGGTAATGATTCTGATGCTTGTTCCAGTCTTTGCTGAAGTTAAGGACTGGAATCTGCTTGTGTCTACTTGTACTTCTTCAACTGAGCAGCATTACATACCTATCCCTGCTGGACTCTGAGCTCGCCTGTGGACGCCATGAAGCATATACCATGTGAAAATTGCACAAGTGTTAATAAAGTGTGATTGAAGCCTCCTTGCACATTGTTAAATCTTTCCTACGAAGTCTTGATAGATGATGAGAAACAAAATTGGCTTGTATAAATACATACAGTACTGCTCACAGTTTGCATTTGACAATAAAAG
Source organism: Pezoporus flaviventris (assembly GCF_033815535.1). Classification (NCBI taxonomy): domain Eukaryota; kingdom Metazoa; phylum Chordata; class Aves; order Psittaciformes; family Psittacidae; genus Pezoporus; species Pezoporus flaviventris. The sequence goes on along the minus strand of NW_026892550.1, from coordinate 14,429,729 downwards.
TAAATTCATCTAGGGACTATATGCCATTTAAAACTGTCGTGGTTTAAACCCAGTCAGGTAATTCGTTCGCTCACTTCCCACCCCTTTCTTGCCCTCCCCCTGCTCTCGGAGGGACGGAGAGGAGAATCGAAAAGAATGCAACTCCCACGGGTTGAGATAAGAACAGTTTAGTAACTAAGGTATAACACAAATCACTACTGCTACCACCAATGATAATAATGATAAAGGAAATAACAAGGGAAGAGAATAAAACACCTCACCACCAGCCGACCGATAACTCGCCCCCCCAAGCCCGACCAAGCTCTGACCGATACCTCCTCCAACCCTGCAGTCTCCCAGCCCTTCCGGCTAACTCCCAGTTACATCCTGGGCATGACGTGCTGTGGTATGGAATACCTCTTTGGTCAGTTTGGGTCAGGTGTCCTGTCTCTGCTTCCTCCTGGCTTCCCCTCCTCCCTGGCAGAGCATGAGCCTCACAAAGTCCTTGGCCAAACCAAAACATCCTTGTTATCAGCTCTGTTCCCGAGCTGAAAGTCAAAACACTACACTACACTAGCTACCAAGAAGGAGAAAAAATGACTGCTACTGCTGAACCCAGGACATTATCCACCCCTTATTCCATACCATTCACGTCATGCTCAGATCCCACATTTTCAATATACCATCACTCTTATCTTAGTGCATGGACCAGTCCATATAAAGCTGCTGAGTCCATCTGGTCCATGATGTCAGGCTCCATCTCTTGTAACAGTCTTCCAGAGCAGGAGAGACTGTGTGCAGTGTTCACACTTGTGAATAACCTGGGCAATAGTGTCCATTGCTAAGTCCACCCCTCAATCATGAGTCCATCTCTATGTTGCATCTCTGCTCTGATGGCCTGAAGTGCCATGGGCCCACCAGGCTCAAAATAATTCACTGTTCCCTTCAGCAGTTTCTGCAGCTTGTTGCTGGGGACTCCATACAGCTGCCTTCCATCTCCGATGCTTCCAAAGCACTGGAGGGGCCCAGTGGACTAGATACTTGCCCATACTGTCACACACACCCTGCCACTCATGACTGTCCAGCCTTGGGGAAAATCTCTTGGTCTCCCTATATTGTCGTCTAATCCCAGACAAGACCCAAACCTGACTCTGCTTAACTTTTGAGATCAGACAAAATGGTGGTGGGTAAAACACAGTCTGTGTGTGTGCCAACATGTTGATCCCCATCACAATCAGCAGGCAGGTCCCAAGGATACCCAAAGGCCATTCAAAACCTTCAGAACTCTCAGTTGATGCTGCTGTACTTGTCACTGGGGCTGGTGTAGCTGCTGTGCTTCCCGGCTCTCCCACCACCAGCTTCTCTTTTCCTGAGTCCAGCTCTTCCTCCTCTGCCTTGCTGGGAAATGCTGCGTGGTCTCCTGCATCCTCCTGGGGCTCGGCGGGCGGCTTCCGGGAAATGCTCTCGGCCGTCGCGGGGCTCTGCTCGGCCGCGGGTCTCGGCTCCTCCGCGGGGCTCGGCTCTTCCGCGGGGCTCGGCTCCTCCGCCGCCTTATCCCGCTGCTCTGCAGCCGCTTCCTTCTGCTCCTCGACCGCCCCGACCTCCTCCACCCGCCGCCGTCCCCTCGCGGCCTCCGGCCCCGCTCCCGCCGCCGCTTGGTCCCCGGGGCCGCTCTCCCGGGCCGGTTCGGCTGCCGCCGGCTCCCGGGGCCGCTCCCCCTCAGCTCCCCGCAGCCTCACGAAGATGGAGAGTAGGATGAGGGCCAGGACGGTGAAGAGCAGCCGGACGGCCAGGTACAAGTCCACGGCCACGTCCGTCCCGCCCTGCTGCTGGAGCCCGCCCGTATTACAAGCCATTGCCATAAAGCACAGTGAGACAAGAACCTTAGCCCAAGCCCCACACTTGATAAACACTAACACAGCGAATACCGGCTCTAAGTAAGTTACAACGGTCTGAAGCTGTGAGATCAACAAGAACAACTCTGAGAGCCAATAAATCAGCATTGTGACGAGTGACTATTAATCCAGTCAGATCTGTTGTTATCTCAACCCTTCGGGCCCCACGTTGGGCACCAAAAAGAACTGTCGTGGTTTAAACCCAGTCAGGTAATTCGTTCGCTCACTTCCCACCCCTTTCTTGCCCTCCCCCTGCTCTCGGAGGGACGGAGAGGAGAATCGAAAAGAATGCAACTCCCACGGGTTGAGATAAGAACAGTTTAGTAACTAAGGTATAACACAAATCACTACTGCTACCACCAATGATAATAATGATAAAGGAAATAACAAGGGAAGAGAATAAAACACCTCACCACCAGCCGACCGATAACTCGCCCCCCAAGCCCGACCAAGCTCCGACCGATACCTCCTCCAACCCTGCAGTCTCCCAGCCCTTCCAGCTAACTCCCAGTTACATCCTGGGCATGACGTGCTGTGGTATGGAATACCTCTTTGGTCAGTTTGGGTCAGGTGTCCTGTCTCTGCTTCCTCCTGGTTTCCCCTCCTCCCTGGCAGAGCATGAGCCTCACAAAGTCCTTGGCCAAACCAAAACATCATTGTTATCAGCTCTGTTCCCGAGCTGAAAGTCAAAACACTGCACTGCACCAGCTACCAAGGAGAAAAAATGACTGCTACTGCTGAACCCAGGACAAAAACCTAATGCCAGAGAACTGAAGAACCTTTATGACAGGAAATTCTTCTGGAAACTCAGGAACACACATATATATGATCCTATATTACACATTACCATGAGAATTACAGAAGCAATTTTTTAAAATAAAAGACCTAAGGTGTATGAGATCATAGCTGAAAATAATCAGCCAACGCCAAAATATTTTCAGGGTAATGACTAAGATACGACTGAAAAAGATCACCTTAAAATACTGTTTTCTCTTGCAAACAAGACTTCCTATGCCACACAGGGGGGCAAAAAGAGATATTCTTTTTACATTTGCATTTTTACACAGATGTGCTGCTTTTATTCTTATGTGTTTACACATATGCATCCAAAGTATGTTCAAAGTATGAGTTTGAGCATTGGAAACGATAGTTTCCTTTCGGGGAAGTCACCAGAAGTGACTCAAGTCCCAACACAAAACCGTGCTTCTCCTCCCAGCAGTCATGAGGTCAAGCAATATTCCTTCTTCTTATATATACTGTCATTCTTTCTGAGTCTCAGACTTCTTTCATTGTGCTCTCCTATACTCATAAATGTCCTTCTCAGCTTTCCTCCTGTGTGATTCCATTCTCAGCTGTACTTTGGTATCAGTCCACCATTCTGCCTCTCATGTAGATGCCCAAGGAATGTTCTTCTCACCTGGGACATCACTAAACTCTGGGGTGAAGTCCTTGACACTGAATAGATTAGTCTGAGCTGCTTATATGACCAATTTCTTCCTCATAGTCTTTTAGTAATTAATAATAATAAAGATAGATTCTGAACCCTGACAATTAGTTCAAGAATGAAAACATATACAATGGTTTGGGTTGATTAAAGGTCTGGCATCTTCTTCCCCCTTTCTTGGATTTATTGTACCCTCTTCCCCTGCTTGTCTCTAAGAGTGAATTCTCTTGAGCAAAGAAACTGTATGTATGCATCTAAGCTATAATGTTTTAAGTGAAGATACTTTTTATGGGAAATATTACAATTGCTGGGCCCATAAAAACCTCCAAATATAACTAGTTTCCTGTACTGTAGTTGTTCTGAAAGGTAGTTTGTTTGGCAAACTATGTACATGAGTGTACAACTCATGTCTTCTCACAGACTACTTTTCAGGGAAGAAAAAAGCAAACTAAAAAGCAAAACAAGCACTAAGACATTGTAAGTGCAAAAAATTTAAACTATATTCTTATATATAGTTTTCCAAAGACTTTGAAATAAAACAGTATTACAACAACAAATACTTGCAAAAAAACAAATTTCATTTTAACAGAAGTGGATTTAACAGGAATGTTTTTTTGAGAAAAAAAAAAAGACAAAACTTTGCAAACAATCTGTATCACCTGAAGTATCTACTGCAAGACATTTAATTTCTATTTCTGATTTTCCATAAGTATCTCTCAACCCCCTCAAATTTAGAGGTATATTTACCTGTGTTTTGAGATCATGAATTCTTGTTTCCTTGTTGAATCACAATCTTCTGCATCAAGTATTTCCCTAGTTTCATGTCTTCTGTTACAGCATTATCTCCCTTGACTAGTGTGAACAGTACATATACATTATCCACACTGCTCCTTCATGATCTTTCAAAATTCTTTGCCCATTCTCCACCAAATTTTCTATTTTCAAGGCAACTAATGGTCCAACCTCTGTAACTTCATTGAACAACTAATCCTAATGGACTGACAGGATTATATTACAGTCTTTGTACTATACTACAGTCACTACACTTGTCTGCACAGCCTCCAAAGCAGCAATAGAAGTACAGCAAATGGAACTTCCATGAACTGCCTGCAGCTCATACTTCCCACTCCCAGTAAGCCCTGCTGTGTCTGAATTTCTCATGTAGTATCCATTTCTCCATTCTAAAGTAAGCCCCTGATTCCCAGTAAAGGAGTGGATTTTCCCCCATTTAGACCAACTTTTGCACAATGGTTTATGGGTCCTAGAACTACTGTTTTACATTTTCTGTATTAAACTGCATTTAGCATCTGTGGGTTCATGCAGCTGAAGTGAGTGATTCCTTCCGAGTCTGCTCATGCTGTTACTATTTTCTTGTATTCAAAGCATTATCCAACTAATTCAGAAAAAAAAAAAAAAAATAGAAGCAAACTTAGATACTGGAGTAAATATGGTTGCATTCTATAAATACACAAAACAAACACAAAGAAATAGGTACCTTTTAGGACTCAAACAGGTACCACTTGAGAAGAAAGAGGCCTCAAGTTTTATGATGTCGTAGCTGCTCTTTCTAGCTGAGCACAATCTACTCTATTCACAAAGTTGTCCGCTTTACTATATTGATAAGTTATTATTTTCACAGTGCCTAAAAGGACAGTTAAAGGACTTGAGTAAAGATTTTATAAGTATGGCTTTATTTATAGCAAAGTATTTAGCTAAATCCTAAGATGCTACTACAGTTATAGGCTAATGACACTAAAATCTATTCTCAAAGTTAGCAGAATAAAAAAAAAAAAAAAGGAGGGGTGGAGGGGAAGAAAAACCCAAGAATGGCATTTCATTCATATGTGTTAACAGAAATTGATGCTCATCCCAGTTAACCTGGAGCTATGCTCCAGGCAATCTCCCATACAGTAGATGACAAAATCACTTTGGGATTCTTACTGACAAAAAAGATGTTCTTATAAGACAGTCTTTTGATTTGAGAAGTTAGAAGTATTTTATAAAACAGCTGTGAATCTCATTATGTAGCAAGACTGAATCGGCTTACAGACCCCCATTTCTTATAAATTCCATGAATGAGGAACTGCAGAATAAATTTCCAACTTGGTAGCAGTGGAACAGGTAGCTGTGCTGTTTCTTTTTTTTAATTTTTTTTTTCTATTTTATAGATACTGATTTGCATATGAACAGACTTCACATGTGACTACATAAACTCAGTAGCTTACATAAGCAAGTAACCCCAAGTCACAACCATTATTTTATTAGGGATGATAGAAAGAAAAAAAGCACTAAGTCTAGTTATCATTTTTATTTCACTCAGTACTTATAACCAAGCTGGGAAGTCTCAATGTCACTCTGCTCTCTCTTCTTTAACATTGTAGAGAAGTCTTACTGTCTCAGTCCAACTTGCTATCTTATGTTTACAACTGGGCTTTATTTTGGGGAAAAGATACAATTCCTGTGCTCCTATGAAATAATTAAAAAGTTTGGGTGCAGGTGAAGAGCACAATACATGTAATTTATCCTTTCATTTCAATCCTCCAGTTGTTATGCACTTGTCTTTTTATAATTTCAGAACTTGATGCACAGCACCATACAGTGTTCTTAAAATATTAAGATTAGTGATGCATAACAAATACATATTTGCCAGTTAGATCAGTAAAGGTTTAGCCTTAAGGGGAAGGAGAAGGCTGGATCTCAGGAAGAAAAGAAAGGCAAAGGACAAATACATCCCAAAGAAACTGTGCCAGTACAGAATTATTCCTGAAACCTCATGGAGCCAAGTCAGCAGTGACAACCTGATACCCAGGACAACATATTTTTATAATGTAATACTTAAATCATTAACTTAAAGCAGTTTCAGAGTACTAAAACCCATCAGAATAGAAACCAGATTAAATTACCATGTAGGAGTAGCAATCTTTTTCCACAGATCTTTATGTCATGTTATTTGGAGAGCAGCAACGGCAACATTCAATTCCTCAGTGAGAAAATAGAATACCATCCAAAGTTTCACCTAATAATATTACAACAGACTGTTTGTATTCTTTATTTTAAGGGGTTATCTACTACTAAGGTTATCTACTACTAAGAAGCCAGCTAGGCTCAGATGGTGTCCTTCAGCATTTATCACATATATAAATAACATGCTTATAAAGCAATTGAAAAGATTTAGTGTACTAGTTGCTGAAAACAGTCATTGGTTTAACATAACAAACAGAGCAAGTGCGATTATTTGGACCACTTATTTTAAAAGGTGTGTTAAATTAAATATTCTAAATAAGTATGGCATTTGATTTGCCCTGTTGAACAGCTTGCTCAAGATAATAATGACTGATTCGCTCTGAAGTGTTGTATCAAATACGATTGATTTCTGCTATGTGAGAAAAGGAATCAGCATGGTAAAAGGAAGTGCATGTTAGGGAAAGCCTAGGTATATTGAGCATCAGGGCCAGACTGTATTCGTTTAGTGTTAATTTCATTCCATATAAAACAAACCACCACAGTACAACTTAAAGTACCATTGAGATATACACTGAGATACACAATTAGTATACTTAAAGCTATCCCACTTACAAAACTATTTTCCTCAATGGTATAACGTAAAGTGGAACCTACTAGCTATGCTTTTTCCTTACTCCAGGATTTTTCAAATCACCAGCTAACTGCCTTTGTGGACATCCGATGATGTTACCTCCTGGCTGGTGTGGTGTTTGTTTTTTAGTTAGGTAGTCGTGCACTCTACAGTATGCAGCTACACTGCTGCATTTAAGAGGTCACTGGTTTAGCATCAAAAAGGTCACAAAAAGCAACCACATTGACTGTGATCCTCCTCTGAATCCCTCAGCACTTGACTGGTATGACTTGGGAGGTGAAGGAAAGTGACTGGAAGGTTTTACTTAGTAGAGGGTTTCCAAGCAACCTTGCACAGTTGAGCAGCCTCAAGCAATGGGAACAATGACTATCTTTGGCAAGGATCCAGTAAAGCGAAGCCTGCGGCAACACCATTGTATTCCCACCACCAGCGGCTATAAATACAGGCTATGTTAAATAGGATCAGAAATACAAGAAAAACAAACCCGGGAATGGGGTGAAGAGAGGGCTGTACAAACTGACTAATTTTTGGGATTGTTTGAACTCCAGCTGTGGCAGAATATAGTAACAGGATTAAAAAGCATTGCTTAAAACACAAAACTTTGTACCGCAGAATTTCTAATACATTTCTATTTTGGTCAAAGCGCAGCCTGACATACAGCAAAGATAACAAGGTGTTGAGAAATTACCAGTCAGTCTGACAATGCATTATCAGTTCAACCCCTTAAAGCTGTAATTTTGATCCTGGAGCGTTTTAAGGTAGGCTTGGTCTTTTTCCCATTCTTACTTCATACTTAGAGAGGATTTCTCAAAATCTAAGAAATCCAACCCACACATCTGAGTAAATAGGTAGTAATTCTGAAGAGATGCAACTTGGATGCCAAACAGCTATGTTCGGTCAAAAAATTAAGAATATTGGGATTTTTTTATTATTTCTTACAGCCATGTTTTAAATAAAACTGCTAAAAAGCATTTCCTTTTAAACACTGCATTTAAAATCTTTGTGTTAAGTGGGGCAACCTGATCTGAAATCCTACCATTTTCTACCATCAGCATTTATGATCAGTTTGCATAAGCCTTAAAACCTGTCTTTTTCTTTTTTAAAAAGAAGATTGATGTTTTTAATATAAAATGTTTGTAAAGGGTATTCAGGATATAGGAAAATAATTTAGAAGATTTCATTAAATAATCTGACTAAACTTCCTTTGAACTCTCATAGCTTCTATATAACTGTTTCTTTCCAGAAAACATGCAGCCATAATTAAGGATTCTTTGAGCTTTGCAGAAACACAGAATCTTGTAATACCAAACAAGTAATTGAAAATTCACAATATGTTCAGTACTAACATTAGCTTCATATTTGGCATTACACAGTTTATTTCCTACTATGACAATGGAATCATATTTGCAAGAATGTATATTTCAACAAAGTATATTTCCTGTTACCAGCAGATATTTTTGTGATAAAATACCTTTAAGTATCTAAATAATAGCACTAAAATGCCTTGGAAAAAGAAAAAGGAAGAGGAAAGGAAAAAAAAAAAAAGGAGTTAAAAAAGGTGGAGATAGTAAAACTATCCTTTGAAAATAAAATACTGGATTCTCTGTCATGCTCTGATAGACTTAGAAAAAGCATAAGGGAACAAAAGGAACAAATTACTCAGTTGCTGTGCAGTAAAAATAATCTATAGATCAGTAAGGCCAATTTACAAGCCATGGCTGAAGTATTGTTCTTGTTCCAGGAGAGGTGTTGAGCAGTACAATTTAATATTCACTCAGCCAAAACAAATAAATTAAGACATGTGCAATGCTGAATAATTACACCTGTTGCCATACAACTTTTTGAAAGCTGAAAATACTGTTGCTTTTTTGTTTTGTTTTGTTCTTTTTGGAGGGGGGGGGGGAGGGAAATTAACCCCCATTTCCTGAGTTTAATAATTTATCTAATATTTATCTTAGCTGTTTAGAACCATATATAGCAACAAAAAGCATAATTTCCAATGAGTTTCCCATTATGGAAATAAGTTCTTCTTGCATAACATGTAAGATAGTGATTTTTTTGCATTATTCCAAATAAAGTTCGAATATATCTTTCTCTACTTTTCTGTTTTCCTATTACAGCAGATGGTGATGATGCATAGTCAGATTTAAAAGTCTCATTCAGATCAGTTTCTGTATTTTCTACCATCATTTAACCATTTAGATTGTTTGCAAACTCTCTTTAATATATAGAAAAGACATTTGTATCAAGCTGTGCTCATTCAAGCACACACAGAAAAGCTTTACACAAACTGATTTTATTGTACAACCAGTCTTTAAAGTGTTATATTTGAAAACTTAACTTGCATAAGTTTGTACATATACTGAATCTTTAATCTAAACTTAGGGTATAGGACTTTTTTTAGTGTCTTTCATCAGTGCAAATAGTTATTGCACAGTTGGATTTTGTTGGGGGGAGGGTCCCCCTTTGAGCTCTTGCCATCTAATCAGCCCAGAACCCAGATTAGGACTGTCATGTTGCATCAGGAGTTTAGAGTGAGTGCTCACTAGAGGGCCTTTAATCCTCCAAAGTTTACTCAAATGTCACAACCATCTGCAGGAAGAGGAGACTCCTTGCTGGGTTGCACTCTCCTTGCAAATAATTTGTTGAAAAAAAAAAAAAAAAAAGAAAGCAAAATGCTAAATGCTAAATATTTTCTTCCCTCCCCCTCAAACACTCCCACAGAACTACCTTTGACACTATGAACAAAATCAGGAAAAATTTCATAGCTTCATTCTGACTACTAAAAGTTATTTTATATGCATTAGGCCATTTTTATCACAGGCCAAAAGATAAAGCAATATAATGAGAATACTTCAATGAAAAGTCATCCTACACGTTTGGAATTATTTTCACAATATGTAAACATCTTGTTTGGGCTAAAGACCCATTATATTGTGTTCTTTGTCAAACACTCCAATGTCACATTCCATGTTTGGAAAAAATTATAGACTCTCTCCTCCAGACTTTTTATTCCTTTTTAACTCAGAGATACTCAAAAAAATCACTGTGACAAAATTAAAATGACATAAATATATATTAAGTAGCAGGGATCTCATATTGTCTTAATCATATTACAATAATGTAATGGCAGCTTTACCAGAGCTTTTATTACAAAGTAGAAAATTGGCAAAGAATAACAATATATGGCAGTACAGCTTTACTCATAGCTTTTACTTCAGAGCAGTGGGTATGTGTGCATGTTTGTACACCCAGTACAAGCTCTTGATGTCTATAAAAAAGAAATCTGGATCTAGTTTTCTTTTAGAAGATATATTCCTAATCCTCTTCCATGCAAGTTAAGGAAAACCACTTCCTTAACTGGCATGGACAGACTGGGAAGCCAGCTGCATCCCATTCTTTAAATAACTGCATCTGCAGCTGTACTTACTTTCTACGCATCACTTAGAAGTGCCTACCTGCTCCATTTTAAAAATTAAGAAAAATAAAGAAAGCAATAGGTATTGTAGGCACTTCTGCTCCATTTGTCAAAAATGTCTGGCATTCCTGTCATTACTTCCTGCTTTTTCTCTGCACAGTATTTCATGGTTCAAAAGTTAAGGGAATGTGAAAACTTGTAACAGAAGTGGGGAGCTTCCCATGACCATTATCAGAACTAGAACTTTTTTTCAGTTAACAAGTCACTGCCCGAATTTTGACTGATAAGCTACTTAAAACCTTAAACAAATGAACAAACAAAAAATTCAGAATTGCTTTATTGCTTACGAAGTGTATGTCAACAGCATCTTTGACCCTTCAATTTCTTTAAGCTTAATTTCATGTTTCCTAATTTACCCGCCATGGTATTGTTTTCCAAAACTGAGTAATTGATGCCAATGCTCTCAGGATTCAATAAAGATATTAGGTTATCAGCAAGCTTTTAAACAGTCTTAAAACACAGAAATGGTCTCAGCTTATTGTTCTTGGGAATAATTTATTTTAAGAATAATAAATTTTCTTTTTCCAATTTTGCACATTTGTGAAGTTAAGATCTTGAGGAACAATAGTCAAAACTCATTCTATGTACTGATAAAATCACACCCCCTCTTTAAACTTTCACCTCGCAAAGTTGGTGACTCTTTATAGAAAAGGTAAAAAATGTCATCAAAGAAGAAATATGCATTAAATAACCCTTAACCCACTGAAAAAGTTAAAGCAATATCAAAAAACTCTGCTACATTCTGCACAGGAAATGGACAGGTTCAGCACAGCAAGAGTGAAATGAGCTACACCAATGTATTTTTCAGATCTGTGAACTGACACTAAGTACCAATAACTATGACACACTGCGTCTATCAAGCACCAAAAGTTGGAAAGAAATTGGTAGAGAACAAGCAAACAAAAATCTCATACAGATATCATTTCTATATGCCTGTGCTGTGCTACCAACAACTGGGAAACCATGCAACAAATAAAAGCAGATGCTATGTACTTTCAATTTCTACAAAAATTAAAAGATACAAGCAATAGCCCAACACAATGACAGGTATTACTGTCATGTTCTCAAAAAGGCAGTAATGAATAAGATTCATAAACTCCTTGAGTAGATATGTCAACACAAAGTTCATCATCTTTTCTCCAAAGCACATTGACATCCGTATCACTATTAAGATGTGCTATAAACCAAACAGCATAGACAGAAACAACATCAAAAGAGATTTTGGCTGTAGGGCACTTTCCTTATATAATACAAATATTGATTGCAAGGATCTCAGTTTAAGCAAAGTTGGTATCTGCTTCGTGATGCTCTACCAGAACAAGGTAAGGCTTTGGACTACCTCTGCATGGCAGAGTGCAGGTGACTGTGAAGCCTCATCTCCCAGGCCTTTAGCCATTCAGTCATACACTGAACTCACAGATAGGTTATTAGGAAAAAAATATCACAGATTACACTATGTTACATCAGTACTATAAGTACTGATGCTTCAGTACCAACTCAGATGCTTGGCAGAAGGGTCAAGTTGAAGGGTAAGGATATTTTTAGCAGTCATTAAAAAGCAAACTACAATCAACAAATATTACAGTTATTTTTCACAGGACAGATGACTACTATATTCTGCCTTACAGTAAATTTAAAATTTCAAGGTAGAGATGGGGCAGATGAAACACAGACTGACCTTGTCTGTAAAAGTCAGAAAGCGTCACTGCTGGACCACTACTAATACAACGCAGTGAGATTAAAAGAGTATGCTTCTCATATGAAAATATGAAAATTTTCTCCATATGAGAATTACCAGAGGAGAAATACCAGAGGATGAAGTGTCACATTTCATGTTTAGGGTCTACACTAATAAAGGTTCTTTCTGTATACTACACTCATAAAGAATGTGCATTCCCCAGAAATGTACCAACAGCAGCAGAGAGGATCACTGCTCACAACCTTCATGAGCTGAAAGACAAAGCAGTCAAATTTAGGGAAAAAAACATGTACTGAATCCTAAAGAAACACTTGCTGGGTGCAAAAAGAGGGGACTCAGTCTGAATTACTCAATACAATTTAGGAAGCTTTATAGTATTTCCTTGAATAGTCAACTGGGAGGCATGCACTGTTGCTATTGTACTTTATGCTAATGTAATTTAACTTTTGAAATAAATTCCAGGGGCTGCATTTACCTGCATATCCTGGGTAAACCAACATTTTTCTACTATGAAATTCCCTAATTTTTCAATTTCAACAGTTGTTTTTGAATTACTCACTTAATTTCTTGAGAATAAACCATAAATATATGATTAAGCTATTACTGCTTCACACACTGAAAGCAGATGATAAAAGCACAGAACAGTGCATACTCATCTTAATATTTAAGATAATTAATGCATAATGAACTGTATTAAAAAAAAAAATAATAAAAATACTTCCAGTCAGAAATGTGAAAGCATTTTGCCAATGCATCCTGTTGGCTTTGAAAAAGAAGTAATCCCAGATGTTTATTTTTTGATAATGCACATCTGATAAAAATGAACATGAGTCTTAAATGCAATATTTTTATATGAACCATATAATTAGAACTTTTTATAAATCCCTTTAAAAGATGTAGATCATCAATCAGGTTCACATCATTACAGCATTAATATTTTTAAGTTTATTTAGTAACTAGGTTCATCCTGCAATCAATTTGCTTCTTCGTGCGTACAGTTAAACACTCAATCATCTTAACCCCAGTAGTAGTCAGTGCTCCTTCCAGCTGTCTAACCTTATATAAATAGAAGGCATTTAAAAAACAAACAAAAAAACCCCACAAAACTAAAAAAATATACCAAGGTGAAGATATTTCTAAAGATGTCAAAGCATTAAAATGCTTACAAAAAGAGACTGGTTTATTTAAAAATAACCTGGACACCAAGCAAAGAGATTCAAGGCTCCTTCCTCGGCCACTGAAGATGTCACTTAGGGGCTCTCTAGAGAAAAGACACATTCTTTCCTGAGTTTCCCCCAGAACAAGTCATCTGCTTGCCACTAACTGTTAGCCTGTATTATCAGTCAGCTCTGTAAGTTCTCCTTATTCATACAACTTTTTAGTGTAATCTATTTACTTTCATGTTTTTCATTTATCAAAGCTTTCAAATATAAGGAAGAAAAATCTTATGGTCTAGGAGAGACAGTGTGGTGGGTTGACCCTGGCTGGACTCCAGATGCCCACCAAAGCTGTTCTATCACTCCCCTCCTCAACTGTACAGGGGAGAGAAAATATAATGAAAAGCTCATAGGTCAATGTAAGGCCAGAGAGAGTTCATTCAGAAATTATCATCGCAGGCACAACAGACTCAACTTAGGGAAATTAGTTTAATTTATTACCAATCAAATCAGAGTAGAATAATGAAAAATAAAACCAAAATTTAACCTTCCCCCCTCCCTTCTTCCCAGGTTCACCTTTACTCCCAATGTCTCTACCTCCCCCACTGCAGCAGTGCAGGGGGATGGGGAACAGGGATTGTGGTCAGTTCATCACATGTTTTGTCTACCACTCCTTTCTCATCTGGGGGAGGAGTCCTCACATTCTCCCCCTTCTTCAGCACAGTTCCTGCCATGCATCCCCCACAAACCTCCCTAACATGGGTCCTTCCCATGGGCTGCATTTCTTCAAGAACTGCTTCAGCATGGGTCCCCTACAGTCATGAGTCCTGCCAGGAGCCTGCTCCAGCACGGATTTCCCATGGGGTCATGGCCTCCTTTGGGTATCCCTCTGCTCTGGTGTGGTGTCCTCCCCGTGCTGCAGGTGGATATCTGCTCTACCTTGGACCTCCATGTGCTGCAGGGGAGCAATCTGCCTCACCATGGTTTTCTCCATGGGCACCTCCTCCTTTCTTCGCTGACCTTGTCTGCAGTCGCTCCTCTCACATACTCCCACTTCTCTCCTTGGTTACTGTTCACCTGCTTATGTTATCCCAGCCGCTCTACAACCATCACTGATTGGCTCATCCGTGGCCAGTGGTGGGTCTGCCTTGGAGCTGGATGCCATTGGCTCCATCAGACATATGGAAAGGTTCTAGCAGCTTCTCACAGAAGCTGCCCCTGTAGCTCCCCCACTACCAAAACCTTGCCATGCAAACCAAATACTGACAGATAAAATTGCCATCTGACAAATAATTCCAGATACTTATCTATCACCATTTGACGAGACCATCAGCAATTCTGACACACAATGGCACTCAAACACAACAAGAGGTGTTTTATCTTGATATTTGAGCCTGTGGTAAGTTTATGAATTGAGGGATGTATATAAAACTCTTCTAAATGCAATTTGACTTACTGAATTCACACTATGTGTGCAAATCTTCTTTTGTAATCTAGAGTGCATTTCATCTTTGTATAAATTTATTCTATTTTCTAATAAAATAGTCAGAACTTTCACAGAACTGAAAAACACTCTTCAACTTAAATATCCTTTCTCATAGACTACAGAAAGGAAAATACAAAAATGAGCAAAGAAAATAGTTTTAACCACATGAGAAGAAAGGAACTTTGTTTCTTTAGGTATGTTAAACAAGAAGTGAATCCTGATTCTTTTAAATTACTCCTACTGACTTAAATTGGTGGGTATGGGCTTTTTCTTGATCTTAAGCATTACTTTATTGTAACAACAAGAGTAAGTAATGGATTCACTGATGTTACCTCCTTCTGGAATCACTTCACAGGTGCTAAATTCCTTGTGTATTTTGATTTCAGGAAACAGAGACCGACAGCATAGTGCAAACCAGCCAAAAGACACATTACGCTAGGCTAAAATTAAGACAGCCCAGATGGGTAAACACTATCAACACAAAAGAATACAACAGGTACTCATAAATCATGCAACAGAAACCAAATATTAGTTGGAAAAGGGAGACAGAACAGAATACTGACACAGTTGGTTTTGATTAAAATGGAGAAAAGCCCAAAAAATCTGGGTGTTCGACACAGAGGCGTAATTTCAGAAATCTATGTGACATCAGTTGCTATGAACCAGAGTATCAGATTCCACTAGGAGCTTCAGCTTTATTTTTAGAACATTACAATACAAAGAGGGCCAAATTTCTGCAACATCAACAAACATTTATTTTACGGCATCATGGCAGAACGAAACTATATGCCTTCCCTAAATATAATTACTAACCCTGTCAAGTTAATACAATCAGTAATGTTGGGGTAGATTAAACTTTTGCCTGGATGAAAACAGTTTGTTTGATCCACTTAATATTCTACTGAAGTTAATTCCTGTCTAAATAAAGAATGACAAATACTGAGACCAATTCTTATGTTCCAGACTCATGCAAAGAAGTACATTAAAATACAAAGAAATCCAAACAAGAGAAGGTAATAACCAACTGGACAAAAGTGCACGATGTTAAATCTGAAGGTGAGTAACGAATTTTAACTGTTAGTGTATTGATGCGGGCAGGGGTAAGTTAAAGACTTAGAAGTAGGAAAAGAGATGCAAAATCATGAACCAGACACATTTATTAGCAAATTTTGAATATGTTGCTTTACGAGTAAAAACTATAAATATGGTAGTAAGATTAATTTAAAAAATAATGTTATTTGTAGAAAGATTGTAAGAGTGAAGATGTATCTGACCTTAGCCCTTAATTTATATCTCTATAAATATATATCTATATAAATTTATATTTAAATGATAGGATGACAGATTATAGAATGGTTTGGGTTGGAAGGGACCTTAAAGATCATCTAGTTCCAACTCCCCTGCCAGGGCAGGGAAACCTTTCACTAGACCAGGCTGCTCAAGGCCCAGTCCAACCTGGCCTTGAAGACTTCCAGGGATGGGGCAGCCACAACTTCTCCAGGCAAGCTGTTCCAGTGTCTCACCACTCTCACAGTGAAGAATTTTTTCCTAATACCTAATCTAAATCTACTCCTCTTTCACCTGAAAGCCGTTTCCCCTTGTCCTGTCACTACATGCCCTTGTGGAAAGTCCCTCTCCAGCTTTTTTGTAGACCCTCTTTAGCTAGATGAAAGCTGTTTTAAGGTCTCCCCAGAGCCTTCTCTTCTCCATGTTGAGCAAGCCCAACTATCTCAGCCTGTCTTTACAGAAGTGCCCCAGCCCTCATTTGTACCTTGCAAACCATACTGATAGTGTGCACTTACTTTATGTCCTACTTTTCTACAGGAGTTAGTATCAAAGTATGACAGTTCTGAGACCAGTAATGCTAGAACCTGCCATGTGAGTACAAAGGGGTGACAGAGAAAATTTTCACTGAATGCATTTTTTTAAAAGATCTATGAAATACAGCATTGAAATCTGCCAATGTAAAAGAAATCAAAATACAGCAGTATTAAGTTATAAAAGTCAACAGTTTCCATGGGAAGCAGAGAGAATAAGTTGGATGGTAGCCTTTTGGAAGGTATCCATAAGACGTTTAAATCAGTATTTGGAAAATGGAAACTTCTGAAAGCAATCAGTCAAGAACATTCAGAATTAGTAGGGTAGGCACAGATGCTAAAATCAGCTATCCTCATCCCAGGTACACCACCAAATCACTACATGCAATTGTTCAAGATTTATTGTTTATTTATTAGTTTTATACATTTATGACTTCATGCCTCTTAAAGGCACAGATATGCTTTGTAAATTGGAATGTATTGTAACCAAGAACCCCAAAAATAATTACCCCACGCAATTGCCAAGGAGCTCATCTTGTAGAAATAGCTCTGCTATCCTCTGCCTTGGGCTATTAGGCAGCCATGCCAGAAGCTGATGAATGTTGGAAAGCACAAATGTGTGATCAATATAAGAAAAGAGGCTGTTTGCTTAGCTGAACAAGCTAATAATTTTGCCAATTTTCCACCCCATCTTTTCCAACCAATAGCATGTGATGATGTGGACCATGAGAGTAGACACCAGCAGTCAAACAGTTTGAAAGCCCCATTCCCTGGTTGCATCACTGATTTTAAACTGAGGGCATTTTGACATACCTGTCACAGCCAAGACTTGTAAAAACAGATCTAAGGCAATAATATAGTCCACCTGTAGCACTGGAAGCATATTTTACCTAAGCAAATCTAAAGTTTCTTGGATTGTTGTAATAGCCAATGTGAACATTAGCCTTAATTGGTTAATAAAGCCTAACATGCTTTAAGTGACAGACAGGAAAATGCAACTTTTTCAGGGACTGTTTCAAATTCTAGTAATTCTAATAATAAGCAATGTTTTATATATTAACTTTTTCCATCTTGCACAGATGAGACCACTGGTACAAACCAGGTCTACTCCTGAGTTCCCCCAAAGATCATGCAAGCTTTTTTGCCCTCAACATAAACACAGTGGGAGGTTAGGTTAGGTAAAATTATTTCCTGAATAAATTTACTTAAAGCTAGATCCAGAAAGATAACCAGGAACACAGAATATTGGAATGGGAAATGCTTCCTCCATACAAGAAAAGAAGCACTAACACAGAGAAAGAAGAAAGATTAGTTGGCCAATAGGTATCACAGAAGAAAAGATGATTAAAAAATAAAAATAAATCAGTGAATCAGAATAAAAAAAAATAAAATAATTGTGGAGTTGACGATTCAGGGCCATGTCCCTAATCTGTACAGCTGGGAAAGAAAAAAAAAAAAAAGTGCAAAACCAAAAATACCAGCCACCTAAAAACTGTGATCATAAAGTAAAAATAAGGAAAGTACAGGAAAGGGTACTTTGTGTTAACAATATCCGCATTCCATAGACTCAGCCACTGAGATTATATCAGTTGTGGGAGCCTAAAATCAGGCCCCTGTAAAATTATGCAATTAAAATGCAATGATCTCTAACAAGCCAAACATCTAGAGAATCACATTGAGCTGGTTGGACGCTTTTGCTTATTTATTTTTTCTTAACCTAAATACTCATTACATCAAGATTCTTATTACTCTTAGCTCAAGAAATGGTCTTAAATGTGCTTTATTTTGACAAACATCAGACTAACTTGACCAATCTGCTTCAAGTCAATGACTTTTCTTCAAACTGCAATAAAGACCACCTCCAACAGATGCTTCTGTCACCACTGGTTCACAAAACACGTCAAAAGATGAAGCATTCAGAAGGACAGAGATCAAGATCTCAGAACACAGCCATGTTCCAAGCTGTATGTCCAAAGAAAGACTAAAATGACAGCTATAGCAAAACAAATGAACCTTAGAAAGCATCTTATCTTCTGGAGAGTTAGAAAAACTAACTGAGAAGAAACATCTTTTAAACTAGTGGATTAATACCATCCAGGTGTCTTAAAAAACCAAATTCCCACCTCCAAAGAACTTTCTCCTTGAAGAAAAGATAGTCCTACTTTTGAAAATGTGTGTTTTATTGTTTTGTGCTTTATTTTTTTCCATTTGCACTTCACCCTCCCCACACCCTTAAGTTTCATTGTGTCAGCAGAGCTACATTATTTAAGTTCAAATAAATTGTTTTCAGCCTGAAAATCCAACAACACAGTTGACTATCAGGGTAGTAAACTGTGAAGAACATGAGTACTTCTGACCAGCAAGAATACGCAGCATGACACTGAACAAATCAACACGTCTCTCTGGGCTCTTACTTCCCATATTATATATGCATACTCTTGAGATCATGAACTGCCTCGCTGTATGGTTGCCAAGTGCTCAGAAAAGTGGGTTTCTCTGAAAAAAAAAAACAAACCAACACTGGCAACTCTAGCATAATACAAATAATATAGTAATGACTTGTGCTTAAAAGAGGAAGAAAAAACTGGGTCGCATTCTTGCAATGTGAGGGAGAGTTATTCCCAATATCTCCAGATAAATTAGATTTGACAAAGCAGTAGTCATGCAAATATAAGTCACCAACACACATCTCTTCTGGTATGCCATTAAGACACAAACATTTTTGGGTGGTGTCCAAATCATCCAGCTATTACAGTTATGGTGGTGTCACAGCTGAATTTCTTTCTTTGGGAAATCTGCTGTCTAGCACCAGAAGTCACTAGTTTTACAGTTTCACTTCTACTTTTTGAGACAGTGGAGTCTAAAAATGAAGATTATACGCAGTCTAGCAATTCATAGATGAAACTTTCCTGCATTTCACATAAATACAAAATAACTTCCTAGCAACCTGACTTATATTATCAAAAGTACATCACATTGTTCATAAAATTAATTATCAAGGCTTTGTATTTAGCACTTTTTTTGCATCATCTTTATGTTTACTGGCAAATGTAGACCAGAGAATTGGATCAGAGGAATAAAGCACACTAAATAGGTTATTGTCTTATGTCTATACTTTGTAATGAACAGTCACAATGGAGCTTCGGTGTTTTTTAAGATTTGTAAACAATCAAAGTGTTCTAGATAAATAACGGCTCTTTTCAGACCCACATATATAATTACCCCTGTAAATGAACTCTCACCCATGGCAAATACAGGAATTCATGCACATTTAAGAGATTTGCTCTTCTATTTCAATGAAACATCTTTGGTAGACAGAGTTAAATTTCTGTTTAAAAATATTAATATGGAAGTCAGCTTTGGCAAGCCTTTGATGCTTATGCCTCCCTCTTCGTTGTGTATCAGGTACATATGCCACCCATCTGATAAGGCTTTTCATCATTTATGTGCCCAGAAAATCTGTTTGACAGTTCTGACATGAAAATAATTAATAGGGAAATGCTAAGAGAAACTCTAGCAACATTGCTATTCTGTAGTTTACTAGTATTTATTTTCTCTCTAAGAAAAATAATAACACACATGACATTGAATTTACCATAGTATTTTATTTCTTCGTGAATATTTAATTCTCTTCTTTGTGTTCATCCATGGAATAATAAGTGTTGATACGGTCATTTATCGCACTGTATGTTGCTGTTATATCAGATCACTGCTTCATCAGCTGCACTGATTCTTCGTCTAAAATTAGCTGGTTTGGTTTGGACAGAGATTAGAGAAGTGAACAAAAACTCTTCCTGTTGGATGAAAAATGAATACTAAGTAATTTGGGGCTAGTCCAAAATTGTTCAATTTCCAATAAACAAGAAACTTTGAGTAGGCACATGGCATTATTGGAAACAATCACACTGATCCAGAAAAAAAGGGTAGTAACTAATATAATGTTTTAAAGTATAAATCAGCGACATGCCATATTCTTCTGTGGAGTTTACACCATGTGAAGGAGTAGCTGTATCACACTATCTTAAAAAAAGATACTTTTAACTTTACTAGAAGTTTGCTGTGATAATTGTAATTCAGAAAATATCAACTGATGATCATTCTTCCAAATGGGCTTCTGTTTTACAGGTATGGGAAGTTCATTGTATCAGTTTAATTCTAATCATCATGTTTTCAATGTATCAATATTGCTAACACACAGTATTTTAGCCCAGGAAATACACAGAAAAGAATATTTTTAAGTTGTACAGTATATACATAAAAAGAAAGAAAAAAAATAAAAACAAGTGCACAAAAAACTCCAAGACTTTTCAGTATATTGGCACTTTCACCAATTAAGCTAAGGATGACCCTATGCTTTACCAAAAATCAACAACCTCCCCCATGTCTTCCATGCCACTCACCTACCCCAAGATAAAGAACGGCAAGTGAAAAAAAACACAGCAACTTGCCAGCTTTTGACAAAAACTCTATAGTACTGAATAAGCTATGTAGGTTATTTATTTTTTTAAACTAATGAAATCTTACCAGGTCCATTTGTTATTTAACTTTGCATGAAGATGGTGGACATACTATGCAATACCAGCAGCACATCAACACTCCCAACCAAGCTAAATTCTTATCAGTAAAGGGCATGCTATGATGGACACCTATTTTAAACTGCTGCAGTTCTCTGTCCTTTCCACTGGAATATTTATCTCTATGGCATGTGAAGAAAAAAAAATAATCTGTACTCAGTGAACAGAGTAGCACCACAGAATACATAGAATTTAAATTTACAGCATCTTTACTCTAAAGTGAAATGTAAAAAGAAGCAGAGTGATAGCAGATAGGATCTTATGGTAGCTAAGCAGACTGAAGCAACAACAGGAAGAGGAGAAAGATTAAAAAACTGAAGAGAACAAAAAATGAGAAAGTTCTAAAATCTAAGGCTGAAACATCAGCCTTTTACTTATCCTGATGATTCCCATTCCCTCAAATAGGTTCAACATCATCACACAGGTTCACAATCTTTTAAACTCAATCTATTCTTCAAGGTGACAGTATCCTGCATGCTTCAAGAAGGAAATCTTAAATGAGCAGACCATCCTCGTGCCAAAAGTTGAGCCAGCAGCTTGGCTTCCAGAGAGCTTTGGCTGGAACTTGGGGAAAAAAGATGGTTCATGACCTTTAGAAAAAGTTACAGGCAACTCAGGACTACAAGGATGATGTGTCGTTTTGCAGGAAGAAAATCAGGAAGGCCAAAGCCCAAGCAGAACTTAATCTGCTTGACTAACCTGATCTTTTTCTATTTCCAGGTGTTCCCTCTAGTGGATGAAGGAAATGCTGTGAATGCTGCCTACCAAGACTTCAGTAAAAGTAGTAAAAGTTTTCACACAGTTTCCCACAGCATTTTCCTGGAGAGACTGGATGCTCATAGCTTGGACAGATGTAGTGTTCGCTGGGTAAAAAAAATGGCTGGACAGCCAAGCCCAAAAAGTTGGTGGTGAAAGGAATTAAATCCAGTTGGCAGTCAGTCACAAGTGGTGTTCCCCAGGGCTCAGTACTGGGGCCGCTTCTGTTTAATACCTTTATTAATGGTCTGGATGAGGGGAACAAGTGCACCCTCAGTAAGTCTGCAGATGACACCAAGCTGGGCAGGAATGTTGATCTGCTTGAGAAGTAGGAGGACAGAGGAGTCTTGACAGGCTGGATTAATGGGCCAAGGCCAGCTGTATTAAGTTCAACAAGGCTCAGTGCCAGATCTTGCAACTTGGTCCCAGGAATCCCATGCAACAGTACAGGCTTGGGGAAGAGGTGGAGAGCTGCTGGGCTGCGAAAGAGTGGCTGATGGTGTTGGCTGAGAGCTGGCTGAACATGATCCAGTGTGTGCCCAGGCAGCCAAGGCCAACAGCACCCTGGACTGTATGAGGGAAGTGATCATTCCCCATCCTCAGCACTGGAGAGGCCGCATCTTGAACACTGCTGTGTTTTGGGTCCCCCACTACAAGACAGACATTGAGGTGCTGGAGCAGGTCCAGGGAGGGGCAACGGAGCTGATGAAGGGTCTTGAGCACAAGTCTTGTGAAGCATGGCTGAGGGAACTGAGGTTGCTTAGTCTGGAGGAGAGACCTTACTGCTCCCTACAGCTACCTGAAAGGAGGCTGTAGCAGAATGGGTGTCAGTCTCTTCTGCTGAGTAACAAGCAATAGGACAAGAGGAAATAGTGTCATGCTGCACCAGGAGAGATTTAGAAGGGATATTAGGAAAAATTTCTTCATCAAAAGAGCTGTCAAGCACTGTAACAGGGAAGCACCCCACCAGGGAAGTGGTGGAGTTGCCAGCCCTGGAAGTATTTGAGACATGTAGATGTGGTTCTTAGGGACATGGTTTAGGCTGGGTTAATGTTTGGACTAAATGATCTTAAAGGTCCTTTCCAACCTAAATGATTATACAATCCTATTCCTCTGCTGCTTGTTCCTAGTGCTTTGTTCAGCAAAAAAGAAAGAGTACTGCAGATCAGCAGTCACTTCCAACCAGTCTGTGGATCTCTGGATGATGCAGGTAGGAACAGTTCACAATAAGCATGTGAAGTTCCCAGCTGGACAAATACTAGGCATGTTGAAACCATATGTTCTGTAGCAAAGAGCTTTGCTAATGTTTCTAATAACGTAATTCTTCTTAAGTGGTAGCTAAAAGGGTCTCTTCCCAGTTTTCTCTAAAAACTTTCATCTTCTAACACCTTTAAAATTTATTATTTCCTATACAGAAAATTCACATAATTAAAATTGATAATCTGAAATCATTACTCTAGTAGCATCCTGCTGTATGACAAAAGTTATAATACAAAAAAAGTACAGAAATAAAGAATTTGGAAGGAACTCAGGAACATCCCAGTGTATCTTACACATTCTAGAAAATCCCTTTTTTCCTAACTTCTGTTCCAAGCTCAGCTCTACTGACATACATCCACCTTCAGTAGTCTTGAGTGGGCACTCCTCATAAACAGTTTATCTCACCTATCAACTGCATTTGCTCTTTTATTTAACTCAAATATCTGTTTCCTACTTGCTCTTCTGATCAAAGTGCCAGCCTTTCCTCAAACTTTCATGTTTGAAAGCTACTATGTTACCACAGAATCTTCTCTTTTCTAAACTAATTATTTCCAATTTGTTTCATTGACTGCTTTTACTAAACCTCCAACTCATTTCCACCAGACCACTCTCCTAATTTGTCTGATCTTTCTACAAAAGGTAGACTGAAACTGGCTACAGCACTGATACCCCCAATATCAGCTTGACCAGTATAGCCTGCTGTGTCTATTCTATGTCTGAAATGCACATACTGTACATTATAGTCTTAAAATGCAATTAATAGAAAAAACATTGCACTCTGAATAACATCCTGGTTGAATACTAAACAAATATCCAGGAATGCACTAATAAACTAGATCCTGTTGCAGCATAGACTGTTATTTCTTAGTTTAAGTGTATTTGATACTTCCCTCTTAAAAACAGTATTTTCACTGAATGCATTTCTTAATAGTGTTTTCCCCCATTTGTAAACATTATTGATAGTTTCAGTTTAATGAGATCATTTTGCATGTAATTGTTGTCTCCTGAAGAATTTTAGGCAGCAGGAAAAAATGAAGTCTCTATCAAGCAGCGCAGCAATTTTATGGTTCTCTGACTCCCATTAAATCTCACTCTTAATGCTTGGAGACTAATTTCACAAAGACAAGTATTTTCTTTCTTGTTTTACGGATCCTGTACTTGGATTCAACTAAAGACTTAGGATATCCTGAATCCAGATGCCAGCTTCAGCATGTTCTAAAGCAGCCAGGATTACCCATTTCTCTTAAAACATCCAATAATTTTTGACATTATACAACCCCAGATCATAACTTTCAGATAATCAGATTTTGTCAAAAGGTAATCCTTTGTGGGGATGACAAGTAAGCAGAGTAATCTGTGTAGGCAGTAACTAGCAAATCATAGAAGCCTGAATCCATGTAGCTAAGCTCATAAAGTTTAAAATATTTCTATTATTAGCTCTGGATAACTGCTTTTAAGAATTACAATATAGAATGGATATTAAAGAAAAAGCAGAAAGGTACCATACTCATTTGGAGTCTCCCTTATACAGAGTTTGCAATTACATACAAAATGAGAAACAATTCGTAATTTATCATCCCTTGGCTATAATTTTCCTATCATCTCCATCCTTCACCAAAGGTAGTAACAGCTTGCAAGACTTTAGACTCACAAAAATCTTTACCCAGAATTCATATAGACTTCAGACACAGGATGGATCATCAAGAGACAAAACATGCACAACACCCACATTTAGGGGCACAGTAACATCAGAAATATTATCATATTCACACAGATCCACAAATTCCGAGTTTCAATCTTTCGCATATTGAAGCTGTTCTGGACCAGTGTCACCCAGATCTGAAGTTCTGCAGTACTTCAACTACCGACAAGGATTCCATAACCTATGTCCTTTTCAGGTTGCACTGCAAAGCAGGCTTGGCACCTTTATCTGAACTGGCATTCAAATTACACCTGCTTTCAGAAACAAGCTTTTTATGAAAAAGCATCAAAAATGAGTCAAATTGTAAGATTCAAACAACTCAGAGCTGACCATCAACATTAATTACATGAATAACATCATAAAATTCATACTAATCAGATGATGTGCACTTTGACTGTTTTATTCTTATTAGAACTAACAGCTTTTAAAGAATAAGTAGAAATAAATCTATTTAATGGAGCTTAACACTGTAAGGATTCTTTCCTTTCCACAATCAGAATGCTTCAGTTTCACCCAAGTGTGGAAATACACACTGTCTTAGAACTGACTTTGGAGTGGGGGGCAGAATCCTTCATTAAATCCTAATTGGCTTCCATTATGTTGATCCTTAAATTCATTTCTGTTTTCTATAACTGAAAGGAGTAAATCAACTCACTTCATATAAATACAGCTATGGGAGGACAAAAAATTTCTTGGTCACCTTAGCAGTAATCTCCAACTGGGGAACGCTCCTGTATGAAGGAACAGTTTAAGAGACCTCCTTCTTTCTGTCTTCAGCTGTTCCATTCACACAGGCTGTAAAATAAAGCCTACTAGTTAATTCTATTTCAGACTCCTTGACCATTTGATTACCCCATAATAACTGTCTTTTTCGGTACAGTCTGGAGGGAGAGTTAAAAGAAAAAAAGGAGCAGCTTTATTTCTAGCATATAATATGTATCGTCTCAATTACATCACCGTTTTCAGGTACTGTAAGACTGCATCACAAGAGATACCCAAAATACTCCAAGGGGAGACAATAAGCACAGATAAACTTTGATAGATCTTTGCAGTAGCACTACTGGCACCCAGAATAGTAATTCTAATTGCTGAGACAAAATCCAGTCATCCACATTCTTTTCATAATAAAGGTCATATGCACTGTGGTCAAGTCAGTATTTGAGAATGCTGATCAGACAAATAAACAAGAACAGAGGTGGGGAGGGAGAACAGTCAAAACTAAGAATTAAAAAAAATAAAAAATGGAGAGAAACGGCATTTAAAAAAAAAAAATCAGTGTTCGGCATCAAGAATTTTTTTTATCTGCTATTAAGATGTATCAGGACCAACTGAAAGACAAAAGAATGGCTTAAGTATTTTTTCTATTTTTATAAAGTAAGCATCAGGTATTTCTATCGAGTTTAAAGAAAAAAAAAAAGTATTGAGAAAAATGCACTACTGACCTCATTAAACAGCAAACAAAAGCAAGACAGAAGAGTCTTCAAGTAGCATTTAATTGCAAAGGACCTTTCAAAGAATTTTTCATATTTTCCCAAAGAAATCCCAGTAAAGTTGTATTTCAGGATCAACTTCGCACTTAACTGTTTTATATTGAATACAGTACCAATCAAGTTCAACATGAGTTCCGCAATTCATTGTGACTAGACTAAGGAATGTAAATGCTGCTAAGTGTCCTTCAAGTCTTATGCTAAGCTTGAGCACCAAATTCCTTTGTAGTTCTTCTAGGGTATTACCATTAGTATAGAAGGGTTAATAGCAAAGGCTGATGATTGTTTAAAAATTCACAGTACTAAAGTGGATTACATTGCATCTACTGAGGGGATCAACAATGTAAGCCTACACTAAGCCATTATTGCAGAAACAAAGCTTGCATTTTAAGCCTTTGGAAACAAGCATAAAATAGACAAAAGAAAAAATTCTTCTGATGTAAGAACAAGGGAAACACTACATGCTTTTCATAGAGACTCACATTTTCAGAGCCACATAGAATAGATGAAAATGGACAATTAGCCTCCCCAAAAAGCTCATCATGAACTTCTGACAAGATCAAGAAGCTTGGAGAAAAGGACAAAACAGATAACTGTAAGTGATCAAATGGTATAAAGGAAGTCTTGTCTTCTCTTTTATTCTAGACATAACCAATATAATTAGCTTGATTTTAGGAACAAAAACTGGAAGAATCAAACATGCTTGTAAAAAGCTGGGGTTTTACATCCTCGGTGAAGCGCTTGATGTTCAAAGGCACCAAACACTGCAAATTTTTAAAGTCAGTGGAATGTGAAGTTTCTCAACACACATCCATTTATCTGGCCAGTTAGAACTCGAACCTTATCAATTCAAGTTTGAAATATTAACAGAATTCTTTGGGCCTGCTTCAATACTTCCTCTATGCTCCCTGAATCTATCACTAAAATGTTTTGCACAAAATTAAAAAACAACAAATAAAAAAAAAAAAAAAAAGAACAACTCCCAGGCTGAACATGCTTTGCGATTTGGAATGCTACCTCTTCCCAAACACTCCCCTATGGATGAAGATGCTTATTTCTATTTCGAGTTGCAAATATAAGAGTTCAAGTTTTCTGACAAAATACTTGGCACAGTGGAAAATTCTGATGTGGTAAAAGTAAATTAATATAATGTATTCAATTCAGTACCAACTTATTGCACATTCTAGCTAAATTACAGAAAAAAATCCTGACATTCTTCAGAAATCCTTTTCTTCAGCAGTGAAGATTATTTTATATTAATAGCAGAAACCAGTTTATTTTAAGCACTATGCTAAGCTCCTACAAGATGCAACTAGACGGGGAAACATCATTCAACATTTCTACAATTCAGGCTTCCAAATGAAACTTGCTTTTGTTTTAATTCAGTCTTGATGAATTGAAATTGGATCAGCTACTGAAAAGTCATGCAAGTCTAACAGTTAACATTAATCATAGCTGAAGCAGACTACCACAGACAGGTTCTGTTTTTCTGAAGTGTTTTTAAGCTGTTAACAGCAACAGGCTTTCAGACATTTGTCTTTTCTGTTTACTTTAAAAACAGCATCATTATTTAAACGATCTTTTTTTATGACTGCACAAGTAATGAAGTTCACACATGGAACAGTAATTTCCTTAGAACAAGAAAACTTATTTCAGTGAATTTTGTTAGTGTGCTGGGTTTGGCTGGGAAAGAGTTAATTTCTTCATAGTAGCTGGTATGGAGCTATGCTTTGGATTTGTGCTAGAAATCATGTTGATCATCCAGGAATGTTTTAGTTACAGCTCAGCAGTGCTTACACAGAGTCAACGGCATTTCTGCTCCTCACCCCACCCCACCAGCAAGTAGGCTGGGGGTGGACAAGAAGTTGGGAGGGGAGAGAGTCAAGACATCTGACCCCAACTTACCTAAGGGATATCTCAGAGCATATGGCGTCATTCTCAGCATAGAAAGCTGCGGGAAGAAGGACAAAGGGGGAAGTTGAGAGTGATGGTGTTTGTCTTCCCAAGTAACCATAACACATGATGCAGCCCTGTTTTCCTGGAGATGACCTAGCTATGGGAAGTGGTGAATGAATTTCTTGTGCTGCTTTGCTTGCATGCATGACTTTTGCTTTACTGCTGCTTACTTATCTCAACCCACGAGTTTTCTCACTTTTACTCTTCTGATTCTCTCCCCCATCTCACCACAGGGGGAGTGAGCGAGCAGCTGTGTCTGGCTGGGGTTAAACCGGGGCATTTAGTTTTTAGAGGTTGGTTTTGGAAGATCAGCCTGAGTACTGAGAACAAAAAGCAGTTTTGCAAGTTAGGTAATTAAACAGGGGTAGAAGATCTTTATAACGACTCTGACTCACATTTTTTTTAAATTAGAATGACCTCAGTATCTCCTTCAATATTCTGCATCTCAGACTTTGAATCCTCTGAAGAATGGATAGGAGAAAGCAGAACAGGTTACCTCCTTCAACACAGTCCCCCTAACTCATATATTCTAGCAAGTCAAAACAGATGTATGTTTCTAAAGGTTTTTCCTCCACCCATCTCTGATAAGGTGGTATGGCCTCATTTTCTCAGTCCAGAAGCTGGTCTTTGACTTGGTATTTCCACAATATAGGACAAGGTTTCCCCTTTTTCTGCCTGATTTTTTTTTTAATTTGTTATAGGAGGAGAAGGGATACAACTCATTTCTAAGCCTACCTTTGCCTCATTAAGGATGTTCCAGTATTTTCTTACAATATGTTAACTCTTCTCTAATTTTTAAAACACATTTATCAGGACAGCCAGCAAAACAGTTCCACAGAAAGATCTGATGCTCCACATACAATAAAATCTCCTTAAAATTGCGTTGTGTGATAAATAAATTATGTTTGGCTACCCTATTGCCTACTGACGAAATAAACATTGACTGTAAGAATAATCTACTTAAAATTGAAAAGTTAGAATATTACCTCTTTGATTTAGCTTCATCTCATTGCCTAAAATTTCATGGCTCAGAACACAGTCTTTTTGATAGCACTTCAAGTACAACTTAATCCAAATGGAAGACATTTTTAAAAAAACATTTTTTTTTTAAAAGAGAAAAAAAACACCATTTCTTAAAAGCCATTTTTTTATGAAAAATATGAAAAGTTGTCCACACTGTATTCTTTTCCCTTTATTCTTGCTAGGTTTTCTAAGAAGCTGATCAGAATAGAGCAAACTTGCTGTAGTAGCCAAAAGCATTTTTTCTGACATGTAATCAGTTATTTGCCCTGTGGACCACTTTGACATCTTATGTGCACTACACACATAACTGAGCCAGGATACGTTACTGGCACTGACCTAACAACCCTCATTTTTTTTATTACAGACCTGCTCTCTGTTGTGGAGCTACGTACCAGGTTTTGCAGGCAAGCAGCTCAGAAGAGTAACAAGGAAACAAATTATAAGGTGTCTATATTTCAGTAAGTAGGAGCAGAGAAGCAGAAATGCAGTATTGTTCTAAATACCACCTAAACTTCATTTTCAACTACAATTTTTAGACATAATCAAACATTAAAGAAATGATGCAATTCGTCTCCATTTTTTCAGAGTTAATATATTGATAAATAACAGTTACCACAACAAAAACAATTTTTCACAGGTAACTCATGAGGCTTACAAACTGACACCCAGAGATCTTCAGCCATCACTGGGCTTTGACTGCAGTATCCCTATGAACAGAACGAACTAGGACTGATGGTCAGAAAGAACTAAATGCACTGGACAGTTCTGGTGTCCTCAACATAAAAAGGGCATGGAACTGTTGGAGTAAGCCCACAGAAGGTTCATGAGGGCAGTAAGGGAGCTGAAGCACCTCCCATATGAAGACAGGCTGAAAAAGCTGGAGTTGTTCAGCCTGGAGAAGAAAAGGTTGCGTGGAGACCTCATAGCAGCCTTCCAGTATCTGAAGGGGGCCTACAAGGATGCCAGAGAGAGACTCTTCATCAAGGACTGCAGCAATAGGACAAGGAGGAATAGGTTTAAACAGGGAAGCTCAGGTTAGATATAAAGTTGCTCTTTACTGTGAGGGCAGTGAGGCACTGGAACCGGCTGCCCAAGGATGTGGTAAATGCTCCATCCCTAGCAGTGTTCAAGGCCAGGCTGGACAAAGCCTTGGGTGACATGGTCTAATGTGAGGCGTCCCTGCCCATGGTAGGGAGGTTGGAACTAGATGATCTGAAAGTCTTTTCCAGCCCTAACCATTCTATGATTTTATGATTCATTTTCACCTTTCAAGATACTTGAAGAGTCCTGTTCTTTTGTATGTAAGCAGCGTATTAACTTTCCCAAAGTAACAAGGAAAAGGGCTAAAATACATGAACCTATAAAAGTCTTTCTAGCAAATTTCTGTAGTTATCTTTTTACTAACTCTTCACATCCTTGCCTCAATTCTATTGTATTCACTAATCTTACTTATTTGTTAACTTGGAAAAAAAATCAAGTTATCTAAAAAGGGAATTCTGCATTAGAGCAATTTTCACTCATCTAACTTTAAAACACAATTATAAGATGCATTTTTTTCCCTTCAAATGTTCCTATCATCCTTTTAAAATATTCCTACAATACTTGTATGAATAACTAAACTGGGATGCAGTGATAGTACAGACCCCTCTTTGAACCTCAGCAGAATCATTAATTAATCATTAAGGGAAAGAAGAACAGCTAAAACTAAACATTTTCAACAACAGCAAGAGGAAGCAAAATTAAGCTTTTATTTGTGTGCTAGCATTCAGGGCAGCATGACCTTTTTTAGTATGCTGATCTCTGAAAGAGGTGAGGGAGAGTACACTGAACTTGCATACTAGAAAGGAACACAGTAAAAATGCCTCTATTTGAAATATACATAACTGTTATTTTAGATATCTATCAAGTACCTGATAATAATTCTTTGAACTAGAGAAAGTTCTATCCACTGAACTGACAATACTGTGAAAAGGAACCTACTGGGCTTTGTTAAATGCTCAGCACTTATTCCTGACAAGAGGAGAAAGAGCAACAAGCTCCTCCATAGTCATTGTCACAGGGAAATATAAGAAGCTCTACATGACAAAACTGTATTTGAAAGGAAAAACTGAATTATGACGAGAACAATACAGGCATAAATCAATCAAGACAAATCCTCACAGTACTGATATATGCCTTGGCATAAGCCAGCAAACTAGTTCCATAAAGATACTGAATGGAAACATCTACTGCATGACTCTTCCAGGTACCCATGAGCACAGTGACAAGTTGGTAGTAGAAAGAATAGGATGGAAATAACCACATTATTAGAAGCCTAGTAAGTTGGACCCTTTTGATGCCAACTGGCACCTGACCATGAATATAAGCTGGAACATATACTGCCCTCTTGGATGAAGGGGAATCAGGAAGCCATCACCAAGTCACCCAAGCACATCTCTTCTACTCTAAACTCCAAATTCTGTTAAATGAAGACTCTAGTCCCATCCTGGCTCGCATGTCCTGACCAAAAATCTAAAGAAAACATTCATAAAATACAAGCTTTCCTTACTGTCTCACCTCAAACTCAGCCTACACACATGAGATTGGGATTTTGGTTATTAGTGATCTCGTGTGCCAAAATAATGATTTGTATGCACCATAGCAAATGATGCAATAAGCAAGTAATTAAGAAAATAGAATCAATGCTAGCACATTTAATCACTGATAAGGAACTCAACAAGGTCTGTGGTAAATTTGAATTATTTATTTCAATATGCAGTTTAAAGCATAGGAAAGTCTGATGGTAAAGGTACGAAGTTTTATCAGTTTTTATAAAACTTTTAACTTTGTACCAGAGCTCAAGTAGCAGTCCAAAGTGTTAAATGAACAAAAAAATTGTCATGCAGTAATAATATATCATATTATAGTATATTAGTAGTAGGAAATAATTAGTAAAAAGTAAATAGTAATAAGTAAATAGTAATAATTGAGTCATGCAGATCCATACCAAGAAATTAAAAAATAGGAGAAAAATTTCTGAATGGATTTCATCGTCCTCAGTTTAGATTTATGAAAGGCTACAGTATTTCAAACTGAGTAATACATCAATCAATAAATACAAAATTCACAAAATTCATGAATAGAGATATAGTGTTGCTGCAGGGGAGAAAGCAAGTTCCCCGATCATGGTGTAGCTATTAGCTTTACTGAATTATTACAAAACAAATCTTAATAGCTAAGCAGATGAAATTAGGGCAAATTTTAAACAGTATATGTCAGTCATGCACTGTGACTTCCAGTACATAAGCAGTTTCTTTAAAATCCGTGTAAGCAAAGTATCTGGGGATGAAGCTGGTGAAGCTCATACTGCCCAAGAAAGCTGCGGATGGCCAGCTGTGAAGGCCCTCAGCACCTGTCTGGACAAAGCCCTGAGCAACCAGCTCGAAATTCAGTGTTTGCTCTGCTTCAGATTAAAGGCCCATGCAATTTATCCCGTAAATTCTGTGATTGCTTTACCACTTGTGGGCAGGATTCACACAACAATTAATGTCCTGGTTTCATCTGGGATAATTTTCTTCCTAGTAGCTAGCACAGTGCTGTGTTTTGGATTTAGAGTGAGAACAATGTTGATAACACACTGACATTTTTGCTGTTGCTAAGTAGCACCCTGATCAAGAACTTTTAGGTCTCTCATGCTCTGCAAGTGAGGAAGGGCAAAAGAAGCTATGAGGGAGCAAAGACAGGGCACCTGCACCAAACTGGCCAAAGGGATACTCCATGCCACAGCACACCATGCCCAGTATATAAACTGGGGGGAGTTACCCACAAGGGACTGATTGCTGCTTGGGGATGGGATGGGCCCTGGTCAGTGAGTGGTAAGCAACTGTATTGTGCATCACTGTTTTTTTTAAGGGGACAGGGTTTACTCCATTTCCAATTATTTTATATTTTACTTTTATTTCCGTTAAACTGTTCTTACCTCAACCCACCAGTTTTTAAATTTTTTTCAATTCTCTTCCCCATCCCTCTGGGTGTGAGCAAGTGGTGGCATGGTATTCAGTTGCTGTCTGGGCTTAAACTACAACAGTTAATAAACCTGAACTTGCTTGTTTTGGTTTGATTTTATATTCAGCCATGAGCCTCATATACTACTTGGAACTTTTTCTGAAGAGCAGCAAAATGTATAATACAGATTATGCACAAGCAGGTTAAAAACAAAAAATTATATGATTACACCAGAATGA
Organism: Pezoporus flaviventris; assembly: GCF_033815535.1. NCBI lineage: Eukaryota > Metazoa > Chordata > Aves > Psittaciformes > Psittacidae > Pezoporus > Pezoporus flaviventris. The sequence goes on along the minus strand of NW_026892550.1, from coordinate 14,396,198 downwards.
ATTTCAACTTACTTCACTATAATGCTATCTTTATTCTAATTACACTGCTCACCTCCTTCCTAAATAGTGATAGTATCAAAACAAAAGTTATATTTCCTTTCATTCTATAATAAACATCTCCCACTAAAGTAAAAAAAAAAGTATTAGTCCTGAAATATGGTTCTTGTCTGAATAGCTGATGGTATTCAGAGAACTTCACAGTGATGATGAAGAAACAGTTACTCACTACTCTGCCTTCATAAAACAAGTCTTCATTCTAAAAATACTTTATAGTGGCATTGTGTAAGCCACAAATGAAATGTGGTTTAGCTTCATAAAAATGTAAGCATTTAAATAAAATAGATGAGGAGTTAATCACAAAACAAGACTGCTTACTGTAAAAAAAAATTAGTAAATCATTGCTCTATAAATGAATGTGCATAAATTCACACACTTTTTTTCTAAGTGATTTTTATTTTAATGTTCACGCAATATGACCAATTCAATAAAAAAATGAAATTGTTCCATCTTCAACATTTATTGCTTTAAAACATTACATAAAATGAATAGCTTAACACTTTAAGGTTTCCTCTTTGCTTACACTGAAACTCCTCCAATTCTAAACTTTTCTAATTAGGTACCTAGTATTTAATATTAAAGAATCTGACCTTCAAATGGAGGAATCTGCAAAAAAAAAAATCTGATAGTGTTTAGAAGACCAAACCACTTTCAATTATTAGTGGTTTTAGAGCACTCCTTAGATGTTTTTAATCAAAATGCTTATGTGTCAGACTGAAAATGTGATTTTTTTTCATAGGAATACAGTAGAATTAACTACTTTTTTCTTTTCTCTCATCCTTTATTTTTTCCTTTTATTGTTTTTGAGCTGCTTCACCTCTGAGCTTGAAGTACATCGTCATAACCTTCCCACTTAACATTTGCGTTTTATCTTCAGTTTTATGCTCTATTGACTGAACATAAACTGACTTATGGAAATATATCTAGGTCACTAGTACTCCCAAAAATTTTGGTCACATGTTAACTGACTGATGTTGCTGTGCTTCCTGTAACACAGTGAACACTGTGTGAATACACACATACATATGCATACAACTGTGAAGCATTATTTTGACTACAGTAGTGATTTTAGTCATGCAATGAACACTACAATTATCTTTTAAGTTCTCAACCTAGTAAGAAAAACTATCTGACACTTCCAGTTAACTATACACTACAGCTGAGTCAATACATTACCTGGCTGCTGGCCACACAGGCCGAGAGAAAGATTCTTAACCCAAAATTACAATCACTACACATCTGTTGATCTTCCAATTCCTCTTCATATGCACAGAGTGCACAGGTTTGCAAACAGTGCAAGGTCCTGCACCTCAATTAGGGCAACCCCCAGTATCCATACAGGCTGGGGGATTAAGAGACTGAAAGCAGCCCTGTGCAGAACAACTTGTGGGTATTGGTGGATGAAAAGCTGGACGTAAGCCAGCAATGTACACTTGCAGTCCAGAAAGCCAACTGTATCCTAGGCTTCTTCAAAAGCAGCGGGACCAGCAGGTCAAGGGAGGGGATTCTCCCCCTTTACACCACTCTTGAGAGCCTCCACTTGGAGTACTGTGCTCAGCTCTGGTGTCCTCAGTACAAAAATGATATGGACCTGTTGGAGCAGACTAAGAGGAGGGCTACAAAGATGATCAGAGGGATGGAGAACCTCACGCATGAAAATCAGTCTGCCCAAGAGGTCATAGATGTGCCATTCCTGGGAGCATGCAAGGCCGGGTTGGACAGGGCTTTGAGCAACCTGGTTTAGTTCAAGATGTCTCTGTTCATGACCCTACAAATAGTCAAAAGGAAATTTTGGCATTATAACTCCACAAGAATTACACCTGATAAGCTGAATTTGTCAATTAAACAGAAAGGCATCCTTCCACTTCTAATGTCCAGACAGATCTTCAATATTTAGGACTGTACAACTGAACCACTATAAGTAACATTAATCACAGGAATAGTCTGTTGGAAAAAAAAAAAAAAAAGGAAAAGGAGAGAAAAATGAATGACATAATATTTATCTAGATAGTATTTACACCCCCTCCCCATTTTTTAAGGAGCTTCAACAGTCTTATTGATTTGACACAAAACACTACATGGCACACAGATACATCTCCATTTGCAAGTTTCAATGCTTGAATGATAACACATCCACAAGTGTGTTCAGACACACAGGAATAATACATTTCCATATAAAACCATAGAAAAAAGTAAAATTTCAGAATTAGAATGACAGACTGAGACAGTTTCTTTTTCCATTCCCTTAAACCTTTTAAAAATTCATATTACTCTTCATGTCTGTCCTTATTTGTACTGTGCTCTTGACAACACCACAAAAGTGAGGATTTTAAATCAAAATAATTTGAAGGCAGAACTTTAAAAAGAATTTGAACTAAAAAAGCAAAAAGTATGCAAGTCTTTGCAGAGAGAGGTATTGAAACTCTAGCATGTAACAGAGCAGAAGGCTGGAAGCCAGACCAGACATGTAACCTGCTCTCAGAAAACTTCTAGGCTGGTATTATTCATCTCACCCACCCTGAAATAGATCCAGATTAAAGATTCACCTGGCAAAGAAGTAGCCAATGTTTACTGAGATCTACAAATATTCATGTACTCGCACAACTTCCTACTAATTGAAGAATTCAAATTCTGAGTTAATTTAGGCTGAGAAAACAAAATGAGTAATCAGACCAAACACACTTGTCTTTGACTAGAGCCACAGATGTTTTTTCATATGGTTGTCTCACATGATACTGGATTTTAAGCTCATCTTTTCCACCTTCTGTATTTCTATGCTTAAACCACTGATTTTACTCCAGAACACTCTGGGGGTTGCACTGGGTTTTTTTTCAGGGGATCTCTTGCAGAGGACAAATTTCTTCTTTTAATCTTATGTTACAGAGAATTAAACATTATCACCCAAAATAACAGCATTCAATCAACATATTTCAGTTTGTTCATGCTGAGAAGAAAAAAGAAAAAAAAAGGTGGGCTATTTTCAAAGGGTTACTTTGCAGAGCATTTCAAATGTAGACAAGCATACTATTTAAGCCAAATTACCACAACTTCACAAGAAAACTTAATTGACATATACATCACATCTCTGCTGGCATAAGGATATCCAAATAGTACCAGAATGTATGCTTACATTATTTATGTAACATCTAATATCCAGAAATGTGTATTGCAAAGCATAATAGTTTAACCCAGAAAGCTGGACCACTAAATTAATTCTGAATTTTCAGGTGTGGCACTAACCACCATCTATTATTAGGAAACCTTGCTTTCAGTGGTACCCATCCCAGAGAATCAGAATTATGACAAGCTGCCATTTGTCAAGTCCTGCTAAGAGATGTATTCATTTTCCAGGCATGAACCTACTGTGAGTGCCTGTTAACCATGGCAACTCTGGTGCTCTAAGCAGGCAACATGTCAACTGGCTTGATCACTTAAACTGGACGCTGTTTATTAACAAACACTTCCACTAACAAAAAAAACCAGACAAACTAAAATCCATGCATCTGCGTACAGTCTAAAACAGTTTTCCCACTGCTGGAACCTGAAGTGCCACAAGCTGCACTTTCAATACCTGTAATCAGAGACACTCCAAAGCTTGTTTGAGAACGCAAAAAGAGATCAACTCAGACAGCCTTTGAAAGTTAGAAAAATCTTTCACTGAGAACATGTATTTCATGATGTTACACAGATGGAAGCTGAGAATCAGGAGCGTATGCAGTTCTTGATCAGAAGCTTAAGTCTTTACACTTTGGACAAGCCCTTTTTACCTACTTTACAATAAAAGTAAAATGAACCTCAAAGTAATTTATTACTGTTACCTACATCAATGACATGGATGCTATGAGGCTAATGTTGCTTCTATGCCTGAAAATCCCAGGATGAAAGGCACTGCATAAATCCAAAGCAGTAGTAGCATAATTAACTGTCGAGTGTAAAAGGTATCTTGAGCTTTGAAAAACTATCTTTTCCTTTGAAACGTGTGAATATCAACTCATTCCTGGATTTCTGGCTCTGCACAGTTATCCCATACCACCATAAAAATTCCAGACATGATACAGTACTTATTTTCAGAAACAGTATCCTTTGTAAAGAGAACGGTATTTCCAATTTTGGGAGGAAAAATTACATTGATACAACATTGAACAGGACTACTTGCATTAGCAGAATTATTATATATGAAGGTGGACACGCATGGACCAACTCACATAAGCCGAAGGAACTGCAATTTAAACACAAAACTTAATGGAGAGCTACACCAAGAGACCAGGTGGTGCGGAGTTAGGATGGGAGCTGCTGTCTACTTTTTAAATCACACCAGATTAGCCTACCTGTGAAATGCACAAGTGTCCAGATTGGTCCCTGTTTTTCTGATGTCTATTTTCAGTGATGTTACCTTAAAAGCAATAAAATGTTGTGAGGGGGAAGGAGGGACGTAAACTCTATGCTCTTTCTGTAAGTACTCAGAAGAAAAAGAAAAAAATCATACAATTTCATACAAAATCTTGGATACTTGAAGTTATTTCTAATACTTAAAAAAAAAAAAAGAAAAAAAAAACAACAAAAACAAAGCCAGCAAAACCCCAAACTCAACAACTTTTCAATTCCTAAAAAATACTCCAAGACGATTTTGCTGGTGGTTCTATTTCTAACACTGCATTACAGATATTACATCTTGGCTCAATTGTAACAAATTTCTCCTCATAAAATTCAAGATGGCCTTCTTCGAAAACTAGCCTGAAAAAAAAAAAAACAAAAAACCTCTACCAGAGTGAACTGTTATTATAAATAAGTTCTATATGTTTTCTGTGAGAAATGTTCTTATTAAATACGGGGAAAAAAAACTTATTCCTGTACAAGTCTAGCTCTAAATTATTAGATAATGAGATTTTTCTTTTTACATATATTCTTCCAAGAGCTGATGAATGTATGATAACATTTTAATAAGTCAAGAACTCGATAGATAACAATGCCATTCCATCTCAATAAAAGAACATTAGTATAATGGGAATGTAGGTATTTTAAAGCTATAACATACTAAGATGGCATCATCTTTCAGGTTAGTCATTTAAAGCTTCTAACATGACAAACTGCAAAAGCTCTTTTAATGTTAGTAATTAAAATAATGAAGATTCCTAGGTATAAAAGAACTCCCAACTGCTGGGCTTTAAAGAATATATTAATTAATAAGAAACACCAAAAGCTAAATCCACAAAATTAGTTCCAGGTACCAATATTCAGATGTCATTGATATCCTCAAATCTCCTGCTCAACTGCAACCTAACCCTTTATACAACTAAGACCTCTATGACAGGGACATTTAAGTACAAGACCACTTAAGTGCTAACATTCAGACACTTGCACCCCTACCGATACACGGTAACATGAAGGAACTCCACCCCAGACAACCAGTTTTGTGAAAAGGCGTAAGATTGTTCTGTTTCAAGGAAGAAATCAGTATCCACACTGTTTGAAGAGACCATGCAGTTGTTCACATATTAGATGTTCCTCATCCCAGGACATTGCCCTAACAACCACACTGCTTCTGAGCTAAATTTAAGCCCTCTTGTACAAACTACTTGACTCTGCAAGAGCAACCAAATGCTCAGTAGAAGTAATGGAGAAAAGGAGAGGGGAGTTACCAATAGTATGGCAATGTCAGAAAGCAGGATTAAGATCATGCTGTAGCCACAGCTCCATTTTTGGTCTAAAGTGGAACATTTTCAAAAGCAAGCATTAAGGTAACTTAATTTCAAACTGTCAGGTATGTGACTAGAACCATGTCCCGGCATAAACAGCGTTGTCTCTAAGATTCAAGGGCATCTGAAAACAGACCTTTAGTGGGAATGTCCGATTTGTCTAGTAAGTAAATATAAGAAGTCATTTCTCATGTTAAGACAAGCATTGTTTAGCTTTCTCTTGTTTCTTCTGAGAAAGGCCTGGCTATCCCAACATCAAGAGAATGTACACCAGTAAGAAAATAAAGGAGAGTCACCAAACTGGTTTTGAGGGAGAAGGCTTCAGCCATGCTGCTGCCCTCACCATTTCCATTGATCCCTCATTATTGATTTTCCTAACTCACTCCCTACCACCCTGCAAACTCCCAAGAAGCATAAAGACCTGGGCATCAGCTGAAGACTTGTAAGAAATTAAATCCATAAATATACGGGATTACAAGAAAAATTCAGGCATGTAGGTACAAACTGAAAACCTAAATCATTCTCAGTTGGTGCTTAAACTCTGTAGGCACCACACCATCTGCAGTACATCATGCAGAGACACTCCTACTTTTATTCATACCCAAATTCATCCTAGTCTTAAAAAAAAAACTGAGGAGCATGGACTCAGCCTGGTAGATTGCACACTGAAACATCGTGTTACATTCTTTGACTCCATTTGGTTTTGATTCTCTAAGTAGTGAAACACTTCAAAAAACCCACATCTTGACTGAGACGGAGAGCCTCCAAGAAATTAAGTAATATTTAGTCTCCTTGATTTAATAAAGACCTGAATATATTCTACTTCTACAAAAATGCTGCACTGTATTATATAATCAGTGACCTTTTCTTTTGCCATTTTAGACTATAAACACATGATCCTAGATCATTGTATTCTATTTCAGTTCTGCTACACCACCTCTATTCACTCCATATCACAGGTAACCACAAATATTCCCTCGCCCCTGCATTTCAGAAAAGTAGAATTATAATCCCACAATATACTTACAGTATACTGTAAGTATGTTCTAGCAGTGGCCAACTACTTGACTAAAACACAAACAATCCCTCCCATCACAGTAACATGCACACAAACAAGGTGCCATGAAGGTTACTTAATGTTTGCAGGTATTCTGCAGACTAAACGCAAAGATGAGATCATAACCCAAAATAGTTAATAGGAATTGCAAACAAGATAATCTCATACTAGTACAGAAGATACCAGAATCACAATGGAATAAAAACACCACAAGTAAAACTTGACATAATGCTGTGGCTGCTGTAAAAAAGATGTGGGCTTCAAGTAACGAGACAGGTACGATACACTTCAGACAAGGAAGCCAATCAGAAAACAGAAATAAATTGTAAAAGTGCTACAGAAAGAAAATTAAACATATAAACTTGCAAGAAAACAAGAAATTAATGGGATAACAGTCCTACATGTTAATCCATAAATAATCTGAAGCAGATAACCGGTGATATGAAATATATCACAGTTCAAAACCACTAGGGGAAGAATATAACACATTTGCATCTCATAAGTAAATACGCCAAAGGATGGAAATAGAATGCTCTAGACATAAATGAAAAGGGGGGGGTGTATTGTGTATTGTCCCCTGTCCATGTCATCCCCCCCATTACAGAAACTGACAGATCCTTGAATCAACTAAAAAGAGCCTGAAAACTATCCAAAAATTTCAAGTGGCACAAACTACATTATTTGGGAGTGAGATTTTAAAAATAATAGGCCAGTAGATATGAAAACAACTGAACACTTTTTTTTTTTATGGTTCTAATGCCAATTTAAATGATCTGTTTTCTGCAGCCACAATAAAACGTAAAATGCACAGCAGAAAAATATAAACTAAACTCTAGCAGAAAAATTCTAAGGCTTTTTTCTACTAATAAAGCTTTTTTTTGTACTTTTACCCTCTTTTTTTGCTATTAAAGTATTTCAGAAAGATGCATTTCTGCACTATTCTGAATAAAATGCCATCTTTTTTGTTAACCATCTTTTCTCTATCAAAAGCAGGAGCTTGATGAATGAGTTGAAAGGCTACCTAACTTCACCACTGCTGCTGGAACACTACATTTAGCTTTGTCAATAGCCATTCTATAGCTTTTCATAGTTACATTCAGTGAAAGAAATGTTCCACCTACTAAACCAATTACCACCTCAGGAAAGTTCATGCACTCAACAACAGAATTAAAATATGACAGATCAGAGGACTTAATATAATGATGCTGTAACTTACATACAGATCAAAAAATAGTCCACTGAGGGAAAAAAAGGTTGGTCAAGACCCCTTAACAGCTAAAGAAATAAATTTGTATTCTCCTGTTACATTATTAACAAGAATAATAGGAATGAAGTCATAGTAGGATAAATAATTTATTTTATTTTCCTATAACCTAGTTTGTGGCTTAGCAAGATGAAACTATAAAGAAAGAAGAAAAAATGGTTTATTACCTGAAAGATTTCATCTGTGAATTCAGCCAGATTTTATAAGAAAGAATTCTGTATTAAATATGATTAAATATTATTTCATATTAAATATGGTATTATCAATAATAATTTACTACAATTTTCTTACAATTACAGAAGAGTATGTTGAAAAGAGCTCCCCTAATGCTTATCTAGGGAAAGCATCACTCAGCCTCATAATCATCGTATAGCTAAAACACGCACTACTATGTACTCATCGACCCATTCTTTAAAATATACAATTAAATCTATTTTCCAAGATTCCTGGGAACTTTTGACTAACTCAGACACTGGAAAGCATTTCCTAGTTTTCAACCTAAATTCATCACTCAGAATAGAAGTTGGAGAGAAATTAAATAAGCCGCCAAACAATTAGTTGCTAGTAGCTTTGTAACATCCTTCTCTTAATAGCCAGTTTTCTCCCCTCTAGGATAAGCAAACCCAACTATTGCAAGATCTTCCTCACAAGCTACTTTTTCTAAACTTAACAGTACCTATTTTTTGTCTTTTTGGGGGGCTAATTTTTCTACCATCTTAAAAACAGTTCCCCAGAGTAGACACAGACGAACATCAAACAATAGACAATAAACCACATCCAGTGTCATGTACAGAAAGACCTTTTGTAGGTCATAGATAGCATATGCCTTTTTCGCAATGGAGCTATGACTCACAATTTATCCTGTGACCAACCAAACGATTCACAAGTTGTATTTTGCCATGCTGTCTGTGCTTTCTGCATTTCAGTTCTCCTTCTCAGCACTAGTCTTCACTGTATATTATGAGTTGATTTCAGATCATCTACCCGATACACCACAGACATCATGAACTCCAGTTTCAACCAGGGTGTTTGCATCATCCACCCACTGCCCACACAGCCTCATCTTTGTATGTTACAGAGGTAGAGTAACTTCATTGTCCAGCTAATTAAAGCATAAGTGGATCTAGACTGCACTTGAGACTACTTCTCAGCCTAACAACAAATGATTGACAAGTGTTCCCAAGAGAGAAGTTTCAACCAGGAGGATAGCTCATAATGATTTATCTAATCTTATTTCCTTGTATCATTTATGCGAATGCCATGGGAAACAGAACAAATAACAAATGGTGCATAGGCCATGTCCATTGCTCTACATTTATCCAGAAAGCCAGTTTTCCTGTCCCATTCCCACTCAAAGCACCTTAAAAGTTAGGCATAAACTACTGATGCCAATGACTGTACATCTTTTCACTGGAGTACCGATGTAAATAAAAACAATCTTTTCACTGGACTGCAATGTGGCTTTACACTGTTAAGACAAACATGTGAAAAACATTCCACTGCATTTCACTGGAGAGAAAAACTCAGCAGAAACATATGACGTCAGCATCCTTACCCATCATCCCAACTGCACTGCTGGGCTTCAAGCAGAAATGCTCATGTACATACAAACATTAACAGACTAGAGCTACAAAGCTCACTTAAAATATGAGTTCTACAATTTATTTTAAAAATGTCACCATCATTTAGATGGATCGGTGCAAAGACAGCTTGATCAAAGTGATGCATTGTAGGGTATAGCCCATTTGTCTCCACGTGCATCTCCTTAAATCCATTTAAGGAGTCAGAAAAAAGCTTTTATGACATGACCCCTTCCAGCCTTGCCCTTTTCACCTGGATCTCTGGCAATAGATCGCTCTCAGATAGCAGCAGATTTCATAAATGCATACAGAAAATAGTTTAAGTTAGCTAATTCAAAGCACAGGCTGGCAGAAGATACCAAGAGCAAGTCAGGGAATAGGGGTGATGAAATCTAAAAGGTCTGCAGAGATTTTTTTGTTGCCAGGAAACCCCTAGACTTCTAGAAAAGTGGCAGGTATACTAACCTCTGGAACAGGCACAAGGAAATGGGGAACCCTGAAGTCAGAAGGAAATGCAATGACTTTTTTTACCCCCACCCTTACCTGAACATTAGGAGATAGCATTATTTTACATTCATGCATGAAATTAACAGGACTGGTGATACAGTGGGACAATTTTATTATTTTAGAACAGAACATCAGTTACTACCTATTAGACCTTTCAAAAAGGCAAAAATACAGACTACAAAACCAGCATTGAATGAGGAACACAGTTCCAAAGAATACTTTGCAGGTTACAAATTGTAGAACAATAATATTCCATAAAGTAAAACAAATCAAGCAAATTATTTCACTCAGAAAACTGAGTGTAGTGTCAAGGTATCAGGCAACCTGATTCTACTACCTTAAATAAAATAGTTTCCGAAACTATGTAAGTTTCACCTGGTTTATGAATTCTGAATTCATGTACCAATTAAATGCCCAACTGAACCAATGCAATCGGAATTATATAGCATCAAGAGTTAGTAGTATTTTCAGCATTGTTCTGAAGTGCAAGAAATTACCCATACTAATTCTGTATTCACATCCTTTTTTTTTTTTTAATGTTGCTAGTTCCTAAGTTTCTTTATTGCAGGTTACAGATAACTGGGTGTTTGGTGTAAAACTTTTTGAAAATTCATTCCTATATTATACATTTTATGGTAGATGCGTTAACACCCATAAAGCTGGAAAAAGTCAGACAAAAATGCTTCTGGAGATCTTTTATTTTGGAATTTTCTTAGTGAAGAATCTTTAGCTTTTGGAAAAGAAACATTAACTTTTGTAAGCCACATTATTAGAGGAAGCATAGTAATTTCACCATTAAAGTGCTTGGGTTAAGCTATAAAATATTCAAATAAACAGTGCTTGAATAAAAAAAAATCTCCTACTATCCTCTCCCAATGTAGAAAATACTTAAGATACTGAGAATCTTGCCAAAGCAGTAAAAAATACACCCAGAACTGAAGTGCCACATGCAAGTTAGTCAATTCTCAATTTAGTAATTTCTAGATGCAGTATTATTTGTCTCTTCTATTTATATCTCTTTTAAAAAGTTCCTTACCCTATTATTAACTCATTTATTCATATACTTTTCTTTCTTGTTGTTCACAACTAATACAATCTTGTTTTTAATGAAGTAGTAACAGGGGTTCAAAAACAGTCAAAAACAAGGCCTCAACATGTATAAAAGGCAATATAAATGAAAAAGCTAGTTTTCTCCAACAGGAACCTTCAGGAAGAGAGCTAGTATTTCTGTTCACCTCTCTCTAGAAAGGTTATCTCCAAAAACAAAAGAGTTAGTAAAAAAATATTGTGGCAGAGAAGTATCTGAATATAGGAGAGTTTGCTGTTCTCTGCCTAGCTGACAGAATCATCCTTGCTTCTTCAGGAGTGGAAAAGTCCTGAATGCTAGTGTGCTTCTCCATCAACCTCTATTTGGGTTCCTCATCCTGAAAGTTCCAGACATTTCCGGTATCGCTCAGCAGTTGCATAAGAGGCAGCAAAATGAGCCTGACCCAATTCTATAGGTGTTGCTGCTACTACTTGGCAAAGAACTCAGGAAAGGTATAAGGTCCAATGGAAGGTAGCAGTATATACTGTGTAAATAAACATTTTCTTTCATTCCAAAAACCATTTTCCCTCTAACTCAGTCATATTTGGCACCTATAAATTATGCATGATAATTGGAGTTCCCCAGTCTACGCTGGCTCATTTCACACAATCACAAAAGCTATGTTTTTAGGGAAAAGTTTACTATCCTGGTGGAAAACTCTTAAGTTATATGTTAAAGATACAGCAGGACATCCACATTTTATGAAGTGAAAATATTCACTGTATTTAACAGAGAGATGTTTAAGGGTAAAAACCTAACTATATTGCTTTAGGAAAAAAAAAAATACCAAAAAAAAAAAACACACCACCAAACAAAACCAAAACACCAAAAAAACCCCAAGAAATACATCAAACAATAGCATCACAACTACAATACCTCTTACAATAGTCTTAACATGGTTTAACCCATTTGGCCATTGCTCATTCAGTTCAGATTCAGTAGAAAAGTTGGCAAACTGGATGTTCCAAGCAACATGGAAAAGAATTTCAAATTCGTATTTGAAATGAGAGTGAAGTCTAAGAACAGATAAGGAGCCTGGTTCACAACAAAAGATCCTGTTAGCATAATAACATTACCAGCCCCCTAACCCAAGACGTGAATGATGAAATAGATGTGTGTCTATTGGATCTACATGTGACACCTCAAGATTAAGTTGCAATGTTGCTCCAAAATTTACACCACCCAAGTTCTGGCTCCCTAAAAGAAATACAGACAGATATTAAAGCTGCAAAGCCTTCAAAATATGATATTTATCTTTCTTTGCTCAAGTGTCAATAATCATCTTTAGCAGCAAAAAAACACATTTGTTACAATGATCCTTGGATCCTGGAATTCACTGATGTTTTCTTCATGTTACAAAGTAAAGATCCTCAAGGGTGAACCAATGAAGCTATTGGTATTTCCAGAGAGGTTTTCTAACTTTCTCTTGTGTTTCGCAGAGAAGGGAGGCAGGGAGGAAGAGAAGGTGAGAGGAAGGTTACGCTGTGCCTGGCTTTGTTAGGGAAGCTTAAGAGCTACATAAGACTTGGTAGCTGTTTTCTAGGTGAGTCTTTTTTTTTTTAAGGCAAATTAACTACAATTATTACAGTAAACAAGGTTTTTGTCATTTAACAATTTTTCACATTACAAGAATAAGAAAATGAAGTTATTAGAAACAAATATGGGAAACTGCAATGTCTGAACTTCCTCTTGCCCAACACTGCTTTTATTAATCCAAGTATATATCACTATTAAATTATATCATACTAAGGCTTTATAGGAGTGCAACATAACAGTGAAGCTTTCTAAGGAAAGGAAGAAGACAGCAGCGTTACATTTAGTTTCCTGATTAACAATAATGTCAGGATACACTGGCAGTAAGTTTAATGAAAATTGGATTTCAGCTCCTTCCTGAGGCTTATGCAGTATCTGTAGCATTGCACCACAGCATGGGATATCAGAACACAGTGCAAGTGTTTACCCTGTCAATCACGTGTCAATCTATCCAGCTTTCTACAAATATCCCTTGTATTTGGAGCAGTTCCACAGACCTCAGTAATTAAATTTTTTTTAAACACAATGACAGACACATTTAGCAAATCTACGAAATTAAAGCCACTAACATGTGCAAGGAACAAAAAGTAATGTCATGGTTACCTTTCTGCAATTAGGAAAGTTTACATGTCAAAATCTCCTATAGTTATTTAAAATACATGCTTATTTTTCAGGTATTATTACCATTTGTTTAAAAAAATGCATTAATAAGCATAAGTGTGGGTGCTTGACTTCAAAGTCAGCAGGTGATTTTTGTTTTTCTCTTCCACAGCATGCTTCCCGCATTAAGAAAATATTTTCTTTCACACAAAGCATCTTGGAATCATTTATGTTACAGAAAGCTAGACTAACCAGATTTTCCATTAAGAATGCAGAAGAGAATTGTTCAGGGAAGAAAGTCTTCTCCAGAAAAGACAGAAACCTAGATATCACACTGTCTGCCAGCTGAGCTTACACTGAACATCACCAAGTAAGGTCACAACAAGGTTCAGGACAGTGATGAGAAATACTATGCTGAAGAAATGAAGACAAAAAGCTTTTGATGCACCCAAGAATTTCATGAAGTTGATAACTGAAGAGTGGAAGAAGCATGACTAAGCATGATATCCCCTGAGCTATGGCAAGTTATACAGGAAGAATGAGTGTCATAAGAAATTATTGCTGGTATCACATCTATTAAATGATCCTCCCTTTCTTCGCACACAATTTCCTCTTTCATTGATCCATGACATTTAAAAAGTGGATTTGACTACCATTATGCTTCTCCTAACTGCCCAGGAAACTTAACCTGGAACACTGTCAAAATACAGTTTTTATAGCAGTTCACAGTCAGAGTTTATATTGGTGAAGAAATAGAAATTTATGTACTGAAATATTCTCTATCCCGTGGCTCAGGTTTGGTAAGTTTGCATTTCCTGCAGAAACAAAACCCCCTCCAACAGCTAGCAAAATGAAATACCTGTCCACAAAACCAGGAGAAGTTACAGCATATTTCTACAAATAGAAACCTGATGCTGACTTTGTAAGACCCATCATAATTCAGACAGGCACAGTGAATTCTTCATCTCTGGAATTTTTACAAATATTTTATATCTAAACAATACCCCTGGTACTTATAAACTGCATTTTCAAGTCACCAAATACAACAAAGTGAGTCACATAGTTTGCCAAATTTCTTGGCTCACACTGCAGGGTCCTGTCTGGTGGTATAGTCTGACGCTTCCTTCTTACAGTCATCTTCCCATTTAACACTGAAAAATGTATGGAAACAGCAAACAACAACTTATGTAATGAGAGCAATCTGAAGACAAAGAACAACAAGCACCCTCAACCAGGATCCCATATATGTACATTAGGACAGTTCTGTGATAGGAAAAAAAAACAATCTGTAAGGACCAGGAGGATTCTGAATTTCAAAAAGTAAGCTTATTATCACCAGACTGTCATTCACATCAGAGACAATGTCCAAATACTAGGACATTCCATTGATCAACTCATCAATCCAATTAACTGTAGGCCAGAAAAAAAATCTTCAGGGCTAGAGCTGGAATTGATGGAAGTATAAAAGTGGGGAAGATTGATTTCCTCGTCATTACGAAAAATGCACATCTTTCATCTAGAGACACATCACAATTTTTCAAGATTCACGTGCAATTTACAGTACTGTTTCCTACATTTTTCATGCTTCTGTTGGCACCAGATTTCATTAAGATGCTGGCAGTGCCACTTGCAGCTCCAAGAGCATCTCCTCTGTCAACAGCTTGATCTCAGATGAGTCATACAGCTTCGTCTAGCAAGCAAGGAGAAAAGCCTCTTAAGCCTGTGTAAATAAGTCAACTCAGCGAGCTTCATTAAACACCAAGCAAGAAGCAGTCAGACAGGTGAAGAAAATAGAAACATTGTCTCTGCCACAGTTTAAAGTTCAGAATTTCAATGTTAGAATTTCAAACTCTGAAATTCTAAAATCTGCCACTGATCAGATTCCACTGCAACATCTTTCACTGCATCATCATTCAAAAAAACCTAAAGATATCTCATTCCACCCAAGCAGTACAGCTCTCCCTAGTCTTTGGCAGGGAAACCTGAAGAACCTGATGGAAAATAATCTGCCAGCCATCAGTGTTGACACTCACCACAGGTATCAGTACCGTATGGTAGACATCTACTGCAGGATATGAACCTATTTAGTAGAGAAGCTAAGCAGTACACTCAGAAAAAAGCTAATATATCAAGCTTATACGGGAATTGTTTATATCCAAAAGCAGCAGACAGGGCTGCATCAAAAACAGGAACAGCAGAGAAGTACAGACCTTTGTATACTGGTAGTATTTTTCCCACTCTACAAATCTGCTTTCTGAGTCGAGCTTTCAGGCCAGTCTGGCTTGAACACTACTTGCGGATATGAGAAATTATTTTGGAATTATATACAGATATTCACTGAAAGAGAAATAGGTTGTAATTATAGGTTAAGTTACTGCAGTGTTAGGAAGCTCATGGAAGACTAGAAAGGAACCAGATCAGCACCCACAAGGGGGAGTCTGCCCCTGAGAATAAATCTGAACTGCTGCACTTCATTAGACAGTCTACGGTTATCGGACAGCCCACCACTCTGCAATTCAGTACAGAAAATTTTCAGCAAGCTTTAGGCTTTAATCAGGGCTATCATCTGCAAAAAAAAGGAGAGCTTCAGGAGACAAAAAGAGCAGGAAGAAAGTTGAATGAAATTAAGAAACTGGGATATGACCTTTACAAAGGGAATACATGTAAATCTATCTAAATACATTGAATTTTTCTTTTTATTAAAGAAGAAACAGCCCAGGGAAACAGGAATGGAATACACATACTCAGAAGATATGTTTCCTATTTATCTTGGTTCCTATAGTCATACTATTTTCACTTCTAATCTGCCTGGAAATGACTAAATATTTGTTATTATTTCCACTTCGGAACTATTTATCTTCATAGCCATGGTAATACATTCACATAAAGGCACCAGTGCTGCCAAATTCCTTCGTTATAATTTGGACCATGGTGTAGAGGCTGGGGTGTTGGCACTTGCATCTCACTGGACCCGTAACAGCAGACACTCATCATCATCAAGTCATTATCACATTTTCCCTTCATGTCTGTGTTTATTTTAAGAAATTCCCATGTGTTCAAACACTACCTAGGCTTATTTCATAGTACCAATCCTATATTAAACTTCAGCACAAAGAGCTATTTCCTTACTTTCCCCTTTACAGTTCATACCTTCTGGAGCAGTTTCCTTAGATCCACATCTCCAAGCATTCAAGAACAAAACAAAAAGCATAAATCAGACTAAAAATCTTATTTATTATACAGGCTTTAAACGCCCCAAAAGAGTTTACCATGTTCCTTTTCAAAACTACACTTAATTCACACCACATTTCCTTTTTTAAAAAAAGTCTCATATTTGGAAAGTTTTACGTAGTATAATCCTCTCTAAACATTACACAATCTCAAAAGCACTGCTGATAAAACTACACCCAGCAGGATATTATAATTAAGGATAAAGCAAAACAAAGCATCAATTAAAATGTGATTTCTGGTTATACAATATTTTCCTCTGGTAGGAACTGAAACCACATTCAGAACATCCTTTTAATGTTCTTTTGGACCACCCACATTAAATTGAAATATTTTTTAAGTTTGTGTTGGGTTGTTTTGCTGTTGTTTTTTTTTTTTTTTAATTACTGGTCATAGCTTTATGTGTATGCTGTTTCTTCTATCTGCATTCACAGAAAATAGACCCAGGGTTTTCATTACCCTGATTTAGAAGGACAGAGACTCCTAGGTGATCTGGGCAAATTCATTAACCATGGCATACCAAAATGATGAGCAGCAACACTTGAGCAGTAGGGATACATTAATTATCTTCTGTATCTTCTTTTGGGCATACCAAAAGTACTCTCCATTTTTGTATGAATATTTGCCAAATTCACTTAGAACCTACACTATTATTGCACAGGATCAGATGTTCACCACTATAAAGAGTTTTCTGCTACATTCACATTAAGCAAACCAATTCGAAAGTCATCTTGAGTTTAGAAGCCAAAATAAAATACAATAGACAAATGCAGTCATACAGCCATAATTAAGAATTGCAAGCAAAATGAACAAAGATTAATAACAGCAGAGTTTCTTACAAAACAATCCCACCCACAGTTAGATCATTGAAAAAAGAGGCACTAACTATAGTTGCAGGAATCTAGCTTAAGTGCCATTTTCAACAAAGTACGAAGTCAAATACCTTTGCGTTTCTAAGAAACCATAAACCAGAACTTATAGCATCACATTCTTATTCTCCTTATGAAGACATTAAGCTCCAAATGCATACCTCTAGTTCATCAAACAATTCAGCATTCAATGGATACAGACAATATTTTTCTTAGCTACTTAACAAACTTGGAGAAATCTTCAAGACAGGCAGCTTTATTGCATTTGCTCTTTGACTACTTCTCAAAGACTGGGGTTTCTTTTGGGTTCGGGGTTGGGGGGGAAGGGTGTTCTTTTGTTTTATATGTT
The DNA here is from genome assembly GCF_033815535.1 of Pezoporus flaviventris. Taxonomy (NCBI): domain Eukaryota; kingdom Metazoa; phylum Chordata; class Aves; order Psittaciformes; family Psittacidae; genus Pezoporus; species Pezoporus flaviventris. The sequence goes on along the minus strand of NW_026892550.1, from coordinate 14,378,371 downwards.
AAAATCTCAAAGATCAATAAATAAAGGCCAAAGATTTACCAATGCTAATACATTTGCATACCCACACATGACAGACTAAGGCCCTGCTGCAGGCATGAAAGGCAGAGTTATGAACACTAATTCTATGCCAGGGAATGCATAAAACAGTGTTTCTTGTAAAAGGTTGGCTTTCTGGGCTGTGACAGCACACTGAAGATGGCTCATGTTAAGCTTGTCATTGACCAACAACCCCAAGTCCTTCTCCTCAGGGCTGCTCTGAATCTCTTCTCTGCCCAACCTGTAGCTGTGCCTGGGATTGCTCCGACCCAGGTGTAGGACCTTGCACTTGGCATGGTTAAACTTCATGAGGTTGGCATCAGCCCACCTCACAAGCATGTTAAGGTCCCTCTGGATGGTGTTCTTTCCCTCCAGCATATCAACCACACCACACAGCTTGGTGTCAAAGGCAAACTTGCTGAGGGTGCACTCAATCCCACTGTCAATGTCACTGACAAAAAAGTTGAACAAGACCAGTCCCAACACTGATGCCTGAGGGACACCACTCATTACTGGTCTCCAGCTGGACACTGAGCCATTGACCACAACTCTTTGTGTGCGGCCATCCAGCCAGTTCTTTATCCACCAAGTGGTCCATCAAATTAATGCCTCTCCATCAAACTGACATCTCTCCACATGTTGGAGGTTTTTTCCCCAATAAAAAATGCTTTCTACTCTCACTAAAATATGCAAAATTCTTTTTAACTTAACCTAAGCTCTTTTAGAGTAAGCATATGAAATAATACACTGATAACAGTTCAACACTTTTTTGCCAGCACTGAAAAGCTCTTTAGGCTGAACCCTACCTTACTATCATGGTGATCTTCAGCTCCTTTTAGGACAAATGATACTTCCTGGACTAAAAGACAAATCAGCAGACACCTAATACAGTATTTGCCATTTTCAGGTGTGTGTTAGCTTTTTCATATTTCAGAATTTTCTCCCTTTTGCCAACTCAATGTCTAGGGTTTATCTAGGTATGAGAACTACTGCTTGTCAGCAATGACTGCTGCATCTGACTTCATTTCACCATCCCGATCAAATACAGTAGATGAAATACAAGACCGCAAGGTGTCATACTGCAAAACAGAATTAAGCTATTCTTCCCATTTGGCACCTCTATGGATAAAGTCATTATGAAGTCACCTTGTTATAGAATGGTTAGGAAACCAGCAGTGAATAAAATTAATGGAAAAAAAAAGCTTTGATTTTCTGCTACCACAGTGAAAAATCCAACATCCACTGTTACTCCTAAATGTTAGATTTTGTGAATTTACAACTCCAGACTGTCAAGTTCCATTTCTTTAATAAGAATTCATATCCTGGAAGCACTACGAGTATTTTGACTAGACTACTGAATATATGCTAAAACATCATTCTTAGGTCACCCATCTGAAAGATGAAGAAATCTTTTCTCAAACAATCAACCCCCTAATTCAATTACATTTCTCCTAGTTTTGGTCTTCGTTCCCTCCATATATGTGTGCATACAATACTGCCATTCTTCTGACAACTACATAACTCTTACATAACTAAGCTAACTGCACACTCATTTTAAAGACTTCCCTATAACTTAAATCCAGTTCAGTTTAGTTTTTGTTCATTTGACTGAGGAAAAAAACACAATAGATTTTGCAACCTGATTACAAGAACAGACAATAACTCAGTTTAGCCAAAATTCTAGTGAAATGTTTCTTTTATGTTGCAACAAAATGGAAGAAACGCACCTGAAGTGAACATCCCACATTAGCTATAAAAGGAAACCACCTTGACATTACTTTTGCAAAACTTCTGTGTAGTTAAAAATATTTTTGTTTCCATCTCCTGCAGCATCTTTGATTCATATGAACAAACCTGCATCTTATTCCATGCTGCACTGTACATTTACAGCTATTATCATTAAGTGTCTTACAATTGTTTTCTCTGCATTGATCACAACCTTGAATTTGCCATAAGTATTTTTCATTTGCCACATTCTCCAATCCATATCCACAGGACAAAATTCTGGCATACTTTGTATTTTATTTAAATCAATTAGTATTAGTTCCTCTAACATAATTTACTGGTGTGCTGTTCACACAGCTTACATCAGTGATTAACAGGCTACAAAACAATGTAATTAACAGGCCACAAAACAGTGGACTCAATAATAAATACTTCACCTCAGTGCCTTATCTAAAACTTTAACACAACTGGCCACACCCCAGAAACTTTGTATGTACTTTTGTATGCAAGATTTCAAAGTAAAGGTGACAGTACACTGCATATCACAAAATTTGTTCAGCTTAATTGGCATGCTAGCTGAACAAGTTTAACTAACAGCAATCTTTCTTAAAATAGCTGTAAAATTCTCTATTTCCTAATCTAAGCAGTCTCCTAACATGATCAATGATGAGTATGACCTGCTTTGGCAGTTAGACCCCCAAATCTGAAAATGTACGAGTACCCTTACTGGTGAGCCAAAGGAAGAGGAACACCATGGTTATTATTCCTTTCCTAGATTAAAATTTGACATCTACCAAACATACATACAGAACTAAAATTTAGCTGTAAGACAACATCTCTGTACTGTGTCAAATGAGAATTTCTGGCTTATGCATCGGACATGAATGCCGTACTGAAGATCAAGTAGCAAAGCCCTCCTCTATGGATTTGGTAGGCTCTCCACTTTGTAAGAGGTTTTGAGTTTTTTTTGTTTTCACAGAATCATAGAATAGTTAGGGTTGGAAAGGACCTTAAGATCATCTAGTTCCAATCCCTGTTTGTTTGGGTTGTTTGGTTGGTTGGGTTTTGTTTGTTTGATTTCCTTCATTTAAAAAAAATCACTGACCTAAAAAATAAGATTAGAATGTTTTCTTTTGTTCTTGTGTTGTAAGGGCATAAACCATGAGAGGAGTAACATTGCTATAACAAGATATAGTATAGGAGAGTTACACAAAAGTATTTGCTCTATTGAATTTACAGGTACATTACTAAAATCAAGGCTGCAAGTCAGTCTCTCACCTTTTACAATAATTGTAAAATTTATAAGAAAAATCCCAGAATATGACAGAATCAATTAATCATGGTGTAGATTTAGCACTAATACAGAAGTAGTAAAGACCAGGTAGGAATTATCTCCAGTCTCAGAAATCATAACTGCTTTCCTGCAGCATACATTTGAGTGTCTTCAGTTTACATAAATAACTTCTTTTTTCCCCACTTTAATATGTGTGTTTATACTCTCTTCTCTCTATTTAGCTTTCCATATCTTTACACTCTGAGAAGCAGCTACCACAAATGCCCCTTCATTACATTAGCTGTTATCCTATCTTTGCAACCTTTCCCTGTGGGCCTTATCAAACTTGAGATGCAAACTTCTTAGTTTCAAGGTCAACTATCTCAATACCTCCAGCTACCCACCACTCCTACAAGAATCTACAGAAGAGGAAAAAAAAAAGTCGATGTTTCTTCTATCTCCCCTGTATTAAAGTACTAAAAGCATTGAACAGCCACCATCAAATCTCTCCTCATACATGCTACTTTATAAAGTATAAGCAGCCCTTCCTTACAATTGTATGGATTACACATTCACAGCAAAAGTAAAATTGTCATTGAACTGCCTGGACAGAAGGGGAAATGAAAATAAAGAGGCAAGGATTTTTTTCTGTTGTACATATTACCCTGCAAATCCTCAAGGAGTACTTAACCAGAAGATTTACCCCCGCATTTCAACTCCTTGTTTCTTTCCCCTGAAGATTTAGTGCCATGGAAAGAAGCCTTCAGAGCATGGTCCTTTAGACACCCTTGAGCCAGGGAGGGCCTGCACCTGGGCTTGGCTGTAAAGATGAAAAGAGTGCAGCAAGTCCCAGCTTTATTCCCCATGAGATGGGTCTGAAGAGCCATTAGCAAAGCAGGCCCTTCAAGTGTCTGAGAGTGAGAGAGAGAATAAACTCCGCTTGGTATTCATAAGCAGCCTTTTCCAGATAAAACCGCCAGCCCCAACTCTGGTATCTTTACAACAGCTATAAGGATCAGGACAACAGTCTGGGTTGTTCATTGCTGCAGTCCTTGCTTCAGCTCCCCTCTGAGATCAAATATTGCACTATATTGGCACTTTTCCTTATGATAATGAGTCCCTTTAATTGGTACTTAGATAATTGATGTGACCTGCTCACCAGGAGGCCGAGTCCCACACAGTTCAACACAGTTTCAACTCAAGTCTATCAGTCCACACAAGGAAAGCTCAGCCTGCCGCTTCCTGCATGCACTACTCACTCACTCACCAGTTCAGCAAACCTCAAGCACCCACCAGGACTGCAAAGTGAAGAGAGTAATCCAAGCCTAGTACAGGATAAGCCTTTCTTATCTATCCTAAACATATTCTAAGTACTCCTTTATATGACATGTCAATTCAGGAACTGGACAAAGAAATATTTTACAGTGTTTTTAACTGAAAAACATACTCAAATGGTGATATACTGCTTTGACTGTAAATGGTCAACTATTTCAGACAAAAGCAAACACAAGTACCTCTGACAAGTTTCTATCTGAATATTAAATTTCAACTTAATATATTCAGAGAAATTTGAAAACCACTGAGATCCCACTGGCAGACAGAACTCTCACTGCAGCTGTAATATTTCATCAAGTGTTAGATGGCTTATGTCATTTGTGTGGACGAAAGGAACATTTACTGTATCAGCAGATTCCTAAGTTTTCCAGCTCTGTTATTGACATGTGTAAATGATATGATCATAGAACCATAGAATAGTTAAGGTTGGAAAGGACCTGAAGATCATCTAGTTCCAACTACCCTGCCATGGGCAGGGACACCTCACACTAAACCATGTCACCTAAGGCTCTGTCCAATCTGGCCTTGAACACTGCCAGGGATGAAGCATTCACAACTTCCCTGGGCAGCCCATTCCAATGCCTCGCCACCCTTACAGTAAAGAACTTCCTCCTTATAGCCAATCTAAACTTCCCCTGTTTAAGTTTTAGCCTCTTACCCCTTGTCCTATCACTACAGCCCCTAATGAACAATCCATCCCCAGCAACCCTATAGCCCTCCTTCAGATAGTGGAAGGCTGCTATGAGATCTCCATGCAGCCTTCTCTTCTTCAGGCTGAACAGCCCCAGCTTTCTCAGCCAAAAAAGTATACAAAAAATGTGTGGGTTATCAATAACTGTGTTAAGCTGCACTGGGTTTTTTTTTATTAATCTACTAAAATGCTTTAAAGTTGGGGGTTTTATCCCTAAGTAGAGACATTAAAAACATACCCCTACAAAAGTACAAAAAAAAACCAAAACAATCTCTAAACCTAGCTGTAATTTCAGGTTTTACTACAGTATGTTTAGAAAAACACATCAGCTGAAAAGCAGCTGCTCTTTAACAAAGAGCATTTCATCTTGCTTTAGCTCTAGGATGCAAAAAAAAACCTATTCAAACATGCTTTGCAAAGCAACATTATGGCAAAAAGCATTTGTAGATCAACATTACAACAAAAACCATTATGAAAGACCAAGAGCAAATTAAAGCTTTTATATAGCCTTGACTTTCTTTGATATAATGGAACATATGAAAGCAGATCTGTACAGGCTAAAGTGGATATGCATTTTTTGTAGTAATGTTGTTTCCCTTGCCAATTTCCTATTCCTTTTGAAGAATTCAGACAGTAGCTCCTACAACCAGTGCACGATGTTGACTGTTTCAAGCCCCTTTTGTTATAAAAGCTTTTATTTTTATCAAGAATATGTAGACAAATCTGGCAGCATGACTTTTTTTTTTACTACATTAAAATTTTTGTTGATATGTTCTATATATATGTATTAGTAACTTTCTAGGAAAAAGTATGCTCTTTGTAAGAATGTACACTTTGGGAAATATTTTTAAAAACATATGTGTTGTTCGAATGCTGTGTAACTTTAGAGAAGCTTTAAAAGAAATTCAATGCATTTAAAATGCTATATAAATCAACATTCAGGATGAAGGGTCAGAGGTTAAACTGTCTGTCCTTCTTGACTACATTCATAAATGTCTTTTCTAGCTGTACTTATAGAAGCAACTGCAGTGTAACTTGGATATTAAAACCTCCAAGGAAACCAACAATAAATGCTGCTAAGAATTTCACAAGAGTTTTTTTTTTCCTTAGGTGTTAATTAAATGATCATTTAACACCGAAATGTAAACACAACATTTTCATCTACTGACAGCATAGCCTATAATAAATCCAGGGTAATAAACGTCCTGGTGTTAATACTCTAAACCAAGTTCCCACAACACACTAAGATGCCTTGTCGTGTCTAAGGTTAAGCATCTAGACACAAAACAAAGATTGTGCCTACTCAACTTCCAGTTCAATTTTCCCATCGCCCAGTGACCTAGGTAACACTTTGAGCAATAAAGAATAAATTTAATTTTTCCAGCATTTTGTGAGGATTAAGAACAATTGTTGGCCTGCAATGACTTTTTATCCTCGGATTCTTTCTCTTCCAGAGCATTCCCCCAGTTCTAAAAGAAAATTCTGATGGTTTAAGACACAGAACAAACAGAACTTTAAATTAGGCTTTTTTCAATCAATTGGAACTGTTGGAGGGGAAGCAATCAAGCTTTCTTTGGACTTTTCTCAGCTATTCAGTTACTTTAGGCTTTAATCTTGCACTCGCAGAAGAAACCTACCATCATAGGGACAAGCGTCTATACTTTCACATTTTCTCTTGGCCTGATTTATTCCTCTTTTCTGTTCCTTTTTTTTTTCTTTTTTAATCTAGATGACACGGCTGCACTTAAATGTCCACTCTGTGCAAGCTGAGACTTACAGATGTCCTCTTTATAATGTTTCACACCATGTTGCTGCACCACATAATAATGGCATTTCCTCCGACATGCCTTTTTACTTTTCATTACTTCCTTCACTGAGATTCAGTTTCCTACTTAACTCTTGCCTAAAAGGTTTCCTATGTCACAATTCACCAAAGCTTTCAAGATTAACCCTCCAGGAACAATCCAGGGACTGATACAGAGTGGACATGAATATAGTTACAGGTGACTCAAAACCAGCTAATTAAATTTTAGTATTAAAAGGAATTAGCTTAGCTCTCTGCTTTGACCACCTATCACCGAAAACATGGAAGGCAATTATTAATGCTTGAGGCCAAATAGATCAAGGTAATAATGCCATAATAGCTAAAGCCAATATCTCTGTTACTCTGAATGCCACCAGTTTATTTTAAAGCTTGAGTAATTAATGTAATGAATGTTTTATGAATACTGAAATGGAATTTCAATATCAACAGCTAATAACATAAAAAATATCACAGATATTTATGTAGGTCCAGAAGAATTGCCTTCAGCCATTTTTCTGTCTGCTTGGTGTTTTATATGATTTAAATGAATGTTAACAGTGACTAGAAGCAGTTTTGGGTGTTTGTTCTAATGAAAAATCAACAGTCGTAATTATCCCTACAGATGCCTTTCTCTGAAATTAGTTTACTATATCACTTGGTAATGTAGATTACATAAAGATCTAGTGATTTTCCTAGTAGCAGAATTAGCTTACACCCCTATAAGTCCACTCAATTTGCCATTTTATCCCATAGCAAAGGAAACATTGCTTAAAGAAAAAAATATTATTGAAGATATAAAAGCAAATTTAACTGATATTTAAAGACAACTACCGATGATCTTAAAATTAAAAATACAAACATCCATCATGAGAGCCTTCTCACAAGAAAGAAGTTTTGTTTCCAAAGTTAAAAATCCCATGCTATTACATTTAACCTGATTTCTGCATATTTGTTACATCATTTTTTTTCCTGCACAGCATGACGGGAGGTGCTGTGAAAATACACAAGAAATGATAGTTCAGGAAAAGCCTACAGATTAAAAGATTCTAAAACAAAGGGTAAGAAGACTAGTGTAGTGACATTTGAAGTTGTATAATTGCACAGAGTGACCATAGGGTTTTTCTCACAACATTTTAAAAGTTCATTCTGGTTCCACCAATGCTTCCACTCAACTAAATCCAAGGCCAAATGTTTGTGGCTGCTAGGACATGACTACTGCAAGTTTTACACCAAATGCATATATGTAATACTTGTTCCTGTGCTCAAAAAATAAATCACCTGCTGAATTGTACCAATTTTTAAAACACTTTGAAAAGCTTTAAAAAGTCAACTTGTCATTTCTAACCCTACATAAATAGGGCTTATGTCTGAAGCAAAGCCACAGTGGTATTTGTTTTGCTCACTACATTGTAAAGGAAGAATGAGTTTTTAATTTAGAAACATTATAGCAGAGAATTAGAACTGAAGGTAGAAGCAAGTGGCACTAGGACAAGAGGAAAAAAAGCATATGCAAGCCAAACTGCATATAATTCACATTTCTGTAGATTAAAAATGAGCAGGTGACAGAACAAACTATCAGTGTTTAGTGTCTTACGAAAGTTTCTCTCTTAGATCTTCCATACTGGAAATTATTTCCAGAGAAGAGGTATTACAGACCTAACAGAGGCAACACATTTTCAGTTACTTCAGTTTCTTCCTAACATTAATGTGCCTTAACAAGCCTATTTTTAATACCTATTAATTATTTTATTTTTAGGTAGTCCTGTCTATCCATGGATTGTAATTATAGAAAAAAATAAATTCACAACTATAACTGCCAGTGGGCTTGCAGTATGTGGTACTAAATTCACTCTGGAAACATTCCAGACTGGGGCAATAAGAGCTTGTGTTAGCACCAAAGCACCGAAGTAGCAAAGCTATGATAATGGTACTTCCATACTGCAAGGAAGAGTAGCAATTACGTGTATATTAAATTGGAGTTTTCTTTTTAAATGCTGGCTTACAACAAAGCCAAAACTCTATACTTATTTTATACATATACTATATGCAGTATTTCCTCATGAAATAGTAATTTTGAAAGACAGTTATCTTCTAAGAACTATAGTCACTGTTTTGTTATTATACAAAATAATGCTAGTAATGAAAGACTAGCTAGCATTAGAATTGGTATGTTCTTACCAACTTTATTGTTTAGATAAAACAATTTAAACTTCCTTGTATTTGAACTAAACTACTGTGGTAAAAAACACACCAGAAGTTAAACCACTAGCAGGATGGACACACTTTATGTTGTTTCTAATTACTTCTAGAAGAATAAGATTCAAAACATATTAAAAAAAATAATAATTTTGCCTTATATGCAGGCTGCCAGAATGCCCCAGAACAAATAAAAAAACTGAAACAAATTACTAAAAAAAACTCAACACAGTTTCCTGGGAAGGATATAGCAATAAGGTAGCTTCATAATTCATGTTTTAATAAATCTTTAATTGCTGCACATCCAGTATACTTCTGCATTAAGGTAGAGTGCACCATAGTGTTACTGCAGCACATCCAGCAGTGGAAAAATGCCCATTACACTTATCAAGTGACAGTTCCTTTAACAATATACTTGCAAAAGGTAAGAGATTCATCAATATTGCCTTTTGAAATGCTCATTGGTTTTAATGTCAAGAGCCACCTGTCTGCAGTTGGAGTAAGATTTCCGAGGCTTCAGGACAATGAGCATTTTTCTAATGAGCTATTTTACTATTCAGTTGTTAAAACAGATTCAGACAGAAGATAAATATCTTTTCTACATAACTATGACTATAGTCTCACCTGCCATGATTATTGTTAAAAGGGATATGACAAACCATAAATTAAAGTAGCTGCATTTAAGGCTTAACAGTAAGGAAACCAACAGTTTAAAACTGGCTGGTTTAGCATGTTACTTACACCACCTTTTTACCTTTTTTTTTTCCCCAGTTACATTCCTATCCATTTTTTTTTCCTTTTTTTCCTCTAGGCAAAGGTAAAAAACAAAACAACACTCAGCAATTGATGCAAACCACAGGTTCCTGCAGCAGCTCAAAAAACAGACCCAAGAGCTGCCTGGAGAACTTTCTTCCTCTTCATGTCAGCTGCCCGCAGCCTTCCCCACACTGGGGCTGGCGGCCAGGATGAGTGATGGTGTCGGTCCGACCAGACAACGGTAACCCTGGCAACTGCAACCTGCAATTCCTGCCTAACCATTGTGGGATTTATTGTGGCAGGGGCCAAAGAGGCCAAGAGTAAAATGAAGCAGAGAACTATGGTGTCTGACACATCTAGTACCACACACTTTAATCATAGCTGGCAGAAATTAATTCAGGAGGAATTTTTGCAAGGGCCCCCCATGCAGCATGTTTTTTTGTTGTTGCTATTGCTGCTGTTCTGGCCTAAGATAGTAGGTTTTTAAGGTTTTTTGACCTTCAGTATTTTTCCTTTTAGTTATCAGCTGTTAGGAATTTTATTGAAGTGACTAATAGACATCTCAAAACTGAGTGTTTAGTAATCTGACAATATTAAGATCTTTTTTTCCTTTAGGGGAGAAAAATCTTACTCACAGTATGGATCTTCTCAAGCACATGCATTAGAAGGAAAACATAATATAGGATCAAATCCACTAGAAAGATTGTCTTTTCAAAGCCAGCATTGCCTAACTTACATGGCAAATAATGTTCACTAAGGAAACTTAGACTTGTAGTAAGCACAAGAAATGTAAATCAAAAAGGACAGGCTTTGTGCAGGAATTCAATCTCTGCATGCTACTGGTTAATAAAGGTATCGTCTAAAATTGAATTTTCAAACAGTTTGGGGTCCAACACTTGATATCCTACAACAAATAGCAATCAATGAACTGTGATCTAAGGAGCAAATGTAAGCAGCCAAAATCTATTTGCCTCAGACAAGCACTCACTAGGCTTCAGGAGCTTCTATACTAAGGTGCCATTGCTGATGCACTTAGACAAGTTAGTGTGCATGGGCATACAGATCACTGAAAACAACATATCCCCTTCTCGCAGGAGAAGGGCTTGTTGAACAACGACTTTTATTACCCCTGGGCATTTACAACAGCACCTTTATTTTAATAGTATTGTATAAAAATGAATGTTTATGTACACTGTGCTTTGAAAGATACCTTGCTTTAAAGTAGCCTATAGTGCTATTAACATTGTTTTTAGCGTTAACTACTTCCTACTGAAATATTTATGTAAAGATACCTTTGCAGGTAACTCTTAATGGGAAAATCAGTTAAAATTATCCATTTTAACTAGTTCTAAGAGATTTCTTGGAAGCCTGCTAAGTGGGAAAGTAATGTGAAAAATAATTTATTTAATTACCTTTGAAACTCAATTGTCTTTAGGCACAGAAAATAATGCACTGTCTCTTTTAAACAACCTATCGCTTTCCTTTACTTACATTTCCCATCTGTCAACAAGTGCTTGAAATTTTATTACACTGTCCTGTAGTTTATGCAGAGTTGGTATTATTTTACAGAGTTCTGTTAATGGACTGGATAAATGGTAATGCTATTTAAACTAGTCTCCTGCTCCAGCAAACACAGCTGCAACTGTACTACTATTTCTAGGCAAACATCTTGACCTGAACACGCAGTGCTCTCTCAACCCGTCCAAAGAGAAATTGGAGCAGACAGCAAAGGGAAAGCGTAGCCGGCCGCTGGCGGCAACCAACTGTGTCTAATCATAATTCATATACAGTGTACCCTCTTTTATATTACATTTAGGCTACACAACAAGCATATGTGCTTCTTCACCTGGCATCTCATTTATAGTCAAGGGTCAAATGGTAATTATTATTCACAGAAGCTCAATATAGTATGTTGAAAATTGGCAGTACACATTGTTTGATTAGCTGTTAAATGCCAAAAAAAAAACTAAAACCAAAGCATACTATATATTTTATTGATCAGGTTTAGAGAAGTTTAATTCTCCCCAGAAATATATTTATTTGTATGTAAATACATGTAAGAACATGCAATGATACATGTAAAAAAAACAAATAATTTTATATACTTCATAGTCATCAAGCTCCACATTTGAAAGCTGACTGAGAACAGTTAACCAGCATCAATCCCTTTGTTGGCCTGACATTTTTTTAATTACAAATTCAGCATTAAGCAACTGTAGATTTTCAGTACCACTCATTTTCTTTTAAACATGAATACATTATAACCAGACATTCACTTTCATGGTCTGATCAACAATAACCCTTAGGCAGAGGAAATTTAATACTGTGAAGCCAGTGATCTCTTGCTTTCCACCAAACACACTGTGAGCAGTTGTGTGCTTTATGTCAAAGGACATTAAGCATTTCAGACTAGCATCTATCAAATATACAATTCTGAATTAAATATATTCAGGTATGATTTTGCCTGAAGTGTGCATCCATTTTTTGCCTGCAAATTACATCTCATTTCTATTTTATATGAATCTAGATAACAAGCATTACACTATAGATGGAATAATAAAATGAACATAAATCCCTTTAATTTTCCTTCCTGATAGAAGTAATATCTTTATCATGCCTGGTGGAAATAAAACACACTCAATTGTCAATATATAAACCCACATATAATATTGTGCCACAGTAAAACATTTTTGTCAGAACAAAAGGCTTCAGGAGTTTTCTGGCCTAGTAATGTAACATCTACAGGGAAGTTCTGGAAACAAAGCATACATCCAAAGAAAACAAAAGAAACAAAAATACATACAACTAAATGTTTACACTAATAGAGTCATTTTCAGTTTACAACTTCATATTACTATGAGAAGGGAAAAAAATTATTATTTCACAATATTAAAACAGAAATAATCTCCTAAAATATACAAGCTTCATTATATCATTTGTTGTCAAGAGTATTTCCATATACTCAAGTGGAAACAAGTCAGAGGAACCCCACCTTCACTTATTTTTTTCCCCAAGCACACAACTCAACATAGTCAGCAATTTCAACAGCAAAAGTCTCACCTGAAGTCTAAAGAAATGTCTCAAATTTATATCTACTCAAAATAGGGCTGCATCTGTACAAGCTTTTCAAAGCCTACTTAAGCATATCGTGTTATATCCCTTCCATACCACCTTAGGGTAACTTAAAGGTACCTTAAAATTTATTTTGTTACAATAACTAATCGTGTAGAACAGAAATGAATCCCTTTTACTGCAACAGATATAAGTGGATTCTTAGAAAGGCCAATGGGTCAAAACATTAATTTCAAAATACTGCCAAGAGTGCAATATTATCAAGCCAAAGAACACAACCAAAGCAAATGCTCATTACTATATTTGATATAGTTTTTATTTAAGTTAAAATACTTTTTTTTTTTGATTCCCAGAGCTGAAGTTACTACCTTTGTTGTCTGTGAGGGAACACAGGAGAGACTTCTCCACAGACCTACCATTTGCTAACACAGTGATTTTTCTGGTCAAGTGCATACAGCCACGAAAACAAAACTTCAGAAAACCAAAGTACTTATAAAGCACGATATCTCTGCGACAGAGTCTCTAGAGGCTTTTTTTTATCTTTCAAAACAGAAAGAACAACAAAAAAATACAAACCAGAAGAAAAGCCAAAGTGTTCTTTCAGCAAAACTTCATTACAGAAGTGGGAATGGATGAAACAATATTTTGTTTCAAGCAACTACTGGTATCTAACCTAGATTTTAAAAAATAATAAAATAATAATAATCTTGAAATCTTGCAAAGCACTCAAAGATAACACTCAGCTTAAACACCGCAATAATGTTCCTAGATGCATTTTAGCCCTGTCTGAGGCAAAAGTCAAAAGAGTTAATGCAAGACAGATCAATCCAAATTTTCCAGAATACTTGTTATTGCATCAAGCCTACTTACAGCCTGTATAACTTCGGTGTCCCCAGAAAGAGCAGTTCAGAAAGCAACTGGAGGTTATTTCTGTTTAGGCGCCTTTAGAAAGAAAAAGAAAAAGTTGTGTTACATTAAAAGAGCCACAGCAATGCAATACAACCACTTTGAGCAGGCATCCCGCGCTGTAACAAGCTGATTTTAAAGACCAGAAAGGCTATGCAATGCTGGTCCATTAGCGGAGACATGGTCCAGCAATAAATTTACCATGGACTAATTACATTTTCTGCTTTCCCCAACAGACCATATTACCTATTTTATGAAAGATTTTTGAATCTCTGTAGTGTGACTTAATCACTAAGTCAGGAATCTATCATGCAACAACCAGAAAACTAAAAATAGAGATCAGCAGTGTAACTTCAATTCTCCACCAACTCTGAATTCCTCTTAGTATAATATAGGAGATAGATATTTTGTGACCATGAAAAGGTTTAAGGGAACATGTATCAGATGTACACACTAAGTTAAGTAATGAGGTCATGCACCTAAAGATCCATATAACACATTATTTAAATGTGTTTGCTTTTCACATTATTTAAACGTAGTGAAGGAGGCTGTTACAGAAAACCTGATCAAATAAAAGTCAGAAAAAAACAAGACATCCCAGCTTGTACTTGGCATTACAGGGTTGTTTTTTGTTTCCATGATGTTTTTTTCTATAGCCATAAAGATACATGAAAGGGAAGTTAAATTACAAAACCCAAACAATCAGTTGTGCACAAGACAGCACAAAATAAAACCTACAACTAGGATCTGGAAGGTACTCCATTTGTCTGCAAATTTTCTCACTGAGCATGCTGACCAAGGTCAAAACTGCCTAGTCTGAGGTGTTCAGAGTTCAAAGCCTACTGCGTTAGAGCCAGAAGCAACACAACTATCACTAGCCAAGACAAATATATCTATCCCATGTTCATGATTCTTTAAATATACAACGCACATTATTCCCTCTAATGTGTATAAGTGACAGGCCTGGAACATACAGTCATACCTGTCAAGAATTGAAATTCAAAACAGGTTTTTGGTGAGTTTTAAGCACTGCACCAGATATGCCATCTTCCATTTAAGTAAACCTACATACTGAAAAAGTTTTGTCCCATCAACCTGATCACAAATACCAGTTTGTAATACACAGTGCTTATCAATACAATAATTCATGGCATTCCTGGACACCAGACTGCATGGTATTATCTGATACTTATTTTATCCTTACAGTGGGTACATTACATATGTCAACAAACTGTTGCCAAAACGTTCCACAAGGTGAAATAAAGAGATAATTAAAGTTTTGCAAAACTAACTTTTAGAATTTCATAAAGACTCAAAATTTTTTTGCTCATCTTCAGGCTGAATTTAAACTACTAAAGCCCCTTTAGCCTCACAGGGCTCATTTCATAAGCCCTGCTCCATCTAAAGGTCTTTCCAATATAAGTTTTCCCATAAATTCCCACACACACACTCAAAACCCAGTTATAAGTAGCTGCATGGTATAGTTCACTTAATTATTGCTCCCTTAAAGTTTAATGCAACTACTGATGAGGGTGATATAAACTGAAAAATATTCTTTATATAACCAAAGTTTGCTCCCACATTTCAAAAAATAAGCAATATAGCTTTTTGAGATCTAGATATCTGTAATTCTCATTTTTAGGTTCCTTTTTGTTAGTCAAGCAGCGGAAATCCTAATTTCATGTGGAAGAAATTTAAATCACACATTTACAAGATAAAGACAATTTAGAGTGAAAGAAATCCTGAAAAGGAAGCACTACAGTACAGGGATAAGATGGCTGAAGATGCAAGTTAAGGCACAGAAAAATAGGCTTAATCAAAGCAAAAGAAGAAAAAAAAAAACAAACAAAAATAAAAATAAACCTGTACTGTGATCTTGGAAGTCAGATTTCCAAATCAGTGGAAGTGAAGTTTTCAATATAAAAGAAAGAGCTATGAAGAAATTAATGACTACTGAAAGACTTGATTTAACATAGCTTAAAAGAAAACCTTACTGACATAAATAAGTGATGCATTTTAGTGTTTGTGGATTGACTGCATTTTCAAACCAGATCATTTAAAACAGGCATTTTTCTAACTTCTAGTAAATTTATGTATAAAAGTATATACTAGGACCACAAAAAAAATGTAGTAGGAAGAAAACTGCTTCAAAGTTATATTTGTGATCAGAAAAGAATAATGTGAAAATAGAGTTCTTAGACACCAAACCTGGGCAAATGGTTAAATAAAAAAAAAGATATAAAGCTTATTCATCCCTTCTCTTTGCTAAATAGTTAAGACTTAAACCTGAAAGTCCACAATTATGATCAAAAAACACATGGGAAAACATTCAGGGTAAAGACTTTGGGAAGTTAGTCTCTAATCAGAAGCTATTCAGGCCAAAAATTTCTGTTGATATTTAAGGACTGTATCAAGTTCTGATGCTAGAAAAAAATGGCAAGCTGTAACTGAAGGGGCAAAGAAAGTATGTGTATTTCTGCAGAAGTCCCATATAATTAAAAAAAAATAAAAATAAAAAAAGCACTGTAGTACAGAGTGTTAACTGGCTCTTCAGGAAGGCTGCCTTTCACTAAATCATAAAATGGTTTGGGTTGGAAGGGACCTTAAAAGATTATCTAGTTCAAACCTCACAGCTGTGGGCAGGGCACTCCTTCCACTACTCCAGGTTGCTCTAAGCCCCTTTCAACCTGGCCTTGAACACTGCCAAGGAAGAGGCAGTCACAGCTTCTCAGGATAACCTCTTCCAGTGCCTTACCACACTCACGGTAAGTAACTTCTTCCTAATACTTAAATCTAACCTCTTCCAGTTTAAAACCATTTCCCCTTTTCCTACCCCTATGTGCCCTTGTAGAATGTCTTTCTCCAGATTTCTTGTAGGACCCTTTATGTACTGAACACTGTATTAAGGTCTCCTCTGAGTCTTTTCCAGGCTGAACAAGCCCAACTCTCTCAGCCTGTCTTAAGAGAGTTGCTCCAGTCCTCTGACCATCTTCATGGCCTCATATGGACCCACTCCAACAGATCAATGTCTTTTCTGTACTGACTGCAGAGCTGAACGCAATAGTCCAGGTGGGGCCTCCTGAGAGCAGAAGCAGGGAACAATATGCTTGGACTTGCTGGCCACACTCCTTTCAATGCAACATATTTTCAAAATGTAACAACAGTCTTACAAGGACATAATTAACATCACTTTAGGATAATTCACAAGCGGAATACTTGTGTTAGTACATAACTTCCTACACAAGCAGTTAATACCTCAGATCAGGAGTTGCTGTTATTACCTGCAGTTCTCATGGCCCACACAACTGAGCATACTGTTAACATACTGATGTATGTGCTGCTGTACAGACTTTAAACATCTAAGTTACAGACAATAAATCAAATTCATGGATTAAAGTAACAACAAACAGCACTACCCTCTGGACTCAATAGTTTCTACCAAGTGTGCCTGGAACTTAGAAATACTGTTTCGATGTACGTTTTTACTTTGCCATTCACAAAATGAAAGTATTTGCTATTTGAGTGAATTGAGGAAATATACAAGTTAAATAAATGACTGATCTTTAAGGAATGTTGTATTCGTAGCTTCTACTTCAAATGATTCCATCCCACTTCAAGTTGTTTTTTTTAGAACTAAGCTTTTCTATGAAAAAATCTGACCATTACTTATTGCCTGTGCCCAAGAATATCAAACATTGCCAGTTTTCATGAAGGAAATTATGGGAAATACATCCTTTATCATACTTCAGAAAGAGGCTTCAGCTATTCTTTACATCTATCAAGTTACAACAGATGTTTTCAAAGGGGTCAACTTGCTGTCCTTAAGTCTTCTACAAGATTTTATGAACTGAACTTCACTGAAATGAAGTTTGAGATTATAATAGATAGTTCTGTTTAAGAAAATGCTATGAATTCACACACAAGTGAAGGAATTATAAAGGACGCAGGGCTTATCTGGAACACACAGACTAGTATCCAAGCACACAACAACTTCCAGTTCAACAGTCATTAAGAGTTCTCAATCTTTGAGACAGAATCACACTAGGAGTTCAGAAAACGCATTCCTATTTTAAAACAATTCACCAGCGTGCATGGTTCTCCAATAATTCCACTTTTTCAGGTGACCTCATGCTTAATTCTGTCTGAAATAGCAATACCTATCCAGAACACATAGACATAATGGAACAAGTGTGAGAAA
This sequence comes from Pezoporus flaviventris, assembly GCF_033815535.1. NCBI lineage: Eukaryota > Metazoa > Chordata > Aves > Psittaciformes > Psittacidae > Pezoporus > Pezoporus flaviventris. The sequence goes on along the minus strand of NW_026892550.1, from coordinate 14,360,379 downwards.
AGCATGATCCCCTTTCGCCCCAGAGCTGAAACCAGAGGTAAGCACAGATGGATTCATAACTACATACTGCAAAGAACCACAGTTACTGCAGTGTAAAAACAACCAGAAACACTCCACATTTTCTTTCAATGTGTGCTGGCAGAGACCTCATTGCAGCTACCTAGCAGGCAGCATTTCCCCCAGAACACCCTAAGAAGAGAAATTTTGGTTTCATCAACTGAACTGCTCTCCAGACCTGACATGAAGTTCAAGGTGAAGCACTGAGGAACAGTGATGAGCAATTCCATACTGCTACCATTCAGTTTCCAGACTGAGCTAGAAAAATCTGTATTCCTCAAGCAATGGCAGATTGCTCAGAAGAGATGAAGTGTTAGTGGTGTAAGCAACAAAAAAGTGTATTGGACAATCTCTTAACACTGCAATACCTTGAACTGCAAAGTCCCTTGGTTACAGCCAGAAACATCATATCACTCTTTCAGTTTAAGAAAGCTGAGGCACAGTTGCAAGTATACATAGCTTTCTTCTGTTCCCAAATGAATCTTCAGGAAAAACATTGGGCAAATTGACATACTGGCACAGGTAAATTTTTGAGCTCTTCATGATGACTTTAAGCAAATTCCACATACTACCTAAAGTACACAAAGCATTTAAACTACTTCAGCTTAAAGCTCCCAGAGCTCAGTTTTCTAAACACAGTAAAGACTAGAAAAGCACCTTCAAAGTGAAGTGATACAAGCAGTATACAGAATGATCATTTAAGAACGAGGAAGGAAAATCTTAACAGATGACAGGTGAAATTACTGTTAAAAGGAAGCTTGATACCAACAGGCAGATAAAAAGGAGGAACATGCAAGCAACAGGTTACATTGTGAAGCAGACAACAGTAAGGTAAGCAAAAAAATTGGCTCAATTTGAGTTACTGGTTCTGAAGAGGCTAGCTTTGCAGAAATAGGCAAATATCTTAGTTTTACTTGTCATCTACAAGCAGCCAGAGGATATGTAGTGGATGACAGAGTTAGAGGTAGACTGCAGCAAAATCCCATTACTCTCCCAGTAACACATATCTTAACCCACTGAAGCCTGGCCATGCCATCAATATATTCTGACATCTCTCCCAAGTTGTCATGCCACAATCACTGTGACCCAGCATCACTCATGCAAGGGGGGGGGGGGGGGAGAGAAAATCTTAATTATACTGTCTGCAATGTAATCATCTGCTGCTATAATTCACAAACAGGTCTGTATTTATTTCCCAGACTTGGTTACAACCTTCACTGCAACTTGCTTCTGATCCCACTGTAATCTACAACATACAGCCAGAGCAGCTGTCTGGGACTGCACAGCCTCACTAAATAGTTCCAGTACTTCACTGTCCTCATGCTGAAGAAGTTTTGCCCTTCTAAGAGTCATAACCTCTCATTTCAAGTTATGATTCTCTCATCACAGCAATGAGCCTAGACTGAGCTTTTTGATAACCACATCATAGGTGCTGGAAGGCTGATATTTCATCCCCCACAAGTCATCTTCCAGTGGGTTTTAGTTCAAGTAGATGTAATTCTAGCCCCCTAACTAACTTCTCAAGTTAAGAGCCCTTCCAAGGAAATTATAAATCTTTAATTAGAAAGAGCCTATCCCATTGGGTGGTAACGACTCAGAGCCTTCCAAAACTCTAAATACAAGGCAGAGATGCATTTCATTCTACCACCATTGCTTCAGGAAGGAGGATAGAAGGTTTCCAAACTCACACAAATTTAATGTTAGCTTAAGTCGTTATTTTTCATTCCTCCTTTGAAGTTAGCTGAAAGTAGTGTAAATACCCTATCTGCACATACAAACGCAGCACTGCATAGCTTAGAATCTTACTCTCCAAAAGGAGCACATCCACACCCACTGTTTGTCAGCAGAGGACATTACTATCACACCCATTTAAAAATACCATATAACATCTTTTCACTGAAGCTCATTTGCAAACTATGCATAAATGTTAAAAGCACACATTTTAATTATATTTCAATTTTAAATTAAAGGACATGCCAGTAAACAACCTGGCCATGCCATCAATCCATTCTGACATCTCTCCCAAGTTGTCATACCACAATCACTGTGACCCAGCATCACTCATTCATGGGGGGCGAAAGGAGGAAAAAGAAAATCGTGTGTTCATTCAACAGAAAAAGAAAATCATAACAGTGCTCATGCAACAGTACATCTACTCACAAGGACAGAGCATACCAGACTCCTGAAGTAGTTCCAACAGGTTACAAGGATATGCATTAGCTGGGAAGGTATAATACCAGTTCAGGCTTTATGAGCTCAGGATATACAGAATCAACCTATAAAATTACCCAAGTGTCTTAACAAAGAAAGCTAGCACACAGCACCTGAATCATCTCTATGAACTGGTTTAACCATGAAGACATAAAAACCTGACCCTAGATATATAGGGTCAGAATAATAGATATCAGAATAAGAGATGCCTATTTCCTCACAGAGCTTTACGCAGAGCTTGACGTACACTTACGTTTGCAAGGAAGGCAAGCCTTATCACTCTTCTATACAAAAATGTGCTGCTGTTTCTGCCAGAGGCAAAGAACATCTGCGCATCCATGTCCAAAGCCACAATCTATTGAACCTCAACACATTTGGCAAATGCTGTCTGTGAATGTGATTTGCATGAACACATCATCAAGTGATAAGGCCTAAGAATTAAGAGCTAAGCAAAAGATCATGACAGGTTTTCCATTAAGAATTCTCTGCAAAGACCTTCTTGTCCCTAGTCAAACTACTCATAATCTCACTAAATCTAGCAATATCAAGTTAACTGACCACATGAATAAGAACTGGAATCTGAGAAGTCAGGGCTGATCTTGCAGCATTTAGACGCCTAAGTCAAAATTTTCTCGAGGCCAAGAACCACTTAATTGAGGCTCCATTTTCCAGGCTAAATAGTGACTAACAAAGATATCTAAGTTTCAATATAACATGAAATACCAAATTAGATGTTTAATAAAAGCAAAAAAAAGTTCTGCAAGGAGGAAGAACATAGATACTACTACAATACTACAAATTCAATTTCTTACTTGTGTAGGAAGTGACAAAAGTTACTTTGCAAACTGTAGTACTACACTGTACTAATGTACACAACTTAAACCCTAACATATTTTGTCCTTCATTTTCTTTTCATATGGCACTGATGTCAAGTCCAGAATTATCACATTCCTCCCCTACTCCAATCAATTCTCCATATATTATGCAGAACACTACTTTGCACAGAAAATCGGGAGTCTATACTCACTTCACTTCTTTTTCCAACTAGAACAAAGCTCTTTGTGTAGTTGGGGTTTGGCTTTTTTTGTTTTTACTACAAAAGAAGAGAAAAACCTATGGTTATTTTCTGGAAGTTCTTGTCTTCCTTGTTGTTTCAAGAGAAAAAATATATCTATAAATAGCTGGTTATTACTTATTAATTTTGCTTATGGCACTAAAAAATGTGTGGAAAGAAAGGAAAAACCCAGGAAACTAGAGGCTGGGTAACCTCGCCTCAATGCCTGGGAACATGACAGAGGAAAACAGAAGCTATTTCTAGGCATAGAAAGGACGAGATGATGACTGGGAGTAGTCAGCATGGATTTACAACTGGGAAGATAATGCCTGACCAGCCTGCTAGCCTCCTACATAAGTAACTTGGCAGATGAAAGGAAGGCAGTGGATGTTATCTATCTTGATTTCAGTAAAGCTTCTGACACCGTCTCTCATAACGGTTGTCCTCATAGGTAAACTGAGTAAGTAAAGGCTACAAAAGCAGATGGTGAGGTGGACTGAAAAATTGTCTGAAGTGCCAAGTTCAAAGGGCTGTGATCAGTGGCACAAAGTCCAGGTGGAGAACAGTCACTAGCGATATAACCCAGGGGTTAGTACCAGAGCCAGTACTATTCAACATCTTCATCCACAGCCTGGAAGATGGGACAGAGTACACCCTCACCACATATGCAAAAGATACAAACCTATGAGTGATGCAACAGGTATGCATGCTGCCATTCAGAGGAACCTGGTCAAAAAAAGAAACTCATGAAGGTCAAAAGGAAAATGCAAAGTGCTGCACCTAAGGAGGAACAACCCGATACACCAGCATACACTGAAGAACAAGCTGAAAATCAGAGAAAGGTCTGGGGTTCTGGTGAACAAGATTAAACTGGCGCCAGCAATATGCCCTTGACGCAAAGGCCAACAGCATCCTGGGCTGTATTAGGAAGAGCACTGCCAGCAGGTCAAGGTAGGTGATCCTTCGCCTCTACTCAGCACTGGTGAGACATGTAGAGAGCTGTGCCCAGTGCTGGGCTTCCCACTACAAGACAGACATGGACATACTGGACAAGTCCAGAGAAGGGCCATGAAGATGATTAAGCAGATAGAAACACCGGCCACAGAGGGAGAGTTTGAGAGAGCTGGGACTGTTCAGCCTGAGGAGGGAAAGGCTCAGAGGAATCTCAGTGTGTATAAATATATCATGTGTATAAGTGAGGCATCTAGTTCACAAGTAAGGAAGACCAAGCCACGCATTCTCAGAGGTGAGCAGTGAAAGGACAAGAGGCAACAGGCACAAATCAAAATACAGGAAATTACATTTAAACATGAAAGTGTTTGACCGTGAGGGTTGTCAAACACTGGAACAGGTTGCCCAGAAAGGCTTTTGATTCTTCATCACTAGAGACATTCAAAACCCATCTGGAAATAGCCCTTAGCCATCTGCTCTCGTCGACTATGCATGGGACTATCCATAGAGGCTACTTCAAACCTCCACAATCCTGTGAGGCTAATCCATTGGATTTTATTCTATAAAGTGTACCACAAAGAAGGAAACACAAGTTACAAAACCTCCATAAAGAAAGAGGATCACATACCAGACAAAGCAAAGCTGATGTCTGACAATACCTGGAATTACTTCCGAAGGAAAAAAAAAAACCACGAACTAAACAGGCAAAAAAAGAGGGGAGGGGAAGTTGAACCATTAAATGGAATTTATCTAGAGTTTGGACAGATTTCTTTTAAAAAGGCAAGAAGAGCCTGCAGATAGTCCAGATAAGCTTATAACTGTCTTTCTGGCACTGAATTACCACAGTAAGTCTTCATTTCAGCATTTTTCTGTAGCACCTGTATAGGCATCCTGCCAAACTGAAAACAGAAAAACTGTTATGTCTTCCAGAAAACTTAAGGAAAACTTTGCCACATTGTATTTGACTATCAGTCCAGACTATTATTAAAGACAAGCCAGCACAATGCACTACCTACTATGAAGGAAAGCATTTCTTCTGATGAAGTTTCAAACAATCTTCATAATAAGTGAGGTAATATAAGAGTATGAGTCACTGAAGTGGCAGCCATGCAGCCAGATCCCTCATACATTTCGGAGTTTAACTGCAAAATTCCAGATAGAACTGTGGCTTCTGCAGTCAAAATAAGGAGTGCCTTAAAAATTTCTTTCAAATATGTTATATTAAAATGCAATGACAGCTCAGTTTTCACCTGTGGCCATCTAACATTAAACCTGTTTTGTTGGGGTTTTTCTTATAGGTTTTGGTTTTTGTTTGTTTTTTTTCTTAATATTGCACTGGCTCTGCAAGAGATAAATATGACTTTTACAGAGTAAAACTAACATGCGGCTTTAGTTGTAAGCTTTAACATCAGTGCTCTACAGCATCAGTTTAAAATAGTTTCTGAACACAAACACTATTTGAAATAAAAACATTACAACAGTTGTGTAGAATCGGACTTGGTTTCAGTGTTTTGCAACAGTGCAAATTACCCATTTCAGAGGGAGCAAGAAAGAGGAGCATCCAGCAAACAGTGTCACAAAGGATGAGCATAAAACAGATGTGGGAAAAATAAACAGCCTTCCTGCCCTGGAATTTGTAAAAAGGTCTGCAAAGAGCAAACAGGACTTCTCACTGCAGTTTGACTTCTAGACCTATAAAGGGAGTCCCATGAGAAAAGACACTCAGATGAATGAAACATACTAAAAATAATACCAGACATGTATAAGGCTTTTAAAAGAACATTGTTCATTGTTTTATCAAATATTTAATAGTATTCTTGAAAGTGTAGCTACAATCTGATTTTAAAAATTCTGTAGAACACTGCATCTTTTTAAACAGTGTCTTCAAAGACAGCCTTTTCCTATTTCTGATTTAACAGACATTTTCAGAGAAGATATTTGAAGTTGCTTTGACAGAAGTCTGCTAATACAGAATAAATACTGTAGTTTGTTTTGGGTTTGTTGTTTTTTGGTTTGTTTTTTTTTATTTAAACTATAAATACAGGTGTTCCTGTACAATTCATGTAAGATGGTCTCACATTCCTCCAGTAAGTAATTAGCACTGCAGGCTTTGTGGTCTCCTTACTCTAAGGAGAGGAATGTGCTATGCATTGCCCTTAAACTATGTAGGATTAGTGAAGAGAAGGATTTTTCACATCCATGATTAACAAGGAATAACTGTTCTCCCCTTCAGGGCTGTTCAAAACCGTATTCTCTACTTCATTATTATTCTGCTACCTATCACACACGCATGAAGGTATTAACCCTTCAAATGCTCATACATTCAGACAGAAGTCAGGTGATTAGGTATTAATGCTTTTTGGAGGAGAAAAATCAAAACATCAAGCAGCCTTAAAAAACAAGCACATGTATTAGCACCTCAGGTGTTTGATTGGCAGTCCAAACTATCCTTTCTGACTGCAGTAGTCAGAAACTGTTCAGAACATACCTCAACTGAAAAATAACAACTCTCAGGCTTCAGTAACGAACTTGCACACCAAAACAAAGACCAGGACTCAGTGAGAAAAGAAACTGGAGACTAACTTCTAGCTAAAGAGGTACAATTTCATTTTAAGAGTTCAGTACAACCTTCATACTATATAATATAAGGTCTTACTGCTAAAAGAGCTGTTTTCATTGAGAGTACATACAGTCAAGCACAACTAGATGAAACTCTGTCCATTTATTGGCTGTTCTTTCAGATATGATTGTGATACAAATGGCTCCTGGAACAGTAGTAGCGACTCCACTGCTAATATAGCATTTTTTTACCAGGGTCCTAAAATTAAACAATAACCTTTAAACTTCACACTCAAGCATATGTAAATTGAAGGGAAAAAAAAACTACACCAAAACCCCAAGTTTTGTTTCAGCTAAAACTGCATCATAAAAGTAGACAACATTTGGCATTTTTTTCAGAAGTCCCTGCTCCTGAACCTTGATCATGTAACTCTGTAGAAGTGAAATCTGGGGGTTTCAATATTTCTTTTCTGCAACTGAAATATCCGAAATTCAAAATCAGAAAGAAAATTTCAGAACAAAATTATTCTGGGATAAATTTATTGATTCAGCTCACATTTAAAGACTCATGGAAAATCCTGCTGTTCCTCTTTTTAAAGGTACTATTTTCCTATTTGGAAGCTACGTTATGGATAGAGGTAGTTAAATAATCGGAATAAAACTGCAATCTCATGCCACACATCTATACACAACAAAAAGTTAACAAATAGATTTATTTTAATCACTGGAAAGCATGTTTTATCCTAGATGGAACATTTTATTTCTTAGTCCATCCTGCTAAGCATGTCTTTGTAAGGTGAGATTCCCAGTAAAACGCTGTACGTTCAGAGATCGTGGTTTCGGTTTTACAATTTCAAAGCAAGCTTAATGGTTTAACATATTTATCAGACTAGGTTATAACCAAACAGATGACTCTGACCATGCAGTATGTGAAATACAGCTAAAACCCACCTTATTATACTGAACCCCATTTAATATCTTTGACAAGATTGACTCCTATGTATTGAAATTATAATTAAGTTCTTGCTACAGAAGCTGCAAGCATAGCAGTTTTGCATGCAGGTTTATAACCAGAAAAGAAATCTAAGTAGTACCTCCATTTGTTTACCAAGTTAAAAAAAAAACACCAAAAATAAAAACAGCAACAAAACAAAACCTCCCCTTGAAACTATGTAATTGAAATATACGTTTCCATCTGTGCAGGCACATCTGTAAGTTTCAAACTGTTCATCAGCAGCACAAGCAAAAACTTAAATAATTTTCTGTACTCAAACACTTGTAAGTACACTCTAAGTAAACATACTCTTCATCTTAAGCTCTGATAACTTATTATAATGTATTTGTGGAGATGAAGCCCCAATAAACAGCAAGTACAGACAATCCCTCCATTTTTAGAGCTGTGTTGTAGAAGTTAAAAAAAAAAAATGAACTGTAACATTTAATTCTTGAAATACTTCTTTATCCATCATTCAGTGATACATTGTAAGAAACATGAAAATACAACAAAGATAGCTTTCAATTTAAAACCTATTTTAAGTACCAACTTGATGTTCAACCCTTACAGCCTTCTCTTGAACACAGGATTTCAGCTTACACACCATGTACCTCAAGAAGGGGGCTGGCTTTTAAGGAAGTGGGGGGTGCGTGTGTGTGCATAAATATTTAGGTCAAACACTAACTCAGAGGTTGTTCTAGAGCCTGAGAGAGTAACATTTTACTTCCACACTAATTTTCAACAGAAATGGTTTCCATGGTATTTGGGTTTTGGTTTGGGTTTTTTTGTTTATGGGGTTTGGGGATTTTTTTAGGTCTGTACAGTAACTCTTTAGAACTATTATGATAATCAATAGACATATGATAATAAATAGACATTTCAGAAATAAACTTTTAATGCAAATATCAGAAGTGATGGGCTTAGCCTGGAAACTTATTAGGCCACACAAGTAACCTTTCTCACAAGGGTAATCAGTGGGACTACTCATGCAAACCAAGTTATTCACATGGTAAATATCTACAGAATCAGACTCCAAATTAGCATTTTAGGGGCATACTGCTACCTCAATGGATTATTCACAAATACAGGAAGAAAAATGCGGGTAGTTTTCAAATGACTGCTATAAACTCTTCCTATTTTGATAGCTTTAGGACGTTTAAGCATAGTCTTAGCATAACAGCTGTCATGTCAACTCAACTAGAAAAATTACTAGGAAAAATTATAACAACATACCTATCAGGAAAAAAAATTCTTAAATTAAAAGGTAACTGCACTGATGGGTAAACAAGTGAGTAGTATACTTATCTCAAAACCTGACTACACTGTATTCCTGGAGTACAAAGGATTGTAAGGAAATTTTAGACTTAAGTAGCTTATAATGGAACTGGTTCAACAGTCTACAGCAGCTGTCTTCAAATATTATACGTCCCTTCAGATGACAATAGCTTGTAAAAACACCGAGATACTTCACTGGGAACACTTGCAGCAATACCACAGAAGGTGCTGGTCTCAGGTATAACAACTTTTGAACATAATTTTTAAAGTTGTGTCTAATAACTGTTAGTTTTCAGAAAGTTGAGATTTTCAGTTTATTTTCCTCGTGTTTTCTTAAGAGGCTATTTCAAACCATTATAAACATCACACTCAAGGTGACAGCTTTATAAAGAAAAAAGAAACAAGCTTTCAATTTCACATTCTCATAAGGAATCATTTCAAAAGGTTTTGTCTCCCATAATAAGCAGTGGTTTCCAGAATTCTAAAATGTTGAGCAAATTCTCCATACCTTGACTTTTTACGGCATTTGTTATGAAACATACAGAAACCCTCCAGTGATACATGAATGTTGTCTACGTAAGAGAGGTTCAGAAAATATAACAGGCCAAATCCTAATCCTTTCTTTATGGGACCTGCCATGCACTGAAGGGCCATATACTCTTTAAAGGCCTATCCATAGAACCATGGGGTCATCATGCAGGTTACTAGTCAATATAGAAAGCACTGCAGATGCTAAATGCAGGACAGACACGATCATAATTAATCCAAGAATTTTTGACACTGTTTCAGGATGTACACAAAGGCTGATTGAAAAAATAGGCTGTATGTACTGAAATTCCGAGAATGTTGTTTCAGCATACAGAGCACTTATACAACACAGACCACGTGACTCAGCTATTCCAGATACAGGCTGTGAAGAAAGCTATATTCATGGCAGGCTTCCTAGCTCAGGCAGTGTTGCACCAAATTGGTTTGGACTGGAGCTAGTACCCTTTAAAATCTGAGCCTTCACACAAGATTATACCCAAGTGAACACTGAAATATATACTGAAGTATATAAGTACATAAGACTTTCCAGAGAAGTATCCAACTTAAAGTCCTATAGCAAAATCACCTTCAGCTTCACCAGTGTCTGTCCAGCAACTGAACTTTCCACAAACCCAAAACTTATCTGCTTAAGTTGCTACTTTTAATCGTGTTTATGCTCCCAGTTCTTATGTAGCAAGCACTACTACACAATCATTTATTGCTAACTGAATATTTTTACTTTAAAATTGCAGCAAGGCTGTTGTAGCAACAGCCACTTGTTACAGCAGTATTTATTGTGGTTTTGGTTTCCACTGCACTTCTACAATTACACTGGTGTGACATAAATACCAGTTATGCGGCATATTACATCTAAATAGCTTTATGTCCTATTACATATACCGAGTATAGTAGAGATTTGTTGTTCCTTTACTAAGCTATAGGAAAAACATTATTGTCTACTTGAGATATACAGATATTTCATCAAATAATGTCTTTAAGTTGCCTGTTGAAGAGAAGGTTGAGAGTTTCTTGAGATTAATTTTGCAAAATGCCACAGGTCTTCACTTGCCTTAAAATGGGTTGAGGACACACACAGTTTTGAATTATCAGATCTACAAATGAGTATTCATGATAACTGATCCAACCAAACAGTTCCTTGGAAATCAGAGTAAATGATCTAAAAAGAAATTATTTTGTAATGGGAATTCCAGTTCAGAAACAAAAAAAACTAAAAGCACCACTTACCTAAAGAGATGAATTATTTTTTCCCCCAAAGGGAAACTACTGTGAAAGTCTGTTCTTCATATTAGAGTACTGAACTACAGAAAGCATGTTTTAAAACTGAGCCTGTACACACTAGCATAAGATAATCCATCATAAGAAATATTACATGTAAACAATCTTGTAAACTAAATCAAGTTCATTTAAACTGCAGTAAGGTGCACTTACACCTTCCACTGGCATGTTAAGAGGACTGCATCAGGTATTTCACAGTTGTTTGGCACATTGCATTTACAGCAGAAATGTGACATCTACACTTAAACATTTTAAAAAACTGAAAAGCTTTAAGTGCTCGCTGTTTAATGTATAAAAGAAAACACTTGAGGGAAGTATCCACAAGTTTCCCAAGAAATCATTTCTAATTCAGAATCCCAAGGAGATGAATTGGCTGTCAGATAACAATGTGCCCTCATCAGATGGACTTGGCAGTTGTAAACAGGAGGAATTTTCTCAGCTTTTCCTCACAAATATGAAATATTTGTTCTCTGCCAACAGCTGGGGCAGTTTAAAGACACCCTGCATATATATTCAAATTACAAGTCACCCACACACCTAACAATGACTGAATTTCAGCAACTTAAAGAAACTCTAACAATAACTGGAACAGATGCAAAATAATTCCAAAGACAAAACAATCTAACTTTGTCAATCTAAACGACTAAAAACTTTCAAATGTCATAGCTTGCCTGCTGAAGAGTGAACAAAAATAACTCACAAAAGTAGACACAATTATCAGAATTTCTCTTCAGAACTAGTGTCTATGTAACTGGAAAATATCTGTTGTTTTCCAAAGACTTTAATTATTTTTCTCTTGATAAATTCATAAATAGAAAACAATGGAAAATGTGAGCATAGACAAGTTTCAACTACCAGCGCTCTTTTGTTCTGTAGTATTGCAATTCCGTACTTCAGAAATCTTGTATTAAATGCCTTGAAATTATGACAACTTATTAACGATATTTCAAAAAATTATTTTAAATCACATAGCAGGATCTTGCTTCTAGATAACCAAGAAATAAAGTTGACTACATACTGGTTTAAAACTTGGCAAGTATTGGGTATCTCGGTGTCAAGCCACATTCACAATGAAGGCAAGGATCTTTTAAAATTTATTAATGTTTCATATATGTGTACTTCTGCAATATGATCTACACTACTGGTTAATTTTTTAGCTATAAACCTAATTTAGGGATGTGTGTATATTATTCCAATACATCTCTCAGCAGGAGAAGATATACTAAAACTCTGTTCTTTGTATAAAATCTAAAACACATTGTAAAAAAGCATTGCATTAAGTACTTTAATACAACTTTGAAAAAATCTGACTACGCATTTCTAAGAGCCATCGATTTCATTAAAATTTATTCAAAAAAGATTGCACTATATAACAACACCTTCAATTTTTAGGTCAAAAAGTTACTGTGGTTTCTTTGAAAATACGAGGTAATTAACTCAAGTACATGATATATCAACTACTTTAGAAATACCATAATTACACTGGTGGTTATTAAGTCTCTTGAATAGCTTTGTCTATATGAGCAAACCATAATGGTTTGTGGGGGTTTCTTTTAAACACACAGCAGCTGTGGATACAGAGCACAGCTATAAAGACAAACAGAATGTCTAAGCCAATGCTGCTTTTAAATAAAGTAGAAATACTTTTATGAAGTTAAAGCAACAGCTAATGAAAAGCTAAACAAGATCTCAGATGCATGCTTAAAGAAAAGTTGATATAATGAAATGGAAGCAACTAAGGTGTCTAATGATGAAGACATTACTTTAAAGTTCTACACAAACATACATGAATACAGGGCATTCTTTGACTTTACTAGATCGAGAATGAAACTATATCCAACAAACAGCATTTTGCCTTTAATAAGTCAGATGTCCCAAGTCATACAATACATTTTTAAAAGCATTTTCATTTTAGGAAATGCAACAAACTAAGACACATACTGAAAATTAAGCAGCTATTATAAAAAGCTAAAACCTTTTGGGAGTTACTCATTTTCTCCATCCAAACATGCAGGTGTTCGCACTTCAACTTCACCAGACAGGATCCTTTCATTGCCACTCCATTCTCTCTCCCCATAGAACTCAATCATTTTTTTTTCCTTTTTAAGTCCAAACCCAATTAATTTTTGGGAACTAGCACTTTTCATATTTCTAAGCCTTTGTAAATGTTGCAATCATATAAAAACTGAAGCAGAATTAAAATACTGCTTTCCCACTATGTAACAAGACAACACTTGATAACTAGCAGTTACTTCCAATAAGACGTATAAAACATCAAATATCTCCAAGACTAGCAATTAACAGTGTACTTCAGATAACAGGCATTTTTTTAGTTGTATTCATGTTTGAAAAAGTCCTTGTTTATTCAAGGGAAGAGATTTCATAGTACCCAAGCTATTTCCTACAAGGTAATTGTAGTTTACATTTGAAATCTGGACTGCTCATGAAAGCTCCCCCCTGGCCAAGTCCCATACATACTGCTTGAGAATTTCTTTTCTTATGTCTCAATTAGGATAGATATTCCAAGTTGGGTTGTTTTTTTAGAAAAAAAAAATCAGAGGCCTGAGTACACACAAATGATTTGATTAAAAACAAAAAAAATCTCTTGTGTTTAGAATTCAAAATACTTACAGCCTCTCCAGTTCTTTTAAATCCTGGAATGCTCCTCTCTCAATAGTACTAATCTTGTTCTCCATAAGCTGACTGAAATACAGAATTTTTTATACATAAGTTCTAAAAGATCCAAGACAACTTGTTGCATTAACAATAGTCATTTAAAGACAACCGCATATTCATTAAAACAGCACAACAGTTATTAGAGTGACACATGATTTAACCTTCCAGACCCATCATCAGCATTTTGCATGGGCTCATATATCCAAAAGGGAAAAAATAATCCTCAGTAAAAGAAATAGGAATCGATACTACATCCGCTCATTTACTTAATAATCCAAAGTTAAAAAGTCGCACATATACATGCATGCTGGGTGTGCACACAGACACACATCACTGCTCCTGGGCAAGTTACAAGACACTAGGTGAACAGCTTGAAGGCAATACTAGCCTCACATGAGGATGACAAAACAAAAATACTGAACTGTGGGGTGTGGGGAGAAGACACCAGTGAAAGACTGCACAGAGATTATAACTGTAACAGTACTTTTGTTTTGTAAATACATTAAATATTGCTAAAACATTTTCTGCTCCAGACAGAAACGGAAAAGGATTTTATACTGCTACTTGCTCAAATAAAATAGCATTAACAAATTAGCTACATAAATTATGTAGTATTTTAAAGTTTTTCTCCCCCACCCAGAAAAATTGCCCCAAAAACCAAAACCCCACAGAATCTTAAAAGATTCGTAACATTTGAAACAAAAGTGTCAACAAAAGCACCAAAAGAAATAATTCCTTCCAAGAATTCACTGTTAAAGCAGCTCCTTTTGGACCAGAAACTGTAGAAAAGCAATAATCATCATCTGCAATTTGCTTTTAAATTCAGTAGAGGAAGAACTTTTTTTCTTAATGAATTTCCTTATACTTTAGGTTGAGAGGACCCATTTTCAGTGTGAACTATGTTTTCTAACCTTAAAGTCACTCCAACAGTTATTCAACCAATTTTAGCAAAGCTACATGCCAAATTAAGTCCTTGAGTTCTCTTGTGAGCTTAATCAGAGATTATAAAAATTTTAACAAATGATATTTCAGGCAATTGCTAACTTAAACATATCAGTGTATAACCCAGGGAACGGGGGGGGGGGGCTGCATTCAGAAAGGGAGGAAGGGTGTTAAATTCAGGTGCAATAGCTAAAAAGTGTTAACCTATCCAGCTGACAAACTGAAAGATAACCAGCTCAATGGCTGTATATCAAACTGTAGCATCAGCCCTAGAAGTTTTCAGTAATAGGAAGAGAAAACTTACAGAACTCGAAGGTGCCTTAGACCAGCAAAGTCGGTCTTGGTGATTCTTGTGATGTTATTTCCATTAAGATCCCTAAGAAAAATAATTTACAAGCAGCAAAATTAAACATTCAAAAGTTACTTTTAAATTGTTTTGTTTGTTTTCATGGGCACAGCCTTTTGAGCAATTAGATGTAAATGAACCAAACCATTCCTACAACTAACAGTGTGAGATCCTCATTTTCAAGTGACTGAACAAAGGTTTATCTTGAAGGTAGTAGTTTTAAACTCTCTAATGAGGCCTTTACAAAGTCAGTTCTGCCTGCCATTATAAATCTCATATATATCTTTAACAATATAGAACAGTCAAAACCTCTCTGAACATGGTTATAACTGCACTTAGAAAACCACTAAAGCTACTATATATATATATGTGCTACAGTATTTGTTTGCCTGTTACAAAATCTAAGAGACTGAAATCAAGAAAATTTTCAGCATTCTTAAGCAACTTTTAGCTTTCATAGCATAGCTACAAAAGCACAACAGATCTTAACTTCCTATAAGCAAACACAGCTTCCAAGCAAGCATGAGACTGGAGAATAAGTGATGGGAGACATGATTTTATGAAAAGTAAACTCTTCACTTGCTGCATGGAAAGCTACACTGACTGCAGAATGCAAAGCGCATTCAGAATCGACAGAAAACTATTTAGGCCCTAGCATTTCTGTTCATACTTCAGTAATACTTTACCTTCTGGAGTATATGCCCCTTTTTCTCAAAATTTTGGGGTCAAGCTGTGTACATCGCTCAGTACCAATCACTACAAATAAAACCAGACTTCGCAATTCCAGAGGTAAGCCATTAGGAAGTGGTTCTATACATGAAAACTGCTCTAACAATTACAGCTCATTCCCGAAGTGTGTGTGTGGGGGGGGGGTATAAATAAATATCCTTTTTCATGCACCAACATTCAAATGACTTAAAGATAACTCTTTCAACTCCTCAGACACTTTTAAAAGGCAACCCGATATGATAAAAGTAACCGACCAGACGCTTGCTTACTCTCAAGAGTAGAAAAAACCCCTAGCCGAAGGGTACACGAACCGTCTCAGAAAGAGGATGGGGGGAGGTCTCACAGCTAAGGAAAAACTTGGTGCTGTCTAAGTGGGAAGAGGCTAAGCCACGCCAGCGTGCCCTCGCCGTAAGACAGATGCGGGCAAAGCCTCGCCGGGCTCCAGCTTCACTCCGGTGCAGCGGGCGTCAGCGCGCCCCGCCAGCCTTCCCACGCGGTAACCCCGCGGCCCCGGAGCTGGAGTGAGCGCTGCGCGCCGGCGAACCGCCTCAGCTCACTCAGGGGCCCGCCTACGTCCGCGGAGCGCCGCGGCCCGGCTCTTCCCCACTGCCTCAGGGGAAGAAATCCGCAATAGCGAAGTTTGCCGGGAAATGGGCGCCGGCGGGGGGAGACGCCGCTCCGCCGCTGCCGCCCCGGGCCGCCCCGCGAGCGGCCGCTGTGCCCGCCCCGCCGCTCCTGCTCCCCGCGGCGGCGGGAACGGCGCTCCTCACCGTGGCTTCTCGGAATGAAAGGCAGCAGCTGGGAGCAGAGTCCACCTCTCCCACGACTCCACGCATCGCCGTGAAATGGGGAGCGCTAACAGCAGGGGAAGGAAACGGACACGCCACACACCCCCTCCCCCAAAAGGGCGTCGGGACCCCAAACCAGGCCGGCTCCAAGGGGCCACATATGCCCCACCAGCCAGCGGGAGCCCTGACGGGAGCCAGGGAACGAGGGACTCTCGCCGCCACCCCAGCAGGGTTACTTACAGCCTCTCGGTGTTGCGGGGGATGTTCCTCGGGACCCCGCGCAGCGCCAGCCCGTGACAGTCCACGGTGCTCCCCGAGCAGGAGCACTGCGCCGGGCACGGCTGCGGCACCACCTCGCCCGCCATCGCCAGCAGCAGCCCCAGGGACAGGGTGAGCTTTCCCCAGCCGCACATCATCACCGCCCACAGCCGCCCGGCCGGGCCCGCCGGCCTCGGCCCCGGGGAGGCGCAGGGCGCGCCGCCCTCCTCCTCGCAGCGGTGAGGACTCGGGCAACTTTCAGGGTGCAGAGAAAGCGAAGTCCCTTCTATCCAAAGCCAAGCCAAGTAAAACAACCCCGGCAAAGTGAGGTGGATGGCACGGATCAGCGGCTGAAGACAACTTCGCCGGGAGGGGGGCCGGGCCCGGGCCCTCCCTCTCTAGCCCGTCGGGTGGCGGGGAGAGGCGGCACTTGGGTCTCGACTTCGCACGCTCCCAGCGGAGGCGAAGCGGCGGAGTTGGGCTAGCTCCTTATTTTCGTCCTCGCGCCTTTCAAAGCCGTGACTCTCCTCTGAGCTCCCGGCTAAAGGCCGCGGAGCGCCGTTCGCCCGAGTGGCGTGGTTCCTGCGCTGCCCGCGCAGCGCAGCAGTCGCTCCCACGCGCGTCCCCCGTCGCGGGCCGCTCACAGCCCCACGGGGGGCGGCGGCGGGACTGACACCGCGCACACACCGTCCTGTCAGAGGCGCCTCAGCAAATCATACCCCTCTCGCAGGCATTCATCAAACTGTCTCACGAAGAAGGAGGGAGGGGAAAAAAAAAAAGTCAAACACACGAGATGATGTTGGGCTTGGCTTTCCACCCCCCGCGCCCCCTCCTGCTGTAAGCTCCCAAGCCAAGTTTAGCAGGAAAGGGCTGGTCCTAGAGCACGATGATAATAAGCAGTCGAGAAGTGATTCGTTGCCCTGCTGGAAGGGAGTTCATCCACGACCCCTTTCTCCTCACTGACAGATCACAGTTATAGATCCTCCTGTGATCCCGGGAGCACGGCGAAACAGGCCGAAGAACAGATGATGTGCGGCGAGAGTGCGGGGAGTGAAGGGGGCGTTATTCTGCTCCCCGTGGTCTCCCGGATACCGTGGCTTTGCTGCAGCAAAGGCACCTGATCGGAAAGGTAAGAACTGCTCAGTCCTTCCAGGTGAGGCCAGTTCAGCAGCTCCTAAGCTTGCTGCAGGAATGGGAGCAACTTTCCTCTTCACCCGGAGCCCGCTGGGGCACAGCGCCTCGGGAAAGGTTTGCGCCCCTTCCCCTGATCCCACCGGTGCACCTGAGCTGCCGGTGCTGGTGCTCGGCTCCCTGGAGGCGGTGCTCTTCAGGCGCAGAGGGAAACGGCAGAGAGGGCGCGGGGATGCGGGAGAACGGAGGCGACACGCCAGCTCCTTCCCTCGCACCCCAAGTCTCTCCGAATGAACAATAGAATGGCACCGCCGTACGCAGACCGGCTCTCCTCCCCGCTGCAAGGTGCCTGCTGCCGCCCGCGGGAAGGGCTCCCCGAGCGCGGTCTCCCGCGGAACCGCCCCCGGCACCCAGCCGAGCGCTCCCTGCTGCCCGACCAGGCGCTGCTCCCCCGGTCCCGCTCCCACGGAGCCAGGAGCGCCCCACGCGCCGCCCTATATAGGGCCGGCGGGGCCGCGCCTCCCCGGCCCCGCCCGCAGCGCCCCGCGCCGCTCTCACTGGCTGCGCCGCCGCCCGCCCCGGCCGGCCCGGCCCGGCCACCGCGGGGGGCGGGGGGCGGGGGGCTGATCCGCGGCGCCAACAATGAATGAAAGTTGGGGGAGCGGCGGGGAGGCAGGTCCGTGTGTGTGCCCCCACCCCGGGAGTTGTTGCGCGGACTTTCCCACGCAGCCCTGGCCTGCGGGTGTCAAGCACCCGGGAAGGAGAACGGAGAGGAGGGGCCGCAGCGGTGGTTGTGTGGGTTTTGCCGGGGGGTTTGAAAGGGGACGCTGAAACGTCGCCTGCTGCACTTGTAAATACCTCTGGCGTCTCACCGAGGGTCTGGTCTGGTTTGTGCCGCAGCCGCTACAGAGGGAGAAAGACGGTTTTCTTGGCGGTTTTTTTTTTTCGGCTGCAGTCTTAGTGTGAAACACACCAGAATCTTTAACAAATTATTTTTGAAAATAAGACGTACAAGTGTTCTTCCGTACGTTACGGTACGTAAAGTAGCAACACTGCTGTGCTCGTTTAGAAAACATCTTCCATTTACCAAAAGAAATTGTATTCTAAATACAACGTTCCTGATAAAATTTCCCAAACTGTTGTTTACTGTCAGTGCGTCTTTAACATTTTTTGGAAAATACTGAGTGTGTGAGCCTCTTAACTAAATTTTATCTGGGTTTCATTTTCCTTCCTTATGCATTTGGTTCCGTGCAATTTATAATCTTGAGACCCCAGTGATAGGTGAAAGTGATTCGTCTTTCATATATGGCAACCCCCAGCAGGGATGACTAAGCCTTCAGCAAGGTGTAGTTTGGAAGTGCTTATGGGAGTCCATAGTTTTTCCATATGGCTGGGTCCAACTGAGTCTCTTCATCCCTGGGGTCTCTGCTGCACAATCCCCACAAGAGGCTTACTGACTCTTTTTGCTTGTTACCAAGAGGACAAATACTGTTTTCAGAAATGCTATTCTAGATCCAAGCTAATCTGCTGAAGTGGAAGCCAGCAAAGTTACACCTGACTTCTCTTACCCTAGAATGTGAGCCAAACTGAAAATTGCTAAAAATGTATATATCTACAGAAAACTTATTTTTCGATGCATGTGTTGGAAAACATCCAGTAAACATGATTGTTGCACTGTTTTCAGATGCTGGTAATGGCATCTTTGGTCTTGCAAAGACTCAGATATATTCCAGTTTTTTAGACTGATTGCAGAAAGAATTCACTGACTGTAAGGGAAATACATGAGCTTCCTTGTATAAATGCCTTTCACTCTTTTCTCCTGTGTTACTGGTTTAGGTCTTTACAAAGCATTTCAAAAGGATTTTGCAAGTTTCTAGCAAGCAACATGATAGAAAAAGGAAAAAAAAAAGAACTTAATCTAACATACTGCTTTCATGCCTCTACTGACATTCTTTATCTTATAGCTTCAGGCAGACAAACCTAGAAAATACAAATGTTAACCATTCAGTATATTTTGATATTTGTTTGAAGTAGCAGCAATATGCCTAGTGCTGCAGAAGACAAAGAGAAGAAATAATGAATTTTCTTAATATAGTAATTCTCAGGAAATCTGAATCAATTCTGAAAGTGTTAAATGTTGCTAAACTGCTCTGTGCAGATCTGATTCAAAATCCAACCCGGCGTTAATTTTGTGTACTTTGTTTTCAAAGGGAAGTATAGTAAGTACAAGCAAGATCAATTTTTATTTCTGTTTGGGGGGTTCATTGATTTTTAACATGCCCACCTTTGAATCATACCTTTCATTCATTCAAATTGATTTTCCTGAGTTTCTTGCCTGCCAGCACATTGAAACTCTCTTTTTGTGATTTAAACTTTTCAATGGGAGAGCTCCCAATGCCTGAAATTGTCTGAACGAGGCCTTCTGTCAGATACGGTGTAGTATCATTGCTGAGTGTGAACCTTGCCCTGCAGAGTGCCCCGTGGCTGCCTCAGTTGCCTGCAGAAGTGATTCTAAGCCACTTCCAAAGTTATGAGGGAAAATATTCCCATAGAGGAAGAAGCTGGGGGAAACTATAGCAAGAAGATGTTGAAAAAAGGAATTAGAAACATTCATCAGTGGAAAAACAAAAGTTTTGTTACAGCTGTTTCAGAAGATACTGACAAGAGGTAGAAGTTTACTGTTCTCCAGATTTCATTGCACAACATTCCACCCTTTGGAGGGAAATCTAAAAGGATGCTCAAAAAGCTACGATCAGAACTGTTATAAGGAGATCAAAGTCAATAATAATCCAGAACATCAAAACAGAAAAACCTACTACTTACAGCTGAGGTTGGTAACAGTGACTATGGCTGACTACAAAGCTCAAAGCTATGTCAATGTATCAGCATCACTATAGATTTATAAGGACATATGCTTGAAAGATGCTGAATGAAATGACTCATCAATTTGTAAACAACTGAAGGTCAATAAGGTGATACAAAAATGTCCAATAGAGGTATATCAAGAAAAAACAGTACAAACTAATCTAGTTTGTTTCTTTGACAAGGTAACTAGCTTCTGTGTAAGGGGAAAGTATGGTAGATGCTGATATTAGCAGATTATTTGCTACCATGCGCATTTAAACTCTGATAAGCAATCTACTTGAACGTAGTCAGAATCTAATCTCTGGAATGTGGATACTTTATTAATTAAAAACCCTCAAACCTTATATTCAGAATATGATGTATAGGCAGTCAGGGAGTGACTAGACTCTTTTAAAAAGCTGTTAAGACTATTATGCCACTGAATGATTCCATTAGTGATTGAAAATTAAGTATAACTATTAACAGATGATACCAGAATGGAAAGGGATGTATGGAGTTTGCAAGGCAGAACAACAACTGAAAATTATTTTGATAAACCAGAGAAAACACATGGAATTAGAGAAAGAAAAGACGTTATAATACTTCCCCAAATTAAAACGTTTTTGCAAGCAGCACAGTAGTCAGTTAATATTCACAACCAGTAAAGGGCTTTGTTTTGGGGAAGGAAGGTTTATGAATCAGAAAAGCTGGTAGTAATAAAGGGTGTGAAACACAAAAAACAATGTTGGTCTTTGTTTCATCTCTTCTCCTGCACCCCCAAGCCAACTTTTTACTGGAAATTTTAAAACAGATTATATACTAGATAGGATCTATCAAAATGTACTACATACAGTGTCTCAGTATGGTTAGTTATTAGCTAACTGGCCTTTCAGGTTCTTTTTAACTATGATCTTCCATGAGCATGAAATAGGTATGTAGCAGTAATACTCATTGTCAAAGAGGACATCTGGCTGTTTATTAGTTGCTTATGATTTATTATCGTAACTACCATTATCAATGGGCTGTGCCCAATGGTATGAGGTTCAACAAGGCTGGGTCCTGCATTTGAGTAACAAAAACCCCACGCAGTGCTACAGGCTTGGGGCACAGTGGCTGGAAAGCTGCTTGGAGGGAAAGGACCTGGATGTGCCAATTGACAGAAGTGAACATGAGGCAGCTTGTGCCCAGGCAGCCAAGAAGACCACCACCATCCTGGGCTCTATTAGAAATAGTGTAGCCAGCAGGGCCAGGGCAGTGCTCATACTCTGTACTCAGCAGTGGTAAGGCTGCACCTTGAATCCTGTGTTCAGTCCTGGGCCCCTTACTACAAGACAGACATTGAGGTATCAGAGAATGTCCAGAGAAGGGCAACAAAGCTGGTGAAGGGTCTGGAGCACAAGGTTGATGAGGAGTGGCTGAGGGAACTGAGTTTTGTGCCATGATCACTGCAAAGAAATCATAAGGACAACATGGGCAACAAGCTGACATCACATGTATGATAAAAGAGTGATGGGGAAATAAAAGCCAATAATGAAGGAAAGAAAAAGGATGCTGAAGAAAAGTAGAGAGTGAGAACAAAAAGCATGAACATAAGAATGTGGAAACCATATACTGAATTGCTGAAAAAGTGTACAAAGTGAAAAGAAAAAAAGACTTTTCTCTAAGAATCTATCAAAACATAGACTCAAAGGGATAAGTGAAACCCACTGAAACTGTTTTTAAATATTATTTGAATAGTATTCTGCTTTTAATCCTTCTGAACATTTACTGCTTGTGACAGTCTCACTGGATGAATCTGAGCCTGTATTTTCTGAGCTTTAACTGTTGTGGTATTGCACAGTGGACTACAGCCCAAAGAGCAACTTGGAATTGTATGCCCACACAATATTTTAGCTCAAAGAACATTTTATTAGTTAATAGCTATCTTCTCTAGTTGTTAGCTAGCCAAGTTTAGAACAGGTCTGAAATGCCTCCAAATTAAGTAAAAGATTAAAGCAAACTAGCTGGCAGGAGTGGGTACAGGTCCTGTGTTTTTACAACTTCTCCAAGGGAGCTAGGGATCAAACTTCTTGACTTCTTTGAAACAACACCCATAATAAACATTACAACTGGTAGTAAATATTTCAGAAATGTATCCTTAATCTAAAGCTGAGTGACCTGAGGTTTACCCAATATCAAAGGGACACTATCAAAGTTTTAGGGTCATGAGTTTCACACATATAAAACCCCTAGGCTCCCGCAGAGCCATCTAGAGTCTCACAATGCTTTACCATGAAGTTTGACTGGAAATTCATTTGAAAAATATTCTGGGGTTTAGGAGCCAAAAATGAAAACGTTCAATTACTCCTTTTTATTTCTAGTGGAATAGAGTGGATTTAATCCAGTTTCTCAAATAAGTAGAACTTCAAATACTCCGTGCAAATCTGTTGTATAGAAAGATTCACATCAAAATTTAGCTTTTTATGAAAAATATTTACTATACCTCAAGTCTAGAAGAAACTGAGGAGGGAGGAAATGGAAGTGTCAGAGCTGTGTAAACAGAATCATATCACACGACCCTGATTGTGCACACTACTTTATTCCAGTTCTATTTGCTTCACTTATGCTTCGATTTCATATGGTAACATGAGTTTATTTCAAGATAGCTAGAATAAATATTGTTTATGCTTCCTAGTAAATAAGGAGCTATATGAAAGGCTTTCCAACCAGCAACAGTCATGTGACACTACATACATTGATAAATCTACCTAATATGTATTAAGATGAATTTCCAAAGAATAAACAAATGGGATCCTGGCAGTTAAAGGGAGAATGCGAAAAGTGCTTCAGCAGAGAAAACCAACAGAAGATAAACTGGTCTAACATTGCTAGTCTTTTCCCCAAGTTCTTACATAAAAGATAAATCATTTGATTATTTACTGAAACCCAGATTTAAATGTTTTATAGTCAGTATTTATTATGGTGTATCTTCACATACCAGTAAAAGTCTCATAATTTGTCCTAGCGAATTCTTTAACCCTTCCAAGTGACCTCTCAGTTGCTATCAAATGTAGAAAATCCTATAGCTGTTGTACATTCAATACTCCTATGACACAGATTAATGAACACACTATATTACTTATCTTGCATGGGATGGCACAAGGGACCTCATCCACCTCATGCAGTTTAATAACCTTGTAATTTAAAAAAAAAAAAAGAAAGAAAGCACTTCTGTAATAATTCTGTGTGTGCAAATTCTTAGGCATCCATGGCAATTTAGTGTAAAATGGATTATTCAGATTATTGACATTTTGCACAGGACAGAACACTGAAGCTAGTATTTCTGCATGAAGGCTGATTACTTTTGCTAAGCTAATCATACCCTTGCAGGGTGGAGGATCTAGTCTCTTACCATCAAAAGCAACCAGGAAAACTTAATATTTAAACAATTCAGTTTTGCCTTCAGTCTGGCTATTTGCAGACAGAAACCTAATTTTCACATCAAACTGTGAAAAAAAAAAATTTCATCAATGCAACTCACAACTTGCTTTCACTGTCATCTAGCAGCAGAGGTAGAACACTTAGTCTTAGCACAAGGGAATCAACTACAACCATGGTTTGCTTTGTTTTTAAATCTTTTCGTAATGATCTTTCCAAGTGTCTCTCAGATGTTTGTAGAAACATATTTGTCCCAGTGTAATTGTAAAGGATTTCTCCAGGTTCACCTTGTGGTTGTTAATATGACTTAACACCTGGTACTCTTAAAGGAAAAAGTTATGCACAAGCATGGGCAGTCTTTTTTTCATTTCCCTTTGCCTCTCTGTGAGGGAAAATGGAGCCAGTTCACTGTTGGACATATCCATAAAAGCAGAGCTGCAATGCTTTCTGTCCTTTCCCTGAAGACACTATTCAACCTCCCAAAAAGGTAAAAAATCCATTTTGAAACCTTCCAGTGCTTATTTCAGTTGACATAAATCTACACACTAGTCTTGCCATAACCTAACATCACTGGGCATATCTGTATTTGTTTGGGGTTTGTAGAGTATATATTTTTTGAGAAAAGAGAAGAAACTTGGGTTTGGGGAGAGTTTTTTTTGGAGAAGGGGAGGAGAGACTGCTTGTAAAATGTCTGAGTTGATAAGGATACTTTGAGTGCTGAGATCTCAAAATTATCTGGCAAATTTCCTGGAAGAAAAATTGTTATAGTCTGCTTTTGTCTAAGCATACAAAAATATTCTAGCACATATTATTTTTATTATGCGTGTGTTCTTTACTTTTGTTTGTTTATCACCACATAGAATGGGATAATGTATCTCAATTGTATCTGATTAGGATTTAAACTATATCAGTCCTAGAGAGAACATTGCTGAATCTTTGTTTCTCAGTTATTCCTTAAAAATGAGCATGTGAGAGCATATTTTTTTCCCAAAAGGAAGTGGTTTCTGCCTGTAGATAACTTAAAAGACATTTTCTAGAGAAATAATATTTAGCTCTAAAAGCTGGTAGGTATTTTCAGATGGGTATATTCTATTCATAAACAAATTTTGACTCATTAGCCACAGCCTTTGAAGAATGGTGGTTTAATCAGAACATGAAATATATTCCTCCTAGTCATGCTGGTGACTCAGTGTTTTCACCAAAATATTTTTGCCTCTCACGTCCCCCCGTTTTTGTGTACCTGGCACTTTGCTCTGTTGTCTGAAAACACAACACCCAAGTAATAGGAAAGACTTTATTGTAGAAGCAGTTGCACTAGGAAAGGGTTTTGGAAAGCTGAAGATTCAGTAAACAGAGCAAGAAGATGACCTGCAAATATTTGTTTCAAACCAAGTAACATTAAGGATGCATGCTCTTTAACTTTCCATCTTGGATTACAGAATAGTTTGTATTCAAGAGGAATGAAGCAGACTCAAATTTCCTGCAAAGGACAGCAAGATGCTCAAGAAGGGGAACTGCCAGTCCCTGTGAAAATTGTGTGAGTATAACGTAAAGAATCAAGGTCTTTTTTTTTTTATCTATGGTTTCCCCTCCATTATACTCGCTCAATAGAAGTGAAAACACTAGAAAACAAAGACTACAGGGGAGAAGAAATATATGCTTTCATTTTCCAATAGAAAGGGTAGAAATTGTGATTTGTATTTCTGAATGATAGAATTTTTAACTATGGAAGTCTCCATTGCTAGCAGCATATGTTAAGGGTATGGACTGCAAGTATCACTGCAGGCCTTTAGAAAAATAGATAATGAAAGCTTTAGTCTGTCTATATTCCATATCAACATTTTCCTACAGCTGTAGCAAGAATCATTAGGCTAATTCTAAGAAAGGAGAGTAGTGTGAAGATGAAAAAAGGCAAGAAGATTTATTCAGACAAACAGTTCTCTCACTGAGAAATGCAGTTTCGGATCACCAAATGGCATTCAGGAATTCAAGATAATTTTATAAACTGTGTTGACTGAAATAACAAGTGGTACTTTAGTTGCAAATTTTATTCTAACGAACTCAGACCTAAATATTTTGATTTTTCATTCAAAATGTTGATTGGCTGCTTGTTTTGTTTTGATTTTGTTTATTTGTTTTTGTTTGTTTAATTTATTTATTTATCTATTTATTTATTTATTTCCTGGTTTTGGCTTGTTTTGTTTTGGGGTGGGGGGTTGGGTTTTGTGGGTTTTTTTTGGTGGGTTTCTTTTTCTTTGGATTTTTTTTTTTTTTTTTTTTTTTACAAAAGAGGATCAGAAAAAGAAATCCTCACACTGATCCAAGTTTTCATTTGAAATATCTTCTCCAGTTTTGGTATAGTCGCTGAACTTAAAATTATTAGTCATATACTTATGGTCTCTGAGGCATCTGTAAGCAGAACGTTTGGATTATACCTTGGATAAGTAAGTAAAAAAGAAAGTTTTTACTGTATTAATCATGTGAGCTTGTTACAGGCCCCTAGGGTGGAAGTAAAAAATTGATAAACTTCTTAAGCATTACAAGAAAGATTGTGACTGGGAATTGTGTGATTATAGTATAGTTTTCCACTAGTATTGGAAAGAACCAGATATTCCTGAATATTATAAGCAGAAGATTTAATTGTTAAACTATTCCTGAACCACCAAGCTATGATTCCTTTGGTTTAGATCGGTTTGCTACTTTATGAAATATTTCTAAAAAAATTGTCATAGAATATAACAGCAGTTTGAATGATTGATACTTTTAAACATAAATCAAAAGAAATAAAACCAACTGCATAAGATCATTTGATATCTTCAGGAAACTTGATCACAAACCCAGTTTGTCTGAGACCTCTGATTCCTTAAAGAGAAGATTGAAATTGCTTTAAGTGAACAGCTTTATTTTTATCTGTATTCCAGGGATGTAAGAATGGACAAGGACAGTGGTTTCAGATCCAAATTTATGAATAAGCACCTGAAAAAATATGACATAAAAACAAAGATGCCTGACTTTAATATGTTTTATCATTCTCAACTAAGAGCAAAATATTTATTCAATAAAAGTAAAGAACAGAGAAAACACTGGGGTTCCACTGAGAGTGAGGTGAAACTGTGAGTATATTCTAGACGCAATTTGGGATAAGAAAATGAAGATTATTTAATCCACTTGAAATTGCTACTATTTACAATTTTTAGGTGAGAATGGAGGCTTTAAACAGACTTTCTTCAAAGTGAGTTTTTTTAAAGACTGAGATACTTCTATAGCTCTAAACATAGGAATGCTTTAATTGAAATTTTCAAAGATTCTGTCTTTTTTGGCTAGAAATATAGACAAATCTGATTCCTCTCATGTTAGATTAGAGATCATGGAATAATTTCACTCATCATCTGAAATACTCCAGTGTCCTGATAACATGGGTACTATTCACCAGAATTCAGTTATGCAAAACAATGTGTCTCATCTGAAACATATCGCTTCCACCAGCCCAGTGGGCCACATACTGAGGCAGAATATTAATTCAATTCTGAGTAAGAGGCTCCTCTTCTGGCTCTCCTGCTAACATGCACAGAATCATAAATATTCTGCAATTGTCTTTTCAACAAATATGAACATAACTTCATGTAGAGTAAAAAAGAGGGGTTTAACAACTTGGCAAGAAATGCTTCAGGTTTCTCTTGGTAAGTGTAGAAAGATTATACAATCGAAAGCAAGTACAGCTTAACAATACAGCCTGTTTGCAAAGAAATTCACGTTGTCCAGGGCATCAGTACAGCATACTTCTTTGCCACATCACAGACATGTCTAGCTCTCTATTAACACAGTGTTGAGGAATGAAAAAAACTTCACACCTACATCTGAAACAAGAAGAATGTTGTATGAAATAAAAGACTTTTTTGCTGTGTATAAACAGCAAATTAAACACTGCAAAGTATTTGCTCCCCTAATACCATTTTGTACCATTTCTGTGAATGCTGACTTCCCCAGAATCAGTATTTAAGTATCTACAAAATAAATAATTCCTTTGATCAGGACTCACCTCGTTAGAACAAGAGTGAGACAGACTTGAGAGATGATTTTCAAATTGCTAAGAGTCATGGATTATTTCACCCTCAAAACACCATTTTACAACTTCTCTCAATGTCATTTTGCAACCTCAGCCATGCTAAATAATTTCCTCAAGCTTATAAATGCTGAATTTATATGGCAGTCTTCACCTTGATCCTCCTCTCAGTACGATAACTGCTCTTCTTGCAGGGCCCTGCTGTGTTGTTGTGGTTTCTCTATCCTACTGTGGGGTTTATGTATTTAAACGTGCTGGTTTCATGTATTATTAAAGTCTCTCATTGGGGCAATATTATTGTACAGGAGTGTTGATTTAAAGAGAAGCCTTTCTGACCACACAAATTTACTGTCAGTAGCCAGCAGAAGGCAGAACAAAATATTTTGACACTTTGGTCATTTTGAATGCAATACTCTGACATTCTATCTAGTCCAAAAAAACCTCAGTGGGACCCATGAATTATAGATGATCAGTACAGAGGTTAACAGCTGGGAAAAAAAATAAAACATGCTTACAATCAGTAGTATTGGAATTATCATGTTGTGGATTTTTTTTTTTTTTTGTTCAAAGCATAGGCAAAACCTCTAGTGCCTTTGTTACTTCTTGTGATAATAAAAGCAAAGACAGGGTTTCACTTTCAGCACACAAAATAAGTGGTATTTAGTTGATAAACAGTATTTCACTTTTTCCATATTGTTCATTGTGCAGTCTCAGCCTCCCTGTTGTTTGTGTATGTATACAAATCATATCCTATGCTGAAAACAAAATGGTGAATTTCATCCTGAGTTTTTGCAAATTTCTTGTTCCTTTAGCATCTGATGTATTTCATAAATATTTACAACAACTTTATGAAAAGCTGTTATTTAATCACCATTCTATATGCACAAAGATATTATGGTCTGAAGTTTTCACTAAAACTCAAGTGCCTAACTTGAGATGGCTATGATTTGAAGCTTCAGTTGTTAGTATTACACAACTTCTGCTCCAACTCTGTACTTGGTTGTAGTCCCACAGAAGACATCAGCCCCTCTTTCCATTTAGAGATTCAGAATTTCAGTGGACAAAGTTTGCAGCAATCCAGTGTTGTCTGAGGGATAAAAATCAGTTTTTCAATGATTTATCATATGTGATTCCCATCCAGATTTAGACCGAAGAAGATATATATTCTTGGCATGCCTCTGACAAGAACAACTCCCACCAAGGCTAAAATTCAAAATGACTCTTCAAATCATGGATGACAAAGTTTTTCAAAAGAGATCAAGCCTTGCTACCCCCCCAATAAAAACAAAACAAAAAAAGCCCAAAACAATTGGGGGGGGGGGGGGGGAAGGAAAAAGCTACAACCCAAAATTCTGAACCACTTTGCAAGTGCTCCTAAAAGTGAAGTGTGAAATAGGCCCATAGAGTTTCTGTTTGGTGGCTGGAGTCTGCTGAAATCTATAGGCAGTGGAAAGCAGACCTTGTGATGATGGATGTTACCGCTAGCACTGCCTGTAATATAAAAAAATATAGTCAGTTTTCACTTCCCCTTATAAAGGCAGCAACTTCCAACATGCTATTCCTCAACTAATTATGGTACCCATCTAAATCTCACTCCTATGGAGAAGTGACCTACCTCATTGTCTTTACAGATGCTCCTGACAGAGGACTGTGGATATTGCTGAGAGGACAAAAGGGTATCAAATTGCTGAACAGAAGTAAGTAATTAGACTTCAGGTGGAAAAGGATATGTAGTGTAAAATAGATCATTGCTTTTGCTTATAAATGTAAATTATCAGTTCTCCCTGTAGCTTCAAAAACAATGACATTAAATCCTCAGCTGTCATGACCGATAAGCAAGGAGTGATGTTAGAAGGGCAAAACAACAAAAATAAGAACAAAATGTTGGAAGAAGATAAGGAAGAGAAACCAAAGAGGTGGCTGGAAGAGGACATAGGCAATTGTTTTTGGAATCAGGCTTTCCAGCAGAAAAAAAAAAAAAGCATAGGAACTGATTGCTCAGCTGAGGACCTGACTAGCATGGTGGAGGAAAATAGCTAAGACAAGTATTAGGTGGCTGTAGGAGGCTCACTGAACAGGCTGCTCTCCTCCATTAGCTGTGTTTTGGTCTGTTCCAGTTACACTTCATACTGCCTGTTTCAAACAACCCAAGTCAGCAAACAATCTAAGCAAGTCCTTAAATTCGTTTCCTTTCTTCATCTATTAAAGATTACACAACATCGAATAAATATTATGCAACATACTTCTATTTCTCTTACTTAAATGCTGCTTATCTGCTTGGCTTAACAGGAGAGTGTTTCAGGGTTTTAACAGAGAAAGACGTAAACTCATGGTAGAGTCAATTTTTAGCCTCACTGAAGCCAGCACTGAAACCCTTGTATTTCATAGGAGCAGGATTTCATCAAAGTACTTAGCTTAATTTCTGGCTTTTGTTCATATTCATGTGTATTTGAGACATTTCACAAGTATAGAACTCTCCTATAAAATGATTCAGCAGCAGTAAATTTTCACACTCTTTTAAATGGAAACTCTATAAGAAACTGCATTAGGCCATAAAATGAAACTAAATGAAAAATTGTGCATAGAAAGAAACACTAAAACATGGAAAATTGCTAAAACATTTTAATAATTTCAAAACCTTATGAAGGCCACAGCATAATTTTCAGACAAGATATTTCTAGAACTAGCAGCCCACAAGAACCCTGGAACACCCATGTGGAAACATGTTTTTAATTTTGGAGTAAATATTTTTTCATCATACACAGAAGTCTTTTCCCAAAATAGGGAGGAAGTTTTTGTTGTGCAATTAAAAATGAATTTTACATAGCTAAAATCATACATCTGAAAAGTATAGCATAGAAAGCTTCACTTTCAGAAAGTGAAGCCTTGAAAGTGAAGCCTTTAAAGTGAAGCCTTGGAAAACTTTTAATTTGGGTGCTTCAGTTTTCTAACTACCATTTGTCTGATCATTGTATGTCTGGACACCTGGAGGTGTGAACTGACCTTGGATCTTCACATTCCAGGATTACAAACTCAAGGCAACAAAATGTGGAGACTTACCAGTGTTCTGCGTCACCAGGCGTGTCACTGAGAGTAAAGCCTCAGAGCATGACAAAGGAGATCTCCCTCAAACTGCAAACTTATCTTTAAGAAAACAGTTATTTTAACTGAAAGTTATAAGCTATTCCTAATTGATGCTCTCCTGCTGCAGCTGCAGCAAACATTGGTATAAGCATTCAGCACTTTGTGCATATTCTGTGTGAGGAGGACAAATTAGAAGTCTTAAAGACAAAACTTAGTTTCCAGAAATAAAATTTAGCATCAGAACAAGAAATGTTGGTAATAGTCTCTTCTCATGTTTTTAGCTTTAAAAACGTAAAAGAACAGCACCTATTTCACACTTCCTTCCTGTCATTAGTCTTCTGTACTCTGTATATCATGGGTATGAAGAGGCATCTTTCTGTCTTTTCACAGCCCTGAAAACTGGCATTTTCTATCCATGCAACAAGTAAAGTAAATCAATCAATACTATAAATTTTATCCCCAAGCATCAATATCAATTGCTAAATCTTATTTTTCATCTTTCAGATGATCTGATTTCTATACCATGACTTTCCTAGGGGCAAAATGATGCATTTCTTATTTTATATGTTTTCTCTGCACGTGTGGGGTGCTATGTTGGTTTATATGGTAAGAAAGTTTGGTCACAAGTTTCCCAGCTATATGCCAGAAAAGGCTCAGAGAAAGTTAACAATAGTGATTAAGAATACGAAAAAATGTACACGAAGAATGGTTGAAAAGATTGCCTACATAGAAAATAGTACATAAAAAGGCTATAATAAAGTAGAAAAAATAATAAGTACTGTGAAGAAAGGTATACTGGGAGCTTCTTTTCTAGTATAAGAAAATAGCATATTCAACTGAAGTTAAAGTTGACAGATTAAAAATCAATGAGAAGTATTTTTGTACAGTTATTCACCAGCACTATTAGTCACAGAAAGTTCAAAGAACGTGCAAAATTGAAAACTCCTCACATATTTACATAAGTATTTCAAAATTGTCTGGAATAAAACTTATCATAATTTTGGAAGATATTTCAAATTACTGGCCTAACATCTCCAACTATAGATCACACTTATTTCATACAGGCTCACGTTTACCTTCAGCTGAATTTTGCTGAATGTTTTTGTCAGTAAACAAAACAGAGGAGTGATGAAGACGAAATAGTGGTCTAAATTCTCTCGGCCTAATCTAGCACAGCTTTTCCTTTTTATGCCTACTGTTGTCAATAGATGAGGTGTCAGAATGGTAAGTTATGTGACAGAAAGCTGAAGGAGCACAGAGGCACCATGGAAGGGTTGGGGGAACCCTAATAACCTAATCAGAGAAGCAATCCCTAGCCCCACCAGGGCTGTCCCAGAAGGGGGTGACAGCCATTGGGATGAGTCAGTGGAAAGGATCTCCAGAGCACTTTTGGACTGCAGAGAGGTTACTGCCTATGGGACTTATTATAGGGTGCAGGAAGCGGCATTTGAGGATTCATAGAATCATAGAATGGTTTGGGTAGGAAAGGACCTTAAGATCATCCAGTTCCAACCCCCTGCCAAATGCAGGGACACCTCACACTAGACCAGGTTGCTCAAGGCCCTGTCCAACCTTATATGTCTTCCTATATCTAACCTCAATCTCCCCTATATAATAGCAAACAATCTGCAATGGGATGTTTAGGGGAGAGATCAAAGGTGGGAAAAGGGAGCTGGGCACGGGCTGTTGTGGTAGCCTTGCCTCTGCTGAGCTGTGGGATTTGGTGAGCACTAGCAGGTTCAGCAGGAGATTTCACAAAGGCAGTAGAAAATCCAAAAGAGAAATAGTTTTCTCCCATGGTGTTCTGTACAAACACTGCCCAACAAAAAACCATGTTGGTGATCATAATGATTGCATTGTGCTTTTACTATCATTTCTGGCTACTGTACCTTCATATTCTTATGCTGAATTATCATTTGGATGTTATTACCTTTTATAACATCTTCGGTTTCATAATGCTTTACTAGCATGAAAAATACTAAAATTGCTTCTGAAAAGAAATTTGTATTTACCTTTTAATGTTGCTTTTATTTATGATCACTGTACCTGCCTCTGACATGCTGAATCTCTTCATGACATAAATTAGCAATATAATTTTAAGAACCGAAAGCTGCTCTGAAGCTTTTCAGAGGAGATTACATTTACTTTACAGTTGCTTGTTAATTGCTTTAGTGCCTAAGGATGTACAACATATGTCCTGCAAAGAGACACCCATATGGTTGTACACTGTATGTCCTGGCACTCTGCTGTCACAGATAGAAAACAGACTTCTGTTTAAAATGCATGGCCCATTACATGATTGAAGGTGTGACATGTAAAGGATTATAACTGACAACATTGAAGCCCTACACCTGTCACAGTGCTGTGTTAGAAGGGTATGTACACTGTTTTGCTGAGAAGACTGCCTTCAGTGACAAAACAATTAAAAGATATTTTTTCATTTTGTGCAGGGGAGATTTTCATTCTTAACTGTTGGATTTATTCATGTCAGTGTAACCCAGCTGGAGCTCAGTTTTGATTCAAAGTTCATAAAGTTAAAGAAATCAGTAGAGGAAAAAGTTAAGGGCATTAACTGGCCGCATGAAACCAGATTTTCAAAGGTAATAAAGTTTTTAAAGCAGCAGAGAGGTGACTAAGGGTATCTCTTTAAAGTATCTACATTTTTAGAGGCCTAAACACTTTCAATAGTCAAGCTTTTAACCTTTCAAGTTTTCTGGTATTATGGCCATATTTGAATATTCGGAAAAATACAAGAATATGCACAATGCTCAGAAACTCAGGAGTCATTGTGGACAACTGTCTTAGACTAAGGGAAACCTATTCCAACAAGATAATTGCACTCAAGCACCTGCACTGTATTCAGGGTTGTCTTTTCTTAGCTTTAGCTTTCTCAATGAAATACTTAGGTAAGAAACTAGTCTAAAGACAAGATTAGTCTCACTTAAATTTATAGTACTACTAGAGCTTGAGCTTAGAGTCATCTAGGCTTTCATTGCACTACAGCAGAAATAAGCATCCCTAGAACATGCCTTAGAGATTCTCTTAGGGCGGAAGGAATCACCTCTGGAGATGCTGAGCCCTTTTCACTGACTGACTTGATAGAGGATTTCTCTCATCTAAATTTAGACAGCCAATTTACAAGCCTGGTGTTTCTAAATGGTTAACAAAAAGTGAAAGACATCTCTTCAGAGTGAGTCATCCTATCTGAAACCTGAGTCATGCTTCAGTGGTGCCTTTCTCTCTTCATTGACTACAGAGGAAGTGTAGGAGTACTCCTACGCAGGAGTCATGTCTTATCTCAGGTGTTTCATTTATATGCTTAGGTTATGTAAGATTAGTTAAGGTTTATGTGACATTTGACAGCAACCTGAGTACTTTGTTGGAGTACTTCTTTCTCCTCCAGGTTACATACAATATCTTCCACACTGCAATCCTTTCTGAGGTTTTGTTGTTTGGTTTTTTATCTCAAAGAGAATAAGAGTGTATGACAGAATTAATTTCGCCTGCTTTATTTTCCACACTGGTGTAAATTTTCTGAGGTAGCTTATAACGGTAACAAATTAACCCTGCTACTTTCCATTTGAATTTGGGCTGGTAGCTAAAAATCCCAAACAATGTAAAAATATCTCAGGGTGCAATAGGGAAGGAAGACATTTCCAAATTTTCCCATTGATCCAGAAAATCAGATTATTTTGGTTTTCTATTGTCCTTGTTGTTAAAGTAATTTGCTAATTGAAGAGCTGGAGCACAGTTGAATTAAAAAGGTTTCTTGTGAAAGGTTATTCTAAAACTCTGTGCAGAAAATTTAATTACTCAAAAATGCTTTCATCTTCAGGTTCCAGAATTTTAAAGGTAACAGGTCTGATAAAATTCAGAGAACTGTATCAGAACAAAGCCAAGTAAGAGGCATTTAAGACAGCAATGAGCTAAACTATTAACTAATTTTCTTCTTAAGGTCTTTTGCAATTGTCCTACATGAATATTTATTAGAACAAACTAACTCTTCAGCTTTATTCAGATGCTCAAAGTCAAAATGCATTTCTTTCTTTAAAAATATGCTCATATCTAATTATAGGTTGTGTATATGTTTTAATAGTCACATGTAGAATAATGCCATGGTCACTATGCTATATTTGTCTAAGAATTCTTCCTCTTTCAGACGTACAACAGGCAAAAGATTCTTTCCTCACTCTATTGTTTTTACACAACACCTCTCTCTTCATTTCCTCTGTTACATATAAAAGCATCACTTGTACTTTCAGGAAGCCTCATTTGTTTCCAGGTGCAGTCATTTACTGAGGTAATACCTTTCCCTAAAGGATTTTTGTTCTCTTTTTTTTTTTTTTTTACACTTCATTTAATTATGAAGCCCTTTCCAGATGATGTCATTAAAATAAATTATTTAAAAGAATTCATAGGAACTGGTACCAAGATCATCCTCTTGTAAATGCTCGGAGGAAGCAACTCATACGAGTAGATTATTCCATCACTGCATTACAGAATTCTTGCACCTCACTCTGAGCCATATGGTAATACCTACTGCTAGACATAATGTTTCTAGGAATTTCATCTAACTCAGTAAGGATGCTAGAAGCACATGGGGTTCAATGTTTGTTGGTTCAACACTTGGCTGGCGCAAAGCAAACTATCCTTATATCTTTCTTGTTGGGCAACCTGTTGTCTCCAAAGAATCTTGTTGGGCAGTGAGCTTAAATGATTGGGAGCCCCTTTTCTTTTATCCCAGAGGTCTCCTGCGCAAGGAGTTGGAAGAAAAGGGGTGTTCCGCCCATATTTTTTTTTCTTGAAAATTATTTTATTTATAAATATTTCCTGTGAATTGCAACTTGATCATGTTTACAAAACTTTTGACCCTTGTAATGATCCCAGTTTTAAAATCTCAGAATTCAGCATTTATGATTATTTCTGTTTAAATAGAAAAACAGATTTTCAGTTCATCTGCTCTGAAAGCCCACTCTGCTGGCACTATCACAGACTAACATTTTTGGCAAGGTTCACCGTAAAAAGCAGAGTAGCATTTCACAACTGCTGGCTCCAAAGAAAGCCAACAGGGAACAAAACAAACTTTAGTCATTTAATATACATTTTTTTAAGAACTGAACTGAAGAACATCAAGACACTGATATGACAAAGTTCATACATGGAGTGATATGAGATCTATTTCCACTTATTATCTAATTATATGTATTCAGAACGGCTAAATTTTACCTTGAATGCCCCTAGCAGGTGGCCAGTTTACTTGAAAAGAAATGTAGTGTTATTTAGTTCAGGTCAGAGATTTAATTTCAAAGCCGGTCTTCAGTAATTTTCAGGAGAGAGATTCTGCATAAATGTGACTTCAGTGCAAGAGAAACATATGATGGGGCAAAAGTTCCCCTTTCTTCAGATAAGGTTGTTCTGACTGATATAAATCAAATGCATACACTTATAAACATATACATATAAACATATATTTAGGTAGGTCACACTCAACTGGTTTAGTGACAAAAATCAGTACAGATATTTGTCACCCATAATATTTTCCATTCATTTTATTGACTCTTTAGGTTTTATTTATCCAGCCTAATATGATTTAGATGATTTATAATTTATTCTTTTCTATATTTTATCTGGTTTAGTTATACTATTTCAGGTGTTATTACAGTCTACTACTTTACTCAGAAAAGGGATCTAAAATTGTGTATGGTGCTTGTAGAAATTTAAATTAGCTTATAAGGGAAAAAAAGTTTGTTGTCAATGGAGCATATTAAAATCGTGTAAGTTTGCACCAAGAGTCTGTGATTTGCTTTTACACATAATGACACTCCTTACTGTAATTTTGAGCTCTACTATTCTATAGAGCTGGAAGCTCTACACACTATTTTAGAGCACATTACACATAAAGAACAAAATGTCAAGGGATATAATCAGGTGCAACAACAAAATCTTACATAATTGAGAAAGGATTTTTATTAAAAGCCTACCTTTTAGAAATCAGATTTATTGTATTTAAAATTGGCATGTATATTTGAAGAAAAGCCGTTTGGAATGGTTTATTTAAAAATCTAGATTCATTTTTTAAATTATTAGCAACAAGGTATTGTTTTGATAGGAGGAAAAGCAATAACAATTGTATATAGCAAGACATGAAGTTGAGGATGACATATTTGTGATTTTGAACAAGTTTCAGTTTACAGACATGCCTACATGTGACTTTAGTAAAGTAGGCCAATATGAGCCAATGGAACTATTTCTCTTCCTTTAAATTATGTAGGTGCTTAATTTCTGCACACAGGCTCCTAGGAATGAAAAATGTTTTGGTTGTGAAACAAAGGTAGATCCTTGTTTTATTTATGTCTTGAGACAGAGAATTAAGTCATTCATGACAACCTACATAATGCTTTGGTGAAAATACACTAAAGCCTGCTAATATTTACTGTATAGATTCAATTGACATCGTATTATAGTTTACTGTTTCACAACTTTTTCAATAAAGATTACATATTGTATTTAATTCCTTTCATTTTCAGCTGTCTTTCTTGTGGAGCCCAGGATGCTGTTAGCCTTCTTTGGCACAAGGACACATTGCTGGCTCATGATCAATATCTTATTCTCCAGAACCCCTCACATCCTTTTCTGCAAAACTGCTTTTGACCAGTTGGTCCCTAGCATGTAGTGGTGCAGAACTGCTGGATTGCTTTGTGCTCTGTTGTGTTACTGCTCCAGCAGATCTCAGGGTGGTTAAAGGCTCCCATGAGCACCAAGGCCTGTGAATATGAAGCTTCTTCCAGTTGTCTGAATAAAAATTCACCTATTTCTTCCTAGTCAAGCAATTGGTAGCAGACACCCTCCACTCACACTGTTCTGCTAGCTAATCCTGATCACCCTTCCCCAGGCATAGTTCCATGCATCCCTGCTGATCGCCTACATGAAGGATGAATCCTCATTCATGCTTTCCTGGCCTGCCCTTCCTAAAGAGCTGATATCTGGCTATGGCAGCAAATGTGAGCTATCCTGCCATTTCTTTCTG
The DNA here is from genome assembly GCF_033815535.1 of Pezoporus flaviventris. Classification (NCBI taxonomy): domain Eukaryota; kingdom Metazoa; phylum Chordata; class Aves; order Psittaciformes; family Psittacidae; genus Pezoporus; species Pezoporus flaviventris. The sequence goes on along the minus strand of NW_026892550.1, from coordinate 14,322,149 downwards.
ATCCAAATAAGATCATACCCCTGCAATTGCACACTAACCTCTGATTCCTCCTGTTCATTGCCAATGCCATGTCCATTAGGGTACAGATTGCATCACTCATTCTAATTTCCTGGGGAAAGGGAAAGAATATTACCCATCAGGCTGTCTTGTCTGCATTTCCTTATTTGTGTGCAGCACTTGGGATGGCCCACTTTCCAGTGCTGTTTTGTATTTTACCAGGTCTCTCTTGTCCACCCTTGCATCCATTGCATGCCAATCTTGTCCACCATTCCCTTACTCAACTGGGCATCATCATCTCTATCTCCTTCTATTCCTAATTTAAAGCTCTCCTCACCATGTAGGCCGGTCTATTGGCAAAGATGCTTTCATCTCACTTGGAGAGATCCCTTCATTTGCTAGCAGTCCTTGATCCCCAGAGGTGTGAAAACTAAATCCCTGTCACATTGATGTGAATTGCAATACAACAGTTACTGACCCACTGGATTGGTCCACTCGTACTCAAGCTGTTCCCTTTCACTGACAGGAATGAGGGGAAGACCACCTGGGCTGTCTTATCCTTGACCATCACTACCACAATCATGCAGTCACACTTTATATGCTGCAGGTCTTTCCTAGCAATATGATGGTGGCCAAGTGGAAGAACTGCAGAGAGTAGCAGGGGACTAGACCAGCTTTGACAGGCTGTCTACCACATCTAGATATGAACAAGCAGCAAACCTCCTAAGACAATGAGTCATCTCCACTCCCTGCTCTCCCTCCAGCACTGAGTCTCCCAGTGCAATCCTCCCCCCCTAGTTCCTCCTGGCACTGCTGTGTGGCTCAGGCACAGCTAGCTTGGAGACTTTGTGGGATACAACTCCCAGCCCCTGCTTTGCTATCAGGACACTGAGCTTTCTGTAGCTACATATTTACAGGTGGAACAGGAGTCCCAGATAAATCCAGTCAATCAAACAGCCAGACTAATTAAAAATAACCAGCCACCAGCATCCTCCCACATAAACTTATAGGCTAGAACTCACACCAGAAGAAATAAGCACAACTGCTGTTATCTCAGCTCTGTCAGAGTGGTGTTATCCTCTAATACCACTGCTATAAGACTATATTAATTTAATTATTTGAAGACTGAAGCAATAAGTGGGAGATTGCATATGTGGGACCATGAATGAAAATTTGGTTCTCAGTAACAAGTAGCATCTCTTCCCATAACACGTTATAATTTTAAACAGATCTGCAATTCTATCACCATTACATATCTTTTGCCCCTTGCAAGCCATAAGATTGTGAATAGTAAGGGAAAAACCCAGATAATTTCAAAATTATTTAAAATCCCATTTAAAGATATGTAATCAGAAGCCATTTATATCCAAGCACAATGTATAAACATTGTATTGAGTACAGTTTTATTTTGACACTATTTACCATTCTCTTTTGACATCCTCCTAAAGGCAGATTACTGTTCCTTAGAGGACCTTGAAATTACAACGCCTTGAGATGCATTGGTAGCTAGCTGTTATTTGATCCACAGTCCTAATTTTCTTTTGTATTCTAAAAGCACATAATTTTTCAGGAATTCTTATTTTCAAAGCTTAACTCAAGTAGAGGAACATCAAGTCTGTCTGCTAATCTCACTTCACACTGCATATGAAAACAAAGGTTTCTACTACACGGACACATAGAACAAGAATCAGTATTAATTCATTGTCATTCTTTATGGTTGAACTTTTTCCTTGGAGATGAGTATTACTACTACAACAGGCAGAAGTGAAAGATCTTTGAGAAACAACAGGAGACTTTCTTATCATGATCACCAGACAAACACAAAATTAGAACATTTCACTGTATTTGTACAATTTTATACCCATAACAGTCTTTAAAAGTACAGTTTTGACTGTACAGTTTCATCTGCTTTTAAACAGTTTCGGTTCTTGGAGTCTTCATCGCGAATTTCAACTTATTACCAAAAAAAAAAAAAAAAAAAAAAAATTGCCATACAGTAAACAGGTGCCAGGTAAAAGAGGGAATTCTGGTTAGGCAAGCTGATGATGTACCATCCACAGAACATAATACTTCTGTCACAGAGGGAAAATTTCCCAAGATAGTAAAAGAGTGTTTGCTCCTGCAAACCTCTGAACACTTGAAATAAAAAAAAAAAGCTCATAATTGAAAATATAAAGTAGTATGGTGTCCTGGGTTCAGCAGTAGCAGTCATGTTTTTCCTTTGTGTTAACTGGTGCAGTGCTGTGTTTTGACTTCTAGCTTGAGAACAGTATTGGTGAAGCCGATGTTTTCGGTTGTTGCTAAGTGATGTTTACCCTGACCAAGGACTCTGTGAGGCTCATGCTCTGCCAGGGAGGAGGGGAAGCTGTGAGGAAGCAGAGACGGGGCGCCTGACTCGGGCTAGCCGGGGAGGTATTCCATACCACAGCACGTCATGCCCGGGGTGGGGGGTAACTGGGAGTTACCCGGAAGGACAGGGGCTTCCGGGTGGAACTCGCTTTCTTGGCCGGTGGTATCGTATTCTCTTCCCTTGTTATTTTCCCTTATCATTGTTTTAGCTGATAGTAGCGGTGGTGATTTGTTGCTGGACTGTTCTTGTCTCAACCCGTAGGAGTTGCACTCTCTCGATCCTCCTCCCCGTTCCTCCGGGAGGGGGGGAGACGGACACGGACCTCGATTGTTGTCAGCTCAACACCACTCACTAGGAGTGAGTGAACAAGTTACCTGACTGGGTTTAAACCATGACAGTTCTTTTTGGCGCCCAACGTGGGGCACGAGGGGTTGAGATAAGAACAGATCTGACTGGATTGATAGTCACTCGTCACAATGCTGATTTATTGGCTCTCAAGGTTTTTCCTCTTGATCTCACAGTTTCAGTATATCGTATCTTACGTCCATCCGGTATTGGCTGTATTAGTGTTTTTCAAGTGTGGGGCTTGGGCTAAGGTTTTTATCCCATTGTACTTTATGGTAATGACTTGTAATACAATAGAATCATTGATCATGAAACTGATCTGGCTTATGTTCCCAGTGTGGTCACCACCTTTATACTTTGGGAGGTATATGATGGAGGTGCTTAGCAATTACACATCTTTTTTCTCCTCCTCAGGTGCTCAACCTGTGAAGGAGACATCCTTTTACCCTCCCAGTCGTCCCCCCAGACCATTTACATTTGAGAGTTTTGAATTTTTTTAATGGCCTTTTAATGCTGTTGAGACTTGTTTGCTGATGGTGATGGGAATCACCATGCTAACACGCATACAGAGTGTGTTTTGCCCACTACTGATTTCAAGAGTTAAGCAGATTCAGGTTTGGGTCTTGTCTGGGGTCAAACGACGATGTAGGAGGACCGAGATATTTTCCCAGAGGCTGGACAGCCATGAGTGGCAGGGTGTGTGGGATAGTATGGGCAAGTATCTAGGTCAGTGGGCCCCTCCAGTACTTTGGAATTTCACTACCGAACAACTGCAAAATCCAGAAGAATTAGTAAAACACTTAAATGAGGTGTGTGGTCATTCTGGCCATACCAGAGATGGACAAATCACGGCAACGTGCTGGGGCTTGGCCTATGCTTACAGGGCCTTGTTCAACACTATCCAGCACCTTCAAAAGGATTTGAGGGCAAAGCGACAGTGGCTACTCAAACTTTGGCTGCAATGAACTGCGCAGCTACCCCAGTGGCAAGTATAGCAGCTGCTCAAACTTCAACTGCAACAGACAGCGCGGTTACCCCAGCTCCAAGCACAGTAGCTACACCACCCCCAACAACAAGTACAGTCGCTACTCAAACCACAGTGATAATCACTGCAGCCAAACCAGAGGACCAATTCGTACCAATATCAGTTGCCCCTGTACGCAAGAGAACAAGCAAAAAGGAGGCAAAAAGGGTGAAGCGAGATGAAGAACCAATGAATTCACCACCCGGTCCAGAATCTGATCAGGAGTCATCATCACATGGCGAAGAAGAAGAAGAAGAGGTAACTTCTCGACCTCGGACCTCAACCAAGCTGCGGAATATGTGAAAAGATTTTACCCGTCAACCAGGGGAGCACATCATCACCTGGTTACTCCGATGCTGGGACAATGGGGCCGATGGTCACGAACTAGAAGGTACAGAAGCCAAGCAGCTGGGATCACTTGCTAGAGAAGGGGGAATTGACAAAGCAATTGCAAGAGAGAAAAAGTCCCTCAGCCTTTGGAGGCGGCTCTTGGCAGCTGTGAAAGAAAGGTTTCCGTACAAGGACGATGTTACGAGTCGTTCGGCCAAGTGGACTACTATAGACAAAGGCATCCAGTCTCTGAGGGAATCAGCCATCGTAGAGATGCTCTATCACATCAAGCCGAATAACGGGGATACACCTATAGATCCAGATGAAGTTGAATGTACACGACCCATGTGGCGAAAACTTACACGGAATGCACCGTCATCATATGCCCATTCATTGGCAACAGTGACCTGGAATGACATAGTACCACTAACAGTGGATGAAATGGTTCATAAACTCCGAGAGTTCGAAGACAATCTCACTCCTTCCATCATCTCAGCTGTGAAAAAACTGTCCCAGGACCTCGAAAAATTGAGGGACGATGTATCTGATTTATCCAGCTCCTCACGTGTACCAACACACGTCTCAGCTATTAACAAAAGGCGTCCTATTGTTCAAGAGAGGAGATACAGAAGGTATACGCCACGGGGTACCCTATGGTTTTACCTGCGGGATCACAGAGAAGACATGACAAAGTGGGATGGAAAACCTACTTCAGCTTTGGAGGAACGGGTGAGTGAACTGAAGAGGGGAGCAAGGGCCAAGACTGATCGTCCCATGAGAGCTACGGCTTCAGTCTCTGGTGAGCAGTTTCCCAGATGGAGTGGAAGAGCTGATTTTACTCCAGCTCCTGTGATAATGAAGAATAATCCCTTTCAACACGACTTAAGTGTCCAATGCTGTGACGACCATTAGAGGGGCCCTGCCTCCAGCCAGGTGGAGGTAGGGGACAATCGGATTTACTGGACTGTGTGGATCAGGTGGCCTGGCACATCAGTCCCACAGAAGTATAAGGCTCTAGTAGATACCGGTGCACAGTGTACCCTGATGCCATCAAGCTGTCAAGGGGTGGAACCCATCTATATTTCTGGAGTAACAGGAGGATCCCAAGAGTTGACTGTGCTGGAGGCTGAAATCAGCCTGACTGGGAGGGAATGGCAAAAGCACCCTATTGTGACTGGTCCAGAGGCTCCATGCATCCTTGGCATAGACTACCTCAAGAGAGGGTACTTCAAAGACCCAAAAGGGTACCGGTGGGCTTTTGGTATTGCTGCTTTGGAGACTGAGGAAATTGAGCAGCTGTCCACCTTGCCTGGTCTCTCAGAAGATCCCTCTGCTGTGGGGTTGCTGAAAGTTGAAGAACAACAAGTGCCAATTGCGACCACAACAGTGCACCGGCGGCAATATCGCACCAACCGAGACTCCGATTCCCATCCATCAGCTGATCCGTAGACTGGAGAGTCGGGGTGATCAGCAGGACCCGCTCACCCTTCAATAGCCCCATATGGCCAGTGCGAAAGTCTAATGGAGAATGGAGACTAACAGTAGACTATCGTGGCCTGAATGAAGTCACACCACCATTGAGTGCTGCTGTACCGGACATGCTAGAACTTCAGTATGAACTAGAGTCAAAGGCAGCCAAGTGGTATGCCACGATTGATATTGCCAATGCATTTTTCTCCATTCCTTTGGCAGCAGAGTGCAGGCCACAGTTTGCTTTTACTTGGAGGGGTGTCCACTTCACTTGGAACCGACTGCCCCAGGGGTGGAAACACAGCCCTACCATTTGCCATGGACTGATCCAGACTGCACTGGAACAGGGGCAAGCTCCAGAACACCTGCAATACATTGATGACATTATTGTGTGGGGCGATACAGCGGAAGAAGTCTTTGAGAAAGGGAGGAAAATAATCCAAATCCTGCTGAAAGCTGGTTTTGCCATAAAACGGAGTAAGGTCAAGGGACCTGCACAGGAGAGTCAATTTTTGGGAATAAAATGGCAAGATGGACGTAGACAGATCCCCACAGATGTGATCAACAAGATAACAGCAATGTCTCCACCAACTAATAAGAAAGAAACGCAAGCTTTCTTGGGTGCAGTGGGGTTCTGGAGAATGCACATCCCAAATTACAGTTCGATTGTAAGCCCTCTCTATCATGTGACCCGGAAGAAGAATGATTTTAAATGGGGCCCTGAGCAGCAGCAAGCCTTTGAGCAAATTAAACACGAGATAGTTCATGCAGTAGCCCTTGGACCAGTCCGGACTGGACCAGATGTAAAAAATGTGCTGTACACTGCAGCTGGGGAGAATGGTCCTACCTGGAGCCTCTGGCAGAAAGCTCTAGGGGAGACTCGAGGTCGACCCCTCGGCTTTTGGAGTCGGGGATATAAAGGATCTGAGGCCAGCTATACCCCAACTGAGAAGGAGATACTGGCAGCCTATGAAGGGGTTCGAGCTGCTTCGGAAGTGATTGGCACTGAAGCACAGCTCCTCCTGGCACCCCGGCTGCCTGTGCTGGGCTGGATGTTCAAAGGCAGGGGCTCCTCTACACATCATGCAACTGATGCTACATGGAGTAAATGGGCTGCACTAATTACACAACGAACTTGAATAGGAAATCCCAGTCATCCAGGCATTCTAGAAGTCATCATGGACTGGCCAGAGGGCAAAGATTTCGGAATGTCACCAGAGGAGGAGGTGGTGCGTGCTGAAGAGGCCCCACCATATAATAAACTGTCAGAAAGTGAAAAGCAGTATGCCTTGTTTACTGATGGCTCTTGCTGTATTGTCGGAAAGCATCGGAGATGGAAGGCAGCTGTATGGAGTCCTGGACGACAAGTTGCAGAAACTGCTGACGGAGAGGGTGAATCGAGTCAATTTGCCGAGGTGAAAGCCATCCAGCTGGCCCTGGACATTGCTGAACGAGAAAAGTGGCCAGTACTTTATCTCTATACTGACTCATGGATGGTGGCAAATGCCCTGTGGGGGTGGTTGAAGCAATGGAAGCAGAGCAACTGGCAACGCAGAGGTAAACCCATCTGGGCTGCTGCACTGTGGAAAGATATTGCTGCCAGGGTGCAGAACCTGATGGTGAAGGTACGTCATGTAGATGCCCATGTACCCAAGAGTCGGGCCACTGAGGAACACCAGAACAACCAACAAGTGGATAAAGCGGCTAAGATTGAAGTGGCTCAGATGGACTTAGATTGGCAACATAAAGGTGAATTATTTTTGGCCTGGTGGGCCCATGACACTTCAGGCCATCAGGGCAGAGATGCAACATATAGATGGGCCCGTGACCGAGGGGTGGACTTAACAATGGACACTATTGCCCAGGTTATTCATGAGTGTGAAACATGTGCTGCAATTAAACAAGCCAAGCGGTTAAAGCCTCTTTGGTACGGAGGACAATGGTTGAAGTATAAATATGGGGAGGCCTGGCAGATTGACTATATCACACTGCCACCAACCCGCCAAGGCAAGCGCCATGTGCTTACCATGGTGGAAGCAACCACCGGGTGGCTGGAAACATACGCTGTGCCCCATGCCACTGCCCGGAACACTATCCTGGGCCTTGAGAAACAGATTTTGTGGCGACACGGCACCCCAGAGAGAATTGAGTCAGACAATGGGACTCATTTTCGGAATAACCTTATAGATATTTGGGCCAAAGAGCATGGCATTGAGTGGGTATATCACATCCCCTACCATGCACCAGCCTCTGGGAAAATCGAACGGTACAATGGGCTGTTAAAAACTACACTGAGAGCAATGGGTGGGGGAACTTTCAAGCATTGGGATACACACTTACCAAAGGCCACCTGGTTGGTCAACACCAGAGGATCTGCCAACAGGGCCGGCCCAGCCCAGTCAGAACTTTTACATATTGTAGATGGGGACAAAGTTCCTGTGGTGCATATGAAGAATTTGCTGGGGAAGACAGTCTGGGTTATTCCTGCTTCAAGTAAAGGCAAACACACTCATGGGATTGCTTTTGCTCAGGGACCTGGATATACTTGGTGGGTAATGCGGGAAGATGGGGAAGTCCGATGTATACCTCAAGGGGATTTGATTTTAGGGGAAAACAGCCAGTGAACTCAATTGTATGCTGTTGCCTGCTGTGTAATGCTTTTATAGCCCATCAACTAGATGTCTCCAGGTCACCAGCGACTGGCCCTGACTTCCCTCCAGCCATCATCCCAACAGAGAATGAACTTTGAACATCATGGACCGAATGGACTCGGCAGCATTATAGGGATTGGTCCATGCACTAAGAAAATGATTTTTTCCTCTTGGTCTGTATGTATATGGATGTATATATGTGGGAGAGCGATGGTGTATTGAAAATGTGGGATCTGAGCACGACGTGAATGGTATGGAATAAGGGGTGGATAATGTCCTGGGTTCAGCAGTAGCAGTCATGTTTTTCCTTTGTGTTAACTGGTGCAGTGCTGTGTTTTGACTTCTAGCTTGAGAACAGTGTTGGTGAAGCCGATGTTTTCGGTTGTTGCTAAGTGATGTTTACCCTGACCAAGGACTCTGTGAGGCTCATGCTCTGCCAGGGAGGAGGGGAAGCCGGGAGGAAGCAGAGACGGGGCGCCTGATCCGGGCTAGCCGGGGAGGTATTCCATACCACAGCACGTCATGCCCGGGGTGGGGGGTAACTGGGAGTTACCCGGAAGGACATGGGCTTCCGGGTGGGACTCGTTTTCTTGGCCGGTGGTATCGTATTCTCTTCCCTTGTTATTTTCCCTTATCATTGTTTTAGCTGATAGTAGCGGTGGTGATTTGTTGCTGGACTGTTCTTGTCTCAACCCGTAGGAGTTGCACTCTCTCGATCCTCCTCCCCGTTCCTCCGGGAGCGGGGAAGGGGAGAGCCCCGGTGCGGGGGGGGGGGGAGACGGACACGGACCTCGATTGTTGTCAGCTCGGCACCACTCACTGGGAGTGAGTGAACAAGTTACCTGACTTGGTTTAAACCACGACATATGGAATCAAATTAAAAATATTTTTTGATGTTTTCCTGACATCAACGGGCTATCTCACTAATCACACTGAAAAATATTTTGTATTTCACTACATCTAAGAGCCATACTGCCATATAGTAGGTTAAGTACTCCCTTCCTTAATCTTGTAAAAAAATTATGGATAAATCACTGCACAAAATGTGGAAAATTGCTTGTGGTCTAGGTAACAGTAGTTTACCTAAACCAAATGTGAACCATGTTGTGTTGAACGAACCAGTGTAAAAATTGGCAATCTGAGGGGATTGTGCTGTGTCTGTGGTATATATAAATAATGTATTTATAAATATGATACAGATGAAGCCACCAAAATCTATTCTATATCTAGGTAAACTGTTGGTCTAAGTTAAGTTTTAAAAAAGTTTGTCTAAAACAATCAGGCAAAGGTACTGAAACAGATTATATTGTGAACTTGCAGCAAAGGCCAGTAATGGATAACATGACCAATTATGCAGAAGTAGAGCTAGTAAACATTGATTCCATCTAAAAATTCCCAAAGCACTTTATAGTCCCTTACATAACATACTACTCAAATTCAAACTCCTCGAACAAAGGCTGATACAGCACACTACTTGAAGAAGTTTAATGTTAATCCAGAATTTTATTTTTAGGAATAGACCACAAGACAAATTCAGACATACACTGAAATGTTATTTTACTTTGAAAAGAGATTTTAAGAAATAATTTTATAATTCCCAATATGTGCATATATTTTTCAAACTTTCGTTTAAGAGCTTTTTAGGGCAATAGAGCCAGTATACTAGAAAATGGATAAACAGCTTAATAGGGTAATTGTTAAGCCCATCAAGTTACATATGAGCATCCACAGTGAAGGAGGTCTTATCTAAGTGTCTTCACAGGTAATAGTGATGCATGAAAACCAATTAATCCAGTCTGGCTTTTCCAGCCTGCTTTGTTTTTTCTCAAGGTATCAATTAGGAGAATTTCTTGTCTTTCATGAAAATTTAAGTTATGTTACAAGGAAGCAGCAAGTTCAAATAAATCCTAATCATAAATTACCATTTTTAAGTTTATGATATACCTGTAAGTTTTCCCATGGAAAGGACCCTCAGACCAAATGGCCAAACATTCTTTTCAAATACATAAAGTTTAGACAGAACAGGGTAACAGTGAGTAACAGAGAAGCTGAAGCTGTTCTTCCCAAGGCTGTCTGAGGCCTAAAGATAGCAGACACAATTAAATACATTGCTTAAGTCAAGGAGTGAGGAAAGCTTGTACAAAGAAGAGGTTGTGATGGTAGAGGAAATTACTTTCCAGCTGCAAGAGAAAACAATATAGTATCTTTGGTAATAAAGTGTCTTTGACTAGGTGAGAAATAAATTAATGAAAATATCACAACCAAAATCAAAACCAACCAACTAAACAACTCCCTCTCCCTCCCTCCCTTCCCAAATCCACAGACTAGTAATCACAAGCCTACAACAAATATAATTGAAATCTTCAAAGGCAAACCACTAATAATGTTATCAAATTACTTGGCATCTAGTTACTGGCTGGAGTTAAAACATGGTATAAATGTAATACCTATGTCAAGTAAAATAATATGAACAAAGATAGACTATCAGCAGGGTACTTTAGTATTCATACTGGGACCCATTGTTTTCCAACATTTACATCAATTACCTTGATGATCAGCCAGAATGCATCCTATGAATTATTTTAATTTAAGGTACCAGTTAACTATAACAATCACCAGAGCCTCAGTCCAGAGTTACCATGAAAATTCTGAGGTCTGCACCTGTGGAAACCTCCTGACGTTTATACATAGTTTTAAGGTCCTGTGTCTAGTCCAGAACAATCCACACACCTGTGTATGTTTGAGAAGTGGCTGGCTGAAAAGGAGGTCACTGAAAAGGGCCTGGAAGAGCTTCTAGGTTGGGTATCGTAAGGCAAGGATATTCTCTTATTGCAAGTGAAGCAAATCACATACTGGGGTATGTTACGAGGTACATGACCAGCAAATTGAGCAAATTTATGGTCACATTAATTTAGCAGTGGTGAAACTCCGTCTAGAAAAATATGCTGTTTCCATTCAGTCTCCTGCTTTGGAAACTGGAGAGGGTTCAACAGATGCCTATAAAGGTGGTTAGGTTTTCAGACCACATGGCTAAAAGGAGAGACTGTGGAAGATGGGCTTGCTTACAAGAAGAGTACGTATAACTCAATGGCTGCCAATTAAAGGACTGTTACTAATTGGAGGAAGTCAAGCTTTTTATATTAACATGTAACAAAGTTTAAACATAATAGGTCAAAATCAATTGCTAAACCTTTGAAATTAAGATCAGATATTAGGAAAATATTTTCTGTTGAGGGTAGCAATTCTTGATGAAACCTGGAAAGGGTTTTCAAAGAAATACTTGAAACTAATCTTTCCTTCAAGATATAATTTAATGTTTTGTGATATCTCTTAAATATATTTAACCCTTATGGCAAAAGCTTTCTCCTAGACACGTATTTCAAAGGTTACTTCGAAACTGACTACATAGTGCTTCCTATGCTGTAGCTACTTAACTGGAAGACTTAGATCTATTTTATTTATGAAGTTTTAAGTTATTTTCTGATGAGATTTTTTTTATTTATTTTTGTCACAGCCCTATTTTTCAGAGTAGTGGAAATTTACTTGCCTTTAGTAAAACTACATTCTGACCTCACTTAGGGTGCTTAGGGTTGCTCACAAGTATACATCCCCCCTTGTCTGACACAGCTGTGCAAGGATTCAAAGCAAGCTATGCTTTCAAAAGAGGGTACCTAAACCTTTATTTTAAAAAATATGCAAAATATAAAAAAAAACCAAACTGTAAAGATAGGCTTAGAATGAGAATAGCTTGCACAATAAACTTAGAATAGAGAGACTTTTGAGTAAGATAAAATGGAAATAAAAAGTATTCACACCTAAGTCTCCCTTTTACTTACTGTGACCTTTACAGAAGATATACTATCATTCCAGAAGCACTTTCATTGGTTTTTAAGTTATGAAAAATTTCAGAATCCTCTCCAGGCTCCTAGAAAAAGTTTTTATATTCATGACACCAAGCTTTGGAAATTTCCTTAGCCAAAGTAATTTTCTATGCTTATTTGCTCTCAGCAGAGTGCTAGTACCCCTCTTCCTTTCAGGTCATTCAATACTCCAGAGTGTTACAGAGTACAGTATTCAAAAAATTCAACAGACAACTTTTCTCTCTGTTTCCCAGGTTCACTCTTCAAACATAGCAGACTTTACAAGCAGAAGGAGTATCATCCATCACAATATCTGAAGAAGATCTGGTAAAAATACAAAAGATGCTAAATACAAATGATGCAAAGACTCTTGCTTATTATACAGAGGTACTCATACAAATGATCATATCTAGACCTTTACAGGTATGTACATGCACAAGTCAGTATGGATAGTTTATCTGGATTACAGATTAATTGCTTCATGTATACAGAAATTGCTACAAAAGGATTAACTCTGTGCAAAACTGTGCCATCTTCGCTGAGGTTTATTACCTCAAGTACACCACTGTGCAAACAGTCAGAGCCATCTCAGATACTCTTCACTGGATGCTGAGTTTGGGATTGAGGTCAAACACACTGAAGTGTTGCCATTAATTCCTCAAATTGCTGTCCCAGCTGTGTTCAATACCTGATAATAAAAAAGGAAACTCTTCCCCATCTGTCTCTGATATCAGCTATGCAGTAGACACTAACAGCTGAAGTGCAGCTAGGAACAGATGCCATTTTCTCACTATTAAAATTCATGATAAAAGCAAGCCAACTCAATGCACCAAGGTCTGGCTTTAAGTCCAGTGAGTGATCCAAGATTATTGCTTGGGTCCAAATAGGTTAAAATATAGTATGTTCTGAATCAGTCTTAATGTACAATATAGCATACATTGTGTATGGATTTAAGGAGCCAGCTATACTTTGATGGATCTAGTACTGATTCAGAGATAATATATTGACTACATAAAATGAGTAACTGGGTAGGAGGTAAATAAATTTGGAATGTAATGAACATGCATGTTGCATCACCTTTCCTTCTCTCACTCATATCAAAGCTATAATCAGATTATAAGTAGTTCCAGTGACTGAACTTATTTTGTTAAGGAAATGACTAGATTTCCTGTGTTATAAGCTGTATCTAACATCTTTATCTTTTGCATGAGAAAAATAAGAATTCTTCAGCATATTGTGATAGTATCTGTTATTCTCTTGGATATACCTGTTTCAGTGCTGGAGATCACAGCCTTAAGCCACCTCTGTCATCTGGATAAATATAACCAGTGGGAGTGCTACTATAAAATATCAGTCTTATTACCATTTGATGATACTATTATGCAAAAACTTCTGGAGAATATCTTATTTTGTAATTTTCCTTCCTAAGTATTAGCTTTTCCTTCAAGAGAAATAATAAAAACTGAAAGTCTACCAAACCGCTTAGCAGCTTACCAAGAAGCAGGAGAAAGTATAGTTTACGATTATGACTTTGATACAGATCAGAATATTTTGCAAGATGACAGTAGAAAAATAGAGCCTTTAGGTTTGTGTAACTTGAGTTATGGTGGACTAATTTTGTCAATGTCTGATAAAAAATTTCTTTGATATACTTTTTGACAGGTCCACAGGTTTGGACTAGCTGCATTTTAATGATGTTTCTATAGGTGCTTCTCTCATTACTTCTTTTCTTTCCAGAGCTTTGTACCACTGGCAATTCAGTCTATGTGTACAGAACAAACTTTTAACTATGAAATGGAGTCCTGCTTGCTTATTTGTGCTCTGTTTTAATCACATCTTTATTATTTGAATTTAGAAAGGTTAATAACATCTTAAAAAACAATCCTTAAGAAAAAATAAATGTGAAGTAATAATTCACCCTTAGAATAGATAAGCTCAGAATCCTTCAAAACCTTTTATCTTGTGCTGTTAATGAGAGCTTGCCATGCAATAGAATGAATAAGGATGAAAGGTTTCTGCTAACATTTAAAATGTTTGGGGTTAGTTACTGTAAGATATTCAAAGTTAGTGTGTACTAGCAGGCTGTGTAGTGAGCACATATGCTTCATTATTGCTAATTTTGAATAAGGATGCTGTACATAAAGCTGTTACAAGAATGCTATGGTTCTGTGGGTTTAATGCATGAATTGAGTACTTAACAAATGAGAAAGATGAACTACTTTTGTACATACTATGCTACAATTCTTTACTATGTAGTTGTGTACTTATTCAGATGTTTTAAAAAGAGCTTTATTTCATTGGAAAGTACTGAAGTATACAGATTGCACAGGTAGTGAAAAGTGATAGACCATACTTACCTTCGATAATAAGGACTCTAGGTAAGTGAGAAGAAACAAGTGCCAACCTTTTCCCCTTCTGTTTCTGATTCTTTGATCTGAGTAAGTGGTGCAAGACTATAAATCAGAGAAGAAAAAGGTAGCTGATACCCACACCTGGGAAATAGTGCTTTTTGACTACATCTGTTTTGCCTGAGCTCTCCATAGAGGTTGTATATGCATCAAATGTCTGGAACAAAACACTCTCCTGCTACTGCTTCTACCCTGTTAGGCCATTCATATGCGTAGATCAGAATCCTTTAGTGGCATATCTAGCAATACATATGACAAATACTTGTTTATTATGGAACCAGTCCAGCTGTGACTGAAATAAGTGGAAAGACGCATGTGGATTTCAGTAAGAGTTGGTTCAGACTCCTTGTGAACACAAGGATTTATGATATCCTTAACATTTCATTTCCTCAATTATAAGCACTTGGGTTTTGTAAATGACGTGCTAGATAAATACACTGTTGTCACTTAGCAGACTTCACTGGTGTGTGAAAAGAAGCCTTTTATTTTCAGATAAACTGAGGAGCAGGGAATTAGGGTTAGTTGCTCAGATAGCATAAATTTGCACAGGTCCATGAATTTCAACTGGCTTTCCAATATCTGATCTGTCAGCAAATGGAATTTAAGAAGAAAGTTTATATTTATTTGAAGAGGACGTGTAGAGGTGCAGGTCACTTACCTGAGGATATAGCCTCAGCAAGAAAATATTAGAATACAGGCTTCCTAGTTAAGATTTTTCTCCTTTAAAGCATGGAAATCACAGACATAAACATTATTAGTAAAGAAATTTTTAGCAGCACATGAAAAACTAGTATTTATTGGAAAAAAAAGTCAAATTTTGGCGAATATCTGAATGGAGGGATTCTTATATATTGTGACATTTAAAAATTAGGTGCTATTGAAGTAGTTTCTGTGCTGTTGTTCTGTTGTTGTTTCCATTCCATAGAGACATTTCCTATTACATTACTTGAAAAATAGTTACGTAATCACTTCCATTCAAAACTGAGATTTTCAAGATGCTGATGAAATTCAAATCTAAAATGTAGTTTTGCAAGTATGGAAGGAAATCTTACTGGAAAGAAGTCTTCAGCATAATAGTTTCAACAGGTTTTTGAGCTATAGGTCATTAAACAGATATAAGGAACTTAAGCTTTATTTTTTTTTATTTTTCTTTTACTTTTTTTTATAAAGCTGATTTAAAAAGAAAAGTAGATGTTGCATGCTGCTGTTTCACAGTCAGGACCAGGACCCTTTATTACAAGAAATAATTTGAAAAAAGGTAGACCTGTAGTAGTAATCTAACATAGTTATTTCCTTCTTCCATTATTCTTCAAAGGGATTTTTTCATCACCTGCCTCTCTTGCTAGTTGCACAATAGAAAAGAACTAACGAAGCCAATCTGACCTATAATACAGCATAATAAAATTACTGGCTTGTCTCAGTGGGAAAAAGTTTCTTTGAAAGACTCAGTCACCCAGCACAACAACGTTGTTACAAAGGCAGACATTAAAACAGTGTCATAGAATAACAACTATTTGAATAATGCTAATGTAGTGGCAACAGTGGTCAGATACCCATTTTTTCAAGTGTTGTGTCTGTAAGGTTCAGATGCAATTAAACTGACCATGTGTTCATAAAAAAAAATTAAAATATACAGGCTGTAATTTTTACTTTGTTCCAAGCATTTAGCCTAAGCTATTGGCAACAGTACATGCACATCTCAGAATCTAGAATCAGCAACTTTCCATTAAAAACAATTATTTCTGTGCTTTGTTCTCTCTTCCTTTTTTTTTTTCTTTCTTTCATAAGAGGCAGGTTAATCAATACATAACCATGAATAACAATTATGATGATGGAAAATATTAAGGGCTTGAGACTGCTTCCCCAGTAGTTGGTAGGAGTTTCTTCACTGACTTTAGCAGAAGCAGGGACAAATACTAGAGTACCTACATATATAATTTAATCTTTCATAAGGACACATGCAATTTTCATTGACCTGAGATGAAGCAGCTACCTAAGTCTTCTCAAGCTGTAGGGCAGAATATTATCAAAATATCTACATACAGCTTTTCACGCTCAGTTTTATTACCTGTACAGTGTGATAAAGCCAAGTGAGGTGAGGATTGGTATCATTTCTCTTTTTTGTCTTGAAGTAGCATGGTGCATCTTGTAAACTATCTAATCAATTTTAAAGCTGCAGAGGATGTTCTAGACTTTGGGGGGGGGGGGGGGGAGGGGGCAGGAACCTAGTCAATTTTGGTGTATACAGAAATGGAAAAGAAGAGAAACAGATGCAGCTCTTGCACATGATTTCCACAGGCATCTGTTTCAATTACCTGCATAATTGTCAGCTAATCAATTGTTAATTGTAAATGTCCAGTTGTTTAACAGGATTATACCTGCTATTGCAATTCCTTATCCTAAACATGTTACAGATCTTCAGTCCTTGAATTATTTATTTCTAGGCAAAAACAGTGAGAGGAAGCTGTCAAAGCAAGGAATAGAAATCCATGTAAAAGGGCAGGAACCTAGGGAATCCAGATATGGGTAACTATAAGACGTGAATATGTCTAAAATACATGTGGATAAGTAAAGCATGATGGCATAAGTATATGTATGATGCTCTGATGGAACAGGGATGTGATGTAGAACGTGATAGATGGAAAGTGACAGAGGGGAAAAAATTTTCTAGCGAGAGTAGGCAAAAGAGCTTTATTATAGTTTTCAAAATTATGGTATGTTGAACTTAATTTTGTAAAATGATGTGTGATTTCTTGCAGCCTAACTTGGTTTAGGAACAGAGGGTTGGTATTTAAAAAAATTGCTTTGGGATAGATAGAAATGGGTAGGCAAATTTTTACCCCTGTACTCATTCTAACTTTCTGTTTTGTTTTGGTTTTTGGGTTTTAGGGTTTTGTTTTTTTTTTTTACCAGCTGTTGTGAAATCATACTCTGAAAAATCTTATAGAAATGCTGTTTAATAACTACATAATTTGCTTAAGCTTTAAAGAGTCAGTTAAAATACAACAAGGATCCTTTCCTGTGATTCAAGTGGGCTAAACAATTTCGGGAAGACCATGAAATAAGAGTGTACCTTTCTCATCATTTCTCTCATTTCTAGAAACTATCACAAAAATACACACAACTAAAGAAGTGTCAGTAATTACATACAGCATGCAAAACAAAGAAATGTTTGCAGTACTTCAACCTCAATGATAATCAGGGACTGATTAACTGATTATGTTATTCATTACTAAAGTGACCTTAGGTTGACAGTAATGTGTCAGAGAAACTTTATATCTATTTACAAATTATTCCTCTAAATATTTGGTGAAAAAGCATTAACAGAAGAACTGAGCTAGTGGCTTTAAAAACAAACAACAACAAAAGCTACAGAAGGTGTGAATGAGTGAAGATGACTTGCATTCCAGACCATTTTTCTTTCTCCTGCTATGTTGAAGGCATTAAAAAAAAAGGAAAAATAAATTTATAACTGAGATCATTATAAGAAGGGAAGATACCTATGAATAGCAGTGTGAGAGGAGAGGTCACACAAAGAATAAAAGTACTAAGGTATTTCTGAATTGGGGTTTTTCCTGTGCGGCATTCTGTGTGTGAGAGCTCCAGCTTTATGCAGACTTGAATAGCCATCCCATGAGCTTGGAGGCTTAAGGGTAATTTAACAATCTCTGAGTCATATCAGTCTATCCTGGTGTCCTGGGTTCAGCAGTAGCAGTCATGTTTTTCCTTTATGTTAGCTGGTGCAGTGCTGTGTTTTGACTTCCAGCCTGAGAACAGTGTTGGTGAAGCCGATGTTTTCGGTTGTTGCTAAGGGATGTTTACCCTGACCAAGGACTTTGTGAGGCTCATGCTCTGCCAGGGAGGAGGGGAAGCTGTGAGGAAGCAGAGACGGGGCGCCTGACCCGGGCTAGCCGGGGAGGTATTCCATACCACAGCACGTCATGCCCGGGGTGGGGGGGGGTAACTGGGAGTTACCCGGAAGGACATGGGCTTCCGGGTGGGACTCGTTTCTTGGCCGGTGGTATTGTATTCTCTTCCTTGTTATTTTCCCTTATCATTGTTGTAGTTGGCGGTAGTGGTGGTGACTTGTGTTGTACATTGGTTGCTGGACTGTTCTTGTCTCAACCAGTGGGAGTTGCACTCTTTCGATCCTCCTCCCCGTTCCTCCGGGAGCGGGGAAGGGGAGAGCCCCGGTGGGGAGGGGGGGGGTTGCCCCGGGGGGGGTGGCCCTCGACTGTTGTCAGCTCACCCCCTGACTGGGTTTAAACGACACATAGACTTCACTGTGAACTAAGCTGGTAAGTTAAAGCGTAAGGAAAAGTTTTAAAATCAAAACTGTTCCCTGGAGCAGAAACCATTCAAAGCCCAGTATATGCTGGTGGTCCACATGCGGAGACATACAGGGGAAAAGCCACACAAATGCACTTTTGAAGGTTGTACAAAGGCCTACTCCAGACTAGAAAACTTGAAAACGCACTTGAGATCTCACACTGGAGAGAAACCATATGTGTGTGAACATGAAGGCTGCAATAAAGCTTTCTCCAATGCATCCGACAGGGCCAAGCACCAAAATAGGACTCATTCTAATGAGAAACCATATGTCTGCAAGATACCGGGCTGCGCAAAGCGTTACACAGACCCCAGTTCTCTCCGGAAACATGTGAAGACCGTGCATGGTCCGGAGGCACATGTCACCAAGAAACAGCGGGGAGATATCCACCCATTGTTTTTTCTGACTTGACCGCTTTCACTTGGAGGCATTCTTCACGCTTTGAGGTAGTGTTGCTGAGGTCCTTTCCTCACTCGACGTGGAAGGCTCTTCACTGATCTTGCCGAGGCCTTGCCCGCCCTGCGGCTGCATTGTGCCCACCCTGCTCACTTCGGCAGCACATATACTAAAATTGGAACGATACAGAGAAGATTAGCATGGCCCCTGCGCAGGGATGACACTTTGATTTTAAAACTTTTCCTTATGCTTTAGCTTACCAGCTTAGTTCACAGTGAAGTCTATGTGTCGTGGTTTAAACCCAGTCAGGCAACTTGTTCATTCACTCCCAGTGAGTGGTGCCGAGCTGACAACAATCGAGGGCCACCCCCCCCGGGGCCCTCCCCTTCCCCGCTCCCGGAGGAACGGGGAGGAGGATTGAAAGAGTGCAACTCCTACGGGTTGAGACAAGAACAGTCCAGCAACCAATGTACAACACAAATCAACACCACTACCACCAACGACAACAATGATATTAGAAAATAACAAGGGAAGAGAATACGATACCACCGGCCAAGAAACGAGTCCCACCCGGAAGCCCGTGTCCTTCCGGGTAACTCCCAGTTACCCCCCACCCCGGGCATGATGTGCTGTGGTATGGAATACCTCTTTGGCTAGCCCAGGTCAGGCGCCCCATCTCTGCTTCCTCACAGCTTCCCCTCCTCCCTGGCAGAGCATGAGCCTCACAAAGTCCTTGGTCAGGGTAAACATCCCTTAGCAACAACCGAAAACATCGGCTTCACCAACACTGTTCTCAGGCTGGAAGTCAAAACACAGCACTGCACCAGCTACCACGAAGCAGAAAAATGACTGCTACTGCTGAACCCAGGACACCTGGATGCAGAACTTGAGGATTAGGAGTAGAAATGACTGAAAATTACTTTTGACTTCGTGATTCCAGAGGTCCAGGGGAAACATTTCCCTATTCTAAACCAGAGCAGACAAGAAACTACAGTCTCTCAAGGAATATTTTGTCATTTTGGCTCAAGATAACAAAGCAGTCCAGCCACAAAATTCTATATCTAACCGTTCTTCCTTTAGATATATCTATATTTGGAGAGAAATTATATTTGGGCCGTTTGTCCTGAATACATTAATAACCTACTCAATGAGAAGTACTCCATAAAAGCAATTGTAATGATGTATAAGAGATCATTAACATTCATTCTTCCATAATCTATTAGTGCACTGTTGCAATTGTGCTCTGATTAGTTCTTGATTTTGTTGCTATGTCTGTCTCATTTTTTCTCTTTCTTTCTTTGCTTATACCAACAATATTGCTGATGTTTTGTGCAATATTTTAAGAACCACATAGAATCATAGAATACTTAGGGTTGGAAAGGACCCTAAGATCATCTAGTTCCAGCCCTCCCTGCTGTGGGCAGGGACACCTCACTAAACCATGTCACCCAAGGCTCTGTCCAACCTGGAATAGAACACTGCCACAGATGGAGCATTCACAACTTCTTTGGGCAACCTATTCCAGTGCTTCAGCACCCTTACAGTAAAGAATTTCTTTCTTATATCCAATCTAAAATTCTCCTGTTTAAGTTTTAACCCGTTACCCCTTGTCCTATCACTACAGTCCCTAATGAAGAGTCCCTCCCCAGCATCCTTATAAGGCCCCCTTCAGATATTGGAAGGCTGTTATGAGGTCTCCACGCAGCCTTCTCTTCTCCAGGCTGAACAGCCCCAACTTTCTCAGCCTATCTCCATACAGGAGGTGCTTCACTCCCCTGATCATCCTCGTGGCCCTTCTCTGGACTTGTTCCAACAGTTCCATGTCCTTTTTATGTTGAGGACACCAGAACTGTACACAGTACTCCAAGTGAGGTCTCACGAGAGCAGAGTAGAGAGGCAGGATCACCTCCTTCGACCTGCTGGTCATGCTCCTCTTGATGCAGCCCAGGATACGGTTGGCTTTCTGGGCTGCAAGCTCACACTGCCACTTCCAAGTCCTTCTCTGCAGGGCTGCTCTGAATCTGTTCTCCACTCAACCTGTAGCTCTGCCTGGGATTGCTGCGACCCAGGTGTAGGACCTTGCACTTGTCATGGTTAAACTTCATAAGGTTGGCGTCAGCCCACATCACAAGTGTGTTAAAGTCCCTCTGGATGGCATTCCTTCCCTCCAGCGTACCAACCGACCCACACAGCTTGGTGTCAAAGGCAAACTTGCTGAGGGCGCACTCAATCCCACTGTCCATGCCACTGACAAAGATGTTGAACAAGACCTGTCCCAACACCCTGTGGGCCACCACTCATTACTGGTCTCCAACTGGATACTGAGCCATTGACCACAACTTTTCTCATGCAGACATCCAGCCAGTTCTTTATCCACTGAGTGGTCCATCCATCAAATTGATATCTGTCTAATTTAGAGACAAGGATGTCATGTGGGACAGTGTCAAATGTTTTGCACAAGTCAAGGTAGATGACATCAACCGCTCTACGCTGTCCATCAGTTCCGCAGCCCTATCATAGAAAGCCACCAAATTGGTCAGGCAGGATTTCCCCTTAGTGAAGCCATGCTGGCTGCCACCAAGCACCTTGTTGATTTTCATGTGCCTTAGCATGCCTTCCAGGAGAATCTGCTCCATGATTTTGCCAGGCACAGAGGTGAGACTGACTGGTCTGTAATTCCCCAGGTCATCCATTTTCCCCTTCTTGAAAATGGGGGTTATATTTCCTTTTTCCAGTCGTCGGGAACTTCACCTGACTGCCGTGATTTTTCAGATATGATGGCCAGTGGCTTAGCAGCTTCATTTGCCAGCTCCTTCAGTCCCCACAGATGTATTTCATCAGATCCCTTTGACCTGTGCACGTTCAGGTTCTTAACATGGTCTCAAACCAGATCCTCTCCTACAGTGGGCTTAGGGTCTTCATTCATACATAATATATAGATAATAGATAGATCAGATTATCACATAGATTATACATAGGTCAGATAATATCTACCATTATAGATCTGAATAGAAGAACTGAAAATTTATTATATTCACCACAAAATTCAGGAGCTGTCCAGGCTAACTGAGAAGAGCTATGAATTTGTTCACTTGTTATTTTGGTTTTCAAGATGACAGAAGGATTGACTTCTAAACACAAAATAATAGCAAAGGAAAACAAACTTGGCCCAATCCTGTGCATTTGGTGCTTGAGAGTTATGTATTTATTTTTGGTCAACAAATTAACAAAACAGACCCAGAAGACAGTGTTAGTGTTAGAACCAGGTTAGAATTGGAATGTTTCATTTTGTATGAGTTAGATGTGTATTAGCAACCTTGGGGGAAAAAAAGTATTTAATATCCATTTTCTTCCTTCCTTATAGAAGTAATTTTTGATCTGTTAATTCTTAATTAGAAATACTGAAAATAATGCAGAAAAACCAGTGAAACAGGAGGTAAGTGTCCGTGTGAATTAAATATTAACGTTATAATTACATTAGATCAATGGCAAGAGTCTGCTTTTTAATAAAACCACACTTAATTACCCCCATGCAAATCAGGTGAAATCACAAGAGAACATGGCTCTCTACAGGTGTGATACATAGCTAGAACTTCTCTCTCTGAGATGAGTGAATCAGGTTAAATTTGTAAGACCTAACTTGATGACAATGCCTGGCCTGATCTAGAAAGGAGCCAGGTCTCCATACCACCTACTGTCCTCTGAAAGATATTGAAAAGTCAAGTGATTTGTTTAAGAGCTTAAATATTAATATGTGTGGCTAAATTGCCTTTATCAATAGAGAGGGTTTGCAAGGAAAAACTTAGGAGGAAAGGAGACTGGAGAACCTTTTCTATAATAAAGGAAAACAGTAAAGGAGCTGAAGTTTATCTAAGAGAAGTTTGTAAGGTGGGTTAATAGCAATATACAAATATTTAATGAACATTGTTTTGGTTAGGGTGTCCTTTATCAGAAAATGCATAAAAATTCCCATGCCTAATAGTTTAAATTAGAAAACTTTAGACTAGAAAAATACACTGTATTTTTTATAGCACTGAGAGTAATTAGGAATTGGAACATCTTACGTATGTGCACCTCTGCCACACATTTTCAAGAACAGATTGAAGCTTTTTCTTTTCAAAAGCATACAGTTAAAACATAAATTAATCAAATAAAAAAGTCTTACAGCTCTTGTCAAGCAATCAAAAATGATGTCAGACTAAATGCTAGCAAAGCCTTTTTTTCAAGTCTTGGAATCTGTGGCAAAATTTGAGCCCTGGTTTACCTTTGTACAAATCCTCCTCTACTCCTGTCTTTCCAAATGACAAAATTTAGAGATATTTAGATTAACTTTTTTTTTTTTTGTCTAAATAGTTTGGACATTATTTTCACTAATGCCCAAGTGTTGTTTTCAGGTGAGACCCTATAGAAATTCCTAATTAAAAAATAAAAATAAAAAAAAAACAAACCAATTCAACCACCAAAAAACCTCAGAAAAGAACTGAAAAAATCAAAAAAAAGTATTATATTGAAAAGAAAAAAAAGAAAATATTTACAAAGAATGAGACAAGAGCAAGGGATAAAAACAATAATACAAATGGATAAAATGAACACAATGTCTGGGATTATGGCAAGCCAATAAGACTGATAATATGAAACTACAAATTGAATGTTTTGATTATGCTTTCCGGAAGTGAAAAGAGGATGAATATTAAAGAAATAATCAGAACTGAAGTGAGACAGGAAAGGATTAAAAGAACAACGGGAGGGTTGGGAAAGGCATAAGAAACTGAGAAAATAAGAGGGAGAAGGCAGCTTCTGATGCTATCAGAGTGCTAGTCACCAGTGGAAACAGAGATTAGGAAAAATGTTCAGGTGGCTGGGAAAAAATCCAAAAGATGGATTCTACCAATGAGATTAAGAGATTACAGGTGCTTCTTGCTTTTCTCTGTATGGAGGTAGGACATCGAGTTACTGGCCACAGTTATTAAGCAAGAGCTTATAGTTTCCATGCCTAAAAGTTTCACAATCGCACTTTTGCAGTATCACCTTTGGTTCATTTTGAAAATTTAACACTGCTTCAGTTTTCTTTCAGCAAAATTTTCTTCTACCTGGTTGCCTCTTACACATTCTACTTTAAAACCATATGAGAATATTTCAGTTTAAGTATTAATCAACGTTTGAGTAAGCCTTTCTGTTAATTTCATAGTGGGGCTGAACACAATGTCTGCCTGTAAAATCCAAGGCCCGTTATTTCTTATTTCCTCTGGCTTTTTATCACTAAGGCTCTTCTCCAGCAATTCTATCCACCTACATACATTTGCTAGTAAACATCTCTTCCAGTCATCTCCAACATTAGACTTTATACAAATTTGTTTTCTAATTAACTTCAGTTGCTTGTTTTGTAGCAAGAGCTGATTATTCCAACTTAAAATATTCTGTTGAGCCTAAATATATCACTGTAACTGTATAACCTATAATGGAGTTCATTTCCTTTACAGTGTCATCTGAGCATTTGATGTGGCTTCTTAGTTATGGCAACAAATTAATTCTTAATTAATTTATTGCTGTTTGATTTGGGGTATTACAAGACATCTTCATAACAAATAGTAGCTCTAACCTTAGATTTTATTATTTTTTCAAGAAAGCATTAATAAATTTTTGTGATGTAACTATACACCCTTTGTCAGTTTTATCATGCTTTTAAGGCATGTGAAATTGTTTTATTCCACTTTTTCCATAGAAAAAGTAAAAAACAAAACCTGCACTTTCCCATTATCATTGCTGATAGCTGAAAAATCTGCATATATATGAAAAATGGATCAACGATTAAGATCAAATCATTCATGTATCGATCATAAGACACTCTCATTTATTAGTGTAATTAAATTAAATAATGTCTGTATATTTAAAAACAGTGCTCAGGAAAAGCAAGTAAGCATGCCTCTGGTATTGAGTTTGATACCAGAATATGTCCTAAGAACCCACTGTTATCAGCCAGTATAGAATATTCTTCATATGTAAATAGGTGAAGTTTTGCTATAGCCCCTGAAAACTAATGAAAATTCACCAAAAGGTAACTGATATAGCTAAAAAAATACTGGGGGAAAAAAGGTAGAAATGTATTTACTATCATTCTGAGAGTCTTCGTGGTTGGTATGAGTTCAGTATGTATTCAAGGGCTGAATATTCTAGGTAACATCAACAGAAATACATAAGAAATTTCAATCTGCTTTTTGAACAGGAAATATTAATGTATTTAAAATATTTAAAGAAATTAATATAATAAATGCATTAGGAACATTGTCTGCAGGGCAGGACTGGGGCAGATGAGATTGCAATGTGCCAGGAGAGTAAACAGAAAAAGGAAGTCATAAAGTCCTTTTTTCCACTTTACGTTCATAAAGTATGTAATTTCACAGTAGCCTGTAGGTAGCCAAATATAAGCTCTATAGCTGAGCTAACAAACACTCCCCACTCTCAAAGTCATTTATACGCAACTATTGGAGCTATTACTTGGTACTTTTCAAGAAACAGTATGCTCAGATCCCTGTGTTTAGTTATTCCTCTGTCAGCAACATCTAAACTGTCAGGACAGCATAATATATATTTGAGCTGTTCTGAATTAATACTTCCTAGCTGTCTTGAGTAACAAAGGATTAATTAGTGCTTGGTGCTTTATATCTGAAACACCTGAAGTGCTTCATCTGATTTCAGAAGAATCTGTCTTGGACTGCAGGGAAGGTGCTGTAAGACCACTCTTGGCACCTCTTTTCCACTGTTGCCCCATCCACATAATAAATAGGGTGATGTGCAATAGTATCATTCTTCCAGGCCATCAGGAAAGAGACCCAGGCTGACTTTAGCCGGGAAGGGAAGAAACCCACTTATCTCACTACTTCCTGCACCTCTATACCCTGCTACAAGCTTCATACACTGGCAGCCTATTAAGAAACTGTAATATACTATACACTAATACTATACTATACTGTACTATACTATATACTATACAGTATACTAATTCTTGCCTTGCAGTCCCCTACATGGAGACACTATCACCACACCTCAGTGGAATGCCCTGTGCTACACAGTCAAGGGGTTATATCCCTCACAATAGCCAGTTCCCAATTTACCACTCCAATGTCAAGTGGAGAATCTCCTAGAAGGGTAAGCATAGCCACAACATCTGCCATCCTCTTATTCCTTATCTAATAACATGCTTAGCTGTAGCGACCCTTGCTCCAAAACCACAGAAAGTTCCAGCAAAGTTGTCAGATGATGAAAAAACCCTTTTTTCATCCAATTTGAAACAGGGTGGCCTGGAAAAAAGAAAGATGGTGTTCATATTCCCATGCAATTTAGAGAGTTTCTCAGTTAGCAGGTGGCCTGGCCTAAGACCTATATTAGAAACATAGTTCAAAGCAATCTCAGTCATGCTAAATTGGTAAGGTAATTTTTCTAGGTTAGATAAAACACTTGCTGTCTCACAGAATCACTGAATCACAGGCTGGTTGAGGTTGGAAAGCACCACTGTAGGTCATCTTGCTCACAATGACCTTGCACAAGGAGGGTCACCTAGAGCAGGTTGCCTAGTACCTTAATATCATTCTGTCTCAACAGTGTTCTGACTGAGTGACTGAAATCAAGCTGGACCTTAAAGAAGGTAAGATCTAGAAAGTCTTGGTGTCTGCTTTGAGCTATCTCCAAGGCCAACTCTGGCAGTCTGTCTGTGCTCATGCTTACAGATTACACCTAAAAGCATCTGAAAGTTTGAGCAAACTCCTATACTCACCTGTGGTCACTAGCATTGTCCTCATAGACATCCTGGGTCTGGGTTGAATGAAGATTGTCAGCCAGCATTTTCTGCTTCCACTATTAAGATCCTTTTCAGAAAGTCACCAAAAGTCTAATGAAAAAAACAAACCAAACCAAAATTAAGAAAAAAATAAACCAAAACCAACCAACCAAAAAACAACCAACCAAACAACAGGAAACTTGAATGTGGATTTCCCCAATTCCAGAATTGCAGAGTCCTAAGGAGTCTTGCTAGTTAATTTAAGCTTCTGTTTAAATTAAACACGGGCTACACCCACCCCAGTGACAAGTACATTAGCTACTCAAACTCCGACCGCAACAGACAGGGTAGCTAATCCAGCTCCAAGTACACCAGCTACACCAGGGGACCAATTCATGCCAATGTCAGTTGCCCCTGTACGCAAGGGGAAAAGCAAAAAAGAGGCAAGAAAGATGAAGCAAGATGAAGAAACAATTTACTCACCACCCGGGACAGCATATGACCAGGAGTTATTAGTATGTGAATCAGAGAAATAAGAGAAAGAAGAGGTGACGTCTTGACCCTGTATCTCAACCGAGCTACAGAATATGTGAAAAGGTTTTTGCATGGACACTTCACGCCATCAGGGCAGAGATGCAACGTACAGATGGGTGGACTTAACAATGGACACTATTGCCCAGGTTATTCATGTGTGTGTGAAACATGTGCTGCAATTAAGCAAGCTAAACAGTTAAAGCCTCTTTGGTATGGAGGACGATGGCTGAAGTATAAATATGGGGAGGCCTGGCAGACTGATTATATCACACTCCCACCAACCCGCCAAGACAAGCACCATGTGCTTACCATGGTGGAAGCAACCATCGGGTGGCTGGAAACATACACTGTGCCCCATGCCACTGCCCGAAACACTATCCTGGGCCCTGAGAAACAAATCTTGTGGTGACATGGCACCCCAGAGAGAACTGAGTCAGACAATGGGACTCATTTCTGGAATAACCTTATAGACATTTGGGCCAAAGAGCATAGGAAAATCGAACGGTACAATGGGCTGTTAAAAACTACACTGAGAGCAATGGGTGGTGGGACTTTCAAACATTGGGATACACATTTACCAAAGGCCACCTGGTTGGTCAACGCCAGAGGATCTGCCAACAGGGCCGGCCCGGCCCAGTCAGAACTTTTACATACTGTAGAAAGGGACAAAGTTCCTGTGGTGCACATAAAGAATTTGCTGGGGAACGCAGTCTGGGTTATTCCTGCTTCAAGTAAAGGCAAACACACTCATGGGATTGCTTTTGCTCAGGGACCTGGATATACTTGGTGGGTAATGCGGGAAGATGGGGAAGTCCGATGTATACCTCAAGGGGATTTGATTTTAGGGGAAAACAGCCAATGAACTCAATTATATGCTGTTGCCTGCTATGTAGCACTTTTATAGGCCCCCAAATAGATGTCTTCAGGTCACCAGCAATTGGCCCTGGCTTCCCTCTGACCATCATCCTGACAAAGAATGAACTTTGATGAAACCCAAAGAGTTCTGTGGTAAAGGAACGACCAGCATCAATAGGCAACAATACAACACTGCACACAGCCTCTCCTGCTCTAAAAGACTGTTGCAAGAGATAGAGCCTGACATCCTGGACCGAATGGACTCAGCAGCTTTATAGGATTGGTCCATGCACTAGAGAATGATCTCTGTGTGTGTGTATGCATATATATGTATATATATAAGAGTGACGGTATATTGAAAATGTGGGATATGAGCATGGTGTGAATGGTATGAAATAAGGGGTGGATACTGTCCTGGGTTCAGCAGTAGCAGTCATTTTCTCCTTAGTAGCTGGTGCAGTGCTGTGTTTTTGACTTTCAGCCTGGGAACAGTGCTGATAACACTGATGTTTTTAGTTGCTGCTCGGTAATGTTTACTCTGTCCAAAGACTTTCGGAGTCTCATGCTCTGCCAGGGAGGAGTGGAAGCTGGGAGGAAGCAGAGACAGGACACCTGACCCAAACTAACCGAAGAGGTATTCCATACCACAGCATGTCATGCCCACTATGTAAACTGGGGGCAGTTACCCGGAAGGACTAGATCACTGCTTGGTCGGGCAGGGTATTGGTCAGCGGATGGTGAGCGGTTGTATTCTCTTCCCTTGTTATTTCCCTTATCATTATTATTATTGGTGGTAGCAGTAGTGGTTTGTGTTACACCTTAGTTACTGGACTGTTCTTATCTCAACCTGTGGGAGTTACATTCTTTCAATTCTCCTCCCCATCCTTCTGGGAGCCAGAGGAGGAAGGCAGGGGAAGTGAGCAAAGAGCTGCATGGTCTGAGTGACAGGCTGGGCTTAAACCACGACAGTTCTTTTTGACGGCCAATGTGAGGCTCGAACCCACAAACCTGGGATTAAGAGTCCCATGCTCCTCAGTCCAGCTCCCCTCAGCCCCGGGCCCACTCCCGTCAGCCCTACTCCCCCGGGCCCGCCATGGCTTCACACTCACTGTGTGGTGGGTTAGCTTTGACACACAGCCACTCACTCTTAAGCTGGGGGGGGGCAGAAAATACAATGAGAAAGATCATGGGTTGGGATAAAGACAAGGAGATTGCTTACCAGCTACTACTGTGGGCAAAAGAGACTCAGCTTTGGGAAAAATAAGTGAATATGTTGCCACTTAAAATAGATGCAGGTAATGAGAAATGAAGACAAACATTGAACCAGAAACTTTTCTCCTCTCTCTTTCAGACTCAGCTTCACTCCAGGTTTCTCTATGTGTCTGTGAGTGGTGCAGGGAGAATGAGAACCTGTAGTCACCATATATCAGTTCCTCTCCATGGTTCTTTCTTCCTCACACTTTTAACTTGCTTACTGTGTGTTCTCCATGGGCTGCAGCTCTTTCAGGAAACATCTAGCTGCTCAGATGTGGGGTCCTCTATGTGCCACAATTTGTATATGTCTATTCTGGAGTGGTCCCCTCCATG
This sequence comes from Pezoporus flaviventris, assembly GCF_033815535.1. Taxonomy (NCBI): domain Eukaryota; kingdom Metazoa; phylum Chordata; class Aves; order Psittaciformes; family Psittacidae; genus Pezoporus; species Pezoporus flaviventris. The sequence goes on along the minus strand of NW_026892550.1, from coordinate 14,292,238 downwards.
AGCTGCAGGAAAACATCTGCTCCAGTGCTGGGAATGCTTCCTTCCCTCCTCTCATCTTGGGGGTTTGTGCTGTTGTTTCTCACTCTTGATTTCCTCCTCCACTCTCCATCTGGTTTGTTTTGGTTGGGTTTTCTTTGCCCTTTCTTAAATACATTGCATGTAGTGGGTACACTGCAGGAGCTGGCTGTGGTCAGTCTGGGGAAGCGCCTGGTCTCTCCTCACAGAGTCCACCCCTGCAACCCTCTCACTGCTGGCACCTCATCACAGAACCACCCCCTTCAGACTGCTGTGGAGGACACCAGGGGAGAGTGTACTTGTAGATCAGGAATGCACCACTGGATTGACAGAGGTAAATGATTAGGTAAAGGAATGTTTGAGAATGATAATTTATCTTAATTGAGAATTTTAAATAATATATAATATTTTTAGTCAGTATAGTAATATTAATAATTACCACTCCCTGCAGGGGAGCACAGCTGTACCTCACAAAACACCCTTTCCTCACTGGAGGAGGCCCTTACGCAGGGTCATGAGTAGAGTGTGATGCAGACAAGCCTCACACAGTGCCAGTGGTTAAGGACTGCATCAGGTGAAAATTAATGTGAAATTTATGGGCTAGCTCTCTTCACAAAGAAACCTCGTTTCTGCTGAACAACAAACGCAGCCGAAGGACTCCAATGGTGCTCTGAGGTTTTGAAGTGGTGATGCAGCTGAGGTAGTTCAGCTTGGGACACTTCACAGGGACAACTTCTGAGGGAGTAGGTAGACACAGCTCAAGTGCTGGGTATTGCCACGTGGAAATCAAAAGCATTTTCTGGCTGATTTCAATGGGAAAGGAGAAAATCCTTAGTTAATACTAAAGACTTTATTAAAAAAAAAAAAAGTGTTCACAATGAATCAGTACAGAGAAGATTAAAAGAAAAATTCTCCAATTATGAATAAAATTCTTTTTTTGATAATACAAGAAGATAAGACTTTGGAGAGAAAAAAGGAAACATTTAAATAAAAGCTTTTAAAATTATGAATAAATGATAATAAGTATAACCTAAAAATAAAAAACAAAAGGCAGGAAAAAAAGGACAGATTTAAAAGTAGTACTCCAATTTAAAACTACATTTGTATAATTGTTAAAATTTTTACCCAGTTCCTCAGTTGAAAACCTACATTAGACACATCTGTATAAAACATTTTCTGGTTTAACCAGTTTAGAATGACCACATTAATTTTCTAGTTCACTGCAAGTTTAAGTAATACAATAAGAGCTCTCTAAGTGTACTAATTCATCAGAGTTATATTTGTTAACTAGCTGTTACCGGTTACATTCCTTTGGCTTTTTGATTCTTCATATTGAATATGCCAACTGGAATAACAACGTTTTGTAGTTTCAGATCAGAACAGACTTTTTTTTTTCGTTGAGAATGGCTTTTTTCCAAAAAACCTAAAATGGATACAAAGTAGAGGCAATAGAGATTTATACAGTGCACCGTGTCTAGGGAGGAGTATTGAAAAAAAGAAAAAATATATGATTTTTAACTTTCAATAACTGAAGGTAAGAAAATAAAATTATAATAGTAGTCTATTTATAATTAATTATATTAGCTGGCATGCTTAATCACTGGTGGAATGTTTTAAGAACATTATAATTCCTTCCCTCTCCAATTTTCCACTGAGGTGATGTGAATTCTTAGATAAAAGTGGAGAATGCATCTAGAATCAAACTTACAGTGATATATACATAGAGAATGGGAAAGAGAGAAAGTGCACATGACACAAAGTAATATAATATATGCATGTAATTAGTGTGCCACAGATATCAAGGAGTTGCTTTTAAGCTGAACTGGCTGCAGCTTAAGGACCCACTATTTTAGAAAGTAATAAACCTGAAAATAAACTTAATTTCAAAGAGATGTAAATCTCTTTTCCACAGGTTTCCTGTTTCATCTTTTGATGTCTGTTTGAGTTTCAGGAGAGACAGGAATATAGACTGAGTGTGTTAACAGTGTTACATAGAGAACAGAGTAAATGTTTTCAGTATGTTCAGACTCAGGGCTTATCTGAATCACTAAGATTACTAAAGACATTAAGATATACAGTAAGAAGAGCATTGTCACTTATTCTTAAAAGGCACATTGGTAAAGCCTTCAGTCTTAATAAATGATTAGTCCTGTGCACACTTCTGAAAGTTATTGTCTTATTTTCCATGGTATTGAAGTCAGATGAAATGGAACTATTCTCCTTACCATTGTAATTGACTAATTCTGTATTTTTATTTATTCTGCTTCTTCCCCAGACTAACATGTGCACACCAAAGTGTACATGCTTGTGCACTTGCTGACCTCTTTTTGGTATTTAACTTTGGGGTAAGGATTGGTGAGAGCACAAGGAGTCATTATTACTGAACACTGTTTGTCCTATTCAAGGTCTTTCTTCAGTTAATGCATATTAAAGTAAAAGCTTTCAGTAGATATCACTCTTCTATTAAATTCAATAGTTCCATCATAATCAATAAAACAACAGTGGTTTAGAGATGCTGAGAATTACTGAAGCTGGGATAAAAAAAAAATGTAGAAAACTCATGAAAGTTCAGGGAAAAGCAACAAAGCATGATTTTGCTCTTTATATTGAGTTAGTGTATCTGAGTCTGTATTGTCAGTACTATTGCTTCCATCAGTCCCACTGTAGCTCTACATTTAATTAAAAACATGTTTCTGAAGACTTCATTCCAGTTTCAAGTTTTGCATAAAAAAGAGTATTTTTTTTCAGATGCCTACAATAAATGAATATATTAAATTCTTAAATTGTGATTTTTTCAGGAAACCTTCCCCCTAAATATCCTGACTGTGTTAGTGTCAGGGTTCTCTGAAGTTCTACTGAAGTCAGTAAAGCAAAGCTCACCCTACTCCACATTGAGCAGGGCACCATGTAGTGGTTGTCTCAACAGGCAAGATGACTTCCGATAGAAGACCACTGCCATTTCTTCCTCTATTTAGTTTTCCTGTAGTCACCTTCTCTGCTATTACCTTCCATCCCTGTTTAACACATAGAGATAGCTTTAACTTACTCTATTTGTATTGGGATTTTAAAATATATAAATGTAACCAAAGCCGCATCTAAGCTAAAAAAAGGTTAATTATTTTTTGCAGTTTGTGAAGTTCTATGCAGTAACAAGAGTATTACATCCAAACTGCCACAGACAGCTGCTTTTCTGTTGGTTTGAATATGATGAGGCTAACCTAGAAAAGATGAGTCTTAGGGCATTTTAAACCCTTTGCATAATGAGAAATTATGAAAAAAGGAATTCTAGCCCAGCTTCCTGAAATTTCTCAGGCCCAGCAGTGGCCACTTTCTGTGATACTGCATTTTGTAGGCTTGCATTCTGGTAGACTACTTTTAAGACCCTTGGTCCTGGTTCTGTTCTCATTTGTATTTATGTAAACCAAGAACGATTTCAAGTTGTCCTGGCTTTACAGCATTTTCAAAGAGAGAAGAGATAAGCTGTATATATCACTTACCAGGGATCTTTAAAGCAAAGAGATTGTTTGGTGCTGTGAAGATGTTGTGATAGCTATTATGCATACCAATCTCAAGCTATTTTAAGTTGACTAATTAAAGTTGAATACTAAAGAAATTCTCTAGGCCCTCCTAATCTGCAATAATATCAGGCTGTGCTTTATCAACTCACTGGGGCCTGTTTGTGAACATTATATGCATGCTCCTAACTACTTTGGAGGCAGAGCTAAGCCTGAGTGGTCTCAGTATGCTGGGAGGATAACAGAGCTACACTATGTGCTTTTTTGGGTGAGCTGATTCAGATTCCTCTAATATGAAAAGGCCTATTTTTATATAAATACAAGAAGAAACATAGTCCATCAAAATATCTATTCTATCCCTATGGTATTTATTTCTTGTTACTGTTCCAGCTCTGTAGAGGTATCTGGGACTTTCACATTCTTACATATAATTTGTTAATTCTCTAACTTTAAAACTTGAAGAAGTCTGCTACTGCATTTTCTGTCTAGCTTCCTCTCACATCTGAAATGGCAGCCTTGTTTTTAAGAACCTATAAACTTGACAAGTCTGGTATAAGACTTAATGTAAAGGACTCTGAAATGCAGCATTTTAGGAATGGAACACATTCATTACTTTGCTAACCTGCCAAAGGCATGAGTTTGTCTGGGTTTTGTTTGAAATCTGCAAAGTCTCATAGGAAGCAATTGGAGAAGACTCTGCTGGAGGACACCCACATTCAGAAAATGTATGCTGCTCTGAGATAAGTTCTCTGTTTCCCTATTCTTGCCCTTTAAAGCTTGTGCGTAAATGTGACATACATTGTCATTCAGGGCTGCCTCAGCTCAACCACAAATTCTATGACTGACATTTATGCAAAATGTTGATAGACAAATTCTTTAGTTATTTATCAACACCAAGCAGTCCCCACAGGCATCACTCAGCAGCCATATCCTGTCATGCAAGCATTACTATTTCCTTTCAAATCATTCATCTGTATATGGGAGCTACTTAAACAAATAAACTTACCTAGATATGAAAACACTTGCTATATTCATAAAGAAAAAAAAAAGAATACTTAATTTATTAAAAGACTTTCATTTGGATATATGAGAAACACCATGCAGTATGTGAAGAACAGGAGAGATAAGATTAGCTCCCTCCCATATACATCTCTTTACTTATAGAGGACACCAAGTTAAAATTTCATAATGTTAGAATTTATTAACCCAGGCGGATACAGCTTTATTTGTGTGTGAGACTTAAGACATAAGAAAAGTGCCTAATGGCTTGTGTTGCCCATTTGCTTTTAAGAAAAATCTTTTTTTATCACAGCAATTATGGTTTTGAAGCCAAAGTTCTGTCTGCCCTTTATGGATTTGTTAGGAGAAAATCTCCATTCTTCTCCCCAAGGAGTGAAGTTTTCAGATTTTAGATTAATTTTTAATTCTTACACTATTTGAGACTGAGCAGCACTGCATTGTGTGTCCCACTTATTTATTAAAGTACAAAATAATATATTTTATGCAATGTTTTTTAGCACCATGAATTGACACTTTCATTTGGAAAATATCCATCTGATAGCTACAGGCTGAAACCAAATAAAAAATACCCAAAACCAACAAAACAAAACAAAAAGTAATCCCCAAACCCCCAAATCCCCAAAAAGCAACAACAAAACTTTCCTGATTTCCTGCTGGCAAGCTGGACTTCTACTTGTACCACTACTCCACAAGAGAAGATTTTAATGTTCTGGATGATTGCTTTGTTAATTTATTTTTTGTTAGATGATTCAGTTCAGGGTAAATAAGACATTCCTTCACCATCTACTTTCAAGACTCAAAAAAAAAGCTAAAAAATGTTGTCTTCAGTCTGAATCAGATACACATATCCAGGGGCAGAATTTATCACAGACCGCTATGCTGAGGGCCCCTTTTTGGGCTTTGCATTGTTGAAACAGGAATAGGAAGCAGCTTTTCAAGAAGGTCTGTGTGTTTTTCTTTTTAAAAGCAAATGTGAGGGAATATCAGGTCATTTACAGGGGGCATGTTGCAAGACCTGCCTTATGTCAGCTCAGCTTAAGCAGGCAGTAGATGCTTGTCTGGTCCTCTAATGCAGTTGGAATGGAAAGTCTGGGGCAATAGCTGTGATTTATCATTTCAGACGTCCCAAAGACCCTATGTGACTACATTCAGCTACACAGCTATCTTGCCTCTAATAATCACCCCTGCAATCAATTTTTTAGTGGAGGGCATTTCTGACCATTACGATCAGATGCCTGAAGTACAGAAATAGAGCAATAGAGCCCTGAGAGAATTCTGGAGAATTGTGAGAAGGAAATCTAATTCTTTTGCCCCTGGGGTGGACAAGGGAAGAACCTGCCTGAAGAAACCAATTTATTCAAAATTAGCTTAAAATAAATTGCTAAAATCTTGAAAAAGGAGTAATAAAATACAAATAATACTTAAAGAATATATGCAGTAAAATAATTATGAACTTAACATGGGGATACACACCTTAAAATCCAAAATAAGTCCTAGTGTTCCATAAAATTCAGATGGTCAGCCTATTAAGAGAAGACAAGCCTCAGAGTCCCAACAAATGAGGCATCTAATGATATCTGCAGATGGGAGCATCTTCAAGCAAAGGCTATCTGTGCCAGCAAAACAGTTTCAGAATAGAAACATTGTTCTATTTTTGTCATTAAAATGAAACTACACCACTACAAATATATTGGGAATTGTACCGGTTGATTGCTTCATGGTTAAAACTGGGTGCATTTAGTGTCAGTTAGTTCCTTGTGATTAAGGAAGATCTAATATGGGCACAGGGTTTACCACTTCTATGCCCTTTTTCATATCAACATTTCTTTTGTTTCTGTATCCCTGATATCTTCTTCTGGCTTGCCTTGTGATAAGTTGGAAAGTCTATACTTAGAAAGCCTATTAGAGGTCTGTAGAATTTTCGCTGCCTCATGAATTAGAAGAGGTGCTGTAAATCACCAACAGTCAGTTTTTATCCCTCTTCTCTCATCGTTCATCAGTTATGACATATACATCTTGGATAAAGTTATCTGACTTAAAACAGAGAATTCAGCCCGCTAATATAGCAGAACAATATTTTCATTGCTTTGCCACATGCATCATGTTTTACTTAGGAAGCTACCAGTTGTGGTTACTCAACAATTCTATGGGATATTTATCCTCAGCTGTGTAAAGGAAAGATAAGATGCCCAAATTAGCCTGCATCTTTATAATGACAAGCCAGTTAATGTCCACATTTTTCCAGACCAAGAGTGCTGTTACTTGCTCTGTGAAAATTGCATAGGCAAAGATATGTATTTTAGGGGGAAAAGGACAGATACATTGGAAATCAGGCCTCACTAGTCCTGCTATTGAGGATACAACAAATATACAAATAAACATATACAGTTTTTATGCTGGTATTAAGGCAACAAATTCAAACTGAAACACTGGTGCTTTATAATTTCTTATTAATCTTAAAAGTGCTGATGTAATGTGTTTGTGTAAATTTATTAACAGAAAAACCTAGTGAGTCAGTTATTTTAATTTGATCATCAAAGACAGAAACCCTGAAGCAGAGAAATACATTGTACAAGATATATATAGGTATGAACTGGCATGATTCACATATATGTATTGTATTACAAAATATAAAAAGGAAGTCCCCTAAGAAATTAGAAAACACACCAATTCATAATAATCTTGATTTTATTTTCTTTCTGGTAATCTGTGGACACAAAGATTTTTGAAGCCTGGCTTGCAGTTTTCAATTTTGTGCTGTCAATACTCAAATATTTACTACATAGTTTAGTAAAGCGACATTATGATAGGTTTTCACAATAAACTAGCTTTTTTTCACTTTTTTTTAGCTAAATTGCTAGCTCTTATAGTGGATGGAACTTTTGGCTCACCTGTTTTAATTCTATCATCACAGGCAGGTGCAGTGCAGTATTACTACTTCTTTCTTGTTCTAGGATCTCGACTTTGAGATAAAACTGACAACAAATCTGCAAACATAGTGACTCTCTGTGTCTGATGAATTGGGTCCTCCTCCAAGGAGAGGCATTGCTGCTATGCTGCAATTGGGAAAATGTGATTTAGAAAGTAAATTTCCCAACGACAAGTTAATTCTTGTGAGCTCTGCCTTCAATACATAAAGGCACCTAAGGCAGTGCCAATCTCATAACAGGACATTCACATACAAATATGGAAATTTTCCAGGAAAACCTTTTTGACCATGTGTTTAGAGTCATAAGCTCCACTCTTCAGATTGCTAGACCTCAGTAAATGTGATTTTTTTTATGCCAGAAATTATATATTTATGTTTTATTTATATTTTCTTTATCTACCTAAACTCTTCCCACAGTTCAGATAAAATCAAGTTTAATAATTATAACTGTATATACTTATGCCACTGGAATATATCTGATTCTTTCACATGTAAGAAATATATGATTCATTCAATTCTCATCAGTTCATTAGAGACCATATGAATTTTACCCAGAGGGCAACAAATAATATGTTAATAAATGCAATTATCATAATTTTGTTAGATTGACTGTCACAATGGGAAAATACCTTACTAAAAATACAAGATTTTAAAAGAGAAATATAAAGGCAGTCTGCTATAATGAGGCTATAAAATATGTATGTGCGTTTAAAGAACCATCCATTGCCCCTGTGCAGACATGCAGTGTACTTTTTATTTCAGGAAGTTAGTGATGCATACATATGTCAGAGAAGCATGTTGTGCCATCTTCTCATTTCAGTCCACAAGAGACAAAATGAATTCAACATTAAGTGAAGAAAATGACATATTCACAGAGAGTGTATTTTTTTATCTGGATGGCCCTGCAGAGCACAGCAACTCTCTTCGCAGCTCACAGCTCAGCCATCTCAAAGGTAGCAGTAATTCCCAAAGCAAGTTTACTCGCAGATGTAACGTATTGCAAGTAATGTAGAGCATTCTTCAGGGTGATATTGAATAACTACTGCAAGTGGAAACTGGCTATTTGTTAGCACAGCTGTCTAAACCCCAGTCATTCACTCTGGGGGTTGGGACAGGTGGAGCCTTAAGGCAATCACAGTTTCCATTGTCAGCCTCTGTCACATCCTCTGCCTGTATAGTGTACATTTTCTTGATGCATGAAATTCTGGTTTTGGGACAGAATGAATGATGGAAGGAAGAAAGTTGATTCTAAAGTAGTATTTTCCTCATCTTCAGTTGAGACTGAATACCCATGAAATGACCTGAGTTGTTTGACATTCATTGCACAGTTTCCTGTTCAGCTAAAGAGTTGTTTATCTACAGACACATTAGGGAGAAAAGATTTGATGGCAAACTTTGGTGGGAAGGTGTGTAAAAAAGAAATGGTCAGAAGTGGTGCAAGGATAATTTTAGAAAAATTTATTGGGTTTATGTTTTCTTTTAATTTGTATATTTATTTAAAAACAAGACACAGAATCTTAGAATCATGTCATTCAGAAAGAGGTATGAGTACATATCAGTATATCTCGTGCATCTGTGTGGAATATGTATATCCCTCTTGCAAATCATGAAGAGCTTAAACTCATGTCCCCATTACTCAGTGCAAATTTCTAAATCATCAGAGGTTTAGTTACTTTAAGGTCTCCCTGTATCTGAAAATGCTTCATAAGGAAAACAATAGGCCATTAAAAAATGTTCTGGCTTTGACAAACTGCCATTTCCAATTAAAAATTAAAAATTGAAAATTAAAAATTAAAATATAACACTGGAAAATTTCCAGGTAGCTTGAGACAGAAATTGAAAAAAGGTAAATTCCAGGTTCTTCAGGTGTTTGCTTGGTTTTGGTTTTTTCTTTTCTTTTTTTTTTTTTTTTTGTCTTTCATTGTCTTTCTTTATATGGTATATTTTTAATTCTTATTTATTAAAAATTAAGGATATTACCCTGTGAACTAAATTTGGATGAGAAGCACTGGATTCTGCATTACCTCAAGTCTTCTTTCCATGACAGAAACTGGTTTTGTAAACATATTATAATCAAAATAAAAGGTGAGCCCTGTTATATCTTTCTGAGCAAGAATCAGATACTTATAATAAACAGGAATTTGGACTGTAATCCAAATAGTTCTTTCTGGGTGTAATATAGATGGAAAATATTGTAAATTTATTTTGCTAAGTTTTTTAAACTTCTTATTTAAAAAAAGAGAACAGGTTGCATACAAACTGCTAATTTTACAAGAACTTGAGGCCAGTGTGTTATATATTTATTTTTTACAAAGATGGCTGAATTTCACAGTTCTCAGCTTGACCATATAACCTTATGAGAATTATCCATTCTGTGTCATTGCCATTCACTTGATAACAATTAAAGCCATGGTAAATGTTATGATCGCCATTAATATTGATTATCATGAAAAAAACTGCTTTATTCTCTGCTTGTTGTACTGGCTGTTATATTATCATGTTCATAATCTTGAGGCTTACTTTATAGTCTGGCTCTGGAGATTCTAAGACTGTGTAAAATAACGCAGGAAAAGCTAAAGCAAAGCAATATAGAAATGGTGGATACCAACTCAAGTCCCTTGTCATAGTGAGATTGCTCATCACATAACCAAGGATAATTTGTTGAGGAGCCCAGAAAAGGCTATGAAAGTAATTTCTGTAAGATACCAGACTATCACATTTCATTCATTGACACCCGAAAGGGAGTACTGCTCTGGACTTCCATCTCTCCAAACCCCCATATCTTGGGACAATATATTTTCGCATCTCATTTCTTCTCTGTAGAGACAGAAGGAAAAGAAAGAATGGCATTTGACAGATAATGTTTTAATTTGTGCTGCTGGAAAACCTTCTTATACCATATTCATAGACATACTTTAGAAGCACAGAAAAAATAAGTCAACAAAAAAGCCAATGAAAAAACAAAGGTATAAATTTGACAGCAATAATGTAGTTCTGGAAAGCAGACTCCAAGGTAAATCACTTAACTACTGCAGTTTCCAACCCTGTCCAATCAATGGCCACCGTGGTTGATTTTACTGATAAAGGAGCCAAATGAAACCATACTTTTTATTGAGTCAAAGCGGGAGAATTATAAGCATTTACTCATGCTCCACAACATTTAAGTATTAATAGGCTTGTCATGATCATGCTGCCTGCAAATATTTCTCGTCTATTAAATTAGTCAGTGTGCTATAATTCACATGTGAATAGTGTCTATACAGCTTAACTGCTGCATTACTGTACTATTCACCTCTATGGACTTTCTCTGCTTCATCTGCTCTGTGAATATAAATTTCCTTATTCCTTGGAACATGTTTTCTAACCATCTAAATTCCCAATAGCTTCAAGCAGTTTTCTTTTAAAAATATAATCAGCCTGCCACAGAGCCTCACATCTCCTTGGTGCCCCATTAGATACAGATGTGGGACAGTGGGAGGTTTTTTTGTGTCATTTTTAAGTCCCATACCAGTTGCCCATGCTGGGTTTGAAAATGAAACTTAATTCAGCCAGATAGAGGAGACTCCGGAAACCAGCTTCCAGTCTGATCAGGTTTTAAAATTTTGAATTTAAACTGAGAAAGAAAGCAGCTATTTAAAATCATTTAAAGAAGTTTTATGTGCCCTTTATGCCCTGTATGATTAGGATTCATTTTAACAATTATGATACTAGGATTTACAGGAAGGACTATTATTCTCATTTTTCTTTTAGCATTTTAAAAACCTTTTAAAACATTCTAGAATGTCATCTTTCTAGAATATAGTTGGAGTATATGGAACACAAATAGGTTGCTCCTATGTAATATGCCATATGTAAATGAAGGCCAGGCTGAATGGAAGGTGTACCTGCCCATGGCAGTTCAGTTGGAACTGGGTGATCTTTAGGGTCCTTTCCAACGCAAATCATTATATGATCCTAGATATGCTATGAACGTAACGAGCATAGGTAGGAAGAAAAAAAGTTGTGGTGAATATTTACTTACATATGCATTAGCTATGCCTTTTGTTTTCAAAGATTTTCTTCATTTATATTGTACTGCTTGTTACTAAAAAAAGTTACTGGAATCAGTAATGTGAATTGTAATGAAAAAGGTAACTGGCCTTTTAATATTTCTTTCCCTTTCCTCCAAGCATTGTACTGAGGTTGACTAGAGAAATCTGTTTCTGTGCAATCCAATCTTTATCTATCACCAACAGGATAGTTTTCAGGGTTTTAAATAGTATGTATATTGGACAGAATTTCTTTATAAAATGAAACTTAGTACCACTATTCACAGAATCACAGAGTACCACTGTTTCCTTATCTATGCTACACTATAGAAAACAGTATGAAGCCCACAACTCCCTATGGTATTTAAACCATAGATAAATGCAGGAAATTCCTACAACTAGAATGGATAAGACTCCAGCTCTCTAGCAGAAAATTCTTGAGGCATCAAACCAGAGGTGTCATAATATTTTATTTCATAGAAAATGATAAAAGACTTCTGGGGAAGAAGAGAGTTGAAACACTGTCCAGTGCCACTCCAATTTAGGCATTTTTTAGTAGTTTAGATACAATATTGCAGCAAGTCCCAAGGATCATGATGTTAAATTTTCCCACTGAAAATGTTCACAATTTATCTTCCATTTGCTGTGGATTTCAGAGTTGGGCACAATCTAAACCAGAACACTAATGTACATTTAAAAGAGTCAATAAATATTTAAGACAATGCTTGAAGAGGTTTGACTAACTGATGTAGAGCTCAAAAAAAAATATCTAAGACTGTCAAGAATAAAGTTTCCTTACATACTTACTAGCATTAGTATGTGGCTGGTATATCTAGAGGATCTATCCCTGGTAGAATGGGACGCTGGTCTGCAAGAATAAGGAAATTTTAAACCTTTTACAGACAAAGAGACACAGCTGCTGGAATCTCTTCCTAGCATGCTATTGAGATAATAGATAAATATTCTAACAAGATTAATGTCCATTTTCCTCTTTCTCGAAGTGAGGAGCTCAGGAAGGTCAGGAAATACTTCTTCCTTCACTCAGATTCAGGCCTTACTCCACTGGTTTCATCATAGTCCTAGAATAACTAAAGTTATCCTCTAGAGGGCATGCAGTCCAACCTCCAACCCAGAGCAGGATCTACTTAGATTAGATCGTTTATGGCCTGAACAAGGCCAAGCCCAGTCAAGCTTTGCATACCTTCAGTTTCCACAACCTCTATGGACAACCTTTCCCAAAGTTTGATTACCCTCACAATGAAAAAGTGTGTCCTTATATTTAACAAGAATTGCCATCTTGCAACTTCTGACTGCTGTCTAATGTCTTATTACATCCTTATTGCATCTCTATTCCTCTATCAGGAAGCTGAAGTTCTCCCAGCCTCTCCTTGCATGTGGTGTGGCAGTGCCTTCAGCCCTCTGGGGGCACTTGTTTGCACTGATTGCAATATGGCATGGTCTAGCTAGTACTGGGAGCCCAGAATTGGACACTGGATTCCAGGTGCTCTCTCACAAGTGCCATATGGAGAGGAAGGATCATTCACCTCTGCATGCTGGCTGCAGTCTTGCCAATACAGTCCAGTATGCTGCTGGATGTTTTCATTGTGAAGGGAAAATGATTTCAACTGGTTAAACCTCAGGATACCAGGTTAACATATAGCAGTATACTCTATACTCAGTATTCTTAGGCAATGTGTATATACTTTGTCAATAACTGAGTGGTGTAACACAATACTTTTGCTCCATAAGTATGTGTAGTATCTGAAAGGCCCATCTGATTTCCCACCACCTGCTCTTAATGTACAGAGCTATTTGGGCTTGTGTTGTCTCCCTACTTTGTGCCTTTGAGTAGGGTATGGATTTAAGGCACCCCAAAATAAAGATTTAACTTCTCCCTAATTTTAAGGAAAACAGAACCAGTCTTAATTGCTTTCAGGTCTGCAGGAGTCTTTCCATTGGCTTGGGATCAAGATCTACAGATTTAATAGGCATTTACCACAGATCCCCAGGCACAATCTCATATTAGGCTGTTACTAAATCAAACTGTTATTCTTTGTTTATACAAAGCTTTGGAAGAAACATGGATAAAAAAAATGAATGCTTCATTTTCTTAAAAAAACCTAGAAGAGTTATCAAATGCTTTTCTACTTCCCTTAGGCTTTCAAAATACGATGTCCCTTTTATAGTCTTAAGAAAGCAAAACAGATGAAAGATTAAAAGTATCTCTAGGCATAAGCTTTAATGAAGTACTGATAACTTGAAATGTTTTAGCAAAGGTATGATAGAAGGAATGATTTTTTAATGTTTTTCATATGTAAAATGATCTTCAAAAACTATTAACATTAGCTAAAAGTTGCTTTGCTTTGTTTTCTCTCTTTTACAGTGGTTTTTTTTTTTTTAGATAATATCAAATTAGGAAAATTCGAAGGAGCTTTTAAAATTCTACGGTAAGATGCCACATTTACATAATTGGATTAAAATTTCACTGATAGCAGCCCAACTCAATAATTATACAGCTCCATAATTACACAGTTCCAAAATATTTCCATCTTGTTTTCATGAATGGTAAACAACAAAGTCACTCTCAGACACATAAACAAAACTGAAGACCGATTTCCACTCACTTATATCTCTGATGTAATACTCTGTCCTGTAGGCTTACTTTTTAAAAATGCAACTGACCTTAATGCCATGTTTAACAGCAATGAAATGGGACAAGAATCAGAATGAGTCACCAAGTTACCACATTTTAAAGCCTCTCACAGGTTATCAAGAAGTTCCAGAATGAAGAATTTTTTTTAGTTTAATTAACCTACCTACCAGCCTGACAATGACAGAGTAAGGCAAAGCTGCCATTAATAAAGATCTATCAGATTATTTAATGTTAAACAGAATTTGAAGTTGTGTTTAGTCTCAGTTTAACCCTGCTGAAAATGTTGGCACATTGCAGTAAAAGCCTGCATAGAAATAAATAGAAATAGATGCATTAATTTGTTGATAGCACAGTTTGACTTATGCATGGAAGAATCAGAGCTATACACTCCAAGGAGGCTGACTCATTCAGGTCAGTGGGGAATCATCACACATTTCTGGGAAGGCAGTCATTAATCACTATATCATCACAGGGCCATAGGCATGGAGTACAAGAAATTCATATCGACTTTGATTGTGAGACCTGTCCTTGAGTAGGATATGAATATAAGGCACCCCAAAAGAAAGATTTCCCTTCTCTCTTGAAACACTACTTGTGCAGGAAGGCAGAAGGCGTAGAATTTGCTGTAGACTGCACAGTAGAGTAATAGGAAAGGGAAATAAATTATAATGGGACTGAAGCTTTTGAGAAACTTTCTAAGAAGAGATGCAGGCTTCAAAAGGTACCTAAAATGGTCATCTCATTGAAAGAGAATGGGTCACAGATGAATACAGCCTTCTTAGGTCTAGACCTAAAAAACTGTAAACACTTGAAATATATTTTAAGTCTTTAGACTGGAGTGAAGGTTTTCTTGTCTATTTGTGCCTGAAAGTCTGGTCAGTCTCCAGATACTCTCTTAAAACCTCTCTTACATGATCCAGTCTCTTTTTCAAGACATCATGAAAGTACATATTTTTAATCGGTTAATACAATTTAATTAAAGTTTGCTGGCTTTAAAGTTTGTATTTCTGGTCAGCTAAACAGTAGCACAGTTAGTGCCAGTGTGCTTGTGACATGGTCAATTTTTATGTGGAAAATTTATCTATATGAGTATTTTCTGGAAACTAACCATCCAAAGACACTAGGCATCTGGAAAAGTGCCTTGTAGTTTTGAAAGCACATGGAAAAGAACATGCTTAATTCTTTTCATGATAGGCACAGGTTTTGACATCTGGCAATCCTGTTTCAACTTTTACGGGTTTTGAAACAATATCTCCTACAATTTCAGAAAATGTCCTATCACTAGGTTAGGGTTTACGTTGCCTGTAGATGAAGATTCAGCTGTTTTGTTTTGTGCTAGAAAAAAAAAAGAAAGCATAGAAAATATAGTGAAAGATTTGATGGATAATGGATGGACTAGCAGTTTCTAGTCTATAAAAAGGGAAAGCAGTGGGATCCAGATCCTGTTCAAGGTCTGTGTATGAATTTCATGTAGAGTAGTCCTGGAAAAATTGTAGAAGCAATTTTTACTGTATGAATCAGAGCAAAAACTGTTCTTTCCTCTTCTTGCACTATTCAAAGTACCCACACCACCAGACTAGACTAATGCTTCCTCTGACCCTGAATCCTCAGCTTCTCATTTTTATGGCATGTCACAATTTTAACCCATAGCATGAAGTTCCCCAAAGTAATCTATAGCCAAGTACATGCATATTGCTGTGTTGGATCCACCTCTAAGGAATACCTATTTTTTTTAATACTCAGTTTCTGACTTAAATTTTCCCAGTTCAAAGGTGGAACTGTAGGCACCTATGTGGCTCAAAGTAAGAGAAGCAAGGACAATAAACAAAAGGCAATAAGCAAATAAGCAAGAAGCCAAAGAGCAAAAGATAATTTCTGGACTTTAGAGAGAAAATACAACTTCTAATCTACTAAGAGTTAATATATGTTCACCTGTGAGGACTGTTATTAAATAGTTGGCTCAAGTCAAACTTTATTTGGGCAGAGAAGGGAATTTGGAGTTCCAAAATCTTTCATGCTGTCCTAATACTTAATCCAGCTTCCTCCGATGACCAAGAACATGTGGATTAACATACACTGAAGCTTCCATACACATAAATTTTCATACGCTTTTAAGTTTGTCAGAATGTACATTATGTGAATAAACCATACCAGCTTTGATTTGGATTCTACATATAATTTGTTAAACATCCTTTTAAAACGTCATGTATTATTTACTTTTAAAGTTTTTTCATTCAATCATCATCTTAGCCTATACAATTTATTCTCAAAATATATTACACTTATTATTGGTGTCATAAGTTGTTGTGGTATAAGTTGTGACTTTAAAGATGTCTCACTTTTTAAAAAATGTACATATTACTTTAAAAATGCAACTTAAAAATGTATCTAGAGTAAAATTATAGAATAAAAAGATAACAGAATCAAGGAAGAGAATATCCAGAAAAGATTTAAAATAATTTATAAAGGATGTTAAAAGAATTTGTTTTTCAAAACCTGCTCTCTATAACTTTGAATATACAAAAATGTGCAACCGTTTCATTTCAGTAATAAATGTTCAAATTTCATGTATCACACAGGTCTGTAAGGTTTAAAAAAAAGCTGTAACATTCTGGGCTGAAAGTGGGTTTTTGAATTTCTTATTTTTGGATGATCTATATCCATATCACTGTAACTTGAAGAGGTGCTTAGATTGGAAGATTATAATTTTAAAATATTTATGATAACATATTTTTGAAATCTAAGTGCCTCTTGAAATTCTAACATGGACTTCACATCCAGTCTTTTAAGTATTAAGCTTCTATTTCCCAGTGATCTGTGATGTCTGACATGCACTGCTGTATTGATATGCTTTACATATCATAAATTATAAACTATCCATTCTATGTTTGCCTTAGTAGAAGGAAACCTTTGTTATATTTTTTCTCCTTCTTTCCAACTGAGGAAGAGAGTAATAAAAACACTTTGGTGGGCACCTGGTGTCCAGTCAAGGTCAGCCCACTGCAGTGTGTACGGCACTGTTTCTGGTCTGAGGGTAAATAAACACTTTATAATTTAAAATCTATGTGCTCACATACACGCCACACACATAAACTTCTAATTCTTGAGACATAGGTCAGTAAAATATTGTTCTGCTTCAGAATATGTATGATTCACTGTATCATCACCAGAAGGAGAAGAGAGATGAACACTATCAACGTACAGGAAATAAAGAAGATTTCTGATGCTCATGGGTAAAGTAATGGAAGCAATGTTTTAAAAAGGACAAAGCAAAGCATGCATATTCTTGTTTGCTTGTTTATTTGTCAAGGGAGCAGTAATAGCAGAAGCATCAATTTCTAGTCACAGATATCTCCATCATCACTTATCCAATAACTTTCACAGTGTTCAAATGTGCAACCCACCATTTCAAATCCAAATGACAAAATCTCTTATCTGCAATTAAAGTCTTGTGCAGCACAATGTTCTGTGAATGATTATCAGAAAAAGTAACAAGGAAGGTCAAATTATCTTACTCAGTACTTAGCGACATAGAAAACTAAACCACCAGGTCTTTGCAGGTTTGCAGCTCTTTTGCTTTAGTCCTCAACAATGCAAACTGGTATCTCTCCATCACTTACATGGAAGATGGGAGCTACAATACTTAAAAGTCATTGTGGATCTGGACAATAGCAGCATCTCATGCAGTTAACCAATTTTAGAATCACTTCAAGAAACAGAGACTGTACAGTTGGAAACAGAATACTAAAGCCTTACACAGAAGAGAAATATGGAATCTGTCATGTGTTTACTTAGATAAATAATAGATGTTTTTATTTGGGTGAAAGTTTACACAATCTATTTCCAAGCATAAGATAAAATGTGTCAATAAAATTATAGGTAGTACCTGGGTAATCAGTGATACTATAGATGGTTTTAGAGATATGCAGACTCTTTCCTGGGTCTGAGAGTCTCAAAGTCCAGGAAAGAGCACAAATAATTCTTTTGAGATTGTCCTGTTAGGAAAGAGAAATGTTATCTTACCTTTTTTAGGCAGGTAAGTTTTTTTGATTCATTGCCTCTATCTTCCTCTCCCCCCTCCCAACACACACAATATCTCCATCCTAAAAGCAGAAGAAAAATAGTTCCTTCCTCCTCAACCTCCACCAATTTTCCTGACGTTGTAATTAAAGAACTGACAGGGAAAGTGCAGTACTTGCTATGAAATGAAATTGTTACACTAAAGAGAGTCCTAGACAGCTCAGTGATAAGATAATTTAGATGGCAAGGGAAGGCAGCTAATGTATATGTGGGTATAAATGACAAAGATTGGAGATTTGAGCTTTTGAAAACGTGGTTCAGACATCTCCTCTTGAGACTGTGAAGAAGAAGGTTCAGAGCTGTACTTTAAGCTTTCCTGCCAGTCATAGGTAGAAGCTGAGAGCTATTCAACAGGAGTTGCATCTGAATGAGAAAGTAAGAGACAGAAGGAAACTGATAGCAGGTAAGTCTTGTTAAATCAGGACTGTTTAATAAGGGAAAAAGTAACCAGCAGAAAGAAAAACATGCTGATTTCCTAAAGAAAAGGAGCCAAAGCATTTTGAGATATTGTTCCTTTTAGGATTCAAGAAGGGATAATGAGAACACAGCAGCTGAACTTCAGGTATAAAGTGAACATTTTTTCTTCTCTTTTTTTTCTTCTCTTTTTTTTTCAAGCAAAACATGATGAATTAGATAGAAATTACTTTTGGCTTAGTTTGAAGAGAGACCTGAAATATAAATATATGAAGCCCATTAAAAAGAATGAATCAGGAGGACTGGAGGATATGGTATAATATATATAAAAGGAGAATATTAGAAGAAAGGAATGACATTTGCAAATTTTCTGCCAACATAAACCATTCAGAATGAAGTGAAAGATAAAAATGCCAAGAAAATAATTACAGAAAACTTTTGAAGCATTTGTAGGTCTGAATGACAATCTAAACCAGGCAGTTTAAGCATGACAATGCCCATAATAAAGGATCTCCATTACTCTGACATTCCAAAATAAGAAAACAGTGAATTGTCCATGTAAGGAGCTAATTTGAGTCAGTACTGCTTGAACAGCCAGAGAGACTCACAGCCTTATTTGTTTACTTCAAAGAAAAGAGCTATGTAGATAAGTTATTGGCATGTGAATGGTCAATAGTGATGAAAAATTATACTTAAGATACCCTAAAAGGTTGTTGCAGAAAACTTAATATTTGAAATATTTGTAAAATGCTTAAAGGATTAGAATTTGAAAATGCACAGAAGTGAATGATGTATTTAGAAGAAGAAAGCTGTCAAGAAGTATCAGCAACACTTTAAACCAAGCCTAAACAAAATTTGAGAGCTTTTTTTTTTTTTCATATTTTATTCAGTATTTTAGTTTTACATCTTTGAATGAGCAGAATACTGGACCACCAGCTGTAGCATCAGATTAAAGTCTTAATCAGTATCTGCTATATTACAACCAAAGTAAGATCACACGCATCTTGTAAGGAAGCTTACTCATGAGAAATTTCTCATCTGTAATTCTGAAATACTGCATTTGAATAAGGTTCAAAACCAATTCTGAAAATCTTTTAGGTCATTTACAAAATTTGTATACAGATTTTTTGAAATTTACATTGATGAAAGGTGTTTACAAAAATCAGAGTTGAATCACAGCCTGCTTATCAAACGTAGCTAAATCTCAGTTCTGTATATATATGATAGACCAGTAAGTGTGAATGAATACAAGCTGTAAAAATGAAGGCAGTATCTGCTGAAAATTCATAAAAAGCTACTGGAGAACTGAAAGATTATTAACAAACTTGCATGCAGATAATGTTAATCTAATATTCACAGGCTAATAAACAATGAAATATTGTAGAAAAATCTGTAAGTAAAGCATAAGTGAATTTCTAAAAATAATTTTTTATTTCTTAACGGAAAAATGCTCAAAACCAGAATTGTAGTTTGTTTCTTATGTCTGGTATCTATCACTTGATAATGGTTTCAATGTCAAATTTACTGAAGTAAATTCCAAAGTCCAATTGGTGCCTAACATCATTGCTTTCTCACCCATCTTTCTTTTCTTATCTTTTTGTAATTTTAACTCGCCATTATATTTCTTCTCATTTGACTGCTGAAATTCATTGTACTTATTTGTTTAGAGTCTCTGCATTATTCTTTTGTTAATGTAGTGCAATAAGCCTGAAATAGTCACTCATTATAGTTGATGGCATCAACTCAGATTATTCTACATAGCAACCGTTACCAAGAAAGTCAACATCTCAAGCTATATAATCTGTTAATGTTGTTAAATGTTTGTTGTTTTTTGGTGTTTTTTTTAAAGCCTCAACTGACCTTCCTTGTGCAGTGGGAATTTTTTTTCCATATAGTTATTTATGATCTCTTAGCAGTAAAAAGAAACATAATTTCAATAAGTGGAAGACTGAACACTTCTCATGCTCTCAATTCTAAACAGCAGTCAAAAGAGAGCAAAAGCATGTTTCATTGCTAGGATGGCTTGTTTTTTATCTCAGAGAATAATAGGAGAAACTAATTTGTGAAGTGTTTACCATGTTTACAAGAAAATGTAGATATATATCTGGCAGGTACAGTTCTGCACCTATTAGATAGCACCCATAGAGAAGATAGAAGAGAAAGAAGAACTTGATTAATGAAAAATTACCTTTATGCCTGTCACCCCTGAAAGACGTTGGACCAACAGCAATAATAGCATGCAGAAGAGAGACAGTGACAAAGCTTTCTGACACTAGCCTATCAGAGCACCTAACTGGCCTCTAAAAATGATAGTTTACAGTTCTCTGTTTAGGCTTCAGCTTGTCTGCTGCAAGTTCCTTCCATAGGGCCAACCAGTTGTGCTAACACTTTTGAGACATTGTCCAATCTGTCAAAATTCTTTTTTTTTTTTTCCCTTCAGTTTTGTGTCTAAGGCTCTTCTAATTCCTGTGCCTGCCCAGGTTAAGCTCTGTCCGGTCTTTTTAAGAGGTGTTTTATAACTCATGCTGCTCATGTAGGAAAGTAAGCTTCGTTATGGTTCCCATCACCTAAAGCATAGTTTTGTCCACAGACACCAGTGTGTGGACTTAGACCAATTAATTAATTAAAAATAAAAAACTGAGTTTCTCTAAACCTTGGCTTCATTAGAAAGGCACCTTATTTAATACTGTATTATACTTACTAACCTTGTGATGGTGATCTTGAGCTACAGTCTTATTCATGAATAGCCACTCACACGCACACCACTCATCTATCAATCCATGTAATACCTTAAAACTGTTGGTACTTATTCATTGTTCTGTGCAATTATTTTATTCTGCAATAAGCAGTGGCAATATGTTTAAAAATTGTTTTATGATGATCTCAATTTTTTTACCAGTGAATAAAGATCTTTGCAGAATGAAATAAAATATAGTGTATTGTAAGCAATTTTCTATCAAGAAATATGGAAATACATACCTGGATTCACCAACAACTTTCAAAGTCATGCACAAAAAACATTGGATGCTTCCACGACATGCCCTATAAAGTTGCCAGACCACTACTCTGCTGTGCTGAAGCACTGAGACCTAAGCTCTCTTTACACTTGATTGAGAGCAAAGACTTGAACTTGGCTCTTCCACATGTCAAGAGAGTATGATAACTCTTGGCTTACAGGATACTCTGGAATGAGTAAATATCAATCTCCTTTTGAAGAGGCTCTACTTCATGTAACTAAATATTAATTCAGAAAAAGAATAAAAATGATATTGCATGGAGTAATCAGTCAGAGTACTCAACTGGATAGAAAGACAGCTGGATTCCAGCCTACTTCAGTGAGTGGTGTCTGCTACCCATTGCTTTGCTTTTATTCTAATTTTTATTTACAGAATATGAAATCTCCAATGACTGAATCGTCTTGCCTCTTCAAAAACTTTAACATTCTGAAAAGACCTACTTTGACATTCCTGCAATTTTCCTCCATATTTTGCTTTGTTAAAAAATGTGAAAGTCATGTTTGAAATTGTGACTGTTTCAGAGATGTAAATTTAAGCAATGAATGGATGCCCCAAAGTGTTACCTTTTTGGGTATTTTTTCTTGTCAAAGTTTATTGAAGAATTGAAATACAAATCAGACTACAGATGTTTGCAATTAACTTGGCAGAAGTTTTTATTATTGTTATTATTTTTGGTTTTCATTCTTAAACACCTTAGCCAGGGACTGTTTGTTTAGTACAGGATATCTATATAGCTTCCTTTGACAGGAGAGAAAAATTAAACCCATAGTTGTCTGTCTTTCTAACACTTAAAAACTATTTGTTCCATTTTAATTAATGCAGACTAGGTTCAGGCCACAAGGTTTAAACTTGCCTATTTTAATTTGCTAGAAGACTCAAAAATGGCCTAAACCTGGACTGGAAAGAAACTTCTTTCCTCTCCCTTTCCCAGTTTATTAAGAATTTAATAAAATATCACAGTGGAATTTTAAAATTTTCTGGACCAGATTAATCAAAATAATCCTTCCTGCCCTGGAACTCCCTCACGGTTAACTCGGATTTCTTTGCTCAGTGAAGTTGCACTTGGCTGGTCTGAATACCACTTCCAATTATTTTGGGATATAATAAGATTATTTAAATTTATGTGGCTCTCAAGCATGCCAACCTCTCTAAGGCTTTATATGTCTTTTGGCACATCTTTTGGCAGATAAAATGTTAAATGTGGTAAAGAGATACATAGATGATTAGAGACTGATTTGGCGTTTGTACAATTTATTTTGAAATGTGTATTCATTTAATAGTGGTTCAAAATCTCTATTTTTACTGTGTATGATATAGCGGGGTTTTTTGAGTTAAGTGTAAAGACAAGTGACTATGATGACGAATTTGTCTTTCTGGAGTAATTTTGCTGAAGATTGAAAAATTGTACACGAGCACTTCTAAAGAGATTAAGGAATTTCTGTAGCTGCAGTAGGGCTTGAATAAAAGTAGTCAATAACCAACTTTGTTGCCTCTCAAAGTTCCCTTTGGCAGTGGTAATTTCCTAATGTTAACGCATGAGAGAAAGTAGGGGTGGTCTTCCTTAACCATTAAATGGTATTTCATTTTGAGTATTTTGTTTTTTACATTTCACCAACATTCCATCACTTTCTCTAAGTATGGTTATCTGAATCAAACATCTTTTTATGAAAAAAACCCAAACAAATAAAACACAAAACTGTGTTTAATGCTACCTGTTAGTAATATGATCATTGTGTAGTTACAGAAATTATTAGTCCTTTCCTTGTTCCATGTAAACTCCCAGCAAGATTTGCAGAAACTGCTTGCACAGCTGAAGGATGCAGAACCCCAAAACAAACACAAGCATTCTGTAACACTTCAATTCTGTAAACACAGAGTTTCTGCAGACTTCAAAACCAGGGCCTAATCACAAGTGCACTGAGGTCAGAGACTTCACTTTAGAAATCTTTAATTCCTCTTATATTTCCTAGGTCATTTTGGCAGTCTTTACTGGTGTTAAAATATAGGCTCTCGTCTCTTAACCAGTGATAATTGTAAATGGTCATACTGTAGTATCCTTTCACTACATCTGGTACAAAGAAATAGAAGGAAAAATAGAAGTATTCAATAACTTTTCTTTGAATTAAAATAGGGCTCTCTTCAAGGTTAGATTTAAGCCTCTGCTTTTGAGAGTTATTTGAATATATCTCTCTCTAAGAAGCTCAACCTTGCTGTTCTGCTGTCATCAATATTTCTGACCATACTACTCTTCCATCCAGGGTTTTTACTCTGTTGTAGCCGAGGAGTAACTTTAGCATTTAGAAACCCGTGAATTATCAACTTTTGTTAAACCACCTAAGTTTTAGCTTATCCATTGTGTTTTTTATCTCACAGGGTCTGTTTCTCCAAAACCCTTTTTCATAGTTGCACAGTAACACAGTATTTTACAGATCACAGTAACAGTGCAGTATGCACTGTTACAGAAAGAAAGGAGGATTAAATATATTTATCTTGGTATAACATTTCTAGTATCCTTATATATTTTAATGAATGTTGTTTTTTCCTCGAAGTAGATGATTTGTGTTAATATGAAAACCCTTCAAAGCATTATGTGTCTCAGAAAAGTATTATTTCTGAAGAAATTATTTCATTTAGAATGTAAAACAAAGGTTTCTTTTTTGCATATCTCCCATTCAGCTATGTCACCTTCTGCATGCTAATTTCCATTACCAAAAGCTTCTCTACAATTAATTTGACATTTTAGACAACTGTCCTCACAAGAACGAAAAGACATAACTGATCAGTAGCAATGAAAACTAGGATTGCATCTCAGTTTGGTCAGACTCCTTAAAATCTTATCTGTCATTTCCGGGACACAAGAATTTTTAATAACTAATTTTATTATCATTAAAATCAATGGTATCTTCTTTGTCAGCCCTCAGGGGAACAAGGTCCCCATGGAGAACTGAAAAACAGGAAAGAGAATTTAGCTTACCTGATCAGCATAAACCAAAAATATCCAGGACAATCCTAAAGTTTATTGGAAATTTTTAGGCAAGGAGAGGTGAATTATACTTTTTTTTCCCTCTATTATGTTATGTGAATCCTGTTTTTCTTACATAATATGGAGATCTGAAACTAAAGTTAAACATTTAAAAAAGAAATTTTAAATGGTCATAGGTTTTACCTGTATGGATGAGATCATGGTAATATAATTAAATAGTTTAATTGGCTAATACAGTGTTATATGCTAAAAAATTATTACTGAAATCTGATCTTCACTGAAACAAGAACAGCACAGAGAGAATCTTTGGAAAAATGACAAAAGATTTGCTAATTTTCATGATACTTTGCAAATGTTACAGCTGCAGCTGGACCCATTTGTTCAGATCTATATGCAGAAAGGGACAAGCCTCACCCACCCCCAACTCCTTTTCTGACAGACACTTTGGGAAAAATATCTTCCTCAAAGGTGCTTAGACTTTTTTATACAAGTTTGTGTATGTGCACAAGAATACAAAACTGCTGATGAGAAAATGAAGGAAGAGTAAGCATAAAGGAGAGAAAACATAAAAAATCAAAGGACTGAGTAAACAAAAGGAAAGAAACACAACTACAGATTTTAATTTTCTGTGTTGTTTTTCTTCTCTGCAGAAGTCAATGCTGTTATTTTAACTACTGATTAATTTTGTTGCAAGCATGTTAGCTTTCAAATCATCTTAGTCTTCTGTTATAATGTCATTTGGTGGAATTACTATGATACACAGGATGATAGAATTACCGACTTGTTTGTAAAAAAGACTTGTAAAGTATTGAGCATTATGCTGGGCAGTGATGACTGGGTGCTTCACTTTCAAAACTAGATAATATTTTAAAGCAGTTTAAAAGCTAAATTATAAAGAAAAAATGCCAACTAAAATTTCAGAACTGTAATGTTTAGGTTTTCTGCTTTTTCATTCCAAGATGAAGACATTTAGATATCTGACTTTTAATATACTTTTAAGGTAAGCTACTTTTAAGGCAAGTAGGATATGAATATTAAAAAAAAAAATAATTAAAAATCTGAAAATCAAGACCTTAAGCATCAAAGATTATTAATTATTTGGAAAGCAAAGAAGCAAAACTAGTATATACTGAAAAATATAATATTTACAAACACTGAAACTCACAGTTGTTTTTCTTTCCAATAACAGCAATAGTTTGAATAAAAAAAAATTTAGTTCACAAATAAAATTCAGATAAATTAGATGTGTTATTTGGGAAAAAAAATTAACATTTTATGATAAAAGTATGAATGCTCTATAAAGAAACTTCATGTCCTTATGCCTTCAATACAGTTGGAAAGGACAGGAGGCTAGAGGAGAGCAGGGGGGAGAGGGAGGGAGAGAGGGAAAGAGGAGGGGAGAAGAGGGGAGGGGAGGGGAGTGGAAGGGAGGGGAGGGGAGTGGAAGGGAAGGGAGGGGAAGGGAGGGGAGGGGAGGGGAGGGGAGGAGAGGAGAGGAGAGGGGAGGGGAGGGAGGGGGGGAGAGGGGAGGGGGAAGGGACAGGGAAGGGAAGGAACGGGAGGGGGAGGGGATGGGAGGGGGAGGGGAGGAGAGGGAAGGGAAAATTTCCAGACATTAAAAGCCACTGCATGATTTGGCAATCCCATAAGTCAGTCCCTGAAAACCTGCAGGACAGGTGACAAAAGGGTAAATCTAAGTCCTAGGATACTTTATCAGCCACAGGAATGCACAGACTCTATAGGAACAAGTTAGCAGACAATAACAGTCAAAAACAGGGATAAGGGAAAGAAGTATTCTCTAAAATTACACAAGTAGACACTGGTTACAGTGACATAAGAACTGCTTTTTAAAACTGGTTGCAAAATATATGAAAAAATTGTTGTCACCTTAATGTTGCTAAAGAACTATCAAGTAAAAATAAACTTTAAGCATTTAAAAGCTCTAGGGATAAAATAAATATTTATTCCAAAGATAGTCTCTCCACTTTCTTCAAGGAGAAAAGATCTGCTTCTCACAGCTTCAAGTATTTTGGATTTTTTCCTTATTCATCCTCATGTTTGGTTTGCAGTAGAACTGACTGATTAGAACTTGGTAAAATTATACACTGTGAATTTGCTTTTCAACTTGTTGATGCAGGGAAATGCAAACTAAAATGTTGTGCTGTAGTTTTTCACAGCATTTTTTTTAAATTTTATTTTTATTTTGGAAGCATATTACTGTAAGTAGAGAAAATATTAAAGGTACTCATTATTATGAGACCTTTTTTCCTGTGAAACAAATGTCATTTCCCCACAGTCACCATAAAGCAACATCTAAAATACCACACATTTTTCTCAGTTCTCAAACAGGAAATGATAATTTTGTCTCTTGTTTGCTAACTATCAGGATTATGGATATAGAAAGATAAACTGCTCCACTGACACATTTTTATTACTCGTTTAAGCTTGAGAGAGATATACTATCAGTAATGTAAATTTTAGTGTCAGAATGGAATGAAATAATGCTTCTGTCCATTATTTTTCCCCATCTCTTCTGTTTTCTCTCTCATCTTTGCCAGAAGAATATACCCAGGATATCACTACCTGAACAGTTAATCAATTTTTTAGACTAATGATTTTCATGTCCTTTTGTTAGAGGTTTTCCCTCCTCCTTGAGCAGCTGTTGTTTTCTCTGAACCATAGCAACCAGTCAAGCAAGCAGAATAAGTAGCTCCCTCAGAAAGCAACACCAGCTCTGCTTCATACATGATCAAATGAAGAGTGCTTCATAGCAGCAATTCCCATCCTCCATTACTAGGCTTATAAATATTATTTATCATGGATGAAGAGTATCATCAAAAGGACAGTGATATCAATAACCCCACCAACACTTCTCTAGGGTCTACAGGCAGATGCAGTTGAAAAATTTTTTCAGTGGTATTCCATGTAGTTTGGATCCTAATGCCATAAGAGTAATTATATTTGTGCTAGGAAGAGGACAGCTTGTAGCAGCAAAGAGCTTTTCAAAAGGCCGTATGGCTGGAAAAGAGTAGCCTAGCAGGACCCCTCTTCTTTGGAAACTTGGTATTATAACAGCCTTTTTCTACAGTCTGTTGAAGCTTACCTGTCCTACTTGGAGAACACATTGCTTTAGTTTCATACTTTCCAGCAGAGGCAAGCTAAGAAGTACCAGTGAGTTTCAAATATACCTACCTTGTAAGGTCATGTTGATACCTCAAAATAATAGAAAATTCTTAAGAAAGTTTTTGGAAGGCAAGGAGATAAAGATAAATCTTCCCTGCTTTCTTACTATTCTTCTAGTGTACCACTTCCTAAGCAAGAGTTTTAAGAGCACAAGTCTTTAAAAAGTGCAAGAATTGTAAAGAGCACTACAAATTCAACATCAAAAGTCAAGTAAAACAAGAGTCATGATTTACATATGACTATAGAAGGTAAAATATAATTCTGATTATTTTTTACTAGATATCATCACTTCTTTTTGTTATTGCTAAAATGATTAATGAAACTTAAAAAAGACCGGTAGACATTTCTAGGATTTGAATGAAATTGATTAACTACATCATCAGAACAAGTACTGCTGCTTTGTATTTTTGTCCAAACTTTGATTTAAAGTTTTTAAGAATAGTTATGTAGTTAATTTACAATGTCAACTGGATGTAAATGAACGTCACTCTTTCAGGGAAAGGCTTGTAGGCTTTATTATCTAACTTGCATTTGAAGAATAGGAAAATAACAAAAATCATATTTGTTTTAAAAGAAGTTTTCAAGAAAATCCGTCATTAAAATTTCAAATACCACCTGATTTGAGTAAGAGACAGCTCGTTTTTAAAGCATACAATAAAATCATCCTCACCTGAGAACCCATTATTATATCTGATGGATATCAAGTGAATGCATCAACTTAACAAAAGTTCTGCAAAATTCCTCTGGTCAAATAAATTGATGCCTTTATACTGGGAACTTTTGGCAACACTTCGTTGAGGGAGCATTAATAGTTCATCAAAATCAAAATTAAGGGTTTCAACAGTTTACAAGAGTGGATTTGTACATTCATATTTTCTAAGCTTTGAATGCACACTGAATAAAATAAATTTTATTTTCTTCAAATATTGTATTTTAGATGCACTGACATAATCTGTTTTTTTCAGTGTAAGAAACAAAGTAGAACCTTATTTAATTCTGAAATTAAATATATATATTTATTTTTTACAATTAAATTTTGATTTTATATATATATTCCTTATATATATATGTGTGTGTGTATAAAAAACTATAAGATCACCACTATGCTAAAAAAAAATAAAGTTCTTATATTAAGAATGATTCTTCTGCTGTTAAATTTTACTAAAGTGACCCTCCTGTCTGGATAGCTTTGCACAGTCTGAGGTTTTCAAAGCACTGTGCACAGAATAACTAATTATGACAATTGCCAGTAAGATGTAGCTTTGCTCTTCAGTCAGCTGTTTGTGAAAATGTTGTTCCATTTTCTGAAGAAAAGCAAGTAGTATCCCTGGTTACTGCATCTGAGAAAGATACTGTCATTCACTGAACAGTATTGTTATAAGAAGTTTCAGCCAAGTACAGGCATACCTTCAAAGGTATAGTGAAACTGCATGACCTTTCAATTAATATATAAGAGGGTAGTCGGAATGTGATACTAAGAATAACCAGAACACTCCAGTATTTTATTCAAATATGAAACATCCTTTGCATTTACCTTAATTTTCAAACCAAAAAACAGTTGTAGCTCTCCAGTTTTCCTCCACTGATGTTTGTGTCTCAAATTTAATTAAGCTTTATGGATTCATGTAAATTTGGAAGACTTAGCAAAAGCTTAGATTTGCTTGCCTGGCAAGAACACAGTTATTTTCAGACTAGAGCTGGTTTTAATTGGATGGTGGAAAAAACAGTTTATTGCAGTAAGTGAACCAAATTCATAGTAGAAGCTACTAAAATATTTACAGCATAAAGAGGAAATAAGTGATCTGGAACGATGCTATAGCACTTGATGTAGATGTAAGTCTTAATATGAGGGAAAAAAAAAAAAGGAAGTAAAAAAAGATTTGACTAACCCTTAGAATAGTTCTCAGACCATCTATATTGTGCTGCCTTTATTCAGTAAACTACACATACCACCATGATGATATCACTCCAAGGGGCTCAATTAACCTTCCCCTTTTTATAATCTTTCACACCTTTCATTATGGTCAGGAATCTTGTGAAGGATGAAGTGGATGCTAATATTTGTACAGCACTTAATATAACTGAGTCCTGACCTGGTTAGGCACAACAGTTATATAAACATATATATAAAAAGAGAGAATTGCTGCAGGGGTCAATGTGCATTGGTGCCTAGACCTGAGGTTTTGCTGGTCCTCTGGGCACAGGAAATATCAGATATATTATGACACACTGAGTGTGGTCTGTCTATAAATTAATATTTAACAATCAAGAGAGATTAGGAACTGAATGTTGGTTTTAGAAAAACACTCCAAAATTCCAAACTAAGCTGATTCCCTGAAAACAATAGGGAAAGACTAACAGAAACCAATTCACTTGAAGGGTTAAATAGACATTTGCAGAAGTACTATACTTAAGGTTTGAAAAATACAGGTTTAGGATGAAGAGTGACCTCATATAGAAATGTTAAACATAGAGTTTGAAAGAAACACGTCACTGTTAATGGCAAAGGTGTAGGAAAGGGTACTTTTTTCTCTCTAGATCTAGAATGTAACTAGAAGTCTGACAGAGAGCCAAGTCTTGTTTTTTTCTTGGAAAAAACTATAAAAATGTAGGTTAACGAACAAGTAAAGGTTGAAGGAACGTGTAGGTATCTCTTAAGAAAGTTGTTGTTCTTTCCTAAAATAGTCTGTTTTAAGGAAGTGTGCAGCTCTTTGGATGTTTCAAAAAAGTTTTTCTTTAACTTTGCATCACCAGTGTAGAAATACATGTAGAAATACATGAACTCACAGAAAAACAGCTGCCTCTGCCTTACTTGAAAGACTTCAACAGCTTTTTTCTGCCAGTAAGCCATATTTTAAGAAAGGCTGCACCTAGCAAGCACAGGGAGAGGCTGAGAGGTACAAGTCAAACTGTACAGGTACAAACACCTCAAATACGGTGCCTCGGATAATCACATTTTTCTTTTTGTAATCTTAAAAGCATCTTTCCATCTCCTCAGCACTGCAAGTAATATATTCATCAGTATACAAGTGCCTGCATTTCCTTTTTCTGTTCAAGAAATTTATGTTCTAGCTGTTGTTTTGACCTTTTGTTTATATATGTTTATAAACCTAAGATTGCGTGAGTACAAAATTAAAATGATTTATTAAAAGTGATATAAAACTGCTTAGTCTTATTGTTGCTTTTTGAAACTTTTAGTATTTGTAGTTGTAAATTTTTATTAGAGCAATGAAACTTTGTGTATTGTGTTATCTGGACCTTTGTGGAATGCCAGGCTCATCTCACTTTTGCCAGTGTTTAATGTAGAAAATGTAGACTATTATAATAACCTTTCTGCTAATTCTGTTATGATTTTAAAGATGGATTTCTCTCATTTGAGACTGTAGTACGCTGCTGATAGAAAACTGTCTTTGATTTGTAAATAAAAGCTGATGGTACTAACTCCACTCATTAGAGAAGTAATGGTCCATATTTTTGTGACTTTGAAGACTGTTTATTCTATATCTATTTTGATCATAAAGATTGAAATATTCTTCCCTCCTGTCCCAGTTCTCTCTTCATTCTTTGATCCCAAATAGATCACAACACTTTCTGGAGTATGTCTCGGGTTTAACTGTATCCTCTTCAGTTTGTCCAGTCAAAACCCACTTTTGTGCTGCACAAGGCCCACTCTTGCCTGGAAGACATAGGAACATTATTATTTAGCAGGCTTGTGCAAAAGCACATCATATTCAGCCTCTGTTGTATCAGCTAACATGGTAGACCAGGTTTCTGATTATGTCTGTCTCAGCAGCATCCACCTGATGAAGAGCCCCCCTAATACCACCTAACAAAGAAATCCAAGGACAGCTCAGGGCATGCTCAGGGAGCTGGGAAGTCATTATGAAGAGTGCAATCTCTGGGGATTCATCTTTCCCGCTTCCAGCCCCCCACATCGAGAAACTGTGCTGGCAAGCAAAATAGAGACACAAGGGACTGCAAAATGTGGCTGAGAGGCTGCAGAAACTTCTCCTGACTGCAGTATGGTAGGATTCAGAAGTGATATGTCCTAAGTTTGATCTTACTGTAACTTCTGTGAAATGCCATGAGGTGAAGCTTTCAGGTTCTTGTCCTACATTAAAGCCAGGTGGAAGGGAGGCAAGTAGTAAATAAGTTTTCTGATTTTAAAAATTATCAATCCCACTACTAGGGAACATTTCAGGGTCAGTAAAACATTTAGTTATAGGTTGGTTTGTCTGGGTTGCTTTTTAATCTGAATATCCACAAACCTGATTTATTTCAATAGACTTTGTCCAGCTAAAGTAAGAAAAATAATCAGGTACTGCTCTCAAGGACAGTAGTGTTTCTAGTACACCACTCTGAACAGAACTGGTATTAATAAGGTAAAAAATATCAAAGAAGAAACAAAGCAGCATTTTTAAGGAAAGATGCTATCCTAGAGATCCTGAGAAGCAGCCTTTAGTGCTGGGCTATATTTGATTTCAAATTCAAGAGGAAGATGCAGCTGTAAGAAATACTGCAAGTGTATGTACAGCACGGGAAACAAGCATGAGGATCTAGAACCCTACAGTGACAGAAGTGCGACATTGTTGAATTATTAGAGGAACAGCTCACATGATTGTAGTGCTGAAATCGATGGGAAGCTCAAAGATGTGTTCCAAGGATAATTTTTGCCTTCTGAATCAATAACTTGTTATTCATTAATATCCATAAAGAGTGAGAGGTAAAGGTTCAGAGAACATGCGTAGCACCTCACCTTAGCTTCAGCCTTAAGCTGCATCAATCAGCTAAGTCATCTGATCCAGATGGAAAAGGTGTTTTAAGGACCGCGTGGTGTCAGGTGTATTAGAAGGATCAGCTGCCATTATCCTGAGTCCAATGTTTTACATCCCTACCTAAAGGGCAAGTTCTAACAAACAAAAATTTGCTGAGATAACACTTTGTAAAATCTGTAAAAGAGTTTGTGAAAAAATTAACCCTAAATTCCTCTTGTAACAGCTTTTGCTGAGGTAATTGTTCTGTATACTCTATGGAAAAGTTCAAGGAAAGCTGGAATACTGAAAAAGAGAAGGTTAAATTCCTCATCTCCGTGTAGGAGCTCTTAGAGTGGAAGGAGTTTGGAGAGATGGCAAATCCTGCGGTGTAGGTTAAACTACTACTCCTTCACACTAAGGTCCCAGTCCTTCTTTTCATCTGATTTTTCGCTCTTGTTCAGTCATGTTAAACTGGCTAGATATGTACCTCTTGCAAAGACAAATTAAGAGGAGATTTGGAACAAAGGGGGAGAACTGTGCTACTTGACAGCCAAATTTTCTGCGCTGAAATCTATGAGTGAAGGCACCCACCCCTATCCATTCTTTCTCTTGGCTTCTCAGGAGGAGGGTAATCATCTGGAAAAGGATGGGGAAATTGTGCTTGTAGTGGAATCTTATTTTTCTAAAAGAGGACTGCAGAGGACTACTTTGAGACACATATAGGAATCTAACCTTTAGTAAACAATCATATTTATATAAAAACTCCCTGTGAAAGTGGTGCAGGTATAAAAATCCCTAGAACAATAAATCTTGTTCTTTCTGATGGAGATAAATTCTAAGGTCATCAACTATAAGGATCAGATGAGTCTCACATGAATGCTTTAGCCCAGAGCTGCACTGGTAATAAACAGAAATTTTATTACATTTCTAAGTGCTCCATGACATGTGTTAAATTACTGTAGGTTTCACAGACTGCAGCTCAGAAGTGTTGTACAATTGGGTGGTTCAAATCTGTTCCCATTTCAACACAATACCTCAGCTTCTCTTGCAAAAGAAAAAATGCACTGTATTTGTTTCTTTTACACACTGTCTGGTCAGACCTCTTCGACTTTTACGTGATTATGGTAAATGAACTTAAGAATTGTTAATGTCATCACAAAATAAAATACATGCATTTTTAAACTGTAGTGGATCCTTTCATTTTATATCAACTTGTCTATCATTGATCTCAGTTTGCAACTAAAATGCAGGACATAGAAGCTCTTCTCATCTTGTGACAACTAGATACATACCAGCTTTCTGTCAGTCAGGATGACGACATGCACCCACCTCTTGGCCATTCTGGCTAGGCTAAATCATGGTTTAGTGCACCAGGCAGCACATCTATGTCTACAATACACCCCTGTCTTAAATGATCTTTCAGTTCAACAAAATCAGCAATATTCCAATATACTTATTTTTTTCATTTTTAATTTAGATTAAACTTTTTTTAAAATCTAAGTCTATATTTCTATATACGTCTATATTTCATAGGGTCTCATTATCTGGGGTATGTTTCACAGCCTAGTGAATTGATGCATGTATTTGAATCAATGTTGGGTCAGAATGTTAACTTCATTTCTGTGTTTGGACATGTCTGCTCCGTTGGAAAAATCAAGACTGAAGAAATTATGGTGATTCATTGTGAAACGGAGCTTCTACATTTCAATCAAGGCTCTCAAGGAAAAGACAAACAATAACAAAGTATTGTGGACAAATTCAGTGCAAAACTGAAGAAAATGAGTTGTGGCATTTTTGTTTTATCACTACAGGCAAAGGCAGGAACATATTCAAGTGTGCTTTCAGTGAAACATGTATGTCTGAATTTACTCAGCAGAGCTGATTGCCTAGTCTTCATCTTATGCTTCCATTTTATTCAGCACTTTAATAACAATAAAATATAAAATAATAAAATCCTGCATTTTTTGCGTTTAAAAATCAGACATCTGAACGTTAAAACAGCAATATTAAAGGGTGAATATTTTGCAGGTTGATAGTCTACCAGCAATGAGAGAAGAAACTGAAAATGCAGAACTGTTGCCACTCAGTAACATTCCCTGCAACTGAAATACTGAGAAATCTTAAAAAATATTTCTCTTTCCTCATTTATTCATGGCAGCAATCTACCTCCACACCCCTGTAGAAAGAATCCCAAATCATAATCTAACCTTGAGGTAGGTGGTGCCTTATTCTGGCTAAGCTATTTTTGTGAAAGAGATGTGGACTTCAGTAGTCTCATCTTTTAAGAGTTTTTAAAACAAATGCAGAGGAAACAACCTCTATAATTTTTATTCAGAATATAACTCAAAAATTAAAGTTTAACAATTCAGGTAAATTAGTATAAAAAAGCCTTAACAAATTTTTGGTGAAGTAGCTCTATTCTAAAATGTACCTTTTTATATGTAATGCTTGTTTAAAAGGAAAAAAAACCTTGTAAAGTTACTGAAGAATAACTAAGGGAAGAATTTAAAGTAAAATAGTGAAATAGCTGTCTTTACCAGCTGTTCTGATCTCTTTTTTTTTTTTTTTTCCCTGGAAGCAAGCTTTTAGGCTTAGCTGGCATCATAGTAGATCAGTTAATATGGTGTTATTTATATCTGAAAATCTGTAATGTTATTTTTCATTTCATTCTGACAGTATTGCAGAAATGATTTGGGGCTTATTTTTAGCTATCAGTAGAGAAATTTTCTAGGTGAAAAATATAAAATACTATAATGTAATTTATCTTTTACACTACATTAACATCTTCATTTTTTGATTTTTACCCTTGTTTAGTCATTTCTTCTATACGAGCTAAACTATTAGTTAGAATTAGATGAAATTGATTACCATGTTTGCATTTTTTATTTTTCTTTCAGAACAGAAAATCAGGAAAATTTTATGTGGTCACCATTCCATGGTCTTCAGCATAGCATGTGAGTTTTTCTTTAAAGTTAGGGATTAACTTACAAATCAACCACAGTTTTTTTTCCCAAAAGTCACAATAACTGCAAGGGTGGTTCTGTGATAGTGTCCTTGGGCAAATTTATGTTTCTTTTCACCCAGCCATCTCTCCCATATATTGGCCATTTGACAGATGCTTTAGCTTCCACAGCGGCCTTCCCTTGTAGCCATATTTTGGTCATGGCTCATATTTTTTCAGCTATTTGTTTCCATTGAAGAATTCAATATCACTTTACATTTACTTTATGAAACAGCTACCATGCCTACCAACTTCAAAGAGATTTAAACCAACTATTAGCACAGGGGGGGCTCCATAACTACAGAATTATGTTTCATTATCCTTATCCATCAAAACATGATTGTCAGCATCATGGGGAATTTAAGACACTCGACATATCAAGTTCTAAGGTCATGCAAATAGATTCTACTCCTGGAGCTTGTCAAGTGCACCCAGCTGGAACACCGGAAGGGTCAGGGACAATGCTAAGTCTATTATACACTGGAAAGAAATATCTGCTGTTGTGTGGAGAAGGAGCATAGATTTGGGAACACTGAACACATATTTTTGTTAAGAAGGAGAAGCAAGTTGCAAAGTCCAGTCATGCTGGGTTTTTACAGAGGGTAAAAGTGTTCCTCTGCTATAGGTCAAGCAGCTTGTAGGAGGTATTTTTGTTATTTGCAATTAAATTCAGCCCCATATTCTGAGTAAAAATCATATTTTTTTCCCTTGTGATTATCAAAAATCTCTTGTACCATATATACTCCATGACAGTTTTGTAAGACTGAAGCAGATTAATCTATTTACCTGTATGAGATCATTTATTTTGATAAGAAAATTATAATTTAAGTCACAAAATTATTCTTACAGCTTTTTATAGTTAGTGATGTTTTTAAAAAATCAGAGTTCACCTGTAACTGGATTCAAAGAATATTAATAAGATATATCAAGCAGCAAATGGAAATTTTCAAAGGCAGGCCATTAAATTAGTCTCTTGCATCCTTTCATGTGTAATTTTAACTCATAAACAACTTCCACAGGTACATAGAAGGATTAACTGTGAATTGAACCAAACCAGAATTGCACTCCTTTTACTGAAGAAACTCAGAAAGAGGTGTTATATAATTTTTGGCCAATTATGCATGCATTTTTGTGCCTTCCAAAGAAGTAAGAGCATTTCTAGCAGCCTATGATGGGCAAACAGCTTATGATTAGTAGATATTATTCATTAGACCTTAAAGCTAGATAGAGTCCATATTTGTAGTATAATTTTGATAGGAGTCTGGTATTTGATATGAACACTTTTCGATTGGACACAATACAGAAATGACTGATAGGTGCTGTTTATAATCCTTACTGTACCAGCATAGTGATTTTTAATCTCTGCTACACAGTCAATCTTCTGCAAAAGGCGACACTTTTATAACACCACAGATACAATAGTAAGAATGACTGTAGAAATTGCTCTGAAAGACCAATGCCTAGTTCCTAGGTATTTCAAATACTGACAATTCTATCATAACTCTTAAGAGTCAGAAATTCACATAGAAATTAAAATAGATAAATAAATAAAGAAATATTTAATGACCAAAAGCTGTTACTCCAAAGTGTATTGTTCAGTTTAGTACTGCGTCTGTGTTTACTGGTAGTGTGATAAACTTCTGGTTTTCTTCATCCTAATTGTTAGAAGTGTTTTATTTTTTAAAGGAAACCTGATGGACAGCCTCTTCCATATCACTTTGAAGAGTTATACTATTATGATATGATGACTAGAGTTTTACACTCATTTTCTTTTAGTAAGTAAGTGCTAAAATTTAAATTAGAAACTAGAGGTATCTTTTTAATTGTTATCTCATGTTGTTGATAGTCATGTTGATGACTATTCCACCATCCCATCAAGAGGACTTTGTCAGGAGCATGTATCTTTCATTCTACTAAGCAATGTATTTTTAAGGGTACTAAATATCACTCTTCAGATCTAATTTTCACAACTTTTATACATAGTTTGAGCTCTTAAGGCCCAGTAAGGCACTGTAGTCTTGAAATAGTTAAAGATATCTACACAAGTCAATAAGAATTGTTCCCAATGGAAACAATCCTCTATTTGTATAACAGTTGATGGTTTTTCTAAACATAGCCAGTTTGGAGACAAAACCTAGAATTAACTTTTTCTCCACTCAGGATCAAAGATTGATGCATGAAGTGTTAGTTCCAAATATCAATCCATGATTTTCAGGATTATTTTTCAGAGAGGCTATGTCATTGCTTAATAAAAAAAAACACCCAAACATTCAAATCAGGATACTTTGGCATACTACCTCAAAAGAAATAAATTCAAGTACTGTCATATGAAAACCTGGGATGATAAATTTGAATGATCCCCGTTAACGATCTGAGGATTAATTAAATATATTTATTAAATATTATTAATAAACCAGTCTTTGATGGTTTGTATAATCTGATCTCTTTGATTTGGAATACGGTAAACTTTCATGTTAAGTCTTGTTTCTGAAATTGAACAAAATTTTTCTAAAATGCATGCCAGACTCTCTTCCCATAAGATGGTTGTGAGTACATTTTCTGAAGAAAAAGGGTAATTATGTTGTATTTACTGTCTTAACTGTTTATGATGTTACTGGTGGGTGGGTATGAGGGGAATATCTCCCTGTGGTAATGCCTGTATTTTTTAGTATGTTCAGCTTGTTGCAGTGGCAAGACATCTCCCTGTTAGAAAAGGATATTAAAGTTATAATCTGCCAGTCAACATTAAATATATGTACCTCTCAGCAGCTGAATTTGTTAAGGAAGTTGGTACCTCTCTAGGTTTCTCGTGTGGGCATATGCTGCTTATCCCCAAGCATAGCTGTGTAAACAGTGGCTTTGACAAGGATTTGCTTCTCTGACTGGGAGAAGACTGAATTCAACAGTTATTTTGTGGTACATATTGCAGAACCTATTGTTGCTGAGCACAGAGTGAAAGATGAAAATAAGATGATACCTGGGTTTCTGCAGTGGTCCAGAGTCTTGCTATGGGGATTGGATAATTACCCTCACTAGATTATTGTAAATTGCTAGCCAAAACAAACTTTCCTCTTCCCAAATAAAAAAAATAGTAGGTAAATGTCCTATCTGCTGTGGTTTCTCTTCATCCCCTCGTCACAGTATCAGGACTCTTTTATGCCAGCTTTACCTGGTGCAGGCAAAACACTAGGGAGTCCAGATACAATCTGTTCCAGGCTGGAAGCAGAAGAGCAGCCGTTCATTAGGACTGCAGACTTCTGCTCTGACCCTCTACTCCCATGAGGCCCTGCTCCACTATGTGCCTCTCCTCTTTTTCACTGAATCTTGAGTTTTCTGATTTCATTGAACTTCAATGAGCCTTTCATGTTCCTTCGACTAAATGATCCCCAATTATATGACCCCTCTCTGTTAAGTTCCAGGATAAGTAAAAAAAAAAAAAAAAGAAAAATATAGATCCAAGCTCTTCTTAAAGACTACACTGATATCATTGGTGAATTAAGTACACTATTTGATGTATTTATGCTGCTTCCATTAATTAAAATGGCAGCACATCTTTTCCTAGGAAGGAAAATCTAGGCAGCACATCTTTTCCTAGGAAGGAAATTTCTACAATCTGTGCATTTTTTCCCCTAAATTTGAAGTTAAATTAAATTAAATTGAAAGAACAAAATAGATGAACAGCTGTCTGTGATAATAGGGTTTTAAGTGTTTTACTAGACACATCAACAGTTTTTGGTACACAAATAGGGAAATGGGACATATGTCAACAGCGAAGAGCAATTATGACATTTTTTGAACACGCTAATAACACATGTGCAATCACTTTAAAGCTTCTTTATTTGAAGCTCTTCATCTTTGTTTTTCTACAATTACATACTTGCAATCATGGTATTAACATGCGAAGTGTGACTTCTGTACCTCTTAAATGTCCATCAGAAGCAATGTTTTAAAAATATAAATTACCTCAGGGTCAAAAGTATATTTTGCAATGGCTCTGTATAGCTGTCAAAATCTTTATTGCTATACATAAAAAATAATGGAATTATATTTGCAAGACCATGGCACTTATGAAGCCTTTGTAGTGTGTTCATCCAATTTTCTGCATCAAATACTAATTTTATCATCAGTTCTTACCTCATATTCTGTCAATGCTATTCCCTTAAAGCTAACCTTGTTAGATCTTCAGTATTCCCATATATTTTATATTTCTGTACATCTTGACTAAAAATATGGCAGGGAAGTATTACGTATGTTTCAGATTCATGTGTACTTGCCAGTATTCTCACAAGACTGACTGTGCATTTTTTCTTGTGATTATCTCTGTAATGATTTTTCTTTGTTGCTGCCAGATAAAAAAACTTGATCACAGTTCAGAAAGGATGGGTGAGTGATGAGCTGAGTTCCCTGCACATGAATTGTGACCATTCTTGACTCTGGGAAAGCTAGACTGATTTTAAGCGGAAAACAATCCTGGCCTTGACAATATGACACATAGTGACAATATTATCATATTAGCCAAGCTGATTAATTTAAAATATAATATACAATATTCTGGTTAGTATCCCCTTTAAAAGCCATTCTGTTGTGATCACGAGAAGAATGAAAAAGAAACTTGTTTTTTACAGAAACTATAAATATATACATGTATCTCTTTAGAGACAGTTCTGCTATGAAATAAGTTGATGTTATTTCAATGATAATCTATAATAATTATCAATTGCAGCAGTGATAAATACCAATTACAATTGGTTGCATGCACCTCAGGCAGAGGTCCCTGCAAAGAGATGAACTTCTTTCTGGTTTGTACACTGATTTAAAGAGCTGAAAATTTAAATACACAAGACAGACAAGGGGTATTCTTTTCACTTACAAAGATTTTTTTTAGTATCCTGAACCTTCATGTAGATTAATTAATTGATGCCTGTACGTGAAAGAAGCTTCATTTATTTTATAGCAACCAGTGATCTGGGCCCATGTAGAAGTATCTTATTTGGTTGGAGTTTTAAGATGGCCAGGTGGTTTGCTAAATATTACCAAGCACTCAAAGAAATTCTTTTGCCAGAAAGCTGTAAGACCTGTCCTTTTTTTTTTTGTACTGTGCACCTATAAGGGAATATTCTAGTTTTTCGGGGTATCAGTCCTCTTGCTATTATACAGTTACATACCTCTCCTTCAACAGAACACTTTAGAAAGGAAAACTGCATGTAAAGCTAGGGAGGGGAAATGGTTCTTTTCATTCAAGAATGTTTTGGGAAAAGGTAAAGTAGGAAAAGAAAAGTAGGTTTTTGTCATATCTATTAATATAGCTTCTCTATTAAGAGTTTAAAAAACAATAACAAAACACATCAGAAATAAGATTTGGTCTGAAGGAAGACTGTAGCATTATCAAAAATACAAATGAAAGACCATTGCTGGTGCTTTTACATACATCTAGTGCCTTTAAAAATTTGGATTTTTTTTCAAAATCAACTTTTTGCAAAATATTTGGAAATAGAAGTAAGCAAAAGTAACTCAACTGATCACAGTTGTCATGGAAAAAAATAATTAAATTCTTATAGTGCAATACATTAGCATTTGTAAGTTTGCACTACTGATTTGACCAGAATAATATGAGATAGTCAGTTATGTTCCCTGGGTAGAAAATGAAGGTAAAGAGATCACATTTTTTAAGTATCAGAAAAGGTGGTTTAAGTCCAGTCAGTAAGTCAGAACCACATAGCTGCTTTTCTGACTCCTCTCTGTACCTCCCCCCCACCACACTCCCGGAGGGGTGGGGAGGAGAATTGAAAGAATATAACTCCCATGGGTTGAGATAAGAACAGTCCAGTAACTAAGGTATAACAGAAATCACTACCGCTACCGCCAATAAGAATAATGATAAGGGAAATAACAAGGGAAGAGAATACAACCGCTCACCACCCACCGACCGATACCCAGCCTGACCTGAGCAGCGGTCTAACCCTTCCGGCTAACTGCCCCCAGTTTATATAGTGGGCATGACATGCTGTGGTATGGAATACCTCTTTGGTTTGTTTGGGTCAGGTGTCCTGTCTCTGCTTCCTCCCGGCTTCCCTTCCTCCCTGGCAGAGCATGAAACTCAGAAAGTTCTTGGTTGAAGTAAACATTACTGAGCAGCAACTAAAAACATTGGCCTTATCAGCTCTGTCCCCAGGCTAAAAGTCAGAAATACAGCGCTGCACCAGCTACTAAGAAGGAGAAAAATGACTGCTACTGCTGAACCCAGGACATTGGAGAAAAATATTGAAAAAAAAGTGTAAAATAATTTACCATTTAACAGAATCCTTTGGGATATAGTATATTTGTCTTTATTTTTAAAAAATTAGGCTGGCCAAGATTATGTTTATCTATATATATATATAGAATTCATTCATGAAAAATCATGGTCATTATGTTTTCCTATAACTGGAAAAAAAATTTTTTTTTACACCCTTATTTAAGGAAGGTAAGAAGAAAACCCACAAAAAGGTATATGTCAGATTAAAGTGTTTATAGCACCAATTTAAAAGAAAATAATTTATTGAATATTGAAAAGGAAGTTGATAGGTTTTTAAAAGAGAATATTGGCTGTATTCAGTGACAACAGGAGAGGCCTGGATTCAATACCTCAGAAAGCTGTCATTCCCTAATAAGCAATGTAAAATTCTTAGCTGATAAGTAAGCCCATAGCTGATTCTGTTATTTTCATTCTGGTAGTACAAATACAGAAGCTGTTCTTAACATTGCTTCTGGAAAACATATATAAACCCAGTGCTCTGTACTTTTCCCTGTGAATCTATATTATTTGTAAGCCTAAGTCAACATTTCTGCTGTTTGGAGAAAGTAGTAAGTAAATAAACAAATGAGCCACAGTATGAAGACTTTTATCCAGCTATGAAAATGACATTAGCTGAGCAAGTACAGGAATATAAAACGAAGCTTTTTTTTTCCAAACATTACTCTGTATATATTGTTGAAAATATTTTTCCTGAATTCCTAGGCCATGTGGATGGATTTTGTCTTTGTTCCCTCTAAATTTTCTACTCCAAATGACTATATCTATAATCTTAAATCATTCAGAGTAGCTATCACTTATGGAATAGATATCTATATCTTCATTAATCACTAATAAATGTGGTAATTTGAAATTGAAATGTGTTCATGTGGTTTCCTTACATTATAGGTGTTGTACACATCACAGATAGGGAAGGTGAGAATCTATTCTATGAAGACAGAAAAAAACCAACTCTGTAAAACTGTGGGGCTAGAATTTGTAAAACTATGGCGTGTAACACTTGAATACTCAGTGAAAAGCTTTAAATGTCTTTGCTGGGGGAACACTGGATTATTGGCAGCTGAATGAAAGACTTGGCCATTTTTAATGAGAGGTTTGAACAATAGTAGCTAATGAAATTGCTGATATAAAAAGCAGGCAGATTCTGTTAGGGACTAAAACCTGTAATCAGCTGCACTTCTTAATGACTCAGTTAACCAAGAAAGCAGAATACTTGGGAGATTGTAAAAATTCTGAGACACAACCTGTTCAAGCGGCTAATGCCTGCAGAACTTTCTCTTTTTTTGTATATAGCATGGAGAAAAATGAAGCTATTACCTTATAGTATTTGATTGCAGAGTAATGAAGTCAAGTCCATGAGAGTTTAGAGCATTGTGCAGGCAAAAATACTAAAATCTGGTTTAAATGTATCAATTAAAAAATAGGTGTTGGTGATTGAGACTGATGTGACCCTAAAACAAGCATGAAACTATGACTTTTGACTAAAAATATCAGAGCTGCAGCAAGGACACAAACCTCTGAGAAACATTATGATTTTACCAGAAATCTTAAGGCAGATAACACTGACTGTATAGCTGAATGCTAGCCATGGTTTCATAATGTATGCAACAGTTCAAGAACAAAATTGTAAAAACATAGGGGATAGATAAAAGATACAACTGTCTGCAAAATCAAACTACTTCCCCTTGAGAACAATACTGAAGATTTGTAGGTTCATCAGTTTACAAATAACAATGTAGGGCCCCCTGAGAATACTACAGTCATCTAAACACTGGTGGGGCTGTTAGCTAAATCAAGAGTTAGTCCTTATATATCTCCGTCTTGTTAATAAAGCAGTATTTGAAATCCAGTTATTTCAGCTTGGTTTCCTC
This sequence comes from Pezoporus flaviventris, assembly GCF_033815535.1. Lineage (NCBI taxonomy): Eukaryota > Metazoa > Chordata > Aves > Psittaciformes > Psittacidae > Pezoporus > Pezoporus flaviventris. The sequence continues at coordinate 14,248,483 of NW_026892550.1, read as the reverse complement.
ACACTTACTAATGTATGCAAAGCAAATATACATTTTTACAATGATGTTTTATGCACCACTTTTCATTCACTGGGAATATGTATGACTGGTGATAGATCAAATTCCTACACTCCATCTACTAAAAGCCATAAGCAATCCTAATTGCAGAGAATATTTCCCATAATTGCATGTCATAAATCTTATCTTTCTAATAATTGCCTCCAACATCCTTAGGAAATATTTTTGGATTCAGAGATTAAAGATCATTGAAAATCACCACCCGGTGATATCAGGTATTCCTGAATCCATTGCTAATGTTTCTAAACATTTTTTTTTTAACTCCTGGACACGTAAACATATCCCACCACCACTCAGCGCATTTTTTTTTTTTTTTTTTAAACAGAAACCAACTCTTTTCCAAAATCATAGAATCATAGAATAGTTAGGGTTGGAAAGGACCTTAAGATTGTCTAGTTCCAGCCCCCACGCCATGAGCAGGGACACCTCCCACTAAGCCATGTCACCCAAGGCTCTTACAAACCTAGCCTTGAACACTGCCAGGGATGGAGCATTCACAACTTCCCTGGGCAACCCATTCCAGTGCCTTACCACCCTCACAGTAAAGAACTTCTTCCTTATATCTAACCTAAACTTACCCTGTTTAAGTTTTAACCTGTTACCCCTTGTCCTATCACTATAGTCCCTCATGAAAAGTCCCTCCCCAGCATCCTTATAGGCCCCCATCAGATACTGGAATGCTTAAGCTGAGAAGAGCAACCAACTCTCAGTATTTGGTCTTGCATTTCCTCATAAGCTTTTATTGACTCTAAACCAGATAATTATTTCAAAGTACTTATTCACTACTTGATTGGAAGGAGCAGTTTAGCTATCTCTATTGCTTTTGGGTGGTTGTACTCATGGCATACCCAAACATCTTGCCTTTATCTGCAAATCTAGAGAGTGAGCTCCTACCTCTGTTTTGGGTTTCTTTGTGTTGAAAAACAGATGACTTGATCCATTCTACAGGCAAAGATTAAGCTGGTTAGTAAGCAGCTTAAGCAGCTATGGACATTTGGCTTAAGTCCCAGAATGTTGGTACAGACACAGGTGTGACATACAGAAGTATTTCACTCCATCACTAAAAGCAGTGAGTATTCTACTTCGCATCTAGCTGTAACTTTTAGCTCAACCTTTTAATTTGTGAAATCTCTCAAATACAAAGGTGCAGGTGTGAATGACTTCTCTTACTTGCTTGTCTATAGAAATAAAACATGACAGTGCTGAAGGAAAGCAGCTTGCCTTACCACGTGCAGTTTGATCTCACGATGGATAATCCAGAAAAAGGGCTCGTAGGAGGACTGTGGGAAGACTTAACACTGAGACAAGTATTCTGAACCAAGGTTTGATGAGGGATTCAAAATTACAGTATTTACAGCAGGGAATTGCTATGTTATCTGGAACATAGATATTCATGTGCTCATTGAGAACATGGTACCAGTAAAATCCAGGAATATCTCGTTTCCTGCAATCTGTTTATCCTCAGCCATCTAAGCTTTTGCTTTCAATGAAGACTGACAACAGTGCTCACTGTAGGACACTCACTGTATTGAGGGAGGATTTCTTCAGGACTGTGAACAGAAGTCATACACACGAGGCTGTCATTGTTTTATCTATTGTCTTCAATAAGATTATTGCATGTGCTAGCGGATGGACACTCTTCAGAATGAATGAAATGAGTTTGCTATTTCTTTATTCATCAAATTAGTACTTACTCTTTGCCAGAATCTTTGCTGTTTCTTCAGATTTGCTCAGAAGTTGATCAGTAGGTTGTCTGACACTATAATCTTGCTCATGAGGAATGAGATATTTTCCAGGCATGCTAATGCACATATAAGGAAAAAATCTGGATGAAATTTAGTTTTAGTCTGTATATGACGAAGGGCTTGCATATGGCATTCTGACTTCAGAGTCTGTTGGAACTATTTGTTTTCCATTTTTACTGTAAGTTACTGAACTTTCCTAGGTTTTTGCATTCTGCATACAGAACTGTCTTTTCAGATTTTTTGGATGTTTTGTGTCGCTAGGTCTTTCCCACAGAAAAAAAAAAAACAAAAAAAACAACAACCACAACCAAAATCAAAACCCAACCAAACAAAAAAACAAACCAAACCAAACCAGCAAAAAACAAAACCAAACAAAAAAAAAAAACAAAAAAGAAAACCCCCACAAAAGAAAAATACCCAAACAAAACAGGTAATTGTATGCTGATAGCTGCCCAGGAATGCAACTGCTGATCTTGTCAGCACATGGACCAACAAGCACAACGTAATGCCTGTTTCTGTACCTCCAGTTCAAAGTCCTGATAATTAATTCTGAAGCTGAACATAATCATAGAATCATAGAATCATAGAATAGTTAGGGTTGGAAAGGATCTTAAGATCATCAAGTTCCAACCCCCCTGCTATGGGCAGGGACACCTCATACTAAACCATATCACCCAAGGCCTCGTCCAACCTGGTCTTGAACACTGCCAGGGATGGAACATGGCCCTAGAATCTCAGAGACTGGTTCTTTCTGTTTACACACTATGTCAGAATTGAAATCAATTCTTTAACTAAGTTCCTGTTGCTGAACAGGAAACTAAGTATAGCCTAAATATGTCTTGCACGTGCAAACAAGGACATTCATATTTTCTTTCTTTTTCAAACCAGATTTTATTCAAACTAATATATGAAATTCTTTATATGGTTTAAGTTTTTATGTGTTTGGCAAATGTATTTTCCCTTTTTATTTTTTGAGAATTATCTGCAGTCAAAGTCTCATTTTGTATCAAAATTCTTAAAAATAATGGATAATAAATGAATATACTTTAGATACATTTTATCAGGTGGTGACACTGGTTTAAATAGGCATCTTTTTAGACTATCCTTTTTATCCTTAGACTTCTTTTCAGGCTATCCTTTTAAAACCAAAGTATGTCCCTAAACACAGTGTCAGAGGAACCATAAAGAGTTTGCAGTTCTGCATTTATTTTGTCATCCTACCTCTTTGAATTGAAAATTTGAATTTTGTGCATTTTATCACTATTCATGAAGAGAGTAAAATGTAGATAGTTGCAGTGATTGCTAAGAATTATAATAAATTAAGTTTTCCTACTAGAAAAGTGTGATAAAAATATTTAAGAAAATTTTTCTAAAACCCAAACTAATTTGCAACAGACATTCCCATAATGCTTTCATATGCCTCATTTTCACAGGTTATATGGGCAAAAGATAACTTAAAGAAAAAAAACCCACTACATGTTTTTAATTTCCAGTTTTGTGATATATGTATAAAATATCCTTGGAAAAACTTCCAGTCTGTTCCAGTTTTCCTATCTCAGTTCATTTAAGTTCAGTTTCTGGGATTATATACAAACCATGTCAACTTGTCCTTCATGCTTAGTGTTCTGATCAGCATAACTGTATTTATGGGCCATAAACTTCTTTGGTGGAGTATATTATTCAAGCAGTAATACAGAAGGAAATACATTTTTTTATTCCTCATTTTTATTCACTTTTCAGCTTTTGAGTGTTTGTTGATTAAGGCACTGTACTCACAAACCTGAGGGAAAATCACTCTTTTCACTCTCACAGCTTTATCAATTTTTCTATGTTGTTTTGGGTAGTACCTTAATGTAGGAAATAACTTCAAAATTATGAGTAGTCTCTTCTCAAATAGATTATTCATATACCAAATGTTCAGCAGTATAAAAGGTTTCAGGCTTCAAATGTAACAATCTAAGGATATCAGCTATGCAAATAGTGTGAGAGCTTACTTTCAAATTCCCTTCAAGAGGAATTGGGGTTTGGGGAGAGAAGTGTGCAGCATAGTTGCACACGCCTCTATGAGACCAGGAACGCTAGCACCAGTTCACTGAACATTTACATGCTACCAAGATCACCTTCTCAGGTGCATGTAACAATTAGGAAAACAGTAAATTAAGGTTTAAAAGAACTAAGGACACCTTATAAAACCAAGTAATCCTAGGAATTTCTTTCTGTTAGGCTTTTAATTTATCATTATTTGCTACAGATCTTGCTGTGATTTGCTAAGAAATTTCATAAGGAAACCAGAGGTCTTTTACTTCAAAGCAAAAAACAAGTTTTGGTACAAGCAATCCCAGGCACAGCTACAGGTTGGGCAGAGAAGAGATTCAGGCCAGCCCTGCAGAGAAGGACTTGGGGGTGCTGGTCGATGAGAAACGTTACATGAGCCAGCTTCAGTGTGCTCTCACAGCCCAGAAAGCCAACCGTATCCTGGGCTGCATCAAAAGGAGCATGACTACCAGGTTGAAGGAGGTGATCCTGCCCCTCTACTCTGCTCTCGTGAGACCTCACTTGGAGTATTGTGTGCAGTTCTGGTGTCCTCAACATAAAAAGAGCATGGAACTGTTGGAACAAGTCCAGAGGAGGGCTACAAGGATGATCAGGGGACTGGAACACCTCCCGCATGAAGATAGGCTGAGCAAGTTGGGGCTGTTCAGCCTGGAGAACAGAAAGCTGCCTGGAGACCTCATAGCAGCCTTCCAGTATCTGAAGGGGGTCTATAGGGATGCTGGGGAGGGATTCTTCCTTAGGGACTGTAGTGATAGGACAAAGGGTAATGGGTTAAAACTTAAACAGGGGAAGTTTAGATTGGATATGAGGAAGAAGTTCTTTACTGTGAGGGTGGTGAGGCACTGGGATGGGTTGCCCGGGGAAGTTGTGAATGCTAATGCTCCATTCCTGGCAGTGTTCAAGGTGAGGTTGGACAGAGCCTTGGGTGACATGGTTTAGTGTGAGGTGTCCCTGCCCATGGCAGGGGGAGCTGGAACTGGATGATCTTAAGGTCCTTTCTAACTGTAACTATTCTATGATTCTATCATTCTAAGTTTTTCATGCAGCCACTTTGTGACTGATATAATTAATATACAGCTATCTTTTTATTCAAAGAAACAGAAATCTACACATATTTCTGTGTGAATGTATGCTTTTTTGTAGAGGCATATACTATGGGGATGCAAAGAGCCACTTAACTTTCAATTAAGAGCATCATAACTGGCCTGGTGTTTAGAGACTTTCTAATTCACATGGTCTCCTAGAAAGCACAGTGGAAGTACATTAAGTTTGCAAAGCTTTTTCCTCTTCTTTTCTTCCCTCCCTCTTTTGTCAAGAGATGTATTTATTTCTTTATCACTTTATTTAACTATATTCTAATCTTGTCGTGGTTTAAACCTAGCCAGACAGCTCATTCACTCACTCCCAGTGAGTGGTGTCAGGCTGAAAGCAATAGAGGCCCATGTCCCGTTCCCCCCCCCCCCCCCGCCCAGGGCTCTCCCCTTCACCGCTCCCAGAGAGATGGGGAGGACAATCAAAAGAGTGCAACTCCCATTGGTTGAGACAAAAACAGTCCAGCAAACAATGTACAGCATGAATCACCACCGCTACCACCAACGACAGCAATGATAAGAGAAAATAACAAGGGAAGAGAATACAATACCACCTGCTGAAAAATGAGTCCGACCCAGAAGACCCCATGTCCTTCTAGGTAACTCCCAGTTACCCCCCACCCTGGGCATGACATGCTGTGGTATGGAATTCCTCTTTGGCTAGCTTGGGTCAGGTGTCCTGTCTCTGCTTCCTCCCTGCTTCCCCTCCTCCCTGGTAGAGCATGAGCCTCACAAAGTCCTTGGTCAGGGTAAACATCACTTAGCAACAACTGAAAACATTGGTGTTATCAGCACTGTTCCCAGGCTGAAAGTCAAAACACAACACTGCATCAGCTACCAAGAAGGAGAAAAATTGACTGCTACTGCTAAACCCAGGACAAATCTGAGGAAAGAGAACTGCCTCTAGAAATCATTAATCCAATTGAAACACATTCCCATGGTCAAAATCTAAAAATATATTTACCTCTTATAACTGAGCTACAGAATCCCATGTGTGAGCTTTGTTACGGGTCTCACTAGAAAGTCTTTCATTTTAGGATGATATTCCAACTAAAGAATGTTATGAGGAGACTAATTTTACTGACAGTGAACTGACAGATTCAAAAACTTGAAGGATATTTGTCCTTTCAGCAAACAGAAAAGATCATTTTAAGAGAGGCAAAGAAAACTTCGTCACACTTGAAATATGATGAACCTTTTCTCTTTTTTATTTCCATTTTGCACTCTAAGAGTCAATATGATACATCTCTGCAGACACAAGAAAATGCTAACTTACCATATATTTTTGATGCAAGATCCATAATAAGTATAGATCTATGGGGTATTTGCTTTTTCTTGTCTGTTAAGTATCCTTTTCCCTAAAAGTCTAATCCAGGTTTACCAAGAAACTCTAATTTTGGTTAGGCTGGGTTAACATTAGCATACCAGTAAATACCACGTGAACTGTACTTGCATGTTTTTTCTTAGCTTTCAGAATTTACTACTATGGTTTCTATCATTTCCAGATGACAGCACATGGTGCTGAAAAGTATGGGAAAATATGGTTAAATTAATGGGCTTCCTCCAAACTAAATCATTCTTGAGTCATTGAACGTGGCTTCTGCATTATCACATCGCTGCTTAAAAGCAAAAAGACAAATTACAGTGCTGGAATTTCCTTAAACAGATTATCTGAACTGATTCCTGCAGAGGTGGAGAAATGTCATATATTCTTATGCTTGATGTACATGCCTCCTCCAGAAGATCTTTATATCTGTGACAAAGTCACAGGCAGTGAATTTATATTCCCACTGGTTATGTTACCATTATCACTACACATGTGTATACAGTTTCTATCTAGACTGAATAGTGCTGTTCAACTTTCTTCATTTAAAAGAGCTCAGATGTTCTTCAATAGATTAAAGAACTCAAAATCAGAGTACCTTTGGAAAGACAGGTTTATTTTCTTCACACAGGAAATTAAGACTGCCTGTTATTAATTTTCAGCTAGTCAAGGGATGCAAGCAAAAGACATACTGGGACTTGTTAATTATTAGATGTTATAAGTATACCCACACTAAATGCTAGCCTGTAACTTATCAAAAAAGTCTTTAAAATGCATTTTTAATTATTTCAATGATTCTTGACTCATATATTTCTCCCAGTTTTGATAGATTAGTAGGACTTTTCTCCTATTCTTGGCATACAAATCTGTTCTTTAAAAAAAAAATGCAAACATGTTCCTATTATTTTTGTCTTCCCATGTTATTGCAGATTTTGAAAGCTGCTGCTCTTCCAATACCTTTAAAAGGTGTTTTGAAGATTATGGAGATACCAAGGAAAATGAATGCTGTGCCAACGGGAACCTTCTACCTGGACTGATTGAGAAAGCTCTGTATTTGCTCTAGTTTTCCTCTCTCTTTCATTACTATATTCTTCTGTCTTCAATTTTTTTATGAACCTTTGTAACCATGTGAACTTACTTAGCCAGGTCATTGTATCTGGTGCTTGTATGTAGGTTATAGAATCCCAAATGTGAAGCCAAATTACAATAAAGTAGTGCAGGCATCATCTGCTGAAACCTATTGGCACTAGGTGTAGGCTGTCTTCTGATCAGCACACTCCCTGTGCATATGGTTTATACAGAAGGAATGAAGCATACTTTAGAGCTGGCAGGAAGGAACTGTTGTCAATACTACTGTGAGAAAGTGAAGCATATGGTGATCCTGTCATGCATTCCTGCATCTCGGCTGGATTGTCGCATAGGAAAGCAGCATGCATTTGCCTCTTAGCTGCTGAAGGTGGCTGCAGTAGCTTCTGGGTAGACAAAATCATAAAATTAGAGGGAAGTAATCCCAAGACATCATTCAGCCCATTGGCTTGTTCAAGGTGGAACTATATAAGTCAGTTATGACAGACATTTATCAAGACTGAAGACACTGTCAATGAAACTGTGAAGATACATTACTTCTCAGAAAAATTCAATTTCAACACTTTATTGTTTGTACCTGTCTTTACATTAAATCCTTTTCTACTTACAACAAACACAGAACAGAGTCAATTCTGCTATTTCCTACAGCAAGCCTCCATATACTTGAAAACTATTGCAAATATTTATCTACTGTTAATGTCTAGCTGATACTTCCTACTTGCATTAATATGTTGCACTTATCATCTTGTTTTTCTTTCATATGTTACCTCCAATTTTATTTTAATTGTTTTGCGTTCTAGGTATCCTCTAGGTATCCTCAGCTATATTGGCAGTCTTCCAATCCATGTACTATCTATGCATTTCAGAAATCTGTAACACATAAATAATGAGAACATTGACTCGGGACAGACCCCAGCAGAATTTCACTAATTACATGCATTTGTTTTGACACAGGACTCATTATAGCTATTTTCAGAACTCAATAGAACTAACTTTGTATCTTTCTTCTTATATTTTCATTGAGTCCATGCCTTACTTTTGAATATTATACCAGTATTTCTAAAAACTTGCTGCAGTTAAGCTATATATGAGCTGTTTCTCCTCTACCCATGTAGTTTGCAATCCTGGGGGGGAAAGAAATGAAACTAATTTGGCATTATTTCTCGTTGATAACATGTCAGCTGTTGCTATTTTTTTTTTTTTCTTTCTAACTTTTAAAACCAATTTGAGTAGCTCTTCCACGATTTTTCTAGAAGCTGATGTTAAGCTGGTTAGTCTGTTATTTTTTGGGCTTCTCCTTTTCTTGTTCCCATTTCCCCAAACTGGACTTTTGCTTATCTCCCCATTCTTTCTAGTTTCTCAGAGATAACAACTAATGATCCTGTGATTTCATCAGCCAGCTTTTTAATTACACTGCAGTGAAAACCAGCTGTTTCAACTGAACATATAACATTTAGATACTGTTTGACCTGTTCCTTCGTTATTAGAGAAGGAGGTCTTACCCTCTGTGACTTCTTTAATTACAACAGCCCTAAGACATTTTCAGTAATAACTTGTAAAAAAGTATTGAACTCCTCGCTTTTCTTGGGTCAGTCTGTAACAGCCCCCCTGTTGTGGTTTAAACCCAGTCAGGTAACTCGTTCACTCCCTCCCCCTCTTCTTTTCCCTCCCCCCCTTCTTTTCCCTCCCCCTACTCCCAGAGGGACAGAGAGGAGAATCGAAAAGAATGCAACTCCCACGGGTTGAGATAAGAACAGTTTAGTAACTAAGGTATAACACAAATCACTACTGCTACTACCAGTAATAACAATGATAAAGGAAATAACAAGGGAAGAGAATACATCACCTCACCACCAGCCAACCGATAACTCGCCCCCCCCCCCCCCCCCCCCCCAGCCTGACCAAGCTCTGACCCATACCTCCTCCAACCCCACAGTCTCCCAGTCCTTCCAGCTAACTCCCAGTTACATCCTGGGCATGACATGCAAACCAAAACATCGCTGTTATCAGCTCTGTTCCCAAGCCGAAACTCAAAACACAGCACTGCACCAGCTACCAAGAAGGAGAAAAATGACTGCTACTGCTGAACCCAGGACACCCCCCCACCACAATAAGAAGTCAACCGACTCCTTCTTGTTATGGAAGGGTTTCTTGTTATAATTTAGCTTCCTAGTTAAAGACTTTTGGTTTTGTGTTGTATTTTCTTACTCTCCTCCTGTGAGCTCATTCTACTTTTTATATTTGACCTTAGGAACCAGACCTAGTTTCCATTTTCTTTTTATCTTTGTAATTCACAAAAAGCCCATGATTTCATCAAGCTCATCTCTAACTGCAACTTTAATCTTTCCTCTATAATAGTATATTTTGTACTCATGACCTTAATATTTTTTCTTTATGAAACTGACAGTTCACTTGATTTTTTTTTTTTTGTCTCCTAGGACTCCCTTTTTACCAGTTCTATGAATTTACTGAAGCCTACTTTCTAAAAGTGCCTTGGTTTTGTTTTGTTATAGTTCCTCATTCCTTTCCTAAGAATCATTAACTCCATAATTTCACTCTCATCCTAGATATTTTTTATTTACATGTTCTTAACTATTTCCAGCATTTTGAGGCACTTTCTCTTCATAGATATTTCTAATTCTTATATTTAAAAGTTGTTACTGATATATATGAGTTAACTGAAAGTCACTACCTTTGTTATTTTTTTTTCACAGGCTTCGGGGCTATTAAAATTCACATTTATTTAAGTCCAGTGTTTTGGATTACTTTTGCTGTTGCTCACAAAACCACTCACTTTTGTCTCTGGATATTTATAGTGGATGGGTTCCATTATAGTAATACAGTACTTCTACCTTTGCCATCACCCATGATTTTTTCTGCACTTACGACACAACACAGCAAGACATAATGCATATTGCCATGTCCTTACCCTTTCCTTTTTCCCTCTTCATCTTAGCAGGGCAAGTTCCTCCTTTTTGTATTACTATTCCAGTTTTCTTACCAAACCAGATCGATATTATACCTAAATCCTCAGGCTCCATTTCCTTTTGCTTTGCCTGCCTGCTCATGGCAGACTTTAGCTGTCGAGCTGTGGCCATGGGTGGTTTAAGAGACAGAAGAAACAGTAGAAAATGAAGGTTTCTATATTCCCCTCATATTTCCTCTCTCTTGTCCCTCTGATAACTGGCCCAGGCATGAGGCACAAAAACCTAGCTTCTGTAATCTCATTTCCCTTTCACCAGGAGTTTTGTACTTCATATGAATAGTCTCTTTTAGTAGCTTTCTGATATATCTTTCCAAGTTCTCACCTGCTTATAGTGTGTTAACCTGCTCCTCATCAATCTGTATATTGCCTAGCCTTCCGTATATTCACTGATGTGACTTCCACATAACTCACTGATGTGACTCAAGCTGCTGACTTTGCCAATGACCTTGTATTGTTGAATGTGTACTTTAATTATATCTAATGTTGTGGTCCTTCTGGAGAAGGAGTATTGATCATCGCCTTAAACAAATTGTCATATTTAAATTAGCTCATTATGTTTCATTGTGGTCCTTATGTCATATACGTCTGTCACTGGGTCCAGGCTAGCTGCATCTTGTGATGTGAACCCCCCTTTTATTCTTGTCTAGTAGTACATATAGTCCTTGTAAATATATTTTTCTCTCCTTTTCCCAGATCTTATTCTCGCTGTTGGTACTGTGTTTTTCCAGTCAGCTACTTCCATTGATCCTTAGTTTTGTAGGGAATTACACAAACAAACAAAACCAAGCAAACTCAAACAGCAATCTGATGCTTGGTGTATTCAACATATGACATTATATTCCTTGTCAGAACGCTTTCACTTATCTGTCTCTTGGCCATCACAAAATAAAAGTGGTTTATTAAATGAAGTAAATGTATAGATGAATCAGGGACAATCCTGTCTCCAGCAAATGCATAAAAGCAAATTTATATACGAAAGTGACATCATTCTCCTGTGAACTTACCAGCTTGCACTAGAATCGAGAAGTCCTGTAAAAAAAAAAAAAATTACAATACTGTTATACAAGAAGTCCTGTAAAAAGAAAGAAAAATAAAATTCACAATACTATTGTACCTTTATGTCCTTATTTAAAATTAAACCAAGGAATTTAAATGTATTGGACTGCACTGTGAGTGGTTTTTAGTAGGATAGCCATAAAATGTTCCATTCCTTATGGTTTTTTTTTTCATCATTTATTATAGATTTTCTGAGCATATGTTTCTTGGTAATATCCTCTTCCCCTTTTTTCCAGTGGCTTAGATTGGACAGACTTTCCTCAGCCCACAGAAACTTCAGCAGAAATGATATGGAACTCCTGTCTATCCCAGAGACTGAATTACTAGAGGATTTATTCTGGGCAGAGAAAACCTTTGCTACTTCCCCACTGAGAAAAATCAAAGCAAGAGAGCTAAGTGTTATAACCTGCATTTTCTCTTTAAACTCTCCATTGGTAGATTGTACTGAAACTTGAGACATTACACATACATACACATGTGCAATGGTAGAGAAACTGTAACCTCACAGCCTGAGCTCTTAGAAGATCCAGACTGAGTGCATACGAATCTGAGTGTGTACTTTGAAGTCTTATATGGTAGGACTGTAGATCTGGCTAAGACATGAAGAAAAGAAGAACACAAGGGAAGATTTAACACAGAAAGTATCTTTGAGCACCTTGAATGTGTTATCATTAACGACACTTGTGTCTGTGTCTGAGAGTTTTGACCAGATATGTTTGTTGGACTTGTGCCAGACTGAATTCTTGTCGTTACAAAATTTACAATAGGGCTTTATACTGGAGGACAAAGGGAGGGTATGGTAAGGGAAACAGAAGAGAAATGTATTCTAAGTACTCTGGTTTTAGCTATTCTGAAATATTTTTTTCAGTATTGCCTTTTGCATCTGTTTGATTTGCCATGAACAGAATGGTTAGACGAAGGAGGTGATGGCTGTAGAGGATACCCATATTCCACATGAAAACTGTGAGCAACCAATCACTAGGTTGCATCTACCTTTGAGGAGACTCCATGGTGGACCCCACAAGCTTTTATGATTAAAGTTTTGAGGAAAATTATTCTTCTTTGTTTTGTTACTTGATTGATCTCTATATGGCAAACGTATTTAAATCAGAAAGATTCTGCTTAGCTCCAAGGAAAACTGTTACTATTCCAATTACTCATGAGATCAAATCGCCACAAGCTTTGTGTGCTAAGAGAATAATAGACGATCTACTGGAATTGCACATCTGATTGTCTGAGCATGTATATTGTTTTTTAGCAAAATTTTGAATACTCTCAGACACATCAGCCACTCTGATTTATATGTTTAATGGGTCTGTCTCTAGAAAATTCCCTCAGCAATCAATCATATCCCTAATTAATAACGAAATGATATGTGTAATTGAGACTGAGGTGGAATTGCCATACAGTTTTGTTTGGTAACAGAACTGTACACTTCATTGCCTTTTTAAGTTTGAACTTCTTCCATAATATATAGTTTAATTCTATTAAGAAATTGCAAATGAATTCTACTTTAAAATACACTTTTAAGGCTTTTCAGAATATATTGTTAATGAAAGACACTATATAAATATATAGGTGAGAATGTATTGTTTTTAATTCTTTTTCTTCATCAGGATAAAAACCTATACTCAGATTCACTGCAGCTGGAGTAAACTTAGACATATGCCTGCTACTGTAAGTCATGGAAGTCTTTCACTGCTGATTTATATTGAGATCATAAGCAGGTGACAAATGCGAATGATTTACATACGGTCTTTATTTCTACAGTTTAAACAAATAAAATCTGTTGGGAAATTTATTTGTTTCTTCATTTCACAGTGAGATCCAGTAGCATATAGTGCCAATGGAACATTTGGAAGGACCCAGAAATAAGTGTGCCTATTCTGTATTGTATAATACTGTTTCAGAAGTGATTGAATACTGGTTAACTAGACACTAGCCCTTCAAAACAAGAGTAGACCATTTCAGTGTAGAATGTAGAAAATGGGACAGGTGGTAAAAATGTCTAGCTTGTTTCCTAAACATGATTTTGCAAACAAATATTTAAAAAGTAAAAAGTCTTGCTTCTTTTTGCAAGCCTGGTTTAATGAGTATAGTAAGTCCCACTGACTATTACCCACTTCTATTCATCCATGTGGGTGCTAGTAATACCGATATTAGTGGCCCAGAGAACATTAAGACTACAAAGCCCTGGGAGAGGTGGTTAGGGGCTCTGGAGCTCAGATTCTCTTTTCATCACTTCTCCAGGAGAAAGAGGAAGACCTTAAAAAGGCCAGGTGGATTTGCAAGGTTAATAAATGGTTAGAACAGTGGTGCCATAACCAGGGGTTTAGGTATTTAGAACATGGGACTCAATTTGGGAGGCAAGGTCTACTGAAGGCTAGTATAACGTTTTTCTAGGAGGCTTGCCAGGCTGGTCAAGAAAGCCTTAAAATAGATGTGTTGGGGGAGGAGGGCTTCATTCCATCCCAACACACCCAGTCAGTTGCCAGCACCTATAATAAATGCTCCGAGATGTAGAGATGTTTCAGTTGCTCCAGCCAAAGAGACAGCTTCATTTGCAGCTTGGCTCAGATGCCCATAATATGGGGAATAAACAAGGGGAATTAGAGATGTGCACACATCTACGGGGATATGATATCATTGGTATCACAGAAACATGGTGGAATGGCTCCTATGACTGGAGGCAGACGAAGGGACTGTGAGAGTGAAGACCTTGCACCCACTGTAGGAGAGGATCTGATTAGAGACTATCTTAAGAACCTGAATGTGCACAAGTCCACGGGACCTGATGAAATCCATCCGTGGGTCCTGAAGGAGCTGGCAAATGAAGTTGCGAAGCCACTGTCCATCATATTTGAAAAATCATGGCAGTTGGGTGAAGTTCCCTACGAGTGGAAAAAGGAAATATAACCCCCATTTTCAAGAAGGGGAAAATGGATGACCTGGAGAATTACAGAGCAGTCAGTCTCACCTCTGTGCCTAGCAAAATCTTGGAGCAGATTCTCCTGGAAGGCATGCTAAGGCACATGAAAATCAACAAAGTGCTTGGTGACAGCCAGCATGGCTTCACTAAGGGGTAATCCTGCCTGACCAATTTGGTGGCCTTCTATGATGGGGCTATGGAACTGATGGACAAGAGTAGAGCAGTTGATGTCATCTACCTGGACTTGTACAAAGCGTTCGACACTGTCCCACATGACATCCTTGTCCCTAATTTGGAGAGACATCAATTTGATGGATGGACCACTCAGTGGATAAAGAACGGGCTGGATGCCTGCACACAAAAAGTTGTGGTCAATGGCTCAGTGTCCAGTTGGAGACCAGTAACGAGTGGTGGCCCACAGGGATCGGTGTTGCGACCGGTCTTGTTCAACATCTTTGTCGCTGACATGGACAGTGGGATTGAGTGCACCTTCAGCAAGTTTGCTGATGAACCCAAGCTGTGGGGTTCAGTTGATACGCTGGAGGGAAGGAATGCCATCCAGAGGGACCTTGACATGCTTGTGAGGTGGGCTGATGCCAACCTCATGAAGTTTAACCATGCCAAGTGCAAGGTCGTACACCTGGGTAGGAGCAATCCCAGGCCCAGATACAGGTTGGGCAGAGAAGAGATTCAGAGCAGCCCTGCGGAGAAGGACTTGAGGGTGTTGGTGCGTGAGAAACGTTACATGAGCCGGCAGTGTGTACTCACAGCCAAGAAAGTCAGCTGCATCCTGGGTTGCATCAAAAGGAGCATGACCAGCAGGTCGAAGGAGGTGATCCTGCCCCTCTACTCTGCTCTCATGAGACCTCACTTGGAGTATTGTGTGCAGTTCTGGCGTTGTCAACATAAAAAGAACATGGAACTGTTGGAACAAATCCAGAGGAGGGCCATGAGGATGCTCAAGGGACTGGAGCACCTCCCGTATGAAGACAGGCTGAGCAAGTTGGGGCTGTTCAGCCTGGAGAAGAGAAGGCTGCGTGGAGACCTCATATCAGCCTTCCAGTATCTGAAGGGGGCCTATAAGGATGCTGTAGAGGGACTCTTCCTTAGGGACTGTAGTGATAGGACAAGGTGCAATGGGTTCAAACTTAAACAGGGAAAGTTTAGGTTTGATATAAGGAAGATGTTCTTTACTAAAAGGGTGGTGAAGCACTGGAATGGGTTGCCCAAGGAAGCTGTGAATGATAGTGTTCAAGGCAAGGTTGGACAGAGCCTTGGGTGACATGGTCTAGTTTGAGGTGTCCCTGCTCATGGTATGGGGTTTGGAACTAGATGATCTTAAGGGCCTTTCCAACCCTAACTGTTCTGATTCTATAGTAAATCTCATGCAACTGATCAGGGATTCAAAGTTATTTCTGCCTCGTGTCCATTTGTTAGCTCTACTGAGCATTCCAGTTTTAAGGCCATAAACTCTTCTCTGATTCTGCATGAATTTACATATTCCATAGGGCAGCTTTGATAGCTCATAACCATTGGTAATTCCAAGGAGTCCTTCCCCACAAACTAGCATGCAGGGCAGGTAGCAGAAAAATGTTTCTGGGAACCTTGTCTACTGCCCCTCTACCTGAAAAAAACTTAAGACAACATTAATTAGAAACATCCTCTAGATGAACGTTTCTGAGTCTGTAATGATTCACAAGCCTGCTCTGTAGAACAGCCTGAAAGGATGGTCATTCAAGCCTTCATGGGAATTTGTAAGATTAGTAACAAAGCAAGTTAGAAGATAAGTTGATACCAAGAAATAAACTGTATGTTATAATGGTTTGAACACAAAATTATAAACACCACCTGCACTGTCTTCACAGGACATCCAAGAAATTATTTATTTTTTTCCTTGTACCAGTAGCTATGATTTTCTTTCTTCCTCTTCATCTTTTGTCAAGGGCTGTGTTATAGTCTGCAGCAAGAAAACTAGGTAAATCAACATACGCAAATAGTTTAGTTAACATGTTTTCCACAACAAAAAAGCACCATCTGTGTTACTAAGACTTACATGCTAAAAATAATTGATCCATTTGCTATCTTCCCTTAGTTCAATATATCAGTCTTATGGGCTGGATTCAATTATTGTTTACCTAAAACAACATAATACAGCTTACAAAGATGACAGCACCCCTATCTGTGGTACTCTTCCATGAAAAGCTCCTCACTTCTGGTACATACCAAATATGCGGTATCCCTTTTCTTACACAAGTCTGCTGTTTAAAAACCCACACCTATGAGTGCTTATCTTCCATGAAATTAATTTCCATTTTTCTTTTAAGGTTAAGACAGCCTACTAATAGGCAAGGTATCATTACAAAATTTATAGTAAGAATTTTATACCTCTGATGAATGAAGAGTAACATGATCTGGCCTTCAATCATATGTTCTCCATGAAGCGGTTGTTGATGTATCATTCTTAAAGTGAAGAAAAAAGACAAGACTATTATCCGGAGCCAGTGTGCTTAATTATTTTGATATATTTTCTTCAAACAAGGTGACAAACACCCCTTACTAGCTTCTTTAATAATTTTTAAAAGAAAATTAATAATTCATTTTAGTAACTATTTTTTTAAATATTTTTTGAAAAGTTTTAAGTTTTTTAGGAGGGTTAAAATCTCCATTTTTATTTCTGTAGAAATGATCATTAGACTGCCTCAGTTCTAAAGCAAGATATTCAAATTCAAACCAGGTGTGTAAAAATCATAAAATTGACTTAACATATATATCAAAGGTTACTTTTCTTTTTCTCTTGTTTTTTGAGACTTTAGATGCAATTAGCTGATTGCAACCAAAACATAAAGTTTTACTATATTTTTTTTAAAGTTACATGCTGTGAGTCTTATGACATCACAAGACCCCCAAAATTGCGATTTAAAACCTGAAGTATTTTAATTTTATTTAAAAAATAAATTGTTAATATTAAGTACTACAAAATGATAAAATCTTCAGTTGAGAACACTGCTTATTAAAAAGATGCTTATACCTTTTTTATAAGTGCCTGTAAATTATTCCCTTCTTCTGAACACTGTGATAGTTTCAGATTGTTTTAATTTGAATTTGTCTGGAATAGAAATCACTAGCCTAGTTTCTGTCTTGAAATCTAGATAGCAGCCTTACAACTGCACACAGACAAAAAGATTTATTTTTACTTTCTTATCTTTGTGCTCTCTGTGATCTATTCACCCTGTAAGTAAGACTGACATTTTTTATCTAATCTAAACCAAATTTCTTTGGCTTGCCATTTTTCACCAGTGAGAAAATGGTAATACACTGGAAGAATGAACAGCAAAAACCAATAGCAAAATTCTTGCACTTGATAATATCTTATTTTGAAGGCTTTTGAGGAAAGGATACTGAGACAAAACCCAACAACGCTGGACTAGTTACTCTAAGTAGCCCAAGAGACTACATCAAACACACAGAGTGAAAAATTTCCATTATGTCATGCAAGTTACATGTTGCATGAGAACTTATGTTGCAAATAATAAAAGTTTTTTGTTCTTTAAGCTGGAAATATATAGTGTTAACTGAACCTTGTAAATCATAGCATTAACATTTTTGGTAAGGGCCAGAGACTGCTTCCATCTGACCTTGTGTTGATTGGTGTATACTGACAGAAGAGAGCTCCAGGGAAACTTCTCTGAGCTCCAGGAATGATGCTTCTAAAAAATGGATAGAAAATTTTCTTTTCAAGTAACATGAACTGAAATAGTCTGACAGAAAGTGTCAAAAGCAAGATCCCTTTGTCTCTCTCATAAAAGAAAATGTTTTCTACAAATTGTTGATTTAATTCTGTACCAAAGCTCATTCCAAACACTTTGACAGTACAGCCACTAGAGATAGCTTCACTACAGACAGTCTGGAAAGACAGCCTCCGGCATTAGTGTACCAGTTCCAGAAGAAGATTCTTATTTATCAGTGTAATCTTAACTCCATTTAAGGTGGCAACTAATTCTGGTGCTGCTAATTGTTGGGGATTTTTTACCTGATGCATCAAATGCGTGGCCTGTTACATGTTAATGAAGCATGCTGACTGAGGCATAAGAAATGTAAAATGAGTGAAGTAATTTAAGAAAAGAAAAAAAAATATCAGGCACCTAGAGGAACATATCACCCAAAACTACACAAGACTGCTTTGATTTGTGGCCTTGACAATATTTTTGTCAGCCTGTTATTCCTTACCTGCAGGGTGGCCTGTGGGGCTGCCACTAAGACGTCTGTAGTGGTAGGTCTAGAAGGAGAATACTGTGTTCTGAAAAGAAATGTGGATATGAAACACCAAAAATCAAACTCTGACTCTCTCAGAACACCTGGAAGTACAGTCTTTAAGTCCTAACATTGTTCTGTCACTTGTCTTTATGCAGCTTCAAAAAAGTAGCATCACAGTAGGTTTCTCCTAATAGGAAAGAAGGATGAACAGACAAGAGGCTTCCAACCCATAAAGCTAGATTTTATTAACTAAATTAATAAAAAATGCTGAAGAATACTAAAGCAGAATACAAAAACTTCTTAAGCAGCAAGAAACTCAAACCTTCTGGTTCAAATATATGAAATAAAAATCATTGTGAATAGTCCTATGTCTCGTCCATTGTACTTATAGAAGAAAATCACTTTGTCTAGTCTAGCTTTCCAGCAAATGCCTGTGGCTTTCTGAAGGCATGAATCTTAAACCGTCCACTCAGGGTGTTTAAGAATGTGTCCTTTTTTTCTCCCTGCACTGAGGTTTAGCTGTGGTTCTATTGCATGCAACTCTACTACCAATCAACTCTAAACCATGTCCTTTCATTCATCCTGCCTCATAAATTCATAAATTCATAAATTTGTCTTGCCCATTCTCAAATTCAGAATCTTCCAGGTTCTAAGGCAGAAGCAATATAACTTCCTTCTTTCTAGAATGGCTGACCTGAACCAAAGTGCAGCAGTCCAGATTACATTATCAGTCAGCTTTTCTTATTGCTGCTTGGCAATCCTTCTTTTGCAAAACATAACAAGCTGTTGCTATATAGCAAACAATCTGTTAAAGAAATAATTCTCTTGCCTGATATGACCACTAATTATGACCTACTCTCATCCTGGTTTGGAGTGGTAGCATGAGAAAATAATGTGAAATGGTGGTCTTTTGTTTCTTTCAGAGGGCTATTTGACTCCAGGTGCAAGAGTTGTATATCTTAGAATCAGAGAATCACAGAATGATTTGGGTTGGAAGACATCTTAAAAATCATCTAGTTCCAAACCCCTGCCATAAGCAGGGACACCTTGTACTTGCTTTTGTTTTCATGGCCAGGCTGTCAACAGAGCCTTTGAATAGATGACTCTTCTGTGAAACTTGCAAGTTAATGACTATGGAAGGAGAAATCTAATAAAAGCTCCAAAATGTGGTCTACTGATGTCGTGGTTTAAACCCAGTCAGGTAACTCGTTCATTCACTCCCCCTCTTCTTTCCCTCCCCCTACTCCCGGAGGGACGGAGAAGAGAATCGAAAAGAATGCAACTCCCACGGGTTGAGATAAGAACAGTTTAGTAACTAAGGTATAACACAAATCACTACTGCTACCACCAATAATAATGATAAAGGAAATAACAAGGGAAGAGAATACATCACCTCACCACCAACCGACTCATAACTCCCCCCCCTCCAGCCTGACCAAGCACCGACGAATACCTCCTCCAACCCTGCAGTCCCCCAGCCCTTCTGGCTAACTCCCAGTTACATCCTGGGCATGATGTGCTATGGTATGGAATACCTCTTTGGTTAGCTTGGGTCAGGTGCCCTGTCTCTGCTTCCTCCTGGCTTCCCCTCCTCTCTGGCAGAGCATGAGGCTCACAAAGTCCTTGGCCAAACCAAAACATCATTGTTATCAGCTCTATTCACAGGCCGAAAGTCGAAACACTGCACTGCACCAGCTACCAAGAAGGAGAAAAATGACTGCTACTGCTGAACCCAGGACAACTGACTATACAGAATTCTTTGGCTTAGGATGACCATCTTCTGACCTCAGCTTCACAACTCAGTTAACATAAAGTCAATTCAGAATTTAAAACTGTAATATTGTTAGTTTGAATATCTATCTCATGCATTTTTGTTTCTAACAATAAACATGTAGTGGAAAGATCCATTAAAATAATTTCAGCTACAAGTAAAATTAATTAGAAAATTAGCCTCAACAGAACATTTAGTAGATTTCTGCAATCTCATCAAGTCTATTTATACAAAGAACATATGTATGTATGTGTATTTATTATATATATTCCACTACTGCATTGAATATAATGAATAACACAAGCTTTAAGATATTGAGAGAACATTTCTATGATTAAGCTGCTGAAGCATACACACAAATATTTCATGACACAATATTCCTAAAACATTTCATATTAAACTTTTTGACAAGTTTCTGCCTTTGTATAGTATTTATGTTTTCTTGAAAATCTACAGGTTTGTGTTTTTTTCAGAGAAAGTAGCTGAATCAGTGAAAAGTAATTTTGTTTGCTAAAATCAAAACATGAATTCACATATTTGGATGATAATATATAATATTAAATGAAAATTCCTTATATATTTCTTCTTTGATATCACACATTTAATTCAGTAGTTACAATTACGACAAATCATAAATATATGTCAACAACACTTTATTGTAATCTTTTCTTTCTTTGAAAAAATAACTACATATATTTCATTGCAATCAGTATTATATTGTGTTTGTTTTGTTGTTTTTTTTTTTTAATTTCTAATAAACAAATCTTGTTAATGAAACGTTAAACCCTGAAAATATTTCTCTACCATCCCCATTTTTGTTATGCATAAGGAATCCAAATCTGTAGCTGAAAAACCCTTACCTTATATACAAAAAATAATTCTAATAGGTGGAAAGGATTTTAGGATCCTTTAAGTTATGGAGGAGGTTATGGAGACACTCCTCAACATTTCCGTTTCCATACAAGCCTGTCAAAATGCACTATAATTCTGAAGCTATTTTAGTATCTAAAGCAAAGAGAAGAAAACTATTTTTCTCAGTCTTCAGACCAAATAGTGATACACCTATAGCATGTTCTCCTATATTATGCATTCTAAGGAGCTTTTATACTTTGATATGTTTCTAAGACCATTGTGTTGCTCTCTGACAATATATTATTCCCCATTCAATATTCCTGCAATGATAAGCTAGCAAATATGTCTTTATTTCTATTATTTGCGGCCTCAGTGGCCACACTAAAAATTTGTCCTAGCTGTTTAGGTGAAATACTATCTCAGATAATGATTGGTGAGGGATACTTGGAGAAACAGGTTAAGAACAATGCAAATGCTTTGTTGCAATGGAAATGTAGTGTTTCTTCTAGCATGGGTTCTGGCAATGTGTGGCTAACACTTTTGTGTTTACTAAGTAGACTCTTAATAGGCAATTTCACCACGTATTTCTGTAATCTCTTTTGTATCCTTTTTATTTCTTCTGGTATCCCTAAAAACCTGTAATGAGATACACTTTAATTATGCTTTGTGAAAGTAGTCCTTCCTTTCATTATAAAAATTCTGGTCTCGTGGTATCCCTGTGTTGCCATTTCTTTCTTTTTCTCCCTTTCTGTGCTAATGTTAAGGCATATCTAGGCTGATGACTGACTAGCTCATGGAATACACAGTGAAGTTGGGCATACTGATATGAATTGGCATGTGAGCTGCTGACAAATGATTGCTGCCCTGAAAGACAGAGGGATCTGAAGGGAAGCAAGGAGCTGTAACATCCCTGCGCTCCTATAGGTCATGATCTTATGAAATGGAGACATAAAGAATAACAAAGAAATTTGTGTTCTTAGTTGGAAACTGTTCATTGACAAAGTAGTTTGTACTATTAGTAGGAAAGTGGAAAAAATGAGATATATTGCCTTGATTTTGCAACAGATTAGGGCATGCACTGTTGAAGTTGAATGCATTATGTGAGGCCTTGCTTTCTGAATGACTCTAGAAGTCCCTCCACATGGGAATAAAAAAGGAGCAGTGCAATCATTAGCTAGTACCATGCTAGGGAAGATGCAGTATCTTACACATGCTTATAACATAGAATAATTTTGAGCTGAGTGAGCTCTCTGCCTTAAAGATGGCCAGCAAGGCTGAATATTGACAAGGAATGATATGCAGCTGGATCCAAATATGTTCCAGTCTCTAACTGTCTATGGAATGGGTGAAGTAATTCAAATAATAGTGTGACTGCAAGGAAAAAAGTCTCCAAAAACTAAATAGCAATTTAGTATGGAAAGACTTACTTGGCATGGAAAAAAATTTTCTTTTTCCAGCCTACTCTGCACTATGGCAACAATGGAAACCTAAATTGAACTTTTTCAATCCCATTCTCTAAGGTTTATCACAATTACATTCAATTATTTTCCTTGTCAATTTTTAAAATAATTTCTCCAGAATAATTACTTTCCCAGAATAAAATAAAATTTTAGGAAAAAGAAACAAAGGAGTCCTGCCCTGTCCCTATGCTGAATATTGTATTCCAAAAGTACTCAATGAAAATAAATATAAGGTTTGGCAGTGCTCTGATTAAAGCCAATGAATGATTTTCATGTGTTTAGATGTATGATTAGATTATCATCAGGAATGATGGCATGTCTATGTGAAGCTTTTAAAATAATAAATTGTACAAAATACTTTATGATTAGTGAAAAGACCATTACCTGAATTAAATAACAGTGATTATGAAGGAGTAGTTTTCACATTGCTTTGGGAGCCAACATATTTTTGATTCTAATGATTCTGTAATGAGGTTCTTCCTCTTGCCTTCCCTTGCCTTGCCATGCATTCTCTTCCCTTGCCTTGCATTCCCTTCCCTCATCTCCTCCCAAAGCAGTATTACAACTTTCAAAATCTAGACCTAGATATGTGAAATAACAGGAGTAAAATCACACCCTGAATGTAGAAATCCTAAGTTCGGGTGGAAATGGAGAGCAAAAACAGTGTAGTGGAAATTTCCTTCTTATGGCTGAATTGTTCAGGCGCATCAGCTGGGAAAATATACAACCATCCTGTATTTAGAAACTGGAGAGATGTTTACTTTCTTCCTCCTGTTTCTGAGAGGAAAATCTACCATCTTTGTGGTAGTCAGAATGAGGCTGTAAATCCTCAGCTGCCAGGAACTTCTTCTTGTACCATGACTAGCTTTGTAACACTGAATACGCATTCCTCATGAAAGAGTGCCTGGCATTAATATTTTTTTTTACCATCTTGTTATTTACATTTTGCTCTGCTCTAGTTGGTGACTTATGACTACTGCTATGAAATGCCACAAAAATATCATTAACATTCAGTTAAATTAATTTGTCTCTAGCCAATAGTTTCATGTAAGCTGACAGCACAGTATTTTGCTGTAGTGGACATTGTAGTCCTGAGACATTCTTTGCATGGAATGCAAAATGAATAAAGAAATCATTCATTGAATCAACTTAACATTTAGATTTGTGTTCTTTTTATGTTATCAAACATTCTGAGATTGGCTTGGAATGCGCAATTAGTTTACGACCATTTTTACTCCAGGTGCTTAAGATATGTTTCTCTGTGTTTATTACAAGTAAATATATAAGTGTATTTTCTTAATTTTTTTTTAAATCATTGTTTATTGGATTCTTTCACATCTATCTTGGATGCTCCCTGAAGTGGCATTGAACTCATATCTAAGCTTCTCTGTCTAAATAAATTGATAGCAAGAGTTTGGAAAACAGAACTATTGTACAGAACAATTTTTCAATATATTTTAATCAATTTTTAGTTTTCTTATTTCAAACATGCAAGCTTAGTGACTTGCTAGTGATCAAATTCAGTTCACTGTCTTAGAAGTATGATCATGGGAGTGGATAGTGTCAAAGACAGCCCACTGACTTTGGACTGACAGAGAACTTTACTTTGATTTAGTCTTTAAACAGTATTATCTTCCAGAAAATACATATCGGTCCACTTCTCTGACAAGTTTTATCATTAGAATATTTGGTTGTTGTTTTATTTTAGCTCCTGGGAGACAGGGGAAGAGGACTGCTTGAACTTGAAATAAAACAGAATATGTACTTGTGAAACTTACACTTTCCAAAGCAATGAGATATATAAATATTTGTTATGTTAATCTACTAAATTACTTTTATTATTTGACCCATATGGCTGTGTGAATACCAGTACATATAATTCGATCATATATCCCAGTGTTACAAAAAATGCAGCCTTAGAACTAAACACATTTTTCTCTTGTGTCAAAGGTGAATCATTTCCTTATGTCTGAGATATCAGGATATGAAGGAAGATTACTTTCACAGACAAACAAGAGACAGCTGCCCTTGATAATATAAGATTTATTCTTAACATTCTTTTGAAAGGATTCATTTCTGTCCAAATTTTCATAATGAAACAGGACTTTTCAAAACTGTGTATGAATAAGAAAGGCAAGGCAAGACAAAGCAAGGCAAGGCAGGGATGTCTTCTTTCTTGCTCTCACTTTTGGTTACCTGAAATTCACTCATCACAAAGCGAATTCAGATACAGCCAAATCTAAAACAGAGTTTATAAAGGTGAAATCAACTTTCTCAGTTTATGGCCAGAGCCTTTGCCTGTTGGGTAAGTGCTAAATGCATATTCATGCACAAATTCTGCTTTCTAAGAGCTTAATTGGAGTGTGTTGACTGATAGTGAGTCTGCAGGAGCTTTGGCCAAGTGTACACAAGAAATCTGTGTCAGGTTTATTTATACAGACATATTTCCACTCTAATGTGTTACATATAGCAGAAATACATGTTTTCTAAGTCACAGGAAATAAAATTGAAGATTTACATCTTTTGTCGTGTTATTCAATGATATTTGAACAAGCTCCAGGTATAAAGATGTCTGTCCTTACATCTCAACACAGCAGTGTGATAAGAAGGATCTGGAATCACAGCTGAATGGTTTATGTCTCCTATAAGTTTTTAAGAAAAATTAACGCAATGAAAAATACTGATTGTAATGCAAAATCACTAATAAAAACAAAAATGTCAGAAAAAAACCCAGAACAGGAAACATTGTATTTTCACTGAGTACACGCTTAAGTACGTGCACATCTTCCAAACTACACACAGTTTTCATCTTACATTTCAAAAATGTAGGTGTGAAAATTGAAAAAATCTGGAGAAGGAAAATAGGAAGAATAAGAAGGAACAGCTGGGTGGACTTGTGCTTTATTTAGGTTACCTGGATATCCTATTTTAGAATGAAAAAAAAAATGACCAATGGAGAATTTAATAGATGTAGAAAAACTAGAGTGCCATCAAGAAAATGCATAGGGAAGGACCACTCCTTGTGACCTTCACTACAAGAGCAAGGGAGTCATCTAATGGAATCAGTGAAGAGCTGATAAATGCAAATAAAAATAAAGAAGAGATACTTTTTCACACTAGCTTTACTGCCTGACATGGCATTTATTAGGAAATATGTATGGATTCAAAAAGTGACCTAAAATTTTATAGAAAAAAACTTCCTTGGCATTAACCTTGGGTCTGCAATTCACTCGGAAAACGCTGAGAACTTGCTCTGTTGTTTTGCACCCTATTCATTCTTTAGCAGTCACCTGCTACAAACCTGCTTTTGGTTTGGTGTGACATGCAAATATTGCAATAATTTTCTCAAATATTTATACAATATATAGGTAAATGGTCATCCCATTTTAAAAATAAAGCGTGAAACTGACCATATTTTGCCAAGGTTGTCCAGGCTAAGACTGGAGGACTGGCGAAAAGGATTACTTGATGTCCATCTGCACACTGACTGTTAGACATCATCAGCGTGTTTACCCATAATACTACCCTCTATATGTTCTTAGATGCACTTCTGCCTCTAACCTTTGAGGTTTAATATTGAGTCATTTATGTTTTGCCTGTGGGCATATCTGCTCTGCAGACAGCAGCATAGCTTGAAGATACGAGAAACAGTTTAGCTAAAGCAGCAAAGAACTCAGTGTGGGCTAATTTATTCTGCTTCTCATGTGGGTTGGGCATCTGGTTTTGCAGTCCATGTTGCCTCAGCAAGCCTGCTTTTGGTATCTCAGCTAGCTAATTTGAAGATGATTTGGCAGTATACCTGCATCACAGTCAGCAGCACAGATGTAATGTGTGTCTACTTTTATACAAATCTATCCAAACCCCAGAAGGATCAGTTTTCACTTCACTGGTTTGGCACATCTTGAACATCTATTTGCACTAAGAAGGTATTCAACTGTTTCACTGGGATTGTAGTTTTTAACTGCAGTCATGGCTATACCTACAATTTGGTCCTTGTGAGCCATAAACCTGTATTTTGGAATCCAAACCAATGGAGCTTTAGCCTGTGTTTTCACAAAATACTCAGAGCTGATGAAGTTAGATTAATTTGAATTTAATCTTATCGTATTTTCCATAATATCTCTTAGATTTTCCTGTGAAAGCAAGGAAAGTATTAGAAGACAGAAGAAAATGATCACCCATAGCTTGTCTTCATTTTATGAAGTACTTGAAAAGGCTAAGTATGCTGGGGGGAAGTTGAAGTAACCCAGTTAGCAGCAGGAGGGAGTTTGAGGGCAAAAGATCCAGTGACTATTTTGACTACAGATTTCCCTGCATCCTCTGTATTGCCCACCTCTGTTGGCCGTATAATTTAGGAAAATAAGGTTTTCATACAGTAAATATTATTGGTTTATAGTCCAACTACACTGAATTTTCAAGCTCAGCTTGGAAAGCCAGAAAGCCAATCTGTCCATTTATCATTTTAAAGTAGATTTTTCCTATATGGGTTGTCTGATCTCACAACACATAACATTAGTTCTGTGGTTGATTAAGGGATTCTATTGCAGTGCATCCTATGCCTCCTAAGTATGATCCATATTCATAACTCGATTTGTTTTCTATTGTTTTCCATTGTAAGGACCAGTGAAAAGTAACTAAGAGTTTGGGTTTTTTTTTCCACTCTTATGTTTTATTCTCCCATCCTATCTCATTTGTAAGTCTTTCCCACACCATACTGACAAAAATCACATGAAAGACATAGTTAAAGAATTCAGCCTGTTTTAGTAGAAAAACAAGTTTCTGAGGTTTGGGGTTTGCTTTTTTGGTTTGTTTGGTTGGTTTGTTGGTTTGGTTTGGGTTTTTTTACTTATAAATACATTTAGATGATAAATTATTGAGTAAGAGGCATGATGGAAAAATAATTCAAAATGATAATCCTTTTGTTAAGACTTTTCCTCCCACAAATGTCCATTAATGAGAGGGTGGTAGAAGGTATCTGGCTTATTAAGTTTTTGACTTAAATTCACTGCCAGTACCAGAATTTTAGGTTTATTGCTCTTACACTTTTGTTATAAAATCTAGATTGAAATTGATATTTAATAAGTACTCAGTTTGAGGAATTTCTGCTAAGATACTTAATATGATTGTCAGCAGTTTCATTGTGATATATTCTGATTTATTGTCATTATTTCTAATTATATACTATTTGATTATATAATACACACATACATTTTATCAGAGTTAACAATTTCTTTCACTCTGCAATGATTACAAATGTGAAGTATTTATTGTTTATTATCATGCTCTGCATCAGTATATTGCTAAGCTTTCCTGTGCCTATTAATTCTGAGCTGTAGGTTGTCTCACTACCTCCAGAAAAATGGTTGTTCATTTTTAGTGAGGATGTTGGAAATTGTCCTTTGTAATCTTCTTTACATTATATTTTAATGTCAAATAAACAGGTTAGAAAATTGAATTGGTCCAATATATGATATAAATAAGATTCTTGTCTGGGCTGAATGGTGACTGAAGAACTTTGTAATGACTTTGAATATTTTATTCTTTGACAGATTTAATGAATCAATTTACCTGTAACTGGAAATAGCTTATGCTTCTCTTTATATTCTTATACATTTACCTGATCAATAGGTCCACAGCGAAGTGGGCTTGAATAGTTGTAAATGACTGCTTTTCATACAAAACACAGAAGAGTAACTTTTAGCTTCAGTGTACAACTTTGATGCTCTTTCAAAATAAAACTTACATAACATTTCAATGTTATTTCTCAGAGGCAAAAAAAACACATGGATAGAGTAAATGGCATTCTAGAGACAATGGAAGGACAGGGAGTGAAATCAACACTGTCGATCTGTTCTAGAAAACTCAAACAGAAAACACTTTTTTTATCACAATTTCAACTCCATACTCACAAATTACTTCTTTAATAAATGCTAGAATATATATAAATGCAGTTATAATATATATAAATTTTAATTTCTGTGCATGCCATAGAGTAAAATTTAATTAATTTGAAACATTATTCTTTTTCTGAAAAATATTTCAGCTGATCAAAAAGTGGAAATAGTTGTTACTCTTGTATACAAAATAGAATGAGGTTTTGCAAGTGTGTTCTGTGATGATGGTTTACTACATTGTAACTTCTTACACTGCATTTTTTGTCAAATCTTTCAGTCTGGGGAATTTTATGCAGAAAAATCTGACACCCACCAGTCTCCTTATTTTATTCCAATTGTGAAAAGAAAACAGATACTAGCAAAAGAATCTATTGGGTTTGCTTTTTTCCCATGCAGTCTATGACTGCAGCAGAATGCTGTTTGTATATCATAGGAAAATTTAACAGCTCAGCTGTATAGCAACACAACACTTCCGAAGGAAGACATTTCAGCCCTTCACTTCCAGTTCACCTAAAATAAAGCAATTTAGTCCAGGGTGCAGAAAGAAATGGATCACAGCCATAATATCAGATCCAAACAAACATCATTTAGGACATGTGGGTCTTCATTTGGAATTTAAGTCTGACCCAGAGTTTGGAGTTACTTTTAGGCAACCAGTCTCACTCAAGTCATTGTAAAAGAATTATTCCTTTGTTAAACTGGCAATCATCAGGCTTAGAAACGAGCCTATATGCAGACTAGGACACAGCCTTGTTGTATGATACCTTACAAATATTTACTTTATCTGTCTATGCAGTTTTGTTTGACTACAGTGAGTCTGTTTCTTTCTTGGTTTGATTACTGTCTGTTTTTCAGTTATTGCAGTTTCAGGCTGCCTTAACAGTAAAGAGAAATTTATTTTTAAAAAAGGAAAAAAAAAACAACTGGCCCCCAGAAATCCCCATCCATCCATAAGATATGTGCTACAATATCCTTCTTTGAGCCTACTTATAGATTTAATATGTTTTTTAAAGAAAGTCATCCTAATTATGTTTCAAATAATAAAAATATAGCCCGATAAAACAGAAAGGCTGTTTTGGATGAGGAATTTGGTATCCAGAAGATGTTAACTTTGAACTATCCATGGGAAGTTTGATTCACTGAATAATTCACTAGCTACACCATGAAATGGCATTAAAAAATCAGCAACTGCTTCTACTATTATTCTGGCAAGTTTCTTACAGATAACTTCCAGTGTCTGAGGAGACTGCATGAATACTTGTTTTTCTCTAAAACCAAAGATGTATGAATTCATGCTTTTCTAAGTGCATTTATTAGAAGCATATTTTAATTTGCACTGTAGCACATACCTAAAAATTACTCTTTCAGAGAAAAAAATTCTTCAAATCCTATCTATTGTTTATATGTGAAACTTAAGATGAACATTGCTACCTGCTCAGCATTAATATTTTTTCACAATGTGTTTAAAAATATTTTAATGAATATATTTGTTTACAAATACTGATATACACATTTGTTTATATTTGACGAAGACCTGATGTCTTCTCATATCATCTTCAAATTGCTCATAACATTCTTTCTATTTCAAAAGGTAGAAGTTGATGTAAATGGTTTTAGTTTACATTATCACAGTCTGAACTTACATCTAGAAACATTTTTTATTATAGGGACCTTATTGAGGGAAACAAACCCAAGCTTGACAAATTTTCTTACTGGGACCTTTTGATTCTGGAGAATCTGCAGAACCAAAGTGGGATTCAAGTCCAAAATTTCTGTTTTCCTCCCTTATCAAACTCTGAAGTTGCATTTCTTAGAACTGGGCATGCCTCTGTACAGTGAAGAGCGTAGAATCAAAGAAATAGCCACATGATGAAATTGTTGATTTGGTGTAGTTTGGATTTGTTTTTTGTTGGGGGTTTTCTTGTTTGTTTTTTTGTGGGTTTTTTTTTTTGTTTTTTTGCTTTTTTCTTTAAAACATACATGAATTACTTTGAAGAACTGAAAATTGTACTCAGAAAAAAATTTATATGTTCTGCTGTGTTCTGCCAGAACAGGTGATATATGGCTGTAGCTACTGTATTGGGAAAGGTTTAGTATGACTTAAGGCAAACTAAGAAATACCTTGTTATCTATTTGACAACAAGATTAGTGGTTACCTGGTCAGAAATGTCTACCTCAGCAGATACTGAAATAACATTTAGGAAATTTAGCTTTAGGTGATGCAGTAGTAGGTGTTGGATGCTGAAGCTGCATTACTTCAAAAATTTTAACCTAGCTAGAAAACTGTATGGTTGTAATTCTGGTCCTTAATGACTTGGACATTTTACTTATTATTTCTGTTAAGAATAAAGGTGGACAACCAAAAAAGCCCTGTTACTGAAATGTTCACTTGAACATTCCTTGTTCCCTGAGTTTAAACAGGAATAGTCCATCACTTTGCTATTTTGTTCCTTTTGGAGATGTTCCAAATGTTAACTTTTATTTTACAGATAAGTGTTTCTGTGTTTAGAGGCTGTTGAATCATAGAAAGCATGACAGACTTCCTACAGCTGCCTGTTTGCAACATATAAATCTGGAATCCCAGGTAAGAGAGTGGGACCATCTGAGGTGACTGTGGGTTAGGTTCAATGACATTTTGCTCAGTTATAAATTACAAGTCCGAGTGCAGCTTTACTACACATGGAAATCTTTCCCTCTTTTGCAGAAAGTCCTGGAGGTAGCAAGGCTCGGAAAAGGTCTTTTAGGATCTTCACATATAATCGACCACATAGAAGACAACAGTCATGGGATAGGCTTTGGGTGATTCATGGTTTTACAGTACCTATGAAAAATTCATAAAAGAACAAGCCACACTGATAGTTTCAACAGACAATAAAGAAAAATAAGAAAAGCTGTAAGTCTTCCTAGGAAAGTTTTATCCCCACTGCTCACTGAATGAATGCTGGCAATCTGGCCTTTTTGCAATTCTAAATATATTGAGTTTCTACTTTCCTTGCCTGTTCCTTCGGGCAAGAAAGGAACATCAAGCCCTCACAGGGAAGCTTGCAGCAACCATCTGAGGACTTCTGAAGGTTTTGTTCATTGCCCAATTCATTTATTTGGTGCACTGCTCTCTGCAAGTCTAGCACAAACTCATTGGACAGTGTCACTCAGGAGTGTATTGGTTTATGAACTATAATGTCACATTGAATTATATCAGATGTGACACAACATGACCCTAAAAAATTTGATGAATAGTGATGAGCAGGAAAGGACATTTCAAAAACCTCTTACAAATTAAAATTTTTTGTATTATTTTTAAAACTGATCTTGAAAAGAGTACTTTTTTGAAAATAAAATTTAAAAAGAGGATAAGGATTTCCCCCCTAGAGTATTTTTTAACATTTAATCAGATGTACATCACTAGTGGAAAAACAGTATTTCCCATCGTGGAGCATATTCCATTCACAAGAAGAAGAACTTCTGCGAATATACATGTCCAGATGCACTTTCTTCTAGAGAAAACCAGCTTCCCTTCAGTCTGATATGTAGGGTTTTTTTTTTACAAATCTGAAGAGATTATGCTAGATATGCATCATATGCTCTCTCTGGCTGAGACTGTTTTATACATACACATATACATATATGTTTTTTCTTAAGTTCCTTTCTTCAAATTGATGGCTCCCTAGTGGGCTTTTTAACACTTATGTGGTGTTTATCATCTTTACAAAATCTTTTAAATATATGTGATTGTACTTGCCTTCATGAGGTGAGAGTGAACTGAAGGGACAACAGATCTGTCAATGGTGTTTAAGTTTAGTTTTACAGGTCTTGATTTTTGATTATGCAGTGAAACTTCCTACATGCTAATATCTGATATAAATCCCACGACATGCGTTTCAGGGTCAGACTATTGGATGATATAAATGCTGCATATGGAATCAATGGCTCTGAGAGAGGTATTGCTATTTGCTGTATGGTTGATGCTCATAATGCCAAAGATTGAAAGGTGATTTATGGTGGTATAAACACGTTAAACTGTAGTTATTATTATGAAAATTACCTTCCTATAAATGATTACATTCCTGAAACAGGAGTTACAGTTATAACCTTTCTTCTCTAGACTTTTCTCTGTTTATAACACTATAGTAGTAGACAGGGTGGATCTAATGTGAGTCTTTTGCTTCATCCTAAGATGTGGAAAATGGGGAAAACGTGGAAAACATGGAAAAGATAAAAAAGGAGGAGGGGTGTATGTGCTCTCCAGAATCAATGTAGGGTCTGCCATGGGGAATAGGTGGCTTGTATAAAACTATAAAAGGTATTGTATTACAAGAATACCCCCCTGCCCTTGCTTCCTCAAGGATTTTTTAACCTCCATATAATACAAATCCCCCATTATTCATTGGAAAGCAGGTTCCATTTCCTATACAGTTTGCCTCTGCTTCAGATACATCTATTTTATTCAGGAAAAGGAATTCTTATAGGAATTTTTAATTACCTTGGTAAAACATCTATGACCTAAGATGTTTAACATTTTTTGGAAGTCTGAAACTTTTTTCTTGGTTTACTTAAACATTTATGTTGGTCTTTGCTGATGAAAGATAAACCAAAGATCAGTGCAGTGTGCAAAAGTGTTCTTGATTCCTTCATAATCAAGCATAATAAGTTAGCAATGTGTAACAGAAAAAAGAGAAAAGCTGCTTTCGTGCTATCAAATTATTCATATGCCATTAAGAACTAGAAATGCTGTATTTTATTTCTGTGAGTTTTAGATCATGTAAAAAATAATAAATCTTAAGGTCATATAACTTTACAGGGAGGGAAGGACTGTGTTTTCAGATACTATACATTTTTAGTATCAAGGGAGAACATTTCTTCAAAGCTTAGTTATCAGTGTCCTAAAACTTTTTTGCATACAGTATATATGCTGTGGGTATATTTTCCTCCTGGAAGGGACGTCAGCCAATCCCTGCATAACTTGATTGACATCTGTAGTGATATTGGCATTGCTCCTTCTTGTTCTGTGCTTAAAAAACATGAGTTTTGGGAAGTAAATGTGTATTTTGTTCTTTGGGTTTAAATATCCTCAAAGGATTTTGCACTATTTGAATCTGAAATAATTTGTCAAATTAGCACGTGACTGACATTGCATGAAATGCATTCTGACATTCTGCAATGTGGAGTACAACAGAGTCATTGAATTGATTTACTACTGCTAGGTGAGGCATGAAAAGGTTTGAACAACATTGCTTGAGTGTGAAGTTGCTAACCCAGTGGTAGAACATGAAGGAATTGTTCCAGCATTTTTTTATGAGAGAAAGGGGATTTAATTGGCATATTCCTCTTGCTATAACACAGTTTACAAAGTATTGCTTTCACATTTACATCTCAAGATCCAAAACCATATGAAAAATATGAAGGCTGTTTTTAATCTCCTGTTTACTTTTTGAGAGTACAAATAGAATACTAGTTTAGCTTACTCAGAAAAATAAATTGGATGCCTTTTGTGTTAGTGTTTGCATGAACAAATCTGGTGCTTGCACTAACAGACCCAGTACTCAAAAAACCTGAAAGGTTTGATTTGACTGTCATGGACAGATAGAATGCTCTTTCTTTTCTTTTTTTTTTTTTTTTTGTGAAGAATACATGTGACTTGTGTCCTTCCATGCTTTTTTTTTTTTTTTATTAAATCTGGTTATCTACTGAGATTAAAAAGGTTTCTTTTTTTCTGAAAAGAGTAATCAAGCCACTTTCCATTTAAACTATAAGGCGATATGATAAAATATTATATGTAATTTTTTTTTTTAGTCAAAGGGAATGAAATACATTAAAGTATCCAGGCTCAGTACAAAACAAAGAACAAAAGAGTTGGCAACGAGCATTAATGCTTCCCAAAGTGGACAGAATGAAGTTGTGGATCTTTTGGCTTCAGGGAGATAAGCTGTTACATCTCTAGGAGATGCATGAAAGTTCTGTTACTTCTTTCTAGTCTAATCTCAGATACTACATTTTGAATGA
This sequence comes from Pezoporus flaviventris, assembly GCF_033815535.1. Classification (NCBI taxonomy): domain Eukaryota; kingdom Metazoa; phylum Chordata; class Aves; order Psittaciformes; family Psittacidae; genus Pezoporus; species Pezoporus flaviventris. Next base: position 14,213,923 of record NW_026892550.1, on the reverse strand, counting down.
CTAAGAAATGCCATCTTGTTTTGTAAAGGTATATCTCAACCACGTGGCAGAGTGGCTAAAATTCTGGTAAAATCAAAGTAAAAAAAAAAACCACAATAAGAGCTGTGATACTGTATCCAGTAGTGACACTGGCAGTCTCCTGGAAATAATGGAGCTGAGTCTCTCCTGCTTGTATAAAGGGATTGTCTCCAGACTAGTACGCCCTGTAGATACCAAAATAGGCAGTCAGGTTCACAACTTCCATATACTTTAGTTTATGATCCATCTGTCAGATGACAAAAACACATTGATGTATCTTTGTGAAGGAGTTTAAGATCATTTGGACCCATAGTACTGAATAGTAAAGCTTCTGCACTTGACTAAACATGGTTTTCCATCAAAGTGAATGATGCCTATAAGTACATGATGCAACAAAACCAAGTCCATAACAGTATGTTCCAGTTAAAGAAGATTGCCAGCTTAGCTGGCTTTTACTGGTTTAAATTAAAGAAGCCTGATGAGTCAAACACAGAAATTAAAAGTCACATGCGTAATGTATTAAAAAATTAAAGCTAGATTAAACTCAGGCATAGGACCCTGCGGCAAGCACCATTCCAAATGCCTTACTGTGGAACTACAAAATTAGCCATACTTTTTGGGTTCATCTCCCAATTTTCAAAATTTCTCAACCAGCCCTTTCAAGGCTCAAATTTCACATGACCCATTTCAAGCTCAAATGAAGCAGTCTGACTGTCATGAAGTCAATGACCTCAGGAGTCAGTCTTCCTAAAAATCTGGCATCAAGCAGTGTATTGTACACTTAAATCTGTCCTTCAGTGATACTGAACAGCAAACTGTTGAAATTCATGATGTTGAAATTGAGACCAACTGTTTATCTTGCAGGTAACCAGCATATATATGCTCTGGAGGCAAGCATCTGGTAATGTTTGCAAAATCACTAATTTGTTATAAATTTTATACAGAATTCTCCCTTTGAGTGAATGTGTTAGCTTTTAGACTGTAATGGGCAACATTTTGAAGAGACAGGTTGAAAACATTTTATTCACGCTGATGAATAGTTACCGATATAAGCAGCTGCATGAGAAATCAAAATAGATGTCTAAATGTATAAAATATCTTGTGATGTCTCTGCACACATTATTAGCTAATAACTATTCTGAAATTATTCTGCAACCCTCATTTTCAAAGCGAGTTTGTAAGACTGGATGTCATCTTTTCCATTTTTAAAATCAACTTTTTGTGTGTGCTTGTTTGAAAAGTACTAGATTACATCATTGATGAATAAATGTTTAATTTAGATGTCCTCCTTAGTGTTGTAATCTTTTTGGTCCATTTGGTCCTGAAAGTTTCATGTATGTACTCCAGATACTCACACAGGTCCCTTGTGTATGTAAAAACAGAAACACATTGAAAATGGATGTTCTTTAAAGAACTAAATATGCAGCTAACACAGAAAAAAATTCACATTTGATAGAATTGTGAAAGGCATTGTGCTGAAACTTTAATGTGTTTATCATGCATCTTCCAAAATAAATTGTCCTATTTTAATGCTGGTTTCTTAAAATATACATTAGGAGTTTTAGTGATTAAATGGACATTGTCAGCTAGGCAGCTATGCAGTTTTCTAACTCATTTTTTGTGGGTTCAGTTGTGCTTTGCTATTTATTGGAGAGTTTTTCTCACTACAGTTACCACATGAAAGCCCGAAACAGGTTAATTACCCTTTTAATACTACTTCAGGCTGCTGTGATGAAAATAGTTGCATATATAGGTCAAGTATATAATCTGAGTCGCATTGCCATCCTGAAGAGTTTGCAAGTAATAGTTATAGATCCCATCCAAGCAAGTGGATGGCACTACTTTTTCCTCAAATACGTAGCTGTGGATTTCTTTGCTAGTCAGAGTTAACTGAGCCAACATCATTCTTTGCTTATAAAAGCCATCAGAAATGATCAGAAAATGGTTGTTCACTTTTATAGAGAGCAGGGCACCTTCGGGCTGTGAACTAACAAATTAGACACACATGGATGCCATATCAAGCACATATGAAATCCTGCAGGGTTTACCCAAGACACATAAACTTGCAACCTTTGCTCTTTGGCACAAGTCCACTTCAGACATAGAAGGGCTGGGCCAACAAAGGTTATAGTCCAAATATTCCTCAGTAGTTTCTTGATATCAGTGACAATTGGACAACAGAAACTACTGCTGTGATGATAAAATAATGAAATAAAAAAAAATTTTGCTATGAACTGCTTCAGACATGGTAATTTGGGGCACTTGCCACACACTGTTCCATTTCAGGCCTTTAACTGTGACTCTCACACTGTATTGTACAATTCTTCACAAAATTAAAGATTCAGATAGATAAGTTTTTAGCTTGTCATAATTGGGAGCAACAGTAAAAATCTCTGATATTAGTGTAATTTCTATCAATTATATTTAATAAATAAAACTGAGCAAATTTCCTTGATGGTAGGAAAGAGTTTGAGTAAATTAATAGTTTACTATTATTTTACATGTAGAATTCATCAGAAAAAAAGCATTAATACTTTGAAATATTACTTTGTTGGCTTTCTCATTCTTACATTTTTTCTTCTTAGACTGTTTACTTAACATGAAAGTGCCTTACCAGTCATTGTTCTTTGCCAGCCCCTCTCAGGGTGAAAATTACTTGGAATACAAAATACATGAGCTGAGGTCAGTAAAAGAAGTGGATTTGGTCCCTTCATTTCTTCCTCTTTAGCCAAAACTACTCCAAGGAAGAATAATCAGCTTTTATTGCTTCTTTTGCCAATGGTGTCTTCTAAGTAAGTCTTCAGGAACACCAACTATTTGTGCAAGCTGTGAAAATTCTGAAGAATAAAAAAAGGAGGTGTTGTTTCCCTCCCTTCTCCCACAGGGAAAGTAGGGTAAGACAAGGGCCTGTTTTGAAAGAGGGAAGTTACAGAGTAGTTGGCCATGCTATTTGTAGAATGACTGATGTTATTACTGAATGCACACTCAGGGAAAAAAATGCAGATAATGAATGAGCTACTCTGTGAGCTGGGCACACAGACTATACTGAATATGTATGGCACTTGAGGATAAGGAGAAAAAAATCTGAGGTGTAATGGTGCTAGAGGAAAATGAGGAAGTTCAGTTTGACCTGTGGAGCAGTCATGAGAAGAAATACTATTAAAATTGCACAGAACAATTTTAAAACTTGTTACCTAAATTTCCTGTGTAACCACCGTATCAATTGATATAGGGTAGCATCGATACTGAAAAAAAGGCTCTCTCTGTTTTTTGGATATGTTTATATAGTTTAGAGAACAATAAATCCTCAGAATGTAAATTAAATCACTGATCCTTTTGTGACACAGTCACAATCCATAGTGCAATAAAACGGCAAAACCTGCCTATATTAAAAGAGATCTTGAGTCTTGAAGAACTGATTATTCCCCTTCAGCATTTTCTCACCAAAACATAGAATATATTATCCAGTAGCACCTAGGGGGTCGCATACCTAACTCCCACCAACTCCACTTAACTATTTCAAACTCTAATTCAGTTATGAAACACAATTTCAGTCTTATTTTAATGCTAATTTTTTAAGTACAACCCACCAAAAATATATAAAAACTATCATGAGCGTACTCCAGTCCATAGATAGATGCTCTTTCAGAGACAAGTCAGTGGCTCAAGAAACTTTATCTCCGTTATACATTATATGGTGTGAAGGAAAGCAGATTGATAGGAAAAGCTGCACTTCACACAAAGACCATAATGGGATGGCTATCACTTCTTTCAAACACTGCATCTCGTGCTGTGCTTTTGCCTTCCCAGGACTATGTTTCCACAGACTAGTTTTGTCTGGGGCTCTGTGAGCTGTGGTTTGACTCACTACAGGAAGACCACTTGCTCTTCTTTCCTTCCCTCTTCCCCAGGCTGTGTCCTGGATGCATATTCTTATCTGTGCACCACTGTTCCCTTGCACCAGTGCTGCTCTCTGTATAGCTGTGAAGGGAAGCAGCCTAGGCATCCGACTGCAAATTAAAATGCTCCAGCACGAAGACATGGGGGGAATAGTAATGGGGAGGGAATAATCATCATGGTACAGACTGGGAGAGAGGAAGGGCTTGCTCAACATGGTGAGCCTATTGACATCCATTTCATGGTCTGTGGTTATCATGTGCAGTGCACCCAAAAACAAAGTTGTTAAGAAAAGACTGGATGGACATAACCATCTGTTGAAAAGAAGAGAGATATCTCTGCAGCACAGGGCAGAGTAAATGCTCCCTTTCAGTAATTTACAGGTCAGGGCTAGACAATGACATGTTCCATTCTACCTGTGATTTTGTGACAGATGTTCTTTTCCTCTGTTAATTTTTTTATTTTTGTTTCACCTTCCCCCCCCCCCCCCCAGTTTGAATTGAATTTTTACTATTTCAGTTGGACGAAGTTACTGATTGCTTTCTCAAGGGACTTAAGCTGTCTAATTTAGCTTTCCAGAATGGTATAAATAGGGAATTTTTTTCTTTCATTGCAGTAAAATCTAGTCAAGAAATTGAAAAAAATCCCCAAACCCAAACCTGGACAACATTTTTACTGTTACACTTTGAGTTATTTTAAGAAAGGAAAACATGAGGACACACGGGACCACAGGCCTGTAAATTCCATTGTCGTACTGAGCAAGCCTAGTGATTAATACACAGGTAGCTGTCAGTCTCTAAACAATTGGAAGAGGTATTTTGATCAGTTCTAGGTACTGTGGATTTATGAAAAATGAACACAATATATAAATATCCCTATCCTGACTAGATCTGTCTTTAAACGTGGAATAAGCATGTCTTCTTGAAGAAGTGAACATTTGGGAACAGCATAGGTTGTAAGTTCAAATTTGTAACCATTTTAACAAGTAGGATCTATGCTTGAAGCTGATAAAATGGTTATAGTTTATCTCAAATGACTACTGGATTTGGGAAATCTATCAACATGTTGAATTACTTGAAAATTTCATGTATGTCACATGCCCAGAAGGCAGTGATTTGTTGACAGGAAACCAAAAAGGGTCAAATCATTTTACCTTGATTTAAATTTCAATCAGGTTAAATTTTCAGTGTTTATTGGGGCAAATTCCCACCATTTACTATGTTTTTTTCCTAGGGTCACATTGTTAATTGTGATAACATTCACTGATATATTATAAAACACTGAAGACATATAAATGTATAATAAATATAAACTTATAAATATAAAATGTCAGTGTAGGCCTGTCCACTTCAGGGGACTTTGGCAGGGATTCATAATGCAGTGAGTGAGCCTGAAGGGATCTCTTCCAATCCAAAAGGTTCTGTAAACCTTAAGAAAGAGCTCAGGCTTCAGTGTAAGACCCACTTTAATGGCAATTATCCTGTTTGTTAGAGGAAAACCAGTTCAACATTAAGTGTTTGTCATCATTTAAATGGAAAGATGAGGTTTGTTTAGATGCTTTAGAAAAATCTGTAGAGGTTGCCATGCTCACACAAATATTTACCTTTGTTTAGTGATAAGCCCATAGCTGAGAAGCTTATGGGTATTTATATTTGGCTGTGGCAGTCTTGTAATTATTTAATAAGGCATACTGAAGATAAGGTTATCATGATATAAGTGCCTGTAATCCCTCTGGGGTGTAATTGCCTCCTGATAACCTTATGTCTCTTGCTAATATGAAAAATGTTTGTTTTCAGTGGGAGCATATATTTTGTGATGAAACAGCATTAAACTGTCAGATCGAAATGCTAAACAGCAGTTGGAATGAGCAGAAGGGTTCAGATGGATTAACTCAGCCCTCATAGATGGTTCACCAGACGAACTGAAATAAACCAAAGCCATTTCATGAGTCAGGTTTGAAGTCTGGAAGTATCTGAACAAAAATAGCTCTTAGCCCAGAAACATACTTTAGGTTTCTTAGACTGTCCTAGTGAACCTTGAGATTCATAAGAGGAAATACGTTTCAAAAGACATAGACTTTGTTGCAGTAACATCTGTGTCTTTTCTTTGAAATTCAGTGTTTTGATTAATAGATTGCCCATCCAGTAATACAACATTTTGTATTGCATTGTAAATCTTGAGATAAGCATTAATAAAATGCACATGCTTCACAAATAGGACTTGGAAGGCATCTGTTATATTTGTTACTGAAAGGGATTTTCAGAACACCAAAGTATACTAAGTTGAAATGTACCACCTGAAAGTGAGGTGAGTCTGTTTTGAAGTCTTCAAGATACGTAAGTAGTTCTTTTCTTCAAAATTAGAGACGTGTGTGGCAAGAATCATCCTCAGAGAGGCAGAGAAGTAATGTACCTGAAGAATACAAGTTCAGGTCAGGGACTCTACTTTCCTTTTGCTTCAGGCATCAGCTGGCATACATTTGCACCTCTGAGCAGTTGCTCAGAGATGAGTGTATGATAGCCATGCACATTTTGTGTCCCACTTTGCTTTAATAGGAAGTCCTGTGGCCTGCTTCTACAAGCTGCTATGTACAATCTCATAACAAAGTCAATGTGAGGTCCAGCAGACAGACCATGCAGCTCCAGAGGCTGGAGGGACTGCACAGGGAAACCTTTCCCATCATACAAAGGGTGTTATAAACGGGAGGTCAGCATGGAAGGTTTAATGTTTAGGTTTCCACACTTTTTTATAAGCTCTGGCTAGCTCTGTGCCTGAAGATGGAAAATATTTGGAAGTAAACCAAAAATTTCAAAACTAACCTTATATTTCCTCTGGATTTTTGGCATCAGTGGCTCTTTTGGCTGTGTCTGAGTGGAATAAGCTGTGTCTTTGAGTTTAGTACATTATACAGTAATATGTTACACCTCTGTATTTTTTGTGCCTGGGAATTTCACCTCATTCATCTTTCACAATGTTCTTCAGAGACTTTTAAAAATCCCTGAACCAGCTTTATGCAATAAATAGAAGACAGGGCCAAACCCTAGATCCTGGTTTCAAACCTTAATCGTTATTCGGCTTGAATTTGATGCTGTTCTGAGTTTAAATGAAACACAGAATTAAAACACTCAACATCTAAGAAAATTTAATCCGAATCTGATTTGTTTGGCTGAGAATATAAATCCAGGATATTCGATACTATTCACAAATATTAAAGTCAATAACAGTAGAATTAGTGGGAAAATATGGCATACTTTAAAAGATTTAAAAGAACATCTACATTAAAGCTATACCTCATTTAAATGTTTGAAACATTTAAGGACGCATTTCATTTAAAATCTTGTTTCAACCATTATTTTGGTTTGGTCATTAGTTAAAAGCTATACGAATATCTCATATGTGTATCTGAACTCCACTCTGTTCCTTCTTTACAATTGAAGAATGTAAATAGTCTAGTTATTTGCTGTCCCTCTATAAGAACTAGACAGCTTCTGTTTGCACAGAAATGTTGGCTTAGGAAAATATATGGGAGATAATTGTTTTCTTATTATATAGCAGGCAATGCATTTTTATATTATTGATATATTTATTTAGTTGCTATATTTACATTATTTATATATTTATATTCTATTATGAAAAAATCTAATAATGGTTTATTATAATTGTCTCAATTTTTCATATATATATTTTAGTTATACGATTTTAAGTCAAAACATTAATGCTCCATGTTAGCTTATAGCTTTAATTTTTCTATTGAAGTATGGCACACTCAGATTTGTAGAGAGGTTTCAGAAGGGCATGAGTCTTTTAATTAATCACTAATTAACTGTTTCTCAGAGTGGGGCTGTAACATTTAGGCAGTTTCCCTAGAGTATAAGTGTTCCTTTGGAGCCCTCTCCTGGAAACTGTATTTGTGAATTATATCTTGGGCAGCAACTTATGAGTTGTTCTTCCTTTGGAACTTGTTTTAAGAAAATGATTTGGAACATTTCAACTGTGTGAATAGCAGAATAAATGGCTTTTGTTTTTCCTTTCAAGTTGTCTTATTTTCTTATATCTTTCTGATTACAACTTGACACCCAGTGATAAAGTCATGATTGCTAATGGTGTTGATTAGATAATTCCTTTTCTTGATGCTTGGCCCACTTCTTTCAAGTTTCCTGATCTGCCTACTAAGACTGAAATAATGCCAATTTTGCTAGATGTTTAGCTTGATCCGTTTCATCTCTAACTGATATCCTGAGTTCCAATAAACTCAATACAACAGCTCAGTTTAACATTTTCATATAGTTTTTCTAGTATTTGTTTTCCTGTGTTTCATCCTGTAACTGATCAGGTAATGTATCACCATTTTACCCTAGGCTTAAGATTCATTCTGTATACACAAGATTTATTACTGGTATCAGTTTACTCCATGTTTTTGCTGCATGCTCCCTGGCTGTGTATTTTCCCACACATGAAAACAACAGTGATTTTGAAAGACAGATATACTGAAACACTTTAAGAAAAAAAGAAAAAAAAAGAAATGCTGTGTACTGTGATTTATCTTTCTAAGCTAAACCAGGAAAACCACCAAAATTCACTGAACATTTAGATATCAAATTAACAATTCTTTGGGTTTACAGAATGAGAAGATTCATGAGTTCATTTAGAGAGGTTATAATTAATCCTGTCATCTTGTTCTGGGTCACTGCCATGCACAGAGTAGTTTGTAGTGTCTGCACCTCTCAAATCTTAATGGCGATTTGTATTATGTCTTCGCATTTACTTCCAGACTCACAGAAAGCAGGGGAGGGTTAATCATTTTGTCTATTTTCCTACTTTCTTCAGGTCAAAACTGAGCAGAAAAGAAACTCACATCAGGAAAATATGAACTGATTAGCGTTCCATCTGTGGCATTCCTTGGCTGCCAATGGATTTTTAATTATATTAAAATGATGTACTTTGTACTTTGATATGAAAAGTGAAATAGGAAGCTAGTTTCTAATAATTGCTTTAAAATGTGCTTTGGAGGAAATATGGAGATATTAGCATTACCAGTAATACAATCTGAATGAGCTAAATGGGAGGTGTAATGAGAAGTTCAGGGCAGGAGGGAGCAGGCAGAAAGGTTGAAAAAGTCACTGTATGCTGGCTGAGGTATCATTTCCCAAATGATAGTTCGGCCTGCCCCTATTGTATCTAAGTATCAAATGAATGCCTCAGCAGTGAGTCTGCTGTACCACTGATTTACTCATCGCCATTGCCCTTGCTGGTACATAGCCATATCCTCGATATGGGTTTACAGACAATATCTACAGTGTAATTACATTAATATACATTAATATCTAAAGTAATATTCATGTTTCCTTGTTTGTTCTACCTTCAGGAGTGTCCTTTGCTTGTAGGTTTACTATTTGAACTACACTGCGATGTACAGCACATAGCGCATGTTACATTGTTCTAAACAACCACAGTCACCACAAATATACAGCTTAATTAGCATTTTTGACAGACTATGCCACAGAAAGGAAAAGGAAGAGCTATTTGTTGATCTCTGGGATTCAGTCCTCCAGCCTCAGGACAAATACTTTACATTTCAGAGCTGAAGGATGTTGCCTTGGCTGCTCCTTCAGCAGTGTTCTTTCCAGCATTTTAAATTTTTTAGATTTTAATTTTCATTTGATATAACTTTTGGGGGGAAAAAAAAAAAAAAAGAAAACCTGTGTATTTTTTTCTTCCTGTTCCCTTGCTTTGATCTTAACTATAAACAAAGTACTGCAATTAGTCAGAATTATTTTAGCTGTTTAAATAACACCAATCAAGATACAGTTGTATGGCTGATTTGGAGAACCCAAAAGAGATGTAGATATAATTATAAAATAACAAAATGAATTAAAATTAGGCTCAGACATCAGGAGAAGAATTGTGTCTGATTATATGCAACAAAACTAATTTGCTAAAGAATTGTCAGTTACAAGACTCGTGCTGTTTGCACGGGAGATTTTTTGTGTATGTATATGTAGGACTATGTTCATGGAAGTATCCTGTGTTACATGAACTTAAATAGTTTATCAGTGACAAGAGAATCTGTGTGGGAGAAACTGCTGTAAACATTCAAACCTTGTGAGACAAAGGGCAAGTCACACATAAGATGTGAAGCTGCAGGAGACTTGGTTTTGCTGCTCAGAGAAATATTTACATTTGTTATAAATTGTTCACAAACTTGCTTACTGTTTATAGCTGTATTTTTGACAGTTAACTATGAATTGTCAGTTTTCTGAAAGTCAGATTTCATTTATTTTACTCAAAACCAGTTCTAAGACAAAAACAATGCTCTGAAATGGAGTTTAGAAAATAGCTGCATTAAAAATAAAAATCTCACAACTAAAACATTTTTAGTATGTAATACCTTTAGCACCACTTCAATTCTTATTACTTTGGATAAACAAAATGTATCTCCAAGAACCTACTTTGTTTTGTTTTATAAATAGTATCCATTAAGTTCTAAACCCCAAATTTTCTGCAAAATCTATCTAACTTTCAGAGTTATTGACACCTTTAAAGCAGGTTTGTTTTTGTTTACCTAACACATAAAATCCCTGACTTTTTCAGAAGACTTTCTGTAACTTTGATGTCCTCTACAACTTCTGGCATAAAGAATAAAGACTTTGTAATTGAAATAATTAATTGACACAAAACCGAGGCACAAATAGCAAGTAGCTTCAAATGTCAAGATAAAACTCCAACACATCATAGCTGTCCCAAGTTTTCTGATCATTTTCAAAAACTGGATAGTAAGCATTGCAGAACGTAGACGGTTTGTAGTGTTATTAGTTTTCTGAATCCCTATAGTCCTGACTGGCCCACAGCCGAGCTGAAGCCCCAGTTAGGCAAGCACAGCATTCCATTCATACTTAAAATTTGTAAAACTTACAGTGGATATGTTGAAACTCAACAGAAATAGTGTGGCTTATTTTTATTACGCCCTGACTTCTTGTTTTCCACCTTCTATTGCTGTCAGTTAGTGCCTTTATGGATAAGTGGCTTAATGATACTTTATCTGCAAACAGTTCTCTTGTGTTTTGTTTTATTTTATTTTTACTAACATAAACCTTTCTATAACTGTGGCTTTCTGTTTTAGTCAACACAGTCCTACAGAACTGTCTGATTATATGACCTCATAATGCTGAAAAATTTTAAGAAGATTGACTGTAAAGAAACTATGAAGGTTGCATTTTATTGTATGAACATGGTGAACCCCATGTTAGTTCAATTCCCTGTTTTATTACTCACACTAGTATCTATGTCATCACTGACGTCAGCATTAAATGTGATCTGGGTACTTCCAGAGGGATTGCATTTCATTAAGGCTAAAATCCAAAGAATCAGCAAAAAATCTTAAAAATATAATGACATCTTGTAAAAAAAAAAAAAAGTTTTGTATATTTTCAGCAAAAGAGAGTCAAAAATATATGTTGCAAGAAAATACATGGGAATGTTGTTTTTTCCTTAGTTTAGGATTTTCTTCAAAGGATGTTTCTCAGACCTCCATCAGGCACTCCAGAAAGGCATGGGTATCCTGAGGGGCCCATGCCTTATCTGCTAACTCCTTGCAGATATTCTGGATACCCTAGAGGGTAAAAATGGCATGAGATGGCTGCATTTAGGCAACTGAATCTGACTCTTGATGAAGTCTATTAACATGATTTGATCTTGGGTCAACATTCCCAAAACAAATTTATCTGAGCAAATGCCAGAAAAGTGGCAACATGAAGCAGGAAGCCAAAAACGCAAAAAGGAAACTCTCACACTGTCAACTCACAGTAGTTAATGGATGGAAAGGTAGAGCTATGTGTAAAGAATCTTTTGAAGAAAGATAGTGAAAGGGTACAATTAAAATATGCTTTTCAAATGTTGGTCTCCATTTGAGAGTGTTGATATTTTCAATCTATGCAGAAATTCTCTATGGAGTTAGCAAATTGATACCTTCTGAAAGAAGCATTAGTCAAAAGAAGCTTTTCTCACCTATTGCATGTTACTGATGGAACAGTTTACTCAAAGAAAAGTCTAGAAAACAGAGATGAAAGATTCTCAGAAAACAGCCTAAGTCACAAAACTATGGAAACAATACAAGATTTGCGTAGTACCTTAGAGAAAAAAAAAAGAAAATATATCCAGTCAACAAAAATTTCCTTGGTGAAGCAAATACAAATATATTACAGGCATAATAAACTGAAATTTAATTCAGTTTTTAACCCTTTTGAAAATTATCTATAGGCAACTTACTTTAAAATGAAATTTAAAAATGGCATTTTTCTAGCACATTCTTTTTTTAGCCTAAGTTGCTTGATATTTTAAGGTAAATCTATTACTAACTTGAGCTGACTCAAAGTTCAGTTTTCAGGAAATAAATTATCTGTTGAAAAAATTACATTAACTCACATGTAGCTGAGTTAGCATTTCTGTTTGAAATCAAAAAAAGACAATACTATTTTAGAATGGCAGTAACCATTTTTCAACCATTATACAATGCGAACATTTTTTCCAACTCATTAACAAGTCTTGGGAAACTAGATGAATATTTGTAAATAATTCTTTCAGCAGAAACTAATGAGTTCACTGTTGCGTATCTTTTTATACATCACCTCACCAAATTAATTACATTTGTTAATAATATTTTTCTCTGGGGAAACTTATACCAAACACCAAAGTGATTTAGACTACGTTTAGGCAATAAATGTTTCACAATTTTTAAAATATCATATTTAAGATCCTTTCTAATAAAGGTGTGACAGTCTTTTGAGAGGGTGATGAGGAAGTTTTAAAATCTCAAACCTCATTAAATATTCTGTAATCTCTATTTATAATCTTACCATTGGTACCTTAAAGTACAGGTGAGATTTTTGAAAAAGAATATCAGACAGAAATATTTCTAGGTAATGACAACACACCCATCTTTTGTCATAAGTTATCATGTAAGAAGTGGGCAAAGTAAATAGATATCCACCTGATTAAATAAACTGGAATCTATAGTAAAATTGGTAAGAAAGCCAGAGTAGGTACTGCAGAGATCTCACGCTTCTCATTACTAGATGAAATTAGTTCTTTTTATATGTGTGTATAGCTAGAAATGCACCTATATTGTATGTGTATGTGAGAGAGTGCGTGTTTGTGTGACTGTATGATGATAACTGTAAAGCATACATGCAAACTGGACACTGAAAAAAGAGTGTAAGATCACAGAATTACTATAAGAAGAATTAACCTAAGAAAGAGCTGCTGTGGAGAATGAAGACATAAAAGATGTTCACAAGAGTGTGATTTTTACCCTAATGCACTATAAACCACCAGTTCTTAATTCCTGTTCTGAGGCATTGGGAGAAGAACCTTATTCCTGAAGTACCAGGTTACTGAAAGGCCACAAACCCGTTCTGTGCCCAATGATTGAAAAAGCGTGAAAGTTTTTAGGAGGGAATCAACAGCACATTTTGTATTAGTAGTGTCATTAATAAATAATGAAAGTAAACTGTGAATAATTTATTTACTGATGCTGTATGTCCATCTTTCCTATCCTACTACTGTGCCTTGGGAAAACTACTAAAAAGAGATAAAATAAGGGGCATTGCTTCCCCTCACCCCCAAACTGACCATATCTAAACATATTTCATAACCAGGAAACTAAATTATAGACAGTGCAAGGGATTGTTTGTCAGAAATGGTGAGTGACCACATCCTAGATGAAGTCACTGGAATCTCTGGACACTCACCTTTCAGGAGCTGTAAGTCACCCATGGCTACTGAAGTCGGAACCCAGACCAAGAATAGAAAACTTTTCCTGTGTTCTAGGTCTACGTTTTAACCACAAGTCTCTTCCTTGTGCTTGTCTTCCAAACCACTACTGTAGTGATTTCTGGTTATGATGTCTTAAATTACAGAGCAAGCCAGAACTGGATCATTTCAGTTTTGCTAAATGTTTTTTATATAGATAGGCAGATTGGCTAGACAATTCATGTCTTCTTTAGAAGAAACCTGATTTTTACAGAGTTCCTGTGGATGCTACATTTAATGTTGATAATTGACCCAAAGAACACTTGCTTTAAACAAAAATACATGTTATGATCAATCATGTTTTATTGTGGCTATTTCACTTGTTTATATAGCAAGGGGGTTATTTCAAGTTAAAAATTAGCCTCAAATGTATTTCTTTCAACAAATTCAAAAATTCTGACTAGGAAAATAAGACTGCCATGGCTAAAACAGTAGCTTGCAATAAACACAGCTAAGATTCAAATAGAGACAAATGAGTTTAAAATATGTAAAGTGGTGGCAGATTCATTACCACCTTAGTAACATTATTCAAAAAATATTGTTGGTTTTGTATGCAATCCACTGTACATCTCTCTGCAAATGTGCCACCCAGCTACTCCTGAGAATATTCATGACTCTACTGCTAGATTGTATAAAGTCACTGTCACTAAACTACACTGGCAAAGAAGGCTGACATTCTTACATGAAGCTCTGCAAACAACATCATATTTGACACAGACTTCAGCTGATGCAATCATTCATACTTTGAGTCCAACACAGTATTTAACTCTTTGTTTGCCCAATAGGATGTTTACAATTATTGCATCTTTGGCAGATTTTAAAAATGTTTACCTAGCTGTAAACAGCATAAATAAGCAGTTTGAGATCTCATACACAGCAAGGAGTAATATTTTCTTTTGATATTAGAGTGACAATACAGCCTAATGTCATGACATTATATGACTGACATTGTGACGCATTTTAAGATGCATTCTAATAATGCAGGGTTCAATAACAACCTTCTTCTAGGATTATTTTTACTAGAGTTTCTTCTGGGCAGACCTGAGTCCTTGTGTTGAGCAAGTCCATGCTCAGTTAGGCAAAGTGGCACAGAAAGTACCCCAATATAGAAACAAAGGCTCATAGAGCACTGAGTGCAGAGGGGACAGGGAAATGTGTGACTGAAGCTACTCTGCTAGTGGGCACCCTGCACATCCTCACTAATGTAAATTAAGTCCTTTTAGAGGACATTAGCATTTCACTAAGCTGTTGCTCTTAATTCTCAACTAAACATTCTTTTTGGGTTTGTTTGTTTTGTTCAGTTTTAATTAAGATTCAACAACATCTTCAAATACAGGCTTGGTATTAGTTATAGTTTGAAAAAAAAACCTTTTTTGCATAGGTTTTCAGGCAGCATTTAGGTCCAGCATGATCACTGTAGCTCTATTTAAATGGGATCACTATGGAGGAAACATATGTCTCACTTGAAATTTGGCTTTGAGTTTTCAGTTTGCCTTTGCCTCAGTTCCAGACACTAAAACAGTCTCTTCCCCACCCAGGGAACCCAATCCTGACCTGGAATACAGCTATCTGAGGTGCAGTGAGTTATCTTTCACCATGTCACAAGTCTGGGAAGCTAAAGTTGTCTTGCAAGGTCTTGTCATCTGTGTCTGAAAGTTAACTCCAGAATTACCAGTAGGGCAACTGAGGGATATCTCCCACCTTTGAAACTCATAAAGGGCTTATCAAAACATACCATATGTGCATTTCCATTAGCCTATGGTAAACTCACAGTTTCTTGTCATACTTGTGAAAATGAAACAAATGGTCTGAAACAAGCATTAGCATTAACGTCTTGTTATGCAAATGTTCTTAAAAATTATTGTTTAACACTAAAATTTCATGCAAATGTGTTGTGGTTTAAGCCCAGCTGGTAACTCAGAACCACCCAGCCACTTGCTCACTCTCCTCCTTCTTCCTCCCCCAGCTCCCAAAGGGATGGGGAGGAGAATTGAAAGAATGTAACTCCCACAGGTTGAGATAAGAACAGTCCAGTAACTAAGGTGTAACACAAACCACTACTGCTACCACCAATAATAATAATGATAAGGGAAATAACAAGGGAAGGGAATAGAACTGATCACCACCTGCCGACCAATACCCAGCCCAACCCAATCAGCGATCTAGCCCTTCTGGGTAACTCCCCTCAGTTTATATAGTGGGCATGACGTGCTGTGGTATGGAATACCTCTTTGGTCAGTTTGGGTCAGGTGTCCTGTCTCTGCTCCTTCCCGGCTTCCCCTCCTCCCTGGCAGAGCATGAGACTCAGAAAGTCCTTGGTTGAAGTAAACATGACTGAACAACAACTAAAAACATCGGTGTTAACAGCGCTGTTCCCAAGCTGAAAGTCAAAAACACTGCACTGCACCAGCTACTAAGAAGGAGAAAAATGACTGCTACTGCTGAACCCAGAAAAGGCAATAGAAGTAATGAAAGTTAATACATAACAAAACAAAAATACTGGAAAGAATGTGAATCCCCCGGCTCTGGATCTGTAAGACAAACAGACTTTTTTGAAGAGCCAGAGAGAAAGAGAGGAAGTAGCAAAAAAACATTATTCATAGTCTTGACTAGAATGCAGAATAAGCCTGTAGCTTAGTTTCTGTCCATCTCTCTAGAAAATATTTTCTTACATTGTTACTGACTAGAGTACCACAGTCAGTTGCAAAAAAATTGAATTGCTAGAGACAGAAGATTTTAAATCAGTATTCTGTTATTCTTCAGAACATCAACAGAGACATAGTACAATATGGCTTTAATTTGTAAAGTATTTCAGAGACGATTACCTTATTGTTTTCAAAAATGTTTTTTCTTTTGCATATCGAAAAAAAGGGATAAATTATTATCTAACAAACAACAGGAAAAAGTTGCTAATATAATTTATTCTTGTGAAATATTGACCCAGGAAACATCTAATGGCAAAAGACCCAGTCTTCAGCTATGTAAGTTGTTCACTGAAGTATTGGGATCTCATTGTACCCTATTAATCAGATGCCCTACCCTGTTTTCCAACTTGGTAATGTTATTTTTTTCAAACAAAGAGAAGGGAAGAAAGGCTTTATTATATAGCTGCATTTAAAGACTATTTGAAAAACTTCCATGTTACAGTAGGAAATTTCGGACAGGGACACGACATTTAACTATTAAGCATTTAGCTGAGGCAGCTGGAGTTGCTTCCAGTTATCCAAGGCTCCTTGAAAGAGATAGGCATCTCCAGAGGGCAATTCAATCAACTTAGGTTCTGTCTGAATAGTTCCACTGTTATTCTAGTGTTTTTAAATATTACATGATATTTATGTCTGTTTACATATGTTATCCAAATTGTTCTCTGTAGAGTTATATACCAAGCTCTCCTCCTTGTGAATTAGTCTGAAAACTCAATCTGGGAAAACCAGAATGCGCATTGATGCCTTTTCAGAGTTTTCATGGGAAAAAAGCTATGATACTTTTTTTAATTATTAAACAAATATTATTGAGACTGAAAGCATTAAAATAAAATAGAAGAAATTTTAGACTGGAAGTAATATAAAGGGGATTTGTTAACTGTAAAGCTTAAGAAAAATGGAAGAAATGAAAAATCATCTGATGTATAGAACACAAATTGATCTTACTGGCACAAGCAAATGAAATCTGTGGCCTTGTCTTTTTATTTTCCTTCTTGTGGTAGTGAGGAAAAACACCAGACTAAGAGATATGCATCTCATATATGGCAGTAAGATTGCAATATATTTCTTTCCCTTTTCCACTTCTTTATAATCCAAATCTAAATTCTAGATCAAAAAAAGTCTGATGAAAAAAGAGTTGTATTTACATTTTGTAAACTAGTGATAAAAAAAGTCAGACTTTCTCCTTCTAGTAAAGTAACTATCTTGGGCATTCTGTCTTTCCTGTTCAATTTGCTTCACCGTATATTTTTTACAATATTCTGGAAATAATTAGGAGGTCTTGAAACTCTTTGGATGCAAGGTTAAAATCCCTGGGACACCATCCTCCCAGTAAGCAGTGTAAGTAAATTACAGGGCTCAGTAGGTAGTTTATGGTTAAAGATTCCCATAAAACAGCCTGCACCTTCTTGCTTCAGAAGCAGTCAGGTTTGGTTTTTTTTTGTGCGTGTTATTGAATTTTGCATTCCAAACCATATGAAGACAACTGGAATAACGGAAAATTTCTTGGTTTTTGTTTTATCACAGAAGACTTTGCTATTCAATTAATTTGTAGTGTGCAGACAGAATTGCCTCTTTCTGAGTTATGGTCTCGTAGTAACAACACACACAAACCCCAGCCACACTGTTTATTTAGGTAAGCGGGAAAAGTCAATCACACATCAAAGTAGGTTAATAGTAGCCCCATATAAAAAAAAATCTTCAAAATAAAATAAAATAACAGATAAAATACCTCAGCTGAGTTAACAAAACAAACATTTTTTCCGGTGAACTGTGGAGAGTGAACAATGGGTGTCTGCTGTTATCTGCATTACAAAGCATCATGAACAGGAGTCATGGATGCATTCTGAGAATAAAGTGTCATTACTGATGATATAAATGTCATTATTTGTAGGGTGCAGTGTTGACTTGGGAACCTAAGTAAAGATCCATTTTCCATGCATAAACAGCACATTAAAAGATGTGAGGCACAAGCTTCTCAGAAACAAGTACCCTGAAGGTGTAGATACTGAGCGTGAGCTGTTTACTGCTGTGTGAAATAAAGGGAAAAAAAACACAAAACAAAGCCCCATTGGATTCAAACCAGGTCTTGGGCTGTTACTGTAGTTCTCAGGGAGTATCTGCAGTTTGCTGAGGCTAATCATGTCAGAGGGGCAACTGAAGCTCATAGAGAACTCACAGAAACTGAATGGTTATTATTTCCTAATGCTTATTCCCAACCTAACATTTGTGAGTTGGAGTGTTTGCATATTATTTTAGCATGGCATTTGAGCATGATTTCATTAAAAAATGAGTCTTTGGACATCAACATGTTTTACAAAAGAGGATTATCAAATATCATGGAAGTTCCAAATTCTCCAATACATGTTGTATTCTGGAATGGATCATTCCCATAAAAAAAGTTTAAATTAGTTTCTTTTCAATTTCTTACAACTTCTCATAAAACCACATTTCGCTTCTCAGCTTCGGTACTTGAGAATAGAATCATAGAATCATAGAATAGTTAGGGTTGGAAAGGACTATAAGATCATCTAGTTCCAACCCCCCTGCCATGGGCAGGGACACCTCACACTAAACCATGCCACCCAGGGTTCTGTCCAATCTGGCCTTGAACACTGCCAGGGGTGGAACATTCACAACTTCCTTGGGCAACCTATTCGAATGCCTCACCACCCTAACAGGTGTCCTGGGTTCATCAGTAGCAGTCATGTTTCTCCTTTGTGGTAGCTGGTGCAGTGCTGTGTTTTGACTTCCAGCCTGGGAACAATGTTGGTGAAACCGATGTTTTCGGTTGTTGCTAAGTGATGTTTACCCTGACCAAGGACTTTGTGAGGCTCATGCTCTGCCAGGGAGGAGGGGAAGCTGTGAGGAAGCAGAGACGGGGTGTCTGACCCAGGCTAGCCAAAGAGGTATTCCATACCACAGCAAGTCATGCCCGGGGTGGGGGGTAACTGGGAGTTACCCGGAAGGACATGGGCTTCCAGGTGGGACTCGTTTCTTGGCTGGTGGTATCGTATTCTCTTCCCTTGTTATTTTCTAATATCATTGTTGTCGTTGGTGGTAGCGGTGGTGATTTGTGTTGTACATTGGTTGCTGGACTGTTCTTGTCTCAACCCGTAGGAGTTGCACTCTTTCGATCCTCCTCCCCGTTCCTCCGGGAGCAGGGAAGGGGAGAGCCCCGGTGGGGGGGGGAACCTCGATTGTTGTTAGCCCGGCACCACTGACTGGGAGTGAGTGAACAAGTTGCCTGACTGGGTTTAAACCACGAGAGTTCTTTTTGGCGCCCAATGTGGGGCACGAGGGGTTGAGATAACGACAAATCTGACCGGATTAATAGTCACTCGTCACAATGCTGATTTATTGACTCTCCAGGTTGTTCCTCTTAATCTCACAGTTTCAGTATATCATATCTTACTTCCATCCGGTATTTGCTGTATTAGTGTTTTTCAAGTGTGGGGCTTGGGCTAAGGTTTTTGTCTCATTGTACTTTATGGCAATGACTTGTAATACAGTACAATCATTGATCATGAAACTGATCTGGCTCATGTTCCCAGTGTGGTCACCACCTTTATACTTTGGGAGGTATATAATAGAAGTGCTTAGCAATTACACATCTTTTTTCTCCTTCTCAGGTGCTCAACCTGTGAAGGAGACATCCTTTTACCCTCCCAGTCACCCAACGTGCGGCTCGAACCCACAACCCTGGGATTAAGAGTCCCATGTTCTACTGACTGAGCTAACTGAACAACTGCAAAATCCAGAAGAATTAGTAAAACACTTAAATGAGGTGTGTGATCATTCTGGCCATACCAGAGATGGACAAATCATGGCAATGTGCTGGGGCTTGGCCTATGCTTACAGGGCCTTGTTCAACACTATCCAGCACCTTCAAAAGGAAAAGAACTGTCGTGGTTTAAACCCAGTCAGACAACTTGTTCACTCACTCCCAGTGAGTGGTGCCAGGCTGACAACAGTTGAGGACCCCCCTGCCCCCCACCGAGGCTCTCCCCTTCCCCGCTCCCGGAGGAACGGGGAGGAGGTTCGAAAGGGTGCAACTCCTACAGGTTGAGACAAGAACAGTCCAGCAACCAATGTACGACACAGATCAGATCCAATATTGTATGAATGTCTTGGTAAGACACTGGGAAAGAATGACATCCTTTCCTACTTCAGCTTTGGAGGAACAGGTGAGTGAACTGAAGAGGGGAGCAAGGGCCAAGACTGATTGTCCCATGAGAGCTACGGCTTCAGTCTCTGGTGAGCAGTTTCCCAGATGGAATGGAAGAGCTGATTTTATTCCAGCTCCTGTGATAACAAAGAATAATCCCTTTTACCACGACTTAAGTGTCCAATGCTGTGATGACCATTAGAGGAGCCCTGCCTCCAGCCAGGTGGAGGTAGGGGACAATCAGATTTACTGGACTGTGTGGATCAGATGGCCTGGCACATCAGTCCCACAGAAGTATAGTAGATACCGGTGCACAGTGTACCCTGATGCCATCAAGCTGTCAAGGGGTAGAACCCCTCTATATTTCTGGAGTGACAGGAGGATCCCAAGAGTTGACTGTGCTGGAGGCTGAAATCAGCCTGACTGGGAGGGAATGGCAAAAGCACCCCATTGTGACTGGTCCAGAGGCTCCATGCATCCTCGGCATAGACTACCTCAAGAGAGGGTACTTCAAAGACCCAAAAGGGTACTGGTGGGCTTTCAGTATTGCTGCTTTGGAAACTGAGGAAATTGAGCAGCTGTCCACCTTGCCTGGTCTCTCAGAAGATCCCTCTGCTGTGGGGTTGCTGAAAGTCGAAGAACAACAAGTGCCAATTGCGACCACAACAGTGCACCGGCAGCAATATCACACCAGCTGAGACTCCCTGATTCCCATCCATCAGCTGATCCGTAGACTGGAGAGTCAGGGGGTGATCAGCAGGACCTGCTCACCCTTTAATAGCCCCATATGGCCAGTGCGAAAGTCTAATGGAGAATGGAGACTAACAGTAGACTATCGTGGCCTGAATGAAGTCACACCACCATTGAGTGCTGCCGTACCGGACATGCTAGAACTTCAGTATGAACTAGAGTCAAAGGCAGCCAAGTGGTATGCCACGATTGATATTGCCAATGCATTTTTCTCCATTCCTTTGTCAGCAGAGTGCAGGCCACAGTTTGCTTTTACTTGGAGGGGTGTCCAGTTCACTTGGAACCGACTGCCCCAGGGGTGGAAACACAGCCCTACCATTTGCCATGGACTGATCCAGACTGCACTGGAACAGGGGCAAGCTCCAGACCACCTGCAATACATTGATGACATTATGGTGTGGGGTGATACAGCGGAAGAAGTCTTTGAGAAAGGGAGGAAAATAATCCAAATCCTGCTGAAAGCTGGTTTTGCCATAAAACGGAGTAAGGTCAAGGGACCTGCACAGGAGAGTCAATTTTTGGGAATAAAATGGCAAGATGGACGTAGACAGATCCCCACAGATGTGATCAACAAGATAACAGCAATGTCTCCACCAACTAATAAGAAAGAAACGCAAGCTTTCTTGGGTGTTGTGGGGTTCTGGAGAATGCACATCCCAAATTACAGTTCGATTGTAAGCCCTCTCTATCATGTGACCCGGAAGAAGAATGATTTTAAATGGGGCCCTGAGCAACAGCAAGCCTTTGAACAAATTAAACGCGAGATAGTTCATGCAGTAGCCCTTGGACCAGTCCGGACTGGACCAGATGTAAAAAATGTGCTGTACACTGTAGCTGGGGAGAACGGTCCTACCTGGAGCCTCTGGCAGAAAGCTCTAGGGGAGACTCGAGGTCGACCCCTCGGCTTTTGGAGTCAGGGATACAAAGGATCTGAGGCCAGCTATACCCCAACTGAGAAGGAGATACTGGCAGCGTATGAAGGGGTTCGAGCTGCTTCGGAAGTGATTGGCACTGAAGCACAGCTCCTCCTGGCACCCCGGTTGCCCGTGCTGGGCTGGATGTTCAAAGGCAGGGTCTCCTCTACACATCATGCAACTGATGCTACATGGAGTAAATGGACTGCACTAATTACACAACGAACTCGAATAGGAAATCCCAGTCGTCCAGGCATTCTAGAAGTCATCATGGACTGGCCAGAGGGCAAAGATTTCGAAATGTCACCAAAGAAGGAGGCGGTGCGTGCTGAAGAGGCCCCACCATATAATAAACTGTCAGAAAGTGAAAAGCAGTATGCCTTGTTTACTGATGGGTCTTGCCTTATTGTGGGAAAGCATCGGAGATGGAAGGCAGCTGTATGGAGTCCTGGACGACAAGTTGCAGAAACTGCTGACGGAGAGGGTGAATCGAGTCAGTTTGCCGAGGTGAAAGCCATCCAGCTGGCCCTGGACATTGCTGAATGAGAAAAGTGGCCAGTACTTTACCTCTATACTGACTCATGGATGGTGGCAAATGCCCTGTGGGGGTGGCTGCAGCAATGGAAGCAGAGCAACTGGCAAAGCAGAGGTAAACCCATCTGGGCTGCTGCACTGTGGAAAGATATTGCTGCCAGGGTGCAGAGCCTGGTGGTGAAGGTACGTCATGTAGATGCCCATGTACCCAAGAGTCGGGCCACTGAGGAACACCAGAACAACCAACAAGTGGATAAAACGGCAAAGATTGAAGTGGCTCAGATGGACTTAGATTGGCAACATAAAGGTGAATTATTTTTGGCCCGGTGGGCCCATGACACTTCAGGCCATCAGGGCAGAGATGCAACATACAGATGGGCTTGTGATCGAGGGGTGGACTTAACAATGGACACTATTGCCCAGGTTATTCATGAGTGTGAAACATGTGCTGCAATTAAACAAGCCAAGCGGTTAAAGCCTCTTTGGTATGGAGGACGATGGCTGAAGTATAAATATGGGGAGGCCTGGCAGATTGACTATATCACACTGCCACCAACCCGCCAAGGCAAGCGCCATGTGCTTACCATGGTGGAAGCAACCACCGGGTGGCTGGAAACATACGCTGTGCCCCATGCCACTGCCCGGAACACTATCCTGGGCCTTGAGAAACAGATTTTGTGGCGACACGGCACCCCAGAGAGAATTGAGTCAGACAATGGGACTCATTTTCGGAATAACCTTATAGATATTTGGGCCAAAGAGCATGGCATTGAGTGGGTATATCACATCCCCTACCATGCACCAGCCTCTGGGAAAATCGAACGGTACAATGGGCTGTTAAAAACTACACTGAGAGCAATGGGTGGGGGAACTTTCAAGCATTGGGATACACACTTACCAAAGGCCACCTGGTTGGTCAACACCAGAGGATCTGCCAACAGGGCCGGCCCAGCCCAGTCAGAACTTTTACATATTGTAGATGGGGACAAAGTTCCCGTGGTGCATATGAAGAATTTGCTGGGGAAGACAGTCTGGGTTATTCCTGCTTCAGGTAAAGGCAAACCCACTCGTGGGATTGCTTTTGCTCAGGGACCTGGATGTACTTGGTTGGTAATGCGGGAAGATGGAGAAGTCCGATATATACCTCAAGAGGATTTCGTTTTAGGGGAAAACAGCCAGTGAACTCAATTGTATGCTGTTGCCTGCTGTGTAATGCTTTTATAGGACATCAACTAGATGTCTTCAGGTCACCAGCGACTGGCCCTGACTTCCCTCCAACCATCATCCCAACAGAGAATGAACTTTGATAGAACCAGATGAGTTCTGCAGTAAAGGAACGACCAGCATCAGCAGGCAACGATCCAATACTGCACACAGCCTTTCCTGCCCTGAAAGATTGTTACAAGAGATGGAACCTGACATCCTGGACTGAATGGACTCGGCAGCATTATAGGGATTGGTCCATGCACTAAGAAAATGATCTTTTTCTCTTGGTCTGTATGAATATGGATGTATATATGTGGGAGAGCGACGGTGTATTGAAAATGTGGGATCTGAGCATGACGTGAATGGTATGGAATAAGGGGTGGATAATGTCCTGGGTTCATCAGTAGCAGTCATGTTTCTCCTTTGTGGTAGCTGGTGCAGTGCTGTGTTTTGACTTCCAGCCTGGGAACAATGTTGGTGAAACCGATGTTTTCGGTTGTTGCTAAGTTTACCCTGACCAAGGACTTTGTGAGGCTCATGCTCTGCCAGGGAGGAGGGGAAGCTGTGAGGAAGCAGAGACGGGGTGTCTGACCCAGGCTAGCCAAAGAGGTATTCCATACCACAGCAAGTCATGCCCGGGGTGGGGGGAAACTGGGAGTTACCCGGAAGTACACGGGCTTCCGGGTGGGACTCGTTTCTTGGCCGGTGGTATCGTATTCTCTTCCTTTGTTATTTTCTCTTATCATTGTTGTCAGTGGTGGTAGCGGTGGTGATTTGTGTTGTACATTGGTTGCTGGACGGTTCTTGTCTCAACCCGTAGGAGTTGCACCCTTTTGATCCTCCTCCCCAAGCGGGGAAGGGGAGAGCCCCAGTGGGGGTGGGGGGGGAAATTGTTGTCAGCCCAGCACCACTGACTGGGAGTGAGTGAACAAGTTGCCTGACTGGGTTTAAACCACGACACAGGAAACAATTTCTTCCTCATATCCAATCTAAACTTCCTCTGTTTAAGTTTTAACCCATTACCCCTTGTCCTATCACTACTATCTCTAATGAGGAGTCCCTCCCCAGCATCCCTAGAGGCCCCCTTCAGATACTGGAAGGCTGCTATGAGGTCTCCACGCAGCCTTCTCTTCTCCAGGCTGAACAGCCCCAACTTTCTCAGCCTGTCTTCATACGAGAGGTGCTCCAGTCCCCTGATCATCCTCGTGGCCTTCCTCTGGACTTGTTCCAACAGTTCCATGTCCTTTTTATGTTGAGGACACCAGAACTGCACACAATACTCCAAGTGAGGTCTCACAAGAGCAGAGTAGAGGGGCAGGATGATCACCTCCTTCGACCTGCTGGTCACGCTCCTCTTGATGCAGCCCAGGATACGGTTGGCTTTCTGCGCTGCGAGCGTACCCTGAAGCCGGCTCATGTTCATTTTCTCATCAACCAACACCCCCAAGTTCTTCTCCTCAGGGCTGCTCAGAATCTCTTCTCTGCCCAACCTGTAGCTGGGCCTGGGACTGCTCTTACCCAGGTGTAGGACCTTGCACTTGGCATGGTTAAACTTCATGAGGTTGGCATCAGCCCACCTCACAAGTGCGTCGAGGTCCCTCTGGATGGCATTCCTACCCTCCTGAGCATCAACTGAACCACATAGCTTGGTGTCATCGGCAAACTTGCTGAGGGCGCACTCAATCCCACTGTCCATGTCAGCGATAAAGATGTCGAACAAGATCAGTCCCAACACCGATCCCTGAGGGATGCCACTCGTTACTGGTCTCCAGCTGGACATTGAGCCATTGACGGCAACTTTTTGTGTGTGTCCAGCCAGCCAGTTCTTTATCCACCGAGTGGTCCATCCATCAAATTGATGTCGCTCCAATTTAGAGATAAGGATGTTGTGTGGGACAGTGTCGAACGCTTTACACAAGTCCAGGTAGATGACATTAACTGCTCTACCCCTGTCCATCAGTTCCATAGCCCCATCATAGAAGGCCACCAAACTGGTCAGGCAGGATTTCCCCTTAGGGAAGCCATGCTGGCTGTCACCAAGCACCTTGTTGATTTTCATGTGCCTTAGCATGCCTTCCAGGAGAATCTGCTCCAAGATTTTGCCAGGCACAGATGTGAGACTGACTGGTCTGTAATTCCCCAGGTCATCCATTTTCCCCTTCTTGAAAATGGGGGTTATATTTCCCTTTTTCCAGTCGTTGGGAACTTCACCTGACTGCCATCATTTTTCAGATATGATGTCCAGTGGCTTAGCAACTTCATTTACCAGCTCCTTTAGGACCCACGGATGGATTTCATTGGGTCCCTTGGGTTAGGTTCAGGTTCTTAAGATGGACTCGAACCAGATCCTCTCCTACAGTGGGCGCAAGGTCTTCATTCTCACAGTCCCTGCGTCTGCCTTCCAAGACTTGGGTGGTGCGGTCAGAGCATTTGCCAGTGAAGACTGAGGCAAAGACATCAATCAGAACCTCATCCTTCTCCAAATCCTGTGTAGCCAGTTCTCCCAAGAGCTTCCTGAGGGGGCCTACGTTGTCCCTAGTCTGTTTTTTTTTTTAGAATCCCTTCCTGTTATCTTTAATACCTCTAGCCAAGTTTAATTCTAACTGGGCCTTGGCTTTCCTAACCTGGTCCCTAGCTTCCCGGACAGCATCCCTGTACTCTTCCCAGGCAGCATGTCCTTGCTTCCACTTATTATAAGCCTTTTTTTTCATTTGAATTTTCCTCAGGAGCTCCTTATCCATCCAAGGAGGTCTCCTGGCCCTCCTGCTGCACTTCCTTCTGGTTGGGATGCAACACTCCTGAGCTTGTAGCAGGTGATCCTTGAATATCAACCAACAGTCTTGTGTCCCCCTGCCCTCTAGGGCTGTATCCCATGGAACCTTACTAAGCAGGCTCCTGACGAGGCCAAAGTCTGCTCTGTTTAACTCCAGGGCTGTGAGCTTGCTACACTCTCTTCTCACTGTCCTGAGGACCTCAAATGCGACCATCTCATGATCACTGCATCCAAGGCTGCCCTGGAGTGTCACATTTCCAATGAGCCCTTCCCTTTTGGTGAGCACGAGGTCAAGCATGGCACCTCTCCTTATCGGCTCCTCTATTACTTGCAGAAGGAAGTTGTCTTCCACACAATTGAGGAACCTCCTGGATTGCTTGTGCCGGGCTGTACCGTCCTTCCAACAGATGTCAGGGTGGTTGAAGCCCCCATGAGAACAAGGGCCTGTGAGCGTGAGGCTTTTCCTATCTGTCTATAGAGTGCTTCATCTGCAAGTTCTCCTTGATCAGGTGGTCTGTAACAGATCTCCACAATAATGTCTCCCATAGCTATATTCCCTTTAACCCTGACCCACAAACTCTCTGTTAACTGCTCACCTGTCCCCAGACAGAGTTCCATACTCTAATATATCTCTGGAGTAAGATTTATTGAAAAGACTTGTGGGTTTTGTTTTCTGGTGTTTTTTTTTCCTAAGTTAGTATTATTTATAAAATAATATTATATATTATTAAATGTAATAATGTTTATTACATTATGTTGTTGTTACTGCAAAAGTTCTGTGGAGACACCTCAGTGTCAGCCTGTGTTGTATCACAGGGATTTGATACTGGCGTTACTCTGATGCCAGACAACACCTTTGGTGTTATTACCATCTTCAAGAGAATGCAACAAAATTTTGCTGAAATGCAAGCCTGTCCTGGGTTCATCAGTAGCAGTTACTTTTCTGCTTCGTGGTAGCTGGTGCAGTGCTGTGTTTTGACTTCCAGCCTGGGAACAGTGCTGGTGATACCGATGTTTTTGGTTGTTGCTAAGTGATGTTTACCCTGACCAAGGACTTTGTGAGGCTCATGCTCTGCCAGGGAGGAGGGGAAGCCGGGAGGAAGCAGAGACGGGACGCCTGACCCAGGCTAGCCAAAGAGGTGTTCCATACCACAACACGTCATGCCTGGGGTTGGGGGGTAACTGGGAGTTACCCAGAAGGACATGGGCTTCTGGGTGGGACTCGTTTCTTGGCCGGTGGTATCGTATTCTCTTCCTTTGTTATTTTCTCTTATCATTGTTGTCGTTGGTAGTAGCAGTGGTGATTTGTGTTGTACATTGGTTGCTGGACTGGTCTTGTCTCAACCCGCGGGAGTTGCACTCTCTTGATCTTCCTCCCCATTCCTCAGGGAGCGGGGAAGGGGAGAACCTGGGGGGGGGGGGTGGCCTCGATTGCTTTCAGCCCGGCACCAGTCACTGGGGGTGAGTGAATGAGCTGCCTGGCTAGGGTTTAAACTACAACAAAGCCCCTGAGGAATCTCAGGTCACACTTAGTAAATGGAGTTTTCTTCAACCGTGATGATTAAATTTTAAATTTTCCCCATAGTATTCGTACTTCATATTGTCTATCGTGACTGATCATATATGGCAAGAAGACAGCAAACTTTTTTTATCTTATGGGAAATTTAGTGTGGTCTGTACCAGAAATGAGGAATTTGGTAGGGGGTTTCATTGTAATGCTTTTTCTTGCTTTCTGGAGGCTGCTTTGGTTCTGGGTACAAGAATGGAGACATTTTCCTTGCATGTTGCAATATTCATAATGATACTTCTAATAGGAAAAGGGGAAAGAGTGGGATGTATCCTTCCTGGAATAAAACAAAAGAACAGACAAAGATGGGAAGCTAAAGTAGCCTGATAAAAATGTGACAGATTTAAGACTAAAAGACACTCTACTCACTCTTTAGTCCTTTGAAGTTCCTCAGATATGCAGATCACATTGGCACATTAGTGCCTGCAATTCGTACTGGGTTTTTCTCACAGCAGCAAAACAAATAGACAGAACAAAAGGGCAGTGTGTCATGCCTTCAAACCAGATGAAGTTGGTAGATTTAATTTCAGCCTTACCAGTCTTAACAGTGTCCCCTCAATGTTTATAAGGCTCATACAAGTTAGGGCAAGTTAAAGACAAAGAGATAGAGTGAAAAATTATCCATCACGCTGAGCTGGATAAAGTCTTTTTATATAATCTATATCTTTAGGGAGAGGACAGAATCTTAGTGCAGTCATCTCCTGGAATTCTTGCAGAGCGATAATGTGACATGAAGCAAGATATATTAACGGGAACTGTGAAAGCTGGTATCTTTCCATCTCTCCATACTTTAATCTTCTGTCTATTAACTATTGCAAATGTTACCTTGGCATTTATTACAGCCACATATCAATTATGCTTTTCTCTCTAGTAGCACCCCCACTGGGATATGCTACAATATTGCTATTTTACCTGACTATGGCATATGACAAAGTAGATCATACCCTTCGGTTGCCTAAAAATCCTATGATGAGGAAAAAAACATCAGTAATTCATTGTTAAGTATCCATGAAGAAGCAGCAGATTGGCTTGTTACACTGGATTACTCCTAGTTTAAAACTGCACCAAAAAAAAAAAAAAGGTACCTCAAGGATTTAGATTTGGTCTTTTTTTCCCCTTCTGCTTTGTGCACAATGTCTCCTTTGTTGCTGTCAGATGATACACCATTACTGGAAAAAATCATATGTTGTACGACTTGATCTTCATGAAGCACGGATCCAGGGTCAAGCAGTGAATTCCACAGCTAAAACCCAAACCAATATAACTTTCTTGGATCACCTAATGAACAAGATTTTTTTTCTCAGTTATGTATTTACAGGTCAAGATTAAGGCTAAACTGAATTATCTGTGCCTTAGTAATTATTTTTTTTTTAATCAATTGGATTGTTTTTTTTTCTCTAAATCCTTGTATTGAAAGAAACTGTCAGGTAATATTGATAAAAAATCAGCATTTTACTGAGCTGATATTTTAACACAGCTTGCTTGTAATGTTAGAATTAGGCATTCCTGGGACACTTTCTAAGTTCATTGTGCTTGTGAAAAGAAAGCAAGGAGACAGTTGTACACTTGCAGAAGGAAAAGGTACTAGGTGTGCTAAGAACATTCACATGCTTAGACATGGGAGTTCTAACAATATCCATAATCAAAATGGCAGAAATCAGATAATGCTATCTAATTATGTAGTAAAATAAAATCGTTTGAGTGAGTTTTACTGGTGTTAAATGATGACTTTAGGCAAAGATTATTCACACTTGACAGTGAAGGATTCAAAATTGGTATTTAGAGACTAGAGACAAATGATCACAAATATTCTGAGGAGCTGTGAAAAGTGCTTTTGTGTGTACATATCTACATATATGCTCATGTTCACACACATATATATACACACATTGTCTTGCTAGCTATATAGTATAGCAATTATCTTTCAATATAGCAAGATATTATTGATATGGCATTTTTATGATCTATAATGTGGTTGATAGAGATATCTTATTAAGTCCCTTAATTCTGTTGGCCTCCTAAGTGACATAAGTAATACTTTAAATATATTATTATGAATAGTGTCAAAGCTAAGATATGAATATACTGGAGCTGGGGAGAGAGGAATATTCCATATCATGCATTGCATAGCTGTGACAGGTAGGGTATTCTAGTCCTATTAAGGACATTTGGTTGTAAAAACTGCGTGTGTTGGCTGTGTTCTTTATTGGGTCTATCTTAGGATAACATATCAAATTAACAGATGAGGGCATAGCAGGGAAAAATTAAGACATGAAAGAAATCAGTAGAACTATATGGCTCAATGAAGATAATGAAGGGAGGGAAGATTTATAAACAAAATTAAATAGCATGGATTCAATATCAGTACTGTTATCTCTTTCCCTTGAAATGCCAGCACTAGCAGGGACATCTTTCATTCTAAAAGTTTCACTTTTAATGACACTTTCAGTCAGAAATTCATAGGGAAGCCTTGCACTTGGGTTCATAAATTTAATTTAAATTTAAACTGAGCAACTATTTCAGTGTAAGAAACATTCTGGAGACAAATTTAATATATTTTTGCTATAGACATTAATTCCCTCAAATAGACAGGGATAGAATCATTAGACACTACACAAACAATAAGAGTGATTATGATAACAAAATTAAGAAAGTGTGTTTCAGGATCTTGATGGGGAGAAAAACAGATGCACAAATACAAACCAAATTCTTCTTGTTTAGGTCTATTTGCACTGTTTGAAAGACAATAAACATCTATTACCCTAAAATTAATAAATTAATAATTAGAAGTTAATAAGTAACATATCAGTCAAAAGGAGAGAACAAAGTAATTAAATCCATGAAGGTAAATTATTATAGTTTGCTTTCAATAGCCAGAAGGAAGCTTTTTAACCACAGGCCATTCCTTCTTTTTTCTGTTACATTTGAACATTTCATAATGAGCACTTATGTCTCTGCAGCCAGCATACTAATACGGTCACTATTGTTTTTTCCAAGTTAGTAATTAAAGACACAGATGTATTTTACAGACCAGTGATGTTTCATTCGACTGGTGTGGCTTATATTGGGTTTGGGTTTATTGGGCAAAGCCTGCTGACATTCTGGAGCAACCCTCCTCCCCCCAGTCCCATTAGTTACCATTCAGAGAATGGCAGCATGCCTTGGGGAAGGCAGAAGGCATGTCATTCTTGCCATGGTTAGGAGCACAACAGCTGTTTACCCTGTAATTCATTTTACTGGTTCTGGCAGGGTTTTCAAGGCTGAAAATGGAAATTTGCTTTTGTACACTGTGTGCATGCAGGAATAGTGGGAGGATCCAGGGTGTCACTTGGCACGGAAAGGCCACTGGACTCTCCAGCTGGAATAGAGATAGCCTTGAGGTTTGAACTTCAAGGCTGAGTTTCAACCTGAGTTTTCCCCAGTGCTGAGAGTTCAGAATTATCATTACCTTGTGAATTAGAACATACAGTTAAAAGAAATAGAAAAGTTGTATTTTTTTTTGTTGTTGTTGTTCAAATTACTATTTCCTCATTTTCTTTCTGCCTTTCTTTCTTTCGTTGAAGGTTTTCTTTTCCATCCTATTCTTCCTCCTGCCCTATAGGGTAGCTTTAGGGAGCATTACAGAACAAAGGCTTTTCAATGAGATACAGGTGAATATAGTGAATTGTAAACTTTACCAGAAGTTTTGAATTTAGTCCAGGATATGGAATATTTTTTGGTGACTGAAAAGATTAAGAAGAGAAAAACAGCAAAGAATTAAACAGGAGTGCAGAGCTCCTTGACCTTGGGATGATGGAGAGTTCCCAGGATTCATGGTAATATTTTTCTAAGACCAGAGGCCCACAAGAAAGTGATCACATGGAAAGATTAGAAGCCTTCTGCAGATTTTCACTCTTCTGATCAGGAAATGATTGGTGCAATGTACTGCAGTATCTTAATTTTACTACCAAGCCATAACTGTACTAGAAAAAATCCCACAGAACATCTTGTTATTCCAGTGTTGCACTTTTAACATTCTAATTATTTTACTTTGTTAAACTAAGGACATACCTCTTGGCTCCCTTTCAAGTTATTAATATTGTGCTGGGAAAGAACAAAATAGAGACATGGAAACAAAACCTGAAATAGAGAGGCAACTTGGGAGTCATTGAGGGTGTTATTTCAGAGAAAACTCTATTCAACGAAAACCTGTTTTATGTGTGTTTAGGTAAAGAATATGCAAACCACTGTGTTCTCAAAAATAATACATTTTTCCTTTAGACTTACTATGATGACACAAGTAGGAGATTATATATTTTGGAAAAGTGTATTTTGTTATACTGAAAGTTGTGGAAAACAAATATCAATTTAATTAAAGAAATGAAGGTATTACAGTAAAACTTGAAGTTCTCAAATTTTTCTTAGATTCACAAAGGGTTTGCTAACTGAGCAGTTTTGGTTTTTACCTCCCTGCACCTTTTTCACTTAGGCTCTTGCCACATCCTGAGCGATGTTATGGCTAAGGAGGGTTATCATCCTTTTTAGGTAATAAGCTCTGGGTCAGTGAAGATATTTTTTTTAATTAAGATGGTTAGATGTTACTTAAATATGTATATTTTTAACTTTAGGTCTCATGGACAAGCACGATGTTTTCAGGGTGTGCTGGGTGCTAAACAAAATATTGAATTTACTTTCATATACTGTTGCATATTTGAGCCTAAGTGAGGTGAATCAACACCTTACTTGGGTGTTGATTCACCCAAGTAAATAACAGTTTTCCCATTTATTTCCATAAGCAAAGGATCTTCTTGCTGTTAGAAATTATCTTTAATTGCTATGACTGTTATTTTTTTTTTAGAAACACTTAAAATTTCTGTATTTCTATTTAAATACAAATTTACCTTGTTTTATGTTAAATCAAGGGTTCCTGTAGCACAGGAAATGTATGCATTTTTAAGTTCTTTTGACTATGCTGTCAGTGTGAGTTTTTTATTCTAGGAAAAGTATAATTAGAACAATCAATATCAATATGTTTACTGTTTCACTTTGCAATCAACATGCTGCTGAATACTGGCATGTGAATCTTGTGCAAGGTTTGCTAGATCTACGGAGTTTAACAGATTTACAGCCTCTGATCTGTCAATCTTTCAGAAAAAAAAAAAAATCAAAACAGCACATAGAAGCTTTACAAATCATTAATACCCGAGTTTAAGTTTCTGGTGGGTTGACCTTGGCTGGCTCCCTGATGCCCACCTAGCCACTCTGTCACTGCCTCACCTCAACAGGACAGACGAAAAAAATAAGATGGAAAAGCTTGTGGGTCAGGATAAACACATGAAACCTAAAAAGATTGCTGCTGCTGACTCAGTAGGTTACATCACCTTACATATCTGGTGCAAGTCCAATGTCCCACAAGCTGTAAAATCAGTGACCTTCAACATGTCTGGTTACCAATGAGCCCATATTATGCTAAGAATATTCCAGTGAAATTATTATATAAGCTATTATGTAGTGCTGACAACTTGCTGTCCAGCTCTGAAGAGGGTACTAATTCTGTCCTACATTGACTTCATGCTCTGCTAGCTTTTACTACAAAAATGGCTCTTATTCATGCCAGACACCAGGCAAGTTGGGAATTACATCTTATAAGTTAGACCAGAAGGCAGATAAGCTGTCTCTTAAAGCACAGATCTATAGCACTGATCTCATAGAATTTCAGACTCTTGACAAGCCTAAGACTTACACTTGAGCAGTCCTGAGAACAGTGATGCATATGCTTACAAATTTAGCAATTGCTGTGTAGCTGTTAAGTATTTCTGCAGGATAGTAGATGTCCAAGGCAGCTTTTCTGTGAATCCCAGATATTTTCCATCATATCTTTGTGCTTATAAACAGCAAAACTTTGTGAAAAGTTTGAAAAAGGTGCTTAATTGGTAACAGACTTTTTTTTTGGGGGGGGTTTTGGTGTGGGTTGATTGTTGTTATTGCTGGTTTTTATTGTTTTGTTTGAGGGATTTTTTGAGGCTGGTAAAATTTAAAGGAGTATATACTTTCCTTATGCTTTGTACTTGTGCCTAATAGAATACTGAAGTAACAACAAAGAAATGCAGAAAGGATAAGTAAAGTTTTTTTCTGCATAACATTACAGGAGATATTTACTTCTGTGAGTGCCTAGCTAGATATAAGGATATACATTTTCTTTTTGCTCCCTCTCTTCAGCAGAGATTCTGACTTCAATGTGAAGTTCAAGTAAGACACATATTTCCCTATCTGCATCTAAACATTGGCAAAAGAGCTCAATAAACTTAATAGCTTCTATATCTCAAGATGATTAACCTTTTATGTATTTAAATACATAACAATTCTGAGTAATTACATCATTTCCAAAGTTGCTTAGAACATGAGTAAAATCATCTGTTATTTTAAGACTCTAATATTTACTTGTTCCTCAGGTAACACTTGTTAAGGATATCCAAAAATGCATCTATTCTGTATAAACCAAATAAACAAAAAGTGAACTGGACAATATCTCACAATACCATTTCTTCAATTGCTTGTGCTCACATTTTGCATTTTTGTTAGAATTTCTTTTGAAAATGTGCTGGGTTTATGTTAGGGTCTTAGACCATTAATATTAAAGACAACGCCTAATCCTTGCTCTTATCTCCGTAGTATCGTATTACATATAATAGTACCACAGTACAAATAATAAATGATGTTAATAAAGTATTATATTGATAAGTATTTTATAAAATCTCATCTTGGATAAAGAGATGATATTTTTGCTTTCACTTGCCGTTTCCTTGTAGCTGGGAAACCATTCCATCATATGACACTATTTTCGATAGATGATGAACTTGAAGGACTTTGGTAGAGTTGATGAATTTTTGAGATAAATAATGCAAGAATAAAAAAGAGATTCTACATAAATGAGCTTAGCAGGCATAGGCCAGCAACCATGCAATGTGTCTGGTTTAGGAAGAACCAAGAAACATTTACTTTATTTAGCATCTCACAAGAGTGGCCATGAAGCACACCCGATATCCTGTAACAGATTTAAATGTCCAGTAAAAGACTAAGTCCACAATTCTAATGTATCATAGGAAGACAGAATAGATGGCAGTAAGCATTAATGTCCTAAATCCCCACAAAGGTAAAGACTTTTCTAAGAAATCTCCCATACTAATTGAGAAAGTAGACCATGCTCTACACTCCAACAAGGTTATCACCTTCCAATAATTTCTGACTGTAACACCTGTATCCCAGTCTCTAAATAAAACCAATTGACTTAGATTTGCTACCTGAAGATTTACAATATACACTATATTGCTTAATCCCTTTTCGTGCTTCTCATAATCATATCAAACTCCACCTTGAAATAATTTCTGTTACTTTTATCTAACTGGAATGTTTCTGAAATATTACACTCCACATGGTTAGAAATAGTCTTCTAATTTGCTATCACAATTCATGAGTAACATTTTGAGCAACTTTGTTATTTTGTAACCTCAGTAGTTCATCTGTATCTTGATGTTTGTTCTTCAAAATGTTTGAAATACCATCATACTATCTTCTTAAGGTCTTTGCTTTAAAAAGTGAAGTCATGGAAACCTGAAAATCTCTCACCACAAATAGAGAAAATACAGCTCTTCACTTTGTACTATTAAATTTCATTCTATTTTGCTCTAGCTAACACTGTAATTTAATTCCTCCTACACAATGATCTTGTCATCTTCTGTATTAGTGGAAACTCCTGACTATTTTCCTCTCTGGATATCTATCTTCTCTGTTTTGTAGCACTCATATTAATCCTGGCATTTCCACTTGAACTAAGATTATCATATGGAGGACTAATTTCTGTACCTAAATTTAAATAGATTAACTTCACTATTTGATACAATACAGCCTTCATAGAATCATGTTGAAAATGCTTTGTACTATATTTACCACTGTATTCTAAATTATTATTTTCTTCAAAATTCATCATGTGACTGAAAATAATATTAGTCAAGCTAACAGACTCATTGTTTCTTGGACACATTTTATGAGGAGACGTATTGCTCTTCTCCAGTCATAGGGTATTTACAGACTAGTTAATAATCATGTAACTCTTGTAGCTTGATCTTGGTCAGCACCCACCCAGCCTCACCAAGCACCTCTCCTGCTGGACTGGATGCAAATAAAAGGTAGGGGAGAAGATCTGTGGGTTGAGGTAAAGAAAAGAGAGCTTAATAGGGGCAGCAAATAGAATATCTGTGTTATCTGCACTATTTTAGCCACAAATGGAAAGCATAGCACCATACAGGCTGCTTTGAAGAAAGTTAAATCCATCCCAGCCACACAAGTTGCACAGAGGAATTCTCCAGAAGCACAACCCTAAGAAGAGTGGGACTTGTGTCAACAAACTTAGAAACTGAGTGCTTGAGCTAATTGCATATTCTGCAGTTAACTATAGACTGATGGTGGTTTATATAAATGTATTAGTTCGTTATTCTTAAGAAAAATGATTTTTGCCTTTTAGGTAATTTAACTTCAAGATATTGGAATTAAATCCAAAGCTTACAGTCAGTAGCAAAAATTGCACTCTTAGTCATATATTCAATGAGAAAGGGACCTAATAATTATAAAGAGAAATGCAAGTGCAAGGAAACAGAACACAGTAAGTGATAAGCAGCACCTGGAACTATTAGAATATTTAAAATGTGTTCTTTCTTTGCTCAGGCAGAAATATACTGCAGTTGTATTCATGCATTACATTTAAATTTTTTTAATGCATTCTCAAGGCAAAGAGAGTAATGACCGATATTCAATTTGTATATTTCACATTTTCAATTTTATACAAGATTTTCAGTTTTATACAAGATATACATTCTATTACGAATGTTTTCACAGAAATGTACCATTTCATATATAAACACCGTGTATGAACAAATGCAGCCTCATTCATTTGTAGATATTTTTTTGAAAAACAAATAATTTACATTTTCAGGTGAGCAGTGCTGACTACAGCTTGCAAAAAAATCCCTTTAAGCTTTGTCCTTCTTTGCTTGTGAAATTTCCTAACCTGGTAAGCTGCAGATGCAGAATTTTGGATTTAATAGGCTTTACTATTCTTCAGCTAAAAACTTAATCTTCAAGTGTTCAGCACAATAAAGTGATTAAATGTATTGCGGGGTTGTGTTGCATTGAAACACATTAATTTTACTTATTTTCTTCATAACTTTTATCAGACAACTTTAAGAATAGTGGACACCTAATATATTTTCTATTTAATTAAATTTCTGTCTCTAGGTTTGTGAAGTTCTAGGTGTCCTGGGTTCAGCAGTAGCAATCATGTTTTTTTCCTTTGTGTTAACTGGTGCAGTGTTGTGTTTTGACTTCTAGTTTTGAGAACAGCGTTGGTGAAGCCGATGTTGTCGGTTGTTGCTAAGTGATGTTTACCCTGACCAAGGACTCTGTGAGGCTCATGCTCTGCCAGGGAAGAGGGGAGGCTGTGAGGAAGCAGAGGCGGGGCGCCTGACCCGGGCTAGCCGGGGAGGTATTCCATACCACAGCACGTCATGCCCGGGGTGGGGGGTAACTGGGAGTTACCCGGAAGGACAGGGGCTTCCGGGTGGAACTCGTTTTCTTGGCCGGTGGTATCGTATTCTCTTCCCTTGTTATTTTCCCTTATCATTGTTTTAGCTGATAGTAGCGGTGGTGATTTGTTGCTGGACTGTTCTTGTCTCAACCCGTAGGAGTTGCACTCTCTCGATCCTCCTCCCCGTTCCTCCGGGAGCGGGGAAGGGGAGAGCCCCGGTGCAGGGAGGGGGGGGGAGACGAACACGGACCTTGATTGTTGTCAGCTCGGCACCACTCACGGGGAGTGAGTGAACAAGTTACCTGACTGGGTTTAAACCACGACAGTTCTTTTTTTGGCGCCCAACGTGGGGCATCGAGGGGTTGAGATAAGAACAGATCTGACTGGATTGATAGTCACTCGTCACAATGCTGATTTATTGGCTCTCAAGGTTTTTCCTCTTGATCTCACAGTTTCAGTATACCATATCTTACGTCCATCCGGTATTGGCTGTATTAGTGTTTTTCAAGTGTGGGGCTTGGGCTAAGGTTTTTATCCCATTGTACTTTATGGTAATGACTTGTAATACAATAGAATCGTTGATCATGAAACTGATCTGGTTTATGTTCCCAGTGTGGTCACCACCTTTATACTTTGGGAGGTATATGATGGAGGTGCTTAGCAATTACACATCTTTTTTCTCCTTCTCAGGTGCTCAACCTGTGAAGGAGACATCCTTTTACCCTCCTAGTCGTCCCCCCAGACCATTTACATTTGAGAGTTTTGAATTTTTTAAATGGCCTTTTAATGCTCTTGAGACTTGTTTGCTGATGGTGATGGGAATCACCATGCTAACACGCATACAGAGTGTGTTTTGCCCACTATTGATTTCAAGAGTTAAGCAGATTCAGGTTTGGGTCTTGTCTGGGGTCAAACGACGATGTAGGAGGACCGAGAGATTTTCCCAGAGGCTGGACAGCCATGAGTGGCAGGGTGTGTGGGATAGTATGGGCAAGTATCTAGGTCAGTGGGCCCCTCCAGTATTTTGGAATTTCACTACCGAACAACTGCAAAATCCAGAAGAATTAGTAAAACACTTAAATGAGGTGTGTGGTCATTCTGGCCATACCAGAGATGGACAAATCACGGCAACGTGCTGGGGCTTGGCCTATGCTTACAGGGCCTTGTTCAACACTATCCAGCACCTTCAAAAGGAAAAGAATGTCGGCGGATTTGAGGGCAAAGTGACAGTCGCTACTCAAACTTTGGCTGCAATGAACTGCGCAGCTACCCCAGTGGCAAGTACAGCAGCTGCTCAAACTTCAACTGCAACAGACAGCGCGGTTACCCCAGCTCCAAGCACGGTAGCTACACCACCCCCAGCAACAAGTACAGTTGCCACTCAAACCACAGTGATAATCACTGCAGCCAAACCAGAGGACCAATTCGTACCAATATCAGTTGCCCCTGTACGCAAGAGAACAAGCAAAAAGGAGGCAAAAAGGGTGAAGCGAGATGAAGAACCAATGAATTCACCACCCGGTCCAGAATCTGATCAGGAGTCATCCTCACATGACGAAGAAGAAGAAGAAGAGGTAACTTCTCGACCTCGGACCTCAACCGAGCTGCGGAATATGCGAAAAGATTTTACCTGTCAACCAGGGGAGCACATCATCACCTGGTTACTCCGATGCTGGGACAATGGGGCCGATGGTCACGAACTAGAAGGTACAGAAGCCAAGCAGCTGGGATCACTTGCTAGAGAAGGGGGAATTGACAAAGCAATTGCAAGAGAGAAAAAGTCCCTCAGCCTTTGGAGGAGGCTCTTGGCAGCTGTGAAAGAAAGGTTTCCGTACAAGGACGATGTTACGAGTCGTTCGTCCAAGTGGACTACTATAGACAAAGGCATCCAGTCTCTGAGGGAATCGGCCATCGTAGAGATGCTCTATCACATCAAGCCGAATAACGGGGATACACCTATAGATCCAGATGAAGTTGAATGTACACGACCCATGTGGCGAAAACTTACACGGAATGCACCGTCATCATATGCCCATTCATTGGCAACAGTGACCTGGAATGACATAGTACCACTAACAGTGGATGAAATGGTTCATAAACTCCGAGAGTTCGAAGACAATCTCACTCCTTCCATCATCTCAGCTGTGAAAAAACTGTCCCAGGACCTCGACAAATTGAGGGACGATGTATCTGATTTATCCAGCTCCTCACGTGTACCAACACGCGTCTCAGCTATTAACAAAAGACGTCCTATTGTTCAAGAGAGGAGATACAGAAGGTATACACCACAGGGTACCCTATGGTTTTACCTGCTGGATCACGGAGAAGACATGACAAAGTGGGATGGAAAACCTACTTCAGCTTTGGAGGAACTGGTGAGTGAACTGAAGAGGGGAGCAAGGGCCAAGACTGATTGTCCCATGAGAGCTACGGCTTCAGTCTCTGGTGAGCAGTTTCCCAGATGGAGTGGAAGAACTGATTTTACTCCAGCTCCTGTGATAACGAAGAATAATCCCTTTCAACACGACTTAAGTGTCCAATGCTGTGACGACCATTAGAGGGGCCCTGCCTCCAGCCAGGTGGAGGTAGGGGACAATCGGATTTACTGGACTGTGTGGATCAGATGGCCTGGCACATCAGTCCCACAGAAGTATAAGGCTCTAGTAGATACCGGTGCACAGTGTACCCTGATGCCATCAAGCTGTCAAGGGGTGGAAC
This sequence comes from Pezoporus flaviventris, assembly GCF_033815535.1. NCBI lineage: Eukaryota > Metazoa > Chordata > Aves > Psittaciformes > Psittacidae > Pezoporus > Pezoporus flaviventris. The sequence continues at coordinate 14,173,310 of NW_026892550.1, read as the reverse complement.
CCATCTATATTTCTGGAGTAACAGGAGGATCCCAAGAGTTGACTGTGCTGGAGGCTGAAATCAGCCTGACTGGGAGGGAGTGGCAAAAGCACCCTATTGTGACTGGTCCAGAGGCTCCATGCATCCTCGGCATAGACTACCTCAAGAGAGGGTACTTCAAAGACCCAAAAGGGTACCGGTGGGCTTTTGGTATTGCTGCTTTGGAGACTGAGGAAATTGAGCAGCTGTCCACCTTGCCTGGTCTCTCAGAAGATCCCTCTGCTGTGGGGTTGCTGAAAGTTGAAGAACAACAAGTGCCAATTGCGACCACAACAGTGCACCGGCGGCAATATCACACCAACCGAGACTCCCTGATTCCCATCCATCAGCTGATCCGTAGACTGGAGAATCAGGGGGTGATCAGCAGGACCCGCTCACCCTTCAATAGCCCCATATGGCCAGTGCGAAAGTCTAATGGAGAATGGAGACTAACAGTAGACTATCGTGGCCTGAATGAAGTCACACCACCATTGAGTGCTGCCGTACCGGACATGCTAGAACTTCAGTATGAACTAGAGTCAAAAGCAGCCAAGTGGTATGCCACGATTGATATTGCCAATGCATTTTTCTCCATTCCTTTGGCAGCAGAGTGCCGGCCACAGTTTGCTTTTACTTGGAGGGGTGTCCAGTTCACTTGGAACCGACTGCCCCAGGGGTGGAAACACAGCCCTACCATTTGCCATGGACTGATCCAGACTGCACTGGAACAGGGGCAAGCTCCAGAACACCTGCAATACATTGATGACATTATTGTGTGGGGCGATACAGCGGAAGAAGTCTTTGAGAAAGGGAGGAAAATAATCCAAATCCTGCTGAAAGCCTGTTTTGCCCTAAAACGGAGTAAGGTCAAGGGACCTGCACAGGAGATTCAATTTTTGGGAATAAAATGGCAAGATGGACGTAGACAGATCCCCACAGATGTGATCAACAAGATAACAGCAATGTCTCCACCAACTAATAAGAAAGAAACGCAAGCTTTCTTGGGTGTTGTGGGGTTCTGGAGAATGTACATCCCAAATTACAGTTCAATTGTAAGCCCTCTCTATCATGTGACCCGGAAGAAGAATGATTTTAAATGGGGCCCTGAGCAGCAACAAGCCTTTGAGCAAATTAAACGCGAGATAGTTCATGCAGTAGCCCTTGGACCTGTCCGGACCGGGCCAGATGTAAAAAATGTGCTGTACACTGCAGCTGGGGAGAACGGTCCTACCTGGAGCCTCTGGCAGAAAGCTCCAGGGGAGACTCGAGGTCGACCCCTCGGCTTTTGGAGTCGGGGATACAAAGGATCTGAGGCCAGCTATACCCCAGCTGAGAAAGAGATACTGGCAGCCTATGAAGGGGTTCGAGCTGCTTCGGAAGTGATTGGCACTGAAGCACAGCTCCTCCTGGCACCCCGGCTGCCCGTGCTGGGCTGGATGTTCAAAGGCAGGGTCTCCTCTACACATCATGCAACTGATGCTACATGGAGTAAATGGGCTGCACTAATTACACAACGAACTCGAATAGGAAATCCCAGTCGTCCAGGCATTCTAGAAGTCATCATGGACTGGCCAGAGGGCAAAGATTTCGGAATGTCACCAGAGGAGGAGGTGGTGCGTGCTGAAGAGGCCCCACCATATAATAAACTGTCAGAAAGTGAAAAGCAGTATGCCTTGTTTACTGATGGCTCTTGCCGTATTGTGGGAAAGCATCGGAGATGGAAGGCAGCTGTATGGAGTCCTGGACGACAAGTTGCAGAAACTGCTGAAGGAGAGGGTGAATCGAGTCAATTTGCCGAGGTGAAAGCCATCCAGCTGGCCCTGGACATTGCTGAACGAGAAAAGTGGCCAGTACTTTATCTCTATACTGACTCATGGATGGTGGCAAATGCCCTGTGGGGGTGGTTGAAGCAATGGAAGCAGAACAACTGGCAACGCAGAGGTAAACCCATCTGGGCTGCTGCACTGTGGAAAGATATTGCTGCCCGGGTGCAGAACCTGGTGGTGAAGGTACGTCATGTAGATGCCCATGTACCCAAGATTCGGGCCACTGAGGAACACCAGAACAACCAACAAGTGGATAAAGCGGCTAAGATTGAAGTGGCTCAGATGGACTTAGATTGGCAACATAAAGGTGAATTATTTTTGGCCCGGTGGGCCCATGACACTTCAGGCCATCAGGGCAGAGATGCAACATATAGATGGGCCCGTGACCGAGGGGTGGACTTAACAATGGACACTATTGCCCAGGTTATTCATGAGTGTGAAACATGTGCTGCAATTAAACAAGCCAAGCGGTTAAAGCCTCTTTGGTATGGAGGACGATGGTTGAAGTATAAATATGGGGAGGCCTGGCAGATTGACTATATCACACTGCCACCAACCCGCCAAGGCAAGCGCCATGTGCTTACCATGGTGGAAGCAACCACCGGGTGGCTGGAAACATACGCTGTGCCCCATGCCACTGCCCGGAACACTATCCTGGGCCTTGAGAAACAGATTTTGTGGCGACACGGCACCCCAGAGAGAATTGAGTCAGACAATGGGACACATTTCCGGAATAACCTTATAGATATTTGGGCCAAAGAGCATGGCATTGAGTGGGTATATCACATCCCCTACCATGCACCAGCCTCTGGGAAAATCGAACGGTACAATGGGCTGTTAAAAACTACACTGAGAGCGATGGGTGGGGGAACTTTCAAGCATTGGGATACACATTTACCAAAGGCCACCTGGTTGGTCAACACCAGAGGATCTGCCAACAGGGCTGGCCCAGCCCAGTCAGAACTTTTACATATTGTAGAGGGGGACAAAGTTCCCGTGGTGCATATGAAGAATTTGCTGGGGAAGACAGTCTGGGTTATTCCTGCTTCAGGTAAAGGCAAACCCACTCGTGGGATTGCTTTTGCTCAGGGACCTGGATATACTTGGTGGGTAATGCGGGAAGATGGGGAAGTCCGATGTATACCTCAAGGGGATTTGATTTTAGGGGAAAACAGCCAGTGAACTCAATTGTATGCTGTTGCCTGCTGTGTAATGCTTTTATAGCCCATCAACTAGATGTCTCCAGGTCACCAGCGACTGGCCCTGACTTCCCTCCAGCCATCATCCCAACAGAGAATGAACTTGGAACATCATGGACCGGATGGACTCGGCAGCATTATAGGGATTGGTCCATGCACTAAGAAAATGATTTTTTTTTTCCTCTTGGTCTGTATGTATATGGATGTATATATGTGGGAGAGCGATGGTGTATTGAAAATGTGGGATCTGAGCACGACGTGAATGGTATGGAATAAGGGGTGGATAATGTCCTGGGTTCAGCAGTAGCAATCATGTTTTTTCCTTTGTGTTAACTGGTGCAGTGCTGTGTTTTGACTTCTAGTTTTGAGAACAGCGTTGGTGAAGCCGATGTTGTCGGTTGTTGCTAAGTGATGTTTACCCTGACCAAGGACTCTGTGAGGCTCATGCTCTGCCAGGGAAGAGGGGAGGCTGTGAGGAAGCAGAGGCGGGGCGCCTGACCCGGGCTAGCCGGGGAGGTATTCCATACCACAGCACGTCATGCCCGGGGTGGGGGGTAACTGGGAGTTACCCGGAAGGACAGGGGCTTCCGGGTGGAACTCGTTTTCTTGGCCGGTGGTATCGTATTCTCTTCCCTTGTTATTTTCCCTTATCATTGTTTTAGCTGATAGTAGCGGTGGTGATTTGTTGCTGGACTGTTCTTGTCTCAACCCGTAGGAGTTGCACTCTCTCGATCCTCCTCCCCGTTCCTCCGGGAGCGGGGAAGGGGAGAGCCCCGGTGCAGGGAGGGGGGGGGAGACGAACACGGACCTTGATTGTTGTCAGCTCGGCACCACTCACGGGGAGTGAGTGAACAAGTTACCTGACTGGGTTTAAACCACGACACTAGGTTTCTTAAGGCAAGTACTCATTCTGGCTTTTTTTATGACTGTTTTTTCTAAACCAAAAAATTCTGAGGTTTGTATTAGAAAAATTAAATTGGAAGCGAATATGACTGTGGCAGATTGACAGCGAGTCTATTTGACAATAATGTGTCTGCAATAGATTATCATGAATAATACATACTTATTTAGCATAGTGTGAAAAGTTATGCAAATCGCATCAGTAAATTGACTGCAATTTTAGTTGTTTTGACAGAAAAGACAAACTGTCTTTTCTGATACTACACAAAGGTGATATGCAGGTTACCAGCACTAAAACTTTATGGTTCTTTCTAATTAAAAGATCTGGGTTTTCTTTATTTAAAGTTATTGTTCATATAAAATGTTTATACAGTTGGAAACTCTATACTCTTAACAGTATGCTAACATACTATCAGAAAATCAGTGAGCCAGACTTTATCAACCTTCTGTTTCCTTTTCAGAACGGTAGCAGGGATGGCAAACGTGAACTTACAGTATGGACATCTGTAGTGTTTTGGTTCAAGCCAGCAGTGAAGCACGACACAGCTGCTTCCTTACTCTCCCCAGCTGCAGTGGGACAGGGAAGAGAATAGGAAGAACAAAGGCATGGGTCAAGATAAGGACAGTTTAACAAGGGAAGGAAAGAAAAAGGGGGGGAAAAAAAATGTGGTGTAAAGACAGTCACTCATCGTTTCCCACAGGCAGACTGATGCCCAGACACTCTCCAACCAATAGCTACCTTCTGCAGAACTCTCTCCTCTTAGTTTATATTGCTGAACATAACATTATATGGAATGGAATATTTTAGCTGATTTAGGTCAGTCTCAGGTTGAGATGAAAAATCTCTCCTGGGGAAAACTAGATCATGCATCGATACCTGCCTTTCACAGACCAGGTAGATAAACAAGCTGATCATGATCCATCAGTGCACCCTCATGGCAAAAAAGGCCAACAGTATCCTGGACTGCATGAGGAAGAAAATTGTCAATAGGTTGAGGGAGGTGATCCTGTCCATGGAGACATTCATAATCTGTGTGGACACAGACCTGAACAGCCTGCTTTAGCTGACCCTGCTTAAGTAGGAGGATTGGACTAGATGATCTCAAAAGGCACCTAACAATCTGAATGATTCACTGATTCTCTAATGTCAGATACCAACAGGAATTCCAATAGACTTGTAATTGTTGCTCAGAACACCAATAGAGAACATAACTTTTCATAAAGTAATATCAAAATTTAATGTTTATGTTGCTGTTATTCTTATGTCTGAGGTATATTAATCTAAAGTGTTTGGAAAGTTGCTTTAGATTCCAGATATATTCTATGTGTAAATGATTTCTCTTTTACAATAATCTGAAGTCTATTCCAGACATGAAAATAAAATTATTTCAAATCTTTAAAAAAGGAAAGCAAGTAAGAAGAAAAAATAAGGTTTACATTCTTTTATTAAGGAGGAAAAGTGACCATAATAATTTGCAAAACATATAGTAAGAAAGAATTCCTGCTGTAACTAATCTAATGCTATTGCATGCAGAAAAAAAGAACCATAGGCTGAAATCGCCTTTATTCTTGCTGACATAAAGAACCAGCTATTTTAAGTGGTGCTGAAATATGCATAACCAATTACAGTGCCAAGTATTACAGCAGTGAATTTGGCATATAGAGTTATTGCATGTGATACACAATTTAACAAATTTCCAAACAAGCATTCTGGAAACAATTACAAGTAAGCAAGCAATGCTGAGCAAATACCATTGAAGTTTTAAAATGCATTTTAGTTGCTCACCACCATTTGAAAAAAAAAATATGTTCTGCAGAATTTTTATGCCTGGAGCAAAAGAGGGGAATTTTGGCTGCCTTGCCAAGTGAGAGTTTAATGCTGTGAATCATTAGGAAGCATACACATTAGTCTCAAAAATAATTGTTTGGTTTATAGTCCCTTGAGGCTATAGTCTCAACCAGACCTCAGCTGTGGTGGGCTAGGAGAGTATAAATACAGTTTGTTGATATATTACTGACAGAAGCATATGTTAAACCATTAACTTCCAAAACAAACACATGAAATTTTTACCAAAGGACAAATGCTATAACATTTAAAAAATATACTTAATGTTAATTTAAATATTATCTGATAAATTCATAGTTGCATATTTTACATTTTTGCATCCATGCAACTTAACAAAAGGTAATAAATATCTTAATGAGAAATAATAATTGTCACATAACCTAACTTAATAATTTTATCAAGATGGATGTATTCCGGAGAAGTTTAGAGTGATGTATTCATTCAACATATAACCCTTCAAATATGTGCAAGGTTGTTAGTAAAGGAAAAAATAAAAATAATGATTTTTTTGTTTGCTTGTTTGAGTAGGCACATTTTCTTTGCTCTTTAGAAAGAGCTTGCCTCTTTTTTTTTAAGCCATTAGGCTCAGAAGACTCTTTCACAACAGAAGGTGTTATGAAATCATCAAGATGACCAAGAACGTCAAAGTTGATTTCCACGCTATAGGAAGACTTGTGGGTCTCTGCATAAGATAAGCAACAAATAACCAAAGGTTTGCCAAGTTTTAGTATCTTTAGTAGTATGGTTTTGTAACAAGCCACTTTACCAGACTGGGGAGTATCAATATTAATTATATTATTTCTAAACTAATACAGAAGTTTGACAAAACCATGAGACCTGGTAAAGCTCAAAAGACAGTAGTGTCAAAGCCATAACTGGTAGAATAATTTTCAAACATAAATCCACTCCCACTCTTATTGTAACCATTGAATTCGGTGGGAGCAGGACAAGATGGCTCAATATCCAGCTAGGGACCAGTAATGAGTGGTGTCCCTCAGGGATCAGTGTTGGGACCAGTCTTGCTCAACACCTTTGCTGGTGACATGGACAGTAGGATTGAGTGTGCCCTCACCAAGTTTGCCAATGACACTAAGCTATGTGGTTTGGTTGATACGCTGGAGGGAAGGAATGCCATCCAGAGGACCTTGATGCACTTGTGAGGTGGGCTGATGCCAACCTCATGAAGTTTAACCATGCCAAGTGCAAGGTCCTACACCTGGGTGGGAGCAATCCCAGGCCCAGCTACAGGCTGGGCAGAGAAGAGATTCTGAGCAGCCCTGCGGAGAAGGACTTGGGGGTGTTGGTTGATGAGAAAATGAACATGAGCCGGCTTCAGGGTGCGCTCACAGCGCAGAAAGCCAACTGTATCCTGGGCTGCATCAAGAGGAGCATGACCAGCAGGTCAAAGGAGGTGATCCTGCCCATTTATTCTGCTCTTGTGAGACCTCACCTGGAGTATTGTGTGCAGTTATGGTGTCCTCAACATAAAAAGAACATGGAACTGTTGGAACAAGTCCAGAGAAGGGCCACGAGGATGATCAGGGGACTGGAGCACCTCCCGTATGAAGACAGGATGAGAAGTTGGGGCTGTTCAGCCTGGAGAAGAGAAGGCTGCTTGGAGACCTCATAGCAGCCTTTCAGTATCTGAAGGGGGCCTATAGGGATGCTGGGGAGGGACTTTTCATTAGGGACTGTAGTGGTAGGGCAAGGTGTAATGGTTTCAGACTTAAACATAGGAAGTTTAGATTGGGTATAAGGAGGAAGTTCTTTACTGTAAGGGTGGTGAGACATTGGAATGGGTTGCCCAGGGAAGTTATGAATGCTCCATCCCTGGTGGTGTTCAAGGCCAGGTTGGACAAAGCTTTGGGTGACATGGTTTAGTGTGAGGTGTCCCTGCCCATGGGAGGGGGGGTTCGAACTAGATGATCTTAAGGTCATTTCCAACTCTAACTATTTTATGATTCTTCTATGATTCTATAAGACAATAATTTTCTTATGATTAAAATTGCTCTCCATATTAAGAAAAGACGAACAACGTTTCTCTTAGTGAATTTTGTAGTGGGAAAGACCTTGGGGTGCAATTGTAGCTGTTATGCAGAAAGGAGTTCTCTCCTGTATATGTATATTTTGGCTGTGGTAAAGTATGCAATATGATTTTGGTCTTAACAAGAAATTCGTAATTGATTTTCATCAAAGGGTCTTTTAAAATCTGTCAGTTCTCACTACAGAAATGAAAGGACTAGTATCAACCAAATTGCACAATTGTTCTCCCCCAAAATACTCAGGTACCTTATGAATGGAAGTAAATTTTAATCTACACTGGCTTGAACAGGAAATGTAGTGTTTTCCTTCTGAGATACATCAACAAACTACTTATTTTGTCCTCTTGGCATCAGACTTCAGTAAACCTTTCTCATCTATATCAGTGCACTGAAATAGTGAACTGAAGAACATAAGAATGGAAGGGAACATAGTAATACCAATCCTGGTTCCTTCACAGCTGGGGGCAATCTCGAAGTAGGCACATTTAGCCTACTGTAATATATTAATAGTTCACAAATATTCAAACAGTATCCATTTCATGTCCTATGCCTTAAGGTGACAGAACATTTCCTAATAATCTGTAGCAAAGTCAAACATATTAAGTATAACCACTATTAGGTACAGGTCTTAAATCCACAGTTCTATCAGTATTTAATATTCTGTTATGAGCATAAACCAACTGCTAGCAAACAAAGTACAATGCATATTAAACAGATGGTATAGATTTACTCATTGTAAATTTCACCTTTGTATAGGAAAAGAGTAGGCATAATATATTTTCCCTTAAGTTTAAGAAAGTGTCTTGTGGAGTGAACTGGAAGTCAAAGTTGGTATACGTTGTTAATGCAACAGATGTGTTTATATCTAAAATACTTCTTTAAAACTATACTTTATTAATAACAAACATGATTGGGTTACAAAACAGTAATATCATTCACTGCAGTGCCAAGAAGCTTTTTCACAGTTCTCCACTTTCCTTTTCTCCTTTTATCTTGTTTACTTGTTCTCATTCCTATATAATAAAGCCAAGGTTCACAGTTTTGGTTCCTGAATCTTAGCACTCAGAAAGGAAAGGAAAAATATCAGGTTGTTTAGATAACTCTGCTCCACCATTATCACCCTTCTAAACATATCATTCTATTGCTCTTTATTTTAACCATTTGATGTTAAATTTGCAGCTAAACTGGTTTTTCAAGAATTGACGGAGAGAGTTTAAAAGCAGTTGGCTAGACAAGCACAAAACAAAAATGAGACTACTATAGTAAAATGGTTTGTTAAAATATGTAAGTTTTACTGCATGTCCTGCATTCCAGCCATTAAGAAGAGAAGGTATAGAGAGAAAGATTGAGAAGCAGTATGGCCCCTGTAGAAAGATGATGTCTCTGAAGCTGGCAGTGCTTGGACACTTGCCTCTACCTTTGTCAATGAGCTCTAATGATGACCTAAAGGTGACAAACAGTGGAGAAATATTCCGTTCTTGAAGTAGGAATGTTTTCTGTTCATCTCAGTGAGCGTATGGTTATAAAGGGTGGGTAAAGAGATTTGACTTTTTTTTTTTTTTTTTATGAGCTCTCATCCTAGCTCTTCAAAGTAAGCAGAAGTTCCTTCTTCCATTCATTCAGCACAGTGGAAAGAAGTCCCTTAATGTTTAAGTATCCAGAATCCAATAATGCTGCTGTACATTTTCCATTATTCCTGGCTGAAGGGAAGTCTCATTCAATCTTCTTTGCCAAGCCTCTCTTCTTTCTAACACTACAAGATATTCAGTGTGAGGATCTGCTGAAGAACAGGGCTTCAGAGTTCTCATTGTTCAAGAGCTGCTGGAAGTAATGTCATTCCTTTTTCTCTTGTCATTTCTCTGGCACACATTTGAACCTTTTATGAAGCAACACTTTTGATATCTAAGACTATTTATGAAGTAACAGTTCATCTTAGTCATGCATGTTGTAGTTTAGCCCCATTGAAGAAAAGAATCCCCCAAGGTTTCTCACAACTAAAGCAGAAATACTTGCAACAAATATTTCTTGTTACTTCAGCAGTCACATACCAATGGCAATAAGCTACCTTGTCAGATCAATGGTTTTGCAGTTTATAATGTTTTTATTGCAAATTGTTGCGCAGAGAACATGATACTTGAGCAAAGGAGGAAACACTCTGTAAATAAGTTTCCTAAAGCATAAATTCGTTGATGAATCATAACAAAAGTATTTAAAATATCAAATTTCCCTACTTCTTTTTCTAACTAAAGAATTGGGAGATAAAATGACCTCAGAAGATCAAAATGAAATTAAAAATCCTCCAGGAGACTGAAGACCTGTCTGAAATTTGATGGGTGTATACCCAGCCCCAAACTCAACAGATTTTTTTTCCACAAAGGTTATTTGGATTTAAATGTCTGAACATCTATGCTCCTGGTAATTGCAGGGAGCTGGACTACTGTACCAGGGAGCAATGAGTACCAGGCTGCTCCATTAGGGATGGTGAGTCAGAAACCAAGGTTGACCCAGCACAGGTGGTACCTTTTCCAAGAAAGCACCCGCCCATGATGGGTAGTGAGGGTGCCAATGACAAGGTCCCACAGTAGATACAGCAAGGGGAGAAACTAGGCCCAGATTCTAGCCAGGAGATACAGAAGACAAGAATCACATACCAACACCCCTCCAAGATCACCAAGGCAAGGACTGATGGTCCCAGCTGGGCTGAAACAGGGCTACGGGCAGGGTAAGGGGGCCTAGGTGTGGCTGGGTGGGAACAGTCCTAGAGTCATTGAAGAATTAGGGTTGGAAAGGATGTTAAGAACATCCAGCTCCAACCCCCCTGCCGTGGGCAGGGACACCTCACACTAGACCATGTCGCCCAAGGCTCTGTCCAACCTGGCCTTGAACACTGCCAGGGTCAGCCAGTAAGTTCCTTCACATCAGATACTATAGCTCTGAGGGTTTAAATGGAATTTTAGGACTATGCTAGTGTTGATTCTGTTGAATCCTATCCCATTCCTGAGCACCTGGAGTAGTAACTATATGCTCTGTACAACTACTTTTAAATTAATTGCCTTTCTTCTTAATGCAGTGATACTTTAATGTAAACCATCTTTTAAGCTTGGACTTACATATAAATACATAGAATAATTAACTTGAAAGTGACTATAGAAACTTTGATTGAGGATTTGCCACAAGACTTGTATTCCTTACTAAACTGCATTGCTACAGAGTAACATTGCATTCATTTATACATGGATATGAGGTGTACATGTCACAATCTTGCATGAAAAAAATCTTCCTTCCTGTAATCTTGTAATCTTGTATTTCTTTAGGATATGGTCTGCCAGTCCATTATCTTCTATTATTTCTAGCCACATTCTCTGTGTTAAATGCTGCTATATGTATCACCCGTATATACTTTGTAAGTGCATATAAGCTGAAAGACATGGGAGAGTAGGAGCATTCATTTACCTTTGCATGAAGCTGTACTGGCTTACCTTGACTTCTTCTTGTATCAAGGATTGCTGGGACAAAGATCAATATAATCTCCTGCTGTTGCTTCAAGAGGTGGAGAAAAAATGAGTTCAGCTTGACCTTTGTAAGAATGATGTGGTCAGAATGATTTGGGGAAGCACATGGATGACAGGCAGAATATTATTCATTTAACTGAAGGTGACTTCATTAGTTTAAAGAATTCAAACTCGGAATAGCTCTGCCTTTCCTACATTCAGTGACGGTACATTGCAATACACCTAACCAGCTTTTGGAGCTTCTGATTGGAAATTATAGTCAGAATTTTGCTATATTATCTATGATTTCCTTATTGCAGGATTAGAAAAACTCAACATGGAGACACAGTTTTAAAACATTCCCAGCTATTAGCATATAGCTAATATGCTATTCCACAATGCAGTGTCTTGAGCTTAGGTTAAGCATCCCTATATGAGCATATGACCTGACAAAGGAGTAATTTTTCTCCAATTGCCCTACTAATATAACTGTACAGAGCCCAAACAACCAAGCAGTATCAGCTCTCTCTGAAGTTCAACATATATAGACCTTTGTGTGTTGCCTGGGATTTTGGAAGTAGAAGACTGAGTTTTCCCTTAAATCTGAGGGGTGCAGTGAACTCTGTTTGCTGGTGGCTGGCGAAGAGTTTCTCTTTGAATCATTGTTTAAGTGCTACTGCCTGGTTTTTATACGACTGGCTGTATGCTAAAGAGCTTCAGGTCTTGTGCAGGTGTATTTTCAACATTATTTATATGGAGACAAAAGTTTTACTGTAAAAGTAACCGTACAAAGGCTGGTCTAGTTATCTTAAAAGAGATGAAGCTCTCTGTATGAAAGATACTTCAGGAAGATATATGTGTATTTAGTAATTATGGGTTTCTCAGAATGGTGTCAGTCACTATTTACTGAAATTTGACAGTGGTGTTTGCAGTTGACTTCCTTTTTAACTTAGCTTAATATTATGCATGTAATACACTGTTAAACTACTTTCCCCTTTTCTAACCCAACGTCTTAGTTAATTCCAGATTCTGTCATAATAATGTTGTGTGATTCAAATAATTTCAAAATGACATGCACCAAGGTGAATAACTACCTTTTCTCTGGAGGAAATGGAGAACAGCTGGACAGCAAAAAATCAAGATCAGAGCCTGTCTCAGTAACATCAGCTTCATGATAGCAAAAATGTGAAAAAAATGGAAAAAAAATTGAGTTTGAGGGGTAAAATGAGATAAAATCAGGAAAAATTTTGGCCTGTAATTTTAATGTCTATATAGTCAAATCATACATTTTGGGACTCTAAGTTCACAAGCTCATGAGTCATTCTATCACTTCCTGGAAATTATAATATAAATTCTCTATATTTTTGTATTTTCAGAGAATCTCCTTTGCTTAAATTTTAGATACTAAGCCTTGTCATGAAAATTAAGAAACACAAGTTCAATTAGTCAGCTCAATTACTCTATACAAATGTAAAGTGGTGCCAGATGTCAACTGCATAAGTCATTATTATTACAGATTTTCTAAAGCTATTTTACTTTTCTTATTTAATTATGTTCTTACGTGGTTTTGTTCTTTTTACTGGCAATTATTACCATGACATATTGATCCTGGGCCTACAAGGAAAATAGAAGAGTGTGGGTCTCTTGGTCTCTCATTTGTCTTTCTGGGAGCAGTATTAGATTCATTGCGGATCCCCTTGCAGAGACAATGCAACACGATATAAGTAATGAGGACCTACTATAGTCTCCTCTCTTTCTGTTCTCCTGCTTTTCATCTTGGGCCAGAAAAGCCATGGTCCTTCAATTCATCCTACATAAATATTTGCAGGCCTCATTGATTTCAGTGGTAATCTATCAGTAAAGCTAGTCATGTTGCCTGAGACAGCCCCTGCCCTGTAGCTGTTGCGCAGAGGTAGGGGACCAAAAAGACGACGAGGGTTGGAAGCGAGTTCCAGTTTGATGTCGTGGGAAACCCTCCCCCCTTCCTGCCCTGCTTCCCCAGGTGTCCCTCTGTAATAGGTTTGAGGCCCTGGATCTTGAAGGAGAGGTAGGTGAGAATGTGGGGCAAGGCCAGCCCACAAGGCCACATAGGAAAAGGGGGTCGACTTTGCACCTCAAGACTGCCTCTGATAAGAAAGAAAGAAAGGTCATTGTAGTAGGGGATTCCCTTCTGAGAGGAACAGAGGGCCCGATATGCAGAGTTGACCTTCATCATAGGGAAGTGTGTAGTCTGCCTGGAGCCCGGATCAGGGATATCGCTAGGGCGCTCCCCAACCTGGTGCACCCAACGGACTACTACCCACTGCTGGTCTTCAGACAGGTGGGGAGGAAGCTGCTTCCCACAGTCTGAGGGGGATGAAGAAAGACTTCAGGGCCTTGGGGCGGATGGTGAAAGAGTCTGGGGCTCAAGTGATCTTCTCCTCACTCCTTCCATCTTCCACTGATGATGTGGGAAGGAATGGGAAGATTCAGTTCATGAACAATTGGCTTCGAGACTGGTGCTACAGGCAGGGCTTTGGATTCTTTGATAACGGCTGGTTTTATAGGGCACTAGTCTGGACAATGACAAGTGAGAAAGGTTTGTCTCACAGAGGCAAAAGGATGCTGGGGCACGAATTAGCAGGGCTCATTTGGAGAGCTTTAAACTAGATTCGAAGGGGGATGGGCTTGTAGCTGGGCTTGCCCCAGTGGGGCAGCGCTCCAGAATTAATGAAGACTGGGAGGCCTCCTATAATCCTAGGGTGAAATAGGTGTGCTCAGCTCGCTCCCTGGAATGTCTGTACACCAATGCGCGCAGCATGGGAAATAAGCAGGAGGAGTTGGAAACCTGTGTTAAGTCAGGAGACTATGATCTGGTGGCAATTACAGAGACGTGGTGGGACAGCTCACATGACTGAAATATAGTCATGGAGGGCTATGTCCTTTTCAGAAAAGACAGGCCAGCCAGGCGGGGTGGTGGGGTTGCTCTTTATGTGCGGGAGCAACTACAATGCACCGAGTTCTGTCCAGGGACAGATGACGAGCGAGTTGAGAGTCTGTGGGTGAGAATTAAGGGGCAGACTGGCAGGGGCGATACTGTTGTGGGTGTCTGTTACAGACCAACAGATCAGGGTGAGGAAGTTGACGAGGCCTTCTACAGGCAGCTGAGAGCGGCCTCACAGTCACAGGCCGTGGTCGTCGTGGGGAATTTTAACTTCCCTGATGTTTGCTGGAAGGACCACTCGGCAACCCAGCCGCAGTCCAGGAGGTTCCTCCAGTGTATGGATGATAACTTCGTCCTGCAAATGGTGGATGGACCAGGAGAGGAGCGCTGCTGGATCTCATCCTCACTAACAAGGAGGGTCTGGTTGAAGCAGTAAGGGTTGAGGGCTGCCTTGGTTGCAGCGACCACGAGATGGTGGAGTTCAGGATCTTGTGTGGTAGGACTAGTAGAATACCAAGTAGAATTGCAACCCTGGACTTTAGCAGGGCAAACTTTGGCCTTTTCAAGCAATTGCTAGGGGAAATCCCAGGGGCAAGGCTGCTTGAAGGTAAAGGGGCCCAAGATAGTTGGTTGACATTCAAGGATTGCTTTTTCCGAGCTCAAGATCGGAGCATCCCGACACGTAGGAAGTCAAGGAAGAAGGCCAAGAGACCTGCATGGCTAAATAGGGAATTGCTGGGTATGCTCAAGTGGAAGAGGAGAGTTTACAGGTCATGGAAGAAGGGGCTGGCCACTTGGGAGGAATATAAGGCTGCTGCTAGAGGATGTAGGAAGACAGCTAGGAGGACTAAGGCATCCTTAGAATTAAACCTGGCGAGAAGGGTCAAGGACAGCAAAAAGAGCTTTTTCAAATACATGGCAGACAAAACTAACACCAGAGGCAATGTAGGCCCACTGATGAACGGGATGGGTGCCCTGGTGACAGAAGATAAAGAGATGGCAGAGTTACTGAATGCCTTCTTTGTCTCTGTCTACCCTGCTGCAGGCAGTCCCGAAGAGCCCTGTACCCCTGAGACCTTAGATGAAGTCAGGTCGACGGAGCGGTTTGCCTTAGTCGATGAGGAATGGGTTAGAGACCAGTTGAGCAATCTGGACATCCATAAATCCATGGGTCCAGATGGGATGCACCCGCGGGTGCTGAGGGAACTGGCGGAAGTCATTGCTAGACCGCTCTCCATCATCTTTACCAAGTCTTGGGAAACGGGAGAGGTGCCTGAGGACTGGAGGAAAGCAAATGTCACTCCGGTCTTCAAAAAGGGCAAGAAGGAGGACCCGGGTAACTATAGACCGGTCAGCCTCACCTCCATCCCTGGGAAAGTGATGGAACACCTTATCCTTGGTGCCATCTTAAGGCATATCAAGGATAAGAGGGTTGTGAAGGGCAGTCAACATTGCTTCACCAGGGGGAAATCATGTTTGACCAATCTCTTAGCCTTTTATGGGGAAATAACACGGTGGATGGATGATGGCAGAGCGGTGGATGTAGTCTACCTTGACTTCAGCAAAGCATTTGACACAGTCTCCCACAGCATCCTCACAGCTAAATTGAGGAAGTGTGGACTGGATGATCAGGTAGTGAGGTGGACTGTGAACTGGCTGAAGGAGAGAAGCCAGAGAGTTGTAGTCTATGGGGCTGAGTGTAGTTGGAGGCCTGTAACTAGTGGAGTGCCTCAAGGGTCAGTACTGGGACCAGTATTATTTAATATATTCCTCAACGATTTAGATGAGGGAATTGAGTGTACTATCAGCAAGTTTGCTGGGAGGAGTGGCTGACACGCCAGAAGGCTGTGCTGCCACCCAGCGTGACCTGGACAGGCTGGAGAGTTGGGCAGGGAGTAACTTGATGAAATATAACAAGGGAAAGTGTAGAGTCCTGCATCTGGGCAGGAACAACCCCAGGTTCCAGTATAGGTTGGGAAACGACCTGTTAGAGAGCAGTGTAGGGGAGAGGGACCTGGGGGTCTTAGTGGACGACAGGATGACCATGAGCCAACACTGTGCCCTTGTGACTAAGAAGGCCAATGGCATCCTGGGGTGTATTAGAAGGGGGGTGGTTAGTAGGTCGAGAGAGGTCCTTCTTCCCCTCTACTCTGCCCTGGTGAGACCGCATCTGGAATATTGTGTCCAGTTCTGGGCCCCTCAGTTCAAGAAGGACAGGGAGCTGCTGGAGAGAGTCCAGCGAAGGGCAACAAAGATGATTAGGGGAGTGGAGCATCTCCCTTATGAGGAAAGACTGAGGGAGCTGGGTCTCTACAGTTTGGAGAAGAGGAGACTGAGGAGTGACCTTATAAGTGTCTATAAATATATAAAGGGGGAGTGTCACGAGGATGGAGCCAGGCTCTACTCAGTGGCAAACAATGATAGGACAAGGGGTAATGGGTACAAACTGGAACACAAGAGGTTCCACTTAAACTTGAGAAGAAACTTCTTCTCAGTGAGGGTGACGGAACACTGGAACAGGCTGCCCAGGGAGGTTGTGGAGTCTCCTTCCCTGGAGACATTCAAAACCCGCCTGGACGCATTCCTGTGTAACATTATCTAGGTGTTCCTGCTCCGGCAGGGGGATTGGACTAGATGATCTTTTGAGGTCCCTTCCAATCTCTAGCATACTGTGATACTGTGATACTGTGATACTGTGATGTTGAGTCAATTAAAATGCAGGATTACAGGCTACATTTCCAATCCATGCTTAAGAAAACTATTCCCAAACTGAACCAAACTTCTGCGGACCTTAATATAGCTGCAAATTCCTTATGTTAAAAATTAATGTGTCCACTCAAATAACCTGTCTAATATGAACGCATGCTTTATTTGAAAAATCAGATGGGCACTGCACTTTTTACTCCTCCATGAAATACCTTTATTTTGGACTTTTCTTTCAGTGGGAATGTGTCAACTCTGGCACATCCTAGACATTCCCATGGACACGTATTTTTGCATTTCATTATTTATGTTCATGGTTTGTCATAACAAAGCACTAATGGATAAAATATGATCTGTCATCCAATGTGTCTTTCCACCTTTTTTAGTAGCCTCTCTGGATTTGCACTTTTTACCCGCAAGAGAACTGGTTATTTCTTCTGAAATGAGGCCACCTCTCTAAGAAACTGTTTTTCTGCCTTTTACTTACAACCAGGTGCTCATACTAATTACTGTGAAATGCAAAATTTTCATAACCAAGCCATTAGATTCCTCTAGATTTTTAATGTAATGGGCTGTCATCAAACAAATGATATGAGATAAAACAGTCGCAAAGTTTATAATTGAGTAATCTAAAAAATGTTCAAAATGATTTAATGCCTTATATCAAGTGTCTGGCATAGTGATAAGTGAGGTATGAGATCTATCAACAGGAAGAAAAGAGATTAATTCATGAACAGTCAAATTACTGAGTGTTATTTAATATCCTATTAATCAAAGAATATATCCTGGCACCTTGGTAAAATCTTACAGCTTTCTCCTCACAGTCAATTAGTTTTCACAAGTCTTTATTGAATGTGATTGAAAAAATTTTAACATAGATGTTTCTGTGGAGCAGATCACAGAGAAATTCACATTTTTCACTACTTTAGACTTATCTGGAAATCTGCAAACTTAAAAAAAAAAACCCTCATGACTAAAGGGTGCTTGGTCTGCCCTCTACTTCTGAGGTGATTATCTAAAGAACTGTCTCTCCCTTCATTTCCCCTCTAATGCAGACAGTTGCATGAGACATTTTTACGTTTCTATACTCCCTAAGTTTCTTTGAATTTATTGTCTCTCTCATTTCGTGTTGGACATCTTTTCTGGTTTTGTGTGGTATGAATTTTACCTGCTTATTAAAATGTACCAAAACCTCATTAAAACTAATCAAAACCCTCCTGTTTCAGCCAGCTATGTGTCAATCCTAGTTTTTAAATCATAAATAGCTCAAGCCAGCCAAATGTAGATCTCAAGTAGCACTATATTTTGGTTTAATTCCATGTACTCCCAAAAAAATTCTGCTATCCTTCAGGCAGCCTTATTAAGTTACATATTTTAGCAAATATTACATCCACAAAATAATTTTGTTAGTTTTAACAATTTCTGTGCTATTACAGCTAAATTCATTCAAATTTTTAAGTGTATACTTGTTCTACTCCATCCTATGCCCTTCACCTTATTTACACTTGATTTTGTTAGGCTATAACTTCTTATAGAGATCTATTAGGTACATAGACTTATACTTTCTGCACAGGTCCATAGATAAGTTTTTACTTTGCACTTTTCTTTCTCCCTTACTCCTATTTATTTCTATTCTCTTCTGCGTGCTCAGAAACTCTTTGTTTGTTCTTCTTTTCAATTGAATTTTTAAATCCTTATCAGGTGGACTATTTTTCACAACTAACAAAAAATCTCATACTTGTATATTTTCTAGGCATTAACCATAAATGTCTGATTTCTGGATTTGTCATAATTTTTTTTTATCTCATTGGAAAAATAGGTTCTGGAAACTACCCACTACTATCAGAAAGATATTTCATAGAATCATAGAATAGTTAGGGTTGGAAAGGACATTAAGATCATCTAGTTCCAGGCCCCCTGTCATGGGCAGGGACACCTCACACTAAACCATGTCACCCAAGGCTCTGTCCAACCTGGCATTGAACACCACCACAGATGGAGCATTCACAACTCCGTTGGGCAACCCATTCCAGTGTCTCACCACCCTCACAGTAAAAAATTTCTTTCTTATACCCAATCTAAACTTCCTCTGTTTACATTTTAAGCTGTTACCTCTTGTCCTGTCACTACAGTCCCTAATGAGTACTCCCTCCCCAGCATCCCTAGAGGCCCCCTTCAGATACTGGAAGGCTGCTATGAGGTCTCCACAAAGCCTTCTCTTCTCCTGGCTGAACAGCCCCAACTTTCTCAGCCTGTCTTCATACGGGAGGTGTTCTTGTCCCCTGATCATCCTCATGGCCCTCCTCTGGACTTGTTCCAACAGTTCCATGTCCTTTTTATGTTGAGGACACCAGAACTGCACACAATACTCCAGGTGAGGTCTCACAAGAGCAGAGTAGAGGGGCAGGATCACCTCCTTCGACCTGCTGGTCACGCTCCTCTTGATGCAGCCCAGGATACAGTTGGCTTTCTGGTCTGCGAGAGCACACTGAAGCTGGCTCATGTTCATTTTCTCATCGACCAGCACCCCCAAGTCCTTCTCCGCAGGGCTGCTCTGAATCTCTTCTCTGCCCAACCTGTAGCTGTGCCTGGGATTGCTCCCACCCAGCTGTAGGACCTTGCACTTGGCATGGTTAAACTTCATGAGGTTGGCATCAGCCCACCTCACAAGTGCGTCGAGGTCCCTCTGGATGGCATTCCTTCCCTCCAGCGTATCAACTGAGCCATACAGCTTGGTGTCATCGGAAAACTTGCTGAGGGCGCGCTCAATCCCATTGTCCATGTCACTGAAAAAGATGTTGAACAAGACCGGTCCCAACACCGATCCCTAAGGGACATCAGTCATTACTGGTCCCTAGCTGGACATTGAGCCATTGACCATAACTCTTTGCGTGTGGCCATTCAGACAGTTCTTTATCCACCGAGTAGTCCATCCATCAAATTGATGTCGCTCCAATTTAGAGACAAGGATGTTGTGTGGGACAGTGTCGAATTCTTTGCACAAGTCCAGGTAGATGACATCAACTGCTCTACCCCTGTCCATCAGTTCCATAGCCCCATCATAGAAGGCCACCAAACTGGTCAGGCAGGATTTCCCCTTAGCGGAGCCATGTTGGCTGTCACCAAGCACCTTGTTGATTTTCATGTGCCTTAGCATGCCTTCCAGGAGAATCTGCTCCAAGATTTTGCCAGGCACAGATGTGAGACTGACTGGTCTGTAATTCCCTGGGTCATCCATTTTCCCCTTCTTGAAAATGGGGGTTATATTTCCCATTTTCCAGTCATCAGGAACATTTCTTGTACTGTGCAGCTTGTAGACTCCCTTGACTGCCAGTATTGACCTGTTTTCAAAAATTAGAAGCAGAAAGATCTGGACAATATTTAGTAGAGAAATTCCTATCTATTCTGACTTTTTATTCAGAGCTGCTTTGTTTCTTTTTTAAGCAGCCTTACTAGAATGCCCTCTTTCTTTTCACATTTTATTCACAATAATTTCAAATACTCTTTTATTAAATTCTATTAATTCTTTACTATTTTATTATTTTGTTCTTAGTATTTTCAATGATCTTTTTCTTTCCAACCCCATGTATTTTCACCTACAGTATCTTCCCCTCTCTATTGCTTTAGGTAATGTCTGTCAATTGCGTAAAAAGTTTTAGTTACGTAAGATTGAGTTCAATATAATGACCATTTTCTAAAAATATAATACAGTTTGATTTTAGTTGGTGCTGATTTAATAATATAATCAAATAATCATGAGGTTGACATATAAAAGAATAAATAATGACACATTATTCCATGTTTTCCTTACAACATTATCTCACAATTCCCTATCCCCTGCAAGCATGAGTTTAAGATCAAAGTGTAACAACAAGTCATTCAATGATCATTCTCACCCTGTACTTTTACACTGCAGTGTAAGTGTCTATCTACCTTGGAAGAAGAAAGTCCTCATCATGCTCAGAAACTCCCCTTGCTTCTGCTTATGTTGCTGCCTTGTGATCTGCCTTGTGAACATGATGGGCAGTGCATCCAAGTAGCCTTATCTCAGCCTGCTCTGAATGGCAGCCTAGGAGTAGTGACATTGAATTCTTCACAGACACAGGTGCAACTGTGCTTTGTAGACAATACAGTCAATAGAGGCAGAGAATGGCATATGTTTTGTTTTTTTTTTTCCCCACACAAACGTCAATTAAACTTGTTACAATTTAAATTTCAGTAATTTCAAATTTTTTTGAATGAACATGGAGAAACCAGAAATTGTCTTTGAAGGTATTTGCATGCTCTAATACTGGGTACTTAGGCTTACCTTTCTATTTGATGGTGAGATGTGAATAATTTTACCCAGATTGCTCTCATTTCTCAAACCCTACTTTATCAGGTCATAGCACTGACAGACTGTAAGGCTTTAGGGGAAAAAGATGTACCAGACAAGTACCAATGTAGCTTAACCTTTACATACTCTTTTCTTTCTTAGTGTTGCTATTGCTGTATTAGGCATGCGTTGTACTATGTATCTCTGTAGAAGCAGCAACTGCATTTACATATTTTTTTCAAACACATAAATTGCAGACCTGCTTCCTACTGATTGAATTATCATAATCTGAACTCTAGGAGATATACTAGAAATATATAAGCTAAAAAATCTGTATCCACTTTAACAGATCTGAAATACAAGCAGTTATAAATGAGTTACAGAAATCTGACAACCTAACAAAACATGCAGCGAAGCAAGCATTACTTTTTGACCAGCAAAGGAGAAAAGTGCAGTCATGTGCAAATAAGCAGAAGATAAGAAGCACAGATGTTGAACTGACATCCCACTCACTGGAATTAGGTTGCCAGTTTTGTTACTCTGCAGCTGTTGGTGACAGTCAGGTGGGAAGTCAGCGCCTAACATGCACCACAGTAGGTACTGTCATAAATCAGAAAACATTTTTATGGAAGTCCAAATATGATTTGAAAATGTAGGGAAAATCACCCTACTCATACAGGGAGATGATTTCAATTTCAATCATTCCACAAAAGGCAAAATATGTTGGATATTTGGCAGAGAAAAATATATGCTGGCAGCATTTCCTATTTTATGATAAAAAAGAAAAATCAAAAGCATGTTTTTACCAAGTTCTGACAGTGGCTACTGAAAGACAAGTTCTCTGCTAAGCAGTTCATGAGCAAAAATCCTGTCTCCCCTTTCACTTCCACCTTCTTGTCCTCCCCATGCCCCTAGCTCCCTGTAAGCAACAGGCAAAGCAAATAAAGTGTGTAGTAGTGTTAGAAATCTTTTAATTCAGAATGCAAGTCATGTTTTACATAGAAATACGCTAGAACATACTTCAATCTGGTAGGGTCCTCCAGTGCTGGACCCCACCAGCAGTATTAGTTGCTCATTAAAGTGCTGGAGGTGGAAAATGGTAGTTAATGCTGATGTCTGAGATTGCTTGTCAAGAGAACTAGTTTCCCCTTTCACATCAGGAGAATTTTCAAAGTTCTTTCTTTTTGTGTCTGAAGCTAGTTCTTTCTTTTTGCGTCTTGAGCTGTCAAATGTTTTTATTTGTTTGAGATGTTCTGCAAGATTGTTGACTTAAGTAAAACAGCCTCATTCTCCTGCTTAGCAGAGGCCATCTGGTAGTTTTCATATTCTAAAGGTGGGCATTGGTACCAGAGCATAGAGAAAGAAAATTTTCAGGACTTTAATCTTACATCTTTTGATGTGGTTACTGTGACATTCAAACAGCATTATTGCTGTAAACTCCCTTTAATCTCCATAAAGACCTAACTACACATTATGAAATTTTGAGGAAGGCAAGCAACATGCAAACTAAGACTT
The DNA here is from genome assembly GCF_033815535.1 of Pezoporus flaviventris. Classification (NCBI taxonomy): domain Eukaryota; kingdom Metazoa; phylum Chordata; class Aves; order Psittaciformes; family Psittacidae; genus Pezoporus; species Pezoporus flaviventris. The sequence goes on along the minus strand of NW_026892550.1, from coordinate 14,150,532 downwards.
GGAGCATGATGAACAAGGGCAAGCATTTAAAAAAGGGTGGTTTTTAGCCTCCAGATACTAGAAATCAGGGTAACAAGTGAGACAAACTGGAAATTGTTATTGGTGAGAAAAATGTTATGTAGACAGAATGAGTGAAGCCAGTTAGGGTGACTCAGAGTTATTATAATAAAAGCATGGACTGTAAGTTTTATAGAAAAAAATGGAGCAGATTTAGGACATAAAAGGTTGAATTCTTTAGGACAGGTATTACTTATTGTAAAATTATTAATGCTTTGGATTATTGGATCCTGGAATAGCTGCAGATAAGCACACTCAGGAAATATTTTCCAGAAAGGGATATCCGTAGGAGTTTGTGACTACAAGTTCAGGTAGATATCGTCTACCTGGACTTGTGCAGAGCATTTGACACTGTCTTGCATAATATCCTTGATTCTAAACTGGAGAGGCATGGATCTGATGAATGGACCACTTTGGTGGATAAGGTATAGGCAGGATGGTCAAATTCAGAGTTGTGATCAATGACTCAGGGTCAAAGTGAAGACCAGTGATGAGTGATGTTCCTCAGGGATCAGTATTGGGACTTGTACTGTTTTGTTTATCAATGACATGGGATTGAGTGCACCCTCAGCTAGTTTGCCAATAACATCAAGCAGTGTGGTGTAGTCGACACACTGGAAGGAAGGGATGACATTCAGAGCAACCTTGGCAGACTTGAGAAGGGGGCCCATGCGAACCTCATGGTTTAATAAGGCCAAGTGCAAGGTCCTACACCCGGGTCAGAGCAGTCCCAGGCACAGACACAGGCTGGGCAGAGAATGGATTGAGAGCAGCCCTGAGGAGAAGGGATTGGTGTGGTTCTTGATGAGGAGCTTGACATGAGCCAACAGTGTGTGCTTGTAGCCCCCAAATCCAAACATATGCATCAAAGGGAGCATGACCAGCAAGCAGATCAAGGAGGCAATTCTCCCCTGATGCTCTGCTTTCTGAGATCCCCACCTGGAGTACTGTGTTCAGCTCAGGGCCTCCCAATGTAAGAAGGACGTGGACCTTTTTGGGCAAGTCCATAGGAGGGCCATGAAGATGATAGGGGACTGGAGCTCTTCTAAGAAGACAGGCTTAGAGCATCAAGGTTGTTCAGCCTGGAGAAGTCTTGAGAGAGAGTTTAGAGCAGCTTTCCCATACCTAAAGAAAGCTGGAGAGGGACATTTTACAAGGACATGTAGAGATAAGACAAGGGGTAATGGCTTTAAACTGGAAAAGGGTAGATTTAGATTAGATAGTAGGAACAATTTTTTCACTATAAGAGTGATGAGACACTGAAATGGGTTGCCCAGGGAGGTTGTGGAAACAACATGAAATACTTAAGTACACTAGTCACTTGTTTCATTTTCTCCCTGCTATATTTCCTTGACAGCAGGGTAATTTGTCTTTTGCTTAATCAATGAGACAAAAAATGAAACTCTGCAGTGTTTGAAGCAGGCACAATGAAAACACCTCATGTCTTTGATTCATTTTCTTGCTAATCCCCTTTAACCTATGTAAATTAATAATAAACTTTTATTGACTTTATATGTCTTCCCGATGGAATTCACAGGCCTAAGATGGTAAGGGAGAAAGAAAATATTTATTTTAGTTGTTTATTGAAGGTGTTGATTACTTGCTATTAGTTTGATTAAACTTAATTTAATGTATAGATTAATTTAATTCTTAACTTTTTAGTTAGTGTACTGTATTGAGAGCTCTGGATAGCAGTTCCCTTTGATCAGAGACTAAAATTACTGTTTAGTCATTAAAGAAGTTTTAATACTAAATGCTCATATCGTTAGTGAGTGAGGACTGCAGAAAAAGCTGGGTAAATGTAAGAGCTGAATGACAAAACATCCTTTGCCTTGTACAGGAAGAAGCTCAGAAAATATCAATGAAAGAAATACTAGAAAAAGAAAATGTAAACAGGAAAACATAAATAAGGAAAATGTAAATAAGGAAACCCAAGAACTGTTTTGTGTACATTTAGTGGTTTTAAAATGCATTTTAGTTATTGTTTATGTACTTCTTTTAATTTGAGAACGATTCGAGAGAGTTAATAATTTTAAGAGTGAGAAAAGTAAGGCAGACAACACAGCAAAGGCAGATTGATAGTAAGTACTTGCCAGTTGCTGAGTAGCAGCCAGTAATTAAATCAGACTTAAGGAAAAGTCTTTAGGAAATATTTGAAGGAGAGTGTAAGAGAGTGGGATACTTTTCCGTGTCTTCTCCATGTGTGAGAGGAAATATGAAGTTGTGTCATGTTAAAAGCTGGATTACTTGAATATGGGAAACAAAGACGAAGAAAAGATGCAGATCATTGTTCTAAGAAGTTGTTAATTACATATGTAAAGTTGATAAGTATATAACTATTATATATAAGCATTATATAAGTAATATGTAGTTAAGCTTTGAGGGACTTTAAAGTAAAAAAACAAATTTGGGGAAGGGGTTGACATGAAAAAGAAACCAAGGAAGAAACTCAGACAACAAGGAACTACAGGGAATTAAGGGACTCAAGAATCAGCGAAGTAACTCAGAGAAGAGGGCATTACAGTCTGAGTAACAAGCACAGAGGAGAAATTGAGAATATGTATCTTATAATTTTGTATCCTAAGATTCTGAGTCGGAGGAAGCCCTATGGTTTAGAAGAATGTTGTTGAAATAAGGTTCAATTATATTTATTCTAAAACAAAAATCCCCAGAAAATTTACTCTTTTGTCTTTAAAAATGTGTCCAGTAATAGATACACACATATGTATACATATAAATACAATCTATATCTGAGAATATTCATACGTCTATATACATATATACAAGAAAACCACATCAGTCTCTATTTGCCTTCTTAGAATGAAATAATTTTTAAACCAACATTTTTTGTTTGGCTTTGACATAGTCTTTCCAAAAATCCACCTCTTATCTTTACATATTCATTTGCTATCTTCTATTACTGATAATCTTTTCCAATGCGAACCAGTTTTAGTCTGTCTACAATATTTTTCTTGTCACAAAAATAATTTTATAAGTTTTCTATTTGCATTCTCATATCTACTCCACATTTTGTTCACATTCCCAGTGCTCTGTGTTTTAAGGTGCCTTAAAATGTTTTTTGTAAATATGTAGATATTTACAGATATAAACCCATATATCTTTCCACTGCTTGTTCCAAACTGTCCAAAAATTCACTACCACCAACAGATATGGCAATACTACTATGACATTGTCAAGTCACAGCTAGACCTAGGTATTGTTCTATGGTAGATACACAGTTCAGAACAGTCAGTCTCTGTCCTGTAAAGCTGTAAAATACTGGAAGGCAAAAAACCAACACTTGCTACACCAAACCATCAAACACACAGGAAAATACAACACATATAACACTGTAACTGTAGCTTATGTTCCAGTTCTTTTCAGTTTACATTTATATTAACATAGTATTACAAGTCCAACAACTGGCCAAGCACATATTTTTTGTCAGCAGTTTTTCAATAGAAAATAAACGCAAAATAGAATATAATGAAAGGAATGTTATTCCTTTCATAAAAGAAATATTATTGCATTGAGACTGAATAACTTCTTACTACTTGTTGGCATTTATCATAGGCTGAGATTAATTTTGTCAAAATGATGTTGCACCTCTTCAATGATTATAAAGGGCTTTGAGGGTTCAAAGTTCAGATTAAATACTTATGCTATGGATATCTGCAGTTTGGTAAGGTAAATATGTCTGCCACTGATTTAAAAGAGGTAAAAAAATATAATTTGGCCATTGGTGTCATCTACCTGGACTTCTGTAAAGCGTTCGAAACTGTCCCACACGACATCCTTGTCTCTAAATTGCAGACACCAATTCGACGGATGGACCACTCAGCGGATAAAGAACTGGCTGGATGGCCACACACAAAGAGTTGTGGTCAATGGCTCAATGTCCAGCTGGAGACCAGTAACGAGTGGTGTGCCTCAGGGATTGATGTCGGGACCGGTCTTGTTCAACATCTTCATCGCTGACATGGACAGTGGGATTGAGTGCACCCTCGGCAAGTTTGCCGATGACATCAAGCTGGGTGGTTCAGTTGATACTCTGAAGGGAAGGAATGCCATCCAGAGGGACCTCGACACGCTTGTGAGGTGGGCTGATGCCAACCTCATGAAGTTTAACCATGCCAAGTGCAAGGTCCTACAGCTGGGTGGGAGCAATCCCAGGCCCAGCTACAGGTTGGGCAGAGAAGAAATTCAGAGCAGCCCTGCGGAGAAGGACTTGGGGGTGTTTGCTGATGAGAAAATGAACATGAGCCAGCTTCAGGGTGTGCTCGCAGCGCAGAAAGCCAGCCGTATCCTGGGCTGCATCAAAAGGAGCGTGACCAGCAGGTCGAAGGAGGTGATCCTGCCCCTCTACTCTGCTCTTGTGAGACCTCACTTGGAGTATTGTGTGCAGTTCTGGTGTCCTCAACATAAAAAGGACATGGAACTGTTGGAACAAGTCCAGAGGAGGGCCATGAGGATGATCAGGGGACAAGAACACCTCCCGTATGAAGACAGTCTGAGAAAGTTGGGGCTGTTCAGCCTGGAGAAGAGAAGGCTTTGTGGAGACCTCATAGCAGCCTCCCAGTATCTGAAGGGGGCCTATAGGGATGCAGGGGAGGGACTCTTCATTAGAGACTGTAGTGATAGAACAAGGGGTAATGGATTAAAATTTAAACAGGGGAAGTTTAGATTGGATATAAGAAATTCTTTCCTGTTAGTGTGGTGAGGCACTGGAATGGGTTGCCCAGGGAGGTTGTGAATGCTCTATCCCCAGCAGTGTTCAAGACCAGGTTGGACGAGGCCTTGGGTGATATGATTTAGCATAAGGTGTCCCTGTCCATGGCAGGGGGGCTGGAACTAGATGATCTTAAGGTCCTTTCCAACCCTAACTATTTTATGATTCTATGATTCTATTTCTGTTATTTTTCCCATAATTTTTGATATATTTAGCTTAAAATTCAGGATTTGTCTGTAAGTAATTTACTCTTTGCATCCTAAGAAAAGCCTTTTAGTTCACCTGTTTTATTCAACAGGTTGGAAAGAACAGAGATATTGTAATAGCTGGTTGAACAGTAAGAATAAATTTCAAAGGTTAAAAATAAAGAACAGGTCATTGACAGGCTACTTCTAAATTACTTTGCTTTTCTCCTTCATGATCCTCTTACAGTAGTTATAACATTTTATATTATTATGTCAACTGCTATTTCAGCATGGAAATATTCCTATATGTCTCTCACAAACACTAAAAGACAACTTACTTTTCTATTGACAACTAAATGAAATAACTTTCATTAGCTTTCACTGTATGGTTTTAGCTGACAAAAGCCTGTCTTGTATTGACTAAGAAGGTAGGTGAACCTTTCAGGTAAATGAATGAAGGACAATTTCTTTGTTTGTAAGTGTTTCAAATGAAGTGGAAATATTAATATTCAATGATACTCTCCTTTAAATCTTTTCTCAATTGTTATTAACCTATCAACTGTGGGTAAGACCAAAGTAGGGAAAAGTTTACCAGAAGCAAACATTTAAAAAAAAATGAAATTTTCTATATTTCTAAAACATTCCAGGAATAAGCCAGATTTTGAATGAAAATCAGTTTGAACAGAAGGAATGGTTCTGTTCCTACTGCATAATTCTGAAAATCTTCCAACAGAGGCATCAGTTTCAGGTTGAAACATCTTTTGGTCCACATCTTTTCTTCCTCTTTTCTTAGCTTAGTCCTCAAGCCTGAAGGTCTGTGGAGAGGGTGATTTTCCAAAAAAAAATTCTAACCGTCTTTATCAATTTCTTTCATCATCATCTCCTTAGGAGGGCTACCAGGGGGGCCGTTAAAGGCAGTATCAAAAAAACTCCTGGAGTTCTTTTTAGCTGGAAAGAAATTATTGAACCACTACGATGCTTTGTGTAGTGATGAAGAGAAATCTAGCATCTCTTTCTAAAGTCCCCTTGTTAATATCTTCAGGCTGTGTGGACAAACGCCAAATGGAACTTTCACCTATAGTCATTATCTTCAATGTGTGTGTGTTTGTGCTCCTTCTGCTGGAGAAATCCTGGATGTTTGTACGCAGCGCTTTTTGAGTAGCAACTACGAAAAGCCACATGTATAAATAAACATTTTTGTTCTCTCTGTGCATAGTTAAAGACAAGGCTCCAATTGAAAAGCAACTTAAGAAACAGCCTTTCCTTTGTTCCATTACAGTAATTTGTTTGATACACAAGGAGAAGACAGGAATGGGAGTTACCCTTCTGAAATATTTATATCTGTGGTCTGGCATATATGTTTTTGTTATATTTGTAATGTATTTTGTTAGGCAACTATGCAGGATCTCCTTGAGAAAAACTTTAATTCACATGTTGACTTTTCTCAGTACATGAAATGAACTGCAACATGTGTGCTGTTCTAAACTGATAGAAATCTGAAAACCACATTAATTTTTTTTTCTATAAAAATGCACCTTTGAAGAATTTTAAGTAAATTTCCTTAAAGAAAGAAAAGACGGGGAAAAATAGCACAAAAAAGTTTTACAAAAGATTGAGAAATCTTTACAAAAGATTGAGAAAAGATATTTTTCTTTATAATAGGGAATGCTCTCAATGTTCAAAGAATTGAGAATGTTCAAATGTATTGGTCTGTATATCATTGCTCCCAGAAACACTTACAGAAACTACAAAAATTTCACCTTGTGTTTGTATGTCATAAAGTATATGATGGAGGCATAATTAACATATATTTTCATATTTTCATGAAATGATACAGTAAAAGCCCTTACAGAAAAATTTTGAAAGATTTTAGAAGTCATATAACCACCAAGCAAGAGAATGTCATGTGAAATGGGTGCCCAAAATGCCAAGTTTTTAATGTAAGTGTATAAATGGTAAGCAGTTTATGTGCTCAAAGTTAAACCTATGAGGACTCGGCACTTGCAGAACTTTTTATATAGAGAACAGACAGTTTGGATTCATCGCCTGAGATATATTTGAACTAAAAATAAGGATATGTGATGTCTGTGTAGGGACAATTAACAAATAGAAAAATAAAATAAGCTTATACTTTTCTAACACTTTCCCCACCTTCAGTCTCAAAACTAGTGTCAAGCCAGGAACTAAGAAAATGCTTGTATAAGAAATCAGAATCAGTCAATCATATTGATCAGAAATCATTCAATATCCTGAGATCATCTTTTCTATAAAGAATGAAAAAGGAAATTCAGGACTAGATTTCTAGAGCAGAACGCCTTTGACAGGGCCCAGCTCCTGAGTCATGCTCATGTTTCTTAATCTTGGCAGTAGAATAAAGTCCTAAGCAGAAGAACATTTTAAAGTCCAAATACATGACACTTCAGAGTTCTTATCACTACTCTTTTTATGTCTGTATGATTTATAGTGCTTGCAGATGGTAGTAATTTAATATCATGCTGATCTTCCGTCTAGCCTGTTTTCTTTCAGTGACCTTATGTTTACTATAAGAAAGCACCAACAAAGTGTCTGATTTCTCCTTGGAAAAATAGTAACTATTTAAAGCAAAAAGATTTTATCCAACAGAATCATAATTCTTCAACTATCCCCATGCTTTAGCAAATATACTCATTTGCTCTGGGGGGAGTGTTTTAGTAGGAGACAGAGCCAGATTGGCTTTGCTGCAGAGGATGCATTTAAAATAAAAGAAAAAATACAGCAATAGTAAGAACCACAGATTCTATGTTTTAAGTGGATAAAGTTCTCATTGGAAATGAGTTGATTACATATTTCAAATCATGACCTCACATTCAACCAGCCCTTCCTCACATGCACCGTAAAAACATCCCGCTGTGGTTCCTGGCATCTACGAAAGGTTGGTTCAAAGTTGCAAACTAAGCATATTTCCCAAGAGCTTGGACAGAGAAAAATGGAAATAGGATCTCAGATTCCTTTTACCCATCCTGGAGCTGAAGTCCACAGACTAAAAAGAACCAATTGAAATGTTACAGTATGCAATTTTAGTAACGTAGTAAGTTTTTCTGGGACATCTCTAGAGTACTTTATTATTGATGGGAGTGGGATCTTTTAGAAAAATATTTTCCAAGCTTTTTCTTAAACGAAAAGAAGCCACAGTCTCACATTTAACATAAAATGTTTTTGTAAAAGAGACACGTTTAATGTCCACCAATGCATTCAAGCACAGTAGTTGTGATGAGAAATTAATTCTGTAGCTTATTAAGGAAGAAATTAATACTGTAACTTGTTAAAGAAGAAATTTGACAGAGGGGATTATATAACTGTGCAGAGACCCAGCCATACAGCAGAAAGGCTGTATGTACGTCAGGTATTGCATAGGTGTCTGGAATTCAGTAGATACTTATATTGCTCAGCACTTTAGTAGGTGCAAGTTTTATCAGTGGCATTATATCATACTATATTAGTTGTGACTATTTCCCATGTTTAAATTGGTAATGAATTTTGAGAATGCTGGTATTTTTTTAAAGTAAAATAAGTCTATATGCAAATTCATAAAAATATGCCTATAAAATAATATTGTTTCTTTGAAGCTTTAGTGTGTTTTTTTTAGGAAGGTCTGTCTATTTCTCCTTAATCTTTCTTCATTGGTCTTGGCTAAAATTGTTCTTGGGGTTTCTATGTCTTCAGCATCATTAGACTGAAGTATACACTTAATGACTCTAGTTAGTGCAGAATAAAGCATTGAACTGAGGAGACATCTGCCCTGGAGCAGTTAAAATTCTCATGGCCTTCATTCCAGTGGTCTAGGAAAGCAAAGCCAGGTAATCCCAGAGTGGCTACTGCATTTTCTCCACAGTATAGAGTGATTATTATGGCTTGTTTAAAACTGTTACTCAGATGCCTCCCTGGAAAGGCATGTTTTCTCTGCACATCAGAGATTCTAGCTACACTGGCAGAGGCAGACTCAAGATTTGTCTCATTAACGCAGTCACCCATTATTCAGGAAGGAAACTTTAGGCTTATTTAAATAACTGCCTTACCTCAAGTTCAGCCGCTGTCCAAGGGGATTAGTATCTCACTGGAGGTCACTTAAACTGCCTGGCTAGATGGGGAAGAAGTATGAAAAAAGTGCTTTATTATCTAGCCACTTGTGGACAACTGGAGTTTAAGGATTCTGATGCCTGAGCTACAGCATGTCTATGGCAGTGACAAGGACAGGGAGCTCCGGAAGTTCCCAGTGTAGGCATAGGATAATATATCTTGATGGTTACATAGCTACACGCTGCAAAAATCTAAAACCGTTGTTTGCTGTACCACAGTCATGAGTTCCATAAATGATAAAATTGCACTTTTTGTGATTTTTCCTGAAAAGTGAAAACAGTAAGCATACTTTTTTTTTTGTTAGAAGAAAAAAACCTGTCACTTCCATTTTCCTATTTTCAATTTCTCTTTCTCTCAACACTTTCAAATCAGCACCATCATTCTTACAAGAAGAAAAATACAATGTGCAGATAAGAGTGTAAGACCCCCACAGTTCACTTGTAGCCTTTTCTCTGAAATTTCTTGGGTTTTCTATCAGAAGCTGAGATAAGAAGCACATTCCATATCTTGCTCTTTGCATGATGCACTACAAGATCTATTCTGACAAAAGCAGGGATCTTGTAGTTTGACAGAGGACCTAAAAAGTATTAAGAAATGTGTTCATATGACTTTTATAAATTCCCTGAGCATTTTCTTCTGCTGAACTATCTTTCAGTCTGCTGCTTTCAGTGGTCATTCCAGTGCTATTTATGTTTATTTTAGAATTTTTCATAACCTTGATATTACTGATTTTTCCAAAATTCACCTACACCCACATTCTACTTCTTGAGAAATAACTCTCACATACATGGCCTTTTGGAAACATCTTGTGTGGGATCTGGAGAGTAACTGATTTTCATAATCTCTAGTTTCAGCTCATTTGTTTATAGTTATTTTGATTCCATGGAATCTGGCAGGTCTGTAAATTAAAAAAAAAAAAAGGTCCTGGGAAATCCAATGCATTTTAGCATTAGATAGAGATGAGTTTGAAATAAATTACTTGGTCAAACTGCTTTGAACAAATTCAGATCTGATTTTAAACTCTGTCATAAAAAGAATTGCCCCAGATTCAATTCTAAAGAATGTTCAGATTCAGAAGTATGGGGTACGAACTACCTTTTACCTTCTTCATTTATCTTCCTCAGCGTGAATTGCACTGTAGATATAAAGGGTGGATGGACAAATAATATAAGACCAGGGTAATTATAATTTATGGTATATAAGAGGTAAATCAAATTAAGAAACCTTTATTATAAGAGAAACAAAAACCTTACAGATCATCATGTATGGCTCTGCAATTATACTGTGTCTTAATTTTCGATCAAACTGTATATTAATGATTCATGTTACCTATACAACTGATTCATGATATTATATATATACAAATCAGAATTGAGTATCAGTCTACTAATTTTGGTTCTTTGATTACATCTTTATTGACCAAATTCAAACAGAATGTAAGAGTGACTACAGTTCCGACACTATCTTTCTCCACAGTAGTTCTGTGGTACCTAGTGGTGATCCCACTGGTTTTACACTCCCTCAGCAGATTACATGACACGGGAAAGACATAAGATCCTCAGTGTAAATTATATTTGATTAATTCAGTGTGAATACTGTGCTGTCATCCAGAAATGTATGCATACAACACAGAAACAGTTCCTTATACTTCTCTTAAATTTTATTTCAGATAAACATACTAATGAAACATTTGTTTATCCTTCTTAATATTACGCACTAAGTTTGATCACTTTGTATAGCAGTCAAAGACAGAAAATCTGACTTTCTGCTTATGGTACCAGAATGAGAACTTTGTGTGCCAGAACCTGTTGGAATGTACTTTTATATTTTGTAACTTTAAAACTTTAAAATCATTAATATTACTCACCTAATATAAAATTAATCTTTCCTCCATTATTGTACATGATATAAAATTTAATGACAGGGTTATGACATTTATCTGTCAATTTACCTAAACAAAACAATCTACCTATTTCCTTCACCTTGTATGGACAGTGCATGTCTCCTTCCAGGCTCATCCTTTTAATTTGTTCTCCCAGACCTTAAATCCATTAAAGCATTCCTTCTGACTTCAGAGGGCTGTAGATGAGGCACTGAAACTGTCACCCGGTCATTTTCTCTTGCTGGAAGAGAAAATATGGCTTCTGCTCGCTAGCCATATTCTTTTCCATTATTCCTTTTTGGTTACAGGCTTGGCCAAAGTTTTATATCTTTAAGTTAATTTAAAGAGTCAAAATAAATTAACTTTCCATGCATTTGGGCGTTATTACCACCACTTCTTCAGGCAAGTTGTCAGCAACTATCTCGAAGCTGCACCCAGCCAAGCTTGGGCAATATAAATCTTTTTGTCAAGACCTGCAGTTTTTCTATGTACATTCCCACACGTCTTCCAATTCCTCTTTTAGCACTGTTTCCCTGAACACAAGGCAACCAAGACATCAGACAATTAATGCTGCTGTTCTGCATCTAGAACAGGTTATAACAAAGTGTCAGTCATAGACTCTTTTTTTTTTTTTTTTGCAGTGATGATCTTCTGCTTCCAAACACACAAATAAAATGTAGAATTTTGTTATTTGAGCAGTAACTGCAGGCAACTCAAATTTCGTATGACAAGTGCTATGCAAGGTAGACCATTCTCATGATATTTCTTGTTAAAATATGCAGATCCGCTAAGAATGGCTTCATTCTGAGTGATATTCCTACCATAGTTCACATCTCAAAGCTTTCACAATTCTTTTCAGGTGCAAGGTAGAAATGACAATTCCATATCATGTTGCATTTTCTTTCTGAAAACTACCTTTTCTTTCTTTCTCTAAAAAGTGTCAGCATAGTCATTCTCTTTTTTATTATGTCTAATTGTGTTTGAGTGAGTGTATTATTCTGAAGTGCTAAGCTAAAGGTTACTAAGGAAGAAAAAGATTTTTTTTTATTTATTTTTGGCAGTGCCTGGATAATTGCTTTAGTTCTAGCTAACTATCTGTAAAGATAAGGCAAATTGACATTAAATTGCTAATTTGATGCCATGGTTACTTCTACTTATTCATGTTGTTCTAATGAACAAAATTGTTGATTTTGCTTTATCTTGTTCCTACTCCGCTACCACTGTAACTGCAGACTTTGGGGGAGGTAAGAGTTGGGGTTTTGGTGTGGGATTTTTTCTAGCTTTAATTCTTGAATTTAGATACATTTCATTGCTCATAGAACTTGTCAACATTACAGAGATTACATCAATAATTAATTGTTTACCAACTATGTAAATAGCTGAAAATATACTGGCCATAGGGAGCAAAACCATATTTAAAAGTAGTGATCACTAGCTATAAGCTAAGGTCAGAGTAATTTATTTTGATTTTTCAGTAGCCTTTTGCAAAATCCTATTCAGTATTACTCCTCTGGCATAAAACTGAAAAATGAAGAGGAGAATGGAGTTGACAGACTAAGACTACATTATTAATTTCCAACATAGAAAATGGTCAACAATGGGAAAATTCATGCTCCTCTCTTAACTACCATGGTGTTTGTTATACTGAGCAATCATCAGGGCAAGAGCATAATAGGAAATATTTCAAAACTGTATGAGCCTTAAGGAAAACTGCATGATTTCTGAGCATTTTGACGATGGCCTTGTAAAGCTCTTAGCACTTGCTTAATTTTAAGACCCGAAGTACTCTCATTGCAAAACATCCTCAATAAGAAACATTTTGTTGTGTGCTTGTTAGATGTTGGTAAAAGTCAAGATTTTTTCTTTATAAAATCTTGATTGCATTTTTTTTTGTTAAAATGTGATTAGCTGTGCTATTTATTCAGATAATTATTCTGACTTCTTTGAATTTCCCTCTTTAAAAACATAACTGACCTAAACACTTCCTCAAAAGTTCATAGCATCAAAAGTTTTAGGAATGAATTCTATCAAATCCCTTATTTTGGGAAGGAAATAATGGTGACTGATAACATTGTCAGCAAAAGCCTCAGTTTGAAACTGTCTTCCACATTAAATGATTGTAGAAAAAGCTTATGTAGTTGAAACAATATCATTGTTCATCTGGACAGTTCTGCAGCACTGTTGGTCTGCCACACACCTTATTCCAGTCTCATTTACAGAAGCATAATTATGCTGATGTCTGTGCAAACAGCACCATTGGCATTACCAAGAAGATTATTTGTAACTCAAGACAGTAAAAAGACAAAGAGCACAAAGAAGAGGTTAAAACTGCATGAGATATCTATTATTACCTTATGAATAATCCTGCTTCTAAAGGATAACCTTTTTAATTTAAAATCCCTTATTACATGCACACATACAGACTCAGTGGAAGAGTCTCATCTTCTCAAGTACTGCTTGGTCCACGTGGTAATACAAATCTATTCTAAAAGTCATCATAGGATTTCATATACCATATATCCTGCCACAAATAACATGTGATTGATTTGTAAATGTCTACAGTCATTTGGCTTTGATTATTTTCTACTTGTAGCCCATTTCTCTACAGTGTGAAAAACCTGAAGTGAAGCAAAGGCAAGCATATGTAGCTTAACCTACACAGCTTAATAAAAAACTTTTTCTTACTGCATCTCTGTATGAGACAGCCTTAGATGAGCCAGTTCTTAAGAGTTTCTGCCTTTAGTATTGCTGAGCATGTTGTGACGGTACAACAAAGGATGCTGTCTGCACTTTGTAGCATCCACTGAAGTTATTGACATTTGGCCACTCATTGCCATGGAGTTCTTTGTGCATATCAAAACAGACTACATACTTGCATAGCCAAATTTGGACTGTAGTAAGTATAGCGATGGTGTTACACTCTTGGTTTCCTAACAAGGAAAAGTGTGCGTGTGTGTGTTTGCAAGTACAAATGTTTTAACAGAATACACATCTTAGTACGTTTCAGTGCTATGATAGTACATGGAATAAATGGGTACTGAACTCAGAAAACTTGGAGGCTGAGTTTTGTGTATGTAGGAGACTGGACTGAAAAAAAAAACCTTGCTTTTCAGGAGATCCATATAAGCTCCTTTTAAGTTTCATTTATTGTTAGACTAAAGGTCCAACTTTTTATTTATTCTATTTTGAAAGATGTTAACTTGGAATTATCAGTCAATGTTAAGATTTTACAAAAATACTGAGGAACTTTATGCATACCCATTTTCCAGTAAAATTGTTTTCAGAACTCATACTTCAGTGCTAAACGCCATAATTTTTCACACATTTCTCTACTATGAAATGGGATCTGAGATAGCTATAATTTTCTACTGCCACAGATTCATTTCTTGCATGAGATCCTTTGAGTGCTACAGCTTTCTTATAACACCAAGAACTTTGCATTTCAGTTGAGGCCCATTATTTTCATCAAGTAATCAGGTACATTGCCATATAGTACATATTGTGTGTCTGCTGATAAGATCTTCTGAATTACAGTTCTTTAGATCTCTGTTTCTGCCCTGGCTTTCTGCCTCAACATTCGTAGCATAGTGTTACATTGGAAGTTATGATCATCCTACTACCTGCAGCAATTTACTTAAAACTCTTTTGTATTTGCATGTGTCTCGATTGTGTATGTTAACTAGTAGGTTTTGAGGTAATTATAAAAGGTATGAAATAAAATGAAATCTTATTTAGCACCAATTAAATGCGTATAAGGAAGAATGACAGCTAGATGTATGAAACAGGACTTCAACATGATTCTTCCTTGCTAGCACTTTTTCATTTGCACTCAAGTGCCTGATCCGTGATTATGGTCCAATTATAATAGGCCTCCATGAGTTCATGTATATAAATCTGTTACTTTATTTCACTGTATATAGCTGCCTTTTTATTATATAAAATATACAAAGCCTTTTCTTCTACTCACCCCACCCCACCAGCGAGGAGGCTGGAGGTGCGCAAGAAGCTGGGAGGGGACAAAGCTGGGACAGCTGACCTCAGCTGACCAAAGAGATGTCCCAGACTCTATGGTGTCAGGCACAACACATCACAGTATCACAGTATGCTAGAGATTGGAAGGGACCTCAAAAGATCATCTAGTCCAATCCCCCTGCCGGAGCAGGAACACCTAGATATTTTACACTGGAATGTCTCCAGGCGGGTTTTGAATGTCTCCAGGGAAGGAGACTCCACAACCTCCCTGGGCAGCCTGTTCCAGTGTTCCGTCACCCTCACTGAGAAGAAGTTTCTTCTCAAGTTTAAGTGGAACCTCTTGTGTTCCAGTTTGTACCCATTACCCCTTGTCCTATCATTGTTTGCCACTGAGTAGAGCCTGGCTCCATCCTCGTGACACTCCCCCTTTATATATTTATAGACACTTATAAGGTCACTCCTCAGTCTCCTCTTCTCCAAACTATAGAGACCCAGCTCCCTCAGTCTTTCCTCATAAGGGAGATGCTCCACTCCCCTAATCATCTTTGTTGCCCTTCGCTGGACTCTCTCTAGCAGCTCCCTGTCCTTCTTGAACTGAGGGGCCCAGAACTGGACACAATATTCCAGATGCGGTCTCACCAGGGCAGAGTAGAGGGGAAGAAGGACCTCTCTCGACCTACTAACCACCCCCCTTCTAATACACCCCAGGATGCCATTGGCCTTCTTAGCCACAAGGGCACAGTGTTGGCTCATGGTCATCCTGTCGTCCACTAGGACCCCCAGGTCCCTCTCCCCTACACTGCTCTCTAACAGGTCGTTTCCCAACCTATACTGGAACCTGGGGTTGTTCCTGCCCAGATGCAGGACTCTACACTTTCCCTTGTTATATTTCATCAAGTTATTCCCTGCCCAACTCTCCAGCCTGTCCAGGTCACGCTGGATGGCAGCACAGCCTTCTGGCATGTCAGCCACTCCTCCCAGCTTAGTGTCATCAGCAGACTTGCTGATAGTACACTCAATTCCCTCATCTAAATCGTTGAGGAATATATTAAATAATACTGGTCCCAGTACTGACCCTTGAGGCACTCCACTAGTTACAGGCCTCCAACTACACTCAGCCCCATAGACTACAACTCTCTGGCTTCTCTGCTTCAGCCAGTTCACAGTCCACCTCACTACCTGATCATCCAGTCCACACTTCCTCAATTTAGCTGTGAGGATGCTGTGGGAGACTGTGTCAAATGCTTTGCTGTGGTCAAGGTAGACCACATCCACCACTCTGCCATCATCCATCCACTGTGTTATTTCCCCATAAAAGGCTAAGAGATTGGTCAAACATGATTTCCCCCTGGTGAAGCAATGTTGACTGCCCTTCACAACCCTCTTATCCTTGATATGCCTTAAGATGGCACCAAGGATAAGGTGTTCCATCACTTTCCCAGGGATGGAGGTGAGGCTGACTGGTCTATAGTTACCCGGGTCCTCCTTCTTGCCCTTTTTGAAGACCGGAGTGACATTTGCTTTCCTCCAGTCCTCAGGCACCTCTCCCGTTTCCCAAGACTTGGTAAAGATGATGGAGAGCGGTCTAGCAATGACTTCCGCCAGTTCCCTCAGCACCCGCGGGTGCATCCCATCTGGACCCATGGATTTATGGATGTCCAGATTGCTCAACTGCTCTCTAACCCATTCCTCATCGACTAAGGCAAACCGCTCCATCGACCTGACTTCATCTAAGGTCATCAGGGGTACAGGGCTCTTCGGGACTGCCTGCAGCAGAGTAGACAGAGACAAAGAAGGCATTCAGTAACTATACAGCTGGGGGAAGAAGAAGGAAAGGTGGGATGTTTAGCATGATGATGTTCATCTTCCTAAGTAACTGTTATGAGTGATGGAGCTCTGATGGCTGAACCTGCTGATGAGTAATGGCGAGTATATATAGTTTGCTTTGGTGTGTGGCTTTTGCTTTACCTGTTAAACAGGCTTTATCTCAACTCACAAGTGTTCTCACTTTTACCCTTCTGATTCTCTCCCCCATCTCAATGGGGGCAGGGGGATGAGCAAGTGGCTGTGCAGTACTTAGTTGCCAGATCGGTTATATCATGACACCATTGTATCCCAAATAGACTCATAGAATCATAGACTAGTTAGGGTTGGAAAGGACCATAAGATCATCTAGTTCCAAACCCCCCCTTGCCATGGGCAGGGACAGCTCACACTAAACCATACCACCCAAGGCTCTGTCCAACCTGGCCTTGAACACTGCCACAGATGGAGCATTCACAACTTCCTTGGTTAACCCATTCCAGTGCCTCACCACTCTGACAGGAAAGAATTTCTTCTTTATATCCAATCTAACATCCCTGTTTAAGTTTTACCCCATTACCCCTTGTCCTGTCAGTACAGTGCCTAATGAATAGTCCCTCTCCAGCATCCCTATAGG
This sequence comes from Pezoporus flaviventris, assembly GCF_033815535.1. Lineage (NCBI taxonomy): Eukaryota > Metazoa > Chordata > Aves > Psittaciformes > Psittacidae > Pezoporus > Pezoporus flaviventris. The sequence goes on along the minus strand of NW_026892550.1, from coordinate 14,133,151 downwards.
TCCCCTTCAGATACTGGAAGGCTGCTACGAGGTCTCCATGCAGCCTTCTCTTCTCCAGGCTGAACAGCCCCAACTTTCTCAGCCTGTCTTCATATGGGAGGTGCTCCAGTCCCCCAATTATCCTCGTGGCCCTCCTCTGGACTTGTTCCAACAGTTCCATGTCCTTTTTATGTTGAGGACACCAGAACTGCACACAATACTCCAAGTGAGGTCTCACGAGAGCAGAGTAGGGGGGCAGGATCACCTCCTTCGACCTGCTGGTCACGCTCCTCTTGATGCAGCCCAGGATACGGTTGGCTTTCTGGGCTGCGAGCGCACACTGCCAGGTCATGTTCATTTTCTCATCAACCAACACCCCCAAGTCCTTCTCCGCAGGGCTGCTCTGAATCTCTTCTCTGCCCAACCTGTCGCTGTGCCTGGGATTGCTCCCACCCAGCTGTAGGACCTTGCACTTGGCATGGTTAAACTTGGTAAGGCTGGCATCAGCCCACCTCACAAGCGTGTCAAGGTCCCTCTGGATGGCATTCCTTCCCTCCAGCGTATCAACTGAGCCGCACAGCTGGGTGTCATCAGCAAACTTGCTGAGGGCGCGCTCAATCCCACTGTCCATGTCACTGAAAAAGATGTTAAACAAGATCGGTCCCAGCACCAATCCCTGAGGGACACCACTTGTTACTGGTCTCCAGCTGGACATTGAGCCATTGACCACAACTCTTTGTGTGTGGCCATCCAGCCAGTTCTTTGTCCACCGAGTGGTCCATCCATCAAATTGATGTCGCTCCAATTTAGAGACAAGGATGTTGTGTGGGACAGTATTGAACGCTTTACACAAGTCCAGGTAGATGACATCAACTGCTCTACCCCTGTCCATCAGTTCTGTAGCCCCATCATAGAAGGCCACCAAACTGGTCAGGCAGGATTTCCCCTTAGCAAAGCCATGCTGGCTGTCATCAAGCACATTGTTGATTTTCATGTGCCTTTGCATACATTCTAGGAGAATCTGCTCCAAGATTTTGCCAGGCACAGATGTGAGACTGACTGCTTTGTAACTCCCTGGGTCATTCATTTTCTCTTTCTTGAAAATGGGGGTTATATTTCCCTTTTTCCAGTCTTCGGGAACTTCACCTTACTGCCATAATTTTTCAAATATGATGGTCAGTGGCTTAGCAACTTCATTTGCCATCTCCTTCAGGACCCGCAGATGAATTTCATCAGGTCCCATGGACTGGTGTACATTCAGGTTCTTAAGATAGTCTCGAACCAGATCCTCTCCTACAGTTGGCCTAGGGCCATCATTCTCACAGTCCCTGCGTCCCCCTTCCAAGACTTGGGTGGTGTGTTAACACATAATATGATCGATACCTTTTAACTTTTTCTTGATGTAATGTATTTAAATTGTTGGTTAATGTCGATGTGAAAAGAATTTTATCATAGATCCCATCAACAATTAATCTTCTTTTTCCATAAGTGTATGACACCTGAGAAAGATCATATGACAGTAATCAGAATAGCATTAGATTTCTCATGAAAGTGTATTTGATGTTTACTATTTCTTCTTCTTTTTTCGGTTCTTTTTATATGATTGGATTTAATTTTATGTGATTTCCTGGACTCAAGACTGTCATGAGGATCTTCAATCAAAACTGCAAGGCTTAGAGGTTTGTGTTAACAAGTAATCTGACAGGAAGAAATACATGAAACCTATTCACAAATTCTGGTTGCTGCTCTAGGGGAGACAGTATATATATGAGCCAAAAACCCTGCTAATTTTTTTTTTGGCTACATTCTCTTTCTCTCCTATTTTTGTTTATATGATTATTGTTAATACTTTTATTACATTAGCATGGAATTATAGCTGTTTAGCAGTGTGAAAGGCCTCAGGCTAACTAACCAAAACTGTATTTTTGCTCAAAATTGTAAAGTAATTTTTGTGCTATTTTCTGTCCATAGCACAGAAACAACTCCTGAAAGAGTAGGAAGTTGCAATATATTTTAATTATTTTTCGTGGTCACCTGAAACTTTTTTTAATATTATCAGAATAACCTTAGCAACATTTTTATGCAGAATGATGGCTCTTCTAACCAACAGATGATTTATATGTGGCAAACAAAAAATTCAAACACACAAACACACAAACATGCACACACAATAAGACAGAAATCTCAAAAATAAACTGATTAATCTATTACATATAGAATATTTGGTTTGTGTTTAATTTCTCTGAAGTGGTAAGGCTTATTTTGTGTCAAATGACAATTTGAGCACTGAGCAAGTTTGAATACAAAACCAATCAGATAGTAGCTAAATGAGAATAGTATTTGTCTTGGGCAGGATGATTACAATTAATAACCAACTGATTAGAAAATAAGGTATCCAAATGTTCAGCTTGAGGTTTTATCTAAGTGGTTTTAAAGGTTACCTCACATCTCTGGGACAAAGAACTGATTCATATTGTTACTGATTTAAGTATTAATGTAATAAAATAAAAAAAAAGGAAAAAACCAATCTGTGTCTTGGAAAATATAATACTTTAGAGATTATTTTCTCTGCTTACATTATGAAGATAAAGCAGTCTCACAACCTGCCTCTGCTTTCCTGACTCCTGGCCAGATTTTCAGTGTTATCTCACTGCCTAATATTTCAGACTAACACTAAGACTCATTGTTTTCTTTTCTAGATACATTCTTGTGGAAAATAAAGCATTCAAGGAGTCAGTCCTCATGAAATTATTACCTTAAGAAGCTAAGGCTTTCCCAAATTGAATAGGTGCAATGGTAGTTACGAGACATCTGTACAAACCAAGTACGTTTGGATACGTTAATCTGGTTATACTGATTACTCTAGAAGCCCAGGAAACTCTCATATCAACTGTCTCTGTTTCTCTTATGGTAATATAATCAATGCATAAGGAGGAATTTCTAAGCTTGAGACAATGACATTTTCCTTTGAACTCAAAGTCTAAATGTCTGTTCTTCCTCCACTTGCAGAACAAATATATTAAGACTGCCTAATGGAACAAGGAATCTGGTTCTTCTAACGGTCTTCCATAGGATACTTGGTGATAACAGTTACAACAGATATAGCAGCCAAGGTGCTGTAATGATAAATGATCTTTAGATCTGTTTGTTCTCACTCAGCTCCTAGCCAGTGTTCATAACCCACATAATTGAAGTTTGGTATAAGGTAAGTAGTTATAGCATAAAATTCTGAGGCTTGCCATTAAGAGTTATTTAATAAAGAAAATTCTTTGGGTGCTTTCAGATAAAAAAGCCAAACCAAAAAACACCCACTTTTTTTTTGTTGTTGTTGCTTTCAGTTAAAACCAGAAGTTCTTCGTAAAGTTAAAGTTTCTACATGATATATTTACATCTTAGTGTGGACAAATGTGTCAAATAAATGCATATATTTAAGAACACGTTTCAGTGTTTTCTCAGTTTAGAACAACATTGAAAAGATAGTTATTGTGCATCAGAGTGATCTGGAGAGGCTGGATAAATTGGCTGTGCCCACTGGTATGAGGTTCCACAATGCAAAGTGCAGGGTCCTGCACATGGGTCACAACAACCCCATGCAATGCTACAGGCTTGGGGAAGAGTGGCTGGAAAGCCGCTCAGAGGAAAAGGACTTAGTGGTGCTGATTGATGGGGCTGAACATGAGCCAGCTTGTGCCCAGCGGACAAGAAGGCCAACAACATCCTGGCCTGTATCAGCAACAGCGCAGCCAGCAGGACCAGGGCAGTCGCCCTGGTCTCAGCACTAGTGATGCCACACCTCAAATACTGTGCTCAGTTCTGGGTCTTTCACTACAAGTGAGACATTCAGGTGCTGGAGCAGGTCCAGAGAAGGGCAGCAAGGGTGGTGAAGGGTCTGGAGCACAAGTCTTATGAGGAATGGTTGAAGGAACTGTGGATGTTTAGTCTGGAGAAGAGAAGACTCAGGGGGGACTTTACTGCTCGCTACAACTACCTGAATGAGGTTGTAGTGAGTTGGGGGTCTGTCTCTTCTCCCAGGTAACAAGTAATAAGAGAAGAGGTAATGGACTCAAGCTGTGCCAGGGGAGGTTTAGACTGGATATTAGGAAAATTTTATTCAGAGAGGGTGGTCAGACGTTGGAACAGGCTTCCCAGGGAAGTAGTGAAATCATCATCCCTGGAATTGTTCAAAAAGCATGTAGATGAGGCCCTTAGTGACATGGCTTAGTCTGGTCTTGGCAGTCCTGAGGTAATTGTTAGACTTGATTATCTTAAAGGTCTTTTCCCACCTAGTCGATTCTACAATTCTATGATTCAACCGCCTAATTTAAATTATTATCTGTGTGACTTAATTAACCAATGCCAGCAATGTAGCTCCAATAAGTTTACAGAATTGATTTAAGTAGCTTTAATTAACACATATGAAAATTACCATGAAAAAAAACCAAACAAAACAAAAAACACAAAAAAAAACCAAAACCTTCACCAAGTAAAGTGCTCTAAATCTGTTAATCAACGCTGATCAATAAAATACATAATATTTGCAACTACTCTTTTCTTTGTTAGGAAAAGCAAATAGCTCATTAAGGACATAAATCAGTATGGATCTCTCCCTGCACCACTACAATGTTCACCTTTAATAGAAAATGTTAAAATAAAATCTATACTGTCAGTGAAAGCACATACTTGCTGTGGTTTATATGATTACTGTCTTTCTCTGCGTATTTGCTTTGCTGTTACTTGAAAGATATCAATAATTTGCAATACATTTTGAGCAAGTTTATCCATCACATATTTTTTTAGTTTCTGTCTGGTGTAATGTTATTACAAAGCATACCTTTGTAAATAAATATCTTCCTTTTAAAGACCTATTCTTAGCAGCCAATTGCCTTGATTTTTACTGTAATGGATTTTACTATAACCCTACAGTTCAAGTAAATTGGATTTTAATTGTAACAGATACAAAATCTTAAGAAAAAAAGAAAAAATATATGTTGCCACTGTAATGCAAACCTCTCTCTCAGACAGATTTACTGAGCACCATTGAGACATATCTCCTGGCACTCTTACATCACTGCAAAGGCTCAGAAAACAACAAATTAAAAGCCAACAGGACCCTAGTATTTTCTTCAGCCTTTAATTGGACAATCTTTGCTTGCTAAAAGGAGGTAATCCAAGAAAGCAGGAGAATAATGATCTGATACTTATTCTGTTGCAGACATTGCAATGAGGAATGGGAAGACATTGAAAGTCTGCCAGTTTCTGTGAGAGAGAGTGGTATCCCCTGAATTAAAAACCAAACCAGATCAAACGAATGTCAGTCTCTCTGAGAACATGTCTACCCTGATGCTCATCCAAGTCAGGGTAGGGTTTGTAGCCCATAAAGACATGTCTGAACTGTTGACTTCTTGTATCAAATACACTTTATGAGACACTTATTTGATGTTGCTGTCTATACTGCTATTGATACTCAAGCATGTTTAAAACTAATGTTTGTCTTGAAGCTACAACCAGATATCTCAACCGCAGAAGAAGCAGAGAGGCAGTTGAAGAATGGAGCATCTGTGAAAATTAAGTGCAGAGGCAACCATTTCTAATCAATCTTAGGGCACGTCTACACTGGCAGACTGTGGCATGATGGAGAGATACTGAAAATAACAAAGGTGCTGGAATGAAAATAGTAATAGCATGTGAGAATATCTATATTGATGCTAACTGTGAGCAGTGTAACATTTAATTCATGCTTTTAATATAATCGTAACTGTATTTTCTGTGGATGACAAATCAGGAATAAAATACTCTAGTGAGGAGACTTTTGATAGCTACAAGCCAATATCTGAGGAGAAAAAATACTCCTGGGAAAAGAAGAATCTGAATGTAGGAGAATTTGGTCCAAATAGAGCTGGGCTGTGGCACCATAAAACCACACCAAGCTCTCTACAGTGGAAGAAGACTAACAATATTTTGCAAAACAAGCTTTATGGGGAAGCGGTCTGAAAAATAAATAGGTAGGAAGGAGAAAGGGTAGTATCATACATCTTTTCCCCAGTTACAATAGTTTCCTCCTCCCCTTCATTGTTTTTGTGCTGTTTTGGTCACTCTGGTCCACAAAGCAGTAACTTGATGACACTAATAATGTAATGACAACTTCTTCTGGAGTCTTTATCTGGCTCCTTCCAGCAAAACTTTTCATTGGAAGGCTGCCCTTTTGGCATTTCAGATGCTTTTTATTACTTTTGGTTTTACAGTTTAAAGTGGCTTAAATGTCTCAAAAGCAGTTCATCAATTTGGATGATTCAGTTGCATCCTGTAGGCTGAGAGAGCATTGTTTCTGAAGTATTATGCCTCTCAAGCTCTGGAAGTTTAGTGATATTACTAGTAAAATCAGGTGTTTTGTGAAGCCCTAGTAATCAGCGTGGGCCACTGGGAACTTTTATAAATGTTTCTGAACTGTTAATAAATCTTCCTGGATCAGCACAAGTTCTGGGCAGAGATTAAAATAGGAAGTTTTCCAAAGGATTTCCATCATACATGGAGCAAATAGTTTCATTTTGAATAAATAAGAAAACAAGAAAACAGCTAGAAGGCTGGCATATTGAGGTTTTGTTTTTTTTTTAAACTTTGAATGAGTAAATAACCAAATACATTTATATTATAAAAAATACAGTAACTCATCTATTTTGTCCTCTAAGTCTTCATTAGCTTCCAATGAAATCACTAACTCCTTGTTGATCATCTTCATGAGAAAATAGTACAAAATTTCTCTGTCCAGATAGTCCTATGAGATGTTAGGTGGCCTAAAAGTGTCAGGAGAAGATTCTAAACAGTCACAAGTCAGATGATTATTTAAAAAAACTTTCATGCTTCCTGTCCAAACATACTTGCCAAGATCAACTGGAGAAGAACAAATTGTGCCCTCTAAGTCACAAAGTCCAATTCAAACCAGAGCTATGGGGCGGTACACATGTGCGTGAGACCATTAGTATATGCTAAGTAGCTTAAAAACATCAACTGCAGAGTTCTAGGGATATAGTTTAGCCTTACCCACATGAATCATAGAATGGTTCGGATTGGAAAAGACCTTAAGATCATCTAGTTCCAACCCCCCCCTGCCATGGACAGGGTGCCTCACACGAGACCATGTTACCCAAGGCTCTGTTCAACCTGGCCGTGAATGCTGCCAGGGATGGAGTGTTTACCGCCTCTTTAGGCAATGGGTTTCCTCTGAATAAACTGACACAAAAGTGTCATGAAAATTAGGTTAGGACCTAAAAAGCTTAAAGTTTAATCTTTGTTTAACATTCTGTTCTCTAGATGTACCACTTTATTTATGTTTCTAAGTGACTTTACAGATGGGCAAACCATTTGCACCATTAAGGGATTTAAGTGCTTGAAACTGTAAATCCAGAAGGAGAAATTATACTTCAGAGATGTCACTGAAGTAATCTTGAGATAAACTTTTCAAAGAAGGAGCACACCAAAAAGGAATTGTAAGTGATGATTTAGAATTCAGTTTCTTCTATCTTAGACCTTTTCTTTGGTTCCTTCAACTAAGTCTCTCTGCATCATTACTGTTTGTTTTTTTTTTACTATAAGACTTTTCCCTCTTTCTGAGTTTATTGCAGTCCACAACTTCCAGTTAAAAACTTTGCGATTGTCATTCCTTCTGCTAGAGATCTAAAAAAAATTATCAATCATTTTACTATGAGAGCTTTGAGAGCTTCTGTTGAATGAAATTCTTTAACTTGGCTAAGGAAAATATCCAAAGAAAATACTTTTCTGAAAACTGAGCTAGATTTGATTTTGTGACTGTTTTTACACCTTGTGTAAGTAAGTGCTGTTTGGAATATGACTGAAGTGGCAATTTGAGCATTTCTCTCATTTGCCTTTGCTTCCCTCAACATGTTCTCTAAAACACTGAAAATATGCTGGGACAGTTAGAAAATGTGTTTTTTTATGAATGGATGAATTTTGCTATGGTCTAGCAATACTTAAACATTGCATCTTCAGGGAATAAATCCACCTCTGCTATGATTTTATAACCTTCAGTCAAGTTGAACTTAATGAGCTGGCTAGTTTTTCTATGCACCAGAGGGGAAAAAATACCAGCCTAAAGACTGTTCATAGGAAAGGTTTTAATGTATCAAGACATTGTATTTTACATTTTACTCTATCTTGTTGTCATGTAAACACTGTTGTCATCCATATTTTTATCACGTGATATACTGGAATATGGTGCGCGGCTCCAAAACCTTGAGTGAAGCCACCTTTGAAATCACGGTGGCTCAATAGAGCACCAGGCTTAGTAGAGCTAAGTATACCGCCTTACAGCAATAGGATGTTTCTCCATCCACCACAGAGGAGCCATAAACAAATCTCAGGTGCCTCATCTTCACAAGGATTACTAGATTACTAGAGAACTGCCCAAATGATGAAGAGCACAGCTACAGCTCTCACAACATGAGAACCTTTCAACTTTTCTATCATAGCTTCGTACTTTCACTTGGAATATTTCCTCTGACACTACTGGCAAAGCCTGCTGATGAAAGCAGATCCAAATCTCCTATAAACTACAGGCAGAGCCTGGAATGGTCTTGCCAGGCACATTGCTCCAGCTGGCTGATTTGTACACATGAATGCTACTGTCATTATCAGGCTGTTTAGAAAATTAGTCAGAGCAGTTGTGCTTGCAACAGGAGGAGCAACTGAACCTTGCTTCCAGCTCTTTCAGAAATGCAGCAAAAAGCTTGATAGATGCACCACGTCTACTGTGTCAGAGAGACCCAGTGTTGCTCCCTGTGAAAAGACACCTGCAAAGAAAGCAGCAATAGCAAACTAGCACTTAGAAAGTGAGTGAGTTCTGGTAGAGTGTGAGAAGTATCTATTTCTTCCAAAAGAAGGGTGGACACACACAAATATTTCACTCAAAGGTTATCACAGCTACATAGTTCTTATTTTCTCAGAATTCTCAAATTTAATATTTTTCAGTCTGATAACCTCGGGCTAAACACACAAAGGACAGTGACAATTACTCTGCTGCCAGTGATTCTGGCATTGCAATTTCTTTGTCCAAAGAACCTATTCTCTTTGTCAGTTCTCCTGTTCTTTTTGTGTACATGATCAGACCACTTTCAAGCAAGTGATCTCTCTCCGGGCCCCTTCCCAGTTTCTCTGTCCCAGGGCCTTATTATCAACCTGCCATGTTGGGAAAAAAGAAGAGTGGAGAGGGAGGTACAGGTATTCAGTCACACCTTACAGGGTTGCTCTTTCAGAAAGAAGAGCAAGGTTTCTTTGCCCCTGAAAAAGAACCTGAAAGAAATTCTTTGAAACATTTATCAATGATCAGATGATTGTAAAGAACATTTCCAAAGCTACTTTGTCAGCAAGTATAGGAAGACGGCTAAGATGACTCAGGAGCTTGGTACTGGAAAAAAAGATAGAAGGGTCCAAAAGTCAAGGCCAGTATTCCTTGAGAAGTGTTTGCTGGACTGCTGGACAAGCATGCTCAATAATAATTCGAAAGTTAATCTAGAAAGTTGAGGAAGCTCATATATATTCTGAGATTTCTGTTGGCTAGTGTCAGAAGCTTTTGGCACTTCAGTAGACCTAATTTGGTGCAGACATTGCTTATCTACCATTGACAAAGATGGTAGAAGCCTGATTTCATTTCAGAAGGGCACTGATAAAATATTCCAGACCAATAAATGAGATGCTGTTCATTCTATCAAACGTACTGGTTTGCCTCTACAGGGAAAGCAAGCATAGATCCCACTGGAGTACCCTTTCTTGATGACTCTGAATGCTTTTGCCAGAAATAAAGCAGTAGGTAGCTGATGTTTGCCTCCTGATTTGATCCTCTGAGGAAGGAACGTATTTTATCCATCATACTCAAGATGCAAGACAGATAATTCCCCATCATCCTTGCTGAGTGATTCTGGGACATGCAAAAGGCACCTGAGACCTGGGTTGAATGGTAAGGAGAGGTCAATGAGAGCACAGTGTACATGTGTGTACTGTGGCTGTGGACTTTTCTGGAAGAATGAGCTGCCCTATTGTACCCTACGTGTTGTCTATCTTCAGAGCCACCTGAGGAGTAGTGGGAGAAGCTGATGACCAAAAAAGGCTGAGTTTGGTCTCACTCATTCTGTTAATTTTGAGAATGTGTTCACTGACCATTTCCTGTGTCACAGCCTGTGTTCTCTGTCTGACCAGGTCCCCAAATAGTGGGAACACTGTGTGCTGCCAAAGTGACTGATGATCTGATGGAATCCCAGATGCAAGCTTATTCCTCTGCTGCAAATTGTCTCAGAAACCAAGTCACAAAGCAGTATAGATGTAATCATACTTCTTCCTATATCCTGGATTGCACACTAGGTATTATGTGCAATAACTGACATTTTTTGAACAACTGAAAGATGTACCCATCTTAGGAAAGTTTCTCAAATGATGAGGATCTTGGTCCTTTTCCAAATGTGAACAAATCTCAAATCTGGCAATTTGGCCATTATTAATTACAAGAGTATGTAAGGCAGGACAGACACTGAAGGTGATGCTAGTCAGTGATGTCAGTGATAGTCAGATATTATTGATAGGAATAATGTTGTTTAGCAGCTAAATGCAATTTGGTTTTGACAGGTAGCCAGGTATAATGTCAATTATAATTGTTTCAAAATGTCAAACATAAGTAAAGAAAACCCAGGCAGAACAGTTTTCATTCTTAAATGCTGCGTGACATTTTAAGGAAAGACATTGCCTTTTTAAATTTCAGCAGCATTAAAGTACTGAACAGCTCCTCAGTCACAAAGTATGATGGTTTCTGAATATTCTTTGTGGTTTTGAACTGTGGAGGTGTTTATCTGCATAGCTGGAGCATATCATAAAAAGTACTCTTCCAGTTAGTTGCTAAATGCATTATTTTGGAAGCACAATCTAGAAGTGAACTCTAGAAGCAATCACCATCTGTATTTTCCCTTTACTTACACAGAAAAAACAATCCTTTCCCTGTTGCAATTAAAATCATTCATTTTACATGGTAGTAATGGATCCTTCTTGTACTTGCTTTTTAGTTTTCTCCTCTGCAAGCTATTACATTTCTTAGAACAGAATCTACTGAAAAGTAAAATACTAATTCACTTCATATGAAACTGCTGTTTATGAAAGTGATGCAAAAGTAACCTGCTTCCCATTTGCAAGCACTTGGACACAAAGCAGACAAACACAACACATAGCTGATAATTCATCCGAAGCTACAGACTCAGTTGGCAATAGCTGTTGCCAAGACTGTCCTGTGCTCTGCAGAAGACTGCCTCTTCCTGTAGAGAGTTCACGAAAGTGGGTGAGGGAAGAATGAGATTATTATCTGTAGGGGGGTTTATTTAGCAATGAAATGGGTCCTTGGCTTGTTGTGACATGTCAGCTGAAAGCTGCAAAGAAGGTGTAATGAAATGAACAACTTTCTTCCTATTAACATAAATGCTTTGTTTCTGAGGAGCATATAATGACCAAAGTACATTACCACACAGGGAAGATTTTCTGACAAGATCTAGGGCTTTTAACAGACTAAAAAGAAGGCAGGTGGCTAACTTGATACTTGACTGAAGTTCAGTATCTTGGTCAAGAATCGTCATCTGAAAACTGTAACTTTACATGCCTTTCTTTTTATAATTTTTAAGTTCCCAAGCACCCCTCTCTTGTAAGAAGCAAGCAGTTCTATGGTTATCTTGTACCTTATCCATCCTAAGTACCCAGTTTTCATGTGTGGCATTTGTTTTTTGTTTTGTTTTAAGTTTGGGTTCAGTGCAGAAAGGAATTCAAAACTTGTGGGTTAAGTAAAAAGGATGAGAATACCTTTTTATGTAACCTTCAGATTAGACTATATGGCTCTTAGGGAAGTAAGGAATTTTACTGAAGGACCAAGTATATACTTCACTCAATTCCGGGGTCTTTCTCCATCTACTAGGTTGCCTGCAAGGAGTCCTGCTAGTTCTCGTGTTGTTTCTGATGCAATGAATTTGTCTATCAGAATGGTAGAGCTCCAATGTGAAAGTATTTTGCATTCATATTTATCTAGAGATGTGACTAAGGCAATATCTTCAAGGACATAACAGAGTTTAGTTTTAGTCCTTCAAGAAGAAAGGGAAATAAATTACACCAACAGTTAGTCAGAGAAAGCCGCTTTGGAAAATAAGCAAAACAATTGTGTCACCCCAAGGATGGTAACATTTTAGGCTCATTCTTTGCAGCAACATCCAGTATTGCATCAGCAACAGAATGTTAATGAATTTATACATTTTTTTTTAAGCTGTGGTGTGATGGAAGTTGTGTGAAGTTGGGGGGAGCTGGGGAAATTTACACAATTAGTAGAGATAGGATGGCTAAATCAGGAGCATTTTAGTGAGCAGTGAATCTGTTAGCTACTTTGTTCTGTAATCACTTTGAGCTCATTCAGTGGACACCTTCATTGGGGATATCATACTTGTGTGGTGGGATTAGAGCACAAAAATATTTCCCTGTAGCCATGAGCACATCATCTAAACCCACAGAGAAATGGATTTAAGACACACCTGACTTCTCTATTGCTTAACAGCATGTTTCCCTCCTGCTTTCTTATTATTTTAGATCTTTTTTTATGATTAACTCTCCACATGCTCTCTCCAAGTGGAAAGAATCTTACACTAGATTCTACTACTGCCTTGAGGTCCAAATATCCTGTCAGTGTGTCTTTTACTTTATATGTTATAGTATTCTAAAGTAAAATATCTTTAAGGTGTACAGGGTTTTCTTTGTCTAGTTTCCCGTGAAGTAAAGATGTTGAAGAGTGTGAACACTATTGCTCTCATTAATCTGCACATACTGACAACAGAACTTACTTTCCACCACTGCAAAAGAATCACACTCCTAAAATACCTGTGAAACCATGGAAAGAAAATCAGCAGATTAACATCTATTAGGATTAATTGAAGTAGGCAGCAAATAAGTAAATAACCAAAGCATTTCTCTGCACAGTGTCTTAAAAAGTGAAGAGAGTTCTCTTACAAAGAATGGAAAACTCCCTGTTGAGAGTTTTCATGATTCCCACTTTGGCCTGCACAAAAAGAAAACAATAGCATAAAATCTAAACTTCAAGGGTCCCCATAGGTTGTTTTACACATTGCTCTTTAGAAAATTTAAACTCAGCATTGTAATTAAGTTGATGTCTTCCTTTCATCTAACATAAATTCTAACATAAATTCCTATTTTTCTAATCGGAATGGTAGATCTGACTAACATTTCTATGCCAAATACCTTAATACCTGCTATCACAGTGCAGTGGAGTTTTTTTCTGCACTGTTGTTATTTTTTTTCATTGAACTATTACAATGCCTTAGGTATCCACTTAGGAGAACAAAAATGCATCCATGCATGCAAAAATTGTGTCTTTTCAATATAACAATTCTTAAGATACATATTTGGCATTTAAAGGCCAACTTGATATCAAGTACTACAGTGTAAACCTTCTGTGGAGTACAACCTCTCCAGGTATGATTCATTGGTAGATGAAGTGAAAATTTATACAGTTTAGGGGTTTTATCTTAATTGCAAATGGCAAGGAGCTGGAGAAGTTAATATATTTCATCATCCTAATGGTCTCCCCTGGCCCAATAATCTACCCAGTCTAACATTTACATAACATAACTGCAGATTTTAGCTAGCAATCCTTACATCAAGCTTAGCTACTTTTGGATGAATTTAGTCCAGAAGCTTTTTCTTCCTGCACAGGAGTCTTAGGATTTGGGTTTAGTCATCTTGTGTAAATAAGCTCATTGATATTATCTTGACTTCTAGTGGACATTTATCTGTACTGTAAAACTTGGCATTGTAACATATGGTTGGAGCCTTATGAAGAGAAGCCCAGAGCAGAAATAGCAGGACTGCTGGAAGGTCAGGACTTGCACTGGCTGAGCTTTGCTGGAGAGCTTGTACAGCATGTTTACATAACTTGGTGTGGAAATGACTTAATTTTCACAGATATTTTAAAAAGAAAAAAGATCACTAGATATTAAGGGATTTACAAGAAATATTCACTAATCCTTTGAGACTTAGCTTGTTTGCAAAATACTGGTTGAATAAAGGGTTTTTACAAATTAAATCCAAGAAACAGACTTTGAACAAATATGTGAGGGCTTTTTTGTTCCCTCTGTGTAAAATCAGGGTGAATGGGGTATGTTTCCAACCTGAAATCTTGTTGTGTGTAATACTACTATAAAATCAAGGACTTGTTTTCAATAACTCTTTTATTAAAGGATGAGTAACAGGAAAAAGTTAGAGGGAAAAGAAAAAGGAAGAACAGGAGAGTTGGAAAGCTAACTTACAGCTTTTTGCTGCCACAGAGACTGCTTCTGGAAACTAAGGTAGATTTTTTTTTTAAGCTAGCACAGTGCCTTATTCGGTACACTTCAGGAATTAATCTGGGCACAACTGATATAGAGGATCATGAAGGATGGAAAAAAAAGGTCATTAAATTGAAGAATCTGTTGCTACGAGGTGCTGTGAAGGGCTATTAACTCAAAAAGACAGTAGAGAAAACAATGGTAGAAAAGCATAGTGGGGATACTAAATACCATGGTCTAGATGCAGACTCCATCTCAGGAAGTTCTTAAACACGTGTTTTCATGGTGGTCCAACAAGAGTCATGATGAATAGTTTTATTTCCACTTTCTGATAAGGTTTACCTAATTATTTGCTCCTGGCCACTATATGAGAAAGGATTCCAGGCTATGTGGATCTTTGATGTGACCTAATATCATAGTTCTGATGCTTTCTGTAGCTTTTTACCTTCAAATACAGGAGATTCCTAGTTAAGCTAGTTTTGATTTCTTGTTTGTTTGTGACTGTGTCTATAGTTATCTTTCAAGTCACAGGTACCACAATGTATTCATATATTCAAGGCACATACTCTGCTTATTTTGAGATGATGGGAAAATCCTACTTCCTCAAAAAAAAGAAGAATGAATAGCAGGGAAAGAGTTTATTAACGTGGGGAGGATTTTCTATGTATATTAATATATTCTGTCATTATCTGTCCCCAGCTCTGGTTTCTAACCCTCAAGAAGAAAAGGAGTTAAAGTTTCTAAGTATACGAAAACATCGTAATAGGAATCATTGCTTCCGAATCAATCTGTCCAAATAAGGGGGAGCTCTTTGCTAAATGAAGCATGATCCCAGAGTTTACTCCTCAGGAGAACTTGGAAGGATGGAATAACCAATATGTTGGTGGTGGGACAGAAGATGCAATATGTGGAAAATTCTGGGTATTGTTTCAGTCTTTGTGGCAACTTGTAATTTAAACTTTCCTTCACAGTTATATAATCTCTCATGTGTGCTGCAGCAGACTCAGCTTTTTTTTTTTCATACCCGTTACAGTTTGTCCTTATGCATTTAGGAATGTAACTTGGAATTTCAACCCCGTGTTTAGGAGAAAAATTAAGCTGTAATTCTAAGTAGCGTCTGTACAGACATTTGCTTGGAAAATACTTTTAAACCACTCATTTTCAAATTTCTTTTTGATTTGTGAAAATTGAAAAGTAAAAATTCACTTTTCGAATCTAGTCTTTATTTATCACAGAAAACAATTAATTAGAAGTATTATAAAAAGAAATGTGGGAAATCAGAAAAAAAGAGAAGTTAGAGCTATATCAGACACTATATGAGAAGCAAAGCAGGGAGCATTCTGCATTTGCCCTTTTACTGAGGACTGAGATTGTTTCTGTGAAGCTGACTTTCACAAAAATCTTTTTCCAAGGCTGGAATTTTTACCTTCATCTACAGCCTTAAATTATCCTTAAACAGATGATCCTAGCAAGCATCTCTCACCTAATCAATCTCTTAGCACTACAGCAGCAATGGCAAGTAATAGCACATTGGTCTACCCTGGTTTTGCCTGACTAATATGCTCATCTTCCAAGGACTGAAAATAGCTTTTGTCCCACCAGACTGTTTTGGAATAGAGGTAAGTGAGAGAAATGTAACAGTAATAAGAAGTGAGATTTGTGGACCCTCAACCTTTTTGCAACTGTTTTCTGTGAGTCAGAGCAAGCTTTTTGTTTATTCTCAGACACAGATACTTCACACAAGAAAAAGCAGAAGTTGTGATTTTGGAGTATGCAAAAAAGAAATAGAGCTGTGGGGCACCTGAAGTGTCAGTAGATGAAATCCTTCTGTTTATTGTGCAGATGGAGAAGTATAGTTTTGACTATTTGACCTTCTGGATTCTGGATCTAAGGGTTTGATAAACAGTCATCATAAGGAGAAAGTGCCTCTGAGAGTAGCACATGGTGAAAACCACTGGTGAAACACAATATATTTATTTGATTGTCATGGCTTATATCAGATATCTGGGCTGGAAACCATAGCTTGAAGAAATGCCAAAAGGAGAGAAGTATATTTATTTAAGATATTTATATATGCCAGGGGTTCACTGCAGGCATGAGATTCCTCTGTGGGAGTGGAAAGGTGAATTGTAAATTATGGATTCTAACGCTGGTACTCTGAAAAATTGTAACCTCCTGTTAGCTCTCTGGATTTGGAATAGCAAAACAATGCAGACAAGGCATTCTTTGAAGACAACAGTGTGTCATGTTATGTAATGTCAGTGGAAGGTTTCCTCTCAGGAAAATTTGTATGAACTCTGACTATTGGGAATATAGAAATAAAATACAAAATTGTTTAATTTGACAAATTTTTGTCCTTTTGTGCGATTTGGAAATGCAACTATTTTTTATTCGGATGTTTTTTCCCTAGGTGTTGTAACAGTTTGAAACAAAAATAATTTCCTGAGAATACACATTCATTTTCAAATAATAATGCATCTAATTTTAAGTGAAAATAATTCCCATTTTGGGTCAAAAATATTTTGGCAAATGAAAATTTGCAAATTTACTTAATCTTATAGTAATAAAACTCAGAAAGTTTGCAACTCATAGAACATCACATGTACATTTTGCGAGACAAATTGCATAAAGGAAATATTGTACAGTTTTATGCATTACTTTATATAGAAGAGATCTGAAAACCAGACATTAAGTAGACCCTGTCTGGTGCACTGTAAGAAATAGCCTGTGCCTGGTGGTTTGTTTTATGCATTCAAAAATCCAACAAGGCGAGTGATCACCTGTTGATTCTTTACAAAGACCCTCATTCAAAATGCTGAACATATGAGGCTTGTTGCATACTTATGATTGGTATTAGACTTATATTCATAACTGCTGTTATTCCCTCCCCAGTCACCTGAAAAATATTCTGTTCTATGTTAAAATGGATATTTCATATATGATATTATTATAAGGTTTTGTGTTCAACTCTTTTGTTCTTCAACATTATTTCTCTATGTACCACATAAAGAACCATGTGACTCACACAGTATAGTTAACATTATGAAATGCTGCATTATAAGTACTCATGTTTGGTTCTCATGGTTTAATTGTATGCATAGTAGAAATGCTTTTTTTACTTTGTGGAGACTGCAGTGATGAAGCAAGTGATTTTATGTTACTTGTGGAATGCTTTTTGCATCTTTTAAACAATGGTGATATGCATTACTGGAAGAGTTGTCATTTCCAGCTGTAATTGATTTGCATGGCTGCCATGGGTAATATGTAAAATCATGACAGCAGGGAAATATGGGAACAGGCAAGTCACCACTGTGCTTAATCTGGGATTGTTCCTTCAACATATTTTAAAGTTTAAGTTGCACTTGTCAGCTGGGATCATGGACTGTCTGATCCATTAACTACTCCTAACCCTTTCTCTTTCTAGAGGCTGATAGCATTGGTGTGGTGCAGTGAATTTACTGGAGGACATTCTTGCCCTTCAGCATTATGAAGACTGCAGGAAACCCTCACTTGGTTATTCCTGTTGATGGTTAAAGAAAAGAGTAGTTTCAGTGTATTTTAAATACCTTACAAGAGAAGTGGGAATGAAGCACTGGCAATGTTGCTGCTGCTGACATGTCAGTTACTCCATGAGGCTTCCTATCTTGTTCCCAAAATCGTCCTATTTCTCACACATTCTTAAATACCCAAATTGATCCTGCACTTTTCAGTATTGACCCAGTTTTTCCTAAATATGCAGTCCTAATCCATTTGACTCCCTGCTACATTACCATTTGACTCCCCGCTACATTAAATACCACTATGGCATGCTAGCAAGAGACAGTAATATCAATCTATTTAGGGTCAAAGTGTCACTAGCTGGTTCCATTTGTGGGGATACACAACTAACAATAGCATTGGTAACGGCAAGCTGTCCATGCAAGACAGATTAAAGAGGATGTAAACTATTTATATACATCTTCTGTAGCTGTATGGTTTCATACCAGGGAGATCAGAGCACTTTCTAGCCAGAACTCAGGCACTCCCAGTAATTTGGCAGATGAATACGAAGGAAAAGGAGACAGATGAGTATTGTGAAACATTCTGTTTCACTTGTTTTATTTAAATATGAAAATTCTCTGAAGAAACAATAAGAACAACTAAAATAGGGTGATCTATGTAGTTTGTGAGTTATTTATGCCTTTAACTAATGTTTTAGACAGAACCCATGTCCTGAGGTGATGGACCTATTGAAAATAAACACACAGATAGCTCATCTTCTGCCAAGCACATTTGCATTGCCAGGCAACACTGATTTTCATTCCTCCACATTTGCCTGTTTGTTCGAGTTCCTGCACCACAGCTAAAATCTTCATAGCTGGCTGTTTGGTAACAGTTCAGCCACCTTTCCGCTGACCACAGAATCCACTGCCAGCTCCCCCAGCAGCCAGCAGCCCTGCACATGGGGAGAAGTGTGTGTTGTGGGCCCTGGGTAACCCTGCCACACTGCAGCCTGGGCTTGGTGCTGGCCTGCGTTTGATAGGTGTCCCCATTTTGCAGCAGCCACGTGTCCACTCTGAGCACACAGAGAGGACATGCCTCGTGGGTCAGCCAGCCATATTAGAGGCAAATGGGGAAAAAGCAGCAGGAAGGTAAGTTTATGTAGGCTTAGGATAACCTGCTGTTATCTCCTCCAGCAGTTAATCCTTATGGGTTGTATGATACAAGCCAATAACTTCTGCTTTCCACCTGTGGGACACAAAAGTTTTAATGTCTTCTAAAGTCACAGGGCTGCCTTAAGAAGCTCAATAAGACAATGCAAATGAGGGCAGTTGGAGATTTGTAGGTGCTTGGAGATGTCTATCTAGCTTTTCCACGGCCAGCCTCTTCACATCATAGCTGAAACCTGAGCACTCACTTCTGGGAGGAGGACAGGGAGGACACAGGGAGGGAATCAGAGCTGGCTGAGAGATGACAAGAGCAGGAGGAAATGGCAATGGGTGGTGGGCAGATTTCCTAGCAACGGGAGGCTGTCCTTCCAAAACATTGCGCACAATAAGAGGAAATGAAAAGAAAACTCAAGAGCTCTGCATACACTCCTTGCTAATTCATGCTTTCTTTGCTTTTGTCCTGCTCTGTGTCTGCTCATAAATGGAAAGAAATGCAGGGTATAAACTAATTTTTATGTAGTAATCCAACATGGCTTTTTCTCATTGGAGTCTTATAGTTTTAATGTAGAAAAACAACTAATGAGTTAATGAAGATATCCTTACTAGAAAAATGGTAAAAAGCCAGAAACTCAGAGATGAAGTACAAAATATCTTTCATCACAGGAGGCAGGGAAGGGAGCAAAAATACTAATGAGAAGTTTCTGCTTGTTATGAAAAGAAGAAATAAACATATTTGAAAGGATTTTATTCTGTTTAATTTATAAGAAGGAAATAAAAGATTACATAGAGTGCTTAAAAATTAGTTACAAAATATTAAAAATAAAAGAAAATTTTAAATTACAGTTGACTCATTAAGCAAAGATTTGTGTTGTGCTCAAGGACAGTCAATACTGCTATACTAAAATTCCTACATTTTACAGATTCATCTATTATACATGTTCCCACAAATAATTAAAGCTGAACTGCAGAGCAGTTTGCCAGGTTCAACAAATCAAAAGATTTGGACCAGAAGCAAGTACTATAGTTGAGGACACCAAATGGAATTTCCTCTTCTGGCATCCTCAAACAGCACCGTAGAATCACACAAAATGAAACAGTCTGACACATAAGCAGATTTCAGAATTACTTTGTGAAATTTAAAATCAGCACTCTAAATTGCAACTAGAAACTTGAGTGGCATCCAGTGTAGAGCAGGTAAAATTCTTAAATAGACATGGTAGGAAATACAGCCTGCAGCTTCCAAACTACAGGAAAAAGTAACTGTATGTAAACCACACTACAACAAGCTAGTTACATGATGACCAAGACATGGGTAGTTTGATTGTCAAAGAATGAGGAGCAGTCATCTCACCCAACACAAATGAGCAAGCTTCTGTCTGAAAGAGTTTTAGTAGCTGAATTTCTAGGAACAGTTAGGGTCTTAACAAACCTTACAGTTATCTGAGCCTTGTTACTACAAAAGTGTATCTATGGAAGCCAAGAGATGCTGCAAAAACTGTTACAATCCTCTCTAACGCCCCTTCAGTTTTGATTTTTTGTTTGGTTGGTTGTGGGTTGTTTTGTTGGTTGGTTGGTTTTGGTTTGGTTTTGGGTTTTTTGTCTTTTTTTTGTTTGTTTGTTTAGTTTTTTTTTTTTTTAATGTGTGTGTGGTTTTGATTTTGTTTGATTTTGTTGTGGGTTTTTTTTTAATGAGACATTAGGAAGAAAATCAGAAAAAGGCTTCCTAAAGACCCAGTAAAAATTATTGTTTTCCCTTTCCTTTCCTGTCTCCTCCCTCCTACAAACAAATGGCCAACCTTTTCAATAATCCCCCTTCCTGTTTGAGCTGTGCTTCTTTTCTGACTCATCTCTTTTTCTCTTTGCCTCATACATATCCTTTGCTGTTTTTCAAGATAAGAATTTTGATCCTACCCTGAGGACTGTGTTGTGCTCAGTCCTAAATTGTACTCAGTCCTAAAGGCAGATACGAAGGATGTAGATGATCTCAGATACAGCAGACATTGTAACAAAACACAGGAATGATTTAAAATTAAAGAAGTGAGTGAGATCTGGGGGGAAAAAAAAAAAAAGCTAAAAAAAAAACAGGAGAGAGGGAAGGAACTGGTTAAATGTGAATTTTGGCCAAAATATATAACCTTTCTATCTAGTTTCAACATGAATTGACATATTTTGTTTCTTATTCCTCCCCCACTGCAGCTTGTTTTGTAGACGAATAAGTACCACAGAAAAAGCCAAACCAAAACAACCCAGACCAAAACAAACAAACAAAAAAATCCACCAAACCCCCCCCAAAAAAGAACAAAAAATCCAACCAAAAAAGACCCCTTCAAAACAGTTCTAGATATAATTTCTTCAATTCTTTCTTTTATAATCTTGCCTCCCTCTTTGCTGTTTGGTGTCTGGCAAATGCAGAGGTAACAACCAGGCAGAGAGCAGAACCAACTTTTTTAATGAAGACCTGACCATTGTTTGCTTTGCATTTGTTTGGAATTAGTATTTTGTAAAAGGTGCCTCTTTTTAAGAATAAGTTAGCTCAGGAGATGAATGCTCACTATTTCTTGCTAATGTGTCTTTATTTGTATAAATTCTTGTTATCACCTGAAAAGTCCCAACACAAAGTATAGTGTGAGAGGGCAATGAGACACTCAAATGATACTTATCATGCTTGCTCTCAAACAAGTTATTTTAAGTATTAAGTTCACATATTTATCTTCATTTGCAATGATAAAAAAAGAGTGATAAGAATATTTCAAACCATACGTACAGTGTCTTTTATTAAAAGTTTTGAGATGATTAAATAACTGAGATTGTTCCATGCAAGAAAACCACAATCTATAATAGATCAAATGCAAAATTAATAAAAGATATTCAGTTAGACTGTGCTGTGCTATGAATTCATCTTCTTTTCCTACAAATAGCAGTGAAAGGATCATGATTATTTTTCAAAGTGTTTAATAGTCAAGTTTATTCGCTGAACTCTTGAGTTTATTTATTAAACTTCGTTGAAACTCTTTATTGACTGCATTGCTTAACTCAGACTGGTTCCAAAAATTCTCTGCTCTTCCGTGGATAATTACAATGAATAAAATTTTCCAATGTAGATTTGAAAATGAGTAGTCAAAGTAAGTGGTGATGGAAAGTGACCACATGAAAATCAACATACTTCTTCCTAAAATGTTAAGAGCTGGACTGACCCCTTTGGGGAAGATATTGTAAGAGAACAGGCAAACTAAGAATTTGGGCATCACATGGACGTTACTTCTATAGGCTGATTGTTTAGACCTTTCAATGGTGCTCCAAAAGGCACTTGGCATCTTTGGAAATCAGAAGTCTGGCTAAAAATAAGAATCCCTATTATGCCAACCACAGTCTTCTAACTCAAAAGAGCCAATTAAACACTGCACAAATTTTCAGATTTTCTGGGAATTGCTGACATTCAAAAGCTCAAAAAAAACTACTGTAGTGATTTGGAGAAAAAATATCCGAAACCACCAAACCACCAATTCTTTGCTACATGAAACTACCTGTTTTGCAAAGAATCAAAATTCTAACTTAAAAAAACACTTTTAAAACATTGTAATTACAATAGATTTTGATTGTTTGATTAAAACCCTCAAAATATATTGATTCCTTTTTGACATAGCTATTGTATGCTTATTTTTTTATTTCTTTTATTTCTGTTTTGAAACTTTTCTATTCTGTCTTGAAGGGGGAAAGCAACTGAAATAACTTTTTCTGTGAGAAAGCGTCTTTTCCATTCTAAAATAAAGCCAGGTAATTGAACTTGTTTCCAATGTATTAGGTCATATTTTAATTTTACCTGTCTGGCAAGTGTTTTTCGAAGAAGATTCAGAGAAGTTCAGAGTGAAATATGCAGAATATAATAAAATAATTAGGAATTATTATGTCTAGTATGAAAATGACTGCTCAGGTGGTTCCCTAGTTTTCAGGATGAATTGCCGTGTAAAGGTGTTCTGACACAAGATGCATGACGGTATCTTTAAAACACTGATTCTCAGACTTGTGTCTCTCTGCTTCAGCAGCCAAAAGATTGTTTGGGGTATGAACTCATAAATTACTCATAAATCCCTATACTTCCTCTTAAGGCCTAAACCCTGCCACTTCTATACAAATAATAGGATTTTTGAGATATGTGAGAATCTGAACTGTATGGTCTAGGTGATACTGGGACATGGATAAAAAGAAACAGGTAAAAAGAAAATGGGTCATGCTGGCAATATGTTGGTTGAGGCATGGCTCAAAAACCCATGAGTTATCTTTTGAGTTCATGCTGAAATTTTTGTTACATATAAACGTGGGAGAAATTATAGCTTCTTTCAAGATCAATGTCATTTACCAGCAGTTTGCCAGTACCTGTGACCATTCCAGTCCATGCATGGCCTCCTTCCCCCATCCCTCCTTGATGCTGGTGTCCCCCAGTTGCATTCATGGATAAAGTTACCCTCCTGCATGGTTATAATTAGTGCCCTAGTGCACTGCTACAAAGTTATCCTTGTCTTTGTAACCTCCATATTCTGTTACTGTAATTCATTCAATGTGGGATTACACTTGAAGGCCATTCAGAAGCTCCAGCTGTTGTGCTATGCAGGGGCCAGGTTGCTTGGTGATGATAGCTAGAGAGAGAATATTAAACTTCATTGGTTCCAGATTTGCTTTCAAGATGTTGTGGTCTATAAATAGCTTCTTGATTTGAGTATGTAGTGTTTAGGAACCTTTGCTCTCTCTTTGCACTGCTGTTATTCTGTAAAACAGTTACCAACAAGGATTAAAGGAAGCAGCAGTAACTGATGTAGACAAATTGCTGTATGGATATTATACTTTATAAAATGTTTAATTATACTTTGTAACATGTTTTTGCATCATCGGAATTAGAAGAAAAGTTCCCAGAACCTTATATGATCAGGCAAGCCATCAACTTACAAATTGCATGCGGATATTGATTTCAAGTTTCAAAACAGTTCATGTTTTGAGACTAATTTAGGAACTATTACACTTGAAAACAACAAATTGGGTAGAAGTACCTCTAAGTCCCAGTTTGCTTATTTAACTAGGCACTCATGCATTCCTGCCAAATCTGGTTTTCATGAAAGTCAATTTATTTATTCATTATGTGACATTTGGAACCATTCAAGAAATTGTGAGATGGGATTAAAGTCTCTGCTGAAATATTTCAGTGATTGGAATGTTTTGGGCATTTTTTGAGGCAACATAAGACACGGTGATAGGGTGTGAAAATGCACTGATATATTAAAGCCACTTTATTGATAACACTGTAATTTTTTTGTGTTGGTACATTGTCAGGATTTTTTTAGAGATAATAGCTCTTACTTATTTAGAACCTGTGGATCTGGAAGACTGAAATTTAAGCCATTTTAAAAGAAAATTATCTGATAACATTAGCTCTGTTCCCCTGCCAAACAAAATTCCATTATGCCATTATTCCAATCCTGAAATAGGATTTAATAACAATCACGTAAACCAATTAGTCTCAATTCTTAACTCCATTAGGAGTGTTATTCATCACCACATGGCTTTATAGAACTGTGCTTCCTTCTGACATTAGGCAGATTAAATAACAAATAGAGTCCGGGATGCTAAACAAAAAGGTATATGCAGGCTGTCTAAGATTTACATTGCTGAAAACAGATAATTTTGAAGTCTCATACTTCTTACATGTTCAAAAGAGGTATTCTAGGCTTGGAAACCAAGATAGATCTATCTATACAAGTATAGACAGCAACTGGATTAATATTTTCACAATGCTTCAGATGAGAGGAACACCTAAATCATCTAAACACTGTCTAAATCACAGGCTATTCACTCAACTACCAATATATTTTTCCTAACATTAGTAAGAATACATTCAAGTCTTCAGCAGGATAATGTTTTTTGTTGTGTGTATAGGCAGTCTCTACAACTGACCCTGGGAAATGATTAGTCTTAATCTGGGATGATAACAGTTAATGGATCGTGATCTCTGTTACACTAGGATGTACAAAAAATATTCCTGCCAAACTAAAAGTTAAGACCTGCCTTGATCCGGTGATCATTTTGATTCTGACTCTATGACTTAGATGTCTAGATGAAGATTTACTGATACTAGCTCAACCAGTTTTCCCATTCAATTTTCCCCCTAAAACCAAACACTAATACTCCACAGAAGAGAGAGGAAGAGATATTGATAGCAGGATTCCTCCTGGATGGTCAGTTGTTGCTCAACAGTTAAATGGAGTTATTTTCTAAATGCAAATACTAAGGGTATTTTGAATGCAAAGGAGGAACTTGCGTTCCATTCCTTCTTAACTTTTTAAACACTTCTTTTTCAGTCTAATGATCATTTCTGTGATATTCATCAGAATACGTTTTTATCTTTCTTTGAAGTATGGGTACAAGAACTGCACAGAGTTTTTTGACGGAGTTGTTAGTAATGCTTTGTAAAGAATCAAGATTAATTTTTTTAATCCCCTGCCTCTATGCAATACTTTCTATAACTCACCTAGCTCTTACTGGCACAGCTTTGCACTGAGTCAGTGTTGTCATTCGAATGTATGATAACCTGTAAATCCTTTTCTGACTCAGTGTTTTTCAGATGAGTCTCTCACCATGTAGACATAATCTGCATCTTTTGTTTTCAAATCAGACTTTTATTGTATTTGAATGGGGTTTTTTTTGGTTTGTGTTTTTTTTTTTGGTTTTTTTATTTATTTTTTTTTTCTGTTGGCATGTGACTGGTTATTTGAGCAATGAAGACCAGGAAATAAGAGTAAGCTGTTTTAATTATTTACTACACTACCCAATTTTTTATTATTTGCAAACTGTACCATTTTTATCTACATCAGGGAAACACTGAATTAGTGGGAGGAAGAACCTCACAGAGATTTTGCTGCCACATCTATGACAACTGTCTGTTAAAAATAAAATCTTGAGTTCTGTAAGTCACATTATTTTCCTGTAAGATGCATGAATTTAATTTGGCTGCTCTGGTGCCTTTAGATTTTACTACAAAGTGTTTGAAATTGTCAAAATAATTATTTCTTAAAATGTTTTTAAACCAAGTGTTGTTTATACCATAGCAGCTTTGGTGTTTTAGAGAAGATGCAAGAACTGTGAAATTATTTACTTTCTTTTTGGAATGGTTATCTTTATTCAGAAATGTATATAAAATGAAAAAGAAGTTTGATTTATTAACATGGCATTTTTTTCATACACACGTAGAGAGATCTGCTTGGGGAAGTTTTTTAAATTTGGGAGTTTTGTTATAATGTAACACTTTTTTTCTTCTGAAAAATCAGATTTTTGCCAGGCAGAAAGTTTATATAATAGTGACAACATACCAAAGAGGTTTGAATATGGACATTAATGTAAGCTTAGAAGGTTCCTTCAAAGTCATTCTATATTTTAAAAATATTTTTTCTGAATTTTAAAGTCATTAATTCCTGTAGTCTATAATTTAATCACTGTAATCTGCTCTACCCAAAGCTTATTCATGGTAATTATGAGGTAAATGGAAAAACTAAATAATTTTGATTGCACTGGGAAGTCACACACATGATTTTCTGAAATTATCTATTCATGTGGAATAACTAAAGGCTGAGGACATTTTTGCTGTTTTCCACTGGGAGTGTTTGTATATGTTTGATAGATTATTGGGATATCAAGATTGGTCCTAATTCCACCAATAAATATTACTTATGCAAACAAACAGTCTCAGATGAACAAAAAGGAAACTAAGAACTAGAACAGTGAATATTAATGGTTTGAAAAACTGAAAGTTAAATAAAGATTAGCATTTTAAAATTGTCTGACTTTTATTGCTAGGTGTTGGAGTGACCTATGTTACAAACAACTTAAAGTTTGTGAAATATCTTTAAACTTGATACAAGCAGAATATAATATTTACCTTTGTTGGTATAAAGGAGTAGAAGCGTCTCTGACTCTTCCTGTGACTGTGTTTCTACTTTGGTCACTTTCCAAATGGCATTGCTCAAATAGAAACAAAAATGCATTTTTACTTTAAGAGATGCAAGATGCTATAATAATTTAAAATATTACAAATGAGAAAGGATCACAGCACCGGGAGTTACAATTTTATTCAGTGCTATGTCAGAGCAGCCTCATTTGATTCAGCTGGTGGTTGACTAGAATAAAATGAAAATTAAATGACAGTGTTTTTCAATGAATGGTGTGTGATATGCAGGGAAATACATGCCCACACAGAAATGTAGGTACAGAGTATGCATGACCTCCAGCTGAGAAGTCCTCTCAGATGCATCATTTTGGGTCTTTCTTTCAAAATTTGCATACAGGCATACAGGAAATATAGATTTAGAAAAATTGTTTGTCAAGACATGGAGAAAACCACAGGCTCAGAGAGAAGGAAACATAACCATAACTTGTCTCAGTATATTTTGGGGACCTTACAGGCTGCAGATGTTGTTAGTGTTGTATCTAACCGTATCAAGAGAGATCATAGACTAACGTGTTTCCACATAAAAGTTGATACTCCAGCAATGCACAAAATACCTAAAATATCTTGAACTGAAAATTTTGTAATCTGTGTTTCTCTCACCTGTGGTTTCAGTCCTTGTAACTTAAGCAACTTCAGGTCTACTAGCCTGAGCTAAAATTACAGTGATAAAGCCTGGTGGATTTGAAACAGGTTGGAAGTGTGAACAGTATTTCCCTTAACTGAGGAGTCCAAAGATTTTTTCTTTTTTACCTCTTCTTTGCATTGTATGTTTTCCATTAAATACTGAATTTTACTTTCACACTAGTATTTATGAACTATTTCAGATAATTTTCCTGTTTATAGCCTACATGAAGTAGAATATTATGATACTTGCCAATTTCAGCTTTTGTTTTATTGATGTAATGATAAAATGATAATGATAAAACCTATGACAGAAGATTATTTCATTATCCTATTTTCTATTCCTTTTTGTCTTTAATAGATCTGCTCACTCAAAGCCTAGTCAAGGATTTCAAAGTGTAAGGATAATTTCTGTGTTTCATTAACCTCTCCTTTAACTGCAATTACTTCAAAATTGGAAAAATATGCTCACTAACAAGTTGAAATTTGTTTAAAAATAATTTTATTATTGCTGTTTTCATTTCTGCAATGTTTTGATACTGTCAAGTTTTAGTATCTATTTGGTCATGCTACACAGTAAATGATAAAGTATTTCTCTTCCAAAATATTGAACTCTTACTCCCTCCCTGTTTCTAAATAACTTTCTAACAGAATAATGCGACAATCTTCCCAAAAAGCTGTGCTTTCTACGTTTTTTATGCTACACAAGCATACATATACAGGTCCGCACTACATAGGGGTTTTCTGAACATCTTATTTCAAGCCACAAATTTTGTCTTGATTTAAATTAAATAGATTATCTATTTGTCTATAATTTCCATTCATTTGCATGCATAATACAGACAAGGCAAGGATACTTATTTGCCTAGAGTATCAAGATATGCTGGATCTATTCTACATGCCAGGTAAGTTTCATATTTGGCATGTATCAGATTTACTGTGTGAGAAGTTACCATTCATTTACAATATCCTAAATAGAAATATAATATCTTTCAAAGCCATTCCGAGGAGCTGTACATCCAGGAGCAGTATGAAAGCCTGAAACAGATTTTCAGGGGAAAAGTTCCTTTGGAGGATTTCAGGTTTTGAGCTAAAAAGTAGATTTAGGGAAAAAAAAACCCAACCAGATTGCCAGTGAGAAAAATATCCTTTAATGCTTTGATAATTAAAAAAAAAGAAGACATTGCTAATTAATTATTTTATTTTAGTTGAGGTCCAATAATTACTTAACAGAAATGACCATGAACTCATTGCTCTGTAGGAGATGCCCTCAACAGGAACTGGTTTTGCTACAGTTTCTCCAAGTTTCTTTTTCTAGTCTCTAGCCATAATTCAGCAACCTCTTGGACTGAGATAGAGTCAGCTACTCTTCAGGCAAAGGTCCTGCTATCAATGTAACTGATACAAAATAGCTGGCTTTGATATTTAGAAGTGTGGAGAACTGATAGGCATGTTCAAAATACTTGAAATGTTCTTTGCATCCTCTCTACTGTTTTTTTATAGATACTTAAAATACTGCTGTTGGTGAAAGCCTGTCTTTTTTTTGTCAGGTGTAAATGGAAAATACAAGTCCACTGTCCCACTTATCAAAATAGATGAGAACTTACTTCTCTGAATGGAGTCACTGTAGAGGAGTAAAATGTAGGCTTTTACCATCTTTCAAAGTCATGATGTATTGAGAGATGACAGTGATCTCACAGCTTTGTAAACATAGTAATTTAATTTAGAAGAGATCATAGTTATAAAAAGACAGGTTCAGCAATCTAATTGTTATAAAAATAAAATATACTTAAGATAAATTTATTCTTCCCATTTGGGCTGTGCAAGAATTTTAAAAATGATGGGCAAATATCAGACACTGAAAGTATCAAAAAATATTGTATTCTCATATTAATCTCATACCAATTCTTATGACATACTTGCTTGGTGTTTGCCAGCTCCATCATCCTCTCTTGTACTTACCTATGAACAAAAAACCCTTTCTCAAAGCAGATAGATATGTTCCTCTATATATGGCAACGATCCACTCATGAGATCACAGAACTGCTCTATAGAAGCTTGTATCAACTTCAATACATCATCTAATCTGATTTTCAAGAACAAGTGCTAATAAGACATAATGACAGACTTTCTCAACTTTATGATACGTTTGTGAACTTACAGAGGAAGGATGCCTTAATCTTCAATTTATTTCTTGGCTTCTGGGAAGCAAATATTCCAACCTGCCTTCCCTATTACCCTCCTCCAGACAGCTACAGTTCAGTTCTCATTTCAGACTATGATGAATTGATGCTATCATTGTAATTCTGTGTAAAAATGTTATTTCCGAATGCAACAATTAGGAATAATTCTGGAAACTTATTCATTTTATTATTAAAATCTGAACTATTTATTTTTGTCTGCTTTCTGCAACATTACCTTTAATGAATAATTAATATCCTTTCGAAGTAACATAAGCTAGCCACCTTAATTAATAATTTTTCCAGACTTTGTAAAGAAAAGCTGACCATGTGGTTAAATCACCAAATATTTTAATCAATAATAACTTCAGCAAAATAAACTACAGCCACAATATTTTTCTGATATTACCTAAGATATTGATATTAATAATAATATG
This sequence comes from Pezoporus flaviventris, assembly GCF_033815535.1. NCBI lineage: Eukaryota > Metazoa > Chordata > Aves > Psittaciformes > Psittacidae > Pezoporus > Pezoporus flaviventris. Next base: position 14,102,932 of record NW_026892550.1, on the reverse strand, counting down.
TTTGAGGTGAAAATTACAGTTTGCTCTTTGGATTTGATCCCAAAGTGAATGACATCAATTAAAAGCCTTTTTTACTTTATATTATACTTTGGAGCAAGACTAATGTCATTAATTAAGAGACTTTTTTCCCTTATATTATGTTTGGAGCAAATTATAAAAATTTAATTACTACAGTTTGAATTTGACAATATTGAGATAAAAATAAGAGCTAACATATTATCAAGCATTCTGCATTTCTGGATCTCAGAAATGAGTGGACACATCCCAGACATTTTTTATCTCTACCAAAAAAGGTAAGTAGCCTATTCATTACTATTTTTCATAGGACAATGAACAAAATAAAGAGACTTTATTTGAGGTGAGAATTATTAAACAATTTTTTACAAACAAACCAGAGGAGGTCAAATAAAAATATGTATTTTAACTTGGCTGGATAGTTAACTGAATCGTAGGCAAAAACTCTATAGCTTATTGCTAGTGTTTCTCTGGTCTGTTGCAAGTCAGCAGCAATTGAAGTGCATTGTCCATCTTCACTGGAAGATATTTTTCTGGGCTCTTGGAATGTTGCTACCTGATTCCTGTGGGTGTAAATGTAAATTATGCAGTAACAACTACTCAGAAAGAGAGCCAAGGCTGAATGCTACCTAAAGGTAACAGCAATAAAGACACATCTGACTCATCTAATTCATTCTGAAAAATTCTTGAAAAATATTAGTAAATATTTTTGTAACACTAGTGTGAGGTAATACTATTTCTTGGCAATTATACTGCTAGAAATAGAAAGGAATCGTTTACTCCTAGGAATGACAAATAACCAGTTTGGGCTGAGCTTGAATTTTTAGCAACAAAGTAAAAATAACTCATCTCCCATGTTAACCACAACGTTTTTTAATTTGATGAACATCCTCTTTCCTAAGTGTAACTCAAACATATAGATCAGGCAACATCCACATACAGTGTTTTATATGGGATACTCAACTGTTCATTTATTCTGAATTTATCTGCCTAGATTCCCTTTGTAGGAAAATACCAAAACCCCAAAACAGCAAACTTCCAAAGATAGCGTTAAGATGTGCTTTAATCCTTATTTGGATGATTTTTGCTGTGCACAGTCAACTCCTCACAATTTTTATCCTCTTAAAGCATTTTCCCATGTATTTTACTTTACTTGGAAATGAACACCTTAAATCCCTGAAGCCTATATCTCATCAAATTGATACTTACCTGCTGTTGTTGGCTGCTGAATGACAGTAGTAAACATATTGTTTATAGAAGGTGGTCATATGTTGCTCTCCTTATTAGCTTCAGTTTTATCCTTTCAATTTCCTGTATGTGCAACAAAAGTCAGAGGATTTGGTGACCATTGATGTAAAGGATTAAATCCTCAGTGCCTGTTGGTGATGCTGCAGTTAAGAAAACTTCTGAAAAACAGACATTCATTCTCACTGACAGTGCTAATATTTGATTTGCTTTCTAGGATACATCTGTGTGGTTGATACCATGGGTGTTTCTGAAACATAGGTGCTAACGTTCACCTGTCTTGATCAATAATAGTGAAAGTATAGTTATCAAACCCTGTTTTTATCCTGCAGGGGTTTTCACACTGTATTCACCTTTGTTCTGCCATAACTGTAATGGTTGTGCAATTATTCCTACCAAAAAACTCTTATCTCAAGAATCACATAAGATATGGTTACTCTTTGGACTGCCATACAAACTTTTGTAATTACAAAGATCAATAAAGAAGTTAATTCAAAATAAGGATTTTTTTTTTTTTTACTTCGAAGTGCTAATACGTGATATCGTTTGTTTCCTTAGCTACACCTGGCAAAGTTATTTTGTAGTAACTTCATTCATTTATGAGTTGCTATAGCATAAACAGAATCTAAAGATAATAACAAAGAAAGCCACATCTGTTGAAACTCATTCAAAATAAATTTATTTTAAAGACAGTTAATTATGAATTTCAAACAAAGTTTGGCAAAACTAAATATTCCTGTTTATAAGAAAAATCAAGTTAGGAATTGATAAATGAATAAACAAGATTTTGGTCAGGAAGGCCAACAAAATAGTTTACAAAACTTAAAATGTGAAACAAGCACATGTCGATATCCTGATTTGGTAGTCTACAATACATATAATATAGCTATAATCTAACCATTCCCATGCTATCCTTATTGAAAGTATACGATCTTGACAAATGTTGCAGAAATTTTCAGTCCAGTCTTTTTGAACATGGACTGACTTATAGTGAAATGTTAATGATTTTTTTTGTATTTATAGCAAAGGCCTAAAATAAAATACAGAAAAATTGTAATGGATTATCCTAGCATAATGGTAAAATGTGAATTCCTGATTGAAAATACAGCTGCAGAAAAAAAAAGCAAATTAAAAAAGCAAAGATGAAAGAAAAAAGAAGAAAAAAGAAGAAAAAATACACATTAAAAAAGAAAAAAAAAGAAAAAAGGAAAAATTAAAATTAATTTAAAAATCAAAAGCTAAAGAAAAAAACAGGAGAAAAAGGAAGATAAAAGAAAAAGAAAATGGAAAAAAAATGAAAAGGAAAAAGCAAATTGATAAAAAGAATGGAATAAATAAATGTTTCAACTAGAAAATAAAGACCCATGCAATTTGGCTATTAAAATTATTTGCCCAAAACCTACTGGTTTTTTTTGTGGATTTTAGTGTTTGTTTGAAGAGGGGTGTTGGGTTTTGTTTTTTTTTGTTGTTGTTGTTTGGCTTGGTTTGGTTTTGGTTTGTTTTCCTTTGGTTGTTTTGGTTTTGGTTTTGGTTTTTTTGGGGGGGGGGGGGGATTTTTTTTGTTTGTTTAGGTTTTTCTTAGTACACTGCTTTAAATTCAACTATAAGAAATATACCTGCATTCATATACCTGTGTTAAGCTAGCACTGGATCTTGGCATCTCAGTCACTGAAGCAGAACAAACCTTTCTTCTTAGTTATCTAGGTAAAACAAATCTTCATATTCATTTCACAGGCACATGGATAAGAGATAACCAAATATTCCAGGCAAGCAGTAGCTGTAGTTATGATCCAATATTGCTGTTTAGTTGCTGGGCAGGATGGAGGTTGCAATAGGGGAAATAATACTGTGCTGCTCAGAGGAGTATATGTTGCCTTTTCACATGTCTTATCAGGAATTCACAGGAGCAGTAAAGTCAGATCCTCCTAAGATTTGTTACTGTTGAGATGTTTTTTCATGCATTCAAACATGATCAGGCATTGTACAATCCTAAAGCTAAACAATGACAGTTCAAAAATAAATTCTGCAGTTGGAAAGCTGAAAAGCTTTTCATTACGACTATGTAAACTCTCTGAAATGTTTGCAACAAAATTCTCAACTTGGCATTCAGACAGGTAATGCAAACATGAAGGTCTAGACAAGCCTGGAAGGTATTTATAATTTTAAAATCAAACCTGTGCCCACATATTCTTTTTTATTGTTTTGATTAAAAACTAAATGGAGCTTTCTAATTGTTACTAAACAAATAGTCCTGAGTCAAGCACGTAAGTTGAATCTGAATGCTTTTGAAAAGAACTAATTCCATTTATTCTGAAACTAATCCATGTTTAAAAGGATTCGGCACAGAAAGAGTAATAGCTTCAATTGCATTAAATGCAGCAGGTACAAAGTCTGCCTGATCTCATCCTTGAAGACATCTTTAATTGACTACATTTTCTTCCACTTCTTCCTGAAGGAATATAAATACTATCCTAGTAAAACAGTCATCTGATCTCTTATTCTCTTCTGACAATGATACCATAATATAGATTTATAAAGTACTTTACTTACTGGCAATTTTGCCAACCTAAGAGAGTTATTACTCCACTCAATTTATGAACCAAACATCTGAACTGATACTCAATGTATTTATAAAAATAATTATAATGAATACTCCTATGTCCTGGGTTCAGCATTAGCAGTCATTTTTCTCCTTAGTAGCTGCTGCAGTGCTGTGTTTTTGACTTTCGGCCTGGGAACAGCACTGATAACACCGATGTTTTTAGTTGCTGCTCAGTAATGTTTATTCTGACCAAGGATTTTCTGAGTCTCATGCTCTCCCAGGGAGGAGGGGAAGCCAGGAGGAAGCAGAGACAGGACACCTGACCCAAACTGACCAAAGAGGTACTCCATACCACAGAACATCATGCCCAGTATATAAACTGGGGTCAGTTACCCGGAAGGGCTAGATCACTGCTTGGGTCAGGCTGAGTATCGGTCAGTGGTTGGTGAGCGGTTGTATTCTCTTCCCTTGTTATTTCCCTTATCATTATTATTATTGGTGGTAGCAGTAGTGATTTGTGTTATACCTCAGTTACTAAACTGTTCTTATCTCAATCCATGGGAGTTACATTCTTTCAATACTCCTCCCCATCCCTCCAGGAGCAGGGAGGAGGAAAGGTGGGGAGTGAGAGAGCTGCTGCATGGTTCTGAGTTACAGCTGGACTTAAACCACAACAGTTCTTTTGGGCACCCAGCATGGGACATGAAGGGTTGAGATAATGACAGGTCTGACCAGACTGTGTCTAATCGTATTTGTGCTAACCAATTTTTTTTTTTTGATTAATAGTCACTCGTCACAATGCTGATTTATTGGCTCGCAAAGTTGTTGCTCTTGATCTCACAGTTTCAGTATGTTGTACCTCACTTACAGCCAGTATTTGCTGTTTTAATGCTTATTAGTTGGGTGGCCTGAGCTAAGTTTCCTGTTTCACTGTACTTTATGGTAATGACTTGTAACACAATAGACTCATTGATCATAAAACTGCTCTGGCTTGCGTTCCCAGTGCAGTCACCACCTCTATACTTTGGGAGATATATAATAGGAGTGTATAGCAATTACGCATCTTTTTTCCCTCCTCAGCTGGTCAGCCTATGAGGCAGGCATTCCCATGCATCCTAGTGACAAGTAAAATAGCTACTCAAACTCTGACTACAACAGATAACACAGCTACTCCAGCTTCAAGCAAAGCAGCTACACCAGCCCCAGTGACAAGTACAGCAGTGTCATTTGAGAGTTCTGAAGGTTTTGAATGGCCTTTGGGTACCCTTAAGACCTGCCTGCTGATTGTGATGAGGATCACCATGTTGACACACATACAGAGTGTGTTTTACCCACAACCATTTTGTCTGATCTCGAAAGTTAAGCGGAGTCGAGTTTGATTCTTGTCTATGATTAGATGATGATATAGGAGGACCAAAAGATTTTCCCCAAGGCTGGACAGTCATGAGTGGCCGGGTGTGTGGGACAGTATGGGGGAATATCTGGTCCCCTGGGCCCCTCCAGTGATTTGGAAGTGTTGGAGATGGAAGGCAGCTGTATGGAGTCCCTGACGACAAGGTGCAGAAACTGCTGAAGGGAAAGGTGAATAATTTTGAGCCTGGTGGGTACATGACACCTCAGGCCATCAGGGCAGAGATGCAACATAGAGATGGACTCATGATGGGGGGATGGACTTAGTAATGCACACTGTTGCCCAGGTTATTCACGAGTGTGAAATGTGCTGCAGTTAAGCAAGCCAAGTGGTTAAAGCCTCTTTGATATGGAGGACAACGGCAAAAGAACTGTCGTGGTTTAAGCACAGCCATAACATAGAACCACGCAGCAGCTCTCTCACTCCCCACCCTTCTTCCCCCCTGCTCCCAGAGGGATGGGGAGGAGAATCAAAAGAATGTAACTCCCACGGGTTGGGATAAGAGCAGTCCAATAACTAAAGTATAACACAAATCACTACTGCTACCACCAATAGTAATAATGATAAGGGAAATAACAAGGGAAGAGAATACAACCACTCACCAGCCACTGACCGATACTCAGCCCGACTGAGCAGTGATCTAGCCCTTCCAGCTAACTGACCCCAGTTTATATACTGGGCATGATGTTCTGTGGTATGGAATACCTCTTTGGTCAGTTTGGGTCAGATGTCCTGTCTCTGCTTCCTCCTGGCTTCCCCTCCTCCCTGGGAGAGCATGAGACTCAGAAAATCCTTGGTCAGAGTAAACATTACTGAGCAGCAACTAAAAACATCGGTGTTATCAGCATTGTTCCCAGGCTGAAAGCAAAAAACACAGCCCTGCATCAGCTACTAAGAAGGAGAAAAATGACTGTTACTGCTGAACCCAGGACATCCTCCAAAAAAGATGTTTTTAATTCTAAGCAATGTGTCTCAATAAATAAAATAATGCTGAATCTACAGTGTCGTGGTTTAAACCCAGTCAGGTAATTCGTTCACTCACTTCCCCCCCTTTCTTGCCCTCCCCCTGCTCTCGGAGGGATGGAGAGGAGAATTGAAAAGAATGCAACTCCCACGGGTTGAGATAAGAACAGTTTAGTAACTAAGGTATAACACAAATCACTACTGCTACCACCAATAACGACAAAGGAAATAACAGGGGAAGAGAATACAACACCTCAGCACCAGCTGACCGATAACTCGCCCCCCCAGCCCGACCAAGCTCCGACCGATACCTCCTCCAACCCTGCAGTCTCACAGCCCTTCCGGCTAACTCCCAGTTACATCCTGGGCATGACGTGCTGTGGTATGGAATACCTCTTTGGTCAGTCTGGGTCAGGTGTCCTGTCTCTGCTTCCTCCCGGCCTCCCCTCCCCCCTGGCAGAGCATGAGGCTCACAAAGTCCTTGGCCAAGCCAAAACATCCTTGTTATCAGCTCTGTTCCCGAGCCGAAAGTCAAAACACTGCACTGCACCAGCTACCAAGGAGGAGAAACATGACTGCTACTGCTGAACCCAGGACATACAGTCACAGATTAAATACAATAGGAAAATGCAGTTAATGAATCTATTTAGATAAAAGTATTTGTAATTTTTATTTTATTAGACATTTTCTTTCTTGGGAAGGAAGATACAAAGTAAAATAGAACCATGCAATATATCTTTCCATAGATAGTTATTAGTAGTAACTCCATTTTATTACTGTTAAGTATTATTCTTGATAAACCTTTACTCACATGAGATTCTTTCAACAAATCTAATGTGTTTAAATAATATGTTTGTTGTTCTTTTCTAATTATCTTTTGGGAATAAGTTAAATTTAGTATTTTCGAATTGCCCACAGATTTCTGGGTTTTTTTTCCCTATTTCCTCCTTCTTTTCCTCCTTTTTTTTTTTTTGGCGGGGGAGAGACACTGAATCAGTTTATTAAGAGAATGTCTTACTGAGCTGTCTACAAATATATATTTTTCTTTACTAATTTCATATTAAATCAAATTCAATTTCATTTTTCATTTAGGTTTTATCAATGCTAAAGCAGCTCAGTGATTCCTTCCAATGAACACTAATGACATAAATTTCATCTTCCTCAGTTCTGCTCTTTCATTTTGCAAAGTTATCTGAATTTTTCAGCCTTCTTGCCTCAAGTATTGCATCTCAGCAATGACTTCTACTACCTCATAATCTCAATTTCTTGCATATATACAAATCTCATTTTCTTACATATATACACTTAATTACACGTAATCTTGTCCCTAATATGGCCCAGTTGGTACCCTTATAACTTTTTACATTGAAAATCAGTGATTTACAGCCACATTCTTCACGCATAGAAGTACTAAAGATAACAGGAAGGGATTCTACAAGTACATAGCAAATAAAAAACACAGTAGGGAGAATGTAGGCCCCCTCAGGAAGCTCTCAGGAGAACTGGCTACACAGGATTTGGAGAAGGCTGAGGTTCTGAATGACTTCTTTGCCTCGGTCTTCACTGGCAAAGGGTCTGACCAAACCACCCAAGTCTCGGAAGGCAGATGCAGGGTCTGTGAGAATGAAGACCTTGTGCCCACTGTAGGAGAGGATCTGGTTCGAGACCATCTTAAAAATCTGAACATGCACAAGTCCATGGGTCCTGATGAGATCCATCCGTGGGTCCTGAAGGAGTTGGTGAATGAAGTTGCTAAGACGCTGACCATCATATTTGGGAAATCATGGCAGTCAGGTGAAGTTCCCAACGACTGGAAAAAGGGAAATATAACCCCCATTTTCAAGAAGGGGAAAATGGATGACCTGGAGAATTACAGAGCAGTCAGTCTCACCTCTGTGCCTGGCAAAATCTTGGAGCAGATTCTCCTGGATGACATGTTAAGGCACATGAAAATCAACAAGGTGTTTGGTGACAGCCAGCATGGCTTCACTAAGGGGAAATCCTGCCTGACCAATTTGGTGGCCTTCTATTATGGGGCTACAGAACTGATGGACAAGGGTAGAGCAGTTGATGTCATCTACCTGGACTTGTGTAAAGTGTTCGACACTGTCCCACACAACATCCTTGTCTCTAAATTGGAGAGACATCAATTTGATGAATGGACCACTCAGTGGATAAAGAACTGGCTGGATGGCTGCACACAAAGGGTTGAGGTCAATGGCTCAATGTCCAGCTGGAAACCAGTAACGAGTGGTGTCCCTCAGGGATCAGTGTTGGGACTGGTCTTGGACCTCATGAAGTTTAACCATAACAAGTGCAAGGTTATGGTTACACTTGGGTTGGAGCAATTCCAGGCACAGCTACAGGTTGGGCAAAGAAGAGATTCAGAGCAGCCCTGTGGAGAAGGACTTGGGGGTGTTGGTCGATGAGAAAATGAACATGAGCCGGCGCTGTGCGCTTGCAGCCCAGAAAGCCAACCATATCCTGGGCTGCATCAAAAGGAGCATGACCAGCAGGTAGAAGGAGGTGATCCTGCCCCTCTACTCTGCTCTTGTGAGACCTCACCTGGAGTATTGTGTGCAGTTCTGGTGTCCTCAACATAAAAAGGACATGAAACTGTTAGAACAAGTCCAGAGACGGGTCACGAGGATGATCAGGGGAGTGGAGCACCTCCCTTATGAAGATAGGCTGAGAAAGTTGGGGCTGTTCAGCCTGGAGAAGAGAAGGCTGCTTGGAGACCTCATAGCAACCTTCCAGTATCTGAAGGGGGCCTACAGGGATGCTGGGGAGGGACTCTTCATTAGGGACTGTAGTGACAGGACAAGGGGTAATGGGTTAAAACTTAAACAGGGGAAGTTTAGATTGGATATAAGGAGGAAATTCTTTCCTATTAGGGTGGTGAGGCACTGGAATAGGTTGCCCAGGGAGGTTGTGAATGCTCCATCCCTGGCAGTGTTCAAGACCAGGTTGGACGAGGCCTTGGGTGATATGATTTAGTGTAAGGTGTCCCTGCCCATGGCAGGGGGGTTGGAACTAGATGATCTTAAGGTCCTTTCCAACCCTAATTATTCTATGATTCTATGATTCTTTGCTAACATTTCTAGTGGATAGCTACAGTTTCTCTCCTTCTTTTGCAAAAATGAGCTAGAAACATAGCTTAAGTAATTTTTACAAAAGGATTTAAAGCACCTTAACCGACGTTACCCCTTAGGCTAATTATCCACTGTATATTTTATTCCCTAAAAAGAGCTCATTAGATAGAAATAGTTTTTCTTTGTAGTTTTTATACATCTCTTAGTGTTCTGTAAATTTTCTTGTGAAGAATAATTTTTCCTCAGCAATTACCTTGTTATGAAACAAAACTTTGTCAGTGAATGTTAATCATCTTAGTGCAATTTTTCAGACGTTCATACAAAGAAGGGGGATTATCAACAGCTCAGTACCTGATAGGAGTATTTTGAGAGCATAGCAAGGCTCAGGACTGTCAGATGGGTATCAAAGAGTCCTGATGACTTATTGCAATAACTCACTGCATGTTGTTTTATCAATATCATTTGTTGTATCATGTTTCTGTTAATGTGTAGTAGTAAAGTCAGTCACTATAAATTTCAAGCACTAAAGAGATTATGTAGCATAAAAATATCCAAGAATGTAGTGAAGTAGTACCAAAGATGTGTGAGGTTTAGGCTTTAAGGTTCAACCAAAAGATCCTTGAGGTCCAGCCTGGTTTTAACATGATTCTTCCTAACAACTATTCCTGATGTGTCTCTTATCCTCTTGGAATAAAAATAGAAACAAAGAATACCTGAACTCTGGTAAATGAATTACCTGTTACTGCTATTCAATACCTTTCATTTTTCTAGGATTTGTTTTTTGTGGGTTGGGCTTTGCTTTCCAGTGTTTGCATTAACATGAATATAATAGTTTCTATAGTTCCAGTTGTCTGATGATTGAGTCCTCTATGAGCTGTTAAATGAGCCTTAATCTTACCATCTGAAGACACTACTTTACCCTCAAAATCCTTATTGCTTGCTGTCACTTTGGAGGTATGTAATTAATACGACTAGATAAAAAAGGTGACTGAAAACTATTATCTGGAAGGATTCTTAGTCAGGAGACAGTCAGGCCACACAGCAGTTCTGACAACACATGCATGACAACCTGGGATACACAGCCTTGCTGACTTTCATAAAATCAGTCAGAAAGGATTCGCAGTCAGCCTATTCTCATCATCTCTGAAGCATCAGCATATTTAATAAAACAACTGTAACTGTTTTATGACATTTGGTAATAATTTTAGTGTAATAGGAGCAAGAGCTAAATCTAAGAAAGGCAGCAAGGACTAATTAGGACTTACCACTTTTTAATTTTGTCTGTCAGTCATCTGTAAGGAATTGCTATATTCACTGTTAAGTAGCCTGATAATTAGTTTGATTTTGATCTGCTTTAATTTCTTAGGGTTAATTGTTAATGTTTAGCATTTTACATACATACCATACCATACCATACCATACCATGCCATCTCCTCAGTTCTGACAAAGCCTTACTCTAAATAATTGCAAAAAAAAAATTTGTTAACAGCTCATCGCCTTTTCAGTGAGTGCTGACAGAAAAGCTTGTTGCTTAACAGTGTCCTCACATCCCTTGAGCATGCCATTCCCCCCCCCCCCATTATCTCTTAGTACTCCTATAGAAAAGTAAAATATTTCCAAAGTATGTCTGTGTATTTTTTCTGGATTTTTATTTCACACACTTTGCATAGTTTTGTATTTTACTTCTATTCCTTCTCACTTGTTCCTGTCTTTTCTCATTCTATTCTTTAGCAGTCAACTTTCTGGGTTTTTATTTTATTTTTTTAATTTCTTCCTCAATATTATATTATTAATTGCTGTATTGTCCTAGCTTTAAGTGTGTAGGAGTGGTTTAGAATTTTAAATTCAATATTAATTGCTAGTAACATTCTTCACAAACATGATCTGCTTGTCATTGAGTCTTTCTTTTGCCAAAGATAAAAGCTAAGTCATAACCATTTGCAAAATGATTGTCATGTATTAGCCTCAGGTTATTGAAAAGTGTCAAACTGCCCCCTTTGCTACCTAGTTACAATATATTGTCTACTGCTTTACCGAACACAGAAATTTTCACCAAGTAGATTATCAAAACTGGTGTATTAGAAATTTGGTTCACAAATCTATGTGATGAGATCTTGATCAAATAACTGATCTTTATTATTTTCATGCTACTCACAGAATAAAAATTTCTAAATATCTTGGTGTACAAATAAACCAACAAGTTCAAGAAGGCACCAGAAGACGAAAAATGAAAACACCTGGTCACAGACAAATACAGGATCCTACTACAGGGAGGAACAGCAGGAACAGTAGGAACGTCTTTCCAGAAAGATGTTTGCCAATGACACCAAGCTGTGTGGTTCGGTTGATACGCTGGAGGGAAGGAATGCCATCCAGAGGGACCTTGACACGCTTGTGAGGTGGGCTGATGCCAACCTCATGAAGTTTAACCATGCCAAGTGCAAGGTCCTACACCTGGGTGGGAGCAATTCCAGGCACAGCTACAGGTTGGGCAGAGAAGAGATTCAGAGCAGCCCTGCGGAGAAGGACTAGGGGATGTCGGTCAATGAGAAAATGAACATGAGCCGGCAGTGTGTGCTTGCAGCCCAGGAAGCCAACCATATCCTGGGCTGCATCAAAAGGAGCATGACCAGCAGGTCGAAGTAGGTGATCCTGCCCCTCTACTCTGCTCTTGTGAGACCTCACCTGGAGTATTGTGTGCAGTTCTGGTGTCCTCAACATAAAAAGGACATGGAACTGTTAGAACAAGTCCAGAGACGGGTCACGAGGATGATCAGGGGAGTGGAGCACCTCCCGTATGAAGACAGGCTGAGCAAGTTGGGGTTGTTCATCCTGGAGAAGAGAAGGCTTTGTGGAGACCTCGTAGCAGACTTCCAGTGTCTGAAGGGGTCCTATATGGATGCTGGGGATGGACTCTTCATTAGGGACTGTAGCGACAGGACAAGGGGTAATGGGTTAAAACTTAAAAAGGGGAAGTTTAGATTGGATACAAGGAAGAAATTCTTTCCTGTCAGGGTGGTGAGGCACTGGAATAGGTTGCCCAGGGAGGTTGTGAATGCTCCACCCCTGGCAGTGTTCAAAGCCAGGTTGGATAGATCCCTGGGTGGCATGGTTTAGTGTAAGGTGTCCCTGCCCATGTCAGAGGGGTTGGAACTAGGTGATCTTAAGATCCTTTCCAACCCTAGCTATTTTTGTGATTCTATCATTCTAAAGTGGCTGAATGGTCTGCATTGATTGCGTGGGGACGGGCAATCAGGACCTCATAGCCCAGTCTGACTTCTAAGAAAAGATCTTCAAACATTCTTAACAGAGACCTAGGGACCTGTGGGAAGAACGAATTTTATAGTGTTCTTCTATGAAACTCAGCTGATCCTCAGTGAGGAACTTAAAATCTGCCTCCCCACATGCAAGGATTTTTCTTTATGCTCATCTCACTAGTCCGTATTATTATTGTCTACTGATGGTGACTGGGGAATAGTAATCCCATCTGGATATAATAAGAAATAATCTGGACCTTTCCTTAAATTCAAGATTTTTGGTTGGTTTTGTCAGTTTTCATGAACTAAAAGGTTTTGGCAGGGACTGTCAGAAATACCACAAAATATATTGGTTCCCACAGTATTGCCAGCCTAGTTTTCAAGACAAATAGGTTTTGCTAAGTTCAAATAAATTTTGCATGACTGTTCTAATTTGCAGAAGACTATGCTGAATGAAGAAACTCTGCTTAAACTTCTCAGGTTCACCCATTCTATGTAACTTTTATTGCAGTTTGTTTCTTGATACAGTAAGATAGTAGAAAACATGATAAGAAAAGTAGAGCTGATGTGAGAGATGGGTTATATTTACCCATTTGAACATAACTTTGCAAAATGATATGGAGATAGATGCCTGGGATTATACAGTCTGTCAGCAACATTTTGGGGAGCAATAACTTTTCCATGCTGTAGCTGTCTTGTAGACACATGGGAATAGATGATAAGTACAATGATGCTGTATGCACTGCATGTGAGTAATGGGGAAATAGGATGATGAACTACATCCCTGGCTTTCTCCTAAAATATTAGTATTATGACACCATTCTCAACAACATCTATATGCTTTTTCCTCCATATTAAGATTGAATGAGGACTTTAATCATCTGCTTTCATAAAATGTGCTTGGGATGACAAAGTGTTTGCTGCTTGGAGCAATAGATTTGTTGACAAAGCAAATTTTAGTTTGTAGATGCAGAGACTAGGAAGTAATCTGCATGCACTTAGCATTCTGCCTATATGAGCAAAGAACTCCAGTGCAACTGGGAAAGGAAGACGTGGCCAGATACTTGAGATCAGCTGCCATGGTTGGAGCTTCCAACTTACCAAAACAATCACTTTTCCATACCACACCCTGAGTCATGCATATGGGCTTACTTTGTGGATTTTGTTTACAGGGACGTTTATGTACAAGGGTACACAAAGGGAATATACAAAGAATTACAAAAGCTGCCAGATGGGGACAAATAACTGTAGCACATGTGGAGTCCTGAATCTCGGGGAATGAGACCTGTACCCCACTGAATGACTGCTGGACATCAGTTCAGACAGATGATTCATGCCCTTCAAATGACCACTATGGAATCTTCTTATTCTAAAATTGAGTCTATACCACACTGGCCAAAAGTCCCTTTTGTCTGGGCCTTGAACTATTCTGCATGTTCCTGTAACAGCAGCCTCAGTTACCACAGTTTCCAACTCCAGGTTAGCCATGCTGACCATTGTACTAAGTGAACTTGAGGTGATTCAATTCCCATCATATTTTCAGCTCAGGCACACTCTTCCTTTACTACCACTTGGAGTTTTCCAAATTATAGATCAGGAAGAATCACAGAGTGCATTTACAGTTACTTATAAAAATGCTTATTGTGGTTCTTTTATATTTTAGCATGTTTATTCAGTCATAAGAAAACAGGAAAAATAAAGCAAAAATTCATTTATGGTCAAATGATAAACCAATTTAATTATTAAAAAAAGGAAAATGCCAAAATATAAGGAGCAAGCAAACAAAATGAAACTTTTAATGTGGTTCTGTGGTTGAGACAGGAGATGGGGAGTTGTTCTTGGCAATGTTGTGGGTTTTTTTCTGAGAATTTGTTTGGGAAGCTTCTGTCTCAACTATGCATGTAAGTCAGAGCACATCGTAGAGGGTGCAGAGGCGAGTCATTTCTTCAACTTCATTCCTGGATTAAAACAACTACATGTGCTGGATTTATGAGGTCAATTCAGTTTTTTTAAATCATATCTCAGTGTCCCAGAAATGCCTGAAAACATCTTGTTTTTCATTTCACCAGTGAAAACATTTGGATTTTACTAAATCCAAACCATTTACTTAAGATGTATTGTTACTTTGAGTATTTCCTTTGGCCAAGATTATCCAAAAATGGCTAGTAAATTCAGGAACTAATTTTTATGAGGTCTTTTTACTTCTTTTCCTGACCAAATTTAGGTCTCTCTCTAAAGAATCTCAAGTGGAAAACCAAGGATCATTAGACATTTTTTAAGATGTTAGTATTGTTTTCACCAAGTGCAATCATATCTGAGTAATAAATATATAAATCAGCCAACATATCTTGTACATGAATACTCTTAAATCTGTGGGTTTATTTTGTTTTCCTCACAAAACAAATGCAGGAGAGATGCACTTATTCATTGCATCCTGAAAATCTCATTGTTATTATTTTGACTGTTATTTATTTTTTATTACAGCAGTGTACAGAGGCCCTAATCAGGAACTGGCATGGGATATGACAGGTGGCTACAAACAGATGGGGAAAATACAGAGTAATAATAAGGCAAACTTGACCAAGTAAGCTTCAGCCACAGTAAAATGTATCAGCGATTGCTACCTAGAAATATAGTAAGTTGCCATAGTTCTCTTCCTAAACTAAAAAGTGGTCTCAGACTATTCAGGAAACCACTCACAATAAGTAAAGCATGTATCACAGTATGTGTTAAAGGCTAAAATAGTTTAAAGAAACCAGGCATTAATGGAAAGTCAAAAATGTGCCAATGTGTTTTCCTGATATGTCTGCAGTAAGAATTCAGACTATTAGTTCGAATGAGTTCAAGAAATATTGGCTGTACATTCTTGTATGCATACTCATTACTTTATTTTTAATTGATAAACATCAACTATTAACTTGCTTACCTCATCCTACTCACCCTTTTCTGCTTTTTTGCATCCAACTTTGAGTCTTTTCTGCCTAAACCAATCCTTACAATATATGATCAAGATCAGCCTCTTCTCTGCTTGATAAGTGGTTTTGGTGATCTTCTGCCTGTTGCTCTCAGCAGAATTCATATAAAGTGAAGAACACAATCAGGATGGGTAGAACTGAAGTAGAACAGAGAGTGCACATCATCAATCTCATTCTAGAGAAGGGAAAGCAAGTACTTCCAAGGGGACACCGTAAAAGTAGAAAGACTATTTAAATTGCTTTAAAGTGATCACCAGTGATATAAAGCCATAGGTAAGAGAAAAGTCTGATTTAATCATTAACTTTCACAAAAAACGAACTTCCAAATCTGATAAATATATAATAAAAACAATATAATTTTTTAAGGTATTGTGAAATTTGGCAAATGTATTTTGAAATACTGACATGAGCCATTTTAGAGAAAACATGAGAATTAATTCAAGGTCCTTAGTTCAGATCTGGAGCTTCTATAGGAGTTCATCTGTATGAAAATGACTAGGAGCTCCAGTACACAGCAAGATACTTTAATTATAATTGAATTATTTTGTTTATAGATGCTTACTTTGCTTGTCTTTTCCCCACCCCCAAACTACTTTCATACTGTATAGTGTTTTACTCTATTAAAAAAGGAGTAGTGGTAGGGGAGTTATATGTTCCATTATATTTGCAACTATATTTTGGACATCAGTTACAGCACCAAATGTCAAACTGTGGAAGATACTTTTGCAGCAGCATCTGGTTCTTCACAGATCTCCAGATGCTGCTGTATTGGTGGTTTTGGAGTTGTTTTGGGGTCAGTTATTTTGGGACATGAATTGTTTGACTGTTTTGTCCTCTCAAAAGCTGTTTTCTTTTGATTTAAGCTATAATACTTGAGATTTCGACATACAATCCATATAGAATTGTTTTAAACCATAAAAAAACTTAGGAAGTTGCACAAAGCATTCTATTATACATGACTTATGCAGTATCCTTTTTATGCATTTTATTTAAAGATATAGTCTGTTGTACTCTTGGAATGTTTCAGAAAGCAGGGATCTGTAACTATTAAACAGCAGTAGCAAAGTGCTTAAACAGCAATGAGACTTAAACAGGAATTAGTGTAAAAGCCATTGTGGTCATACTGCTGGCAAAAATAACGCTATTCTTAGTGATGGGAAAACGGATGATGCTTTAAAATCCAAACCACAAAAAATGTAAAATAAGGTGTTTGGACTCATCTGTGGATTTGGTCCTCAGCAAGAGACTGTGGGAAGTTACATTCACAAGGAAGAGAGCAGAGCAGGAGTTTTTAGATAAGGAACCTTTAGAGCAGGACTCACGGACAAGGGCAAGCACAGCTAGCATAAGTCTTTGGCACTTTTGGTGCCATGATAGTTCCAATGCCAATATGATATTTGATGCACAGGATATCTAACACAATGATACACTCATTTCTTTTTAAAGATAAATTTCAGAAAGATCACATTCTGCTCACAATTTTAATTTCACAGCTCATCAGTAAGGCTATAGAATGCACCATGTGCTACAAAAAAGCTATCTTAGACTGTTTGAGAGAGACTTTAAGAAATAAAAGGATTGTTTAATATATCTGTATGCCTGCAAAGCCACATCCTTTCATCAGAGTGAGGCGAATAGAAAAAGAATAAACACTTTTTTGTGACAGAAAAAATTTTCTAGATTACACCAAACTAGATTTCTTCTCCCTATTAATGGCATTATTTAAAATACCCAGTCTTGGACGTTTTTAGAAATTAAATAAAATCTGGTTCACATAGGGAAGATTATCATCTGTTGTTTCTCCCACCTCAGCCTCAAAACCAAAAAATAACTTTTTTTTTTTCTGCTAGTATACCAAAGTTTTTGGCTTTTTGACTCTTAAGTAAGGGTTTCATGCATCCAAATGTGTGTATGACTCTCAGCCATCAGCAAGTATCACACTATGGTAAAAATCGTGGGGTTTGAGTAAAGAAGTAAAACTTTCCTTGAAGTGTTAATTCTCCTCAGAGATTAGTGCTCACAGAAAAGAAAATTTAGTCAAAGTTATATGATGAACTGACCAAATGTTATCACATGAGCTTCTAATTCATCAAATGCTCCAGCAGTTCATGACAGTGATAATTGGCAAGGCTCCATTTTTATGCTTGCAACTATTTCAACCTATATCATCTTGAACCCTAATACAAATGTGGCTCCAGCCAGTGGTATATACTTCCATGTGTGTGTGTTCCCTTACATGTGCATGCAGGTAACATTTGAATATATTCACAGCTTGGAGGTTGCTGTTAAGTTCAAGATCCTTTTTTCTGAAATGAAAATAGTGGACAAAAGAAGACATGGTGGCTCATGGACATTACGCAGCAATGGAAAATCCTGAATGTCGAAAACAGACCTGTTTCTCTGTAGCTTTTAACCACACAAAATGTAATTCAAAAAGCAGTCTTGAATGTGCCAATCACATGTTTTTTCTGAAGAAAGAAACAGTTTGTAGGGAGTTTAACAAGAAAAATATTTTCAGAATACCAGACAGAAATAGTACTGCAAAACACCCTACTCGAGGTTTAATAAATAATCATTAAAGTTGCTGGACAGATTCCTACAGGTTTCTAATAGGCTTTAGATGAGGACATCAGTAATAACCCAGTCAATGTAATTTATACCTTTAAGAGACCTGATGATTAGAAACAGACTTTTTTTTCAAAGCAAAAGACAAAATATGAAACAACTTCTTTTCCTTGCCTCTCCCACAGCCTATCATCCAACATCATTTGCTGTCATCATGCAAAGTACAAACAGGAGCATTTAAGATAATCTTTCATATTATTTTATTCCAAGAATAAAGCAGCAGACTATCTGAGGATGGCTTAAAATTCATATTTAATGAAAACATTACTTGTGAGGAAAACAAATACAGAAGCACAAAAATAGTTCAAAAGAAAAGATAAGGTTAAAATAAGGAAGGTGCATAGAAAATGGAACATACAGACCATAACAAAAGTAGAAACAAAACACTATTTTAGACACAGTAATCTAAGTAATCCTTTAGAAATAATTTGTAAGGGTATTCACAGGCACAACTTTAGTCTTCAAGGATAATAAAATTATAGTTTCACTTCTGGAATATGTTTAAAGAAAGAATTTGAAAGAAGAAAGTAGGTATGAGATTATTATTTCT
The DNA here is from genome assembly GCF_033815535.1 of Pezoporus flaviventris. Taxonomy (NCBI): domain Eukaryota; kingdom Metazoa; phylum Chordata; class Aves; order Psittaciformes; family Psittacidae; genus Pezoporus; species Pezoporus flaviventris. The sequence continues at coordinate 14,084,257 of NW_026892550.1, read as the reverse complement.
CGGGCAGAAAACTAATCCACATGTAACCCCCAAACCAGCAGCACCATCATATACTCTATTAAACATGTTGATGTAAGTTCAAGGTTGTTTTTTTCTGAAACTATCTACACATATGCATTAAGATAAGAATGTATTTAAAGCATCTATAGTCATTGAGGCATAGGTTTGCATTTAATATCTTTGCTGACCTGGAGGCAGCAAAATGGGTAGCAAAGTTACATTACAAGAAAAATGGCAGCTATAGAGAATTTCTAAGTAAAAAGAAAAAAAAGAGTGATAATGTGCATTTGGGAAAACTAGTAAAGAACATATGAGAACATATTTGTTCTGTTCTGCACTTCCAAATTCTGAAAATATCTCAAATTGAAATTATTTTAGGAATACGAGATGTCTGTACTTAATTTTGCTTTCTGAAATCAATAAGATTTGCACAAGGAAAAAGAGAGGCAAATTTGAGCCCTATGTGTATATGCTTAAGGAAAACATATTTACAATAAATTAAAAAAAAAAATTGTTCTATAATTTGCACCCAAAAATAGCAGCAAATTTAATACAGCTTGTTAATAGGTATTACCTAATAAATGCTATTGCTGAAGCAAGTATACGAGCATTTTAAATATCTAAATTAAAACAAATCTTTATTGAAAGAATATCTAGTTTTCTCTCCTGCTGCTTCCAACAGTAGCCAAACAAGCAAGACTCTGTCTTTCCTCACCTCAATTTCTCCATCTGCTCAATGAGTCTTATGGTATTTATAACCCTGGAAAGTCCTTTATGATCAGCTGACAACAGGACATTAGATAGCTGCTAGACTATCTCAGTATCGCTTCCCACTGTGCGACATTCTCTATGGAGAACATCTGTACTCTTAATCATAATGATAAATGGAACATTTCAGGTTGCTAAGCAAAAGAAGTGCTACATACAATAGAATTACAGTCATTTGTATTCCATCAACACCCACAATGTGCTAGCCACTGTTCTTACACACACACATACAGTCAGACAGGCCCTGAAGACCATGTTTAAAGGAAGTGGCAGCAGTACCTTAATGACACATCAGTAATTTACAGCATCAGAGACAACAGCATGATCTATGCTGTTAGACATAACACATCCTAAGCATGCTACATTTATTTAGAGACAAGGCTAGAAAAGCCTTTTAATTTATGGAGATGCAGAATCTGAAGAACTGTGCTTAGAAGTACTTGTAAATATATAATTATAAATAATAATAAATGCTAATTAATAACACTGATTCCTAAAAATCCTATTAACTCACCATTATATGTGACACCACATAATTGTATAATAAAAATCAATCAGTCTTAAAAATTCATCTGGTAAATGAAATTAATAATGAAGAGGGAGAAATGAAGTTACAGTGACTCAGCCTTGTTTTTTCACATTTTCTTGGTTTAGATGGTCTGTGTGACCATTTTGCAAGTAGAAATGTGTTTTGCAAAGGGATGCAAAAGCACAGATTTGTAGCATTAGCTCAGCTATTATCAATTTACAGAGAGCATTTTGTGAACACTTCAGTTCTAGTGATTTTTTATTGGGGACTGTAAAGGCTTCTTGTTAAAATTTACTTTCTATTGCTCACAGTTATTCTGTCTTTAAATTAAGGGCATATTCTGCCTAAGGGAAAAATAGGCCTTGCATATATACTTTCCATTACTAAATAGAGTTTTGATTTTCTCCAAACAATATTGAGTAGAATGCAGTTTCCAACACAGAAAGGCTCTTTTTGGTGTTTTTTTTAAAAAAAAAACAAAAACAAACAACAAAATAGAAGATGAAGAGGGAAAAAAAAAAACAAACAAAAAACAAACACAAAACCAAAAACCCAAAACAAACAAGCCAACCAAAAATCCAAACAATGAAGCAAACATTTCCTTTAGATCAATGCAGTAATCAAAATCACACAGGAGCTCCAGTTTCTCAAAAGCAATTGAAAAATATTCTCTTAAACTCATGGAAGCATGAGGAATTGAGGAAGAAATGAGCTTCTTAATGCTGGAAGCTTTCAAGCAGAACCAGAAGAGCATCTACGGTGATTTGTTAAAGTGTATGAAACACCCTTCTCTGACAATATGTTTTGAAAAGAAAATACGAAGGATAAGCAGATGTTTGACATTCAGCAAAGTGTATTTTCTTTGTGAGAGTACAGTATCATTATAGAGATCTGCAAACTTTTTCTTAACATTTATTTCTATATAACTCCTTTAGCAGTAATTTCCATATTTATTCTCTGGAATTTGCAAAAGGCAGGTTGCCTGCTAACTATGTATTTTTTTTTTAATTACACTGCAAATTCCTTGCTCTTTTTTGGGGGGGTTGTTTGTTTGTTTGTTTGTTTTTTATATAACACTTACTTTTCCTTCTGTTTTGCCCTTTCATTTAGTACTACGCATTGAGATTTTTCCTTTGGTTTGAGACTTATGTGGACTTTGGGTACAGTATTAGTTGAAAACACTGCCTTTTCTGGTCTTTGGGTTTTAATCTAGCCATTTTAAAATGCAAAATATAGTGTCTTATATAATATTATTGTAAATATTATAATATTATTAAAAGCATTATTTAACATGTTTAAATTTATTATTTTTTTTACCTGAAGAAATGAGAACTAAAATTTTAGATAGCGTTTTTCTTCTGTTTTTATTGGAAATTTCTGTGGGATCAAATACTTTCTACTCTCTTATTCCCACTAACAGTTTTAACAGTGAATTATTGCATGGAAAACTTGTAGTGGTTCACCACTGACCCTGAAGTAAATGGAGTTTACTATTGATTTAACTGAAGTCAGCTTTAACCTTTATATTTAAACTATTACAATCTCTCAATGGGTAATTTATTCTCCTTTGTTCCTACAAAGGTATGAATCAGTTACATTTCTGTGGAGGTGTGAGTTTTGACTTCAGAAGTGTCCATTTAAACCTTAATCACTAATAAGACAGCAGATGTCACATCAACCTCTTGCAATAATGATCTCTTTTCCCCTGTGTTTGTAAAGCAATAATGGGAAGGTCCTGATCATGACTTGACAATAGCACTATAAAAATAAATTATTACTAAGTGATATTGCTGTGAAAATGTATGGAAGACCCAAAGTATAAAAAGTGAACAACACTGCAGCTCTCATATTTTTAGTCAAAATTAAATTTTTTCTTCTGTCATATTAAATGCCCTGTGGTTCTTCAGTAATGCAGCAAAAACAACTTCTAGACTCAATAAAATGGCAGTTGTAACATGTCTATCTATTTCCACTAGTTAAACATGTTTTCTGGAAAAGAAAAAAATGGTTTATTTTCCTGTTAGAGAACTAAGAATACCTAAGAAAAAAAATACAATATAACTTTCATTGAAACTACAGACATACAGAAAGCAAAGTTGCAAGGGGAAAGACTTTTAAGACTCCGTTGATTTGCTTTTGAATACAAAATCTGATTACATTTCAGCTATATGAAGGCTTTTTTAAAAGTAGTATCAAAGCACTAACATTTTGCATATCATGAATGAAAACGTGACTCTTCACTGGGGTGTGCTCCAAAGTCTGCTAAATAGAAATCCATCCACTGAATTCTTAGGTCTTATCCTGGATCAACCCATAGTAACGCATTTGTTCAAGTTCTACACAGATTTTGGACCACACATGGCAAAATAAAACCACCTATTATCAGGAAAAAAAACCAAAACACTTCTGAATATATAAGTAATCAAATCAAAATGAGAAGAAGAGAAAAAAAGATATCTTGAAACCATTAATTTCCCATTGAGAAACATTAAGGTCCAGTCCTGATTAATTTTTTTTTTGTGTGGTCCAAGATAAGAGATCTAAGTTCCTCTCATAATTTCCTATGCAGGATTTTCTAATCTCTTATCACTTCCGTGATTAAGTTTAATATTTTCTGAGGCATTTTGTCACAGAATCATAGAATAGAATCATAGAATCATAGAATAGTTAGAGTTGGAAAGGACCTTAAGATCATCTAGTTCCAACCCCCATGCCATGGGCAGGGACACCTCACACTAAACCATGCCACCCAAGGCTTCATCCAACCTCGCCTTGAACACGCCCAGGGATGGAGCATTCAAAAACTCCCTGGGCAACCCATTCCATTGCCTCACCACCCTAACAGGAAAGAATTTCTTCCTTATATCCAATCTAAACTTCCCCTGTTTAAGTTTTAACCCATTACCGCTTGTCTTGTCACTAGAGTCCCTAATGAAGTGTTCCTCCCCAGCATCTCCCTTCAGATACTAGAAAGCTGCTGTGAGTTCTCCAAGCAGCCTTCTCTTCTCCAGGCTCAATAGCCCCAACTTTCTCAGCCTATTTTCATACAGGAGGTGCTCCAGTCCCCTGATCATCCCTGTGGCCCTCCTCTGTATTTGTTCCAACAGTTCCATGTCCTTTTTATGTTAAGGACACCAGAACTGCACAAAATACTCCAGGTGAGGTCTCACAAGAACAGAGTAGAGGGGCAGGATCACCTCCTTCAACCTGCTGATCATTGAGGAATTCAGTAACAAGGCTGATTCAAGGTTGGTGGCTGTAATTTCAAAGCCTAGTGAAGATATTTTCAGCTGATAAAAAAATCTCAGTAATTCTTTGTGCATCTGGCATGTGTGCCAATTTCTAAATGGTTGTCACTAGAAATGGTATTTTAATAGTTTTTTCACATGTGACTATTTTTTTCCAGCAGAGGTTTGATGTTCCTGTTTCAATTGCTATTAAACCTGTTAGTAAAAGTATTTAAACAAAATAGTGAAAAAGTCCTAGGACCAGAAGTTTTTCGAGATATAGGACCAGGCAAGGTGATGTGAACATATGAAGATCCCATATTTGACAAAAGTAGTACCCGCTGAAATAAACAAAAAAAAATTCTCTGAACCTTAATCTTGGACCCAGTTTTGAAAGAGAATCCTACATAAATGAGACAGTATAGTAAAGCAGCCTGCAATCTGTAATTCTCCTATGCCATGTGATCTCCTTAGTACCTACAACTTTTTTCTATATATATGATGTCATCACTAACATGCACAAAACATGTTTTCTTCTCTGTTTTTCACAAAAACTGTTATAAAAATGATTGCTAAGCAAAAATTATTTTGCAGAAAAACTGTCTGTAAGCTCCTCTGCACAATTGAACAGTAATTTATGGAGTGACAATTGTAAGGTAGGTACATAAAAATGAAAAGACATTAGAGGAAATAAAGTTTTTCAATAAGAATATCTTATGCACTGGTGTGTGACTCACATTATTAACAAAACTATCTTGTAAGATGGTCTGTTAATAATAAACATAGCCAGATATTTCACACTGTGTTGGAATGTTGCTTCTTAGCCTCAGTCACGGAAAGAAAAATTATTAACAGACATGAAACTAACCTTTTTGGAAAATGCCTTCAAAGGACATTGCAGCATAGATAAAATACAAAACCACAGACCTCACAAATTTTAAATGTTGGAAAGCCTGACCATTCAAGAGGAAGTTTCTACTTAAGCAAACAAATTTTGAAAAGCAAGGGAATATAAAATTGATGGCATGCAGACAGCATACAACTGCTGTCATAGTCCTTCCGCAGCCAAAGAGAAGTCGAGACAGCTTGCCACCTCTTTTCAACACTGAATCTCTGATATTTTTAACCTATAGACTGCTTAATAAAGAGATTTTGATTTGTTTTCCAGGTTAAATGTTGGATATTTACTGCTTTTCATTTTGGTTCCATAATAGATTAAGAAGATACTCCAAGGCAGCATGACACAAGTATATTTACAGCAACTTCCCAGATGCAGTAAGAAGGTCTAAGATTTTCTGTTCTCTAGAGCTGTGTAACTGAATAGCAGGCAGAGGACAGTCAAAACAACAGGACAAATGGTAGTGCCTAATTCTCACATTCATATCATTGTCACAAATACTAGATCTAAGGCGTGGAAATCTGACAAAACAGTTTGGAGCAATTCACCATCCTAAGACTAGGGGAAAAAAAGAATCCATTAGGTAATCGCTGTGCTTTTCTCATATAATTTTAGAAATTACATTGTTCAAAATGAAGATAATGAATAAACAGCATACTGTCTTTCTTAGCCTGCAAGATTGTGCAGCTTGTTAGATTAGGTTTATGATGCAAATTATACTTGAAAGCCTTTGTAATGAAGAACACTTGTTTATGTCACGTGTGTTTGATTTACTATTCAGCTATAGTCCCAAGTGGAAACTTGTGATTTGTGACTAGTCCATAACTAATGGCTTTGGATACCAGTTGAATAAATCAAGTTTCTCATTTTTGCAGGGCTAATTAAGTACTGAAGAAGAACGAATACTTTCCCCAAATTTCTCCATTAAAAATAAAAAGACTACAATTCTTCTGTATACATAGGACATGTTGCTGTCATCCTAGTGTTGCAATAATTTAAATGGGTGCTAAGGATGGTGAGTACTGACAGCATGTTTTATTGTGTACAATGAACATCTCCAATTTTTCTTTTCAGAGAAGTGTAGATTTTCAGTGTATCTTATCACCAGTAATATGAGTTTCATATGGAGATTTAGAAAAACAGAAGTCCATATTGCCAACCAGACAGGAAAAAAAAAGTATTTTTTATTGTCCCAGTCTGCTTGGAAGAACTCTGCACAGTATCTAGACTAATAGGTTGAAGTTAGTCTTTGGTTTGACTTGTTTCTAAAAGATTCAGGTATTTTATTTATTATTTCTACTTACACTGGGTTAATTTCAGCCTTCTGACTAATTACACATTTTTGTATAGCTGATTAATTTGGTATAGTTCTTCAGGAAATCATGTAAACCCTGTGCTGCTGGCTGCTTGTCTTTTGAGTGAATTTATTTCTTCCATAGTAACAATTAACTGTCAAGAGGGAACAGAATATGAACAGATTTTTTTTTAACATTGAAGAAGCAAGAGAAGGGGGAGACAAAGGTGGCAATCTGAAAAGATGAAATTTACAGAACTGTATACTACCATTAAATATTGTGATACAATCCTTCTCCCTACATCTCAGCTCTTCCCAATCAACATGATATTTAAAGAATGTGTTAAAAAATGCTTATTATTCCACAAAGACTTAATTAGTGTAATGCTTTCTGTGTGTACTTGTTCGTGTTCTCTCCAGTTTGCTTCATGTAGGACAGTTATTTTCTCACCATACCCTTAGAAATATTCATACACAGATTTGGAAATACATGCTAAGTCAGGCCCATGTACCCTCTTCATATGTCAACTGAATCCCTTGGAATTCTACATAAAAAGTTCATTCTCCACTGAGGATGCACATATAACATCCTTTAATTCCTAATAAGATACTACCTGTGTAAGAACACTTTACAATAAGAAAATGGAAGACAGAAGAAAGCAAGAAAAAATGCCCAGTCATACAGTAAAAGTGGAGAATAGCTCAGCAGTTGTGAGGTGAGATATTTATTGAAATTCTTCTGAGGCTATAAACATTAAAATAAAACCTTATTTTTCTGCTTTGTTCATGACAATGACCTCAGGAAGCTAAAGACCCTGGATACACTGGGAAGCAAATATATTACCATAAAGAAATTCTTCCATACACTCAACCTGCTGCAGGAAAGACCCTTGAATGGCTACTTAAGCAGTTAAAAGATAAGAACTGAAAAATAGCTGTAAAATCATCAAGGCAGGAACTCACACATATCCTCTACAAATATCTGCCTTGAGGTCTGCAATTAGTCTTCCATGTTCATTAGTGCAAGGTAGAAAGCAATAAGTTGAATTCTTGCAAGAGAGATTTTGTCCAGGAGTAGAAGGAAAGGCCTAACTATAAAGGCAGGTAAGTCTTAGGATAGATTGCCTGACACTTTGGTTTTTGTTTCTGTGCTTTCAGTTTAGGGAAATATCGTATTGAACGGAGTGCCTGCTTTTTATTAAAACTTCTTATATTGAAGCTTTCAGACTTTCTTCTTCTTGTTCCATCAAGTATCTTTATCATATTTTCTTACTGATTAACACCTACAAATGTTCACTGGTAACTTTTAGGTGACTACTGCCAAAAAAACAGTTCATGTACTAAAGCAGTTTACTACACTAAAGCAGTTTACTATACTATTTGCATTAGTGTTAGTATTTCTGCTTATAGTACTGTTGCTATTACCAATACTACTGCTATTTTTAGACTGTGTAACTATACGAGAAGCAGCTTTCTAATATTCCTTCTTTTTTTTTTTTTCAGTAGCCCTTTGTCCTGGGTTCAGCAGTAGCAGTCATTTTTCCCCTTCTTAGTAGCTGCTGCAGTGCTGTGTTTTTGACTTGCAGCTTGGGAACAACACTGATAACACCAATGCTTTTAGTTGCTGCTCAGTAATGTTTACTTCAAACAAGGACTTTCTGAGTCTCATGCTCTCCCAGGGAGGAGGGGAAGCCAGGAGGAAGCAGAGACAGGACACCTGACCCAAACTGACCAAAGAGGTATTCCATACCACAGAACATCATGCCCAGTATATAAACTAGGGGCAGTAACCCGGAAGGGTTAGATCACTGCTTGGGTTGGGCTGGGAATCAGTTGATGACTGGTGAGTGGTTTTATTCTCTTCCCTTTGTATTTCCTATATCATTATTATTGTTGGTGGTAGCAGTAGTGAATCATGATGCATGATTTCTGTTTCTGCCACACAAAGAAATAGCAGCAATCACAACAGTAACTTCACAATATTTTGCTTCATACACATTACTCTAATTACGAAAACTCATAGATAAAATATACGCAGTGATGTATCACAAGATTTAGGGAATGACCTCTATTTTCAGAGTGGATAAAACTCTCAGTACTAGAAATTTGTAGATTTTAGTTACAGGGCATTTTCATAGGGAAATGTTAATGAAATATAGTATCATAGAATAGTTAGAGTCGGAAAGGACCTTAAGATCATCTAGTTCCAACCCCCATGCCATGGGCAGGGACACCTCACATTAAACCATGCCACCCAAGGCTTCGTCCAACCTCGCCTTGAACACGCCCAGGGATGGTGCATTCAAAAATTCCCTGGGCAACCCATTCCAGTGCCTCACCACCCTAACAGGAAAGAATTTCCTCCTTATATCCAATCTAAACTTCCCCTGTTTAAGTTTTAACCCGTTACCCCTTGTCCTGTCACTACAATCCCTAATGAAGTGTCCCTCCACAGTATCCCTATAGGCCCCCTTCAGATACTAGAAGGCTGCTATGAGGTCTCCAAGCAGCCTTCTCTTCTCCAGGCTCAATAGCCCCAACTTTCTCAGCCTATCTTCATACGGGACGTGCTCCAGTCCCCTGATCATCCCTGTGGCCCTCCTCTGGATTTGCTCCAAACAGTTCCATGTCCTTTTTATGTTGAGGACACCAGAACTGCACACAATACTCCAGGTGAGGTCTCACAAGAGCAGAGTAGAGGGGCAGGATCACGTCCTTTGACCTGCTGGTCATGCTCCTCTTGATGCAGCCCAGGATATGGTTGGCTTTCTGGGCTGTGAGCGCACACTGAAGCCGGCTCATGTTCATTTTCTCATCGACCAGCACCCCCAAGTCCTTCTCCGCAGGGCTGCTCTGAATTTCTTCTCTGCCCAACCTGTAGCTGTGCCTGGGATTGCTCCAACCCAGGTGTATGACCTTGCACTTGGCTTTGTTGAACTTCATGAGGTTGGCATCAGCCCACCTCACAAGCATGTCAAGGTCCCTCTGGATGGCATTCCTTCCCTCCAGTGTATCAACTGACCCTCACAGCTTGGTGTCATCAGCAAACTTGCTGAGGGCGCACTCAATCCCACTGTCCATGTCAGTGACAAAGATGTTAAACAAGACCGGTCCCAACACCGATCCCTGAGGGACACCACTAGTTACTGGTCTCCAGTCGGACATTGAGCCATTGACCACAACTCTTTGCGTGCTTCCATCCATCCAGTTCTTTATCCACTGAGTGGTCCATCCATCAGATTGATGTCTCTTCAATTTAGAGACAAGGATGTCATGTGGGATAGTGTCGAACGCTTTACACAAGTCCAAATAGATGACATCAACTGCTCTACCCCTGTCCATCAGTAAGTAATCTTTAATAACAGTGAAGTTGACTGGAAGTGAATATTCATCCATATTGCTTTGAAAACAAGAATAGTGCACTGGAAGTATAAGTTTTCTCTTTGTTTAGCAGCGTATTATTAACCACATTAAACACAGAAATCTCAATTCATTTTACAAATTATGGGATATGAAAACACTGGGAAGCTCAGCAAACAGGGCCTTTGAAGTCATAAGCAAGGGAAAGTTATAAAACTTCTATGGGAAAATGACCAACTATTTACTGTAGGGTATTGCTCAAACTTACATTATTTTTACAGGCCAGAAAGCAACAGTAACTTTTTTAAAGCTCTTGTTGCAGTAGCATGACATGCTCTTGCTTTCATAGCTTCCCCTCTCAGGTGGTTGCCATATGTTTGGCTTCCTTGCAAAGGTATATTATTTCGTGACTTACCTCTCTGGCACACAGTTTGGTTGAGAATGCGGAGATTTCTTTTAGAATTAGAATGTTTAGCCAGTCTGCAGAATAAATATAAACCGGCACAGCAGAGCCTAAACTGGGGATTACAGAAGAAGGCGGAAATAACTGAAGAAACAGTCCAGATCCAGTTTCTGGCCACTCCTCAGAAGCTTTATTCCATCCTGGAAGCATAGAAGTAGATATCAACATGTACTGAGGGACTGTCTCAAAATTACTTCTCTAGAAGGGGATTTTTAGTTGTAAAGATACCTGTTAAAAACCTCAGAAACTCATGCAAGGGATTTACAAGTCCCAGTACTGGCTAGCTCCAAGCCTTCAGAACCAGCCTTACAACTACAAAAGTCCATGAGTTGTCTTTTCCACCACTAATAAGTTTTAGAGCCAAAATAGCAACCTACCCTCCACTTACAGAGTATCTTTTGTAAGGTAATCTCATTGAAATCTTTCCTGAGGTCTAAAAGTTTCAGTCAACTTGTTTATTCATTCAGCTTTTTCAGGAACTCTCTGGGACCACAAGCAAGCATGGCCAGAAAAACCCTGTGAGAGGCTGATTTTATGGTATTTACCAACTGATCAGAAAGAATTACAGAAATCTAGAGATGTTTACAACCAAGAAGTTTGTTTAGCAAGAGAACTTATGAATGTTTTCACTAAAACTATTTGTCAACCTTTTAAAGTTTAGTCTTTATTCTAAAGAATAGAAATGTAACTCAGTTCATACTGAGGACAAAAATAAAGGCACTAGTGTAAAAATAAATGCCTAGTGCTGTATAGAAACACAGCAAGGTAAAAAAGTCCTTTCTTTCAATGCATGAGCAGGTAGTGGCTGGGTTAATATTTTCTTCTGTGACATATACACAGTTGACTACCTGTTTTTTCTAGCCCTGTATTTTTAGGTTTTCTTATTTCACCCACCACTGAGTTACTCAGACAGTAAATGAAAACTGGGTAAACTGTTGTGTCCTTTTCTTCTGCATTTCCTATCCATGCTGCTGTTTAAATGAAATTATTTTTCATTGTCTTATTCAGAAGGAAGGAATCAGAAACTTCAGAAAAACTGGCAATATGCACCGTGTATTATTGGCTCTTGTTGCTACACCAGCTTCTTCTGATGGGTTCACCAGAGAGGACTGTGAGCCACACACATGCAGTGGTCAGCTGTGCTAACCTCCATGGGACTGATTTTATCAGGGACAGATTTTATGCAGACTCCAAACCAGCTGCTAGTTCATATCATCAGCACGTTTGGTTCTCTGTATCCTGAATTTTTCTTTTAGCAGCTTAGCTGCTGGGTGTATATGCAAGACCGAGCATGGGGTCACCTCCTCATGAGATATTAGCCATACCTTTCATAGCCTTAATCATAAAATCATAGAATGGTTAGGGTTAAGATCACCTAGTTCCAGCCCCCCCTGCCATGGTCAGGGGCACCTTATTCTAACCATGCTGTCCAAGGTTCTGTCCAACCTGGCTTTGAGCACTGCCAGGAATGGAGCATTTCCCACTTCTTTTGGCAACCTGTTCCAGTACCTCACCAACCTCACAGTAAAGAATTTCTTCCTTCTATATAACCTGAACTTCCCCTGGTTTAGTTTAAATCCATTCCCACTTGTCCTATCGCTACAGCCTCTGATGAAAAGTCTGTCTCAGGTATCCTTGTAGGCCTCCGTCAGATACTGGAAGGCTGCTATGAGGTCTCCACATAGACTTCTCCAGGCTGAACAGCCCCAATCTTCTCAGCCTGTCTTCATATGGGAGGTACTTCAGCACCTTATCATCTTAGGTGCTCTCAGCTCCTTATCATCCTCGTGGCCTTCTTCTATACTTGCTCCAACAGCTCCTTGTCTTTCTTATGTTGAGGACACCAGAGATGCACACACTTAATGTGAGTCTTAAAAATATTTTCCCTATTTTCTTGTACTTGAAACAGTACTTTAGTCTGTCTGGGGATGCACTTTTTCATCCAGGGCAAGATAGCTCCACTGCTAGCAATTAGTATTTTGCTACTGATTTCAATAAAGGCAGAATCTTTACCTAGATGTACAGGGTATGGAGATGACAAAATTAATCTGGTGGCCATTGCAAGTTTAAAATTTCTGGTAAGAAATACATAATTTATGCTGAATTTACAATAATCCAAAAGATCTTGTGACACTCAGTATTTTCTGTAAGAGTCAGGGACACATCATCCTCTTGAAGATTATTTTCTGTATTTCTTAATATTTTTATTTTTCTTCTATTGAATACTCTCAGGAACAGCCATTCTTTGTAGAATTAGTTGTAATACTTAAACAGAGCTCCAGTCTCTTTTTGTACAGTCAGATTTTAACTCCCTCTCTGGATTTACATCTTCATCCTTGAAATATGCTTAAGCAAGTAATATCTTGTACTCATTTAGGTGCATAGTTTTATGGATTTGCAAAAAGCACTAGTGAGGATATATTCTTGAGCAATTAAGTATTTATGAAAGGAGTGCCATAGGCCCTATTATAAAAAGTCTGAAAATAAAACCTTAGCATCATAACTTGTTATCAGCACTTCTTTCTTCAAAAATGTAGAAAGTAAACAGATAAACTTACTGTTAGCACCTTGTTCTATAATACAGGATTTTACATTGTTATCACTTTAGCTCAGCAAAGAATTTAAAATTAGTTTAGTTCATGCTGGAAAGCTTTTCTGAGTCAAGGCCTAGTGGATAATCCACAATTCACAGATCTAGTGAACGGTTAGGTCTTTGAGGTCAGTTTGATGTCTGGACTTTCAAATTGCACACAGAAAGTTTATTTGTAAGACAAAACAGTATGTTAAGTATTTAGAAGACTGCTTCTTTACACAGTTTAATATAAATCAACTTCTCAATATACTGTATTCACTAGAGATTCGTATTCTCCTCAAAAACTCTGTAATAAATATTTTACTTCTGATTTCAAAAGATGTGATACTTTTTGTAATAATTGTTGTCCAAAAGGGATTGTGAATATGTTGATCACCAAAAGCATCTCATGGGAGCTTCCATAACAATGAACTAAAGACCTTCTGGCTTCTCACAAGTGAGGAGAACCTATCTCTAATAGCTATGTTTACTATTTTTCATGCAACATAGCAACTTGGTTTTAGCTTCATGAAATAATTTTTTTCTATCATATACAGAAAAATTCAACTTGTTATGTGTATGGGTTTAGTGGCACCTAATGTAGCTATTAGTTAGGCAATTTAAGGGTATTATTTTGAAATACAGTGCAATGCTGCTTTTAATATTCTTTCTTTAACTCCTTCTTCAAATGAAAGAATTTGAATAATTTAAATATTGTCCTAGATAAAATGTTAAGTTAGTATATTGGTCCTCTACCACCTCTGATTTTAACAAATTTACCTTCTTATATATTTTGATCTCTTATTACCCAACTGACACAGCTGCACTGCTAAATTTGGCTTGGAAATAAAGATCTGCAAGTTGAATTTCATTTCAAGCTCTGCTGATGGATCTCTTCCTTTCTCCTGTGGATATAAGTTACTTATATTGTCCCTGCTATTAGAGTATCTGTCTGCTTTATAGTCTTCAGCTTATTTATCCTCACAGTCCTGCAGAGAGATTTTCTTGAACAGAGAAATTCAGCACAAAGGAATCAAGCATCAATTTAAGGTCACAATAGTGGGCCTTCACCCATCATCATCATCATGGCTTGACTTCACGAACGAAGATTTGGGAAGGGCGCTGATGACTAAAAAAGCCAACATGAGATAGGCAAATCTGGCTGCAAAAAACACAGCGAAAGGTCTCCTTGGGTGGTATAGGCTGGGTGTGATTCTTTCTACATTGTCTTTTCTCCTTGAGACTAGTTCTGAGTGAGTTCTCGAAGGAGTCAATGGCATTATGTATGATGTGTCTCCAAGTCTCCTGATTGGAGGCCAAGGTGGACCACTGATAGTAGTCAGTATGGCCAAGGCTAAGGTATTGTTTCAGGGAGTCCTTATATCTCTTCTTTGGGGCACTTCTCTTGCAGCTACCAGTGGCAAGTTCACCGTAAAACACGATCTTAGGGAGCCGGTGACCCTTCATACTAGAGACGTGCCCTGCCCAGCACAGATGCAATTTCAGCAATATGGCCTTGATACTGGTGACCCTTTCCTGTTTGAGGACAGTGACATTTGACACATAGTCAGTCCAATGGATGTTTAGAATTGGATGGAGGCAACGCTGATGAAAGCGTTCAAAGAGTCGCAGGTGATGACGGTATATGACCCATGATTCAGACCCATATAAAAGAGTAGACAGTACAATGCCTCTATAGACACTGATCTTTGTACTTTTCTTATGGTGTTTATTGCACCAGACTCTTATGGAGTATTCTGAAGCCTCTATATGCCTTTGCTATTCTGTTGTCTATCTCTTTGTCAATCGCGGCATCCAAGGAAATAATGCTTCCCAGATGGCTAAACTGCTGAACTGATTTAAGCTCTGACTTGCCAATGATAATGTGGGGATGATGGTAATCTTCTTGTGGTGCAGGTTGGTAGAGAACTACTGTCTTCTTCAAGCTGACATCCAGCCCAAAAAGCTCAGCCTCCTCCGCAAAGCAAGATGTTAAACACTGCAGATCTGCTTCTGTGTGGACAACAAGGGTGGCATCATCAGCAAAAAGCAGTTCACAGACAAGATGATTTAGGGTCTTAGTGTGGGTCTTCAGTCGCCTTATATTGAATAGGCTACCATCAGTATGTGCCGCAGAATATATATGGACTCAGTCAGAGATCAATATGATCAGACAAAAAGCCATTTATTACAAAGCCTTAACCCCTTAAATACTGTTTCTTATATGCACTTATAGTGATTTGGCATATTATGATTGGATACATGTCTTGAAGACCCTTTGCAACTAACATATAATTGGTTAAGCACAGGTGTGGGAACTTGACCTCAAAAGCTTGCCAATAGTCCACAGTTCTCATTAACTCAGTGAAATCCAGCTTCTTCTTATCTTGCTTGTTTAGGTTTCCTCAGGCCTCTCATGGCCTTGCTGTATCTTTCAGGAGTTTCAGAGTTTATGTACCAATTATCCATTCTCCTGTGAGCACACTGCCTCCACAAGTACGATATCGAATATAAATGCTGTTTTGTTTGTCGAGGTCTACCGTAGCCCTTTGGAGCATCATGCTGAAGATTGTGAATAAAGTTGGTGCGAGAATGCAGCCTTGTTTCACACCATTGGTTATTGGGAAGGGCTAAGAGAGTGCATTGCCATATTTGACTTGGCCTTTTCTGATCCTCATGTAACAGAAAAATCATTTTGAGGAACCTGGGGGGACAACCTAATAGTTCCAAGATCAGCCATAGGCCTTTTCTTCTCACAGTGTCAAAAGCTTTGGTGAGGTCAACGAAAGTTACATAGAGCCCCTTATTCTGTTCTCTACACTTTTCTTGCAGTTGTCTGAGAACAAATACCTTGTCTATGGTACTTCTATTAGCTCTGAAACCACACTGACTTTCGGGTAGAAGTTCTTCTGCGATAGCAGGTACTAATCTGCTCAATAGTATTCTTGCAAGAATTTTTCCAGCAATGGAGAACAGAATTATACCTCGGCAGCTTGAGCAGTCTGACTTTACACCTTTTTTCTTATACAGAGTGAGATGATTGCATCACGAAAATCTGATGGTAATTTACCTTGTTCCCAGCAGTGCACAACTAGCTCATGAAATTTAGCATGGAGTGCATGGCCTCCATGCTTCCAGATTTCAGGTGGGACTCCATCAATCCCAACTGCCTTACCAGTTTTCACCTGCTGTATAGCCTTAAGAGTCTCTCCCATGGTAGGGGCTAAATCCAATTCATTTTTCACCGGATGTTGTAGAATGTGCTGGATTCCTTCGCCTTGGACTACACAGTTAGCACTAAAGAGTGTTTGAAAATGTTCAGACCAACGATTCAGGATGGAGATTTTATCTGTAAGTAGCATTTGGCCATCTGCACTAAGTAAGGGGCTTTGAACCTGAAATGTGGGTCCATACACTGCCTTCAGAGACTCACAGAATCCTCTGTAGCCACCCAGATCTGCACATAATTGAGTCTTTTTTGCTAGGTTGAGCCACCACTTGTTCTGGATGTCTCAAAGTTTCTGTTGGAGTTTTCTACATGCAAGACAAAAGGCTGCTTTTCTTACATGGCAAAGTGGCTGAGCGAGGTGTGCTTGATGAGCAGATCTCTTCTTTGTCAGCAATTCCTGGACCTCCTGGTTGCTATAATCAAACCAGTCTTGGTTTTTCTTTAAGGAGAACCCAGTGGATTCTACGGAGGACTGCAGGATGCTATTTTTAATATGTTGCCAAAGCGCTTCAGGAGAAGAATCTATAACCTGGTCTTCAAGCCTAGTTTGAAGGTTAGCCTGAAAGCTGTCCCTCACTGCAGCTATTTGGAGATTATTAACATTGAGCCTCCTCCTCAGAATGCCTCCCCTCTCAGGTTTGGGCTTGAAGTGGAAATTAAGTTTGCAATGAAGAAGGTGGTGGTCTGTTTGACATTCTGCACTAGGCATCACTCAGGTGTGACAGACATCATGAATATTTCACTGGTGCACTAAGACATAATCAATAAGGTGCCAATGTTTAGATCGAGGATGCATCCAGGTTGTCTTCTGGCTGTCTTTCTGCTGGAAAATAGTGTTGGCGATAGTAAGCTGCTGCTCTGCACAGAACTCTAGCAAGAGGTGACCGTTATCACTGCAGCTGCCAACATTGTGATTGCCTAGTACTCCTTTCCAGGCTTCAAAGTTCTTACCTACTCGGGCGTTGAAGTCACCAAGGATTATGATCTTATCTTCTATAGGAATCTTTTGAGTGAGGTGATGCAGGTCGGAGTAGAATTTTTCTTTTTTGCAGGGTCAGCTTGCAGAGTTGGAGCATATATGCTGAAAAGAACAACATGTTTCTTATTGTGTAGTGGAAGACGTAGGGAGATAATACGATCGGAATGACCTATTGGCAAATTTTCAAGTTTAGAGACAATGGAGTTTTTAATCATGAAGCCAACTCCAGAAAGATGACTTTCAGTTTTGGATTTGACTGACCAGTAGTGTATAGCAGGAACCATGTTCTATAAGGCTACCTGCCTCTTGAAGGCAAACTTCACTGACAGCAGCAATATCGATGTTAGGTCATGACAATTCGTGGGCAATTAGCGCAGAACGGCGCTCAGGATGCCCTCTATTCGCTGTATCAAGCATGGTTCTGATGTTCCAACATGCGAGTGTCAATCTGGACACACCTTTGGAGGCAGGTGTATGCCTTTGTCTCTTTGTCTTTAATTGACCACAACAGAAGATGCCTGTTGGCCACGGCTAGCCAACCAGGTAGAGGGGGAGATGAGCTTTGGTTAGGCCACCTTTTCTAGGCCTCTCTCCATATGGGGCAAGCAGTGCTCTCCTTGAAAAAAAGGCTGCTTGGTCATTCAGGGTACTGCCGAACAAGACTGTCATCTCCTGGGTCAGTCTCGAACGACCAATGTCCTGAACTGCCTGCATGCAGGGTTGGGTCTGTGACTTCCAGTGCACCTTATCACCTGCCGTTTCGTCCCTCACCTATCGCTACAGGGCTTTGCAAGTGTGGGTAAACCCTTTGGGCCTGCGCAGTGGATTTTTTAGTGAGGCACAGTGTGTGCAGAACTGGCCTCACCCTTTACACCTGAGGTTCATCTGCCAGGGCCTAGCTAGTTTGGACAGTGGCAGCAAAGTCCTCAAGTTGTAGGTTTGGTTAGAGTGTCCTTCTCTTAGGTGGATGGCCTTACAGGGCTATACGAGCTCCATCTGCCCTGGTTTGAAGTTAGAGTTGTCCTTCTCCTGGGATAGTTGCCCGAAGGCTAGTGAACCAATCCTGCCCATGGACACACTTTGTCTGACCCTTCAGTCGAGACCTGTCTGGCATGGGAGACCCTACCAGAGGCATAAGCCACCACCAGCATAGCTCCCAACCTCACAAGGGCACGCAAGTGCTTTCCCCACGACAAGGGGGTGTCCATGAAAGAGGGGCCTTCACTACAGTGGAGGGAAATGACATCTAACTCTGCCCTTCTGTGTTACTGAAGACTATAATTATTATTATACTGTTTTAGCATTCTCTCTTTTGCTTTCTGTATCCCCCTCTTAATTTAACTCCTGAAAGTTTTCTGTCTTTTCCTTTCTTCATCTCAATTATACACTCCATCTGGCAGTCTGGCCTGCCCCTGAAACCAGAACTCTTCTTGCCCAGCTGTGTACTTGGCTTAATCCTTTCCTATAACTAAAATCACCTGCCATTTCTTTCCCTTGTTCTGGATAATAGTTTTCTAAGGTATAAATACAGCTCTGCTTTGTTCCAAAGTGTTACTTGCTTTTCACAAGGTACTATTTCATTTCAAAACAGGTTGTGAAAGGATGCTATTTAATAAAGATCAGTAGCAAGAAGGCTGTTTTAGAAGAGCATTTAGATTATCCTTCACACATCAGGAGAAGAAATGGAATAAAAGGTTCCTTCCTTTCTAAAAATCTTCAACTCCAACCCATGTAATACGCAGAAGTAATCTGGATGGCCATACACTCAAGGAGATTTAGTATGTTTCTAGCCATTTTGGAGATCAATGTTACAGTGCGGTCATGCCTATCCGCATTGGTGCAATGCATTTCACCTTTGGGGTGGCCAGGTGAAATGACAACCCATCAGAGCAACAGCATGAACAAAGGCATTAACAAATCTGTGGAGTCTTACGTTGAGAGGAAAGGTTTCAGTCCACATGTTAAGGAGTGTGGTTTAGTGAGTAGATGAGTAGTTAAAACTGCAGCATTGAGGGGGAAGTAACTTCTGGCTTAACCCAGATCTGGTGGAGCCAGAATAATTTCTCTGGCCATGCCCTAATTGGATGCACAGGGAAGGACGGCTATGAGTCTCTGAATGCTGAAATACAAAAATGCTCCCAGCATTTTGGAATTTCAGGCTTAATTGTGTTCTTATCAATGTGAAAACTACATTTAGCTGAAAGCTGATTTTTTAGAATCACAGTCTCCTTTCCTGTGATACCCCTGCGTTCTAAACTCTGAGGCTGTGTGTGCTCTGTGCTAGAATAGTTACCTATGCTCAGATAAGCCATTTTTATGAGCTGTGGGATGGAGAAAAAATGCCTATGGCAAGTCATAAAGGAGCTCTCGTGGTCAAAATTTATCTGAACTTGGGTAAAATTGCAATCACTACTGACTGGAATTTAAATTGAAAAAAAGACTGAATCAAGCAGAAGCTTAATAAAAATTTCAGAAATGTGGTCTACTCAGAAAAGTAAAATTTGTGTTCTTAATCAGGTATAGACTTTCAAACTATATAAATACGTTACTGCTAATATACTTTGGCAAGGTTTTCTAGAATGGAGGATAAAAACCAAAAGAGATTTTGGACTTCTAGGTCATTATCTTAGATGGAAAACATTTTTTAGTTAAAAAACATTAGAGGATTAGATGTTAAAGCATAGAACTGACAGAAACATTGTTTATTTAGTTTGTATTTCTTTTAATAATTATCATGGGATATTACTGTAACAAACTCACTTCAAAATTATCCTACAGCTATCTACAGCTAATTAGTCCTCTGAGTTTATTGATTAAATTTATTTATATTGCGTAGGTCACTGAGGTTCAACCATCTCATCTGTGTGGCTGGAAAAGAGTTGAAGGAAGAACAAAAAAAAAATATATTTTTAAACACTTGAAAGTGTTAAAGCCTAGGCTACAGGTATTTATTTTACTATATAGACATCATTCTTACAAATCAGATATATAGGAAGGGCAATTAAAAACATTTAATGAAATTATTTTTCTCTTGGACTTTCACATATAGCAGCAATGTTTGGACTTCCCTGCTTTGTGACATTTTTGCACAACTACGTGCAGTAATTTTTGGGTCAGTGACTTCTTTCCTCAAACTCATCACAAGATTAAGAAAACAATAGTAATATCAGTCATCAAAGTCTGGTGGACATGGAAGAACCACTTTTTTTTTTTTATTCTTTCTACACATACGTTCTGAGTAATTTAAGTAGTAGTAAAAAAGGAGATGGTCTGAAGGACTGAAGATAAGCAAGACAGGACGACTCAGTGTTTAGAAAGAAAAAGAAAATGGCAAGGCTACTTCGGATCTTCTAACAATTCCAGAATAAAAACATAACAGTGGAAAAGGATACTAACAAATTTTGTTTTTTGCTCCTATAAATGGATTTTTTTCCCCTTAATGGCTATTGATGCTCCTCTTATTCATTTATTCCTTTCCATTGCTTACTTACTCATCTTCTTCCAATAAAGTTTCTTTCTGTTTTTTGCTATTCTTCTTGGGTTTCCTAATTCCTTTCATAATTTCAATTATGAAAACTTGGTAAAAGGGTAAATGATTTCCCAAGTGACGTCCAGTCATTGCTAGAGCAAATATAACTGACAGATGAAAAAGCTGTAGAGACCGTGTAACCTTTCACATTTTGCATGTCTCAGCTAAATCCATATGGTTAGATATTCTGAATCGTATGAAGAAGACCTACATCTCTTTTTTGATACGTCCTCATTAAAGAAGTGCACATGTACTTATATCAACAAAACCAGACTTGACCATTAACAACAAAATGTTTCTTCTTAACCTTTTTTCTTGTCCTGGGTTCAGCAGTAACAGTCATGTTTCTCCTTTGTGGTAGCTGGTACAGTGCTATGTTTTGACTTCCAGCCTGAGAACAGTGTTGGTGAAACCGATGTTTTCCGTTGTTGCTAAGTGATGTTTACCCTGACCAAGGACTTTGTGAGGCTCATGCGCTGACAGGGAGGAGGGGAAGCCGGGAGGAAGCAGAGACGGGACGCCTGACCCGGGCTAGCCAGGGAGGTATTCCATACCACAGCACGTCATGGCCGGGGTGGGGGGTAACTGGGAGTTACCCGGAAGGACACGGGCTTCCGGGTGGAACTCGTTTTCTTGGCCGGTGGTATCATATTCTCTTCCCTTGTTATTTTCCCTTATCATTGTTGTCGTTGGTGGTAGCGGTGGTGATTTGTGTTGTACGTTGGTTGCTGGACTGTTCTTGTCTCAACCCATGGGAGTTGCACTCTTTCGATCCTCCTCCCCGTTCCTCCGGGAGCGGGGAAGGGGAGAGCGCCGGTGGGGGGTGGGGGGGCCCTCGGGTGTTGTCAGCCCAGCACCACTCACTGGGAGTGAGTGAAAAAGTTGCCTGACTGGGTTTAAACCACGACAGTTCTCTAATAGGATAGTTATTCAGACATAAACTAATAGTTTAAAAAAAAGTCTAATATTCAATAATTTTTTTTCATAATTGTATTGCTAGAAGTCTTGCATGTAGTTCATATTTATCAAATATTTTATTTTATCACTTCTGAGAGGTTTCTGTAAACTTTATATCTCAAACTGAACTTCCACGCATAACTAAATCAGGAAAAAACAATATTTACCCTAAGAAATTAAATACATTGACTTGAGTATTTGGGTAATATTATTATAATGGAAAAATTATAAATAAGTATGTCATTATACTTTATGTTCAAACAAGGGCAAATTACAGACATTTAATCAATTTTCTAGTCCAGCGCAGCAACGAAAAAACATTTTTTATAGAGTTATCCTTACTGGTTTTGCTGAACTAATATTTGCCTACATTTTTTATAATAGGACTGTGTGGTAGGTGGGTGTGTACATATCCACTAAATATACATGGTAGTTTATATTATGCAAATACTGAAGAAGCAAGCAAATCTCCAAGGTTTCTATGAAGCAGGAATTGAAAAACTGGAAGGAGAAAGCAGTAGTTATAAGAAAAGAAAAGAAATCGTCAATGAGCATATACATATTGTTATATTTTCTCCTCATCTCCATTTAGTAAGTTTCTAATATAACAGATAACCCAAGATTAATTAAATATGTCTTGTTTAATAAGTTTTGTTAATTTTCCACAGTCAGTTTATATGTACAGAATTAAACAGATCAGACTGGATAGGTTTAGTTAGCCCAACTACTGATTAAGGAACATCAGCTGCCAAAGGCACTAGGCACAGAGGAATCCTTTTAATGCATTTACATATAGTTTATATCCATTAACTGATTAGATGAAATATCATAAGACCCCAAGGTACCTGTCTTCAAGCAGAACCATCAAGCATATTTGCATACAGAATGTCATTTTAAAAGACATCCTAGCTGATTTCTGGTTGCTGCATAGCTGGGTAGAAGAAAACCAGGATAAAATAGAGGAACTGAGAGGAGCTGGGACTGAAGTATCTTATGACAGGAGTGCTCCCTGAAAAAGGTTGTCACTAGCTCTCAAATCCAACACGTCCTAAAAGCAAAGATCAGTCCTGGGAACCTTCAGCAGACTGATTTCGCAACAGCCTGTAGTCCTGAGTCCAGCTGTAGACTCCAATCTCTTTTCTTGAACCCAGCTCACGGAACCCAGATGAGAACCAGTTCAAGATGTGCAGAACAAGTTTTTCCAGCATACCTTCTGGATGGAAAATTTTATTTTATTTTTTTTTTTTTTTACCCTGTGATTAATACTTTCCAGATTCGCCTGTTAAGTCTTGCTGAAGAAATCTTTCCCCAGTCACTCTGGTGGAGTCCTTCACATTGATTTCAACATGTATAAAAAGATAACACATTTAATATATCTAATACAGATGCGTGGTTAAGAGTAGCCATCCTTGCTATGCCTATGAAGTTGACTGCAGTGTACCACAGTACCTTTATTGTACTTGCTAATCTACCGGCAGATCAACACAAATGTAAATGAGACAGGAGAACAGCTAACCATGTTTCTGAGAAAAGATGAAGTTGACGAAGCGCTTGGGATTTCAGCAATGAGTACAGTGCAGTACAGCTCACTGGAAGACAACAGGGCACTGGTTCGTTGGCACTAGTCAATAAATACTGAAGAAAGTATTTTATACGCATTTCCTCAAACCTAATTTATAATACTACCTTGATGATAACTGCAAACTTTTTGAGAGATACTTATGCTTTTGATTCTTTTTTTTTATTTTTTTAATTTGTAAAGATTTGCACATAAAGCAATTTGTCCAGAAATACTCATGACTGCAAAAGTGCAGGTAGTTTCAGGCTAAGATTGTTCAAATTTTTCTGTTTAGAAACAAAAGTTATAACACATGTAAAAAAAAAAAAAGGTGCTCAATTTTAACAGGTTATGAAAGATGATCAAAGCACAATTTAGAAAAGTAATTTATGAACAGCAAACACAAATTTCTGCTGAGCTGATAAAAAAATAGAAGGGGAAGGGATGTGGGGGAATAGAAATCTAGACATTAATATCAACGAAACACGTTACTATGGTGGGTAAGGGTCTTCATTTCTATCCAGATATCACATCTTACAAGCCAGATATTTGCTTTTCGAACAATTTTTTTGAAGTTCAACTCCAAACAGATACTTTGTGGAAAAGTAAAGTGGTCTTTTGGTGTTGAAGGTTTCCAGCACCTATGGGCTGTAACCAAACTGGGCCATATTATTTAGTGGTTGGACTCAGGAAATGAGCAGTTTAAAATATCATGTTAAGACTCATTAAGATCTTCAAAATATTTCTCATGCTGGTATTGACATTTCAAGTGCATAAATTCCACTGCCACTGAAGTCCAACTCTCATGCCAGTAAACTTGGAGCTTTCCATTAGCTAATACTTCTTAGGTGCATAATTCTCTTCCTACACAGTGTATGGAACAAGAATCCCACTCCCAGCTGTTTTTGCTGGGGAAAAAGGCAAGTGAAGGCAAGAAATTGATAAACAAAATTCCAATATTGCTTTATTTTCTCCATAAGTATTTAAGGTTACTGCTTTTCTGTTCCTGTGTCTTAAGATTTGTCTAAAAGATTTTTGAGTTTGCTTAGAAATAATTATTTATTTTAGCGATATGTAATCTTACAGATTTTATGAATAATTTTCACCATTGCAAACTTCAGGTCAACATTGATTTGACTGCATTTCCCGAAGTTGTTTCATTCTATACTCATGGATTTTCTTTTCTACCCCTTTGAAAGGTTCATTTTTATGTGTGTTTTTGGCAGAAACAGTCTATTTTTAAGCATCAAATCTCAACTTGATAATAGTGTATTAAGTAAACTCACATGAATTGAACTACAAGCATTAATTAAACACAGATTATTTTAGTAAACGTAAAAATCCCTTTGTCTTAGTTTGGCCTAAGTGAAACAGTTCAACCTACACCCACCTAAACCAGGAAGCGTGAGAGATGCATTCAGGATTACAGACCTCTTCTTTCTATTTCCTCTGCCTCTCTCCCTTAGCTGATAGCTCTTGCAGGATATGCTAATGTTGTCATCATTACATAGCCCATGACTGCCTTCACCGAACTGAAAACATCAGCTAGAGTGAAAGATTTCTCTCTGAAAGACCATTTGAGAGGTCACCTGAGAGTAACAAACAGAACTCCACCGTGTTTTCTGACTTGGAGTATTTGCGAACTTATGAAAAAACCATGGAGATGTACAGCAGGGTATAGCTGAGCCATAGCATTTCTAACAGAAAACATAGGGGGGTCTAGGGAGTTAAAATTCAAGGGCTGAATAGAAGTTGGTAAAAGCTGTGAGAGAGATGCCAGGAAAGCAAAAGGCATCTGGAGCTGGGTCATCTTCCAAAGGCAAAGCAGTAGTGATTGATTATTAGCAAGAAGACCAATATAATATCTTCATATTTATGTGAGGAATTTGCTATAGGGTATTAATTAACTCTTTACTGTGTATGGAGTCTACATGTTAAAAAAAGCCTAAGAAGCATTTGGTTATTATTCATTACACATTGGTCATTTTCCCAGGTTGTTATTGGGTGATGATTCTTCAGCATTCTCCCAAACACCAGATGTATTCCTAAAAGGCAAGATGTCAGTAACATTGACAAAATGCACTGCACAGAAGTTGTCAGCATTTCAGTGCTGAGCATCAGGGATCCCTCCTGCAGTGTAACATATTGATGCCTGGGAGCCAGATATCTGCCCTCTCGTTAGCACAAGGGCACTCACTAGCAGTGTCAATGCTAGACAGTAATGACCATGACAGGGGACTGGCTGGGGGATACATGCCATTGACAAGGTGCCCCTCCTTACCAACAGTTTGCAACCACTGGGAGATCCAATGAATGTGGTAGGGGCAACCTTTGACTTCAGATTGCCTAGAGACATTCTTATTGTTCCTGTCTTAGAACATTACAAGTATGATGTCTCAAGACATTGCCTTGCACATGCTGTACTGTCTTATAAATGCTTCTAAAACATTAACGGAACTATCAGTAGCAATTAATGAGAAGGCTCCTTCACAGTAACTCAATGTGTTCGACTCTTTTTAAGCATATCATCTCCTTATATTTTCATTTGATTTTAACAAAGGTGTATTTCCAATAAGGATTGTATTGTAAGCAAAAAGACCTTTCCAATTTAATGCAAATTTGGAGACCAGAATGATGTGAATAGGACAGTATTCATAACACAGATCCGCTGCAATGGATTTGTAAACACTCTCCTAGCATTACAATGCTGTCAGGTAAATAGATTTATAACATACTGGAATGTGAGACACCAGAACAAACACTTAAGGTTCAGATAAGTTTCAAATAATTCATATTTTGCAGTGTTTGAGATGCTCTGTCAAATTCTTTTCCATGTTACCTGTCTTCTCTTATTTTAGATTCAGCTCAGGAAGGCCTTCTCTGTGTTCATCATGTCTTCTTCTGTTTCAAAACAGACATAGGCTAAAGCATTTGCTGAATTTCATGCAATATTTTATGGAAGAGAAATAGTTCAGCCTTGCAGTTACTCAACCCTTCCAAAGAGGAGTGGTTGGAAAGCCTTTCAGTTTTAAGGCTTTTTTTTTTTTTTTTTTGTAATCTAGGAGAATGAAAACAAGCACACAAAAATGTCATATATTTGTAAGCTTTGCTCTGGCCAACTCAATGTGTCGCCTTTCACATATCACTTTGCATAAAAGTTACTGACTGCTTTTCTAGAGTCAGGAAGAAGGGCTGGCCCTGCAGGATTCTTGGTTTAGTGGAAGCCTCTTTGCAAAGCACCTTTTCCAGGAAAACAAACATTTAAGTAAATCACTGCCTTTTAAGGGATGAACTTTATACCCAAAACTCAAGTGGATTTGAAATCTGCTTGAAGCAAATATAATTCAAATCTTGAAGGTATAATTAAATGGCTTTGGTTGGGATGAAACTGCTCTCATGGTAATTCTACTATTAATGAATTTTACTAACCCCTGAAGATTTTCACATCAGAGCTGGGTCAGCTGATTTAGATGGGATAATTTCTTTCCATGTATTTTATTTGTTTTGTCAGGTGGAAGAAACTCTATAGAAAACCTTATATGCTCATTATTTCAGGAAAATAGTTGACATTCTGAACAATTTCTAAATGTAATGGATCTCTCCACAACTGGCATTCATTCACAATGTCTACTAAGGGTACTACATTCACAACAGCACAAAATTGAAAACAACTCTTGCTGGTATGGAATCATAACACATGATGTAATGACATTTGGAAAATACTTATTAGGAAAGGAAATGGCTGAAGAGATATGTTATGCTGTATCTTGTTTTTCATGGTTATATTTAGTCTTTTACCAAGCATTGCATTTGAAGGTGGGGATAAAAAAAAAAAAAAAAAAGAAGCTTTGCAAAGGAACTGATTTCCATGATGAATTTGATCAAACACTGATAGACCACTGATAGATGTGGTGTAAAAGGAACAGGATCAAGTGACATAGCTGGATTGAGGATGTATAGTAGGTCAATGGCAGAAGTAAAAACAGGACCCAGCACAAAATGGGATGTCTGGCAGTTTCACGATTGCCTTCTCTTTCCTGGAATTCCACTTTAATAATCTAACATTGAAATTCAATTTGGATGACTTAATGTCCTGCTAGTGTTCAGCAAGTGAAAGTCAGAAACTGTAAGATTTCTGCCTTTGAATGCCAGCTGTCTTTTACAGGGTAAATTGTAGAGGGTAACCTGGAATGAGAATTTGATCTATAATGACAGTTTCTGAACCCTGCTGCTTTTAGGGAGCATTACACAGCCTCCATGAACGGTGGTTATACTCAAGTAGAAAGCCTCCTGCCTGCTCTGCATCTCAGGGAAACCAGGTAGTAGTCTAAGAAAATTTAATTCCACTACCTCTCTTTTCTGTCAGGAAGAGAGCTTCCTGAACTTCTTAAGCTTAACAGAGGAAATACAGTAGTGTAACCAGAAAGGTTTGCCAATGACATTCTGGTAATTTGTACATTAGTTTATTAGGAAGGTTGCATCTTGCTCTGCCTTTGAGACACTCAGATAAACTGTAGAGGTGGTTTTGGTTGTTTTGTTGTTTGGGTTTTTTCTCCCTTCTAAAAGGACAGCATTAAAAAAGGATACTGTAAATTAGTTTCATAAAAGGGGGGATATTTTTACATATTTGTAGATGAATATTCCAATTCCTCTGTTTAACTATTGAAACTAATTTCCTTGTTTTAAAGATATAGGTAAACTGGGAGTTTAATTTCAATCTGGAAATGAGTTTTCCAGCCTTCCATGACAATTTCTGGAGATTTTGGAAAAATACTTGTTTCTAACTTCCAGCATCTTGTGCAGGATTTGGAACTGCAGATCTCACACTTTGTACAGGCCATTTGTATTTACCTATCTAATCTGGCTACATTAAGATTTCTAGCATAAAACTGTCCTAGCTGAAAGTAATGGATGCATGTAAACTGGAATGTATGCAACGCAGACCATTTCATAAACTATAAAAAATCATCACATCTTATTATCTTTAATGACTATGACAAAATTAAGTTATACTGCTTTTCTGAATACAAATGAGTATGTGTGTAAGCGTGTGTATGAGCATTAGTGTGTGTACATATTGGATACTGACTGTATCTAATTTTTCTCAGAGAAATGGAGACTTACGAAGCAAGTGCAGTTTCACTAATTTATGTGATACCATGCTTTTCCCACAATAAAGGGTGATCCCTTGACATATTTCCATGGCAGCTCAATGGGTTTTTTTAGCTGCTGAGGATCTTAGAAAATTTTTGGAGGAGAGGTATGTATCCGTGTGTGTGTGTTCATAAAACAAAGGAGATTTAAAAAAAGAGTACTGTAAAAATCAAGGACAGTATATGCTATTAATGATCAAGAAAAATACCAAGAAAATACTGACAACATAAAGCATTTCACTGTTATACAATGGAAAAGTGGAGAAAATGGCCAATAACTAAAGTACTGCTTTTTGCAGTGCCACAGGACAGTGTACAGTGTTGGGGAAATCTGGAGAGATCCCCTGTGTGCCAGTACTTTCTGTTCAGAGCTGAACCAGGGGGGAAGGTACTGTTTCTCCACCCAACTGCTGGTATGCCTATGAAGGACACTAAAAGTAAAAAGTATGGATTAATGCTGTAAATAATAATTATTGTTCTGTTATCTGGCACGATAGAATTTCAATTATATAATGCTGTACTTCTCCAAATAAACTGGATACTGCTGTCTGGACAGTGAGCTTTTGTTTGATTTTCTGAAAGAAATAGGATTTCTGAAACCAATATTTTGTGAGAATAGGTGCTAATTTTAGCAATGGGCTCTTTAATTTCAGAACATATTTAGTGAGATACCATGCACAGACTGTTTCAAGCAAGATATCAAGTCAATTCAGAAGTGAAGGTGCTGAGCCTATTGCTTGAAAAGGTTAAGTTCAAGCCACTGCTATGTGACTTGTGATAAGTCACAGACCTCCAAGCCCCATTTCCTCATCTTATGAAATAGGAATAAGTGGTTTTATTTTGTCTCACAGGGAAATTGGGTAGCTAAACACATAAGGAATGGTTGAGGGAGCTACAATAATAGGAGACATGTAAGCACATAATGTTTCAGTAGGGAAACAGAAATGTTAGCACCAAGAAGCACTGTGCTAAAGTAATGATTTAGAGTTAATGTACCTACTTCATATCTTTTTCAGTGAAAAAATAACTGAGTAATGATATAGTGATGAAGTTCTGTTTTAAATTCTTCGTGCCCAAGGCTTAAACTGTGAAATTACCTTAGCCACATCTGTAGTGCATTTAACCTGAAAAAAGTCACTGAATATCTGCTGTTCTAAAATAATGTTTTAAGAATTTTCCTGGATGTAAAGGATTTACACAATGCCATTGATGTCCAACTGTTAATACCCACTTTTTATTTCACAAACATTCATATACTGTCACTTTTGGTTTGTTTGAACTAGTTTAGACAGGACTGAAAAATGCTTAAATGTGTGTATGTTAGAAACAAAGCTGTGTTTCTGCACTTTGCTATTTGCTTCACCTTTTTTTCACTTCTTCCCAACTTTCTAGATTTTAAATATTTTGCTGAAGAACAGGGCTTTGCCAATTTCAGTGAGGTGAGAATCTGACCATTTTCTCTTTAGCTTTCTAAATCTCCCTCAATCTTTTTAGGTGCTCTGTTGAGGACAACACCCTGGGTGCAGAGGCATGTGCCCTTCTGGTTCCTGTTACACAAGGCTCTCAAGTAAGGATAAGTCATTTAAAAGCAGCAGCCATATAGGACATTAAAAGCACTCCATAAATCTAAATGAACAAAAAAACCAACATCATGTGGATTCACAAATTTTCTTTAAGGACAAAAGAAGTTATAGACTGGTCTCTGTCCTTGTTTGTGTGCTATATTCCAAATTGAATTTAAGAAGTATTTTACTCTGCTACTAAGAATATGTTTACAAAAATACAAATTTTGTTGACAGAAAACACTGCAGCACTTGAAAAGTCTAATAATGTAGATCCAGAGAGCAATGTGTTACCAGGAACTTTCCCTCCAGAACTTTTTTCACAATGTGCGATATAATGATGTTCACAGTATCACAGTATCACAGTATGTTAGAGATTGGAAGGGACCTCGAAAGATCATCTAGTCCAATCCCCCTGCCGGAGCAGGAACACCTAGATAATGTTACACAGGAATGCGTCCAGGCGGGTTTTGAATGTCTCCAGGGAAGGAGACTCCACAACCTCCCTGGGCAGCCTGTTCCAGTGTTCCGTCACCCTCACTGAGAAGAAGTTTCTTCTCAAGTTTAAGTGGAACCTCTTGTGTTCCAGTTTGTACCCATTACCCCTTGTCCTATCATTGTTTGCCACTGAGTAGAGCCTGGCTCCGTCCTCGTGACACTCCCCCTTTATATATTTATAGACACTGATAAGGTCACCCCTCAGTCTCCTCTTCTCCAAACTATAGAGACCCAGCTCCCTCAGTCTTTCCTCATAAGGGAGATGTTCCACTCCCTTAATCATCTTTGTTGCCCTGCGCTGGACTCTCTCCAGCAGCTCCCTGTCCTTCTTGAACTGAGGGGCCCAGAACTGGACACAATATTCCAGATGGGGTCTCACCAGGGCAGAGTAGAGGGGAAGGAGGACCTCTCTCGACCTACTAACCACCGCCCTTCTAATACACCCCAGGATGCCATTGGCCTTCTTAGCCACAAGGGCACAGTGTTGGCTCATGGTCATCCTGTTGTCCACTAGGACCCCCAGGTCCCTCTCCCCTACACTGCTTTCTAACAGGTCGTTCCCCAACCTATACTGGAACCTGGGGTTGTTCCTGCCCAGATGCAGGACTCTACACTTTCCCTTGTTATATTTCATCAAGTTACTCCCTGCCCAACTCTCCAGCCTATCCAGGTCTCGCTGGATGGCAGCACAGCCTTCTGGCGTATCAGCCACTCCTCCCAGCTTAGTGTCATCAGCAAACTTGCTGATAGTACACTCAATTCCCTCATCTAAATCATTGATGAATATATTAAATAATACCGGTCCCAGTACTGACCCTTGAGGCACTCCACTAGTAACAGGCCTCCAACTAGACTCAGCCCCATAGACTACAACTCTCTGGCTTCTCTCCTTCAGCCAGTTCGCAGTCCACCTCACTACCTGATCATCCAGTCCACACTTCCTCATTTTAGCCGTGAGGATGCTGTGGGAGACTGTGTCAAATGCTTTGCTGTGGTCAAGGTAGACCACATCCACCGCTCTGCCATCATCCATCCACCGTGTTATTTCCTCATAAAAGGCTAAGAGATTGGTCAAACATGATTTCCCCCTGGTGAAGCCATGTTGACTGCCCCTCACAACCTTCTTATCCTTGATATGCCTTAAGATGGTACCAAGGATAAGGTGTTCCATCACTTTCCCAGGGATGGAGGTGAGGCTGACCGGTCTGTAGTTACCCGGGTCCTCCTTCTTGCCCTTTTTGAAGACTGGAGTGACATTTTCTTTCCTCCAGTCCTCAGGCACCTCTCCCGTTTCCCAAGACTTGGTAAAGATGATGGAGAGCGGTCTAGCAATGACTTCCGCCAGTTCCCTCAGCACCCGCGGGTGCATCCCATCTGGACCCATGGATTTATGGATGTCCAGATTGCTCAACTGGTCTCTAACCCATTCCTCATCGACTAAGGCAAACCGCTCCATCGACCTGACTTCATCTAAGGTCTCAGGGGTACAGGGCTCTTCAGGACTGCCTGCAGCAGAGTAGACAGAGACAAAGAAGGCATTCAGTAACTCTGCCATCTCTTTATCTTCTGTCACCAGGGCACCCATCCCGTTCATCAGTGGGCCTACATTGCCTCTGGTGTTAGTTTTGTCTGCCATGTATTTAAAAAAGCTCTTTTTGCTGTCCTTGACCCTTCTTGCCAGGTTTAATTCTAAGGATGCCTTAGTCCTCCTAGCTGCCTTCCTACATCCTCTAGCAGAAGCCTTATATTCCTCCCAAGTGGCCAGCCCCTCCTTCCATGACCTGTAAACTCTCCTCTTCCACTTGAGCATACCCAGCAATTCCCTATTTAGCCACGCAGGTCTCTTGGCCCTCTTCCTTGACTTCCTACGTGTCGGGATGCTCCGATCTTGAGCACGGAAAAAGCAGTCCTTGAATGCCCACCAACTATCTTGGGCCCCTTTACCTTCAAGCAGCCCTGCCCATGGGATTTCCCCTAGCAATTGCTTGAAAAGGCCAAAGTTTGCCTGCTAAAGTCCAGGGTTGCAATTCTACTTGCTATTCTACTAGTCCTGCCACACAAGATCCTGAACTCCACCATCTCGTGGTCGCTGCAACCAAGGCAGCCCTCAACCCTTACTGCTTCGACCAGATCCTCCTTGTTAGTGAGGATGAGATCCAGCAGCGCTCCTCTCCTGGTCCATCCACCATTTGCAGGATGAAGTTATCATCCATACACTGGAGGAACCTCCTGGACTGTGGCTGGGTTGCCGAGTGGTCCTTCCAGCAAACATCAGGGAAGTTAAAATCCCCCACGACGACCATGGCCTGTGACTGTGAGGCCGCTCTCAGCTGCCTGTAGAAGGTCTCGTCAACTTCCTCACCCTGATCTGGTGGTCTGTAACAGACACCCACAACAGTATCCCCCCTGCCAGCCTGCCCCTTAATTCTCTCCCACAGACTCTCAACTTGCTCATCATCTGTCCCTGGACAGAACTCTGTGCACTGTAGTTCCTCCCGCACATAAAGAGCAACCCCACCACCCCGCCTGGCTGGCCTGTCTTTCCTGAAAAGGACATAGCCTTCCATGACTATATTCCAGTCATGTGAGCTGTCCCACCACGTCTCTGTAATTGCCACCAGATCATAATCTCCTGACTTAACACAGGTTTCCAACTCCTCCTGCTTATTTCCCATGCTGCGCGCATTGGTGTACAGGCATTTCAGGGAGCGAGCTGAGCACACCTATTTCACCCTAGGATTGTAGGAGGCCTCCCAGTCTTCATTAATTCTGGAGCGCTGCCCCACTGGGGCAAGCCCAGCTACAAGCCCATCCCCCTTCGAATCTAGTTTAAAGCTCTCCAAATGAGCCCTGCTAATTCGTGCCCCAGCATCCTTTTCCCTCTGTGAGACAAACCTTTCTCACTTGTCATTGTCCAGACTGGTGCCCTATAAAACCAGCCGTTATCAAAGAATCCAAAGCCCTGCCTGTAGCACCAGTCTCGAAGCCAATTGTTCATGAACTGAATCTTCCCATTCCTTCCCACATCAGTGGAAGATGGAAGGAGAGAGGAGAAGATCACTTGAGCCCCGGACTCTTTCACCATCCGCCCCAAGGCCCTGTAGTCTTTCTTCATCCCCCTCAGACTGCGGGAAGCAGCTTCCTCCCCACCTGTCTGGAAGACCAGCAGCGGGTAATAGTCTGTTGTTGTATTAAAAGTGCCACTACCTACGTATTAAGTCAAAATTGCTTATTGTCACTGTTCATGTTGTTATGGAAGACACCAAAACTGCACTGAAGAGAGACAATTAGGAAAAAGCAGGATATTGACATATTTTTTTGTTCTAAAACAGGTTGCATTTTTGCTAGCATGTTCACCCACTAATAGGGAACATGTGCTGGGATTAGACCATTGTGAGACAGGTTAGTTTTACCCTGCTGATGTTTTGTTGTTGCAATAGTAATCCTGTTCATTAGCCTTTGGGCAACTATCCCAGGAGAAGGAGAACTCTAACTTCAAACCAGGGCAGATGGAGCTCATCTGGCCTTGTAAGGCCATCCACCTAAGAGAAGGACACTCTAACCAAACCTACAACCTGAGGACTTTGCTATCACTGTCCAAACTAGCTAGGCCCTGGCAGATGAACCTCAGGTGTAAAGGGTGAGGCCAGTTCTGCACACACTGTGCCTCACTAAAAAATCCACTGTGCAGGTCCGAAGGGTTTACCCACACTTACAAAGCCCTGCAGCGTCAGGCGATGGACGAAACATCACGTGATAGGGTTCACTGGAAGCCTCAGACCCAACATTGCATGCAGGTGGTTCAGGACATTGGATGCTCGAAACTGTAGTAAACGTGGGTAAAGCCCTTCCCAAACCTTCATTCGCGAACCCAAGCCATCAATCAATATTTTAATTCTTAAGGGCATCAGTCAATTTTTCAAACAAAAGTTTTTATTGAGAAGGGAAATTCATAAAGAGCACTATTTTCATTGGAAGTGAATTTTGCTTTAAAAATTTAAAAAAAAAACCCCAAACATTAAAAATGGCAGAGCTATACTGTACTTCTTTAAAAGCCTTCTCCATTTGCTGAAAACATGAAAAAAAAAAAAGAAAAGAATGAAGCAGGAATTTAAATTTTTACTGTATTTTTAACTTTTTCATATTAGAGAAAGTAAGCAAATAAGAATGTGGGAAGTATTCCTCACTGTCATAAGTCTGTGGCTAAACACTACCAGGCGTAGAAAACTGTACATATGTACATAACCAGAAATACAAGAGATTAAGAATATTTTCATATATCAAAACCTTTTAACAAGGTTATAGAATTGCCTTCCAAAAGAGTGGGCTTATTATTCTGAATTGTTGAAAGAAGATGAGAAAGGAAAAGAATTAACTTGAGATTGCAGTACCTTCCTCCCCTCTGTGACAAGATTGATGGGATGACCTAATATGCCTTCTGCATTTCTCAATTCAATTACACTGATGTGAACTGTCCCCCTGAGGTAGATGACTGTCTTTCATAGTTTACTTTCCAAATAGTTTCTCTGATACACTCTGGAAAGGTCTTAAATATTCTGAAGCAGAGACATCAAGACTGCAAATTCAAGGAACTTGTTTTCTGGGTAGCAGCCAGATTTGATTCCTGGTAATTTTTCAGTGACTCTGGTTCTTGAGAATTGTTTTCACCAAATCAACTTGTGCTGCTAACAGCTCTCTGCTCGGTACCATAGTCAGCATGTAGTCTAAACAGGCTATTATCCCAAGCTCTTGCTCACAGAAGGCTGCTACCATGGAGCTAACTAGAGGCCAAATGGTAGGCTGGAGAACTGCCAAAGTTCCCCTTCCCAGCAAAGGCTGGAGGAACCTTTGACATTTTTTCACCAGCAAGATAGTAAGACATCCTTCAGATCTAATCTCACTATCCAGTTGTCCCACGTTGAGGTGTCTCTTAGGAGATGGACCCCTTCATCTTACAACTCATGTATAGTACTCCAATATTCAGCCTTTTCAGATTTATCATAGATTAATAATTCTTCCTCTCTCCTTTTGGGCAACAGGAAAAAAATTGTTTGCAAATGCTGTTTGGTCTGAGATAATTTTTACTGCTACTTGCTTTCTTATAAAGGAAATCATCATTTCCTTGTATAAAGGGTTTGTTTGAATTATGGGAAGGAATTTGGGAAGTGATAAAGTATCTGCCAAATCTCTCAAAGTTGAAATTGTGAACTTCGAGTTTTACCAAGGTCTTTGCTCCTATCTACTCAGCTGTTGAAACATCATTCATCTTTCTCCTTGGTCACCCATATTTTGGATGTCATGAAAAGAAGTGTGAAAAGAAGTGTGGTTCCCTCTCTCTACTCCACTCTCATGAGACCCCACCTGGAATACTGTGTTCAGCTCTGGAATGTGGACCTTCTTAAGCAAGTCCAGAGGAGACCCGCAAAGATGATCAGAGGGCTGGAGCACCTCTTCTGTGATGACAAGCTGAAGGAGTTCAGGTTGTTCAGCCTGGAGAAGACAGTACTCTGGGGATGCCTTAGAGCAGCATAACAGTACCTAAAGGGGGTCTATGAGAAATCTGGAGAGGGACTTTTTAAAAGGGCAGGTAGTGAAAGGACAAGTGATTATGGCTTTAAACTGAAAGAGGTTAAATTTAGATTAGATATTAGAAAGATGTTCTTCACTATGAGGGTGGTGAGACACTAGAAGAGGTTTCCTAGAGAAGCTGTGGCTGTTCCTTGAACACTCCTGAAAGTGTTCAAGACCAGGTTGGACAGGCCTTTGAGCAACCTCGTCTAGTAGAATGTGTCCCTGCCCATGGCAGGGGGTTGGAACTAGATGATCTTTAAGGTCCCTTCCAGCCAAACCATTCGATAAGTCTATGATTCTATGGTTTTGGGGGAAGCCATCTAGGCTTCCTGAGAATGTCACACTTTATAAGAGAGAAATTGAATGAACTATCCAGAAAGTGCTACACTGGCCAGGGCATGTAATTGTGAGCCTCTGATTTTGATAAAGAGAAGAATGGTTGTCCTACCGGAAGGAAAGAGCAATCCACTTTCTAGGTGAGTATTGCATTATACATTTTGATGAAAAAAACTGTCTGTATGTTTTACACTTTACTGAAGCTGAAGGGTCAAAAAAGGAAAAGAGAGGTTTGGAAAACTGATGCTCTGTCTCATTAAAAAGAAAAAGTGATTAAACCAAAGAATCCAAAATCAGGACAAAACGCTTATACACAATATTTTGGATGTGATTGTTCAAATAACCCAGTTGTTTGGACTCAGTTTGACTGTTTCATATAGGCTTTGTGCCTATCTAGTTTTTATTATTAAAAAAAAGTATGTAGTTAAATATATATTTGGACAGGAAATTTGAAGTCAGTTCCAAAACACTCTGGGATTTGATTAGTAGAAAGTATTAATTAGGGATCTTTCCAATGCAGCATGGTCTGCACAAAGAGTTTTGATCAACTTTGTCATGGAGTGGTATGATATACCCTGTATTAGACTGTTAATTATACTTTCTTTTATATTAATGACAATGCCTGTTCATAAATCAGGGCTTTAAGAATGTCACTATTCTCATTCCAAGATTTTTTGCCCACTATGCATCAGGTGAAGCTCATGGCAAGGTACAAATCCATTTCTTGCCCTTTTTCTCCAGACAGGCTGAACTGTGCTATTAACCTTACATTACTGGATATTTGAGAAAGCCAATACTTTGCAACTGAACCGTGCTGATATTAGCATCTGCTCATTCCCTTACTTTCTACAGCTGAGATGTAGAAATACTTTCATACGTGTTATCTGCCCATCTTTTAATTCCATGTAGCAGATGACACAGAAAAACATTTCCCCTCTTTTATTCGTAATAAAAGCAGTGTAGGAGTACCATTTTCAGCAGCAAACTTTAGAGACTTTTTTTTTATCCTTTTTTCAGTTATACTTTGCATAAAGAGCAGAAATAAACAAAGAACATTTTTGATCATTCAGCTGACATGTAGAGTAAGGATAGGCACATTCCCATGCTAAGTATTTATAATCACAGCTTAACAGTGCCTGAAATTGAAAATCCAATTTTTTGTAAATCAGGACTGAAGACATCCTGAATTACACAAGTCTGATTATAAGTAGTGTATAATAAAGATTACTTTAACTTCCACTTTCAAGTCCCATTCTTTTCTCTCATCCCAGTGCACTTTGTGACCCCTCTGTTATCTTTAACATCCTGTGAGACATAAATATAGTCGTTGCTTGATTTGTAGAATGTTTTGTGTTTTGTATCTGTCTGGTACATGTGGGTTCTCAGAATTTTTCTTTTTTTTTTTTTTTTTAATCCCAGATCTGGAAAAAAGATGATCGTGCTGGAATTGCTTCATGACTCATTTCTCTGATCCATTTTTTGAGCTATCATTTTTAACAGACAGATTCTATTCAATTAATGTACTGTGTCAGCCATCCTGGAATCTGATTTTTTTGGACGTGACCTTCATTCTTATATATTTCACAACAAAGAACTCAGAATAGTATGAGAAGTTTACCTAACAGAATTGATTATCTCAGAGGTCTGCTTTCTTAAACACAGCTGCAGATCCCAGTCCTGTCTGAAGCATAGTTTGACAACAGCAAAGACCATGAATTTATAGCACTTGGTTACCACATGGGCAGAGATTCTGATCTCAGAGGAAGTTCTGTTGTTAGCACGAAAAAAAATTCTATGTCTTCTGTATGATTTTACATTCTATTGATTAGACCAACCTTGTCTAGCTTGCAAATGAAGTCAATGTTCATAAATATATAATAACATGTGGCTTTTTTTTTTTAATTTTATTTTTATTGCCTATATATTTCATGAGCCTTCCAAAGGTTATAATTGTTGCATGTAAAAAATTGTTCCTTCTCCAATTGTCCTTCTTAGGAAAAAATCTAATCTGTAGCAATCAGAAGTAGCTTTATTCCTCCTGCATATGGTCAGTCTCCTTTACCCGTGGACTGCTTATCTGTTCAGTAACTAAACTAAGCTTACTGTGCAGACTTACCAGAACAGCCTCTACCTGTACCAGATGGATCCCATTATCTCCAATATGAAACCAGAAAATATAGATAAGCTCCTCCCATGGTCAGCTTAATTTTGGAAGATCAGTTATGTTAGTGTAGCTCTTTGCCCATTCTAGTTGACTGACTCTATACCACATTCCCAGGAAAAAAAACAAAACCAAAAACAAAACCAAAAAGCCGAACTAGTTTGTGAAAATAATTGTTCTGTACGATAAGAATCTTTGAACATTATAAGAAGATGCTTTTAGCATCGGCTTTTGAGTCACAAGTCTCAAGTAATGGAAAAAATGCTCTTGCTACGTATTGCTGCTGCCCATCTCTCTGTCTGGGTGTAGTGAGGTTTGTAGAGTGGCCTTATATTACAGCACTGGCTCTATGCAAGCCTTTGTTCTCCCCTTGCTGTGATCCAATGCTCCTGGCTCATATTCACAGGCAGAATATGTGCCTGCTCCCCATGGTGATCCTTCTGCCCAGTAACATTCTCCAGTTCTCATCCAGTATTCTCATGCCTGTCTTTGCTGGAATGGATCATCGGGGACTATCTACACCTTTAAAGTTTAAGTCTTTAACTCAGCTAATGGTTTTGCTTCCTTCAGAGAGCAACGGCAAACTCTTGCTTTTTCTACTATGACTGTATTAGAAACCTACACTTTTTCACATCCTATATTAGATGTTTGAGATTAGATAAAGTGAATAACAAATGTCCAAACAATTTCTAGTTTTCAGCAAAAATTTAACAATATATGTTAAATGCTTACCTTTCAATTAATAAATTAGTCTCACACTTTAATAAGGCTTTTATTTTATACACTTGATGTGAAATTTATCTCAAATAAGTTTTATTCTTCACTACTTTTTGTGGCTGATGGTCCAGAAAAATATCATAGATTACCTGTGACAGCTAAAATATAAAATATAACTTCTGTTCTTATTCTCTATTATTTTGTGTCATCCCTAAAGTGAGAGTCCCATTTCTGAAAACATTACATCAAAATAACTTGGCATACACTTTATTTATTCATCTTAGTAAGTAAGCAATATAAAACTTAAAACAAGATTACAGTTTAGAATATTATATCTTTGAATATACCTTAAAAGCTGAAGTGTAAAATGCTTTATCCCACTGAAGATTCATTACTGGCAAATCAATACAGTTTATGACAGCCAAACTTTCTGAATAGTGTTACAAAGAAGCCACAAAGTGAGCCTGAATTGTTTAATCCAACTCTAGAATTCACTTCAGGTACTTTAAAAGTCTCTTGCCTGCACTCTTTTTATCAGACTAATGTTGTACAAATAATTTTCATAACTGTGGTCCTGTAGCACAAGTCAGTTTAGGAATAGAAACTGGCAAAAGCAGAAGTGAGGAAAAAAAGAAACAGTATCAAGGAGAAATGGAAATGTAGGAAAAGAAGTTCTTTTGAATTTTTATGTACATTGTAATGGTGATAGAGCTCTAGAAAGGACCAGGTGCCTTGCAAGCAAAAAGATGGATATAGCTGTTGCCCTGAAGAGCTTAAACATAAGGGGATAAAAGTGAAGATGATGGTTTGAAACACAATAGGCTAAAGGTGTGGGAATGGTAAAAGATGTGTCACTGAATTCAATAGCAGAAGGCAGCTGAGATGCATCATATATCACATTCACATGTATCTGAGGTTCAAAGTATTGCTATGCTCTGAGAAAGCCTTTTTCACCTCAGAACTGTAGGAACAGCAAAAAGACTGGCAGAGCACAGACTGTAGAGAAAGGAATATTACTGAAATTTCCAAGACAAAAAGTAGAAAACAATCTTCACTGGTATTTCTCTTTTAATCTGCCATTACTTTTATCTTAAAAACAGTTAAGCTGGTAATGTGAAACGTACCCTGCTTTATTGTTGTAAATGTATTGATTCAGAGAAAACTCCAGGAACAAACTTGCTAACAAAGTTTTCAAGCTGACAAGCAGGTATTCTTTATTGCGGCGCTGGGAGACATGGGGGATAGCTCCTCCTAACGTATGTCGCCGTATTGCTACCCAAGCCAGCCTTGTATAGTCCCTGGGCATACATACATATTCGTGAGGCTACGTATGGATTACATCATTTTCCAGAAAGTTCCCTGCATGCGTACAGAATTGTGGTGGTGGTCTCTGAGGGTCATTTACTTCTTCCAGCAATCTTCATCACTTCTGGCAGCCTTTGAATCACGCACAGTAGATGCTTATACCAGCTTAATTGGTTCGTTAGCACCAGAGACATAATAATCCTCCTGTCCTCCTACTTATCAGTTGGTTTAACTGTAGCCCATCCTGGACACCTGCCATTCCCAGATACTCCTTATCCCTGTGTCCTGTTCTTCTAGACTTTTTCTTAAAACTATGTCAACTATAATGATTTATCTTGTACAAGAATTCTCAGTATGTTCTCTAGCTGTACTCTACTTTTTTTTTTCTGTGTACCATGCACTTCAGTAATTTTCCATTGCTACTGTTACAAAGCCATCAAACTTAATATTACTTAAAACTGATTCTAAAGGTTTATATATTCCATTTTGTAATTTTGTACTCCCCCTTGTCTCAGTATACAAAGGCTGATTTACTTTTCATTCCCAAATTAATTTTCATTTAAAGTGAATGATCAGTCTCCTCTAAAACCAAATCTAATTTAAAGTGCTATCAGAAATCATTATTTGCCAAATTAAACTAATATGTGTGTTTGGTTTTGTTGGTACTCTCAACTGCGACATTTTATGAGCACAGAGCAAGGATACATATACATCTCTATCAATTTTCTGATCAGTAAGTAACTGCTGAAGACATTATTTCTTAGTATTTCCATTTTCCACAAAAATAAGGGCAGTTTTCACAATAAAACTCTCACAGCAAAACCGTTGTTTTGGTTTTTTTTTGAGAAACCTATGACTTTCTAGCATGCAGCATAGTGAAGATATAGACCAACCCGACCTCTTAAAAGAAAACTTGCACAGCAAACCATCACCCAGAACTTCCAGATTTTATATGGAACAATTATTTCACAAAGAGGTTTCACAGCATATCTGCAAATGTTTATATAACTTCTTAATCTTTTCAGATACATTTGAGGATGCTGTTCTTATCCATCCTCATGCCTTGTCTTTTCCTGTAATCTCATATTGCTGTCCTCTATAACATCTTGTGGTATTGGCACCACAGGTAAGTTATTTGTTATATAAAGTTCTCTGTTATCAGATTCATGTTTGCTGTCTTTCAGTTAGTTTTATGTTAGTTTACATCTATGTTGTCTTCCAGTTCTGTTGAATGTCCCCTCTGTTCTTCTGTAGAAAAGGTCTAGACAGCATCTGATTGAATCCCTAATAATTCTCTGCATTTAATTGATGGCTTGGCTTCGCAAGCAAAGATTTGGGAAGGGCTTTAACCACGCTTACTACAAGCACGATGACCAAGGGCATGTGGGATATGCAAATCTGGATTGAAAAAAGGCTGCTTAGGCAATCAGGAAGTGTCCAACCGGGACTGTCATCTCCTGAGCGATCTCGAGCTACCCATGCGCTGGTCCACCCGCATGTAAGGTTGGATCTGCAGCTTCCCATGCACGTTGTCACCTACCGTTTCAACCCTTGCCTGTCCATACAGACAAGTGAGAGTAAGCTCATCCAGCCTGTGCAGTGGATTTTTTAGGTGAGGCACAGCTTGGTTTAACACCTGTGGTTTAACTGCCATGGCTTAGCTAGCTAGGATGGTGACAGTAAAGTCCACAGGTCATAGGTTTTGTAAGAGTGTCCTTCTCTATGATGGAAGACCATACAAGGCTAGACGAGCTCCTTCTGCCCAGGTTTGAAGACAGGAGTTTTCCTTCTCCTATGAGGAAGGCTTGTCTTCGCTAACAAAGATCCAGGAAGACCTTTAGCCATGCAATCTGAACAAGACTGTCATCTCCTGGGTCAATCACAAGAGACCAATGATGCAATAGCACAACATCAAGAATCTAGGTGGGATTCTTAGAGGTGTTCAGTCATAAGCCTGCAGATGGTAGCGTCACGCCAGTGGCTCCTCAGCCAAGCGCATGCACCAGGGTTCTGAACCTGTGGTTCCTCTTGTACTGAGCAGGATTACTATTGCAACAACACATCATCAGTAGGGTAAAACTACCGTTGGTATTTAATTACATTACACTTAACACTACAAAGCTTGAATGGCAAACTACATGATACTGGCATGAAATTCATGTATGTAATTTTCCAAATTATTTACTTGTTATATTCCAGCAGGTATCTGGGGAAAAAAGACAAAAAAAACCACACACTAACCAACCAACCAACCAAAAAAAAAAAACAAAGCAAAAATCCAAACCAACAGACACAAAAACAACAACCCAAAACTTAACATTATTGACAACTGTCAGATAACACTTTTTTCCTTAGTAATGACCAATATGTTGCAGAATGACTCTAAGAGCAGGACCATAGAGCCCTGGAGGACTGTGCGAGCAAGGCAGGGGGTGGCCCCCACAAGTAACCGGAGACCGGACATGGGAGGAGAACGTGGAGGAAGCTGTGTGGGGCTAACCAATACTGTTGTGCCAAGGAGGAGTGGCTGAATACTCCTATATATGTTGCCAAGTACTGGCTTCTCTTAACCACTAAATTATTATCAAGTA
Source organism: Pezoporus flaviventris (assembly GCF_033815535.1). Taxonomy (NCBI): domain Eukaryota; kingdom Metazoa; phylum Chordata; class Aves; order Psittaciformes; family Psittacidae; genus Pezoporus; species Pezoporus flaviventris. The sequence continues at coordinate 14,041,000 of NW_026892550.1, read as the reverse complement.
CATATTGCAGCACATGCTAGTACTGTCTGTTATGAAGAATATATACTCCTATATATATACTATATATATATACATATATACTCCTATATATATATATAGTGTGTATATATATATACACTCCTATATATGTGAACTGCGTCACAAATAAAGTAGAAGTTTGCTTATCACCCATATTGGGTTGTCCTGCCTGCTTCTCCTCGCCGCTTACACCAATACATGTTTTTTTCTGCATTTTCCAGCTGAAAGCGCCTTTAAACTGAAGATCCTTGAAACCTATGGGAGTTAAAGTTGAGTAAAAGGAAAGCACAAATGTATCAAGTTCTTTCTGCTTAAACCCTGTTTGTTAATTAAGGAATAAATTAAGGAATTTGAGAGGTCATTCTTGAAATCTGATATACTATTGTGTTAAAAACTGTGAGATTACATATGTATATAAAGACAACTAATTAAGACATAGATTGCTGGATATGTACTTGTGATGTAGAAAAAAAAAAGAGCTTAAAGAAAGTTAAATCCTAAATTATGTGACTATTGATAATTAAGCCAGACATTTGAGCTAACCCAACATTAAATAATCTACATTCTATAATTCATCAAAGAATAAAGTTTTTTTTTTAAGATAATTGGCAGTGATTTCTCAGAGATTTTACATAATACCAGCATTTTTTTTCTTTAGCGTTTGCAAGGGAATTGATATAGTTCCCAGGGCTAGATAGGCCATACAATGAAAAAGTTGGTATGAATGATGTACACTAGACTGAAGGGAGGTTAATCTTTATATTCTTCATAACAGACAGTACTAGCATGTGCTGCAATATGTACTTGATAATAATTTAGTGGTTAAGAGAAGCCAGTACTTGGCAACAATTTTGTACTTCCATAACCTCTGTGCGCCATTGTTTAGGTCATCATTAGTCTACCTATCTCAAAATCAGTCATGTTAAGAGGGGTTTAAATTGGTGAAGAATTTTCGCTTTGTTGCATTGCTAGTTAGCATTGACTGAGGTTTAAAAGAAAATTTAGAGGAAAAATTAGGTAAAATTAGGCAAAATAGGAAAAACATGATAGGTACAATGAAGATACCTTGCGAGGTAAACATACTGACTCATGTTAACGTACATACATTTAAATGGATTTTGAATTGGAGATCCTCAGGACAGCGAGGAGAGCATGCAGCAAGCTCACTGCCCCGGAGTTCAACAGAGCAGACTTTGGTCTCTTCAGGAACCTGCTTAGTAAGGTTCCATGGGATACAGCCCTAGAGGGCAGGACTCTTGGTTGATATTCAAGGATCACCTCCTACAAGCTCAGGAGTGTTGAATCCCAACTGGAAGGAAGGGCAGCAGGAGGGCCAAGAGACCTCCTTGGGTGTATAAGGAGCTCCTGAGGAAAATTCGAAAGACAAAAGAGGCTTATAAAACGTGGAAGCAACGACAGGCTGCCTAGAAAGAATACAGGGATTTTGTTTGGGAAGCTAGGGACCAGGCTAGGAAAGCTAAGCCCCAGTTAGAATCAAATTTGGCTAGGGATGTTAAGGATAACAGGAAGGATTCTATAGGTACATAATGAATAAGGACAGACTAGGGACAATGTGGGCCCCCTCAGGAAGCTCTTGGGAGAACTGGTTACACAGGATTTGGAGAAGGCTGAGGTACTTAATGACTTCTTTGCCTCAGTCTTCACTGGCAAAGGCTCTGACTGCACCACCCAAGTCTTGGAAGGCAGATGCAGGGACTGTAAGAATGAAGACCCTAGGCCCACTGTAGAAGAGGATCTGGTTCAAGACCATCTTAAGAACCTGAATGTGGTCAAGGACCTGATGAAATCCATCCTTGGGTCCTGAAGGAGCTGGTGAATGAAGTCGCTAAGCCACTGGACATCATATTTGCAAAAGCATGGCAGTCACGTAAAGTTCCTGACAACTGGAAAAAGGGAAATATAACCCCCATTTTCAAGAAAGGGAAAATGGATGACCTGGGGAATTACAGACCAGTCAGTCTCACCCCTGTGCCTGACAAAATCTTGGAGCAGATTCTCCTGGAAGGCATGCTAAGGCACATGAAAAACAACAAGGTGCTTGGTGACAGCCAGCATGGCTTCACTAAGGGGAAATCCTGCCTGACCAATTTGGTGGCCTTCTATAATGGGGCTACAGAACTGATGGACAGGGGTAGAGCAGTTGATGTCATCTCCCTGGATTTGTGCAAAGCTTTCGACACTGTCCCACATGACATCCTTGTCTCTAAATTGGAGCGACATCAATTTGATGGATGGACCACTCGGTGGATAAAGAACTAGTTGGATGGCTGCATGCAAAGAGTTGAGGTCAATGGCTCAGTGTCCAATTGGAGATCAGTAACGAGTGGCGTCCCTCAGTGATCAGTGTTGGGACTGGTCTTGTTCAACATCTTTTTCAGTGACACGGACTGTGGGATTGAGTGTGTGACAGTGACACCAAGCTGTGTGTCTCAGTTGGTACTCTGGAGGGAAGGAATGCCATTCAGACGAACCTTGACACACTTGTGAGGTGGGCTGATGCTAACCTCATGAAGTTTAACCATGTCAAATGCAAGGTCCTACACCTGGGTCGGAGCAATTCCAGGCACAGCTACAGGTTGGGCAGAGAAGAGATTCAGAGCAGCCCTGCGGAGAAGGACCTGGGGGTGTTGGTTGATGAGAAAATGAACGCAGTGTACATTAACAGCCCAGGAAGCCAACTGTATCCTGGGCTGCATCAAGAGGAGCGTGACCAGCAGGTCGAAGGAGGTGATCCTGCCCCTCTATTCTGCTCTCGTGAGACCTCACTTGGAGTATTGTGTGCAGTTCTGGTGTCCTCAACATAAAAAGGACATAGAGCTGTTGGAACAAGTCCAGAGGAGGGCCACGAGGATGATCAGGGGACTGGAGCACCTCCCATATGAAGACAGGCTGAGAAAGTTGGGGCTGTTCAGCCTGGAGAAGAGAAGGCTGCTTGGAGACCTCATAGCAGCCTTCCAGCATCTGAAGGGGGTCTATAGGGATGCTGGGGAGGGACTCTTTCTTCATTAGGGACTGTAGTGACAAGACAATGGGTAACAGGTTCAAACTTAAACAGGGGAAGTTTAGACTGGGTATAAGGAAGAAATTCTTTACTGTGAGGGTGGTGAGGCACTGGAATGGATTGTCCAGGGAGGCTGTGAATGCTCCATCTGTGGCAGTGTTCAAGGCGAGGTTGGATGAAGCCTTGGGCGACATGGTTTAGTGTGATATGTCCCTGCCTATGGCATGGGGATTGGAACTAGATGATCTTAAGGTCCTTTCCAACCCTAACGATTCTATGATTCTATGATTTTCTAGTGAAAGAAAGCATAGAATCAATGGATAACTGGTGGTTTTTTTTTTGTGTTAAACATGCCATCAGTTACGAGATACAATGAATACGATAAGAAATACAAATTTCCATTTTATATCAAGTAAGGCATTTACTCTAAAAAGTGATAAAACATAGAAAGGTTATCACAATGTTTAATTTGTGATTATTCTTCAAGACAGAGCACATTCTAAGCAGGATCCTAATGATTTAAAGAAGCATTTGGTGTTGATAGCCTGTGTCTAGATCCAGAAGACAACTGTGTTTCATATGGTCAGTGACCACATTATGTAAGTATTCTATACTGTCTGAAACTATAGAAACTTTTTTTTCTTGTATGGATCCTGTTGAACTGTTTCATCTTAAAAAATATTTCTTTTTTCTTCAGAACAGAGAAAGTATTACTCAAAATGTTTTTAATATAAACACACCATTAATAGTTTTTGTTAATTTGGAAAGGGGAAAGAGCAAAGAATTTTTGCTGACTAACCAATTTCAACCAGTTTGAAATTGGTTAGGTTAGTCAACTCTTTTTTGTTTGTCCCTTTTATGTGGTACTGACATTGTACAAGAGGAGTCTCTGGGATTGTACTTTGGTCACAATGTTGTTACCACAGAAATAAAGAAAAGGGAAAGTTGGAGAAAATGGTGGTGGTGTTACAAAATGTTATGACAAACCTGGATTAAAGTGGAAGCAAAGTCTGTGCCCTGGTAAGAGACCATGGGTTCATGAAGCATGTCTTCTTCATATTTCTAGCTCTGTGACAGATATAGGAAATCAAAAGGCAGATGTAGTTAATTGTTACAAAGGTCCAAACACTAAAAATAGAGGCCTAGCAGGGAAAGCATATGAAAAATTGCATTGCATTAATAACAGTGAAAGCATTATGTTAAAGAAGCCAAACAAATCAATGTCCTTGCAGTTAAATGGCCTTTTCTGAGAGCAAACCATGAATAACTTCCTCTAATCAAATCTGCAGAGAGTATACACACTGGATAGAAGGGCAGAGGAACTTGATATGACAAGGTATACAAGTCACACATTGTCCTATACAGGACAAATTTTCAACAGAATGCAAACCTTCACTTTTTTCAAATTTATGTGTGTTTCCTGGAGAAACAAGAAAAGTTAGAAATGTTCCTAGTCAATTTCTGACATCAATAGAAAGATTCCTACTGACTTTACACTCTAATGTATCAGCTCATAATTAACAGGGGCAATACAGAAAGCAGCAGATAATGCACCAATAGCAAAAGAAGGTGGCTGTAAATTTGCCCTCTTTACAGTTATTGCTTTAAGAAGAAATACTTAAAGTCATATATTATGGTGTTCTAAGAAGTCATAGGTTGAGTAAAGGTGGCACACATCAGCATATAAAGCCACTCACCAAAGGGATGTTTGAAATTTAACATAGTGCCCTCCCTCTTAAGATTTCACCGTGTAGCAGCACAAAATAAAAGGAAATCTCTTGCTGTGTTTCTTCTTTTTATACGGCTAATAGGACTAAGTTAAATAAAATATAAAATTTGCATAAAGTTTGTTAGAATTGATTTTTCACAGATAGGCTTCTATTTCAAGTCTCTCATATAGATAAATAGTCTTGGACTAATAAAAATTCATTTTTAGATCTGCCTCTTTTTAGGTTTCTAGATAAACAGTGAGAAAATCTGTAGGAAGAGCAAACATTCATACACAAACATGGCCTAGAATAATGCTTCCATCTTTGCATGAGAATTGCAACATACTCAAGTGTTGAATGCTGTGAACAATGGCATAAACCAAACATTTTGCTTTGGGTTAAACATATTATTTTCCTTTAATTCTTGGTCATTGTGGCAATCTAATAGGAAGTCAGCAATGAGTGAAAACATATGTAATGAGCATGTAATATTGTATCGTATTTCAATGGGCTTGTTCAGCCTGGAGGAGAAGGCTCTGGGCAGACATTAAAGCAGTCTTCCACTACCTAAAGGAGGCCTCCTAGAAACCTGGAGAGGGACTTTTTACAAGGGCATTTAGTGATAGGATAAAAGGAAATGACTTTAAGCTGACAGAAGGTAGGCTTAGATTAGATATTGGGAAAAAAATATTCACTATGAGGGTGGTGAGGCATTGGCACAGATTGCTCAGAGAAGCTGTGGCTGCCCCATCCCTGGAAGTGTTGAAGGCCAGGTTGGATAGAACATTGAGAAACCTGGTCTAGTGGAAGGTGTCCCTGCCCATGGTACAGGAGTTGGAACTAGATGATCTTTAATGCCCCTTCCAACCCAAACCATTCAATGATTCTATGATTCTATGATATTTAGAGCTGTACTGAGGTGCAAATTGTGTTCCTAAACCAATTTGTAACATTCTAAGGGCCTCCCTGGAGTCTACTGGTGAATCTGCATTTCTGTAGGAAGAGATCTCGAGTATGTACTAACCTTTTCACACTTAATACTGTTGCCAGGAGCTGGTACATCACAGAATAGAGTCTGCCTGGGTACCAGCTTCAGGCAGTGAGGGTAGGGGAGAGCAGTGTCACTCAACATCAAATTTTGGAGAAGAGTCACTTGGCAGTATAAACTGATAAGTAGTGTGGGGACTAATCCTATCGTGTGACTTCTCAAGCTACAGGTAGTGAGATTACTTGTGCATTTGAAGTTAAGCACATACACAAGCATTGTATGACCATGGTCATAACTTTTTTCTCCACAGTATTTAAAATAATTTAAAACAATATAAAATTATTTGTTCAGTTCTTAAAACCCTTAAGATGACATAGCTGAGAGCAGGTGTTCCTGCACTTACTTGTTCCTGAAGATACGGAGTCATTGACTTAATGATTGTGACCTCAAATTACAGAAGATGCTTAATGCTACTGTCAGAGAAGTATAAAGCTGCTTTAAAGAGAAGAAACACAGAAACAGAGTATCTCTAAACATGAGAGAGAGAATTTTCAGACAGAAATGGATGCTGAGGTCTCATATGCAGTGAGGTATTTATTGCCAAAGGCGTTATCTGAATTACAGAGTTATTTCTACATCTCTTTTCACACTAAATAGCTCCCCTGTGCCATTTAAAAGGGCCATGGCATTCATTTTATTTCATGGAGAATGAGCAGCTTGTTACATGGACGGAATAGAATTTATTCCTGTGTATCAATTTTTTCTTTCCAATGATGAAATATTTTAAGATGGCTGAGAAAATTATCTTTCATGCAATGCGTTAAATAAGTTTTAAATGGCCTGGACATTTTTTTTTCTAAAATAAAAAAAAGAAACATTTATCATTAACTCATTGTTTCCAGATTTCTTTTTGCTGTTATAAAAAAAATGCTTAATTTTATTTTTCTTTCTTGAATTATATTCTGTTCTGAAAGCCTTATCTTTTGATATTATTTGCATATATTACTACAAAGTTTATATCTATATATATTTATTTATATAAATAAAGCTTTACAGGATCTCTTCCTGCTCAGATGCACTTGTTAGTGCAATTATACAGTTCTGACCCGAAGGAAGCAACAGGAAGTATAGCTTAGATTATTACAATAGCATTGAATAGTATGTGCTTTTTTTCCTCTTTTGTAATTAGAAGATTATTCCTGATAAAACTGACATTTTTTTGCAAGGATTTAGGGTTCCTGTGGGATGTTGTTAACTCTAACACTGAATGTGACAGAGAATGCTGAGGTTTGGCAATTTGCATCTGACATCTATGAAACAAGAGAAAATCAGTGTTAAAGCTCTGCCTGTGTTCACAATAAAATACATCAGGAAAAGGGAAAACAGTTCCCCCCCCCCCCCCCCCCCGGTGTTTTTCTAGATAACTGTTGCAAAAAAGTTCTGAAACAGAGAAAATGGTTTTGATTTTTCTCTTGGATCATCAGGAAAGCTGTGTCTCCATCTTTTCTTTTTCTTTCTTTCTTTTTTTTTTTTTTTAACCCACTCCAAAGCCCTGCTTTCATTGGGAAATGAAAGAAAAATACCCAGAGAAGTTGTGGACGCACCATAGCTGGACATGTTCAAGGCCACGTTGGGTGGGACTTTGAGCAACCTGTTCTAGTGGAAGGTGTCCTTGCCCATGACAGTGATTGGTGCAACGAGATGATCTTGAAGGTCCCTTCCAACCCAGAGTGTTCTATAATGACTCTATAATGATCCTATGATGATCCTATGATGATTCTATAATGATGAAATAAAACCACTGGATAAGGCCATACTAAAAATAAAATCCATATCTGCAATGGTGAGCCATGATGGATGCCCGGAGAAGAGCAACGAGGAGAGGATAAGCAGTCTGCAAGACTTCCCAAGAATGCTTCTGCAGCCTTCTTCCCCTAATGATACAGTGGCTGCACTATCAAGAGGCTGCCTACTCTAACATCATGTTAGCTTGCTTTCATATGAGCAGCACTATAACCAAATGTTAAGGATAACTTTTTCAAAATTCTTAGTTGCAAGAATTCACCAAAAAATACCACAGTTCTTTGGGCATGTGTTTGCCGTAGAAGGAACTAGACTTTGTGGATGACCTCATGGACCAAGAGTCTAAAGAAATGGATTGAAAGGCATAATTTAAATGATAGGTGACAATCTTCATTTGCATCCTGCTCTCCACAAAGACAAGAGAGAGGATAACACCAAGAAGAGAAAAATTGCTGATGGCATGCTGCAGTAGGGTGGTGGAGCTAGAAGCCCACTTCTGCACCCCAGCAGAGGATGGAGGACAGGGATTTTTTGCAATGGAAGATGAGAATTTGACAGTGTCTTATCCTCACTTCTGCACTGGCAGTACTGTGATGGTTTCATTTGCATGGAGAGCTGAAGGATCCTGGTGGCAGCTCTTCCAAATCCTTTTTCTGTGGGAATGCAAACAATGTGGAACAAGCCACAGCAAAAGGGAGCAGTGAATCTACAGCTGTGGGATGGGGTTTTAGTGGGGAGACTAGGAAGTAGTTGGGTGGTTTGGAGGATTCAGATAAAACAACAGTCAGAGATCCTCCTTGGGAGGACTTCAGTCAGTTGAACAGCATGATCGGAAATGAAAGGAGCACATGATAAAAAGTGTGAATGAGTCTCTTTCCCCATGTGAGTATTGTTTGAAGAGGGAAAGAAAAATGAAAGACAAGAGAGGTTAAACTGACTGTTAAATAGAAGCACATTTCTTGTACATAAAATTTTATTGTGAGGGTTGTGTTTATGAGCCTAGTGAGAAGGGCTGATTAAATGAAAGGTTAATAAAGGGACAGCATGTGGTTTCTGACCTAGGTGTAGAAAAGTTTTAAGGTGGGAGAGAAAAAAGTCTGACTGAGGGCCAAGTATGGAAAGAGGAAATCTTACATTGACACAGCTCATAATCAGTGCTCCTTATTTAATATGGAGGAAGCTGCTGCAGACAGGAAAAAGAAATGTGGCATGTCCCATTGCTTTACTGCCAAGGCTAGCAAACTCTTGTCTAGGATCTGTTATCAGACTATAGTCAGTACCCCATGTGACTGCAATTTCTGTATCCCTCAGTTTCAAAACTCCTAGCTCAGCACAAAGAAAATAATACCAACTAAGCTAAATATAACAAGACTATAAAGAACTGAAAGTTTCATATGTAACCTCGCACATTAAAACTGATTATTTTGCATAGGTAAATGACCAAAAATTGAAGACAGAAACCAGCAAAAAAATTACAGTGATGCTTTAATATAAATCTACACAATGATAAAATTATAATGTCACTGGATTGTGGAACTTTAGATAAAGTGAGCTAGATATGATAGCCACTGTAGAATTTGGTCAAAACATGGTCACATCTGCTGATACCTTATATGTAATCGTCATACATCTACACTTGCAGGAGTACTGAAGATCCCAACTAACTGAAGTGGTTCCTTTTATTTTATTAGTTTAGCCTAGAGTTTTATTCAGTTTGAAACCCCTACCATCATTCTCGCTACTGAAAGTTAAAATATACATGAATTATGAAGAATGGAGGTAAATCCATTTGCTTCATGCAACCACAGGCCAAACTGTCTAACTCTGGTGTAACGAAGTTTTGCCAAAGCTTCTACACAGCTGTGAAGCTTATGTTGGTGTCTGATGGGCAGTTTTCATCTAATTGCATCTGTGGTACTTCTCGTTCTCTGTTGACTTAGCATTTCCTGAAATGCAACCCTGTTTGACCTACAGTCTTGGAAATGCCTATTTAGTATGGCAAATTATAATTTCCAGTGCTTCATCAGCACTTTTGGCAAATAACATTGTTTTGGCAGAAATCCATTATTTTTATGGAAATTTAGACATGCTGCTCTGTAATGGAACATAATGACAGGATGCCCTCAAGTGGCAAAATATAAACTCCACCCAGTAAAAGTTAAAATGGTCAATATATAGACATTCCCTGCTAGAAGACACCCTGTTAGTTCAGATATTGACACTCCAGATGAGCTTTAATATCTCCTAGTCCTAAAATGGTATGAGGAAATTAATTAAAATCATGTAATATAAACTTTGTAAGACTAGAATTTGGGCAAGAAAGAAAATGCCAAACTTGAAAGGTTGTCTAGGTTTAGGCTACATGGGTTGATTAATTTCTTGCCTAAAGTATTAACTTCTAGTACTTTCACAGGACCAGCAAACTCTTCACGTACTTCCTCGTATTCCTAGACAGGGACTATCAACAGAGTATAAATTGCATGAATTCTCATATATTTGTATTTATTCAGGCATGTTCCTTCTATTTCAAAAGCATTCTGTACCAAGCCCTATGAAAGTGAATTACATTAATATATTCATAAAGAATCACATATGATGTTTTATAGATTCACTGTTCTTTGGCAGTACAGCACACGCACAAATAATTTTCTGCATTCATAGTAAGTTGTCTTCCACTAAGCAACAAACCTGGCAGCAACAAGAAATATTCAGCAGTTGGCATAAATTTATTTTTAAGAGCTCTTCAACTCTTAATAAGAATTTTCATTCTTCCCCCTTAGGAAAAAAAAAAGAAACAAAAAACACCAAACAAAAGACAAAAAAAGTAAACAAAAAAAGGCCCATAACAAACAAAACAGAAGATTTGATTAACTTTTTTTTTTTTTCCCAAGTAACCCAACAGAGGTTTTGCAATGAATAGCATTACTACTTTGGTAATACAGTTAGCTTATCTTATATGAGATAAAAACTATAGGGTCTGTAAGTAAGCCAGGATATACAAGGTTGGAATATTCATTAATAATTCAAATACTTCCAAGATTACTTTGCTAAACAGAACAAAGCAGAACTTAGGGGTTGCTGCTGCTTTCCCTTTAAAACTGTGGGGTTTTTAACTAAATAGATGTCATTAAAAAAAAAAAAAAAAATGGAAAACAAGTGATAAGTAGCTCAGTTAATCCTAAACTCTTCCTTTTTAAAGTCACTGTTTTATCTAGCATCTGAGGTTTCCCTTCATTAGGTCTGTAATCTTCTTAAAACCTTCTAGTTCAATAACAGCCGCAAGTATTTCTACATCAGCTTTTCCAAGTAGGTAATTTTACATACATTCATGAGCCTGTTGTGACATCATCCACACTGTTCAAGGACAAAGGACTTGTGATTATTAAAACATCATGCTTTTCAGTCATGTTTTACTAGGCTAAGACCTATAGTATTTCTTAAAGTACCACACTGAACATTTTGCATGAAGGCTAAGAGGTTTTAAAACAATGTAGATAACCTTATTCCAGTCTTTATAAAAATAGAATAGCTGTGAAAAATCATTAATATTACCACAGGTGTGGGAAATGATACTAGAATAATTCCCTTTTTGCACAACACTTGTTTCCCTAACTCCCCACTCAGGCAGCTACGTGCCCACATAATGTGGTCCTTGCCCTCTTACTCTCCCCTTCTGACTGCCTGGGTCAGTCTTTACATAAAAGAACCCAAGTTCCACCTACAAAGCCGTCTCTCTGTCTTTATTTTCATGGCAGACACTTTTATATCAGAGTATTTTCATCACAGTGGCACCCATACCAGAGCCACAATACTGTAGTTAAGGGTCTGTTCTTTGGCATTTCTATTCTAAAGCACTATTGTGTGGGGTTGCTGAGCAGCTAAAATTCCTTCCATGCTGAGACTTGGCATACAAGTGCTTAGCTCAGAAGCAATTTAATTTTTAAAAAATTTTGGGTTTTAACTCTTGGGTGTCCTTTTGGAAAATGCAATGGTGAAAAATAATAAATGCTGACCATCTTCGAGTGATTGCTGGCTTTGCGGTGGTGTGAGCAATTTTTACTATGAAATATTACATGCTGTTTGTCAGTAATGTAGATTAAATAGTTTTCAGGGACTATCTATAATCCTTGAATTGCCCTCTATGAAATAAACAAAACAAGATACAGTAGTAATTTTTATCTTCTGAATGGATGTTACATTTGCTAAAGTGTGAGGGTTCTCCCCTATAATGATAATTTTAAAATATTAGAGTGGTGGCTATTTTAGAATTATAAATTAAAAAAAAACCAAAACAACAAACCAAAAACAAAACCAAGAAAAAAACAACAAAAACCAAACTAGGCAAAAAACATAATACCTTTAATATCAGAATGGCTTTAGACAGGAGATTTTGGAGATAAAGTAGTTGCCACATGGAATGAAACAGAATTCTTCCTTTCTTGTCCCCTTGATCTATCTAGCAAGGTTCACTCTGAAGATTTCACACCATCTTTTGAAGCCATTGTTAGGGATTGCTTATAGCGGCAAAGTGCCAGACTGATGGACTTTTGGTCTATTATCCTGTGGTTAGGAAAGGAAAGGATTCTGAGCAGCTTAATGTGGATTAATGGTGCCACTTTAAATTATATCACTGTTATTTCAGAAAAGGCAGGAAAACACTGAACCATGTTACATCAACATATTGATTTTAAGTTCTTATACACCCACAGACACTACTAGTAATAGAAAAAATGGACTGAATGCACAAAGAGCTTCAGGATTGGGTTTTGGTTTTGTTTTTTTTTCAGTCTTTTAAGATTGAAAAAAAACTGGGGTTTTTGTTTTAAGAGCAGCTGGCAGATTATGTGTACTTCCAGGAGCAGACACAGGTACTAACTGATAATGATAATTTTCCATTTAAATAGATTAAATGATACAACTTGAGTATTTATTCCCACCATAGAGGCAAGTTGAACCATTAACATCCAAGCAGGACACTCTCCTTGGGTACAAAACAGGACTGAGGGCAGAATTTACCCATGGGATAGCATGAAAGGGTGGTATGGGAAGCCATATAATTTCTTTTAGACATCACAGTTTTGCTTGAAACCTGACACTAGGACATAATTTGCTGAAGGTATACTGGCCAGAGTAATTTATTTATTCTCAGGTGTTAGATGTCAAAGCTAAATGATGTACTGATTTTACAAAAATTACCTCACTGATCATAGCTGCGATATCTAAACAGGCTTTTAAGATGTCTTTTAGCCCGTTTGCATGCTGGAAGAATGCTATAAAAACATATGTGGCCCTCAGGCCTTTCCACCTGCCATGCAGGTTTCCCAGTAAACATGGTAGTCCAGTAAACTAAGCTGTCCTGAAAAACTTATTCATGCTCTGAAACTATTTTTTTTAACTCTTGTATTTACTGTCCCTTTTGACATACCTCTGAAGATAGAAAGAAAGCATTAGGTACCAAATATCTATTTTGAAAAATGCTTGTATTTATGTAACATTTTTATTTTTCAGTTTTTCAGTATAAGACCAACAATTGTTGGGTTTATACCCTTAAATGCATCTATTTCTCCTGCTGGGAAACCAAACTCAAATACTGTGTAATATCTGATGCTGTAGTTCCTTTGTAAGGATTACATACAGGTGAGAAAACTGGGTATGCATAAAGCTTGAGAATTGAGAAGTGGCATCTTCTCAGAATCAGGGTGTGATCACTAACAAGATGGTTCCTCTAAGATTCTTCTTCTAGGAATATCTAGCATCAATCTCCCAAAAACGTGCAGCCAAGATACTTGTGGTCCAAGGAAAAAAAAACCCAAAAAAAACCTACAAAATAAACCAAACATGTGAGAGATAAAATGCAACCCCCATATATATATCTATATTGATAAAAACATATTCAGTTCCACTACCTTCCATTTTTCTAGAAAGTCAAAGAGAGAAATGTAATTGGAGTACCAACAGAACTTCAATTCAAAATCGTGTCTGCAGCAGCAGCAAAAGAAACCTTTGTGAACATCAGCCAGATATGCTGCTTCCTTTTTTCTTTTTTTTTTGTGTAAATATCATCTTTTTCAAGCTTAGTCTAGTGTGATAATCATCTCTCTTTTTCAACAAAATGTGCAAAATATCTAAAGCAATTAGACTGCATTACTGTCTAATTATACCAAATGGTAATTTTCAAATCAGAGTTACTGTATTTTCTGTAGCTGTACAATCACAAATTAGTAAACCTTTAAATTAGCTAGCTTCTGCTGGAATCACTTGCAAGGTCTTTAACTGCAGTACAGCAGTGTGAATACACTTCTGTAATGCACCCAATTAGTAAATTATTCTGTTACTCATTACTCAATTAAAGATTGCTTTTCTTTTTACACATTTTTACACGTTTGTGTGAGTTTGAGAGTTTGTGAATAAGTATAACCTATAGAAGTAAACCAAGAAGTACTCATTTATCGGGTATTATTTCTGTATTATGAAACTGAAAAGCTCTTCTTCACACAGCAGATTTTATGAGGTTCTTAATTGTGCAACAAATGCAGGTGATGGATGTGTAGAGATTAAAACCAGATGCCTTAGTTAAAAAAAGAGTGCCACTAGCTGACAATTTAAAGATCAAGAGACTAAGTCTGTTTAATCATTTTTTCTTTAAAAAGAGTGTTCTGTGTTTTGCTTTAATGATGGACACTATTTCCTGCCTTACAAGCTGTGAAGATTGACAAAAAATTTTAACAAATTAAAACAAGAGATAAAGAGAATTTTGATTAAACACCATAGTTCTTCAAGGAAGAGTGAATAAATACATCACAAAATGACAGGATAGGGCCATTCTATAAACAGCTGGAAAAAAACCCCACAGTGATGTTGTTTTTGCAAAGAAGTAATTACATCAAATGAGTCATTAAGAACATTCAAATTCATATGAACTATTGCAAGCAGAGAGAAAAATAGAGAAGCAAAACCATATAAGAAATTTGGTATAAGATAGGTTTTTAATTTCTGGATATGTTTTATGTCAGTAAAACTATGATTTCAAATTCAGTTTCAGTAAGACTTGACTTCATAAAAATTATACAGAATACACAGAACTAGCTCCTGATTTAGTTTCTTTTTAAATAATGCAATAATACTCCAAAGAGAAATTTTTCATACTAGTTACTTATCAATTATTAATGTTCTAGACATAGGAAACATCAAAAATAAGGAATATTCTCATGAATTCACAACAGGAAGGAATATTTGGGAATATTAATTGATTATAAGATTATTGTGAGCCAGTAACAGGTTGTGGTTGTAAAAAACCTGTGAATAATATCTTAAGCATTTCAAGGATGCATAGTAAAGTATAGTGCTGTAATAGCGATAACTCATCTGGAATTCTGTGGGCAGTGGATGCTACATAACATATATAAATCAAAACCTGAGTGAATCCAGAAAAGGGTCATTAAGATAATCAGATGAATTTTCTTATAAGAAGAGAATTAAAAAATGAAAGCATGCTAAGTCTAGAAGATTGAAGACTGGGATGGATTCCATTGCTACCTGCCAATGCCACACGCATGTACAGGGAGCAAAGCCTATCTTCATTGGAGGCAAAAGTAAGCCCAGAATCAAAATAGCTATTTTAACTAGGAAGTTGAAAGGTTTTGAAGAAAGCCCTTAAGTATGATTAGAGGGAAATAACAGGGAAATTATTTTACGCAGAACTTCAAGTTATGCATAGGATATAGTGTATGTCATGGTTTCTTGTAATGGGAAGTGAATGGATCAGGTGACATTATGGTAAGTATGGCAATTAGAGAGCACTGAAACTGTGTTTTCAAAATTTTTCAGTACATTTTGTGTACAAATCTGGACTGAGAATGATGACAACATAGCCTCTCTTTCTTGGGTGCCTACTTTCATTTACTGCATCTTCTCCAGCCATGTATTGCCTGGTTCCTGAAGCTTCATAGTACACCTAGACTGAGCTGCTTACAGTTGAAGAGAGTATGTAAAGAGTGAAGCTACTGTAGTACAGTGACTGGAACTGGTAGACCTTTACACATGTAAATCCAACATACAGTAGTCAAGAGAAGGTTTGTTTTGTGTTTGCATTCTAAACACAGAAACTTGAGTTTCTTAAACTATCCACCATATCTATCTGCACTGTTGTTTTCCTCCTCCACTATGACACAAGGCGAAGAATATGTCATTACAATTTACGTCTAGCATGGATGTATCCCTGACTTTTTTGTTTCCAGCATACTAGTCATTGTACAGACAAGGGAAAAAAAAAAAACAACAACAAAATAAATCCTTTGCTCAGGAATTTTGAAATCAAAGGAGTCCTTTTAATATGTGACGTGTAGATGAGAGTCATTACTTGAACTGCTCACAGATCATGTGCAAGTTACAAGGCAACAGCACATGCCTGAAACCTCCAGAGGGAAGTAAAGAAATAGATGGATAACACCACACTCCTGAAATTTCACTCTGACCTAAAACTGAGTCCCCTCAGGTAATGGTGTGTATACAGTCGATAAAGGATGATAAAGTGTTTGCATTTCTCTAATTACTTGTGTGAGAAAATATTGTACACCTGAAGCTTCAGAGTAATAGATTTCAGTTGAGACACACAAATCCTTTTAGCATTTGCAGCTAGGGCTTTTACCTGTTACAAGCTACAAGACAGCAGCTGATAAACAGAGCGAAATGGGTCATCTTTCCAGCTATGCCACCCATCTAATGTTTGCCAAGAAACCTCAGGGAAAAAGGACAATTTTGCAAATATAATTATAAGGATCCTTTGCTTGTGTGTGCATCAAGAAATCCTTGAAAAATAAATAAAGATATTCATTTTTTTTTTCTCATATGTCATCACAGCTATACATGGTAAATGTTTGGTGCCTCAGCCTTGAACATTGGCGTCAGAACAAGGAGCCATGTGAAAAGGTTAGTAAAATATGTCAGCTTTAGCTTTAGAGGACTAATGCATTCACTCAGAACAGAAAATCCAGAGAACAGATACAGGACTAAACTGAAACCAGTAGGCCAGTTAGAAAGCCTGCTTTGTGTGTAGAGTGGGTCTCTGCATATCAGGCAGTGTAGATGTAAACAGCTGTGATGCAACTACAGCTTAAAAAATGATCATCCCACTTGCTTGTAGGTAGCAGATTCATTTTCAAAATTCAATTAAAAAAAAAAAAAAAGTGAACTGATTTAAATGTCCCTGGGGAGAAGTGAAAGAAAAGATCATGGTCAGAGCCAGCCGTTCAAGTCAACCTGTGATTTTGCAGTGCTACAAATCTGATAAATGTAATCTTTTTGAAAGATTCAATTAAAACCATTATTGTTGAAGTATCAGATGGAAGAGCAACCATTTTTTATTATCTTTTCCATCTCCCTGTAGTGTACCTTGCCGCACTGTCAGTGTCTCCTAGCACTTTAGGTAATTTTAAGGGAATGGAACACCTAATATTACCAAACTCTGAAAAGTAGCAAGGATTCATTATTTAACCCTTCATTGTTTAACACTTAATCACTTTCTGTGAGAACTGACTAATAGTAAGTAAGGTTTTCAGCTAACTTGGGTGAAAAGATGAGACTTACAAGATGATTGCTTCCTCACAGTTCAACAGAGGGAAAGATCAATGGTAACATGTTACTTTTGAATCTAAGGAAAATTAGATTAAAACCATCAGCCTCTGGTTTTCAGGTATGAGATGAAAGGTCCCTGTGACAGCCATGGGAATACTTCTACTGAGTCAGTATTATTTTGCATCAGTGCATATGATCATCAGAACCACAAGCCGGATGTAAGACCTCTATTGAGTCAGTATCACAGCCACAGCAGCACACAGTTTTTTATGAGGATGAGGACAGTAAGTTAGGTTTTGCTAAACACTATCATTTCCTGGTTGGACTGAGACTAATTCCTATTCTTACTATAAACCAGACTGTGCCAACTCTGTAGACACAACTCACAGATAAAGGACAACAGACTGAAGTTCAGCATGACTGGTAGAAACTTAATAACCCTAGTATACTTAGACAACTCTCTCAGGCTGCCTTGTGTTCATTAAAAATTGCCTTTAAGAAGTAATCATGAGGGGCAGACGATATTAAGAGGAGAAACTGATGAATTATAGACTAGATTAGCATTTTAAAATCTTTAATAAAACAAATTATTTCAGACTACCTAGAAGATAACAAGGAAATAAGAACCACCGACCATTTGTCATTGAATCAGAATGGTTTGGGTTTGAATGGACCTTCAAGATCATCTGGTTCCAACCCCAACTGCCATGGGCAGAGACACTTTCCACTAGACCATGTTGCTCAAAGTCCTGTCCAAACTGACCTTCAACACTTCCAGAGATGGAGTATCCACAACTTTTCAGGACAACCTGTTCCGCTGTATCATCACCCTTATAGTGAAGCGTCATCTGTTTTCCTTTTGAGATGTTTAATGAGCTTCTGTATAGCGTCATATATATTGATTTCATTAAGATTTTTAACAATATGTTGCATGGCTAGTTAAAACTTCCATAACGTGAGCAAATAGATAAAAGCAAGTTCTGAAGTTCACTGTTAACTTAGAAAGATGTTATAAGCAGTATTTCACGAAGATCTGGATGGAAGATATTAAAGAATATAATGGCATAGCTGCTAATGGAACATAGACCCTGTTTGTGCAGGCTTCACAAGTGAGAGTGACTGCAGGCACATTTGAGTACAGTGCTGGGATTTGGTGTGAACCTAACATTGGAGAAATAATCCTTGGAAAGACAGATACTGTTCAACAAGGACAAATGCGGATTTTGACAGGTAGAAAAAATCCTCTGTCTCTCATAGTAGTTTAATTTACAGTTATGAGAAAGAGTACATACAATTTTTAGCAGAATGTGAACAGCTGATGCAGCACTGCTGAGGCAAGTAATACCAGTAGGCATAAATAATGTAATTGCAAGACAGATGAAGTGGCCCTTTCAAAACTCATACTGCTGGTGAGGCCAGTACTTGTCCTGTCTTGAACATAACAGTTAAAAAAAGATTTTGACTAGCAAAGAGAGAAAAGGATCAAAGATCATAGCAAGGGCCTTCTCTAAATCCTTGCGTTGTCAGGCAAGCTGAAAAGGGTAGAAACCAAACAATTCTCAAGTCCACTATGGACAGAGTGCCATAATATCACGGAATCAGAGTTGAAAGCAGCTTTGAAATGTTCTTGCAGGCAAAATCATCCCTTCTAAATATGTTCTTTGTCAGACCTTGAGTCATTAGCCTGAGTAGAAAATTAGTGTTAAAAGCCACTACTCTCATATTTAGAAACCTCCTTCTCAGTCAGATCATATAAAACTCAGGTGGCAGTAAAAATTTGCATACAAAATTAATATATCCTGCAGCATGCTGAGAATTTTTACCATTCCTTGTTTTAAATATCATTTGCATGTAATGTCTAGTACTTTGATATTACCAAGCTAACTGTGTAGGCTAAGAGAATTTTCAATAATCTTTCAAGAAAATCACTTTTTTTCAGTGACTGTTTGTTAGAAAATATGGATATAAGCACTGTCTGTATTCAAAAACCACTTAGCACTTATTTTTATTTGAGAACTGGAAAAAGAGAAATATAACCCCCATTTTCAAGAAGGAGAAAATAGAAGACCCAGGAAATTATAAACCACTCAGTCTCACCTCTATGCCTGGTAAAATCTTGGAGCAGATTCTCCTGGAAGGCACGCTAAGGCACATGAAAAACAGCAAGGTGCTTGATGACAGCCAGCATGGCTTCACTAAGGGCAAACCTTGCCTGACCAGTTTGGTGGATTTCTATGATGGGGCTATGGAACTGATGGATGGGGCAGGGCAGTTGAAGTCGCCTACCTAAACTTATGCAAAGAATTCAACACTGTCCAACATGACATCCTTGTATGTAAACTCAAGAGACATAAATTCGATTGGTGGAACACTCAGTGAGTAAGGAAATGGCTGGATGGCCACACACAAAGTGCTGCGGTCAACGGTTCAATGTCCAACTAGATACAGGTAAGGAGTGGTGTCCCTCAGGGATTGGCGTTGGGACTGATCCTGTTCAGCATCTTTCTTGGAAACACGGACAGTGGGATTGGGTGAGCCCTCAGCAAGTTTGCCACCAAGATGTGTGGTTCCCTTGATACGCTGGAGGGAAGGAATGCTATCCAGAGGGACCCTGACACACCTGAGAGGTGCGCCAGTGCCAACTTCATGAAGTTCAACAAAGTGAAGTGCAAGGTTCTACAGGTGGGTCAGAGCTGCCCCAGGCACAGCTTACAGGCTGGGCAGAGAAGTGATACAGAGCAGCCCTGCAGAAAATTACTTGAGCTGGCTTCAGTGTGCACTCACAGGCCATAAACCAACCATATACCAGGCTGCATCAAAAATAGAATTATCAGCATGTCAAAAGGTGTGATCCTGCCCCTCTACTCTACTCTCATGGGACCGCACATGAAGTACTGCGTGCAGATCTGGTGTTCCCAACATAAGAAAGACATGGAGCTGTTGGAACAAGTCCAGAGGAGGGCCATGAGGATGATCAGGGGAGTGGAGCACCTCCCATGTGAAGACAGGCTGAGAAAGTTGGGGCTGTTCAGCCTGGAGAAGAGAAGGCTGCGTGGAGACCACATAGCTGCCTTCCAGTATCTGAAGGGGGCCTATAGGGATGCTGGAGCGGGACTCCTCATCAGGGATTGTAGCGATAAGACAAGGGGGAATGGGTTCAAGATAAAATAGGGGAAGTTCATGTTAGATATAAGGAAGAAGCTCTTTACTGTGAGGCTGTTGAGGCTCTGGAACAGGTTGCCCAGGGAAGTGGTAAATGTTCTATTCCTGGCAGTGTTCAAGGCCAGGCTGGACAGAGCCGTGTGTGATACGGTCTAGGGTGAGGCGTCACTGCCCATGGCAGGGGAGTTGGAGCTAGACGATCTTAAGGTCCTATCCTACCCTAACCATTCTATGATTCTACGATTATTGAAAATGTAACAAATGGAAATAAGTCTGAAATCTGAAAAAAAAAAAGGTTAATATTACTTTTTACAAATCCTTAAAAGAAAACTATTTAGATTACTCTTGATAATATTAGACTCAGCTAATTAACCTTTAAAAACAGGGAGCAGGATAAAAATCTCTCCCATAGGAGCTGGCCAAGCAGGGACAATGTATTCCTACAATATTATACTTATTGCCAATGCGGTGAGACACAATCCTATCTGAAGTTTGATCTACATTGTATGTAACAATCTTCCTTTATATGAGATTCTAAGAATTATGTTTATTAAATTACAGATGAAAATGGACAGAAAAAATGGAGAACTGTGAATTAAGCAAATAAATCAATTTCTATTTTTCATTATATTTTTTAAGAATAAGTTTAATAGAATTTACATCCTTCTAATATTTTCCCCTTCCTCCTAAAACTTAGATTGATAAATCCATCATTCTTGTCAGCCTCAGTAATACGTTTTCATTGAAAAACCAACTTGATAAAAAGTAGCAATAGTTACATGTCAGGCCACCTAAGAGAAAACATATATTTCAAAGTCTGCTCTCTGCTCTTTTGAACCTTTGTAAGATGTGATCTTGAAATGAGAGCTGCACTAAGCTTTTTCTTAAATATCTGATCTGCAGAGAAAGAGTTCCTCTAGGAGAAAATCTTTTGAACTTCATATATTTGAATCAGCTGTTTTATTTGGAAAACCTGTAGAGTAATTTTGCTACATGAATTTGAAACAAAAATAGTATATATAATTCAGTGCTTTTATGTTGTTGTAGGAGGATTTCTGAAATTACATTTAATCTCTAGCTAAAGTTTCAAAGCTTGTAAGACTTTAAAAAATAGTTCACATTCCTGCAGTTTTAATTGAGCTGTATGTGAAGTTTTACGGAAAAGGAGAATTTTGGAACAATAGTGTCCAACTTATCAAAGGTAGTTTGATAACATTTTATTTAAGGTTAACAACAATAATTCTCATATCATCCTAACTTGAGAAAGAAGCCAACACATAACATTTTTGTTATTGAGAAAATGGTTCTGTACCACATTCACAAATAAATGTCATTGGAAGACTTCTTTTCATCTGTGTTATATCCAGCAATTTTTAATACATTGATTCAAAATATATACTAGGTCAGATTGTTCGGCCAGAAAACACTCTGATCATGTAGTCCACCCTCCTTCATGACACAGTCCCCTGGCCCTCCCTGAATTAATTACTGTTTTAAATAGTGGATGATTTCTAAAAGCAAAACATTTTAATAGACAGAGAGCTCACAATGCTCCTAATAGTCTGTTCTGATGGGTAATAATTTTTACTATTTTTAGTTTTAATTTCTCAAGCAGTAACTTTTGTTCTGTTTTTGTATGAAATGTTGAAGAGGTTTTCATTAAGAAATTTTTCAGTCCCTTAAGATTCACTGTGATCAAATCTCTGCATAAATTTTTCTTTGATTCTGTAAACAGATTTTGAGTCTTTGACTACAAGGCACATTTTCTAATACTTTGATCCTCTTCCTGGCTCCATTTGTAATCATTTTCCTTTGGTGTGTTCGCATTCACTTAAAAAAATTGCATTTACTCAAAAAAAAAAAAAAAGTCTGATGCTTAAATTACACTACAAATTATGTCTATGATGTTAACACAGTAGTCTTCATTTTAGCTACACCAGTGAATGTCATTTGTCAGCTTGATGACAATGTTAGTGTTCAGTTTTATAGAAAGAAAGGGTCTGCTGGAATTCTCTTTTCAGGAGAATTTGTTCCAGTGTGCACTTTGAACTGCTTTTCTGCTCAGTCTTTTCCAACTAGTCTCTCATTAATTCCCTTCCTCGGCTAAACTATATTCCAGTACCACTGGGATACATTTTCAAAAGTATCTAGCCTTGGTGTGATGCTCATTTCCCATAAAAATTAATGGTAAAGCTCCTGTTGACTTCTAGCAACAGATAGGAAGAAATGCCAACATTTCTGAAAGACCTTAGACTAAATTATTTCTTCTTGATATTCATAATACATTTATTAAAATCTTGCTTTAAAAAAGGGTGCCACCAAAGTATTGACATATTTCTGCCTGCAAAACATTGAGTTATTAGCTCAGAAAGCAAATATGGATATATATATCAACACAATTGAAGTAACAGCCTTTAAATTGTTAAAATCATGCTATGACTTAAATAACTGTGAGTCATTTAAGCTCTCTGAGCCCTCTTTCTCGGGGCAAATGAAGTTTCAAATTTGCTTTGAAACCCTTCAGAATTTATTTCTATGGGAGACTGGATAATGTAAGGATTTTTGAATAGAGTTAAAATTTGCTCTTAGTTCAAAGCAGTTTTTCATAAATTGTGTCAGTTATCCACAGTTCATGGTTATGCCTTTAAATTTCCTCTTGCCTCTTCATTAACTGGAGACAAACCTACTCACCATGTAGAATGGAGAAAATAAGTTGTCCTTTAAAGATTCTAATCTCAGACCAGAAAAATGGGCATCTGGTCACTGTAAATGCAACTTTCTCAAAGAAAAAAGTAAAATATTAAAAACTTCTACAGAGGCCACCATGATTCCAATTTTGGCTTCTCTGGAGGATGCATTGCCAGAGCAGGGAATATGTAACAGTCATGCATTGCTGAGGAAGCAGGTCAGAAAAGTCTAATATATTTTCCTGTGCATCATACCATGATTTACAACTCGTAGGTGATTTTGCGGGAAAATATTCAGAGGATGTAGTAATAATGAAGAACAATCTGTCTTCTTTTAATCACTTTTCAAAAAGCTGTAGGCTGCTGCTAGGCCACCCTTAGCCTCCTATTAACCCAGATAAACAAGAACAGCTCTCTTAGTGTCTCTTCACAGGTTCTGTGCTTTAGGTTTTTGGCCATTTAGTAGCATGCTGCTGGATGCTCTTCAGTTCCTTAACATCATTCTTGAACTTGGGGGCCCAGACGTAAATGTAGTAATTCATATCAGTGGGAACTTATCCATTGTATCTTATTCCCAATAAGAAAACAACTGGCTTATACGCTACTTGGTGTCTATCATAACCTTCAGGCGCTTCTCAGCAGGGCACATAGCAGCCAGGCTGTTCACTATTCCTTTATTTCAAATTTTAAAGTATTAACATGACTTTGCACAGGTTTATTTTTTGATTTTTTTTTTTTTTTCCAGTCACACATTCCAGCACAGAAGTATTTAAAATAGAAATCTCAAAAAAGAGTACTGGAAAGCAAGTACATAAATAAATGAATACTTCTGTGGCATTCATTGTTGACAAAACTGT
Source organism: Pezoporus flaviventris (assembly GCF_033815535.1). Classification (NCBI taxonomy): domain Eukaryota; kingdom Metazoa; phylum Chordata; class Aves; order Psittaciformes; family Psittacidae; genus Pezoporus; species Pezoporus flaviventris. The sequence continues at coordinate 14,017,181 of NW_026892550.1, read as the reverse complement.
ATTGCCTACACTGCTATTAAGGGAGGTAATGGCTGTAAATGGCACAGTAAATTGCATTTTAAGGAATTCTTCATTCTTCAGTGTGGTGAGTTTTAAGTGAGATTCCATATTTCATAGTTGAATATTTTTAGTGCCTCTTGAGCCATAGTTTAAAATCATATGCTGTGCTTTTGAGTCATTCGGATAGATTTCCATTGCTAGTTTGGAACCACCCCAATCCAAGAGCCCTGTGATGATGTCTAGAAAAGTAGGGGAGCTCGGAAGCTTGCACTGTGCCTTTTAAATGACTGAAGAATTTTGTAAGAAGCACGAGCAGAATCTGATATGAAAACTGGAGGCAGGATACAATGTCTCTGCTAGCATACATCCTTTGAGGTTGACCTAATCTCCCAGGCATGTTGAGATAAGTAAGACATAATGGCCTCTAATATGCAACATGTATGTTTTACACGTTTCAGCAGTGGACCTCCATGAACACATTTGCCATCTGTCACCTTTGAACATTCTTTGTCCAAAGACCCACAATGTATGTGGTATGAGTTTTGGGACTACTGATTATATGAAGATTTGATATGTACCTCACAAGGTCAAAAGGCCTTTTTTTTTCAGAAATGTGCATATCATTTGCATTTTTCAGAGGAGATAAAACCATAAGAACAGACATTTACAGGAAAGAGGATTTTGTCATATGACACATAACCCCATCGTACAGAGGAGTTTTGGGAAAATTGTAGGGTTTCCTTAGCATTTCAAGGTCAATATGTTCTGTAGCAGAATGTTTTCTTTTTGGTTTTAACTTCTAAGACTCCCTGATATCAGTTTGTACGCTTCCATTTCTTTGCATTAAAGATGGTTTCTTTCTGTTTTCTCCTGAATTTCAAGGGTATCATTCTAAAGTCTTCTTCTTATGTTACTGCAGGCTACTTCAGCACAGTATTTAGCAGATTGTCCCCTTCAAATTATTACTGGTATTTCAGGAAATGCTTTCTTGAATTGTCAACCTAAAGTTTTGAAAGAAAAATTTGATATTAGATACTATAATCTTTATTAACACCAGCTTTATTATTTTGGTGTACTTGCTGATTCTCTGCAAGTTACAGCATGTTATCAACTTAGAATCAGGAGAGATTTCACAATCTGCCATTGAAATAGCTTCACTTGAGAGCCAATGTGTTATAATTTATTATTCAGCTATCTCTGATGTAGAGTTACTTGGAACATTCATTCTGGCATTCTTCTTAGCCTATGGATTCTGAAATTACTAAAAAAAATTTAGAGGCATCCAGAACCAAAAAACAGTGTCATGGTCACATTCAAACCACAGGGTCTGAATCTCCACAGTTCCTCCATTTTTAAGTTGGTGACACTTCATTTGAATCAGTGGTGTGATATCCTGGAGAATCAGGATGCAAAGGGTTAGCACAGAACCTAGCTTTAATTAATCTTCTTAGTGTTCTGGAGGTGGAAGCAAACAGCTCATTAACAGAATTTGCAGATGCTAATAAATTGAGAGAAGTTATGTACCCAAGGGAAGACTGCAAAATAATAAAAGGGCATCCAACAGGGGTTTAAAATGTGGACAAAAAATAACAATTTATCTCAGGAGAGCTTATATTAATACAGCACAGAAATAGTTAAAAGCACAAATAAGAATACAAATTAATTCCATAAATTAGAGAATGAGACATTGTATCAGCAGAAGAGTATTTTTTTCTCTAAGGTATTTGGAAAGAAAACCAGGAAACAGAAGAGTTTGTCACCAGTGATAGGCAAAATAGGTAGGCAAAGTGGATAATTAGAGGCATGATACAATGCTTCTGCTTTAAGGGTTTTCAGTGAGCTGATGAAGTCTCCAATTCACTATACATGCTCAGTTAGCTCCAGCACTGGATTTTCCACAACTTCGGTTGTCTAAATGTTCTCATTCTTTAATCAGTCTTGCTGTATGGTGGCTGGGTTTAACCCTGATGAAAATGTGTATGACAATATGAAAATTGGAATTTGAAAATGTACAGCCTGTGTATGCTTGTTGTCCTTTATTTATTTTTATGTATTGGTAAAGTTAAGAATTCTGACAACATAAGAAAATAAAGAAACGAGCAAGTATTATACCGTTTTGGCCTATCAGGAAATCCTCACAAAGCTATTTCAGTTTTTTAACAAGTTTATTTACAGAAATACATAATAATGTTTTAAACTACATGTTTGGATAAAATAATTCCTTGTATTTTCTGTCTTTGGACCTCAGTAGCTGAAGACATTTATGTATATATATTAAAAAAAAAAAAAGTAAAAACAATGATTTTAAGAAAATTATATTTGTTTACACACAATTTTTATTCCTACATTAGGTTCTATGTTTCTTCACTGTGGGGAATATTAGACACACTGAGAAATAAAAATTGTACTGCTTGCTTTGGCTAGCTGTAAAGACACAGTCATGAGCTCATCAGGACATAATGCCATTCAGATGTGAGCCTGAGGTTTGCTAAACATTGCCAATGACTTTTAAAGCTAATCCGTATTTCTTTTATATTTAGAAAGTTAAAAACATAATTAAAAACTTCAGTTTGTTTAGCATATTGTTCAAACATAATACAGGTCACTATATACCTGATATGTTTTGCAGCAGCGTCTTCCCTTCAGTACTTTCTTACCCATGGCACTTTTCTTCTTGTTATCCTTTCTCCTTGTTTATTTGTTCAATGTTCATATCAAACCCAAAAATGTTCCTTTCTATTCCCAATACAACCATTCTTCTTTCTCTTCTGTCCGCCTTTCTGTTAGAATGATGGTTTCTGCAGTAGCCTTTCTTCTGCTTTTCCCTTCCTTCTCTAATTGCATTGAGGACTATTTGGAATAATTCCCTCTGTCTCTAAAGACTCTTAAAGATCAGATTAGTTGATCACCTCATCATTTTTGCAGTCCCTTAGTTGGAGGTGGCCTAGGGCTTATTTTGAGCTTGATTCAATATGATGTTCTCTTGTTATTGCCACTCAAGCATATGTATCACAGCTGTGAAGCTGCAGAACATGGAAGTTTTTGGCAGCTTGCTTTGCATTTGAGGATGATGAGATAAAAAAGCTATATGAGATAAAAAGGAGATGTAGCATCCTGAGACACGAATGATCACATATGGGAAAGAAGTAAAGAAAATAAAGATTGTGTAGGCTTTAACTTCAAGTGCAGATTTTTGTGTATCTGATTGCTTAATGATACACATCTGTGAAATCAGCATTGTATGCCCTCTGAAAAAGGGCAGTTCAATTTGTTGATGTTATTGTGGTATGACAGAGCACGATTTGATCAGCATTTGTACAGTGCAATTGAACTCAAGAAAAATGAGGAATACTGAAAATATGTAGGTTTTGTAGACAGACAGAGGAGGATGAGCAATGGAATGGAATTTCAGCTAATGTGTGTGGTATGTCCGGAATCTTTATCTGAGATATAGTATTAAAATTGAATTTCTCAGAAGAAATATAAGACTGTCAGAGAAACACCACTGGCAGCATGAGAAAAACTAGTCATTACCTTCATTCCGTTATTTATCTGCTTTACAAGCATAAATCAGTCATTATGCTTTATCACAAAATAGCTAATATGACACTTTCCCCTATTCAATTCCACAGGTATCCAGTGAGACAATCTTCTTGGCTGTCAAATAATGTACCTTAGAATTGCTTAGGGTCAGGATCCCCTTCTTTCACCAAATGGAGTCCTCTCATTCATCACTCTAGGTCAGGTCATCCAAGTAGTGCTGGTGGGCATCCTTGGCTGGCTTCCCTGCATGGCAGCTGCAGAGTTCTGGCCATGATTAATCATGTTGCATTTACAGTGCTATATTAATTGTTTTTATTCACAGCTGAAAAAAACTTCAAAACTGTTAGGTATCTAACAGGACACAAATTGCCAATTTTGTTTCTTTGTATCAGAAATAAAAATTTATCAAGCAGTAACACTGCATCATCACAGCTGATGTGATACTCTAATCAGAGATTTGTATTTGTAGTTTAATATTGGCTCTAAGAATGTTACAGCACCTATTTTTTGTTATGATTATGACTCAGGATCCTGAAGATTATAAAGTATCTTTCACCAAATAACTAATATTGTTTTAGAGATTCCAAAATAAATTAATAACTAGGACATATCAAGATTTATGTTTAAGCTAAGCTTTCATATTTTCTCTAAAATAGGTTTTTATATTTTAAACTCTTTGAACAGGAGCCTACAGGATTTATTTCCTTCCAGTAGGTGCTCCTTAAAGCTTAACTCTCTCTGTCTCTAGCTGTCCTGTGGACAGAGTGCTTAGTACCATTCTATTGTATCAAATCCTACTTTGCTCATTTTTCCAAAATCCATACCAAAGCTTTAGTTTGTGATTTCACATCAGAGAGTAGTAAGCCTAATAGCTGTTGCCTACCATAAAAAAGACAACACTTTCTTCATTTCCCACCCTCAGCCACAGAGTCCTCCCATCTTCCTCACTGCTGTTCATCTGATACATGGTGGGTGAGTTGATAGTCAGAAATTATTCACTAATATCTTAATTAGTTCACTGAGGAAAGAAGGGTGCCTTCATTTAAAGAGAGCGTATATGGTAGGAAGGAGCTGCAAAGGGGAGGACAGAAATCTGTTCTGACAGGAGAAACCTTGAAACTCATCTTTAGCATCTATTTAATCCAGCAAGCATTGCATGGGAATCCCAGAGCATTCTGAATCACATTCTTATTGATTTTTACAGTGCCTTCATTGTTATTACTCATGATACTCATTGCTGAACGGCACACATAAGTGTGAAAAACAATATACAATATTATACTGCTTATTCTGCTTTAAGTTCACCATGATCTTGGCAAATTATCACTAAATATGGTTCTTCTCTCATTTCCACCTGTAAAATCATAAATATCTCTGCTGAAGACAACCAAATTATGGTGCTGTGGAAGTGGACTGAAGAAAGTTTGAAGGTGATGGTTCTTGGTTGGATATTACCCCTTGTATCTGGCTGAGGATTGAGTGACACAATGATTAAGAGCTGCTGAGATTCTTTTTGTGTGTGTGTTTTGAAGCTTCCAGACAAAACAAGTCACTTGTAGCCCAGGAAAACTATTCTCTGTTAAAAATCTCTAATAAAAAAACCCAAAATAACAAAAAACAAAACAAAACAAGAATACAACAGCAAAAAAAAAAAAAAAACACAGAGAAAAAAGAAAAATTGGTGTGTATGTTGGCCTTCATATCCTATGTGAAAGTTTATCTGTTCCTGAGAAACAAACTTCATCCTGAAGCTAAAGTCTCCACTAGATTTAGTGCATTGGTTCATTATATTAGTGCTTTTGGCTGTGTGCCTTGCCTTTCTGCTCATGTTGCTTATACTAGAGCAGATGCATACCCATCCCTCCTCAGCCTTTCTTCATAGGATTGTTTTTTACCATAAATTCACTGCCTTTCACTACTTGAATTAATATGTTGAGCTGTGAACTTCAGTGAATCAGATAACAAAGCATGTTTCCTTCTACTCCTGCTATGGGCCAGTAAATCCTGGTAGAGCACATAAGAAATGAGTATGATGTTTTGTCATATAGCCATTAAATCCATTGGCAAAAATCTGTCAGAGTTCTAAGAAACTCTCAGCATACAACCATACTCTCAGTGTAGTTTGGAAGAAACTGGGAATTCTGAGGCCAAATCTTCATTTTATAAAAGAAGGTATTTCAGATATTTTCTGCCATCTCATTCTTCTCAAATTTCACTAAAAAAAAAAAAATCATATAAAAAGACAGTGTATTTGAAGAAATCAGCCTATTATCCATTTATCTACATAAGGTCATGAACTTTAACATTTAGGTCAGCGAAAAGCACAAAAAATTTGTTTGCTCAAAAGGCATGCTGACTGGCACACTGCAAAGGATTTATTTTTTATTCAGTTCCATCTAATTGTATGTGATTTTATCTATTTCAATGCATCATATAAAAACAAGCAGAAGGAAAGTTTTATAGTATGGCATTCATCATCTAATGCAGTATCTTTTGTCATGCACATTTCACATTCTTTTTGCTGTATGACTAATACATGTGAAGAATTGGAATGTTTTAACACGTCCCTTTAGAAACTGGGATAAAAATAAAAGCTATGCAGTCAAATAAAAGCAAGAAATAGAACACACCGAATTTTCCAGTACATTTGCTTTGCTCTGAACTATCAGTGCCATTTGGTTTAAAGGCAAAATAATACAGAAGAAGAAATAAGAATGATCTAAGAGTAGGAGTGATCTACTGGAATTGAAGTTCTTAATATTTTTGGCGTCTCTACTGCTGACAAGGGAAATAGAATAGAGATGAAAGACAGGGTGTATGGCTGAAACAACAGCACTTTGATCTTAGTCTATTCTTTTAGATAGCTCTGCATCCTTCAAAGACTGGCATACGTTAAATCAGCTCTTATGTTTCTCAATCTGAGTGTAGGGAGAACTGCTGCCACAGAGGAGAACAAGGTTAAAAAGGTGCAGTGGTGAATTTCAAAACTTACCTACAGAGCAGCCTTTAATCCAAGCATGGTCATAACCAAATATCTGGCCCCATACATCGTTATTGTTCTGAATGAGCAATATCTTCAGTGGTTACGGAGCTGCAAGTGCATGTTGAACTCTTCCCAGCCCCCTTGATTAATTGATTAATTTCAAGATTAATCAAAGAATTATCAGAAAAAGTTTCTAGCAACTAAATTAATCTTTTTTTCTTTTTTTTTTTTTTCCTGGATAAGAGTTTGTGGGATTTATAAAGAAAGTAGAACTTTTTTTCAAATGAGTTTCTTCTGGCAGTTATAGACAACAGACACTGGAATGGGGTTCATCCCACCCAAAACCCAGAAACTTCATTAAAATCTTTGTCATTCTCTGTTCATAGCATCTTGCAGTGAGTGGCAGCAAATCCCAGTGGCGGAAATATGTAAAAGGGGGGTAGCAGTTAATAATGAAGACACTGCAAGATAAATTTCCATGCATATATTTTTTTTAATTTCTAATGCTTGAAGACATAACAGGCTGTTACAGAATTTTCTCCTGAGCTAAAAAAATGTGAGAGTTGCCTTGATCCTTGAGTTTAACTGTCTAAATTTTTAAGTGGATGTGCCAGCTACTCCACTTTACCTAGGTCACGTGAGGTATGTGGGTGACTAAAAGCAAAACAGTTCTGTAAGTCTGTAGCCAAGTTTATTTCAGCTTAGAGAAGCTGAGCTACATTCTCCAGCTGAACTCACTCCTGAACTGTTGTACTGAAGCTAAGTTTTAGCATGGTGAAGCACATTTCCCTTCTGCTTTTTCATATTTGACTATATTCAAAGTGTTGCAAAAGTGGGGCACAGACACAGTTATTCCACCACTCTGCCTGCTGGCGGATCCATCCTTGCGAAACTCCCAGACTGACCCACATCCCTCCCTGCCTCCTGTACTCAGAAGGAAGGCAGAAAGCCTGTATCTGCAAAAAATTGGTAAAGAACTAGTGCGGATTTCCCTCTTTGGGGTGTTCTTGATACTTTCCTATGTATTTCCATTCTTATTTTCTTTCTTGTCAAAGAGATGGCCTGCATAAAATGTGAAGACATAATACTTCCTGTTAGGAAGGGCTGAAATTCAATTCAAAAGTCTGTTCTGGTTTTGCTTTTTTGTGTGTATTTTAGGAGAGCTAAGTTACAATCATGAAAGGAAACTAATACACAAATGCCTGTCTTGCCAGCTCACATACAATCGTTTGATTCCACTGATAGTTCAATGTCAAATTGCTCTCAATACTGCTGAAAAATCCCAGCTGTACAACTTCAGGTATTCTGTATACTGATATTATTTTAGATTGTCTTAGCTACAGAAGATTGATTTCAAAATAAGATACTCTTTAACATATCGTCCCCTCTCCCTGTTTGCTTACATATTAGTTGGGTCAGCAATTTTGAAATAGCTACAGCCTTGTTCATTAACATGTTTGTTGTCATTTTGGCCACATTAAACTTGGCATCAAATTACTCATCAGCATACGGAAAAGCTTGCTGTGGTGGTAGGAGAATAATCGAATTGTCAACAAAGATCAGTAAATCAATGTTAACATTTCCTGTTTGAATTCTCTAGTTCTTCAAATCCTGTTCATAAAACGAAGAAAAATATGCAAGGTAAAATGTGCTAGACGTCTGATTAGAATTTAAGCATATGAAAAGTGCTCTTCATTTAACAGGCTTAGAAAATTAGTTGAAAAAAGAATCCTTAAGTGTCTACACGTGTTCCTGTACCTAGTAACTAATGTGTTACCAGAGAGTCAGTCATTTTCTAGAAAACTCTTCTCTCTCACTGGCATGATTTTTGTATGCTTTTTCTTGCCTCTCTTTGCCTTTCCTTGGTTTTGCCTTTCTTGATTTTCTTTCTTATTTTAATCTTTTTTGAATACTTAGAGTTATTAGTAATATAACTTTCCAGTGTTTGTGCTTTAGTGTGATGTCTCTTGATGAGATTTTCTTTTTCCATTGCCATGTATATTTGCAGTAGTAGTGAAAATAGAGGCAGTCATTATTTTTGTGAAAATATTGAGGTTAGCAGATGTTATTTATAAAAAAAAAACTGATATTTCTCATGTACCAAAAATTTTATTGGCTGGCAAATGTGTTTCCCTTAATATGCCCACTTATCCTCCAGTCTTTAAGTGCTGTATGCACTGGTCTTAAAATAATACGCCTAAGTCAAGACCAAAGATTAGCTGTGCAGCCAAGTCGAAGACATAGCTGTAATACAAAGTAACTGATTCTTCACAAGACAAACGGCTCAGACACCAATACTGAAGATATTAGTATCCATCCCTCTTTTCCATGACTTCCTTTGACCTCTGTTGAAAAATAGCCTCATTTCAAAGTGTGCATTCCCTTACCATGATGTTGTACCTGGAACTGGAAGGGACAATAAGTATGAGCAAGACAGTTATTCATGATGCTCTTGAAAATAAGCGTTTCTTTCAAGTTACATAGATGTAATTACACAGATGTCTATCTACCCTTTAGGCAAAGGGTTACTGGTGGGATCTTTTGTTTTTTTTGCAACAGCTGCTGTTGTTAACTACTTACATGAGAGACAAAGATAATACAAGTACTTCACTTTTTGAGTACCCAAGAATAGTCTGTGAATTGCTGTAGGATGCCTGCAGGAGCTCAACCTCTGTTTGAGAACTGCTACCTGGGAAGGATAGTCTGGCTGGTTCTTGCTACTGAAGAGGCAGAAGGGAGTTAAGAAGTAACATTAGTATTTGCAACTAATCTTAATATGTAAGGACTGCTGAACTCATAATGCTGTATGGACAAAGTCTCTGTAGATATCTTCCCAGCATATCACATTGATACTTTTGCCTTCTGGAAAAGTGTAATAGGAAAGGTAGGGTGGATGGGCAGGCTGACAGGAGGTCTTTCTCAGTTAACAAGATGGTTAATGCTCAACTTGATCAATAAGATGATCAATTTTATTCAGGTAGGTATCTGTTTTGCCAGACAGTATTCAGTGTGTAATACTTATTACAAAATGTGGGGGAGAGGAGGAGAGAGTGATTTGAGAGACTACTTGGTGATCAACAAATTTCTACGTGCTAGAGACTCATGAAAAACTTTGAATTACATAAAAGTGGAGTACTAGATATGGTAGACCCCATATAAACCAAACCTAGTCTCTAGATTTTGACATGTTCAGCTCTTTTGGATGTGTACTAACAATACCAAGCCAATGAGCAAGGTAATATTTTGTGTAAATTTAGCAGGAATTGAGCTCAGTTTTTAATCTGAAAAGGATGCGATGAGTATTGCGAAAGGTGCTTGTTTGTTTTTTTTTACACTCTCCAGTGCTCACAAGGAATACACCATCTTAGATCCATATGATGCGATCACAGATCCATGGATCATTATGAAATGTTTTCTTTCAGATTAATGGCCTTTTTTTTTTTGGTTGATGAAGCAACTGTTTTCAGTATGATAAATGTGTGTGTAAACTAAGCACAAGAAGATAAATAGATAATTTTCTTGTTTTCTAATTTGGGAATGAATGATAATTTTACGTTTGCAGAAATTAGGCAGATGATATGTAACGATGAAACCAGTTGTTGTTCCCCGTTTGAGCAATTTAATAAATGTGAAAGTATTGTTCTTAACATACACACCTTTGAGTCAACAGCTGAAGTACGCTATATCTTATTAAATACATTTAGTCAAAATAAATCTGAATCTTTGTCTGAATATTGTTCAAATTCTGACACATGAAAGAAGAAGAGTCTGTGATTTTCGAAGGGGTTGAGACAGTTCACTCTGACCAACCACAAGGTTCAGCCTGATATTTCAAGAAGTTTCAAATTTCCTATAGTCAAGTAAAAGGAAAAAAAGAGGATTTTTGTTCAAACAACACTTATTTCAGTAGACATAAGTGAATGGACATGATGAATGTTACATCATGTATACATTTATAAATACACACTTTACACAGTGTACAGATGCCTGCTATTTTCCCTTATTCTGAAAAATGAATAGTTTTCAATCTATATATAGAAAGACTTCCAATGAGTAATGTGGGTAATGGCAACACACCAGCTTAAAACCAGCAAGTTTTGAAATATGTTTGTTTTACTTACTGTCAAATGGAATGTGGTAATGTTATGAACTGTAAGTGCTGTCTCCTAAGATGCCTGGGGTGAAATCTTGAACCTACTGAGACCAACAGGAATTTTGTCCTTAAATTCAGTGGCTTAAGCTTATGCGTTTATATGTCAGAACAGTGATTGGAAGCATAAAATCTCAGTCCCACCTGGGAGCCATCTCCTATAGTATAAACTTAAGAAATGAGTCAACTAAATACAGAAAAAAATCTTTACTGCAAGACATGTAAGCTGCAAAACCCAGCAATCTAAACACTAATGATTTTGCTTAGATTTTTGCAGTTCCTGTGTCATGTTCAAGTATGTCAAGTGTTCAAGTAATTTATTACTAAATAGATCCAGTGAGAATATTAGCCTCTTATGGTTATCATTCTGGTAGATGTTGATTGTCTGCACTGATACTATGCTAATATTTTCTTTCCACCATTCAAAATGTATTATAATAATATGAACCAAAGACCCAACTTTTCACAATACTCCTAAGAATCAATAGGCAGGTCCCTGAAGGTATAGCCTTGATTTGCATATGGATTGAAGGTTATGACTAGTAGTTATGATGCGCAGATTGACTCCACAACTTGTTAAAGTTGTAAAGTAGGTATGCTTTTTATTCAGCGCTGAGACGCACGGGGATAATTCCTTAAAGTCATGCGTGCCTCAGCGTTGTTTCCCTCTACATTTATTCTCTAAAGTTATATATATTCATAAGGTTGCATAATACGCCTATACATATTCATGTCCTATCTCCGCCTCATATTAGAAGTTAGAAGGTCCTTTGCGCCTGTGCAGTGCCCCCTCTGGTCATGGGCAGGGGTCTCAAGATGAAGTAACTGAGTCTTCCTCCTGTGGGTAGGGGTCTTCAGGATGAAGTAAATGAGTCTTCCTCTTCTTGAACTTTTCACCTTTTAGTCTTCATATATGGCCTTAGGGTTTGGTCGGTGTCCCAGCCATAAACCATCTGCATCTACCCCTTCAGGTGTCTGCTTTTCCTTATCAATAGCTGCTTATCAGTAGAATCAGGCCTCTGCTTTTCCTTGTCAATAGAACCAGGTGTCTGCTTTTCCTTATCAATGGTTAGTGCCTTTGTTCTGCTTAGTAGGCATGATAGGTACAGACAATACTTTTGTTTAAGCAAGGGAATTTCTCTAACCCCCTTGTACAACCCCCCTGTACAACCCCCCTGTACATTGGTTAACCCTGTAGCAGTTACATTATGTGAACACTTCAAGTAGCACCATCTCCTGAACTCTGTGGAAATAAATATTTTGTTGGCATGTATTAATTTAAAAATTGAACACCTAGTTATATTTTGCTGTGTTTTAAGATTAGTCCTTGTGTTCCATGAATGGAAAACAGTGTTTAAAAACTGAAAAGAAAAAAAAACCAGCTCCATGTGAAACACATTTTTCTGAAGCGATAGTCATACCATAAGTAATGGATTTATGTCCAACACCTTGCACTATGAAGCAATTCTTGACAGAGATAAATCAGCCTGAGAAAAGCGAAAAAAAACATGAATCAAAAGAAGGAGTGGGGGAAGAGAAGGTATTAAAACCAGACAAGCACAAAAATAACTAAGTTAACTGAATAAACATTATGAAAACAAAAGATAGTCAAGGGAATAGTAAGGAAGTAGCATAAATACTTCAAAGGAAGTCTTATTTTCATGAAAAACAATACTATGATTAGTCTCAGTTTTCTAGCCTAAAGGTATTTTTCTAAAATTCTTTTGCACATTATTCATATTCTTAGTATAGAGCCATGTTGGCTCCGTGATTATTGGTAGTAGTGTAGCAACAGAAAGAGCTGTTTTGCTTTCTGCTTTGCATTCATTATTCAAGTGGGCTCGAATGGTAAAGTGGCAATGGAATTTGGCACTCAAGTGTCTACCTTTGGTCTCACAGCTAGAATTTGATTCCCAGCATTCACAGTATCTTTTGAAAATGATGAGTCAGACAGATGCTGGCAGACTTCCAGATCTTGGTTACATGTGTGAAAGGACACAGCTTTTCTTTTAAAGAAGGGAAAGAAAGAACGAAAAAAAATCCCAGATGAGCAGTCATAGTTTTGTGCCCAGAGAGAAGAAAGATGAACTAAATTTGCATTAGAAACCCCTGTACCTAATTAGGAAGCAGAAGAATGTACAGGAGGCACAAGAAGGTATCTCTTGCATTTCCAATTCTCAACAGCAGGAGAGGAAACAAAGTTTAAAATGATAACTTTTGTTTTAAAGAAAAGCTTTGTACTGCTGAAAACAATCCTTAAAAATAGTGAACAATAAATAGTAAATCTATATCTTAAAATAAATAAGCTAACTTTTCATCTTTCATCAACTACAAATTGACCTAAGTTTATTGACTTTAGAAACAATTTTCCTCATTTAAACCCACATGAGCTAGAGATATGATGTGAATCTTGTCACTGGGAGAAAGAAGTGAAGAGCTTCAGGCAATGGTGCAAATTGAAAGATACGTGTACCACCAGTAGAACCACTTTACCGCGTAAAGAAAGAATTGAGGTGTGGAACCTGGGTCCAATCTGGATTCTAAAACTCCCCCAAATTCAGGAATGGTCGGATATGATATTTTTCATTGAAACCAAACCCACTAATTTCCAATGAACTAGAGAAAGGGGCAAAAGGTTCAGACTCATTTTATGCCACGCACAAGGGTGACCTCTTCTGGCCGAGGACAAAGCTTTTAAACATTCTCCCCTGAGTTTTCAACCCCTTTTTTTAATCGTAAGTCAAATTGTTCCCTTCTGAAAAGAAGTGCCTGAAACTCCATTTACTAACACTGTGACTTTATTAATCAAAAATTCTAAGTGTGTATGGTATTTAATATGTCTATTGTATCAACCTGGCATATGCAAAGACTTCTTGGTATTTCTGGTACATTCTAAGTTACTCCAGAAATAGAATATCTGACCCTATGATTGCCACTGTTAAGGGTGAAAAAGTTCAGAGTAAAAAAATTAAAGTAAAAATTAGAGTTGAATTGTCAATTGTATTTACAGATGCAACTGCTATAGTTTCATATACAAATATAAATTCCCTACTGTATGGGGGTTTTGTAATCAGGCTCAGCAACACCACAGCTCATCCCTAAGTCTTGTATACAATTTACTCATATTTTAAGCTATTCCAAAATTGCAATATAACTTTATAAGCTGGGAAAATATTTCATGTAAAACATTAAAACAATAAGATTTATTATTTTTATAGTAATAAGTTACTCTGATTTTCTCAACAGAAGTGTTCTGATTGCCTCTGGAAAGCAGAAAAAATGATAAAGCTGTAAATGATCAGTTTCAAATAATTTTGAAAACTGACTATCTTCTTTTGCTCTTCAGATGAAAATACAGATGTAAAGTTTTAGCTATGGTTGGTCATTACCATAAACAAAAGATAAAATCTATGAAAGGTTGTTTAAATATTTTCAGTGCAATGGCTGAGGCTTCTTAAATATTGTTGCTGTTACAACAGATGAAGTTCCATCTGTAGTTGGTAGTAAGTTAAGTTAAATTCAATATCGTGTTAAAGTCATTGATGGAGTTTAAATCTGTCAGCACTAAAAGAGGTCCCTTTTCCAAGACAAGGTTAGAAATTTCATCCTTGGGGTGATGAAACCTGGGAATACCATTGCTGCAAGATCCTTTTATAACTGATATTTTATGACATCAGTTCTCAAACTCAGAATTCCCAAGACACAGAAGCAACACATGGCTAAATTAATTCTTCATTTTCAATTGCTTTTTGACATATTCTTTGCAAAATACACCTGTCCTTATGTCTGAAGAGCCAACCCAGAGCTTCCTGGATAAACATCCTGATTATTTTTAGAAAGTTATTTAATACCTCATTAGTTTAAGCTTAAAATTCAGCTTAATAGGATAATAAATCCTTTGGAAATATCTATGCTGCAGTGTTAGCTGAAGGCCTGAAATTGTACTTGAGATAACTCCATCTTCACCTTGGCTGAAAGCTAATGTTGGACAACACCAAGCAATGAACATACCTGAATTTCCAACAGGTACAAACAGAACAGGTTTGAGGTTAAAGCCCATCCAGGAAAAGGCTCAAGCTTAACAAACTTAGATTATTCAGAACTCCAGCCAGGCTTGGACACAGACAACAGTGTTGTCTAACTGTAATTTTATTGGTTTAATTCATCTAGGATTTCTCTTTATGGTTGAAAATGAGCTTTAAATATATAGGGAAGAATTGGTAACTGGGAACTGAAGTAATTTTCTTTATTGAGGAAACATCTGGAAAACTTAGATACTTTCATATACAATGTTGGCAACATCAAAGCAGCAATCCAATAATATTCAGATATAATTGGGAAGTCATTGAAAATCTTTCCATTATAACTTCTAAACTTCCCCAGCTGCTAAGAAAAACACTGCCACACCACTCTGGCAGCCACACGCAAACCTATTTGAAGGCTGTGCCTCATACAGTTCAAGTGGCTGGGAATTTTAACTGCTACTGCAGGAAATGGGCAACTTCCAGGATACCTCTATTCAGGAGAAGAGCCTTTGTTCAGCACTGGGCTTTTTGATCGAAAATATAGAGCATGGTGGGATTGAAGAAAATCAGTTCAGTTGCCGAAATGAACTCTTCAAATCCGAAGCTTGTTGCCTGGTCTTCCTGTTTCTCTAGGGGGAAAAGAGGTAGGAAGCATCGCTATTGTAAACACCTTTTGGTTTAATTTTCTCACGTGAATTAATTCATCACATCTAACACTTAGAATTTACTAATGGGCAAGAAGAGTGTATACCTGTGGGTCTGAAAAGGAGATACTAGACTTGAAATACTGCTTTCTTTTTGATACTCAACTGCAAAAATTCCAGGAACAGTCTGAGAAATGCCTCTCCACACTGAAGGGCTAAATTTTTGGTATGTGCTACCAAAAGTATTTATTAGTGCTATGGTACAGTCTGTTGCCTGATTTTGATGTGTAGGTGTAGATTTATTTCTTATGAGTGCTTCTATTTAAAATGAAATTTCAGTTGTTATTCTCTCAGAAAAAGAAAATAATGCATAAATTATACAAAGGAAATATGATATGAAATCTGAGACATCACAGAACTCACTAACCTTCTGGTAGTCTTACTGTACTGTAGATTTTATTATCTTGCATCTGAATTTCTGTTACATTTTGTAATGAAAGAAAAAATTCACATTTAATAAAATATTTTCATTTTAAAGTACACATAAATGCACAAATGAAATGGGACATCATGCAATAACATTTTTAAAGCCCAGTGTTTGTATTACAGCATGGGTAACTCTACAGTGACAACTTATCAGTTTAGAACTTTCACTGGGAATTTTACAAGAAAGTTGTTTTACAAGTATAAGGGTCAGGGAATTCATGTTTCACTTTTCACCAATACAGAGGAAAAAGGATGTTGGGGGTTGGATAGAAAGATATCAGTAAATTGTTTCTTTTCAAAATCTTTTTTCTGCAATTTTTGTGTTAATTGCTCCCACCTTCTGCTACTTTAATGCAAAATGGCTTTGTTAATCACTCTACAAGAAGCAACCATTACACTTTTCTTTGAAACCATCAATATTGCCCTTCAGTCTATTTAGGTGAGATATTAATCCTTCTCTTTTCAAGAAACTGCCTTTTGAGCAATGTAATCTAGATTTTCCCTCCCTCTCTTCCTCCCTTACTCCATCCCTCCCTTCCTATCTATCTTAAAGCCTGTTGCTGCTTATACCTTCTAGGGTAGATTTGCTAGAAACTAAAGACAGCTGCAATAACTGAAACTCTAAAAGTATCTAGGACAGTTTTTACCTCCTAGTCAGTGGAAGAAACAAGGCACTTGATCTACATATTTTCATTTTCCTTACCTCTACAATAAACCACAAATGTTATCTTAATTTTTCCTATCTTCTTTGATTATTCCATTTTTAAGTTGGTAATGATCAGTACATGCATGCCTACAGCACAATTTAGTCTCATGCGTAAGTTTTGAAATGATCCTATGTTTATGGTGGAGCATACAGAAAATACCAAAATAGAGAATATCAAAACTGAAGCACTTCATAAGAAGAAGAAATGACAGTTCTCAGGATTTCAATTATTTAAGAAGATATTTACACACATCAGCCAACGACTGAACATATGAAATCTTAATACTGTATATGGCTTTCATATATCAGATGAATGTGGTATACTGAACACTTCTGTTCAAAGCATCACTGATACCACTTGTCCATAATAAGCAAATCTGCTATCCTTTATTTCCCTTATTTTCCATACTTACAACTTTTTCACTGAGTAGCATAACCACAATGGTTCTATGCAATAAGTACAATGTCCGGCTGGAGACCAGTAACAAGTGGCATCCCTCAGGGATCGGTGTTGGGACCAGTCTTGTTTAACATCTTTGTCGCTGACATGGACAGTGGGATTGAGTGCACCCTCAGCAAGTTTGCCAGTGACACCAAGCTGTGTGGTTCAGTTGACACACTGGAGGGAAAGAATGCCATCCAGAGGGGCCTTGACACGCTTGTGAGGTGGGCTGATGCCAACTTTATGAAGTTTAACCATGCCAAGTGCAAGGTCCTACACCTGGGTCAGAGCAATCCCAGGCACAGCTACAGGTTGGGCAGAGAAGCGATTCAGAGCAGCCCTGAGGAGAACGACTTGGGGGTGTTGGTTGATGAGAAAATGAACATGAGCCGGCGCTGTGCGCTTGCAGCCCAGAAAGCCAACCGTATCCTGGGCTGCATCAAAAGGAGCGTGACCAGCAGGTCAAAGGAGGTGATCCTGCCCCTCTATTCTGCTCTCGTGAGACCTCACTTGGAGTATTGTGTGCAGTTCTGGTGTCCTCAGCATAAAAAGGACATGGAACTGTTGGAACAAGTCCAGAGAAGGGCCATGAGGATGATCAGGGGACTGGAGCACCTCCCATATGAAGACAGGCTGAGAAAGTTGGGGCTGTTCAGCCTGGAGAAGAGAAGGCTGCGTGGAGACCTCGTAGCAGCCTTCCAGTATCTGAAGGGGGCCTATAAGAATGCTGGGGATGGACTCTTCATTAGGGACTGTAGTGATAGGACAAAGGGGTAACGGGTTAAAAGTTAAACAGAGGAAGTTTAGATTGGATATAAGGAGGAAATTCTTTCCTGTTAGGGTGGTGAGGCACTGGAGTAGGTTGCCCAGGGAGGTTGTGAATGCTCCATCCCTGGTGGTGTTCAAGACCAGGTCAGACGAGACCTTGGGTGATATGATTTAGCGTAAGGTGTCCCTGCCTACAGCAGGGGGGTTGGAACTATATGATCTTAAGGTCCTTTCCAACCCTAATTATTCTATGATTCTATGATACTATTCTCTGATTCTACATCCAGGCTTCTGTCAGAGGTGTCAAAACAAACTCATGAAAAGCTTTGCCTATCTAGTGTCTTCCCAAAATGCAGAGCAAGGTATCCCCAGAATTACTTAAGAGACCTCCAGAGTGTTAGATCCCTGAGGATCTGAATGCAACAGCAGTGGTACCACTTGGCTGAAGAACATCCTTTGAGCCTTCCCTGTTTTGAAACAAATCATTACAATAGAAAAATAGCTCAGAGATCTAGTTCATTTAAATAATCTTCTAATCTGACCTGCAAACCTGTCTCATTACCTCAGCCATTTAGCTATGTATTTCCCTGTATGAATGGAAGTCATTCTTCATTCATAGATGCATGAGCATTTGTTCCCATCCTAGAAATCTTGTGCTGGCTAAAATCTTCTTTGACAAAACAGCTGACCAGCTCTAACTTTAGAGCTAGATCTGTCCTCAAAGCTAGGACATACTAACTCCTCTTCAGATCATAGTTTTTGTGGTGGGTCTGTTGAAAGAATTTTGCTTTCCATAAAGTAAATCAAGTTTCTGAAAGCCAGTAATTATCCACGATATCTCCTTAACCGTAAATGAGAGATAAAGTATTATACAGTGCCATATCCAAGATTCCATAACTGCAATTTTTTAAAACATTCCCAGCACATACCATTGAACAGTTTTACTAATCTGTCAGGAGAGTATCTCACCAGACAATCCTTTAACTGTGGTGAGGGTTTCTGTTTCAGATAAAATGGGACTGCTGATCTTTTGATTAACCTCTACCATAACCTCAATATATCAGATAGGTCAATTGATACTACACAGCTAAAAGTGGCTACTTATAGTGGCTTCCAGAAGACTCTGGAAAGCTCTGCCTGAACCTTTCAAATAAGTTATATTTTAGAATGAAGAGGACTGTGGGTTTAGGTCATCACTTGACATTCTGGGCAACAGATTTCAGGTCAGAAGCCAGGTCAGCAGCCACTCCTCAGATCTGCACTCCCACAGATGGTTAGATCCCACATGTCATAAATCAGGTAAAAGATCAAATTCTAATACATCCAGGAAACCAAGAGGTATGTTTAAAAGTCTTATATCATTCTGTCCAGGATTTCCCTTACCAAAAGAAAGGCTTAACATCTAACTTCAGACCTGGATGCTCCATCATCAATTTAACACATCCAGCTTTGTCGATCTGTTCATACAGCAAGGTTAGCCTAGCCACAGTCATTGACTTTTCAAGCTATGTGGTGGATACATAGTCATCCACTTTTCAAGATTATCCTCTAATGTCCTTTTAGAAGTAAGTCTTCCAGTGTTATACTGTTCCTTTGATTCTTACAGAGTACTTTCATTTTGCTTGTCTTCCTGCCTATTGTTAACAAGGCCAGTCACAGGCAATTCACTGGTACGGCGATAGAGGAAACATTTTGAATGCCATACTTCAGACATGGCAGTTTGGTAAATGTAAAGGACCAATGATAATTGGTAACTACTTCACAAAGTTCAGATTAGTGCTACTCTAACATAGGAAGGAAACCCCTTCTATCCTACTGCCATCCCCAGTCCTTTTCTTAATCAGTACTAAACTGATTCAACCTCCACCCTCCAAGAGGAAGAAAAAAAGCTTAAAACCTTCCCTAGCCACAAACATATATGTACATTTCTATAACTACTGGAGGCTGGAAACCCAGCACCTGTGCATGATTTCTTTACAAAATGGGACCAGCTGCCTTTTTAAGGGTCCCAGAACTCTAATGCTCTGTTATATGGGAGTGGGGGAGGAACAAATTTCTTACATTTTTCTTAAGCAAGCACTAGAGTGGAAGATAAATTAGTGCTTATGGACTCATGAACAGGAGGTTAAGATGAAGGCAGAAATAGAGTTAGGGCAAAGTTGGGAGGACTGTCATGGTTTAACCCAGCCAGCAACTAAGTACTTAGCAGCCACTCCTTCTCTCCCCCTGCCACAGGACGGGGAGGAGAATCAGGAAAAGGTAAAACCCATGGGTTGAGATAAGAACAGTTTAATAATTAAAATAAAATATCATCATCATCACCTTAAGAGGGAGGAGAAAGAGGGGAAAGGAGGCAGAAATAAAACCTAAGACAGGCAAGTGATGCACAATACAGTTGCTCACCAGCTGCTGACCAGTGCTCAGCCCTACTCTGAGCAGTGATCAGTCCCTTCCAGCCAACTTCCCCCCAATTTATATACTGGGCATAATGTGCTGTTGTATGGAATACCCCTTTGGCTGGTTTGGGTCAGCTGTCCTGGCTGTACTTCCCCCTCCAGCTTCTTGTATACTGCTGACAGAGCACGAGAGACTGAAAAGCTCTTGACTAGTGTAAGCACTACTAAGCAGCAACTAAAACACTGGTGTGTGATCAACATTGTTCTCAAATTAAAGCCAAAATGCAAAACTGTACCAGCTACTAGGAAGAAAATTAACTCTATTCCAGCTGAAACCAAGACAGGGTTCTGCTGTAAATCAAGAAAGAACAATAAAAAGAACAATAAGGCTGAAGGAAAACGAGTATCCTGGAGAAGATGTAAAATATAGGCTAGGAAGGAAAATGAGACTAACTGGGCATGAATAAGGCAGGAAGCAAGAGGTACAGTAGAAAAAGGGAGACTAGAATTAATATAAATGTGAGCAAAGTATATATAAAGGTAGGAAGTCACTTCTGCACATAAACTAGAAAAATAAAACCCCAACTGTTGAATTAATATGTTATTTTTACTTATTTTATACAGAAAACTGGAAGAATTTGCTCGTAAAGAGGAACCAACTTGAGGAATTATTTCGAAAGTGGGGTTTGGACACAGTAGACCAGAACAGCTGCTAGGAAGCCATTACAGTCCATTGTGCAAATTTTTCTTAGTTCAGTGCTTATTGGCTTAATAGAGTGCTCACCAGGAATCTTTATGGTCCCCCCTATTAATCTTTCTGTCAGCTTTGCACAAATTCCACACTTAAAAAAATATCCCCAGCCCCTCTACACTTAAAGCATGACAAGAATGCAGAGGGAGTTAGACCCACTCTTCCAAAAAAAGAAGGGGGCTGCACAGTGAAGATACTGCGCATTGCAAAGGTAACAGGGGAACCACATTACTGTGCCTGGCTACCTCTCATTCCCTTTCCCTATATCTAAACACCTAATTTACTTTGACTCCTCATTGCTTCTCACAGAACCAGAGTTTTCATTTCTTTCAAGGTAAAGCAGATGTGCCCCTCATCACATCCCAAAAAACAAGGGGGACAGAGTTCTACTCTTCACTCATCCTTACCTGCCACTTCCACTCAAAATGATCATTTAAGTAGAACTCCTAGCCCAAGGACTGACAGAAATCTTCTTGATATTTGTTTACACAAAAGGCATCTTTAAAAGGATTATTGTGGGGTGGATATAATTTTTTCCTCTGTGGTCAAAACAAAGTGTAGTAGCTTGTTTTTAAACCCACACCAGTGCACTCACATAGCTTTTGGAATGGTACTGCATATGCACTATCCATCCACAAGGCAGTAACTAGAGATGACTCAAATAATAGAAGAAAGGTTGCATTGAACCTGTGTGGGATTTTTTCTAGTATATGCGTCCGGTATATGCAAAATAGATCCTGAAACATCATTAATTTTATGTTCTCCCTTCAGTCCTGAGCATGATAAATTGTCAGATCATTTTTCTTACAAATTAAGTAAGCTTTGATTTATCTTTGAACTAGGCTTCAGGCTGGGGTAAATTTTTCCTAATTGAATTGTAGTCACTAAAAAAACTGCAGAGATGTGTTGACATAACCTAAACCACTGTGGTTCTGATGGTTTGTTTAGCATAGCTCTTTGCTTTGGAATGGCAAGTTTAGAGAAAAATCTGTACAAATTGCACTCCTCAAAGCACATAAAGATCTGTGACCTCATGCAGCAGTTATTGCGAAGTATTTAAACTTTTATCTGGAGGTGGTTGGTCCTTTTCTATCACATGTATCTAAGACTGCAATCTAGCTCATCCTGCTGTGCAGCCAGAACTGCAGAGCTTTGTCTTGGATCCCACCCTGAAGCTCATCCTTTTTTGAGATTACTCTGTGAAAAGTGGTTACAAGTACATTCATTTCTCCAAATCTTCCCTTTGAAAAGGCTTTTACTTACGAGAACCTTTCATGGTACATCTGAGTTGTGGATCTGAAAGATGAGGCTGAATTTTCCATGTGTAGCAAATAGAATGAATACAGCAACAGACTACAGAATGCTATGTAAATTATTCACAGGATTTAGGATGTTTGGTTATGTCTTGCATTAATCAGTATGGTTTTAATTACACAAACGAAACACATTTTTTTACTAAAGGATCAAGTATCCAAATTTGAAGATAACAGACTTTTCACATGTTTTATACCTTCTGTCATGACAGATCAAGATATCATTCACTGCATAATGTATATTACTCTTTTAACAGTAATGTTAGTTTTCTTCAGGGCAATGTCATAACAAATAAATATATAACAAAAATGTGATGTCTTTATATCCTTAACATCTGAGGTGTGAGATCGCCTACATTAGCAACTGCCCTTGAGCTAAACAAGATAGCCTGAAAATTCAAATCTGTAGAAGACTTTACTGTTGTCCTTGTGGTTAAGAATTTATAGATAGACTGGTGCCAACTTTTACTATGTATGTAGCTTTGGGTTTTTGGATTTTGTTCAACTTCTAAAAGCCTGTTTTGACAGCACAGATTTGTCTCTGGGTAAAACAGCTTAAAGACAGGCAGAATGCAGCTTCCCATGTATTTGAAAAGAACCTATGAATTTGAAAGGCTCTCTGAAAGAATGATTTAAAAAAAATTAAGGGACAGACATGGAGTTACTTGGAGTAAATCAGCACAGCTCATTCAAATTCAAAGAAGCCACACTGATTTATACCAGATGAGGATCTGCCCATAATAAAATCAGTTTAAAATTTAAATATTTATATAACTGAGGCATTACAGAAAGTTTAAAAGTAAAAGACTTTTCTTAATTTTTCCAGTCAAAGTCCCATGACTTTTTGTGGTTACTGGTATGTTTCCACCATGCTGTATTTTTAACAAAGTTACTGGTTCTTAATTTGCTGCAGGCCATCATGTATCTGTATCTGTGTGTAATACTGAGCTGAACAAATTAAGCAGAATAAAAATAAAGCTATTTCTTTTTTCTAAAAGAGCTTTAAAATTAACAAAAGATAATTGCCCTTGATTTACAAATACAAGGTGATAACTAGCAAGGCAAGGTTTGTTAACATCTAACATCTGAACAGTGAATAGAACTTCAAAAAAATCTAAGGAAATTTCAGCACACTTATGTACAACTGAAGGCTCTTCATAAATCTAATGTTGTCATTCTTTGAGTTCTCCCTTTGGATGGTGCTTGGGCCCAAGTTTTGCAGATTGTTTTTCCCAGATATGTTCTTGTATTTATTGGCAGCTCCCCTGAAGTCAATGACTTATTCTGTGTAGGAGACCATGTGTGTAAACTGAAGGTATTTTAATAAAAAACTGCAGATTAAAGGTGTTTGGTTGAGGGCTTTTAAGTACAGTTTCATATTCTGGTCCATGTATACCTCAAGGAACATGTGATTCAGTACTTTTAATGTTTTGCATAGTTCTTTGTGCTGATCCATAGTCCAGATGTTCCAGCAGAAGTTATCAGGAAGCCAATACGCTGCTTGGGACCATTTTTTTTAAATACAAAGCAATGAGTCAAGTCATCCGCTTGGAATAATAAAAAGAATTCCCCCTCCTCCATGAGAACAGCTCAGCTTAGTTCACTCATCTAGCAGAAAAAGAATTTTAAACCTGAGTTTTCACAGTGCCATCTCATTTTGGAAGTACTTGGCATTTACAGCCTGTTAAGATGGTTTTCCATGTTGTCCAAGTATTATTAAAAGTGTCTGGAGTTTCTTTACACAGATAAGTATATTAGGACTGAGTTTCAGCTAAGAAAGTTAAAAGGTGGTTAAGCATTGCTGGAATGTCAGCCATTTAGTCTGTGCTTTTGCTATGCAGGAAGCATACATAAGTTCTCCATTGCAAACCCATTTCCAGGGCTCACTTCTTCATACAAATATGTCTGCACATAAACTGTACATCTGGAGCTGTTGATCTTTGATTTTTATATGAGCTGAATAAGTTGCTTAAATGAGCATGCACTTTTCAATGGTCTTTTAGGTCAATATGTAGGCTACCCACCTTAGTCATAATATAACTGAGCCCTTCTACATTTTAGTTGAAATTTCCTTTTGTAATTCAGACTATGATTGTTGCTATTCTGACTTTCCAGATGTTTTACTTGGCACAGGTTCATTGCAAAACTTTTTTCAGTACAAATATTGCTAATTTGAACCATCCAGATCCACTAATTATAGGCATTTCTGGAATCAGAATGATTTCCCCACACTAGCATCAGTGTATTATATGCTTGTTTAGGCAGGAAAATATTTAGGTGAAAAATTAAGAGTTGATTCATAAATATAAAACTTAAAATACCTGTATAACTCCCCTTCACCTCTCCCCAAAAAATAAAATGCTTGGGACGTCTTTAAATAGTAGTTTCAGATATTTTTTTCAGAGTAAGATTCATTGGGAAATAATGTATGTCCATATGTTCATACTTTTATTGTGTGTAAGGTGCTTTGAATACTCTTAAATGAGGTAGTGTTCAAAATAGCTGCTACATACAGAATGAAAAAGTTTGAAAGTATTGTGTACAGCAACATTCTGGGTGAAAGGTATCTTTTGATTATATCAAAAGGTAATGGCCTGAAGTTTATTTAACATTTCAAGTATACTAGGAAGATGTCTCTTTTAGGTACATGTACTTATATCTGAATATACACTACACCCCTCATAATTTTTAATATATTTATTCTCCCTAACAATCCTGCCAGGAAGTAATATTATTTATTAGTCTATTAAATTATTTTCTATTAATAAAGAATAAAAACCAATGTGCTAATGAAATTCATATATGAAACAAATCTGTGAGAAACTAATTTTAGATTAGAGTCACAATAATGTATGATTTTTAATTATTCCTTTTGTTTTATTCACATACATAGAAAAGCATATTCATTAATACATGTATTCAAAAGTATGACTTATCTGATTATAGTATTATTCAGAACCACTATTCTGTAAGGCTAACCATTCTGCTGTTTGAGGAGCATATCATATTGCAGAAGTAAGGAGGAATGGTAGCTTCTAAGCTAACTTTATTGGTATTAGGAGCCCCTAAGTGTGGCATCTGCAAATGAGACATGATAATATATTACAAAAGCACAACATGCCTCAACTAAGCAACACTGTAGCAGCTAGTAACACAACAGACTCCCACATGCAGTCAGACCATACACAATTAGGCAAACAACAGAAATTATGAATGAAATGGGGTCTTGGGATTTGTCCTGAAAGATACTGCAGCTGAACATCATTGACATAAAACATTTGGGAAAGAATTTCAATGATGCTCACCCTGAGAGGAAAAGGCCTCATCAACCTCTTTGGGTTATATCCCAGGGTACTCAACCACTCCAATTCATCCGACTCCAGTTGTCATGATCAGAGAATGGGCAACAGGTGTTCCTCCGTGGAAGGGAGGGTCAGGGATACCAGGAAAAGGGGAGCAAGGAGATTTGATGAAGCACATGCATAAAGCCCAGCTAACAGTTGGTGAAAAGATGACATTGCAGATAGGAAGGAAGTGCTAGCAAGTGAATAAAAGCCAAAAGGATGCTTTCAAAAGATAGATGTTAAATGTGTATGTGGTTAGAAAAAGATGCCCTCATTTTTAAAGGAAGCTATTTCACAAGGACTATTTGTATATTTGCTAGTGAATATGAATAAGACACTGTCGCATAATGGGAAGTAAACTTGAGAAAAAAAGGAAAGATTTTTATCTCAAATATTCAAGTTTAATCCAGGGTTCTGTTGAGACTATACACATAGAAAAAGGTCAAATTTATTTCGAAATATGAAAAGATTTGCAGCACAAAATGCCTTTCCTAGAATATTTGCAGAACCATTATAGCTTAAGAATTTTATTCAGTTATTTTTCCTTTTGGGGCCAAACTTCCTCATTTTTTTTTCTTCAGAACTACTGAACTTGACAACATTTATGGCCTTGAAATGTATAATAGCTTCAGGCAGTATTAATTCAGCCCCGATACTGCTATGCTGAAGCAAATCACCAGTAAAATTAGCACTAATTAAAACCAAAAATATTTAAAACCTAATTTCTCATTCCAAAACTGTCCACTTAGTGAAACCCAATTAAAATGCAATTAGCTTTAGAAGAGATATATATAATACGTAAGAAGGTTAATTGCTCTACACTTTGCGGGTCTAATTTGTTTTCAGATTACCTAGTATAAGAAAACTTAAGATGTCTTTTAAATTTTTCACTCGTAGGGAATATTCATTGTTATATGTTACCTACACTTAAGTATTGTTATTAAAAAGGAGAAACAAAATTGTATATTGTGAATAATTCTGTATTTGTCGTTTGCTCATGATAGCTCCAAAAGATAGGATTTTTAGTAATAAACATCTCTATTTTAAGAAATTCCTTACTTTCAAAGATGCCCAAGTGGTTATTTTCATCTACTTAAATCAACGTTTTTCAGCTTTCAAAGATACTGAGTCAAAACCTAAATAGCTATTAATGGGAGGTTAGACACCTGCTTGATGTTATGATGAATCACTTCTGCCTAGGTAGCTATTTCTCATTACTGACCTGTGAAGGATGTGAACTTTTAGCTGAGATGGATGCCTAGGTTCCACATTTCTTGGATGATTTGATGACATGAATCACCACTAATTTTATATACTAATTTAATTTAGAGAAAAAAGTTTACGTTATTATAAATCATTTGTACTTGCTTCTGGTAGCAAGATTAATTTTAAATTTTTGTTATATTGTTAAAGGATGAAAGAAATCAGTATTGAAAGCCAATGAAACCAACTTACTTCTCAAATGTATTAGTTAATGAATTATGAACCAGCTTCAAATGGAAACTAAATTCTGAGTCTTCACTGTTAAGTAGGTAAACATCCTTATTCATCTTTACTGTTCACCCTACCAGGCTTTATTTATCATTAAGTACTGATGGGCTAAAAAGATCTCCCTTCGTTTGATATGTGTATTTGAACTCCCTGCTTCTGAAGTATATAAGGAATTCTTCTGCCTTTTTTGTACCTGTTAAAATGACATCTTCTCTGTCCACAAGTAGGTCTATCATTTTAGAATTTCTCTTTCTGCTATTATGTTTAAACTGTGTTAGTTATTTAGCTATATATCAAGGGCTTTTTATCTTAAATAGCTCATACATTTCATTCTCTTTTTTGCATTTGCATGCAAACATTTGCATTGCTCTTTTTCTTTTTTTCCTATCAGCTGCTTTCAGTTCACTTTAGTGCTAGAAAAGCTTTTAACAAAAGCTGTCTTTGATTTGCTTTGGGTTTAGGTTGGGTTTAATTAACTTTTAAATATTTTATTAATTTGAAGTAAAAAGAGATTTAAAAAATAAATTACAAGTAGTTTTTGGTTTGTAGTACGTTTGTTTCTTATTTGGTGATCCTAGATGTGGATTTTATTTACATCCATAAATTGCATCAAAGAGATGGCTCTTAGCAGGTAACTATGATTTTCACTTTTTTTTAAATAAAGAGAAAATTGGTGTATTTTCTGATTTCACTGCTCATTTTTATAAAGGAAACATCAGGAAAAAATTACCCTCTGGCCTTATGTCTGGTAAATTATAATTACAGAGCAAGCCAGACATTGTCAAGCTTGGAAGAATTTAAATACCTGTTGGTTTTAAACAGTCTTTTTTTTTTCCTAAAAATCTTGAACAAGCTATTTGGAAGTTTCAGAGATAAATATCACTTTTTAGGTGAATGTGTTTTGTTATGGAAATGCTGTACCTGTACAAAACCATTTTGGATGCTTGGGGTTTTAATGTTTACATACCCTTAAGAAAATCATGATAAAAGTATCTAAGGAAGTGGATTTATGTGGGTATATAAATATATCTATACATACATTAATAAATTGTCTTTTAATGTAAGTCATATGCCTGAGCCTAGACTTGTCCCACATCCAACGCATCTGGGTGCAAGCCCAGGCTGAGCCATAGGCTCTGGATGTGCTCTGGATGAGACCTCCGGCCCTATGGTTAACTTTCCTACCCTCTGCAGCACAAACACGCACGAGAAGGTACCACCAGTTATTCTGTGTGTGTCCTCCATCACCCCTCACAGTAGTGTCAATCATCTGAACACTCCTTGGCCTGCTCCATCACCCAGTACACTAACAGCCTCTGCTTCTGAGGCACGTAGCCTGCCTGAGCAGGGTGCAAGTCATATTATATCAATCACTTCTGGACCTGGGGCTGTGTAACCTCTTGTTATTCTAGCTTCTTCAGAGATGAAATGTATATGTAGTATGTATATATATCCTATGAAATAGAATACATTGTAGAAAGTAGGACTTGATTTTTGACTTCTTTCTTCTTGATGACTTTGAGTCATTATTGTGTGGGGCGATACAGTGGAAGAAGGGGGGGGAGTGAGTGAACGAGCTGAGTGGTTGGGTTTAAACCATAACATTTTCTAATGGGATTGTTGGTTTGTTTGAGTTTCTGTTGGTTTTGGTTTTTTTTGGTTGGTTTGTGTGGGTTTGTTTTTGGTTTTTTTTTTGTTTTGTTTTCTGGCTTCTCATGACTTACTTTTCATGAAAAAAGAAAAAGGAAAAGAGAAAAAAAGCAAAAAAAAAGCCTTATTTAAAAGCAAAAATATTGAAAGCAATTAATAAATCTGTGTTTAATCTTTTAAGGAGAAAAGTATTGCTTGTGAAGAAAACAGCTTAACACCACCAGAAAATTATCACGTCTCCCAGAGTAAGCAAGAAAACCTTGTAAATAATAATTACCTTTTTGGTCTGCATAGATAACTACTCTCATGGGAGGTTACCTACAATGAAAAACTCCAGCATTATTTCTCCAGTCCTTTGTTTATTTTGTCATTAATATTTTTCAACTGTCTGGACAAATAGTAGCAGATATCAAACACATTTTTTGTAAACTGTAATTACTATCAAAGCAAGCTCAGGGCATAACTGTTTTTTAAGAGAAACAACCCATTATAAATAAGTCTAGCTCTATTTGTGCATTGTGAGTAGAGCCAAAGTTGACAGCTTATGGCAGCAATGATATGTACAAAAAATTTAGCATCACAACTGTAGAGGAAGAGTCTTGGCTTAAACAGATCAGAACAATTTTTTATTTCAGTTGACTAATATCCTTCAAAAATAGCTTCGTGGTTCTTCCATTTGATGATAAATTTGTAAGAGTCTTTGCCTGTAGGAATGTGGTAGATGAGAAAGATATGGACAGAAATAAAATCCAAGCAGAACAAAAGGTGCACAGAGGACCTCTGTGACAGTTAAAGTCCCTTATTGATTGATGTAGCATTTAGTACCTTCAGATAGGAGATCTGAACTTGGACGCTCTGCTTTTACTGTTATCTTCCTATATAAACTTCTTAAATAGGGAGAAGGACTGACTCCTGCATATGTAATTTTGACAGGAGAAAGGAAATTGCTAAAGCCATGTGCTCACAATATCTTCATGAAAATCCTGGTGATTTTCATGTACACTGAACCTCAGGTCTTCAGTAGTACTGTTCCAAGAACAGTAGATAAATATGAGAAGATCATGTTTTTCTCTTATTATTACTACTATCATGGTTGATGATTATCATAAATTAATATTGAAATGGAGTTTGGATGGCACTGTAGAATTTCAGAAAGAAAAAGCCCAGTTAAATCAATAAGTTGTATGAACTTTGGTTTTCAGATAAGTGGAAATAAAGAACTTACAGTATTTCCTCTGTAAATTTATATTTAGTAGAAAATATGCATTGAATTAAAAAGGACATCAGCTAAAAATGTATTCATGTAGCTGATCAGTGCTCAGGAAGTGTAATTAAAACAGATAGCATGACCTGACTGGATAGGGAAGACCAGGGTGCATGCATGAAAATTTAATGGAATATTTAATTAGATATTTTTAAAGTACTGAAATAGATGTTATTTTTAAATAATTTTCATTTATTCTGTTAAATTCTGTACAGGTAGCAAACTCATTTTATGATTTTTCTTTGTAAAGGCCAGTACGATTATGAATAGGAACCAGGAGCAGGATTTTAAGACTCTTCTTTTTTTTTTTTTTTTTTTCACTTAGAATTTCAGAACCACAAAATGTTTGAGTAAAGGTCAACAGTCCAAGGCAGTTCAGTCTGATATGTGATTGCTGAGAGGACAAAGGGCAAATGAACCTTCAGACATCACCGTTGTTTTGGAAGGGTTAGAGAAAAGGATATAAAATGTCCTGAGTATTTTCTTTTTTTTTATTTTGGGAGGAATTTGCAGAATCAAAGGCTGTCAAGAAATGATGTGTATTTGCTGCTGTGAAGGACACCACCACTGAGAAAAGGCAGCAATTCTGGCAAATTGCCAGACCAAGACAGAAATTTGGGAGAAAATGAGATTACTCAAACAAAAAATATTGTCATGTCTCCGGATACAATTCTGAATTATTCTAAGAACTCCAGTATCTAATACTTTATCCTTATGCATGATGAACCTGGGAAACAAGTAGAAAGGAGATACCATGACCTTCCAAGCCCAGAGTCATGGCAGTTTCCAGGCCTAAACTGATGTGACAACACAGAAAACATAGCGGTCTAAAGGAAGGAAGACAACCTATTCCTGCCTTTTCAGAACGCATTTAAGCCTGTGACGGGATTCTTAAGTATTGTTCTATTTTGTGTAGGGGATAAGATAGCCAGATACTGGCACCATAAAGAAGTGAATATTCACTTCACTGTTTATAAAACATATTTGTTTTGGAAAACCAGGATGATAGTTGAATAACAGGGAAATACATATACTCTTAAAAGAGAATTTAGAATTCACTGATAATGTCTTTCCTAATCACATAGAGGCTAAAATCCCTGAGAATAAAAGGAAAAATTTGGTGGAAAAAAAAAAGAAATAAAATAAATTTACTCTCAATCCTTTCTGTGTCAGAAAAGATCTTGACTCCCTGCTCACCATGAGAATGACTGCAAGGCAGGCAGTGTCTTTCAAAGTCCAAAGTCCCTTTGCCTTTGTAGCATATTTTGTACAATACCAGAAACTTAAAAGTTTTCTTTTTTTCCTTTTTGGTTTTTAGAGTAGAATTTAATTCATTCTGTCACAGCTGCTTCTTTACAGTTTCAGGGTTTTCAAGACTCGTTATGATCTTTCTGGTTGACCCTGACCCATTCCTCATGTTTCCATGATGTGGTATCATGATGTTTCCATGAAGTGCAGTCCCTGAAGGGGTTAATGCTCCCCTGCCATTCAGCTGTTAGTTTCTCTTGAATTGCCCACTACACTGTCACAAAGGATAACAGAGATGTAATAAAAAGGTCACGCAGGTGCTCCCACAGAATATGTTATCAAGTCCTAGTGAAGGAATGTGGGTAGGCCTATTTGAATGAACAATGAGGAGACAATAAAAGGAAAGTCGAATTATAGACAGCAGGCAGGTTTGCACTAAAAGAGTAAACAGGATTTACTGTATTCAAAGAGCCTGAAAAATTACACTCATCAACCACGTATCAAGTAAATCGATAATACCATTATGTGTTACAATGCGAATTAGCTTTAACAGCTATTTCCTACAGGTCAGCAGGGACTCATGGCTAATTCGATTTCTACTGCATTGTATTCACACTAATATTGCTTCAAAATGGTATTATTTTTGTTTTGCTTCTCACCTTATACTTCTAAGAAAATAAAATATAGCCATTAAGAGGTGTAGTTTTAACATAAGGTTCACTGCTGCTGCACCATGTGTCAAAACACTGAACACCAAACCTTTGTCGTGAGTGTACTCCTACTGATGCCTTCATTAGCCAGTCAGCCTTCTATTCTTCAATAGATCAATGCCAGCTCCCAGTGATCCTTAGAACAGGTCATCCATGAGGACTGCTGTAGTAAGGGTCCTTCTGCCTACCACTCTCCTTGCTTTAGCTTGTGCGAGGATTCCTGGATGGCTATTATTCTCAAGTGCAACAGCTGAGTGCTTAATTGGGAGCCAGTAAATGAAAATAACTTGATGCTCACACCTTTTACTGTGCTTCATGGTTTAATTTAATAAATAAGGGCAGGAAGGAGGGAGAGGTACAAAAGGGTACTTTGTGGAAAAATCTGTCCAATATATGTGGTTGATGTGGATAGCAAGTGCATATACCATGGAGAAAACAAAAATAAAATGTGAGCAGTGAATTGTGGCAAGGCAATACAAGAATGACATTTAAGGTTTTCAGTGTGCAAGGACTTGTGACAGAAGTCTCAGCCTTTATGAGATAGAAAGCAGGACAAATATTCAGTAGAGCATAACCAAAAAGATCTGCTACAATAATATGCCAACAGTCTTCCACAAGATCATTTCCCTTTGTAAATTGATCATAATCTATTTTATTTATGGTCTAATTTTACTTCTTTTACTCCATGATTTATTATTATTTTTTTTAATAGAAAAGGAAAGGCACACTGAGGGGGGTTTTGGGTTTGAAAAACAATACCCAGAGAGATAAAGAGGAAACTGGAGAGATTTAGGGGGGCAAGAGAGGAGAATCATATATCGTATGTGTTGCATCACTACCACTGCTCTTCTAAGATTTTGTCCTGTATCTGACTGTTTATTCCTCTAGACAGATATGCAAGGTACTAAATCCTGAGATATATAAGATTACTAAATCTTATGCAACAGTCACTGAGGTTCACATCCATGAGCTGTTTCCAGCACTCTAGCATGTATTGCAAATGAGTCACACAAGCCATATGTGAAGAATTCAAACAATTTTTCATAATGCATTTAGCCTATGATAAGGGTAGTGAACTCTTCTGAGTTGCTTCTGGTTTTGAAATTTAAGGTTGCCTTCATTTCTCATGTGTTTTTATCCAAAATGAACTTTCACACTACTCTAATCAAATAACTGAAAAGAAAAATCCAGATCGTCCTTATTAAACAAAAAGTGGAAGTCTGCAAATAATTAAAGCAACCAATGTTCTTAACTGATCATTACAGCTTATTTATTGAATTTTTTTGTTTATGACTAATAACAAAAGATTGAGGAAAGTCTTCATACCAGGATAATAACTGGTGGCAATTTTTAGCTCAGTACCGTGCACTACAAAATAATCCTTTTCCATCTTTTATAAGACAAGCCAAATAATTATTTGCCATATGTCATAGGGTGCACACAGGTTTGCTTTGAATCTCAGTTACCCTCTCAGGTTTTCATCCATACAGTGTTTTTTGGGGGGATCTCAGCAAACACCTGGCTTCTAAACTTGCTTTTTGCAGATTCTTTGCACATGATTGTATGTTTAGAGTTTGACTGAATAATAAGAGATTAATTATTGGGTAATTAAAATATAGGAACACGTGTGTTACTTTTTAATAATGTTTTTTTTTCTTTTTTTCTTTTTCTTCCTGAGAGAATGCCTAACTGGATGGGGAGGCACCCACACTGCATGCTTGAACTGGGAATTGTTTTCAATATGCAGAAGGTCAGAATGGGTCACTTGTACATAGTGTGTATTTCTAAATTGGTTGTTTTCTTAGTGGCTTATTAAGATCTTGATTTAATGATTGCCAGTCTTTCCATGTAGAATATTGCTGTAAAGGAGAAAATATCAAAATGTGCAAGAAACTGACCTAACTAGGCGAGGCCTAGAGCTATAGTTTTTACTTTGCCTTCAAGTTTCTCTGAACATTGCCAGTCATCAGAAGACAATAGATCAGGAAATGCAATCAATTTCTTGAGAACTTATGTCATTTGCTTAAGTTACTCGTCATTTTTATTTAAAGTATTAATAAAATAAATTTTTTTTTTAAACTGGAAAGAAATTGTAAGAAAGTCACTTTGAGGTAAGTCAGAAAGCATGAAACAAAAGCGTAGAAGCAGAAAGAAGGAAAGAAGGTCAGAGCTGTCAATACGTATTGTGAATAAACTTTTTCCACATTGACCTTTTATATCCAAAGCTGCTCTTTGGGACCACATCCTTCCACATGCAGAGGGAAGACTGTTATGTGAGTCAAAACAACAGAAACCCACAAGATGGTAACATGCAGACTGCACTTCTGTTTGTATCACTCTCTAGTTTCATGCATTCATTCATCTGCAGCTGCCTTCCCTCATCTTTGAGGCTGCAACAAGGCTTCCTGCTGCCAGGCTGTGGTGAGACATTTTGGCTCAGCCCTCCTGGAGGCAGAATGAAAGCACCATGAGTGATTGAAGGTAACAGATAGATGGACTAAGTGCTCAGCAAACAATACATGTGACTATGAAAGACCTGGTGTCCCAGGCCAACTGTCCATTTGGCCTAACCCCAGCATTTAACAGTTGCTCAAAAATACTTGCATTCCATTACAGTTCATTTTTCCCCACATATTTACTGTAAATGATTGCCATAATGAGTTCCAGCTTTTGAGCTGGACTGACCTACCTTGTCAAAATCACAGCAATGTCAGAAGCTGGAGACTCTTGGTGAAAACTGCATGTGTAGGCTGCTGTACATGACGTATTTCAATACAACTTATTTTGTCTCCTTGTGTAGCCCACTGTATGGTGAGCACAGGTAGCAGTGAACAGCAACAGAACATGAGGACAACATGCTGAGTTATAAAAATCCTTTTTTTTGAGTGGTGGATTATGCCTTGTCTTACCTCCACCAGATACACACACTGTATGGATGAGTGTTGGAAAGGCACTCATTTCTTTTACTTCTCACTGGTTTTGGGGACAGAATTTAGCCCAAAATTGAGCTGTGTCATTCTAGTTTTTTAGATGTTATTTTCTGGAGAATAACTTGCCATAAACAAAATACTGGAGTCTGGTTAGCCAGCTAACAAAAATGATTGCACAAAAAGATATAGCTAAGATTCTAAGACTTCTGTAGCTTCAGAAAAATACAAGTAATGTTTAGTTAACTATGTGTGATTTTTCAACCCTTTATTCATAGCTCTGTACAAAATATATAATTCCATCAAACTTCCATCTCTCAAGTCATCTTTGTTTCTTCAGGCTCTAGAAATAGATTTTGTCATGAGTAAACTCAAGAACCTCATTATAAAAGCATGTCATTCAGACAGCATTTGTCTTTTCCTACCTATTCTCAGCACTGGTGAGGTGCACTGGCCTCACTATCGGCTGCTCAGAGGGCAGCTCCCATCCCAGCCTGTGTAGGGTCTCTCCACTCCCACGCTTTGGGCTCTCTCATCCTTCCTGCAGGTGAAGACAAGGTAGACATTTAAGTTTTTCTGTATTTATTTCATTTTCTGTGATTATGGTGGGAAAAACAGGATGAACAGGAGAGGGTGGCAATGTTTGAGGTACTTCTAACTTTCTGTAGATGCTCAGAGGCTCCAGCAGCAGTTTGTGGTGATCCTCACAGTCCTGTTTCCAGCAGTCAATTTTCCTGCTGATGGAGCAGCTGGGAGGTGACCAGGGTATTCTTCCTGAAGCTGTGGATAATTTTCACATTTGCTTGCACTCAGTATCTAAGTATGACTTAGGTGCTACTGGAAAACAGTGCAGGGAACAGAGGTTAATGTTCTTGTAGTATTTCAAAGTATTCTAATCAAAGTGAGGAGGATGATAATGCTCACAGATGAAATTTACCTTTAGATGTGGGTTTTTAATCTATAATAAATTCTGCTTGGGTCCATTTCACGGTAGTAGATGCGAATAGTAGTAGACTTGTATTACAGCTACACTGATAAAAGCTTCTTCCTCAAACTGCGGCCTCTTACTCCATAGGCCAGTGAACTGAGTGGCTTATGCCCCTGCTTTCCATAGGGAGCCGCTCTAAAGCTAGCGGGTTACTTCTGCCTGTCATAGTTCTCGGTCCAGGTCTCCCCTGAGCTGTGCATGTTGCCTTTGTAGTCTCAGATCTAGGGTGGGTTTTTTGTTCGTGAAACTGTTCTTCAGGTAGCTTGAAGATTGGTACATCACAGTGTAACCCTAAGGTTGCATGCTAACCCAGTAGTGCCACTAAGGGGAGTGGTACGTATCCGCAGGTGGAAAGCCTGCTGAAATGGCATTGAATGGAAAAAGCCCAGCCACATGCAGCTTCATCCTTCCATCCATGATGTCTTCAGGGAGGGGCCTCTGAAGCGAATTATAATCAAAACTGTACCCAGGTTTCATCTCGGGGAGGAACATAGACAGACTGGAATGTCAGAACAGGAGAATTATATGGAGTTATTTTACAGCCTACAGTTATCCCATGTCATCTGTGTGTTACTGAGTACTGAGCCATGTTTTCAAATCAGTTCATGCAGGAGCTAAGTATGGTAAGTGACCCTTCCTGATCCTGCAAAGGCAAACAAAAAGAAGTCCTAGTGCTTTTCTTTCAGAAATAGCTATGTGGAGGTTGATTTAAAATAAAATTGGAGTTGCTTTTCATGGCTTGAACCATGAAAAAAAACAGTATAAGAAAAAAATTTATTATGGTGTTATGTTTAAACCGAAAATAAAAATACACTCACATCCAAAATTTAATTTGTTACAGTCACACAAATATCTGCTAAATTTTAGGCGCTACAAAGAGTAGTTCCTAAAATTTGTCTGACCAAGTCTTCACACTGGGCAAGGTCTATTTTATTTGGATAATATTGGAGCACTAAACTGCATATTAACAAGGATGCCAGCAAGTTTGACATCCCATGTTGAATTTTAGGCTTTTGTGGCTACAGTGTTGTCTATATCCACGCTAAGTAATGTAAAATTTGATTGGATACATCCTTATCAGTTACAAGTATAATGTAGCATGCATACGTTTACCCTTGCAGGCATATAGATGTATGGCTGCATACTTTTGTGTATGGAAGTAAAAAGGAAAACAAAAGAAAAGAAAAAAGAAAAGAAAAGAAGAAAAAAGTGCTGAAACAATTAGAAATTTGAAAGGCATAATATTCATATCCTGTATTTGTCAGCTTTTTATGTCAGAAACTAGGATAAAAAGAGAAAATCTCTCAAATGGGCATAAAAAACCCAGATGAAAATTTAAAGTTCAAATTCACAGCATTGGCAGGTTTTTTCAGGGATAATTTGCTAGCTGTAAATTTTTTCGCTGTGTTCACAACTCTTCCTGTCTTTAGGTTGTAGTATGGTACCAGCTCACAATAAACAGGATGTAGAACCAAGAGCTTATGCCATTAGATACTTTTGTTCAGTTTTGTCCAATTTAAGCCAACGTTTGTCATCAATTTTCTCTTTTTGTCACCCTCAGATCTGTTTATAATTTACCTTATAAGAAACTTTTAATTGAAGATAGAGAGCTCTACATCAAAGATATCTTGATCCTAGGTTGGCACTTCCAGGACTCTATAGAATTACAGACAACAGTAAATATTAAAATACGTGTCTTGTGAGATTTTTTTCAAGAAACATTTGGTGTGTATGGCCAGCTGCTCTGAAGGTGATTTTTACTACTTTTTCAAACCGATTGCACTTTTGTTGTGTTTTTCTTTCCATTTATTCCACTGTTATTTTGCTTATAAATATTATAAATGTTGGCATCAGATATTAAATAAAAGAGTGTATGACAATTATTTAAATTAAAAATCTTTGTGTTGCATTCAATCAATAAATGATATAACAGAAGATAGCAAACCATAATTTAGTATTTCTAAAAAAAAAAACAACCCAACCAAACAACAAAAACTAAAAAAAAACCACAAAACAACACAAAACCAAAAAAAAAAAAACCCTCACCAAAAAAAAAAACAAAAGCAAACAACAACAAAAAAAACACCCTACTAAAAAAACAATAGCCCAAAACAAAGGCCAGAAACGTATCCTGAAATGTCTGAGCTATTTCATACCAAGTAGAAGAGCTCACCTGGGTCTCATCATACAAATGCTACATTTGGAGCAGGAGGATAGAGAGAAGGCAGTGAACACAAAGCAGCTCCCAGAGTGCTGAGGCCACCTCCAGCCTCCCATATTTACACAACCCTGAGGACACCATCTCTGCCAACCAATTCCTTCATTGTCATCTTTTAGGATGTGCCACCTTGGAGAAAAACCTGACCCATAGCACTTATTGCTGGGTCTATGTTGGACTTCTCAGTTACAGCTGAAATAAAATGGGCAGCTGGAGTGGATAGAAGCAACTTTCATTACATAAATGATCTGTTTTGAAGTAGCTGAATGGCATGAAGATTTGCGCACACAGGGTGATGGGCAAACTAATAGTTTCCACTTCTGAGGTAAAATGTGGATAATATTTATTTTTTTAAGTAAGTGAATTTTTATGTAAACACGTAGCTCTCCTTACTGTTGTGAATAGTCAGTTGCTATGGGAATGCAGTAGGCAAGGTTTCATATTTTACCTGCAGATATGTCTCCACATATCCTGCTACCACAGGCCCTAGGCACCTAGATGAAACTGAAAGGAAATTGAAGTAAATAATCATAAGACTGTATGTGTTTAATGACATAAATCTCTATTTAAAATACACTTTGTAGATATTCCTCAGAGGGCTCTCAAGAGTATCTTGTCATATTGTGAGATTTTCTACTGATAGATTTCTAATGACTGATAGAGACTGGTATAATTTTCCAAGTGATCAGTGTGGTTTCCTTTCATCTTTGAGTTTCTATGAAGCAACCCCTAATTTAAAGTCTAATATCTTTCTTCTGTTCCCATATGCAGCAGATGGCACATGCAACTACATCCTACTTTCTAATTCCTATGTGACATTTATTATTCATCAGAAAGGAAGTTAAAAAATATTATCTTTCCAGATTCTGGTTTGGCTAATCATATAAATCAAAGAAAATATTTCTTAAAAGAAATTATATTGGAAGACATAAAAAAGCATTAAAAGTATAACATAGGGGCCACCCAGTGGGGCAGTAGTGTATTGTTCTGTCAAAGAGCAGTTCAATAAAAAAAGCACAACTGTTGAAAACTTCCTTGCCACCATTTTCCACTATATAGTTCTGTGTTAATCTGGCAATATTTTCCATTAAGTACAAAAAGAACTGGAGCAGTGCTCAAATATTAGTGGCGACATATTCTAATATACCCAAGTTTCTATTTGTGATTAAGATTCCTTTGTTTAGGGCTTTAGAGAAGTGCTTAATAATACCTCTTTCAGGACTACAGGCACTTCTCCTTGCATGTAGTTGTCTTTGATGTGTCTTTGGTTAAAAGAAAAAATTCTTGTCTGGTTAACTGAAAATCTGTATTTTTAAGTGAGTATGGTATATGTAACACAGCACAACAGATTTAAAATTAGAAGTCTTAGACAGCATGGCAAAGTTGCCTGATAATTAAAAAAGAATTGCATATTGGTAGCTTAATTTTTCTTTAGCTTGAAGTTGTTTTAGTCTTGATTTTTCAGACACCTGAATGTGTTTTGAAACACAGATTCTTGGTACTCAAGAGGACTTTTTCTAGTAAGTGATATAAGTTTTCTCTTTTTTCTTCTTTTATTTTTTTTATTATATTGTAAAAATAACTAGATATTGTCCAGCTTACAGGTTATGAGTTCCAAGTTTGATTGAAAACACAAAAAAATGAAGATGCAATTTCAGCTTCTGTTTTGGTTTAAAAGAAAAAAAAAAAAAAGTAGAGTTAATCTAGAATTTGGGGTTGATTTAGTTTCCAAAAGTAGTAAGGTGCTTTGGGTTATGCCTTTCTGCTATATCTGCTCAGACTCTCAAGGTGCAAGGTGATCAGTTCTATGGTAACAGTCATGGTATCATAGAACATGTTTTTAAACTATCATGTACAGCTGTTTTCAAAAACAAAACCAAGTCACTGTTTAAAATATCCTATAAAATATCTGGCCTAAAGCAAAACAAAATGTATGCCTTATCGATTCATACTATTGTTACTGAATTGTAGTCATAATAACTAGAGACTTTCATGTGGCATCTGTTTACTGCCATTATACAAATCACATGTATCTTGCTGCATGCAAATAAGCATTTAAATGATAAAAGTTCATGTCTTTTAACAGATTCAACATTCTTGAATTCAGAGCATATATATGTACCAGTTAATCTTGTATTTTTTCTTCATAGTACACCAGCTCCCTGTGTGATCACTGATCCAAATGTCTTAGTTACTGTTTTGATGTTGATAATTAAATTCCACAGGCTATAAAGTTAGATGTGCTTAGCAGAGGTTATGCTAATATATGATTTTAATCTGAACTAAAAAGAGTCACCCTGATAATAGCAAAGGAAGAACAGAAGACATGCTAAAAATAAGCCTTTTTTCCCCTAGTCATATAAAATCTACTTTTATGATTATTTTTTTTTTTAGGCTTTAGAAGGATGCAGACGTTCTTGTTCTTATAGTTCCTGTTTAATAGCTTCAGTGATCAACTGAATAGCTCCTCAGTGATCAACTTTTAAAGTGATTCTGATGCAAATTAATCCAGGATCTTCAGGTCTTGCTGTCATACTCTTCTCCAAGAGGCTATCATCCTTGTTACACCTTGTAAACATTTCCTAGCAGAATATAATTCAAAAATAAACAGAGTGAGACAGTATGAATATGACCTCTTATTAACTTGAATGTCTTTATATAAATGTGTGCAATTCTGAGACAGCTTTCCCAAATAGGTGTCCCTGTGTAAGTAATCTTGAAGCTTTAAGAGTTACCTTAGCAGTTTTCCTAAAAACAAACAGAAATCAGGACGATCGCTTAAGCTAAGTAGTACTGATGTTCCCCAGATCTTAAGTCATCCTTTCTTTACTGTGAATGACAAGGCTCACTTTTTTCATTTATGCTTACAGGATTTTAATCTTTTTGTTTGTGAAACTTAGATTAAATCTCATGAGGCTTTTGAAAGTTTTTCTTTAAAATTAAAAAAAAAAATATTGAAATTTATCAGTAGAAGGGAGGTTTTTATATTCAAATCAATGTTAACCCAAAAGTATCTAACTTGAGGAATAAACCCCTTGCATATAGTCCTTTCAAAGTTTATGTGGTGATAATATTTCCTATTAATATTTTTTTTTTCTCAAAGGAACAATATGTTTT
Organism: Pezoporus flaviventris; assembly: GCF_033815535.1. Taxonomy (NCBI): domain Eukaryota; kingdom Metazoa; phylum Chordata; class Aves; order Psittaciformes; family Psittacidae; genus Pezoporus; species Pezoporus flaviventris. Next base: position 13,976,017 of record NW_026892550.1, on the reverse strand, counting down.
CAGTTTGAATCAACTGTTTTCTTTACCTATGTCTCCTTTGAGCTCTTAACTAGATATTAAAATAACTGAAATTTATTTTCTTTAATATTAAATTGCTACTGACATGAATTATTAGAATCATACTCTAAAGCTCCTGACAGTTATTTGCATTTGAGAGATAGAAATAAAACAGGAATTATTAGTCCAAGGATTCTGTAGGTTAATCTAATTAAGAATCCAGACTTGTTATGTCTTGGTTGGAATCCTAATACCAAAGGAATTTATAGCTCATTTCACTAGAAATTTGTTTATGTCATCTGCCTGTAGGAAACGAAAATGATTGCTACAGCACCTACAGCTTGTATTGCACTTCCAGAACGCATCATGGTTTTGCTACTACATCCAGATGGGCTACTCAGTAGCTATACAGTTAGTAATGTTCTTCAGACCTGATCATAATAGGGGAAAAATATTTGTAGTATATCCTATAATTTTTAAATGTATTGTTTTGGTGTATACAGAGTGACTTGTTTCCTCTCACACTTTCTCCATTGCCCCATCTTTCCTTCTCTTTCTCTAACACTGTAATTCAGATATTACTATAACTGAAGATGGTAAAGAAGTCCTGATAGCTATTAATATGGTAGCACAATCTATTCTATGTATTTATTTCCAGAATATTAAAACTTTTGGATTAATTGATATTTATGCATATAATTTTATTGCTATATTTGATTGCTATATAATTGCAAGGTTATTTATGTAACTTATGGTCAACCACGGTTTTGGAAAACCACAGTACTTTCATAAAATTCTCATCTGTTGGGTGATCACTGCCCTCATATTTATTATTTTCAACTTCTGTAGTTCTGAAAATTTAAGGGAAAAATTTACTTTCTCTATGGAGCCTATAGTGTGAAGCTCTTCAGAGACATGTGAAAGAAACTGTTATTAATTTGGGTCCATGAATTCTAGATAATAGATTTCATTAAAAACTATTTAGTAAATCTGCTGGTGAAAGAAACACTTCTTATGCATCTATGTTCTTTTCCTCTCAGCTTTTCCCTACATTTTCTACTTACCAAACTTAATTTAACCAACAGTTCGAGAGGAGTCCACTGATGACTGAGCTGGGGAGAATTAGAAATCTAAGATACAAATTTCTTTGGTAATTTCTGAGGCCTTAAAAAACTTCAATTAAACTGGGCTGAGCAAAATATCTTCATTTGATTATAAGAAATTTCTTTCCATCTCCCTTTTATTATGATCCCATTCATTGTTTTCCATCCTATCAAAAAGAAAGGAAAAGCCTTGCTTAACTCTTCCAAAGTAACTATTGCCATCAAGTAACAAATAAAGCTTTTAATGATTGAAAGGTAGCTATAATCTAAATGCTTGGTATTTCATAGATCCTCCAGAACACTTCTTTAGTTGATCAAAGCCTAGTCTGGAACATGGATGCATGTTTTCCCTCTGTATACAGCAGTCTCTTTTCTACAAATATAGGCATTTACTCGTTGGTTCATGTGTTCAGTCCTTCTCATTATACGTTTTGTTTTTCCCACCTAAATTAAATAGTAAAATATTTGAGGCACAGGTTCCCTTGAAGACTCCCTTTGCCCTTTGTTCTGGTGTTCCTCAGTGGCATGTAGGAACAACAATAAAATCAAGGCAAAATGGATGCTGTCATTCAAACGTTATGAGCTTCAATTAACAGCTAATTGAAGTTTGTTTTCCAGCAAGTACTTACTTTAGGAAACAGTGTCCAAGATTGTTTTTTTATTTTTTCCCTCCATTTTTCTAGAAATACAGCTTTTTTCAGAATGTGAATTAAATTCAAAAGAACTGTCTGAAGCAAAATGTGCACAGAATGTATCCCTATAAGCCTGATGGGGGTGGAACTGTTCACAGCAAAGTACTTACTATGCTGGTGTGGTGCTCTATATACATGGATCCAGAACTGCACTTCTGCAGATGGAGCTTTGAAAACAAGGCTGAATTCCAGATCCATTGGGTTTTGCCCCCTTAATAACAATTCTTAGAAAGGAAAATCTAATGAAATCAAATGAAATTATTTCACAGGATTTTGTCTTTTTATCCCAGTAATCATCTGGACTTTCAGTTGAGGCTTTATTATTCTTAAGCATAATTCTATATGATTCCCATGCAGATGAAACATTAACACAGATGATAATTTGAAACTCTCATTATTCCTCATAAGAACTTCAATAAATCATTATAGTATTATCATTATTCAGACTTGTTTTGACAGGGCTGCAACCTTCACGTTTCAAAATAAATTAGGTCTGAATTTATCTAAGCCCAGGGTACTTTATGTGTTCTGAAACTGTCATGAAATTTTCACTGCTATATATCTTCATAGTGCTAATTTACCACCAGAACCATATGTTCCTAATTTTAGATTACAGCTGTATAAAACACTAAAAATTGTGTTCATTAAAAGTACTCCTGTGGTTAGGTCAGATTATCTATATTTATTTTAGGCATGAGGTAGGGTTCATATTCTATTGCTAGTCATTCGGTAGAGACCGTAGCATACACAGGAATGGCACAGAGGAGCTGAGAGTAAAAGCAAATTTGAATACAAGGCCTTTTTTTTGTCCATGAAAGTTCATATTCTTATTCAAAGGAATTTGTATACATTAAACATTTGCTACATTCCCCAAATATAACTTCAGTTTTGGCACAGAAATAAAATGCCAAAGGTGGTTTTCAAGTGTGCATTTCTTTTCGTAGATATTCAGGGTTATAGTTTTGGTTATTTGTAACAAATTATAAAAAATATTGTCAAGTACACAGGGATGAAAATGTATCCAAAAGAAAAACATCTGGCAAAAGCATGTATTTTGATCATGTCAGTTTATGGTTGACTGTCCTACTCTCAAAATTAGAGATGCTTGCATATATGTTCATATATGTAGAAAATTCTTTGAAGGGAATTTCAGTGCATTGTGTGTTACAAGAAATGCCATGCAGTAATGTTAATTTATTTTTGGTGTTGTTCTTAAGGCAAGTTAAATAGATACATAAAACTTACATGAGTTGTTGGCACGCAAGTTATTGCTTCCTGGGGACTGCAGAAAGTTACTGAAACCTTTTTGAAATGATGTCAGGATTTTTTGTAATTGAATATGCATATTTTACATGTTGGAGGCTAAAACACAGTTCTTTTGGCAGGCTCTTTCAACAGATGCACATGCTGGGGCCCTATTCTAGGAGGTCTTACAGCATACGTAAGTCAATATTTGTGCATAATTTATAAAGCTGAGCAGTGGAACATGGCTTTTCCATCAAATATACACGATCGTATTTCCCTCACTTTGTTTTTTTGCTTAAAGAAAACAGGGTGTAGAAACCCCAAAGACATCAAAATTAAAAAAAAAAAAATGTTTAAAAGTAGGATGAATAACTAAACATAATTAGCTAATCCTAGTAGAAGTTATCTTTTTTTTTTTCTGAATGAAAAGCACAAATGGAATACAGAAACAAAGGAGAGTACTGAGAACTTGTAATTAGTCTTTCAATCCATACTTTCAAGTCTCTGAATGTTTCTCTTTAATTAGCCTGTCTTTCAATTTCTTTCAGATTTTGATGAAAGAGACAAACACAGGCAAGGTTGTACTGAGCAGAAACTATCTTCAAAACATGTCTAAAGTGTTCATAATATTAGGTAAAGAATTGCCTACGTGTCTTCTAGTTCTTTATATTCCTTTCATGCATTCCAGTTATAAGAAGGAGAAGACACATAATAAACATGCTTGTGAGGAAAATGAATTGCTGTGTCTCAAATATGATGCTATAGTGACTGAAGGTCACTGAACTCAACCCACTAATTTCTGGTACAGCCAGTGATTAGAAATACATTGGAAAAACAATGAGTTTAATACATCATTAGCCATTTTCTTTACAAAGCAAATGTTATGCAAGTATTAAGCTAAATATTGTTTGACTTTTTTAACTTGCTGCCAAATTATCAACAATGAACATGTACCACATGGACTACATGAAAACTTAAGGAGTAAAGCATAGAGATATTTTAATTCCTCTCCTATACTTTTACAAGCAAAGTATGAGAGTGCTACACTGCTGGGCAGAGTATCAATAAATAATACAATTAATATCAGCTATATCCGGTATTTCAGGTATATCCAGTGAATGCTTGGTAGAGAATAGCTTACATCCCTGAGTACACTAGGATAAGGGTTTTGGAGCTATTACTGTAGAAGATAAACATGAACAGTGATTGCTTTGGATCAGAATATACTTTATTAATGACAAATTATACTGTCTTAGTGAATGCCTTATCGGAACCACTCCAGAATATTTAAAAATTCAATAAACTGTTATAAGGATCCCTCATTTTAATAATTTTTAAAATAAGTATTCTTCCATTTGGTCAAATTTAAAATACAGGAATAAGACCAGTGGTGTTCCTGGCTCAGCTATTGAAACATATGCACACATGTACTTTAAAAAAAAGTTCTGTCTTCTCTGCTCCCAAAACTCTTTTCTGGCGAAGCATTCTGGTTATAGGCTAAGATAATGTTTTATCGCTGATTTTATAATTGCCATTTTACCACAGGATCTGAGTATATCTTGCGTTCTCACACAACTTCAAGATTTAGGAGGAAAGTTTAATGAAGCCTCTGTAGTGTACTGGTTTCTTTTGACCAGTGATGACAGCATGTCATTGATTATTTATTATTTATTGTTTAGAAATGTAGGACCAGGAGAAAAACTAAAAATCCATTCTGATCATCCTAATCTACTATCAGTTGCTTTCAGGTGCTTGCTCCATTCAAGAAACAATGTCATGATGAAAAAAATTTAGAATTTCTCATTCCAGGAAAAAAAAATCCATATTAGCTAAAGCTTTTTGATGTACAACTTTGAGAAGTGGGTTATTTCTTTATTTCTGGTATGGTAAAAATCCTGTGTTAAGTGCCTTATCTGAAGTATTTTGTTACTTCTACTCCAGGAACTGGGATATACTAAAATATATATATATACACACACACACACTAAAATACATATATAGTATATATATTATATATATACTAATATGTATTTATATAAGGTTAACATGATTTGTAGTTTCAGAAAATGTCTTGCTTTCATTCTGTTTATATTGCTACCAATTATAATGAATAAAGGTTTGCTAGAAGTCGCTAAAAAACGTAAAACTGGAGTGAACCTAAAATTCCTTCATACAAACTTAAGAGGATATCATGATCTTGTCAAATGCACAGTAAGTTAATTGTTTAACTGACAATTGAGAAAATATTCAGTAATTTCAACTTAGATTTGCTCTATTTATCTTTCTCCAGTTTTTAGATTAGTCTTTGTTTTATACAGTGCATAGGAAAAAAAACAAAGATTTATTACTCTACAGATAACAAATGAACAACTGTGACAGCTTCCCAATAAGTTTAATGTTATTGCATGTTAATGAAGAAGAGCTCTTCTGATGACAAGCATGGTCTGCCAATTTTTGTAGCAGTTTTCAGTAACAAAGTTTAGATTTGGACTTGAACTTTCTAAAGAATATGAAATAATCAGGTATAAGCCTTTAAGATTACCTTTTATAAAAACAGAAGTATTTCAGTATGAGGAAATAGAGGATTTTTTACAAAATATGCTAGGTAATATGTTGGTGGAATCACTGGGAAAATAGAAAAGACTTAGCTGCATCTTTCACATTCCTGGCAACTTTTGTTGATGTTCTAATGTAAACGCCGCTTTTAACATCTTGCTGTCATAAATTTCAAATAAAATTATAATGAAGTCAAAGATAAGGTGTTAGATCTGGCATCAAAAGCATAGTTTACACAGACAGTGATAAACTTCCTTACATAATAGAGAGAATGAGCTAAGAATTCAGCTGTATCAAGTGTATCATAACATAAACAACTAGAATAACGAGTCTAAGGGCAATTTTCCAGTATGCAGATGTGATTAAATGGGATGGAACATCAAGTAATGAGGAGTATTAAAGGACTTGAATCACTGAAGAAATATGCCTGATCTAATTTATAGTAAATAGGCTTTGACAAAGACAGATGTATTATTAGGTGTTAAAAGGAAAGTAACTTTATCTGTGTGAATGAAATGGTACAGAAGTCTTCTCATTCTAGATAGATAATGCACACCTCTGCCAATACCCTGTATCTTGTACTTTATATATAAGCAGCACTTTATACATATTGTTTCACAGCGACTCTTACATGAAATGAACAACTGTGAAATATCAAAAGGAAGCAAATGTAAAGGGAAGAAAAAAATACTCAAAACCAAACAAATAAGTGAGAGAAACTGGAAGTACAATATTTCAAGTTCTTTTGAAACCTTCAAAGCTAGATTCAAACAGACTGAAGGGAAAAATCCAGCTTTAGTAGGAAGATTCAGTAGATTAAATACTTGATTCTTTTATATGTCTAGATCCTTACTGCTCTTTGCAAGAATACTGAATTTTGGTTTCAAGTGGAAAAATGTTGCTAAATGTTACTTTCAAAAATGCAGTGGCTTTCTTCTGCTTCTCTCTTTTTTTCTGTATTTCCTTTCCTATATTGAAATTTTAAGTCAAAATTTAAGTCTCAACAGAAATAGTTTCAAAGTTTACTAACCATAAGCACCTTAAACTGTAGCTGCTTACCTAAAATTTGAAGTAGCCTGGGAAACTTGTTGAAATAAGCAGCTTGTACATACACACATGTATGGCAACATACTGGCATTCTATTAAAAATATATATTTGGTGACTGCTGGCCTATATGTTCAGATTTCATCAGACTATTTTTATCCACTAAGGGCTCTTCAGTCACTCTAGAAGGCCTTTCTGTCCCTTTTTAATTACCCAGATTGTGCCTAACTGCAGTCTTATTATCCCTCTTAATTTACCACATTCACCACCCCTGGTCTGAATCCAACCCCAATTTAACAATTTATTTTACCTGCAGTGAGCTATCTTAAATCAATTTCTCTCTCTCATCTCTGCAGCCTGATATCTGAGCAATAACCATGAATGAAACCCAATTTTAGATCTGTGGCAATACCTCCTTATCCTGTATGTTAGGGAGGCAGCCAGACGCAGAAAAGAAGAACTCTCATTTTGTCACATCCAGGAATTTCATCAGGGTTTTGAAACATAAATTTAAAATCACAAAATTAAATTAAATAATCAAGGGTTATCTACATTCTTAATTTGGTCAATGTGAGTAATTCCCAAACTCATTAAAATGTAATGTAAAGAAGAAGACTGACATTTCTTTTCCAGCGCTACTTTTAATTTTCTGATACTTTAATGCATTGGTTGCTTGTTACAGCTATCAATACATCCATGCACTAAGAAAGCAAGGAAGCCAGATAAGTGTTAGTGCTTTAAGTTTCCTGAGTACTGTAGATGGTCATTGGTGAAGTAGGCTGTAAAATGGATGCTTTTGAGATTTTCTATTTGTATCTATTTCTGAAACAAGTCTGATGACAAAGTAAGTTGAAATTCAACAGAAGACATGATTTTTATGCCATTTATTGATCATAAATGAGTTAAATGTTTAACATACCTAACAGAATTTATGCTATACTATGTTTTGTTCTGTCTTTGTTGAGAGACATAAAATGGTTTAAGAAAATGGTGGCTGTACATAAAGAAATAGAGGGTAAGCAAACCCTGCCTGTCTCATTTTGTTTCCTTCTTTCAAAATAACCTCATCACTTCATCCACAAGGAAACTCCAAAGTACACCACTTCCCAAAGGAATGTGAAGAATCAGTGTATTTTACCAAGAATACCAACACACTGAAGTAAGTTTTAGGCATAATTATCTTATACATTAATTTGTATATAGTAGAAAATAAAATTTACTCTGGATAATGAGTTGCTTATGCAAAATTATATAATCAGCAAATTCAGATAATAATTCAATACTCTAAAACCCATAAAATATAATTTGATAAAGACAGGACAATATTTGTATTTCCAGGAGTAAACATTTGTTTGAGATGAGTACTCTTAAAATAACCAGATATCTCACCACTACCTTGATACTAACACAATATTTCTCCAGGATTTCTGACATGACTCAGGAGGCCAAATGTACTTCCAGAAAAGCAGTATGAAATAAATATAACCGACCACATTCTACTGTGATTATATTTTCCATCAACAAATATTATATGGTTTCAGCAGGAATCTTTTACTATTAGGGCATTTTTGAAAGGGAACCTCAGTAGTAGAATTAATATAACCTTGAACAAATACCTCTTGCAAGAGATGACCAAAAAAAAAATAGCACAACTAGGTTATGACTGTGCTAATACTAGCACTGCTTTCACCAAGTCATTTTTTCTCTTTGTTTCTTTACACACACTCTCTGTATCTTTTGGCTAATCTGGTGCCACTTTGATTGCTGAGATTGTCTTTTGACTGTTTTGCATATGTCTAGTCTGTTTCTTTGATGTATAGACACATATTTCTAACAGTAATTATTATTAGAAGCACTGCTGTTTTACCACATTGTGGTACTTTTCAATTTTCTCAGTCTTTTTTAATAAGCAAATATATGAAGTTAGAGGGAGCAGAAGACTACAAGAAGTTGAAATATATGATTTGTGTCCAAGAGAGTGCCAATGAGTCACTCTATTTTAGGTAAATGCAGTGACTGGTTTATGTAGGGGGTTCAAATATACTAGTGGAAATAAATAAAATAAATATTTATCTCAAATAAAATGAAAGAATCTTTAAGATTGCTTCATTAAGAATGTTTCTTCTTTCCCCACAAATAAATATTTCATTGTTCTAGAAGGTCAAAGAAATTAGCCCAAAAGACTTCTATTATGAGCTATTGAATAACCGAAGTCAATAAAGAGATACTGATTTCTGTCAGTCAAGGGTACACAACCAAGGAGCATCCAATAACTGCAGATGTGATGCAACTGCCCACATACTGATTTCTTACACGCCATTATCTGTACAGCACTCTGACCATACCTATTGATGGTCCTCAAATATAATACTATTATTTATTTACCTGAATATACTCATAGTGTCACTTGGAAAATGGATCCTTCTGCCCTCCAGGCCTTAACTTTCTGTCTTGAAGCATCAGCTTTAAACCACCTGACAGAAACATAGATATGCCTTTGAGACATGGCAGCAGGATTTTCTGTGATCCTACTCTGAACTTTACGGTTAACCACCTACTGAACCACCTGACTAAATGAACACATCACTGAGTCCTAGTTCTAAAGCTTCTCTCTGTAACTAATGAAAGAATTATCAATGTCGGTACCACAAGCAGATCATTATTTTCTTAAAAAGCATATTTACAGCACAGATATTAAAAGTGTTTTTTCCAAGCGAGATATCACACCTTGGGCTTTTTTATTGTTATTACTAGTAATACTAATAATTGCTATATAACCATCAACATAATTTCTATCCTAACTTTACAAAAAAATGTTTTTCAAGCAAATTCTATTTTCAGATGCATGTCTCTTTGAACAGAACATGCCTTTGAGGGAAATCCTTAAGCAATGCTAATTTGCTGTGTATACAGAAAAGATCCTAGCCCAAAGAACATCCTAGGTTTTTTTGTCTTCTAATTCCAGCATGTGACTACTTCACAGCTCTGCAAAGGGTGTTTGAGCTCAGGTAGGATTGAGTGAAGAAGTTAGTTCCTTTTTAAACGTGCACCATATTTATTTTCCTCTTCAGGCACTTGGTACAATAACATTTTTTTTCTTTTCTCTTTTTCCTTCATAATAAATACTTGTTTGTTTTGATAATAGCTGAAGGATATCTGTCAGTTTGTAGCATGATCTTGGCCATAGAAGAATCATCTGCAGCCTTGCAAAATAGTAATTAGAACTCTCCTCCATTTAGATCCTCAAGGTGCTGGGCTGAATATTCAAACAAATCCAGAAAACATCAGACTAAAAGACCTTTAAATGTGCCATCAAGAGGCACAGTGCTGGCTTCTAAATCCTGAGTTTGTTGGCTGTGGCAAAAACCTTTTTCATGTTGCTCCCCTTAAACTCCAGGCAAATGAAAAAAAAAAAAACACCAGAAACCAAACTCCAAACCAAAGCAAAAACACCCCTAAGCACACAGAATCTCATTATAACATCCTAGTCTGTAAAGATAAAACCACTTCTACCACTTGATGCGAAGACGAGTAATCAGCACATTGCATGACAGAAGACCACAAAAGTTGCGAATAAGTGCAATTTCAGGGTGATCAATATTGGTAATCAGAAGTGTGTTTTTCAGGAATCCTTGATAAGAATTGACATGTTTATTATTTTTTATTGAGACAGGTGGGCAAAATACAGTCACATTTTTTACTATCTACTTTTTATTTTTATTTAGACTTCTGTGCTGCTCAGAGATTTTCAGGAACATGGAAATCTTCAATTTTGGCCACTAGAGAATTTTACAAAATAGAAGCTTATAAGATTTACTTTCTGATTCTTTTTTAATTGCGTGTTTGATGATAAAGTACATTCACTTTGAAATTTACAAAGATTTGTGATATTAATAGCCTTAAGCTATTTGGGGTCTTAGTCCTTATGAAGATAGAGTTTTGGTAGACTTTCTCCTCCCCACCTGACCCCTTAGTTTTATAGTTAACCAGTAGTTTAACAAGGAATTTGATCAAAAGACTGACTTACTTAGGAACTTTAAGTATAAAAAAATCTTTTATGAATAATTTGTAAAGGATGAATATAAGAGTTGCAGTTGAAATGTCAGTTATTAAACAGGAAGTAATTAAATGAAAAATTGGCTGAGGCTGGAGTACACTGGGAAGAAAAGTAAAATATCTAAATCCTGAATGGAATCATGAACTTTTTTATTATTTGCAACCTATTGTTTCCACATATTAATGCATACAGCCCTCAAAGTGGCATTTTCACTAAGGCTGAACATTAACTTCATAAGCATTGAGAAATCATTACCACTGGCTCTCCAAAAGACCTGGAAAACCTGAATTTATACAGTAGGTCAGAAGATGATTGATGCCAATAACCCATTTCTAAGCTAAGACTTTCCTTTGATATGCACCTGTAGAGTTTTTACCAGTCACAATATTGGGTGATGCAATGCACTAAAATAGTTTTCCCACTGACTTTAATGAAACAGGGGCTTTGCCTACAATTTCAGTATTTCCTTGCATCTAATCTTTATCCGTTTCAGACATCTAGAGATGTCTCTTGTGAAACACGATTTTATTCTGGATGCATAGCTATCAGGATACACGGGAGACCACATACCTGGCTCTGTCACAATAACTTTCATTGAGGTGTCTATGCTTTCCTCTAAGAGTTCTTTGAAGTCACCTCCTCCTCTCCACTCCTCCAGATTGACATAATGTGCTGGCACAATAAGGTGACTGTGGGCAGATACACTGTCATCACCACCAATTGCAGCCCATGCTGTACTGTGTGCTGCATCACAGACTGTATGTAGTGTACACAGGTTGTCAGAGTGAGGGTCAGGATCAGGTCAGGCATGCCACAAAATTTGGTAAATGAGATGTCTTCCTGATGATGTTGTCTGTGATACACTACACATGGCCAAATCAGGCACTGGAGCCTGGAGTGTCTTCAATGGAGTAACCTCTAGAAGTGAAGTATATGAACCTTTTGTCTCCCCATTTGAAAGAATACATGCACTAGATAGCCACAAACATAATACAGAATGCATGAGTAACCACAAATTTCTTATGAAAGTGTACTTCAGCCATGTTCTGAATAATTTGTCTGCTGCACTTACAGGAATATTTTTGGACTTATTTCTTAGAAGAGTCTTTTGGGACAGGTGAAAACAGAGAGGTTGAACTGAAGGAGTGGCAACTTGATCAAAGGATGGAGCTGAATGCTCCATGTATAGTATGTATACTATATATACAGCAGCAGGTGACCCATATTTTGAGTTGGATGACGATTTTTTTAAATATTGAACAGGTTAAATTGGAATGAATGAACTGCAGCAAATATTCTATGGTTATTATTTTTAATGATAATGGTTCAAAAGTAGAATCGGAATTGAATGCTACATATCAAGAAAAACCTATTCCCATAATTGTTATTTATTGACCTGGCTATAAACTGAAATATTTATGTTGTTTATATAATACTCATTACTTTTCCTTTGTTCCAGGAATTCAAAATAAAGATCTGATAATTTCTGTATATCTCTTGACTGTTTCCAGGTATTTCAGTGTATGCTTTTGCTATTTTGTGTAGGTTTTGTGCAGTGAAGTATGAAAGCTGATTTATCTGCAACAGACACACCGAGGGAGAAGTCTCATCAGGCACTTGGGAAAGAAAGTACACTTTTCACAAATGAACTGTTAATTTATTTCCCATTTCAGCACCCATGTACTCAGGGACATTGGAGCAGCTGTGATGAGAATGATGGATGTTCTAAATTGGTTGCCATTGAACTCTTGTAATTTTAAAAGGTCATAGAGTGAAGAAAATGAAAAACCTCTGTTTTGGCAGAGAAAAGGTTACCCTGGCATGGCAATCTGCCAACAAATACCTTTGTGTTCATATTTAGCACAAAATCCTAAAACTAAAGTATTCCTAAATGTAATCCTAAAGTATTTCTAAAATACTTTGTCATCATTTTTATAAGGCTGTTACCTCTTTAAGAGTTTTATTTCTTATCATTTTGCTTCCATTTATTTTGTGTTCAAAATTTGATCTCAATGTATTAATACACTTCTAGTCTTTAATTTGCACATATTTTGCATCCCTCAAGTATCCAGATAGCACAAGTATTCCCACAATCAATAAATTTGTTCCTTTTCTGCCATTGTTTGTTTTGTATCAGCTCTGTACCCATGACCTCGAGAAAGATAACTCGTTCAAGATTTTGTTTTCCAGCTGTAGTTACAAGTAAATGCTTGTTTCTTTTCAGTGCTAGTCTTTATTTTATTCTATTTTTTAGTCATTTTTCTGTTCATATTTCTGAAGAGAACAATACTTTCAGCTAGTATCTTATATGAGAATTTTCTACTCATTACCTTCCTTTGATTAGGTAGTTGCTGAGCCAGGAAGGTAATTAGTTGCCTAACTCTTGTTTAGGCCTAATTTGTCAATGAAAAAAAGGGGAATACAGACCTTAAATAAGTCAAGTACACAAAAACCCTTACAAATTCAGCAGAGTAGAAATATTCTCACTGTGTAAGTTGCCTAGTTCAGATGGCATTCTAAGCACTTTACACTGGGAGCCTGGTTTCCTTTATAGCTAATGGTAAGTATATAGTAAGTGGTGATTCAGAGGATCCAAGTTAGAGACCTGAAGTTTGTCCTGGTTTCGGCTGGTTAACAACAAAGTTACACAGAATTACTTTTTCTGTTACTCCCTATCTATCCCTTCATTATTTTTTTTATATAATGAGTTGAAGCTGTTGCAAGGCTCTTTGCTCCCCATATTCACATTGGCAGAACTCCTAGAGAATCCCAGAAGCCTCACCTCTGAGGTAGTTCACAGTACTTAGCTGCACCCTTTTTTCTTCCCCTTACTCATCGTAGACCTTTCCTTGTCTTGATTATTACAGCTTTTTATCAAGACCCTTTGAATTAACCTTTATTAAGAGTGACCTGAACTTTATACAGGATTAAATGGCACATTGGTTTTGTTCTTATATTTTCTGGAAACTTTCTTAGAGATATATGATAGGATTGAATTTTCTACAGCTGAAACATCAAATAACTAGCTGTCATTCTGCAGTCAGCTGATACATCTTGGACTTCGAATAAAAATCAAAGATCCAGTATTTTTAATGGGTCTTTGACCATTTCACTTCATAGGAAGAGCCTGTTGTGGAAACTGTTGGAACAAGTCCAGAGGAGGGTCACGAGGACGATCAGGGGACTGGAGCACCTCCTGTATGAAGGTAATCTGAGAAAGTTGGGGCTGTTCAGCCTGGAGAAGAGAAGGCTGTGTGGAGACCTCGTAGCAGCCTTACAGTATCTGAAGGGGGGCGTATAGGGATGCCGGGGACAGACTAAAACCAGTGGAGAAGAAACATCCTTCAGTAGTCAGTGCCATCCAGAAATAAAAGTTCAGAAGGTATAATAAAATGAGAAGTTCCTCAACAGTTTGTGACATGTTTTCATCCAAAAAAAAGGACCTCTTCCTATTATCTGAGACAAACATCTTACCAAAACAAAACAGAAACCACTAAGGAACTGGCTCCACCCCTGCCCCATGCCCACCTTCACAGATCACACCTGAACTAATTGTGTAAGTTCTCTGAAAGGAGAGGTTTAATGAAATAATAATCATCTAATATGTCTGACGTGGATTGAAGGGTGCTTGAGGTAGAGACGCCGGAGACTGAGATTTCCTGAGATAAGTAGGCTTCATTAATGAAGGATACCTGGAAGACATATACTGGCTGCTAAGGGAGTATATGAAGTATAACACCCTGAAGACACAAAGGAAGAAATTAATCCAATCTGCTCACACCTGTGGTCAGGCCACTTCAGTGCTTCACATCAGCTGAATTGGAATGCTTCCAAGAGAAGCCATGTGTAAAGATACTGCCTCCAGCACTGCACAGCCTTACATCAAGCAGCTCCATCCAGACTTTTTGGGTGTGCGATCACCAAAAGATGGGGAGAGGGAAGAGAAATAGTGAAGGGGAGCTGGGAGCAGTGTAATGTGGAACATTACTATACATTTTCTAGTAATGATTGCACATCCTTAAATCAAGCGGTTAATTCTCATCTGTCTTTAGATCATATAAATAGAAAAGTATAAAATAACACCATATAAATTTGACTCCAATCTAAATGTTTTCCTGTCTGCCAGTATACCTGAATACTTTCACTATTCACAACTAGTAGCTCATGTTTATTATAAATGTAATGCTGCAGGAACTATTGAGAGAAATTTTATTTTTCAAAGAAAACAGCTCTGTTACTGGTTGAAAAAATTAGAATCACACTCATAAAAGAGAAATATAAAAATGAGATACCACTGAGAAAACTTATTCCTAGTTTTTACTGTTACTTCTCGCTTTCTTTGAGGCAACACTCTGCTGCAGAAGCAAAATGAGCACAAATCTTCAGGAATGTTTTCTTTAGCATAGGACTTCCGTGAGACATCTTTGGCCAAAGAAAAAGTTCAATAGTTTTAGGTTAGAATATGAGTTTTTAACATGTGGGTGCATATATAGAAATTCTTGTTACTCTTATGAATTAATATATTCTTCCTGAATTGCACGGTTTTCTTCGATTTTTATATTTTTTTAGATCATTACAATACTTTTTAAATCACATATTCAGGGAAACTTGCACTGTACATGCATTTTAGAAATTTTGTAATCTCTTACTCATCTTTTGCATTGCACAGTATCTGGACTGGTTTAGCACATGACAGATTTATTATTTTTTGGGGTATACTGCAGTCATCAAATCACCATCAAATGATTCTGATTTAGCTTTTTCCTTATAGCTTTGCTAATCTTAATCAAGATTTCTGCAACAAAAGCTCAAGAGGCTTTACAGGAAACCGTATTTGCTTCCCTGTTCCCTGTATTGGCATTGCTTTTTGAGAGGGAATAAGATCTCAGTAACAGCTGAAATTTTTAAAGGAATTTGAGTGGATGGAAAAGTAAAACACCATGTGACTAATTTCATTTCCTTTGGAAAACTGACTACCTTGCAACGGGTGGAATGGACTCCCACGTGTTCAAAGGTAAAAGTCCTCATAGTCTTCATGCAGATCAGGAATTTACATCTGATTTTCTAAGACCTGGAGATGAGTAGGTTTTATTACCAGGCTTGTGTGTCTGTTGAAAGGTTTTGCTAGTAGCTCATTGTACCTGCACAAAATAAGATAGTTTTAGACTGCAAGAAATAATACAATATGAAACTTTGTGAAAGAAACAATGATTGCCTATTTCCAATGTTTTTTTGCAACTAGATCTCCATAAACCTTTATAGACTTTCTGAAATAGAGTTTGTACCTGAAAGAGCCCAGTTTTCCCAAGGTCAGATTGCTCTGTGAACTCAGATATGATTTATGCATGGTAACATAGATCAAAAGTGTGTTGGAGGAGGACGTAATTAAATGAGACAAAATATGAAAAAATAATGAGGTGGTTTCCTATTCAGGCATCTCTGTACAGGCCTTAATCCTTTTGAGGGAAAAGAAGATAAGAAACAAGAGTATAAAAGGGTATTTCATAACCAATTTTATGTCTTGTCATCCTGATTCTGAAACAAGGGTTTTCTGAAAAAAAAAAAAAAAATGTTGGACAGCACTGACCTTTTCTCTCTGATTTTAACAGGATATAAATTAAGCCCTACATATTTAAAAGTATGAATATATGTAGGATGCATATAGAGACCAAATAGGATATAATATCTGGATGTGCACAATCTTGAATACTAGAAGAGTTACTGAAATATATAAAAATCGTAATCATTTGTGATCGTATGAGGATAAACCAGTAGATATCAGAGGATTTTGTTAACACAACTGAAAAATATACACTTTCTCATTCATGACACTAAGGCAATTTTAAGATCCTGTAAGCACAGTGTAACTTTAAAATTAAGCATTAATAACACTCTAAACCTTTAAAGGGAACAAGTCAAGGACAAAAACTCAAGTTATAAGAAGGCAAACATAATCTTTTAGTAAGAAAAAATTGAATAATTCCCAAATCTGATTAAAAATTCAATAATAGTACTGTTACAGGTGAGATGATGTAAACCCATAGTGGATTTGTATAATGGGAGTTATTTAAAAACCTGGGAGATACCCTTATACACCACTCAGTTGTCTCACACATGCTCACTGGCTCCCCCTACCACACCAGGTTCCCTAAGTCTCCAGTCCATGCCCAGGAGATTAATGTCAACCGAGAGAATTTGGGCAGAAAGTTGTATAGTGCAACCGGTACAAAGGCCAATATGACAGACCACTTCTTCCTTTTGGAAATCCCTCTTCTATGCACAACCTCTTTCCAGTCCTAGCTTTCCCAGTCTACATAGTCTAGATAAGGAAGCACAACACACAACTGGCCCTCCAATTGGTGTGTCTCCCTCAAATCTCTTTCTCAGTTGAAAGATTGAGGATGACGCCGGTGACACTGGTGTTTAGCCCAGGTGTTACAAAAATTTACAGCCAGCCCATACCAGCTGCAGCTAGCATGTAGGAGAGGCTTCTGCCTCAGAGTTCAGAAGTTCAGTTTTGGATACTCAGCCTTCCCAAGCACATACACCCAATTATCTTCTGCCTGGTAACATTCACAATTTCAGCTATATTTTTACCTATGAGTATATTCTTTGATTACTCTCCTGCTGAAGTTGAACAGCCTGTGTTTCTTTCCACAGCTGTTTTATAAGACCTACCCAACTTAGAAGAAAGAGCTGGGAGGGAAAATAATATTTTATTTGCAAGCATTTGCTATTCTATCATAACCGAATATACAGCACACCTAAGATTGTGACTGCTGTAGAATAAATAAATCATATTGGACAGTATAAAAGACATAGTCACAGAACACTAACTTGGAAAGAATGCTTGTTTGCTTACTTAGTTCACGCTCATCAAAAGCAGAATTAAACTATATATTCTCTTGAGCTTTATACAGACAGGTTTTTACATGTCTGTAATTATGAGATTTCCATTGCTTTTCCTGAAAAGTTTTTTCATAATCTATTATCTTAGAATATAACTCTGGCACTGATGATTTTTTCACATAAATACAGTAAAACCTATTGATAGTTGATATCATCCAGTAATTCACCCTTCCTTGCTTGGTTGGTTGGCTGGTAAAATTTATGCCATTGAAAACATAAATGTCTATTTTCGAAGCAGATGCTCATTTTGCACTTAGGCACAGAATAACCTATAAGAATTGTCCTTTCCAGGATAAAGACCATAAAAATCTGTGGAAAAAAAATATAGTGGTGATCTTGTGTTCTTGCATACTGAAGAGGCAAGAACCACAAGTGAATGCTTTGTGCAAAAATCACTACCTGGACAGTCATACACCAATAATATAAAAAAGTTTGACACAGTAATTCTACCCCATCTGCTTAGTACTGGTAACTTTAAACATTAAAAATTTCACAAAATATTTAAACTCTAAAATTTAGATACTGACAATCTTTGTTTTCTTATGATGAGCTATAGATATTTTCCAGTAAACTTTTCTTATTACCTGAAAGTCTTGAGGTTCACAGAAGTTATAGGTGTCAATTTAGATATTTTAACATCTAAAACTTAGTCACCCAGCAGGAGACTCTGCATACAAGGGAAATACTGCACACTAAGGAGGTAGTTGCCTACACCAAAGAAAAACAATATGATTTGCATAAGAACTACTTTGAAGTTCTGATGCAAATTAGGGCTTCTCCACCCCTTGGAATTTCAAAACATAGTCCACTTCCAAGAGTGTGCACGTAGTAAAAAAAGATTACTTTTTGCACGTTACCTACATGGTTACAGAAAATAGGAGGGCTTGCTTCCAGACAGGCATTTACTGCTAGAGACATGGACCTGTAATTTCTACTTCTCCAAAGCACGTCTTACTGATAAGACTATTGAAAGTAGCCTGAATCAAGATCTTTATAGCCAGCAAAAACTAGTCATCTATGCAAAGAAAAAAAAAAAAGCAAAGCACAAGGGAGGCTGGCTCTGCATCCTTCTCTTACATACAGAGGAGTTGAGTGAGGACACAGTGTTACTGCATGGTACTATTCAGTGGTATTTTAATGAAAAATGCACAATCAGACACAGATGGAAGCCCAAAACTCTCTCAGTTAAATGAAAGATTCTACCATAAAATGTATGCATTTTTTAATTCAATATTATTCTTTAAAAGTACTTCAGATATTTATTTCATACTATTTACATAATTTCTGACATATTGCCCAATTTGTAATGAAAAATAATTTGGGAATTACAAACTCGGATAGAAACAGCTTTCAGGACTTTTCTTTCAAACAGTATGTTGTGTGTTATACAGAGAAGCCATCTTTTGACACATGATCTACAAATGTATGCTGTCTTTTAATTTCTTCTTCAATTACTTCTGCTATGTGCTTGGAGCTGAAAATATCATTTTCAACAGAAAAAAAAAAGAAGGAAAACCACTGAAATCCAAGTATCAGAATTACAAGGTCATAATATTAAACATTGAAAGGTATTATGATAAGATGATCATAATACCTCATCCGGGCCACAAAGGCAACCAGACGGCTGGAGCACCTTTGCTGTGGAGATAGGCTGAAAGAGTTGCAGTTGTTCTGCCTGGAGAAGAGAAGGCTTCAGGGAGACCTTAGAGCAGCCTCCTTGTACCTAAAGGGGCATACAAGAAAGACGGAGAGGTTTTTGTTTGGAAGAGCAAGTAGTGATGGGACATAGAGTAACAGATTTAAATTGAAAAAGAGTATATTTAGATTAGGTATGGGAAAGAAGTTCTTTACTGTGAGAGTGGTGAGGCACTGGCACAGGTTGCTCAGGGAAGTTGTGACTGCCACATCCTTCAAAGTGTTCACGGTCAGGCTGGATATGGATAGGGCTTTGAGCAGCTTGGTCTAGTGGAAGGTGTCCATGAGGGGTTGAAACTAGATGATCTTTAAAGTCAATTCCAACCCAAACCATTCCATGTAAGATTCTATGATATAACAATATTTTAAAAAAAATATAAATCACAGAATTGATTTAATTACAAGAAATACAGGAAAAAATTAATAGAAGAGAAAATAAATTCTGAAAAAATCTAGTAGTGGAAAGAGTGGAGAAGGCAAATAGTTGTACATATAGCATAGGTCATTAAAATGGATAGCACATTATGGAAAAGGGATGTAACAGCTTACCTATTTTGCATTTAGGACACTAAGTGACAAGAAAAGTAGTATTTGAAGAGATTTATAAGTAAAAATATTAGCTTCCCTCTGTTTTTCTTAGGAGATTTTATTTCTTAAATCCAGGTAATTCTTTTTAAAGAAGTGCTACCAGATCAATCTGAAACATTCTAAGAAGTCATCACAATAACTAAACAAAGTTGACAGCGTGCATCTTAAACCTTCCTGGAACTTCAAAATAGCTTGTATGTTTGTAAAACAAGAACATATTGGCAATGGCTTTTTTTTTAATCAAACATATCTTTGCAGTTTCTGTGCCATAGTACTTCACAGCTGATTATATCGTATTACAGTATGTGTTGATGTAACCATAGCAATCATTAAATTCATTCTTCGAATTTCTAGGACACATGGGTTCTCCAGACTGTTCAAACATTTGTTCTAAAAGTGTAACACTTTCTTTTCAAAAATAATTTATTTTTAAAGAAAATTCAGAGTTTTTATAGAATGTTTAGACACTAAAGTAGTTGTGCATATATAGTCTGGTCTAATGTACTTATTTCACGTTTCCATTTCTCATTTGCTGTTAATCAATCTGAATTAAGTCAAATCTACTGTGTCCGCTATGCCTGATGCTTGGCATTGGTCAATTCACTACACACTTATGTACTGCTTTAAAACTATCTGGAAGATATAAGCAGTAATTACCAGGGAGCCAAGACTCAAACCCCCTCAGAAATACAACGGTAAGTAATAAATTGGATTGTTTAATTATAAACATGCATATAGGCTATTTATAATCTCAATAAATCATTCAACAATATCTACACCAGGTGGAATCATAATTCACATTTTAAGGAAGAGTCCTGTCCTATAATTTGCCTTTATTGAGCAGATAATGAAAAGATCATGTGACATGAATGAAGAGGGAATACTCAGCTGTTAAGAATAAGTCTTTCATTTTACTTTACAATGAGGATTTTTAAATGCCAGCATTTAAAATGTGTTGAACTGTTTTACTAGTCCATAGCAGTACAATTGTTGTAAGGAATATAAGGACAAGTATTTAGGTACTTGTTAAGTAATACTCAGAAACTTACAGGGTGTCAAGCAAGGTAACCACCAGAACCTGGGAAATGGAAATATGGGATAGCTTTCTAGAACATTATTGGTTTTGGTGGGATGAGCAGAAGAGCTGCCATTGGAGTAGTTTCTTTACTCTTTGTTTTGGAGTAGTTTCTTGACTCTTTGTATGATCATGGCAAGTATTTCAAGCCCAAAATAACACTGCATCTAATGATAATTGTTTTTATAAGCTTCTTATGATCAGTGACTGAAAAAAAAGTCTAACCACATAAAGAATACAATTACTGTTATTTATTCTGATCAAAGTTTACACACTATATTCTAGTTTCAAATATAGTATAAGGTAAGGAATACTTCAGAGTGAGTGTACAAGTTCTTTTGACCGTTTTTGTTTGTGAACTAGACTGTGGTAATTTTGATTAAAAACCTCTCTGGCTAAAATTTTTAAATTTGTTTTCTGACAAGACTACTAAAATTATGGCCTAATTTTGACTTCTCATGAATATTCAAAAATTTCCAATACCTTTCTCTGCGGTTTTAATGCTATTAATTTAGTTACACTACACTTCAAACCAAACAACTCCAGAAACTGAGTCTGCAACTTATAGCAATGGCTTAGAGTGTGTCATCATCTAAAGAAGCTGTTTGAAATTCACAATAATGACATCCTTGCATTCAGTCTCTGAGATGTGGCTTTCATGTCATAAATCGTTTAAGTGGTTAAAAAGTGGTTTGCAGGCACGGCAGAAAAATAAATAAATAAACCAGTGTTATTCTAGAGTTAGTATACCTTACAAGGCTAAGCAAAGGAGTGGTCTGTATCCATCACATAATGACATTATAAATCTTTGTACCTTGTAAGGCAGTGACATGAAAAATTAGACTGAACAAGCCAGGGATGCACTATTTGTAAGCCTTAAAGGAAAGGTTAATGCAAGTTAAATATTGACATGTCAGCAATAAGGATTATAGCAATTATAAATTTGCACTAATGCCAGCTGCTGTTTAATTATTATGTGACACTGACAGGTCAGCCTGGAAGATTGACAGCTGAAGGTATTTGCCTTATAGGAATTATTCGAGACCTTTGGAACAGGCTCTGATCTGTTACACCAGTTAAATTCTGCACACAATCTACTACAGCCAGGGGAGTTAATTCATATTCCCAGTGGTAAGAGCAGAATCTGATATGGCATGTGTTGAATTAATTTTCCCTAGTGTCAGGAAAACATATTGTAAACATACAATAACACACTTTCTCTCTTTTTTGCTTTAAGTTACTTTTCTAAGAAATACACTAAAACATATATAAATAATGTTAGCATCTGCCTGAGAAAAAGTTATGGTGGGGAAGTAAGAAATGCAAATTTATACTCTAAATGGGAATGTTTTCATTAATCTCAGTAATAATCATAAATCTTGAGCTTTTGGGAAGTGCTCAGAAATAAAAAATAGGTAATCAATGAAGGCAAATTTCACTGTTTTCTAAGGAAAAATGTCAAGTAATGATTAAAACAGATGAGTATTTCTGGAGTACAGGCAAAACAGTAGATTGAACTTTTGTGCTGAAATATACTGGGTCTGATTAAATTATTCATCTGGGAAAATTAATTCAATGACTGTCATTTTGCTGCATTTGCACTGTTCACTAAGCAATCTTGACATCTAAAGATGTCGCTGAAATTATGGCAGTAAATGACTGCAAATGACCAACACGAAGCCTGCGAATCAATTAAATTCTAATTAAACTTTAACATACTGAATGAACAGGATTTAACTTAGGGAGAAATCTTACCTTAGTTCCTCCACACACTAGTGCATTTCTAAAAGACTCTATAAAATAGAAAATCAGGACAGTCATGCCTTTTCTCCCTTAAGTTGTATGAAAAACAACTTACTGATTAATGCATGTCTTGTGGCTTTTGAAATTTCTATATCATACCTATTTTCAGTATCTAAGTAAAACTGGAGACTGGTCCCGAAGTCCCATAGCATTCCTGATAAAACTGCAATTTTCTAAGGCAGACTTCTGTGCTTTTGGGCAGTTATTAATCTGTTTACTTGTAATAAGTCATTTTGCTTCTGAATACAACAAATATGCTGCAGCTCATCACGTAATTTCATTTTAAATACTTTGCTTCAGATGTCTCGAGTTACTGAAGGAGCCACTACTGATCCTCAGCCCTAGGAAGTGGAACTGCATTTAAGTTCTTATCTATCATTAAAACTTCTTGTTTCCAACACCTCAGTTAAATTCTTACAGATAATTATTGGGCTTAGGATTTTTTTTGTTTTTAATTGACAATTATGCCTTTTATGGAAACATGGCTGGGGGCTTCTATACGCTTATACATTTCCCTTCTTAACCCTAACCCTTACACTCACTCTTACAAATTCACTATGTGCCGTGATTTAAACCCAGCCACACAGCTCGTTTCACTCACTCCTCCCCTTTTTGCCCTCCCCCTGCTCCTGGAGGGATGGGAAAGAGAAGCAAAAGAATGCAACTTCCACGGGTTGAGATAAGAACAGTTTAGTAACTAAGGTATAATACAAATCACTACTGCTACCACCAATAATAATAATGACAAAGGGAATAACAAGGGAAGAGAATACAACACCTCACCACACACCGACCAATAACTCACCCCCCCAGCCTGACCAAGCACCGACCAATACCTAGCCCTACCCTGCAGTGCTAGTGCTTCTGGGTAACTCTCAGTTACGTCCTGGGCATGACGTGCTGTGGTATCGAATATTTCTTTGGCTAGTTTGGGTCAGGTGCCCTGTCTCTGCTTCCTCCCATCTTCCCCTCCTCCCTGGCAGAGCATGAGGCTCACAAATTCCTTGGTCAGACTAAAACATTTGAGCAGTAACTAAAAACATCGGTGTTACTCAGTGCTATTCCCAGGCTGAAAGTCAAAACACAACGCTGCACCAGCTACCAAGAAGGAGAAAAAATTGACTGCTACTGCTGAACCCAGGACACTATGGAATCAAGGTTTTGACCTTCCCTAGGATTCACTACAGGTTTTCTTGTATTCTTATTTTCAAATTTAATTCAAATGTAAAATTAAATTTCTGGTAAAATGAAGCACATGAGATCAGTGACACACGACTAAACTGTAAAATATCTGACCTTAAGCAAGATCTGTTGGCATCACTCTTTCTTCATTGAAAAGAGGATGTTTCACTTGTTAAAAGAAAAAATATGTGAAAAGTAATCTCTATGAAATTTCAAAAGCAAATCTATTTCATGTTAAGATTTTATAGTTGCAAAATTAAAACAAATCAGAGACAACTAGTGCAGCAGAAGAACCTCTGTACTTTAGATTTGGGTCAAACTTCTGGTATAGGGTACAAAGAATGTACTAAACAGGTTCAGTATTATAAGAAAGAAAGTTTACATAAAGACCATGAAAAAAGATTGTGGCTCCTTGCCCTGATCCAAAGCAGAGCAAGTGGTGACAGTGGGTTCCCCTAAAAAACGCACTCCTGATCCAAAATAGAACAGCAGTGTAGACACATCTTGTATTGTCATTCCACTGTATTCTTCATAAATGAAGTGCTGAATTGAGACCTCATTATTGCAATATACTCTGGCTGCATACTATACTGCAGCACCTCTAAAGCAGACTAAGGATATGGCTGAATCCATGTGTTTTACCCAGACCTTTCTTAAACTATCGAGAGGAAACACTGGAGATGCTCCTCCACAGAAAGAGTGTAAAAGAGATTACTATAAGAGCTTTCAGGTGATCAAAATATAACTGTTTGTATTATAATAAAAGTTTCAGTGTTAGTAATTAGCTTAATGTTTGCAAGTTTGCTGGTAGAATAAACTCAGAGTCCTCTCCAATCAGATGAAAAATAGATTTTTTGATTGTTATACCAGCTCTTTTTCTCCTGCATGCAAACTAACAGCAGCATCATTTGAGTTTAATCAAAATATTTATAAGTGTACTTCCAATTGAATGGGGCAGGATGCATTTTAATTAAAATGTTTTCTCAATTTGAATACACAAATCCAATTTACACAGAAAACTAAAGATATTTTCCAGTTTGAGGGTGGAGTTGAAAGGGAATTATGGCACATATTTCAAGGGCAAAAGCCTTTAAAAGATTGACCAGTCTCAATTATGTAGTTAATTCCTGAGTGTGCACATATGAAAAAAGTCGTAACAAGATCCTAGGGGGTTGGCAACTGACAAAGTGCTTCTGCACCTGGCATTGTACATGCTATGCATCACAAGCAGGCAAAAAAGTAGAACTCTGCGTTTTCTGGAGCACTTCATCCTGGTATAACAGTAGCAGTACATGCCATGATAAATGTCCTGGGGGAGGGAAGACGTTTAACTAGCGTCCATTTTGGAAGACCATCATAAACAAAACTGATCAGAGTTATTTTGTTTTGGTTTGTTTTTTTTGATGCAAGGTCATGAACCTCAAGCAGCCATATGCACAACTTCATAGCGCCGCTTGCATTCTTCCAATCTTCACTTCGTTCCCCAAGGGTTTTGGGTTTTTTTCATTTCTTATTTAAAGAGTTTCATGTCAGTCAAAGAGCAATTAGACCTTTGTTGTTTGGTAGTTATAAGGTTAATAACACTTTCCAAACCTACTTGAACAAATTCACATAGGGACAAAATAAGATTTTTGCTGTCTTTGTGTATACTTTGTGTATAGCTGGGAACTGCCAGTCAGGATCACACCTATCATATCTCCAATCTTGCATGCTGTCTGAAATAGCGTCCAACACCAGTTCGCAGATGTCATGTCATCTACACTACTGCTATTTTCCTACAGACCAAATCTCCTCCTTCCCATTCAGACATCCCAACACTGTGAGCTTTTGGAACATGTGTCTCTGAGTAGAGCCTCCCAAGACTCTTTCCTGGGTTGATATAATAGACCTGTAATGTTCATAGGAAATTTAGAGTCCCCTCTATTGTGAATTAATTAGTATTTTTTAGTTCTTTTTGACATTATGCTACCAAGTTACTATTCACATAATCCTCTAATATTTTCTTGTAGCTTTCTCTGGATTTGACTATTAATTAACTAATTTCTGATATTCAAGAAATCTGCATTGCTAATATTCACTCTTAATATTTATAAATATATTAACACTGGCATCTTCATGGAAACTTGAACTGTTGTCCTGTTAATCAGATGTGACAAAACCCAACCCTTTACCATAAACTTTTTTTCCTCTTGCCTTCCATGGGAGACTTCTGAGTAAAGACTTGTTTCTATGCACAATTATTACTTTACTAAAATATTCAAAGGACTCCCACAATATATCACTTATCCAACTCACTAGATCTGTTATCCTGGAAGAGACATCCAACTTCAAAAAGCAAAATTGTTAAAAACAAGCTTATTAAGCTGGATTGTCCCCCAGTAAAGTGAAAAACCCCAAGATTTTAGTCCCAGAGAGTTTTTCAGCTTTATTGTGAGAAAATAAAAATAATTAATGTATCCCTGAAAATCCTTTGTGATATAGAATGAGGTTAGAAAAAAAATCATTGAACTTTTCAGCAATATCCTTAAGTTCCTCCAATGTTCCCTCAGTCACTTTTAAATATACAAAAAAAAAAAGGCTCTGAAAAATTTGGCCTGGCATTTAGTGTGCAGTTAAAGTAATTGTTACACACATGGCACTGAAATGATGAATAGAAGGGGTTTATTGCAATTTAAAACTTTTAACACAGCAGAGTTTAGTAATGTGTCAAAGAGCCTCATAGGTAGCTGAAATCAATGAAAGCAGAGGCAAATCATGAGCTGAAATGCTTTTTTTTTCCAAGCTTTTCATATCCCTTTATGTGTAAAAATCTGACTCGTGCATATGTTTGCAAATTATGGGATTCATAATATTCTGGAATCACTGTAGTAAAATGGGAATGAGAGGCAGGGACCTGAGCGAATAATTTTTATTCTTTATTGCATGATGTGGAGACTTTCCTACAGAGTTCAGGGAAAGGATTTTGCATGGCCTTCTGCTTTCTCCCTAGCCTCGTAAGGCCCTGAGGACAAGGATTACCAGAAACTTATTCTTACCACAAAGGTATTTATGGAAAACCCCCTTTCAGCATTCTCCTGTACAGATTTCTACCAAAGCATGGCAAAAGTCAGTGGGGAGGTGGTATTATTGCCACCCAGTTTATTGATAAGCACGTTTTCCTTACTCCCCTGTTCATTCCTATCCACTGGCTTCCAATGGTCAGACTGTGCTGGTGACAAGAAGTTATTTTGTAGGCTTCCAAATTCATGAGTCATAAAAAGGTCTTGGTGGAGCATTTATTATCTGTTTAGTATTTATTCTCAATTTATCCTCAACAAAATAAGATTTACATGCCTTGAGTTCCCACGTTACTACAAAAATCATGAACACTGTTATAATCTGCAATTAATCTAAAAATAAAATTAGGTTTGTTGAACAATTTATATTTCCCATAAATTCATGTTAATTGACATTAATTGTTCTCCTTTATGTCCTTAACGACGAAAGTTTTACACTTTTTCATCATTAAGGATAAATGTCCTAGGTTTACAAATGTCCTGTTCTTCATACTTGTCATTTCTGAACATTGGCACAATACAAACTGTCCTTCAGCTTTCTGGATTTTTCTATCATTTCTGAGATTTATTACAAATCAGCACTATCAAGCCAAAGATGTCATCAGAGAGCTCTTTTGTATACAGCTCTCCCGGCCTGATGATTTCAAATGTTTATCACCACCAGATGTTCTTTAACATATTTTTAGTTATTAATAGAGAATATCTGTCTAACAACATAAATCTTGTTTCTAAATGTAGGAGTGTACCTAAACTTTTCAGCTTTTTTATTTCTTAAAACATCTTAATCTTCTCCACTTAGTGAATGACTTCTTTCCTGTTTTCTCTTGTTTGATGAACTTAATATATATTCTTAATATATAAATCTTGGCACATAACAATTTTATTTTATTAATATCAATATTTTATTTATTTATTCCATTTTATTGGTTGAAATTTGATGCTGCTTTTAACATTTTTTTATACACTGTGTTTACCTTTTGACTTCTGCTTTAATTTCACCACTGCACAAATATTAGGCATGCAGCCAAATTGCACCCTTTCTCATGTTCAGAATCATATTCTGAAACATCAAGTAAACTCTTTTTGAAGCATTCTTAATTTTATTCACGTGGTCTTTTGTCTTCTAACCACTGTCATATTTCTTACTGACAGCTTGTTTTCTGGTCTAGTTAGACACTAGTAGGACAGTATATACTAATGGGTTAACATCTCTAAAAATGAGTAACACATTATTGCAATAAATTTAGAATGAAAATGACTGATATGATGCATAAAGGAAAGTCACAGAGATGTGAAGGAAGGCAGTATCACCTGTCAGTCTTGGCAATTATAATTTCCCTAGTCTAAGTCAAACTCCATATATTATTTGAATAAATCTTTTTCTGTATGTATATCCTAAATTTTTTATGCCCAAGGCTAACAACTCAATAACTGCTGGAACGGGTCCATCTCTAGCATTCTGGAGCTGCTACTCCACAGTAGACTACAAACTTCCAAGTGTTATAACATGAGGTGAAAGCAACACATCCTATGTGGCACAATTGCATCAAAATAAATATGGATCGGCTGTAGTGGTTATATGCTCTCCAAGCTGTTCAAAACTTAAAATGTTCTATGGTAGGGAGCCTGTAGTTTTCTTTTATGTTCTTGATCTATTTTCCTCATCCTTAAAAGCACACAGAAACTATGCAGTTCATAAAGGCATGTGTGTGTCATAGTCTTCCAGTTTTCTTGGAGTGCTTCTACAAGATGTCAAATTTGTAAATTACAATCTCATTCTTTAAGGTATTTATGAGGATACCTGGCTTTAAACAAAGTAGATAAACACACTAAACATAATGGGAGTCATTACTAATTTTATTCACTCTTTGCATATTGAAACATATGTAATTTGATACTTTTTTATAAAAAATATTACTGCTAATTTTTTTGCTAGAGTCCATTTTAGGGTGATTTTGGATACATTATTCTTATGGTAATCTAAAGAGATTTGGAGATGGAATGATCCGAATAGCAAAAGAAGCCAATGTTACATATGAGTTGGTCATCTACATCACACTTTCAAGCATTTCTAGTAATCAGTTGACATTCTTAAAAAATGAAGTTATCCTAAAGTCCTAACAGAGGAAACTAATTTTAATTTAATTCAGCTAATTTAAAAACAAGCAAAAGAGAGCATAAAACAGTCCTAAGACTATGTCATATAGGTATATATTCCACACTTCTGATCCGCAAGACTGCCTCTGATAAGAAAGAAAGAAGGGTCATTGTAGTAGGGGATTCCCTTCTGAGAGGAACAGAGGGCCCGATATGCAGAGTTGACCCTCATCATCGGGAAGTGTGTAGTCTGCCTGGAGCCCGGATCAGGGATATCACTAGGGCGCTCCCCAACCTGGTGCACCCGACAGACTACTACCCGCAGCTGGTCTTCCAGACAGGTGAGGGGGAAGCTGCTTCCCACAGTCTGAGGGGGATGAAGAAAGACTACAGGGCCTTGGGGCGGATGGTGAAAGACTCTGGGGCTTGAGTGATCTTCTCCTCAATCCTTCCATCTTCCACTGAAGATGTGGGACAGAATGGGAAAATTCAGTCCATAAACGATTGGCTTTGAGACTGGTGCTACAGGCAGGGCTTTGGATTCTTTGATAACGGCTGGTTTTATAGGGCACCAGTCTGGACAATGACAAGTGAGAAAGGTTTGTCTCACAGAGGGAAAAGGATGCTGGGGCACGAATTAGCAGGGCCCATTTGGAGAGCTTTAAACTAGATTCGAAGGGGGATGGGGTTGTAGCTGGGCTTGCCCCAGTGGGGCAGTGCTCCAGAATTGATGAAGACTGGGAGGCCTCCTATAATCCTAGGGTGAAATCGGTGTGCTCAGCTCGCTCCCTGGAATGTCTGTACACCAATGCGCGCAGCATGGGAAATAAGCAGGAGGAGTTGGAAACCTGTGTTAAGTCAGGAGACTATGATCTGGTGGCAATTACAGAGACGTGGTGGGACAGCTCACATGACTGGAATATAGTCATGGAGGGCTATGTCCTTTTCAGAAAAGACAGGCCAGCCAGGCGGGGTGGTGGGGTTGCTCTTTATGTGCGGGAGCAACTACAATGCACCGAGTTCTGTCCAGGGACAGATGACGAGCGAGTTGAGAGTCTGTGGGTGAGAATTAAGGGGCAGACTGGCAGGGGGGATACTGTTGTGGGTGTCTGTTACAGACCAACAGATCAGGGTGAGGAAGTTGACGAGGCCTTCTACAGGCAGCTGAGAGCGGCCTCACAGTCACAGGCCATGGTCATCGTGGGGGATTTTAACTTCCCTGATGTTTGCTGGAAGGACCACTCGGCAACCCAGCCGCAGTCCAGGAGGTTCCTCCAGTATATGGATGATAACTTCATCCTGCAAATGGTGGATGGACCAGGAGAGGAGCGCTGCTGGATCTCATCCTCACTAACAAGGAGGGTCTGGTTGAAGCAGTAAGGGTTGAGGGCTGCCTTGGTTGCAGCAACCACGAGATGGTGGAGTTCAGGATCTTGTGTGGTAGGACTAGTAGAATACCAAGTAGAATTGCAACCCTGGACTTTAGCAGGGCAAACTTTGGCCTTTTCAAGCAATTGCTAGGGGAAATCCCAGGGGCAAGGCTGCTTGAAGGTAAAGGGACCCAAGATAGTTGGTTGACATTCAAGGATTGCTTTTTCCGAGCTCAAGATCGGAGCATCCCGACACGTAGGAAGTCAAGGAAGAGGGCCAAGAGACCTGTGTGGCTAAATAGGGAATTGCTAGGTATGCTCAAGTGGAAGAGGAGAGTTTACAGGTCATGGAAGGAGGGGCTGGCCACTTGGGAGGAATATAAGGCTGCTGCTAGAGGATGTAGGAAGGCAGCTAGGAGGACTAAGACCTACTTAGAATTAAATCTGGCGAGAGGGTTCAAGGACAGCAGAAAGAGCTCTTTCAAATACATGGCAGATAAAACTAACACCAGAGGCAATGTAGGCCCGCTGATGAACGGGATGGGTGCCCTGGTGACAGAAGATGCAGAGATGGCAGAGTTACTGAATGCCTTCTTTGTCTCTGTCTACTCTGCTGCAGGCAGTCCTGAAGAGCCCTGTACCCCTGAGACCTTAGATGAAGTCAGGTGAACAGAGCGGTTTGCCTTAGTCTATGAGGAATGGGTTAGAGATCAGTTGAGCAATCTGGACATCCATAAATCCATGGGTCCAGATGGGATGCACCCGTGGGTGCTGAGGGAACTGGCGGAAGTCATTGCTAGACCACTCTCCATCATCTTTACCAAGTCTTGGGAAACGGGAGAGGTGCCTGAGGACTGGAGGAAAGCAAATGTCACACCAGTCTTCAAAAAGGGCAAGAAGGAGGACCCAGGTAACTGTAGAACAGTCAGCCTCACCTCCATCCCTGGGAAAGTGATGGAACACCTTATCCTTGGTGCCATCTTAAGGCATATCAAGGATAAGAGGGTTATGAGGGGCAGTCCACATGGCTTCACCAAGGGGAAGTCATGCTTGACCAATCTCATAGCCTTTTATGAGGAAATAACACAGTGGATGGATGATGGCAGAGTGGTGGATGTGGTCTACCTTGACTTCAGCAAAGCATTTGACACAGTCTCCCACAGCATCCTCACAGCTAAATTGAGGAAGTGTAGACTGGATGATCAGGTAGTGAGGTGGACTGTGAACTGGCTGAAGGAGAGAAGCCAGAGAGTTGTAGTCTATGGGGCGGAGTCTAGTTGGAGGCCTGTATCTAGTGGAGTGCCTCAAAGGTCAGTACTGGGACCGGTATTATTTAATATATTCATCAACGATTTAGATGAGGGAATTGAGTGTACTATCAGCAAGTTTGCTGATGACACTAAGCTGGGAGGAGTGGCTGACACGCCAGAAGGCTGTGCTGCCATCCAGCGAGACCTGGACAGGCTGGAGAGTTGGGCAGGGAATAACTTGATGAAATATAACAAGGGAAAGTGTAGAGTCCTGCATCTGGACAGGAACAAGAAGTAGAGTCCTGCATCTGGACAGGTTCTAGTATAGGTTGGGGAACAACCTGCTAGAGAGCAGTGTAGGGGAGAGGGACCTGGGGGTCCTAGTGGACGACAGGACGACCATGAACCAACACTGTGCCCTTGTGGCCAAGAAGCCCAATGGCATCCTGGGGTGGATTAGACGGGGGGTGGTTAGTAGGTCGAGAGAGGCCCTCCTTCCACTCTACTCTGCCCTGGTGAGACCGCATCTGGAATATTGTGTCCAGTTCTGGGCCCCTCAGATCAAGAAGGACAGGGAGCTGCTGGAGAGAGTCCAGCGCAGGGCAACAAAGATGATTAAGGGAGTGGAGCATCTCCCTTATGAGGAAAGACTGAGGGAGCTGGGTCTCTATAGTTTAGAGGAGACTGAGGGGTGACCTTATTAGTGTATATAAGTATATAAAGGGGGAGTGTCATGAGGATGGAGCCAGGCTCTACTCAGTGGCAAACAATGATAGGACAAGGGGTAATGGGTACAAACTGGAACACAAGAGGTTCCACTTAAACTTGAGAAGAAACTTCTTCTCGGTGAGGGTGACAGAACACTGGAACAGGCTGCCCAGGGAGGTTGTGGAGTCTCCTTCTCTGGAGACATTCAAAACTCGCCTGGACACATTCCTGTGAAACATTATCTAGGTGTTCCTGCTCCGGCAGGGGGATTGGACTAGATGATCTTTCGAGGTCCCTTCCAATCTCTAGCATACTGTGATACTGTGATATTAGCTGAAAACAAAAAGTGAATTCATGCCTGCCAGTATCATCAGGAAGCTAAAATATTAACTTAGGGTTTCTTGATAGCACAAATCCCAAGTCTGAAATAATTCTTATTTCTTAAATGCATAGTGCATGCAAAATAGGAAGGTGAGATTTCCCTATGGAATGCATAAATAAGCCTTTAATAACCTATAAGTTAATAAAATTATTACAGTTACAGTAACTCACTCTGCTTTGCATGGACTTTCCCTAAGGCTACTAACGAAATTGTTTCTGAAATGTTCTCTCCCCTAACACAGAGGTATATGGAAAGGCTCAGGGACACCAACACAGCACTCTACAAACCAGGAACCTGCTGGCAAGTTCATATTTTGCACAATTATATTGCTAATCCTACCACCAGATCCTGGGCTGATGTCAATCAAGACAGTCCTGCAGATATTTGTGAAGGGAGTATCCTTCTCTCAGTGCCCAAGCACTGGTGGGGATCTTCAGCAGTGGTCTGTCCTGGGTTCAGCACTAGCAGTCATTTTTCTCCTTCCTGGTAGCTGGTGCAGTGCTGTGTTTTGGCTTTCGGCTTGGGAACAGAGCTGATAACAACGATGTTTTCGTTTGGCCAAGGACTTTGTGAGCCTCATGCTCTGCCAGGGAGGAGGGGAAGCCGGAAGGAAGCAGAGACAGGACACCTGACCCAAGCTAGCCAAAGAGGTATTCCATACCACAGCACGTCATGCCGGGGATGTAACTGGGAGTTAGCCGGAAGGGCTGGGAGTCTGCAGGGTTGGAGGAGGCATCGGTCAGAGCTTGGTCGGGCTGGAGGGGGGCAAGTTATCAGTCAGCTGGTGCTGAGATGTTGTATTCTCTTCCCTTGTTATTTCCTTTATCATTATTATTATTGGTGGTAGCAGTAGTGATTTGTGTTATACCTTAGTTACTAAACTGTTCTTATCTCAACCTGTGGGAGTTGCATTCTTTTTGACTCTCCTCTCCATCCCTCCGGGAGTACGGGGAGGGCAAGAAGTGGGGGGGAAATGAGTGAACAAGCTGTCTGGCTGGGTTTAAACCAGGACATGGTCTCAGGGCAAAAGTGTGCTTCAGGAATTCCAGACTTTCAGGGCTGTTTAACATTTTAGTCTGAGAAGGAAAGTTTTGCTTGAAAATATCTCCTTTTCTACTGAAAAAGACACTGATTTTCCAAGATTTTTATTTTCTGTGTTAATGCAGATGCTCATCCAGCCTTTCCCACTTCTCTGCAAATGAACTTTAAATTGAGATTTTAAGTTAATCTACATAGTGCCAATCAACACAAATAACTTCCTCTCTTGGTTACACGTCCACACCTCAGCTGAGATATCCATATTATAAGGTATCCATACCCCGAGCTTGAGTAAGTGGTGAGGAAGAAGAGGAACTCACACCTTGAACTTTACCTATTACTAGCCACTGTTAATCTGGAGATGAAGGTGCACATGTTTCCTCCATGGAATCTTTCTTATTCTATGCAATATTGGTTTGAAAACAAAAATAACACCCAAATCCCTCAAACTACTTCCATACTGAAAAGCTTCACAAAAGAAAAAATGAATGCATATAGCACATGAACAGATGTAAACACACATTTATAAATGTTAGTGAAATGCCAATTCATCTGGCAAATGCAATATTTTACTGTAATATACCTTTTCTTACAAAAAGTTGTATATTTTAAATATAAGTCTGGAGGAGGTTCTTTCTTTTCATTTCAGATCAATTATATGGAACTTAATCTTTGTCATCTCACCTAAATTTGAAAATATTAGTAAGGCTTTTTAAAGAGGTTAACTAATGCCATGTTACTTTTAACAAAGACAGGATCTAAGGGATTATATATATTCATCAGTATTTATAAGATATTTAATTTTCTTTATAAAAGACATTTTCACTGGGTAGAATGTATATGAAAACTTCAGTATCCTACAATGAAAACATTCTTCTCTTTATGGGAATACAGCAATTCTTCTGTTTCCCCAATGGGATTTGAATTAGTTTAGCAAAATGTAGTTTACCCACAACAGCTGCAGCCTGCACTTCTGCAGTATTTCAGAAAATCATTAGGAATTCCTTATTACTTTTTCATCGCTATG
This sequence comes from Pezoporus flaviventris, assembly GCF_033815535.1. NCBI lineage: Eukaryota > Metazoa > Chordata > Aves > Psittaciformes > Psittacidae > Pezoporus > Pezoporus flaviventris. The sequence continues at coordinate 13,941,142 of NW_026892550.1, read as the reverse complement.
TTGTGGGGAAAACAAATGGGCAGAAAGTGGTTACTGAGACCTAATGAATAAGAAACGACGCAATATCAGCTTGAAGACGTATTTATTTTCAAGGTATGTAACTAAATATACAAAAGAATGAAGCTTAAGGAAAGCAAGCACCATATTTTTACAATGTCTTCTGAATTGAAATAGCAACTAAGCTGGAGACAGAATGCTTGATGTTTCTAATTTCTTTCAGAGTGAAGTTGCAACCTTTTTCTACCCTTTTTTTTTTTTTTGAAACAGTGGCAAAGGTCTTTCTTTCATTCCAGATTTTAAAGGTATAGAGATAGAGAAACGTAATGGCCTAATGTGTCGTGCTTCTGTCAGTGAATGAATTAAACTCCCGTGGTGCTAAAATTCAGAGAGGGAAGAGATTCAAAGCTGACTGTTGTTAGATGCTGATCTCCCCAACCTGCACTCAAGTCAGGTGAGCTACAAGTACCCACTGCACTAAGGAACATCTTATATTTTAGTATCTGCCAGTCTAATAATCCAGTCCTGGGCTGAGAAGCGAGGACTGCCTAAGCACGAACCACAACAGGACAGAAAGCACAGGGTGCGCATCACTGCTAATGGCTGGGGACAAGAAGCAAACAAAGCCACTCTGCACAACACCACCAGAAACAAATCCATGTCTCCTCTCTAACGTGTTTTGGTACTGACAATATCAAATGAAACAAGTCACGTCTTGGACATCCTGCCATTTTCCTGAATCCCCAATCTCTCTTTTGGTGACAAAAACATGAGCCAATGGCCATAAATTTCTAACAGTATACATGTAACTGCATTTGCAGCTTTTTAGCATTTGTTAAAGACAGAAAATAAAAATAAATTCAATATACTTACTTCCACTCATTTTTTAAAGAGGTCTATGGCAAGTTGCCCAGAAAATAAACATAAGTGCATCCCAGTTAAAAAAACAAAAAGGTGAATGTCTTCCCACTAAAAGCAGATACAGTAACAATCTTATTACCAAAAAAAAAAACCTCACTTAAAACAGAAAAAGAATGAATGCTATTAAAGACTGTCACTAAGCTTGACAAGTTAATGAGGGTTAGATTATGAGAGTATTATTGTTTTAGCAGAGTATTACATTCTACTCAGATTCTTCTCCTGACTTCATAGACAAAACTTGCTCAGAAATCTGTGCCAACTATTACATTAGGTTAATGGGACCCTGACATGCGAAACAAGGCAATGGGGTCCTGTTGACCTACTACATGGGAAATGGATGCTGTAGCTACAAATCCAGAAGGTACACTAGACAGTTTTGTTGTTGCGCTTGGGTTTTTTTCCTTCTATTGAAATAAGAGAATGAGGTAAAGTCATTAACATTCTCTCTAATAAATGAACATCAATTTATTTATTGATTTTTGTACTCCAGCAATGTTCATCATTGTGCATACGTGAAGCAAGCTTTTCTCCCCTCTAATTTTCATTTATCTTAAGAAAGTTAGAATACTCCCTAGAAGACCAAACAGCTGAGAATGTCTCCTAAAGACACTGATTTCACTAGTACATTGTTGAGGATCTGAAAACAGATATGTCTGTTTTCCTTTCTCTTGCTTTAAAAAACAAATATAATGCTTTTGAGCCTAGACACACAAGCAGTACACCTAAAACCTGCTAATTTAATTACCTTCCAGATAAAACAGACCCAATTACTTGAGCTTTGGTTCAAAACCACAGCTGTGGTATTGTTGTTATTTTGTTTCATATAAACATTCTGTGGCTAATGTATTCCCCTTGAATGCAGAAATTAGTAGTGAAACATATTCAACCTCGTAGGGTTTACAGCAAAAATTCCAGGAACCAGAATCCCAGGAGCTGTAAGTCTGAACTACCTAGTCCAAGACCCACAGAACAGATGCAGCAAGTAACTCAGAACTAGGGATGTAGGAGGTATGTAGGACATCCTGCGAAGTGGTACTGGACAGCAGAGGACACCATCCCCAGACAAGATCTTATGGCAAGGATGGACTGCACTGGTGTTCTGGGCTTGGCTGAGATAATTTTATTCCTACTAGCTTGTACAGTGCTGTGTTTTGGCTTTAGGCTGAGAACAGTGTTGATGACACACTGATATTTTAGTTGTTAAGTAGTGCTTACCCTAAGTAAGTATGAGATGTTCTGAGAGAGCTGGCAGATGAAGCCACAATCCATCATATTTGAGAAGCTATGGCAGTCTGGTAAAGTTCCCATGACTGGAAAAGGGGAAGCATCACCCTCATTTTCAAAAAGGGAAAAAAAGAAGACCCAGGGAACTATAATCCAGTCAGTTTCACCTCGGTGTCTGACAAGATCATGGAGCAGATCCTCCTTAAAAATCTTCTGAGGCACATGGAAAATAAGGAAGTGATTGCTGACAGACAACATGACTTCACTAACGGGAAATCATGCCTGAAAAATTTGGTGGCCTTCTATGACAAGGTTACAGCCTTCTTAGATAAGGGAAGAGCAACTGATCTGGTCATCTACCTGAACTTGTGCGAAGCATTTGACACTATCCCACATGATATCCTTGTCTCTAAACTGGAGAGGCATGGATTTGGTGGATGGACCACTTGGTGGATGGACCACTTTGTGAATAAGAAATTGGCTAGATGGTCTCACTCAAGAGTCAACAGCTCAATGTTCAAATGGAGACTAGTGACAAGTGGAGTTCCTCCATTGGGACTGGGGTTGTTTATCATCTTTGTTGGCAACATGGGCAGTAGGATTGAGTGAACCTTCAGTAAATTGTTTGCTGATGACACCAAGCTGTGTGGTGCAGTTGACAAGCCGGAGGGAAAGTATGCCATCCAAGGAGACCTGGACAGGCTTGGGAGGAGGGATAGTGCAAATTTACAAAGTTCAGCAAAGTCAAGTGCAAAGGTCCTGCACCTGGGTCAGGGCAACCTCAAGTACAAACACAGGCTGGGCAGAAAATGGATTGAAAGCAGGCCTGAGTAGAAGGACTTGGGGTGGTGGCTGGTAAGAAGCTCAACATGACCCAGTAGGGTACATTTGCCACCCAGAAAGCCAACCATATGCTAGGCAGCATCGAAAGCAGCATGTCCAGCAGGTTGAGAGACCTGATTCTCCCCCTTTACTCTGCTCTCGTGAGACCTCACCTGGCCGTTCAACTCTGGGACACCCAACACAAAAGGGACATGGAACTGCTGGAATAAGTCCAGAGGAGGGCCACAAAGATGATCAGAGGGCTGGAGCACTACTGCTATGAAGACAGGCTAAGATAGTTGGGCTTGTTAATCTGCAGAAGAGAGACAGCTCCAGGGAGACAGAGCAGCCTGCCAGTACCTAGAGGCCTACAAGAAAGCTGCAGAGGGACCTTTTACAAGGACAGGTAGTTACAGGACAAGCAATAATGGCTTTAAACTAAAAGAGAGTAGATTTAGATTAGATATTAGGAAGAAATTATTTATTCTGAGGGTGATGATACACTGGAACAGGTTGCCCAGGAAAGCTGTGGATGTCCCATTCCTAGAAGTGTTCAAGGCCAGGTTAGACGGGCTTTGAGCAACCTGGTCTAGTGGAAAAAGGGAAATATAACCCCCATTTGCAAGAAGAGGAAAATGGAATGACCCAGGGAATTACAGAACAGTCAGTCTAACCTCTGTGCCTGGCAAAATCTTGGAGCAGATACTCCTGGAAAGCATGCTAAAACAAACAAAAAACAACAAGGTGCTTGGTGACAGCCAGCATGAAAATCCTGCCTGACCAATTTGGTGGCCTTCTATGATCGGGCTACAGAGCTGATGGAGGAGGTAGAGCAGTTGATGTCATCTACCTGGACTTGTGCAAAGCCTTCGACACTGTCCCACACGACATCCTTGTCTCTAAATTGGAGAGACATCAATTTGATGTATGGACCACTCAGTGCATAAAGAACTGGCTGGATGCCTGCACGCAAAATATTGTGGTTAATGGCTCAATGTCCAGCTGGAGAAAAGTGACGAGTGGTGTGCCTCAGGGATCGGTGTTGGACCGGTCTTGTTCAAGATCTTTGTCGGTGACATGGACAGTGGGATTGAGTGCGCCCTCAGCAAGTTTGCCAATGACACCAAGCTGTGTGGTTTGGTTGATACGCTGGAGGGAAGGAATGCCATCCAGAGGGACCTTGACACGCTTGTGAGGTGGGCTGATGCCAACCTCATGAAGTTTAACCATGAAAAATGCAAGGGCCTGCACCTGTGTTGGAGCAATCCCAGGCACAGCTACAGGCTGGGCAGAGAAGAGATTCAGAGCAGCCCTGCGGAGAAGGACTTAGGGGTGTTGGTTGATGAGAAAATGAACATGAGCCGGCAGTGTGCGCTTGCAGCTCAGAAAGCCAACCGTATCCTGGGCTGCATCAAAAGCAGCATGACCAGCAGGTCGAAGGAGGTGATCCTGCCCCTCTACTCTGCTCTTGTGAGACCTCACTTGGAGTATTGTGTGCAGTTCTGGTGTCCTCAACATAAAAAGGACATGGAACTGTTGGAACAAGCCCAGAGGAGTGCCATGAGGATGATCAGGGGACTGGAGCACCTCCCATGTGAAGACAGGCTGAGAAAGTTGGGGCTATTCAGCCTGGAGAAGAGAAGGCTGCATGGAGACCTCATAGCAGCCTTCCAGTATCTGAAGGGGGCCTATAGGGATGCTGGGGATGGACTCTTCATTAGGGACTGCAGTGATAGGACAAGGGGTAAAGGGTTCAAACTTAAACAGGGGAAGTTTAGATTGGATATAAGGAAGAAATTCTTTCCTGTCAGGGTGGTGAGGCACTGGAATGGGTTGCCCAGGGAAGCTGTGAATGCTCCATCTGTGGCAGTGTTCAAGGCCAAGCTGGACAGAGCCTTGGGTAACGTGGTTTAGTGTGAGGTGTCCCTGCCCATGGCAGGGTGGTTGAAACTAGATGATTTTAAGGTCCTTTCCAATCCTAACTATTCTATGCTTCTAAGGTGTCCCTGCCCACTGCAGAGTATTGGAACTAGATGGTCTTTAAGGTCCTTTCCAACCTAAACCTTTCTGAGATTCTATGATTCTTCCTTTGTATGAGGAAGTCAAACACTCCCAGAAAGAAAGGCTGTGTCTTTACATATCCTATTGAGGCTCTGCTAGGATTCTTTGGCCCAGAAAGGGAAGATGAATCCCTAGCACTAACACCGTCATTTGCTCAGAAGAGGGAGACAGCTTTAAGTGATTTTTTTCCTGTATTTTACCATGATTCTCTTTTTCACCTGTGTCTGTGGCTATTTTTAGTCGGATATTCTGCTTTTCTTACTTATAGCTTATAGCCTATGTTCTCCTATGTCTTCACCATATGTAGCTGTGCTGATGCATAACTAATTAGCAATAAAATATATACCCAGCAGTTTCAATTTGGTCTTTTATCTGACTTAACCCCTTAATCATTAACCCTTCTCTCCTCTCCCTGGCATGTAGCTTTACTTCTGTCTTCTCTGCTGCACATATTTGAGCAGCTATTCCCTTCCTCCTTTGTCTTGGTTAAACTCCCTGTCTCTCTTTTTCCCTCAGACATAAGCCTTTGTTGTCTTGTCATAGTTGAGATCAAGGGACTTGAGACAATTTCTGCAGTCCTTAATCAAAGGTTTACAGGACAGTCACTTGATTAAGGAGTGTGAACTTTGGATCTATAGTGTCTGACAGTACACATAAAGCTTTCCTGTGTCCAGAAAAGTTACACTGTTCTTCTAGCTGTGTGACTATTTTCTGATTTTAAATTACATGTATTTAACTCTGCATCTTTTCCTACCCTTTCCCACATCCTGATGATTTTAAAACATAATATCAGAGAATAGCTATATATTTTTTAAAAATAGTTTAATACTTTAAAAAATAGGCATGTAGCTCTCTTCAGTTCCCTTTACAATGGTTTCGTATTGCACTGTATTTCCTCTCTTTACAGGAACAGAATAATTCATCTTTGGGAAAAGATTATTTTGATGAATGTATGTATATGAACAGAGATAAGAAAGGAAAGACAGAATTAAAAAAAAAACCAACCTTTAGTAGATAAGTATCATCTAACTTTTAGGTAAAGGCAAATATCGATGGAAAAATTGACTGAACTGCATTGAGCAAAGATTTATGAATGTAACTGTATGTGTAGTAAAACTAATTTCACTTGCTTTTGTAAGAGAGCTTGGACCTTCTAGCTGTGTCTGGGCAAAGAGCCATTTTGAAAGGCTTTTAAATCATGTCAACAGAATGCAAATCAAGCTAAAATGTGAGACAATGGTATACTAGGTACAACAAATGCTCAAGCTTTGTGCAACTTTCCATTTTATCACAACACTGTGACTTACCCATAGTATTTCAGAATGATAGTGAAGTGCTTGTGAGCTTTTCCTGTAAACTGCAGGTTCATCAGCTTTGTCTTGGCAGCAGCATTTGTTTAATCTGCCTGCACTGACATTTTGTGAAAGATACTCATGCCATAGTGTCCTGAGAGTGTGGCCTCTCTGGATTTTATTCTTTTTTGATCATTGCTCAGATGTGCCCCCCACCCCACTACTCCTTAAGCTATGCTCTGTGTTTTTTTACTGATGGTATTTAAGCTGACAGAGCAGCTGAAATGACAAGCAAATAAAACCACTGAAACCCTTCTACTTACAGACAGCCTCATCCTTGACAGTTTGACCTTGTCCTGCTAATTTTAACTGTCATGCTGATTGGATTTGAGAGCCAAAGCACAGATGAAATCAGTAATACAGAAATATTGCTCACATTTTATGTCCGTGCTCCTGTTTACAAGGAGAAAAGTAGAAAGAAATCATATTGCCTAGTTGAGTTTGAGGATATGAAGGTCATTTGGCCAGTAGATGTATTCACATGGAAAGAATACAATTAAGTTTCAGTCTATGAAATAAGCTTATCAGACTGAAAAGAATAGATCAAGGTCTTCTGTAGTAGAAAATAGTAACTGTAGTCCTATCAGCAGGAGCAGGTTCTTACAAACCTCTGAAAACTGAAACAATGCTCTTTAATTTGATGAAAGCTGCAAACCCAGGGATTTTTTTTAATAAATTAGTGACTTTTGTAAGAGTCATGAAAACAAAATGCTGAGTTTCAGATAGGAAGATGAAAAGTGGAATACAAGTACTATTTCTTCCTTGTTAAGCTTACTGTACTCATGGAATTCAATAACTCTACGCCATCTAACATGGACGTGTCATTTGAGATCCTGTTACAAAATGAAACAGGAAAGTCACTATGGCCATAAGTGAAATTAGACAGGAAGAAAGATAAAACAATAATCTGAATTAGAAAGTAATCACATTTCTCTATTTCTGTTCTGTCTCAGCTGCCAATTTCTTCTAATTAATCTGCTGAGTGAAGTATTATTTATACATGATATGAATTAATGGGGAAAAAAAATAAATCTGGCTCATTGTTGGGGCCTTCCATAGGAAACATCCTGGTTTTGCAGGAACTAGAAAATCTCCTGCATCTGTTACCCAGCTTAGAAGTTTTCACAAGGAATTATAAAAGGAGGATTTTTCTTTTTTTTGCTTTGACATTTTCCGATAGAACAACTATTGACCAAATCTAATACATCTTCCTCTGTGCAGTGCTCCTATTGAGCTTGAGTTTACTCATGGTCTTTTACTCCTCAGTGAAAGAAACAAAAAGTCTTGAACAGTTCCTTCCCTATCTGTCTACAGAGCTGTCAACTCAGTCAGTGACTGACACATCCATGTTTCTGAAGATGCAAGAACCATACTGACTAGCAATTGCAGCACAATGGATATAAAAGACATTCAGCATTTTATCTGCATGATGGTAACAATATTCAATTCAGATTTGAGCTTTTAGTAAAGGGGCTATTATTGTGTTATTTGTTCGTACAGTTTCCTGTTCCTTGCTGGATACTCCTGAATGAGACCACCACAGAAATTAGAAATAATGATTCAACTAAAGGAAAGGTGCTTTGTTCTCATTCAGGCATGCTTTTTAAAGGTACTGTCAGTGCCTGGATTTAGTTATTTATGGCAGAGGGCTATAGAGAAAGCTATTGTATAAGTAACGGATTTTGAAGAAGTGGCAAAGATACAAAGACAGAAAAACATGACAAATTATCCATTAGAAAGAAGGTTATGAAAAGGCTGTGACTTATATGAGCAAAATTCTAATATGGTCATGAAGCTAGCTGATTCTTTTCTTACAATGTGGCAAATTAAGTCTCTTACTCTCTGTGGACTTTGTAACTAGTCAGTGGATGTGCAGAGGTATAATACTGGTATAAGGGAGCAAAGAATCAGAGTCTCATTTTCTTGTCTGTATACAATCTAAGGGGTTCAAAGAAGTATTTTTTTTTGTCATACTTTGACCCTAATTTTCAAGAGAAGAAACAGTTTTACCTATTTGAACAAAAGGATGTTGCAATTCAGCTGATGGCAATGACAACGCAAACCTTTGCTTTCAGTATTGTTGTAAGCAGAAGACAACAAAACACAAAGAATAAAGAAAATCCAGGGACTTTTGCTACTTCCTAGTATGACATTTATTTCTTTTTTTAGAATAGCACATTTCCACAGAATTAAAGATTTTACCAACATGACCAAAATACATCCACCTAAATCATATATGTATTTTCTTTTAAAGATAAAACTACACAAGTTCAGTGGTTATGAAATTTCCCAACAGCTCAAATAAGACCACTCCACAAATATTTCTCTTAAGGAATATGATTTAACTTGTAAAAGACTAAAAACTCACTTAAACTCATTTATTTTTTAAAATGCTGTCCAGTCCTTCAGACTTCATGAATTCCCTTTTAAACTCATGATGACTGAGTTAGTTAGCCTAGAGGCACAAAACAACTGCTGCCTTAAATTCCAATTTTATAGAGGGTCATAATATGTGTAACTATCATGTCCTTCTAGCACACACATAATTAATTTATGTGGGAGTTCAATAGTGTCAGAGATATCCAACACAGCAGCATCTTACACAGAGGGGAACAGAGAAGGGAGTTTCAGGGGTTTTTTTAAGTGCTTATCATGTACAATCATAGAATCACAGAATATCCCAAATTGGAAGGGAACTTTAAGTATCATCAAGTCAAACTCTGTGTTCCTCTTAAAACTATCTGAAACTAAACCACATGACTAAGACCACTGTCAAAGCATGCCACCACTGGGGGTTTACTTAAACATTACTAGGATACGAAGTGTACTCGAAGTTATGTTTGGTTATAAAAGGCATCTTCCCCTGCAAAAATAGAGAACAAATTTTAAATAAATACATACATACATAAATCCACTTGACCTACAAAACCAAGGCTATGACAACTGAAGGATTAACATTTGCTACTTATCCATTCTCAATTCTACAGTTTCACACAGTAGCCAAAAAAAGTAGTCCACCTACCACCTATAACAAATGCTACAGCACTTCAATTTTACTTCCAAAACCCTGGGGTATTTTTTTTTCCTTTCTCTTTCCATCCTCCTCCCCAACCCCCCCCCCCCCCCCCCCCCCCCAGTAACTCATATCCTCACTATTATTTCATATATCATTAGTCATTTAATTCCCTTTGAGGTTTTCAGGTGGGAGGAGTCATTACAGCAGTACTGAAGCAATCTGGAAGTATATATTAAGTACTTAGTAGAATCTAATGATCTATCATATCTTTTCAATTGATAGTGTTAAATCACTAAAATATTGAGACATAAAGACATTGAGATAATTCCTATGCACAGCAGTCAGCTTTCAAACACAGACACACTCAAAGGAGAGAATTTTAAAGGCAGATTTAAAACAGCTGCAGGTTTTAGAAAACATTCTTTTTGCTCCTTAAGAATACAGGAGTGCCATTATTCAGCGATGCTTCATCCTGACATAAGACTTCCATTAGAACAGACTGCTTTTTCTTAACAACTTTGTTGGTGCATTTCCTATGTCAGAATATACTAAAAGGGAAGTTCCCTGACATAGAGCAGACGGTTTTGTTTGATAAGCATACATCTGGAAAAGGATGAGGCGGCATAACTGGAGGAAAGAACAAGATGCTAGAACCTAGAAAATAGGCTGTAATTTTAACTTTTGTCATTGTATTGATGTGTAGTCTTAGACTTGTGCCGGGCCAGTCCAACTGACTTGGTACAACTACTGAAGTGATCTGAATGAATATTGTTTGTAAGCTTTGTAGCACTGGTGCTTCAGACCAATAAAAATTCTACCTACATTTTTTGCATTCTCAGCTAAAATGTGCTTTGCAGAGTAACAGTATTATGTTTAAAAGGTAAGACCATGGACTCTGTAAAGACCTTAAAATGTTCCTCCACTGCAATCACGCACAGGCTGGACTCTAACATAGGACCCAGGGGATTACCACAGCCTCCTTCTTTCCCCTTAGACTAGCTGTGACCAGTCTTGGCTCTACTGATCTCAACTCAGCTACAAGGAAAATATGAGTTCATAACTCTAATCCAGTAAAAAGTGGTTTGCAAAGCAAGCCAATTATTTTAGTGACATCAGTTTCTATGGATGGTTTTATCTTAATGTGTATTCTTGTAATTGACCATTAGTTCCTTTCCCTAAAGCAAGTGTTTAATCCAACAACAGTCCTCCCAGATGTTCAAGCTCTGAACATATATTTCATGGACAGTACCCATCCCTCCAAGCCTGTCATGGGGAGCCATTCAGGATTTCCTGTACCTTTAAAATAGCCTGGTGTGGGCAGATTTCATACTCATTATAGAAGGTCCCTTTTTCTTAGGCAAACTTATCTTAAGCTTCTGAACAATGCAGGAATCCAAGCTCTCTATTATATAGCATTTTTCTAACCAAATCTACAAGAGCAAAGAGTGAAATATGAGTTGAAACCCACTGTAACAACAGCCTCTATATCTTGCAATAAGAAACTACTAATTAGAAGGCATCAAAAATCCAGTCTTCTGATCTGCTTTATAGAAGTAATTCATGCAGCACTGTGTTAATTCTTTGAATAATTCTACCCAATTTTATTTCAGTAATATAATATTAGGTCTTGTTTCCTCCTATTATTTTTTCATAATAACGTTTCAGCCTGTCAAATAGGCTTTATAATAGACAATTCAGCACTGCATAGCTTTTTAATAAGCACATCAATGCCCTAACAAGATTTTAACTATTGAGTAGCCTGAAGTAAAACCAAGAAAGGGGGAAACGTAGTACTAAGATGGGTTTTAGCTGGGTAGTATACTAAGGCTTTTAAAAAAATTCTGATGCAGTTGCTCAAAGAAGTAATCTCCTTTTCTTGTTTCTACAGTCTCCCTAGTCTGTTTTTTATTTGCTATGTACTTGTGGAGTCCCTTCCTGTTATCTTTAATACCTCTAGCTAAGTTTAATTCTAACTGGGCCTTAGCTTTCCTAACTTGGTCCCTAGTTTCCCTGAAAACATCCCTGTACCCTTCCCATGCCACCTGTCCTTGCTTCCACTTTTTAGAAGCCTCTTTTTTTCATTTGAATTTTCCTCAGGAGCTCCTTAGCCATCGAAGGAGGTCTCCTGGCCCTCCTGCTCCACTTCCTTCTGGTTGGGATGCAACACTCCTGAGCTTGTAGCAGGTGATCCTTGAATATCAACCAACAGTCTTGGGCCCCTCTGCCCTCTAGGGCTATATCCCATGGAACCTTCCTAAGCAGGCTCCTGAAGAGGCCAAAGCCTGCTCTTTTGAAGTCCAGGGCAGTGAGCTTGCTGCATGCTCTTCTCATGTTCCTGAGGATCTCAAATTCGACCATTTCGTGATCGCTGCATCCAAGGCTGCCCTGGAGAGTCACATTTCCAACGAGCCCTTCCCTGTTGGTGAGCACGAGGTCAAGCATGGCACCTCTCCTTGTCGGCTCCTCTATTCCTTGCAGAAGGAAGTTGTCTTCCACACAATCGAGGAACCTCCTGGATTGCTTGTGCCGGGCTGTACCGTCCTTCCCACAGATGTCAGGGTGGTTGAAGCCCCCCATGAGAACAAGGGCCTGTGAGCATGAGGCTTTTCCTATCTGTCTATGGCGTGCTTCATCCGCAGGTTCTCCTTGATCAGGCGGTCTGTAACAGATCCCCACAGTAATGTCTCCCATAGCTATATTCCCTTTAACCCTGAACCACAAACTCTCTGTTGACTGCTCACCTGTCCTCAGACAGAGTTCCATAATCTCCAGCCTATCCCTAACACAAAGGGCAACTCCTCCTCCCCGCCTGCCAGGCCTGTCTTTTCTAAAAAGCCTGTAACCTTCCATTCCAACACTCCAGTCATAGGAACCATCCCACCATGTTTCTGGGATGCCTATTATATCATACCCCCATGGACGTGCACACATCTCTAATTCCTCTTGTTTGTTCCCCATGCTACGGGCATTTGTATAGAGGCATCTGAGCTGAGCTCCAACTGAAGCCGGCTCATTGGCTGGAGCGGCTGGGATATCTCTACATTGCTCCGAGCATTTATTATAGGTTCTGGCAACTGACTGGGTGTGTTGGGATGGAATGATGCCCCCCTCCCCCAACACATCTAGTTTAAAGCCTCCTTGACCAGTCTGGCAAGCCTCCTACCAAAACTGCTCTTTCCCTTCCTTATCAGACCATCTCTACCAGCTCCCACTAGACCTGGCCTACAAGCTTGGGTCCCATGTTCAAGACACCCAAACCCCTGACTATGACACCACTCTTTTAACTATTTATTAACCTGGCTAATCCTCTTAGCTTTTTTTAGGTCCTCCCCTGTATCCTGGAGAATTGACAAAAAGACCACCTGAGCTCCAGAGCCCCTAACCACCTCCCCCAGGGCTCTGTAGTCCTTCTTTATGTTCCCCAGGCTACTACTATCTATATCCCTAGCACCCACATGTATCACCAGGAGTTGGTAATAGTCTGTGGGACTTACTAGAGCAGGCAGCCTCTCCGACACATCCCTATCTGTGCCCCTGGTAGGCAACACACCTCGCTTGAGACCAGGTCAGGCCGACAGATGAGTGCTTCTGTCCCTTTCAGTGCAGAGTCCCCTACTACTATGACCGCCACTTTTTCCTACCAGCACCAGTAGAGATCTTTATCAGGGCATCAGCCAGCTGTTTCTGGTTCGAGTGCATTTCCTTATTAGCCCCCTGCAGGACAGCAAAGTGGTTCTGCGTGGGGACAGGGGATTTAGGGGGAAGCCCCTCACTTTTGGTTGTCCTTTTCCTCCTTTTTTGTTGTTTTTGTCACTAATTCCCAGTTTCCCAGGTTAACGGCCTCCTTCTTTCCTTCATGAGGTAGAGGTGAAGCTCGAGGCCCCTGCACAGTTTGGGCCTGGAGCAATCATTCCTGCTTCCTCTCAGCTTCCCTCACATCTCACAGTCTATTAACAGCATCCCGCAGCTCAGCCCCTGCTGCAGGAGGACCTCCACCAGGGAGCACCGAGTGCAGCCCTGCCCATTGTGCACCCTCCCCTCACCAGACCAGGGCAGGCACTCTCTACACCCCGAGCTCTGCACTGCAGCCTCCCCTCTCATCGGCTCTGTCTGGGTGCCTACGCGGCCACCGCCGGGGCAGCCAGAGCAGAGCTCCCGGACCGGGCCCTGCTCATACGACCAGTGCTCACCATCCCCCTCCAACTGCCGCGCGAACTGCCTCGACCCGCTCTGCTCGCCGCGCTCCCTGGGGCAGGTTTTTAACCAATCAGCGCTGGTGCCGCTGCTCCTGGCTCCGCCCCCTGTGAGTCAGCTGCTCGCTCTCGTCAGCTGAGCTGCCGGCTCCTGGGCAGGCCCTGTCGAGGACTGGAGGCTCCCTGGGTGGCACTCGCCGCTCTGAGTTGAGGCTCCTGGACGCTGATGTCCCCCCCGCTCCGGTGTTGAAGGCGACCTCTCTCGAGCTACTCACCTCAGCAATTGACCAAACTTCCTTAGGAGCAATCTTTCCTCAAGACATTTTGTCATGAACAGGACTTCACTATGTGAGTAATGTGCACATGGATTCAGTTCTCAAATCCAACAGTCTTTGGAAGAACCAGGAAACAGCCTCTTGAAAAGGCTGATGTTCCCAATTAACTCTTAATTTTTCTTTCATGGTTCTGGACAACAAAAAGACCACCAAGTTCTTCTTTGGATAGACATTCAGGTTTTACTTAGGAAAGACAATCTGAGCACACCACAGCCCCATATAGCAGACACCTCAGCAGTGGCAGACAAAGACAGCAGGGTCTGATCACAGCTTTGTCAGCCCAGAAGAAATCTGTAGAGACAGATCACAGTGGGTGGTTTTCAGGGCATGTTACTGAGCCACCATTTCTAGAATTAAAAATGGGAATTCATAAGTGGATGGAAGACACCAAGGTTTGTGATGCTATGGTTCATGTGAAGCCAAACATTTCAGTTTTGAATAAAGTTCTTGTATTGGGACTATGAAAACTTCTTGGTTTGGACCATTGCCTTAAATGAAACATTATGTTGACTCCCACAGTGTGAAACCAATTTATATTGGCAGAGAACTGACTCTTGCATGCATTTTCTTAATGTTTTCTTACTGTTAAAATGGTGTCTTTTCCATATAGATAATTGCATTTTGAAGTCAGCTTTTCTGCAACTTTAGTAAGTATACTTTAGGTATGTTTTACTTGAAAACCACATGACACAAAATAATTACTTAAATTTAAATGACGTCCTTTTAACCATTTGAAATATCGTTCTAGTTTATTTCCACAAACTGGCTATAAGTCCTTTAAGACTTCAGAATTTATAGCACATTTTTAACTGCTACCCTAAGGAGCAAAATTTTAAATATTACTTAATTTAATCTGTTGGGAATGCCACAGATGTAGAATATTCATAAACAGAATAGCAGCAGAAAAGAATGCTGTCTGTGCCTATAAATACACACCTTACAATCATCAAATGCTAACACACATTGAAATGAGACACTACTAATGGTTCTATTGCAATATGAAATTCTTCTAATTAACCACGATCGTTCACAAGGCCTATTGTTTTCCTCAACAGGCACTATGGTTTTCTTCCTTTTTTTTTCTGATACATGTTAACACTGGAAATTTTCCCCATTGCTGACTGGTGGAAACTTGCAATTCAGAAGAAGAAAAAAAAAGGTGGAGGTGGGTAGGGGAAAAAGAAGCAAAATAAATGCCAGCAGTCATCAGGCTGTTCTGCAGGACAACTCTATCATTTATAGCAATCTGGTATTGATATCAGAACAATAAAACTAAAAGTTATGCCTCAGAGGAGTAAAGCTGTAGGCAGGTTTTGTCAAGTTAGTGTAATGTGGTGTTATAGCCTAAGGTTATGAAAGGTGGTTAACCAGATGAGACATCCTAAAGTGTAATCTTAATTTGTTTTGGGGTGTGATTTTTTTTTTGGTTTTTTTTTTGTTGGTTTTTTAATGAAAAGTAAACTTTATGGTTTTAGCATCAAACATTTAATGTGACTCACTCTCTGTGAACCTGGATCTACCTAATTAGAAAATAACCAAAGGCTCTTTCAAGATAATAAAAAAGAGAAAGAAGATGGCCATATTTAGGTGAAGAAGACCATGTAATGCCTTCCAGTATTTATACTAAGGAGTACAGTTTTCAATGAAGAACTGAAGCAAACAAAGATGTAGCAAAAGATTCTGTATGAATAACACTTGAAATTCAGAACATCTTTAAAATATCCTACAAGACTAGCTAAACAGCATATTCATTCCTTTCTGCCCCTGCATCCCAAATGAAAATGTATGTTAAACTAGAAGACAGTGCTAAGCATTTAGATCTTGCCACATGAAAACGCTGGGCTGTGTTGCATACCCATATTGTAAAATTATTAATTTCTTCACAAAAAGCTCATATTCTCTAGCCCATAGTCTTATATTTGTATTTGCAGAAACTCGTTTTTCAATATAATGAATCTGGAATATTGTGTCCAGTTCTGGGCCCCTCAGATCAAGAAGGACAGGGACCTGCTGGAGAGAGTTCAGCTCAGGGCAACTAAGATGATTAAGGGAGTGGAGCATCTCCCTTATGAGGAAAGGCTGAGGGAGCTGGGTCTCTATAGTTTAGAGAAGAGGAGACTGAGGGGTGACCTTATTAGTGTATATAAATATATAAAGGGGGAGTGTCACGAGGATGGAGCCAGGCTCTACTCAGTGGCAAACAATGATAGGACAAGGAGTACAAACTGGAACACAAGAAGTTCCACTTAAACTTGAGCAGAAACTTCTTCTCAGTGAGGGTGACAGAACACTGGAACAGGCTGCCCAGGGAGGTTGTGGAGTCTCCTTCCCTGGAGACATTCAAAACTCGCCTGGACACATTCCTGTGTAACATTATCTAGGTGTTCCTGCTCCGGCAGGGGGATTGGACTAGATGATCTTTCGAGGTCCCTTCCAATCTCTAGCATACTGTGATATTGTGATACTGTGATAATCTATAAATTCTGTCTCAATTTTCCTGGATGTAAACTCTGTAACAAAACTCTTTCCCGAATGTCATGGTGCTGTATTCATTTTAGTATTTGTTTGTGTAAGTGTTGCTGTGCAAAACAGTTTTAAGTAAAACAGCCCAGTAGAGTTATGATTTTTACTAACAATGAGTATTATCCAAAGGTTGCTCCTGTCACTAGATATTCAAAGGATTAAAATAAGAGTAATGACAAAGATGGAAGAGAAATCTGTTACGTTATTTATTTGGTTACTATATTTCAGTATATATTTTAACATAAATACACCGCTCTTCAGTCCTTACATAAGAACTGACACCCTGTGATGGGTTAATGTCGGTTGGCTGCCAGACACTCACCTAGCTGCCTTCTCAGCCCCGCTCCTGAACAGGACAGAGGGAGAACATAAAATGGAAAAGCTCATGGGTCAGGATAAAGACAGGGAGGTCATTTGCCAGTTACCATCATAGGCAAAAAAGACTTGGTGAAAGTGAATTTAATTTATTGCCAGTTGAAATAGATTTGGACTGGGGGAAGCAAAGACAAAACCTGAAACACCTTTCCCTCCTCCTCCCATCCCTTTTTCCCAGACTCAAATACACACCCTCAATCCTGATTTCTCCTGGCAGGAACAATCTCCAAATGTCCTATTCCTCCTTGGAACTAGCCAACCATTTGTATAAAGAGCTGTGATGGAGTTATTCCTGAGATACACGATTTTTAATATCACAGATTTTGAGGCTAAGCTCAAATACCTAACCTGAAAACCCATGATTTATTAGCCTCTCTTTTGATAGTATTCTGAGCTATGTGAGGTTTTATTTTCTAGAGAAGCTGAAAGAAAAAAATTAACTCCCTTTAAGTACAACAGAAAGCAATTAAAGATGTGGCAAATTAAAAAGTACCTAAGCAGTAGGAACCATGATCTAATTAAAGTTTATAATTAGAAATAAATTGAGATTGAAAAGGGAAAAAAACATCAGGATGCTTAATTTCAGAAGGAAATAGTTGTCAGATTAGTTAATATATTCTCAGGGGTAAACAGGCTACCAAGCAATGAAGATAGAGTAATATATGGCAGTGCAGATGAACGTTGCATTAAATGCAACCAAAGGCATGGAAAAGAGGAGTACCCTGCAGCTGTACAATCTCAAATGTACAAATGAATTAAAGACCATGCAAAATAATGAGAGAAAACAGGGAGTGAAAGAAACTAACTCAGAAACTAGCAGTCAAAGACAAAACTAGAATTTTTTCATTCAAACAACACAGGACATATAGCAAGGAAATTCCAGTTATGAGTAGCAGTAGAAAATGAAATATTTGTGATGCACTCGGTGATCAGCTTTTATACGAAATTAATAAAATTGTCCTACTTTACTAATATTTTAACTAATGCTTAGATTCAGGCAATGTCATGCTAGCTTTTTACTTTTCATTTAAATTTTCCATGATCTAATTTCTGCTTAACTTCATCTTGAAAATAAAATTATTCATGAATAAAATAGATTTAGATACAAATGTGTCACATAAGACCTATTAACCACATGCTGCTGCTTAAAGTTGATGTCATTTAAAACAAGGTTTTCCCTTCTGCAGTGCCAATGCTGAGAATCAAATGTTTTGAGTGAATGCAGCAATTTCATTGAAAACACTAGGAAACCAGGCAGGCAGCCAGGCTGACAATCTTGGCCATGCTGAAAATTCTGGTTAGCCATGGTGCTTTTAGACCCACAGGGTCCAACTTTCCTATGCTGCCCAGCAGAATCTTACTTCCTGCACATATGGCTGTGTTTACATGTCTTCATTTTTTTTTTATCTCATAGACCACAAAGGCTGCAATCCACCTCAGACAGTGTGAATTAGAAAAACTGTGGATACATATTAAGAGAAAGATAAGTTATGTTTTGAAGTTATTGCAATGAAAGGAAAGCCAAAACTGATTCCTTCATGGAAACGGCCTCAGAAAGATAACAAACAAAATTGCTACGAGACCTATAAAGACACAATATAGTTGGAAGAAAATGGGGCTAATACTAGATAACAATGTACCCAAGACTCAGTCCTGAATGGGAATGTAGGTGTACTGCAGAACTGTCCTGCAAAACTGTAGATGAGACAATATTAAGTGGTCTGTGACATGAGATAGGATCTCAGAATTAAGTTGTGTAAATGCTTACAATTTCTATGAGTTTAAGAGCAGTTAGCCTGTTAGCCATTTGCAGAAATACATGACCCCCCCAAATTGCATTTTTTGCAATTTTTAGGACTTTTTTTTTCCCCTTTAATTTATTCTGCACATATCATTCCCAGTGCTAGAGCCTGAAGCTCTAGGATGTACTGTTTCTAAAACAGACAAATATATAATTTTATTCAAGAAACTTACTGTAAGTAAAATTGTAATATAGGAAATGATGGTGTAACCTGTGAGGAATCATGTGGAAGAGAGATCTGAGAGATGGGGAGGATAAAAAAAATGATGCAAAGCCTGGGGAAATGCAAAAGCATAGCTTAAATATTTGCAAGGTGCATGAATTAATCTGAACCAATGTATGTGAATACAGTCCCCCAGATGTGCTTAATATATGTGGGTTTCACTTAAGATTTAGTAATTTATATGACTATATATACAGTAGGGTGATGTAATAAAATAAGGATCTGGAGGTTTATCTTTCAAGTTCAGGAATGGTTAACACTGTTAGATACTCCTAATAACTGCATAAATACGGTTCATTTAGAAGTATGTTTTCTTGCCCTTGTATTTAATACTTCTATTGTTAAACGAGGATTTTCAAAGGTCACAGTTTGTCATATAGCACTAGAACCATAATTCAGATCTTCATACACTGGACAGGACTTGAATAATTAGCACACCCATGAACCAAGAGAAAAGAATTCAAACCAATTTGGATTTACTTAACCTGCTAATATTGCAAATGAGTTTGGATCTTTGTAAAAATAATAGTTCCCTGAATATCACAATATTCACAATAAAAGTAAATTTCTCTTTAATTAAAACCAGGTACAGCTGGTCCATGGACTTGATGGGTGGGACTTTCATTCTTTCCTTCAATCTCTTAATCATAGTCACAAGTTTCTTATTTCTACCATACTTATTAATTCTTTTAATAATAGTATCTGTGTGTAAAAATTATCAGATACTTGTAACTCACTTGAGAGGACTAATAGATATAATGGATTTCATCCTAAAGTAATGGCTTCTGCATGGCATGTCCATCTGTCGTGGTGATTAATCAGGATGTCCTTGACAATAATGCAAACTGTGGATCTTTACAGCTAACTAAATTTAGCTAATACAGAGAGACTTGCTCTTATTCAAATGTGTACAGCATGCTTCTTGGGACTCTGTTGCAACTGGGCTGCAGCAAATTACTTGCACATCCAAGGCAAATCTTTGCCTCTTTCATGATGAGGTTTGGACTATGCTCCTCATTAGGATGAAAAGTGTTTCTTTGATTGATTAGCCTTCCTAAGCTTATCTTCATTCTCTCCTAATGAGAAGCCAAGACTGAAGGCAATTTTATTCAAAACAAATATTCATCAGATGTACAGAAAAGATATAGCAAGAGCAAACTCAGTTTATTGAATCACTGGGTAATGGACCATAATATCACAGCAAAGAGAAAATCAAAGAAGAAAAACGAATCACTATTTCGAAGTAGGAACTGCTTCCTGATATAACAGAAAATCCCAGCCTTTATCAACTAAAACGGCCCTTTTTTTTTTTTTTCTTTGTTTTGGGTTTTGTTGTTTTTTTTTTTTTAATTTTAAAAGGAATTACAGATACTCAGGATAGGAAAAAATTACACCAGTGAGAAATGTTACCCTATTATACTGATATTTAAGTCATCATCCTGAATTATCTGTAACAGGACTGCACTTCTAGTTAGTACAAACTGAGTGGAACTTCAGAAAGTTGAAACAACCTAAGCAATGGTCAGGGTCATCTTATCTAATATGAGTGGTATTTGGAAGTTGTCCAAGAACCTGAGGCTATGGCTGAGACTTATTCTTAAAATAGTGCTGCTGTCATTGTTTAACTTCTTATCTCTCATAAGTTAAGGGAATCAAACCCAGTATAACAGTTTTGCTTAAAGTGATATTAATTGCAGGTTTAAGTCATGACTTGGAAATTCTCTAGTGAGATATCTTCATAAACATGGAATTTAAGGGTGGGCAAGACCATGATAATAATTTAATTTGACCTTCTGCATAGCACAGGCCCTTTCACTCCATGAAACTGATATCAATGAGAATGCTATTCAACTTGGAGCATATGTATTTAAAACATCAAAACTTGACTTGAAATTGCAAGTAAATGAAAAAAAATCTTTTAAAAGTTACATTTGTTAAAAAATGTACTTTAGCATGTTTTGTTGTTTTTTTTTTTTTATTCCAGCTTGTGTCTCATGGCTCTCAGTATGCTTTTTCTCATTTAAAGGGTCTCTATGGACAGAAATCTTGTCTTCATGTAGACGTTGTCAAACCTTGTTGTTAGAGAGTTCCAGGACTGTCTGATACCTTTAAGGCAATTTGATCTTTTTCACTCAGAACAGCCTGGTTATATTTACTTCTGTCATTACTAAAAGTTATCCATTTTGCACAGAATCTGCTTGACTCCAGATCAGAATTTTATGGAAAGTTCAGGTTTTCCTGAAAAAGAACATAAGAAAATAAATAGTGTTTCATAGCATAAGAAGTCTGGCTTCCTGCTTCACACTGTAGAAGTATGCTGGATTATGCTGTATCACTAGATGAGCTGAAGGGCTGAGGAATTGAAGGGATTCATGGCTATGATGACTGATAGGAACACAGAATAGTTGGGTTTGGCAGAGATCTCTGGAGATCATCTAGTCCAGCCTTCCTTCTCAAGCAAGGTCATCTAGAGCAAGTTGTTCAGGCCCATGTCTAGTGAGGATTAGAATATCTCCAAAGATGTAATTGTTTCACAAGTGCTTAATAATTCTGTCGTCATTTTTGGAAGCTGTGGGCACCAAATGCAGAAATGTTCAATATTCCCCAACACAACCAAAGACAATGAGAGTGACAATTTGAACATACAACGTTATGTGTAAACACCAACATTTTAAAAACATAAGGACACTAGGCAACTTGAAAAACAATGTATCTTTGGCACTTCATTTATTTGTCTCAAAAAGTGTAGTACCATCCACTTCTGGTTTTACAGGGTTGTGAAATTAGATTTTGTCAAGTACTCATACACTACTATGATGAGTTAAACAGAAGCACCCATCATTAATGTCCATTGGTTTAACTTTTGAGCATAGGATTTGAATAGTATGCAATAAACACACTGTAAAGCCACAATGTGGAAAAAGCAAAATACTTCTGTGTGCATGAAGTAAGCACTAATTAGCCTCTGCCATGAGTCAGACAATTTTGAGGGGAAAAAGTAGCATGTAACTGTCCAATTTAAAACATAAGAGAATAACTCTGTATATGGGAACTGAACTAAATTAGCCCATAAAAATCATCATATCAACATTTCCCAACAACCGCTCTGATGGCAGAAGTTTTATGAGTTCAAGTTTTTAATGTTAGGCAGCTTTAGAGAAGTCAAATATTTCTTCCAAGAATTTTCTGAAATATTTCCAATTCTGCAACAGGCTTTTGAAGTCTAGACACCAGAACTGGACAAAACATTGCAAAAAGATGGCCTTACTAAATCTGTACTATTATCCCCTTATACATGAGAAATTAAATAATTTCCAAAACAAGTTTAAATTCCAATTTTGGTGGTTTGCATAAACACACGTGCTCTAATGTTTAGTGCACTTATTTATTTTGTTCATAAATCATCCCTAATGAACAAAAAGCAAGTCCAACAAGCAAAACAACGCAGCAGTAAATATATCTGCTAAATAAAGGGCTTAATTTAAAGAATTTTAGAAATAAGCATTTTGTTTGCAATGTTTATTACTGTTTGGAATACAGTAGACCAATTTTTCAAATCATGTCTAAGAAACATTGAAAGAATTTTAAGTATATGAGAAAGCTTCAGTGTTTCTTTTATTATTGACAGTAGATGTTTCAGAAGCTATAGAACAATTTTGGGGTAGAAAAGTGGCATCTCTCTGATGAGAGAAAGAAACTTTGCTGGTGTAATAAAATGTCACATCTCCCTAATGAGTCCTGAGATTATTTCTGTTTTGCTAACAGATTTGCACAAACAGTATCATCCTTTTCTCTGCATTAGCCCTCCAGAACATTAAATTTCTGATAAAACATGTTTGTTTCTCAAATTTCTCTTTCTGCTTTCTTCAGTTATGATACTAGAACAAGATAAAGGAGGTGGCCACCATCTGCTGGGAGGCATGGACATGAATTTACGAACATAAAAAATTATTCACCAAAGAAGAGCTTAATAACAATAATGAGCCTCAGAATATTTTAATGAGGAGGTAACAAGACACCATTTCTTTTCCAGTCTCTCATGTTCTTTTACCCCAATCTTATCATATTTTCTCTCTTCTCATAAAAATTCTCATTGCTCATTCCAAAATCTTGCAGTCATCCTGTTCCTCCTCTTTCTTTGCTTTGCTCTGCTTCTCAACTTTTAAGATATCTTTTATCCACTCTTCTTACTGAGAGAATACATTTGATGAAACGCATTGCAAATTTACCTAAGGGATAAGTCTGCTGCCAGAGGCAAATCAAAAAAGATTGCCATCAGGACTGGCTGTATAAGCAACTAGTCTTCACAAGACTTCAGAAGCCTCTAGATCAATTTTTCATACTTGAGAAAGCATCCATGTAACAAAAGATATGCAAGATATTTTTCTAATTTTTCGGTTGGGAATTATATTTTTTAACATACATATTTTGATACATTCACTGTGTATCTGAATATTGCCATACACATCAGGATTGTGATGAAACAAGAAGAAAGAGTTGCAAACCCCCTTTATTCAGTCATGTTCACTCTACTGCAGGTCTACAGGATGTTCTTGACTCATATATCTAGATCAGATTTAAATTATTCAAGAAATTGAACTAATTATCACCCTATTTTTTTATTTTTTTTTTTATAGTGCACCACATCACACTCAGTTATGTCCACTGGACTACCCTAAATAGCTCTTTTTTCATCTTTTATTCTTATCCTGTTCAGTACTCTTAAATGATTATTACAGTGCCTCTTAAATGTTCTTAGCCAAAGTAAGACAGTGAGATGTGTTCAGAATATTGTCTCCCAGCATGGGAGCAATGAAATAAATCATTAATAGCATAGCTAAAGGCTTTGTTTCTTTACATGAATTTTATCTAGCTGTGTTATTTTAATCATGGACAGGGCAACAAATCAATAGACTGTGCTATTTTTTCTTGGAAAGCTTAATGGACGCCTAATAGCAGCCTTCAATACATTTGAGGAATTTATTGAGAAAACCTAGCCAGGACCTTTACAGTGGTGTCTGGTAGGAGGATGACAGCAAGCTGAAACAAGAGATTCTGGCTGGATATCAGTAAAGCTTTTTCTTTATGAGGACGATCCAGCAGGGAAGAAGGTTGCCCATAGAGTTGGCATCATCTCCATCCTTGGAAATTTTTGAGACCCGAATGGGTAAAGTCCTGAGCAACCTGGTTTAATCTCAAAGCTGACCCTGCTTTGAGGAAGAGGTTGAACTGAAGACCTTCTGAGATTGCTTCCGTTCCCTGAATTACTGTGTCATTCTACATGAAACAATGAGGAGGTAATCAAGTAGGGAAAAAAGAATAAATCTTTTGCTTACCCAAAGTGCCTGGGTATACTATTGACTTTTTACCATATATATGAACTTAAAAAGCAAAGTTATGAAAATCAGCTTTCATTCGTTAAGGTATAATTTAAACATTGTCTCACAATTGCTGAATAACAGTTTCAAAACACTTTCAGGTATTGGAGGAGAACAAAATTTTTTAGGCTATTTCTCGTAAATAACAAACTCATAGAATTTTTCTCATAGACCTCTCTCAGAAAGTCGTTTTTTTGAAAGAATAAAAATAAAAGAATAAAGATGCAGGTAACATTCACATCTAGACAGCTCGACAGAGCATTCAGCTCTCTTAGCCCTGCCTCTTGTCAAAGTCTGTTTCAAGAACTGTGGTGCTGGACTATTACAAACCAGCTGTAAGTTACCATTACGCCTAAACTTTCTATTCTAAAATATGCAGCATACATTCCTGGTTATGTGTTGTGCATTTTAATCCAGTCTGTTTCTGTGCTTGATCAGCTATTTAAACAATACTAATCACTACAGGAATTTAAGGAATGACACTTTTATTCTGAAAAAGAATAAAAGTTTCATTTATTCCCAGCTATGTTTCACTGAAATAAGTGTTTAATTTTTTATTTCAGTGATAAATGTGTTGGAGAAGATCCATAGGAACTTTAAAAATATAGGGAACTATTTTATGTAAAGGTCCATTATTTTGCCAACTATATCTTAATGCAAATAAAAGTAACATAACATATGAAATTACACTGCTTATAACTTTAGATCACTTTTTAGCCTTAAAAAAAAAGAAAAAAAAAAAAAAGAGCTTCCTGTAACCATGCTTCTGCTTATATGAACTTTTCCATATATTTGTGGTTAACCTGCCCAAACAAACTCTATGTGATTATAAAAGTCTGGGGTTTCTCTTTTATTCAGCCTTCAGCCACGCATATGAGACTCTGCTGTCTGGCTAGATGGTTAAAACTGGGGTTATACTCCTGTTGATACAAAAGCAAGGACAGAGTCTCTCAGTCTAAACTTTGGATCATAGGCAAGGAATACTGAAAACTTTTTTTTTTCATTTGTTAAATATGACTCTGATTATACCTACACAATAGGCTTCTGGATCGAGTATTTTTAGAAGGGAGAAGATGTTATTTCCGCATATGCATGCATGCCTTTAAAGCTCAGCAATATCAATGGTTTCAAAATGGCCTTGCTTGTCAAATGTATTAACTGATCTTCACAAAAGAATATGCAGAATAGTACATCTGTCATTGCACCAAATACTTCCTTAACACACTAATAAACTGAGAGTCAGACTGAGAAACAGTCACACTGATTGATGGCTCACTTTAAAGCAGTGTTCTGCTAATCAGTGTGCCATGGCACCCAAAGAATGAAAGCCAGGCACGTGCAAGGATTTCTGCCAGTGCCATCCTCAGCTCAGTGCTATGAATATGCTTCTTTAGGGAGTTGATTCTTACAAGGTGCAGAAGAAACAACTCCGGAGTGCCCAGTTTCTACAACTTGCATCCATTGAAAAGGCAGTTAAGAGCATTAAGTCCTTGGAAGGCAAGCTTCCACTCACTGATGTTGCAGGTTTAAGATCTACTGTGCACATTAAACACAGTTTCTCAGCCTTTTATGGATTTAAAGATTAATACTTTTAGCTTGGAACTTATGTCATATGATAATCTCTAAGGAAAAGAATAGACACTGTGATTATTTCAAAGTTAGCACAACATAAATTCATTGAGGAAAAGTTGCTGTGCTTTTTCAATTCTAAAACAAAAATATATTGCTACAAAAAGTTAAAAAATCTGATAGCTTCAGTATAGAAACTTTCACAGTTCTAACTCATGCAAAGATTTATATGCTTTGATGATGCACATATCCTCTATGAAGGATACACGCAGAAACTACACTGTTAGAATGTTTGCTTCGTTTTGTGTTTCAGTTTGAATTTAAAACATGAATATGGCCAAGGCTGTCTCCTCTGAGCCCCCTCCTGTCCTCTTAACAGTCTCATAAGCTCACACAATAGGTCTCATTTATTAAGAATTTATGATTTGTTGCCATGAATACCAATGGATGTAGTGCAAAAATGTTTGATTGCTGAATTGCAATTTAATAACTAAGTTATAAAAGCTATTACAGAGCATGACCTATTGGCCAGACACACGTAAATATTTAATCAGGAGTCAAGGTTTCCTTACACTTGCTTTTAAGAGAACAGCTTCTTAAACTAAGACAGATGCAGCTTTTTCAAAGTGTGTGTTGTAAAATGCCTCTTATGATGTGCAGTGCTGTTAAAGAATGGAATATTTTTGGTTTTAAAAAGATTTTCACACATACATGTGCTATTATATATCATACAAAAATATTGTATGCAAATGAATTTGTAAATAATTTTAAATCATTCATTTCAGGTTTAAACTATAAGGTAATCAACTCATTAAAAAAAGAACTACATTATAGTAAGGCAACTGTGAGTACAGCAGCCAAGACTTTCATTATATTTCCTTAAGGAAAAGTCAGCGTGATCCTAGTGATCGCGAGTTGTCTCATGCTATCCAAAGCCTACTCTTAAGCAATATAAATGCTCAGCTTCAAGGGTCCTCAGGGACACAGAGCTATAAAACTGGAACAGTTGCTATACTGTCATGGACTGTAAAAGAGAAATCATCTCTCTAATTTGCTTGCAGTAAATGAGAATTTAAAATTTATAAGAAAATGAGGGAGGGTGGGAAATGGAACCTCAGTAAAATGTATATTGAATGGAGAAAACACAGACTTTGCCACAGCCTCCAATTTTGTTTAGTAACACTTTTTTGTTTTCAGCTGAATTGCTATACTAACCTCAGAACACTCCAGGCAGAAAGAACTAGCTTTAGTCTTTCAACACCTCTTTCTTTCTTTTATTATGGAATGTGAGTTAAAGTAGGTAGGTAGTATAAACAAGCTCTAAATCTCATTAATCTTGCTGCCCTTTCTGTTCCCAGTTGTGCATTCTCCAATATGGCAATCATATTTTGCACCTAGGCAGCCACCATTTACTCAGAAAGAAGAGTGATGTCTAATTTTAAGAGTATTTGACCAAACAATAGTAAAATATTGCCTTTAGCATCTATTATCTATAAATTGCCATTCAGAACCAGGCTTCTTTTCTTTTTTCCACCCATGAGGAAGAAAGAAAAATTTCCTGTTTCTAGAGATCAAGTACATTTTCAGTTGATTTCATTTAGCCTAAATTAGACATGGGGCAAATGGAACCTCACACTCAACTGTTCCAAATGTCAGCAAGGGGTTGTTGAACTTATGTATCACCATGGCTGTGACTGGAAAGGATATGAGCTTCTCTTCTCTACTTTGAACATGACAGCAATCATGTGAGAAGAATCATACTAACAGGATTTCAGACCAAACTGGCAGTCACCTTATAAGAAACACTAATCTCAAGAGAATTCCCACCATTTATGTCCAAGGAACAGTGAGAAATGTTTACAAGTTCCCAGCTAACACTTGTGAGTCTAAATCTGAACCCTGAACTAAGTAAGAGCATTACTTCCCTGGCCAGTTTCCATAGGTGTATGCACATGCCATGACTGTTTAATGGCACTAAGAAGATAATAAAACAAAATACAGATGAATGGTAAAAACTTCATCAAAGAATACCTATTAGCTATCTTTTGCACTTCAGAAAAGGTTTCTAAAGCTAAAACAGAAAAAATGCTTTTGAATGAATAATAGTATGTGCTGCAATGTTGAAAGAGAATGAATGTGTAACAAATTATATACTATGTATGAAAGTACTGTGTTTGCTTTTAATGTACTTTTAGACAAGATGAACATTAATAATGAATTGCTTTTTAATTCTTCTTAAATAAAGTTATATTAAAAATTCATGTCATCTGCAATATGTGTGGTGACATAGAGACAGATAAACAACACACATTGTTCTTGCCAAAAAAGGAACTTACAAATTATTGGATAGAGATATGCAACTAAGAATCCTAATTAGAAACTGACAAAGTCAGTTTTCTTTAAAAAGTAGAGAAAAATAAAAGGAAATTTATTCCTAAGAATGATCTTTCATTCCTCAGGCAGATATGTCTGAGACAGATTTTACAGGATTTTTCCGATCTTTCTTGCCATATATATTGATCTCCAGCCTGACATATCATAAGTACTGCCCTGCTCCTCTGTAGACCTTGAGTTTACTCTATTTGACTTGCTGAATAGTCAGCATCAGTTAGGTGAAAGGTTTTGTTACGGTTTAAAGAAGTAACAACAAAGACAAGCACTAACCAGCATGCAAAGGGCTGTCTCAAAGTTATGTGACCTAACTGGAGTCTCTTCTTTTTCCAGGACAGTTATGGCAATTCAGTCTTGAATGATGTTCAACCCACTTCCAGTATATGTGTGATACAAAACCTGCCAGGAATGTTTACTGCCAGATTACAGGCCGAAATATAGATACTTTTCTCTGGAAGAGTATAAGAGAGAAATGGTGATAGATAACTGAACTATGGGTATCCTAAAGTTTAGCAGTTGTCAGAAAAAAAAAATGGATTATTTTCCTGTGTTTGTAAGAAACGAATGCATAGACCCAGCCTGCTCAGAGTGCAGGCTCGGATCGTCAACAGTGCAACTGCAGTCAGCTTGGCTGGGACACTATTCAGCTACCACATCATTTTTCTCCTCTATCAGGCAATCAAAAAAAGTCAGTATCAGTACTGTCATACCTATGTAGACCAAACTCTCAGGTTTCAGACTGTCATGTTTCTCATGCACAAATTAATTTTTAAAATGTAAAATTAAGTCTATTAAATTAGGTGTACAAAGACACTTGAAAAAGTTTCAGTGCTTAATAATCTAAATCAAATCAATCCATACTTCTTCAGCTCTCTCTGCTCTGTAGTTAATACCATGGTTACAAACAGGAGATGTGGTCTCATCTGTTGAGGATTAATACATGGCATTATTGCAACAAACAGAGAAGCAGCTAAGCTGTGAGGAGAGTATTTACTTAAACAACTACTGACTCTTTGGTAATATTAAAAAAGACCAAGAAGATAAAAGCAAAGCTGTATTTGGCTGTGCTATAATTCATTGTTTGTTGCGTATTTATAGCCATATACAGTAAATAATTTAAAAGGCACAACAGCTAATATTATATACCTTGTGCTGAAGCATTAAGCACAATTGTTCAGATACCCCATACAGCATAACTAACTATTTGGATATTTGCACAAGTTAGATAAGATTGACATTTTCTCAGAAGAAAAAATAGAACCAGCATCCTGAGCCACGTAGTGCTTTGAGTCACTTGTGCTCAAGTAAAAATGCCAGATGCTACTTAGATGAATGATGAAAATGAGGATAATGACTTAATATTACCTCTCAGAATTCTTTTCCTGGTCTAAAATACTATATCTATGTATGCAAAGGACATCTTATAGTCCTTCAGTCCAACTGACCAACCCAAGCAACATGCTAGAATGTGTTCTCATTTTTGAACTGTATCTTTACCTTGAAACAAGGCCCCAGGATAGAGTCAGAGTATACTTGAGTCTTTTGCTAAATCACAGCCATGAAAAAAGCAGTAGCTTGTGTCCACAGTGCTCAGAATTCCATTGCCTCTGTTGATGTGCTTGTTAACTGTTGTGTTCCTGTGCAGTACACTCTTCTTTCAATGTCTGGATCTTACTTTTCATTAAAGAATTCATTGTTTTCTTTTAAAGTACACCATTTAAAAAGGAAAGTGAGCAAAGGGAAAGACAAACACTTTTATAGGGAAGTCACATTTAGTTCCTTTTCCTACTGGAGAAGACTCACTCCTTCTCCCTACCTGTTGAAAAGAGACTGAGATATCATGGTATACTGTACTTAAGAACTTGCCACCATTGTTGATGCTGTGCAGGAGAATGTCACAAAGTCATTGATTTATAAATAAGCAATAATTAACACTTGATTTTTATAGCCTGATATTTGCAGAACTGCCTGAAATTTTTACCCTTGAGCTTTGCTGACTTTCCCAGAAAATTCTGTGCATTTTACTTTCAGAAGTTACTGCAAAAAAGTCATTAGTGTACCTGAAACCAGATGGAAAGCAAAATCTTCCTTCCCTTGATGAGGGATTTAGATAGAGAGAAGGGCTCCAGTTTGATGCCACCACTGTCAAAATAGAGATGTTTACGTGTGTAAAGAAATCCTTGTGGTGGAATCTGGGGCAATGTAGTAAAAATGTATACAATCTGGGGATTTTGGGCAATCTCAGCATGGAGATTATCAGGAGTCAGCTAAGCAGAGGCTTCCAGAAAGGCACATTTGGTCTTAAACATCTAACAGCTGTCAACATCTCCTGTTGCAATTGGTCCATGGTTTTGTCAAGGAAACTCATATAGGCTTGACTGTAGCTTTTATTTGAAGACAAATCCTGGGAGACACCTCTAGTTCCTAAGTAAGTTCTAACCTTTTCCTGTGTAAGCAAACGTGCTTCATTCTTTAATATGTTTCTATATATCCAGTGTGTGAATCTCCTACTGCAGAGTATTAATGTCAACAAAAGGTTAATAAAAAAATAAGGTTTCCAGACATTTTTTTTCACACTCATCTGCTCCCACCTGATTTGTTTTATTACTGAAGCTGATGGCTTTCAACAGCACTTACGGCAGCAGCAGTGGAGTTTAACTCTCACTTATTGAAAAAGCCAAATCAAGAGCTGAGTAATATCTGTTACTTATCTGTTCTTTTTAAAATAAAAAGTGAAAGTTAAAAGCTGACAAGGTCATGAGTAAGTGTTATTGAAAGTCACACCCAGTAAGCAATTTGCAGATGGAGAAAAAAAAAATCGTTCCTTTCCTTTTCTGTAGTCAGTCATGGCATTCCTATTCTTCAGTGTATTTTTTTTTTATTCCCAAGCCCTCTAACCAGCACTGATGTTCTGTCTTGAAAGAAAGTTCACCTCTCTTATTCTTAGATAAAAGGTAGCATGATCCAAGGTTTGTTCTTAGATCAAAAATTCTGCGATCTGGATTTTCAACTTCAGATTTCTACCAAATCACCATACCACTCATTTTCTAATTCCCTCCCCTCTTTAAATTCTCAGGTTTAGAACAAGAAATAATGGGTAACAAGTATATAATGCTTTGAGATCTATAAAGGGAAGTTAAATATTTCTTCAAGCACCAGTATTGCAGTTCATGGGGAAGCTAACAGACAAGCTGTGTGGAACATTTGGGAGTTCAGAAATCTTTACAAATAATTTCAATGTCCTTTATAATAAAGAAAATTTGACAAATCTAAAACACGATCAAACAGATGTGATGAAGATGCCTTTCCTCACTCTTATTGTTTGTGGCACGTTAGTGCTAACACCTAAACATCACACAGGATGTTCACAGCATAAATTAATAAATTGTAGAGTTCATACAAAAAGAGAAAGAGAGAGATATAAATACTAAGTAGAAGACATGGATATTTGCCTTTTGGGGGGGCCAAATAACAATATGGTAAAGGCAGAATTATACTCTGAAATCTGGTTTCAGTGAAGAAATGTTAAAAGATCTTACTTCCATTGTGCAGCCAAAAAGGATGTTACTCTTTTTTTTAAATCACAGAAATTTTCTGACAATCAAAAAACCACTTCCCACCTTGCTTTCCCAAGTTTATACCTTGTTAGCTACATCATTGTTGAAACAGTTTGTCTTTATTCATTTATTTTTTTCACAGATTAAGCATGACGATATTGGAATAGGCAAACTCCCCACTACTGGCAAAACATGAAAATGGAATATTGACATTTTATTCACAGTTGGTTTCAGATCATCAGTTACATGGGTTTAGCATCCTTCTCTTTGATTGTAAAGTATGGCTCTTTTAAAAAGAACCATGCCGTTTCCTTTACAACTTTCTGCTTAACAAGGTTGCAAAGCATAATGTTACAGTTTGTTACCCTCCTGACAGATAGAACTGCCAAAAAGCCATTCTCTCTGTCTTAAAATTCATTGGAGTGTCAGTCTTTATCCTCAGTTGCTCCTGTCTTTCATTTACATCACAAAATAAAATTATATTTACAGAAGAGAAATTATTGCCCACATTACAATTTAATTAACGTTGAATTAACAAGTAATTTTATTAACAAGCTTTGAATCAACATGTGTGCTGTGCCCTGGTGCAAATCCTCTAGAATTGATTAAAGCAAGATAAGGATTAAGCTGGTGATTTATTGACCAGAAGAATGTCACTTTTATCCACAGGCGGGTATGTTTGTCTCAGCTGAAGAATTCCCAGTGCATTTCACCTCTCTTTTCCCCATCACCTTTCTGCTCATTTCCCCCTCCTTTTCCCCATTACCTTTCTGCTCATTTCCCCCGTTTTCAGAAAAATAAAAAGTATTCTTATATTTGAGGATTATTTGGGGTTACTGGAGAAGTGGGAGCTGCATCTGCCTGCAGGATCACAGAGCTTCTTGGGCTGATGGAAACAAAATTTAAAACAAACAAAAAAAACAACCAATCAAACAACAACAATGAAAACCCCAACATACTAGAAAAGGCCTTTTTTAATACCTTTTATTCTCTTTCCCATGATGAGCTGCTCAAAAGTCAGATGTACAAATGAGAAGTTTATTCAACCAGAAAACTTGTCACAGAATAAGTTCATGCCATCTGGCTTTATTTATCTATTACACATTACATTGTTTTATACAGCTCTGGTGGACCATTGCTCCTGAAAGATGCACTTTAATAATACGTGTTGGTACACCACTCCATACAGCACTGGTGATTCACCAAAATGCAAATTAGTCAGGAAGAAGTCTATAGTAACAGCATAGAGGAAAGTGATTATAAGCTCCTATGAATCACAGCACTGGGTATCTTACATGAGGTATTTTTTACAATAATCAGCTTGACTGCACTTTGCACTGGGCTAACTGATTTCCCACAGGCTGTGTTTCAAGGCAATATTAAATATAACCTGCACAAAAAGAAAACAGATACGAAGGTCATTTCACCAGAATAGGAAGAACTTGCAAAATTCTGCCAGCTGAGCAGGCTGACTTCTTAGAGTTTGTAAAATTAAGCTTCCTCACTTGATGAGGATAACTTATTTTAACTAAAATTTTCCTGTAGTGAGGGATGAACAAATATTTATGCTTCAACCTATTTTCACACTTTCTCCATTCAATAAAATTCTCACTACAATCAAAACACTGAAATTATATATAGACAGGATTCAAGTGTCCTTTCCCCACTCAGTCACAGATTTGCTTGAAATCCAGGTTCCAAGGCTGTTCTTAAAAGAAAGCACAATATGGGAGTATTCAAAGAGTTTAACTAAATATACTAAATGCTATCTTTTCACTAATTTCTAATGATCACCATGATTGTGGTGCATACAAAAAAAAAAAAAAGCACTCTCATAATTAACAGGAATGCTGTTTGTGATCTTCTTTAATAAGAACAGGACCAGACCCATTATTTGAGGCAAGTCTATTTGCAGCAACCAGATCTGTACAGCAGGAATCAGCACATGCCTCTGGTCTCTACAGAGTGTCACACCTTAAAAATTAGATTCTCATTTCAGGTTTATAACTGGTCAAGCAATTCCACATATAACTGGTGGTCAAGCAATGCCATCGATTTCACAAAACCTTCCTCAGAATAATCCTGGTCACGCTCTACAGTGGAGGCTAGCATCAAACTTACATTTTTGAGAACCTTTTTGTTCACTTTATTTGAAATATCTGATAATCAAAGTCTTGCATATTTGATTTCTAAAATCCAGAGATCTTTCAGAGGGGCACCAGACAGCATCTAGAAATAATATTAGCCCTAAGGCTTGCAATCAAGAGCTGCTCATGAACCTAACACCCGAGTAGTGATAAAATATGACAGCAAGGAAGAAGGATTCCAAACGGTTTCACACTTCCTGTCTTTATTATTATGCTTTGGAAACAAGACTACAACAGTTTTTTCCTCAGAGAATGTTTAAGTCGCTCAGTCAGGAAAATCAGATGGACAAGCAGACTCTCACTCCAGGGAGCTGTAACATTGAATTACTTCTGAAATCTTTTGACAGACAGAAAAATGTAGGCTTGTACTGTGTTTTAGACCTCTGAGTCCTCTACATGGTTCATTTCTGTGGTGAATGGTGTGAAGCATTTGACCCTTCCTGTTTGTAGATCCAGACTCTGCAGCAATGGCAATAGTCACCACCCACTGATCATCCAAGTTAATTGTCCCCATTCCACAATGACACTATTTGCAATAACTCAGCCTTCAAAAGATGCCTCCAGGACATTAACTAATGTACTACCCCTCAAGGCAGACTCTCTTTGATCTAGTTCTACCCAGTATAGAGTTCAGGTTTCATGTGTGAGTTTTGTGAGGGCCATTTATTCAGTACACTTGAAAACAGGAAAAGGAAAAAGAAAAGGAAAAAAAGGAAAAAAGGAAAAGGAAAAAAAGGAAATGGAAGAGGAAGGAAAAAGGAAAAAAAACCCCACCTTTCTTCTGATTGTTTCATAACTCTCAGAATAAAATGACAAATTCTGCAAATGGTGTTTCCGATGTATGACCTAAACCAAATGTCAACAATTATGATATCTCAAACTAATTTATATTGAAAACCTTAGTAATTCATTCTCCCAGACCCTCTAAAATAAATGTACATTGCTCTCTGTGTTCCTGTGTACACCATAAAGGCTTTAGGTCTTCCTGAAAATTACAACTGAGTTTTCATTTGCTTAGACTGTTTGGAAACCGATGGTTTGTACTTTATGTAAACTTCAGGGGAAAAAAGTTACACCTTGGTAAAGCAAGCTTAAAATACTAATGTCAGCTGTAGAAGCACAAGGCTGTCCAAGCTTGCAAAGGAATTACAAGTTACATTACAGTTTGTTTACTCCTTTAAACTTCAGGGCACATTTATTCGCTTCTCACAGGTTTTGCCTCCACTGCAAAATAAAATGCATACAGTATGTCAGGAGTACTTTATACAATAGTTCTCTGCATGAGACTGACAGTCCTGGCCCCCTAAGGTGACTTCTCGGCATGCCAGAGCCTTGACCGCCTCCTACATCATATACATGTAGGACTGATAGAGCAGCAGTCACAAATGAGGAAGAACAGTCTGAGGGAGGAAGAGAATGGGAGAATGCAAAGAAGCATAGGTAATCCCATTTTCTGGTCAGGTACAATGTCCTTAATTTGACTTTTAAAGGACGCATCTCAATAAAAGAAATGCTGGTGCGTATTACATTTCACATTTTTTTATAAAATGTGTGTCTGTTTTCATCACCTTTAAAATCAGTGATAAATTTGTGGTTTAACACAAAAGCTTTGTGGTGGTGGAAAGGAAGGAAATATGGTCCGTTTCTTGCTTTCTAGCTATCTACTCAAAATAGTTGAGTTTTCCCTAAGCAATCATGACATGTGAGAACACACAAACTAAAACACTAGATGTCTTTACTCAGGTAGTTTAACAAAAGTCAACATCTTTATTGTCCTTTAGTTTATATGACTGAAAGGCACATTCTTAACCTGCAACAGTACTGAAAGACAGTGGAAAACTAATAAATTCATGACAGCAAAAGCTGGTGCTCTGGCAAAACATTTATGGCGTGGCAATAAAAGTGTTCAATATTTTTTGAACTTTCTAAAGAATAAGCTATATTTTATTTCTTTGTGCCTCTATGGATTTCAAAAAAAAAAAAAAAATTTAGATGTCAGTTCAGCAAAGATGAGCAATATGCAACAATTACCGAGCTATTACACTAATTTTACTTTGCTAATTAAAACTAGAATAATGCAAAAATTAAATTAAGTTCTCAACTAAAATTGAATCAATACGCCAATAGATTGAATAATTAAATTACCAAATTAATACAGCAAGTAATCAGAATACATTAACAGATTGAGACCACAGTGGATTTTTATACATTAGCATTTTCTGTAAACTTCTAAGGATAACTTACCTCCTCAGTGTGAATCAGATTGCTTTTTTCCCCTAAAAGCTGAAAAAAAGATTGGAGAAGATGATTTACAGGATTTTTTTTGCCAGGAAAACCTCCTGGTTGAGGTAAAAGCTATCAGAACAATCAGCAAAACCTTTCATTTATAAGATACCTAATGATCAAATGGACACATTTTTTCCATACCTGCATTGTTAAGGGCAATTACCTCATTGCTTTCAGCGTTTTAAAAATACCCCGGCCTTTTTAATGTCAAAGAATTGGAGAGCCAATGTGAGTTCATAAGTCATTGTAATATCTGTTGACTAAACATGAGCTGCTTTTACATTTATCGGAATTCTACTCATAATTAAGTAATTGTCCCAGCTGTACTCAGATTTCTGCTTAAATTCTTCACATGATTAAGCATCATAGTTCTTAAAATGTTCTAGGCAAATATTCCCAGGAGTGCTAGTTTGCAGTAAAAACCTAGTTGTTTAGTTTTCTAATTCAGAGACATTGTTTATTTCAAAGCACTTCCTCTTCAAGCAGTTATTTTCTTCAGTTAAATCATGAGATGAGAAGCCCTGCTGTTCTCACTGCCTGAAGGTCAAAGGGTTGTGTGGGAGAGAATTTACCATGGAAGAAACAATCCAGCTTTACCTGGGTGACAGCAATTATGCAGAACAAGAAAAGGAGAAGTTAAGTTACAAGATGAGAACTCTAATACATTCTCCCCAGGGTCTGCCACTCATTCAGCCATGAGAAAAACAATGCCAGACTTCATTTTGTAGTTATGTCTCTATAATGCCAAGATAATAAAGCCTATCATACACACAGCATACTTTGTTGTTTTACTTCCCGGGTGTCTGCTCTTCAGGTTGCCTCCTCTTAGGCTGTCATTCCTTGGAAGAACAAAGAACAGAAGTAGCCCAATCAATTTTTAATTTAAGAGTCCACATGAATAGATAGCAAAGTCATAACTTTCTCCAAAAGGCCAAACCTGGGCACACCTTTAACCTGCAGTGAATGAGAAATGTGGGAAAACGTATGGAACTACATTCACAGTATATTAATATCCAAATCAAGAAATAGAAATGTCACTGAGGACAGGATTGTGGAGGGCATGGACTCTTCAACCCTCACAATAGGAGAGGTGCAGCAGTGGGGACAACACGTGGTCTTGATTTGGGTTGGTGCATTAGAAGGAAATACTTGAAAGAGGTAGTCACCCACACACATTCCCCAGTCATTTCCAGTGAGTCCTGAATGTAACTGGAAAGTGAACTGCAGATGATAAATAAATACACCTTTACCTCTTGTGTGCTGCATATGAAGATATCCAAAGGTGGAATTTATTTTCTTAGGTCAGTGTTTGGCTTTTTTTATAATTTAAATTATAGGTAATTTTTGCCGTTTATTCCAAGTCACACACATAACACCCCCCCCCCCCCCCCAGTGTATTTTAAACACTCTGGAAATATCAATTAATATGCAAAAACAATATTAACAATCATTGCCACTGTTTCCAAGCTTGAAAAATAAGACTCAGAAAGATCAAGATATTGCCCATGGGATATGCTGGTTCCATGAAACAAACTTTCAGTGGCCCATGAAAGAAACTGAAGTGTTCTGTCAATCTTGTCTCTAAACAACAACAAAAGCCCAATAACTCTCTGAAGATACACAATTACTCAATTACTTCATCCTTTTATTAACAAATATTGACTGAAGCACAGACTAAAGACAATGGAAAATCTAACAAAAAGAATTTCCAGGCATTTATGTGGCAGTTAAACACTGGTTTATATTTTAATTCAATGATCAAAATAGTTGTTTCTATTGTCAAATAAACAAGAATATGCACATATGTAAATCCCATATTACAGCATATATTTAGATGGTTAGTTATCTGTAGAAGTCCTCTATAAAATACACCTCTGTCAAAACTTTTTTTCTTAGTAAGCGATTACATAATGTTGCATAGTGGATAACATTAATACTTTGAATCCATTCAGATTACTTTTCTTGAACAAACATCTTTCTCTATACACATTAATATGTATAGAAATATGCCATTAAGATTTTACTACCAGACAAATTTCAAAGTGTACTCTGGAACTGTGCAATTCTATTAGTTTCATTGTTGTTGGGCATTTTTTTAATTCTATGGGTAAATATTTATATTGTTTATATGGATAAAAATAGTGTACTGCAAATCCTATGTTTTGATCCAAATTTTTATATTTTGGGGTCTCCTGAAGAATATTAAAGTGCATGTTTGACTTATCAATTGCGAAAATGGAAAGCATGTTTTTTTCTAAAGGACATTTGTTCTGTCCTGTTGCAAGTGGTAAGTCAAATACAGACCAGTGGCATAAATGTGGGGCCTTTCTTGAGGTCTGATCAAAAGACAATGAACACTCCAGTTGGTTTCCTTCAAGTTTAGAAAGAAGCACTTGGAAAAACGCATACTTCCTATAATTATGCTGGATTAAAAAACTTCTCCTACTACATCTTATGTCTTAAATTTCTAGCATTCTGCTAAATTTTGCCATCATTTTTTGTAACATTATGCATATTTTGCAAATCTAAGAAATATTTTTATTTTATTATTCTTACTCTTCCTGGCTCCATGACTTATTTTCAGCAAATGGGATATTGTTTTTTCTGTGGATTAACTTCTTTTCTCTACTTTCCTGCTTTCTTCTGTACTTAGGTGATTAAATATGGAGATTGAAGACTTTTCATGCTTTCATTCTCAAGAAGCCTTTCCTACTGACATTTGCACCTGTGTCATGAGCCATTGGAGAAATCCTGACCACAAATATCAATAATCTGAAAGGCAAGCAGAAAACACCTGAAGTAAGGACGCATTCTTAGCTTTCATTAGAGACTTGTGTTTAGACCTTTCAGGTAATGCTTCAGAGGGAATGAAAAAAAAAGGTTTTCTCCATGTTTTGCAATGCATTGCATCTAAGAAACACATTTTTGCATGTATTGGGTGTTTGTGTGTCCACACTTGAATTGTTATTCATCTAGGAATCATATCCATGACATATTAAAGCTTACTAGTCACCAAATATCAGTACCTGGCAGCAACACTGTGATGTTACTCATCTCCTACCATCAAGCAGCTTCCTCAGTCCAAGCCTGCCAATTGAGTGAGATACACCCAAGAGCACACGGTCCCTATTAGAATGTGATATTAGTACCTACTAATGCTGGAAATCAGTTAAATTGTCACTACTAAATTAATCTGGTGTCTCCAAGAGTGGGATAAGTGAGCTGGGACTCAAACTGTGTCATTAAGATCTTTAAGTTACATATGAGGGTTCTAAAGACGTGCACAGGAGAAACGTGGTTTCTGGAACCCATGTGGTTCTGGTAAACACAACAACACAATAAAGTTATTGGACTTCTACAACAGCTGTGCTGCATTACTAATCTTGCTGCTACTTTACCCTCTGAGCAATGTAAAACAACAGGGCATTTCTTCAGCAGATGTAAACTGATGTTTACCATGGATTTAATGAACACAGAGCAAAGCAGTGAAACCAAACAGACACACACCAAGAGTGTAATGTATGCCCTAGTTCTTAAGTCATTTTACTGCAGAAACAGTCTCCTAATTCCAATCTCAACAAAGAATTGTAGTATTTTCTTCAAAGTTATTCTGTTCTGTTGGGCAAAATGGATAAATGTTATAGGTCAGAAGCAGTCTCTCAGGATTTCCCATGTCTGGGAGAAAGCCATTGTCCTTTGGAGAAAAATATTTTTCAGCTGCTGTTTTCTCAAAGTTCTAAGTTTATAGGAAAATTTATATTATCAACTCTAAGGATCTAGTATAGGATACCCATCCTGCTATTGCCCCTATATATTCAATAGAGCAGGAGAGATATTTCTCCAGGGCACAAATAATTTCTAAGCTGAACTGCTGTTCTGAATCATCCTCTGAAAGGCATATAAGTGTACAGATATTTCTGGTCCTTATGATTTCCCCTTTTCCACCTATAATATTTGAAAACAAGGGTATGTTCTCTTATAACTATGACACCTGAACTACATGCCTAAAGAGCAAGTTAGCTGGAATATCCTTTATAGTTTCTACACTTGGAAGGTCCCAGAAAATGGTACAGATGGATATTTAAAATATAACATTTAGCTAAATGATTTCAGATTATTTATAATTTTTTTTTTCTTCTTGCACCTTTTAAGATTTTTTTTATGTACAATTGAGCAAGAAAAAGCTGTGACTTGGAAAATGAGGAGGGAAAATATTTTAACCTGTAGGTAATAGTGTATATTGTTCTTGTTTTGTGATTTTATTTAAGACAGCACTCTTAACTACCCTTTTCCTTGAAGGCACATTTATATAATTATTATCTTTGTAATTAAGGTACACACAGAGAGCACTTTCAGTGATAAATTGAATAGGAAAAAATCATCTTTGCAAGGATATTTGCTTTCCCGGAAACAGCTAAGACTGAGTAAATGTTTAACTATAATTATGCTAAAGCGCTATTCTTTCATGCCACAGTCACTCACAAAATACAATCGTATAAAATGCCTTTCTTGAGATTTATTATATGCTGGCTTTTGGTCTTATGGGAACAAATCTCTCTCACTGCTATTGATCTGTTCTTTAAATTATTCTCCCATGAGGCTTTCAGCTAAGAGCATCTTTTCCTTGAATCTCTTTGTATTTTTAATTGGCTTATGTTTGTTTAAACAAAATCACACCAGTGCCTTAGGCTGCAGCCGTTGACTCATTGCATTCAAAACCAGACACACTGTACTCTAACAGCCTTCACTTCTGTCCTCTACTGGACTCATCTCTTTAGGGATGAAATCTGTCACAAGGGGAAAAAAAAAAAAGCTTACAAAATTGCCTTTGGACTGGGTTGCTAGGGACATAGCTGGGATTTGCATAATGGTGTTACAGTCCTGAAGATGAAAGGAAGGGTGGATTTGTCTGCAAGTTCTGGCTAGTGGGTGGTGAGGACCCCAAGGAGGAGCACTGGAGAGACACTGCCTTGGGAAGGCCCCAGACCTTCCTTCCTACATGATCCCCATGTGTGGGGAGAGGCTCTACTCAGTCTGAATTTTTCTCTCCCATGGCAAAGAGGGCTCTCTTCCCTTCACCTGTCCTGCTCCCCCAGGTGAAGTGAGGCTGTCAGTGCTGCAGACTCAGCTTTTTCTTGAACCTTGTTCATCAGCCGATACTGGTGTGACCAGTTCCCAAACTTCCCTCACTGAAGGGAGCCCAGGATCTGCTATTATCTGCTGCCCTCACACCACTGTACAAAGAGGAAAAGGTTCTTATTTCCCCTCTACCTCTCCTTGGCTGAGCAAAGAGGGTCCAGAGCCAGAACCCAAAATACAATAGACAGGATGGGTGATAAAAGCAATAGAAAAAAACATTTCTTGTAATTCCATATTTTTCTTACGTAGTTTGATCCCAGATTATTTTCTAATAGTGTGAAGTGAGACACATTCAAGAATTTTTAGCTTTATCCTGTTCTTTTAACTATTTCCAGTCAACTAAGAGCTGCTAAAGAACTTTTATTCTGTGGCTCAAATACAAGAGGAAGGAAATTCTATTATGTTTCAGTTTGATTCAGTATGAAGCCAAGTCTTTACAGGCCACATGGGCATGCTAACTATACAGTCAGGCTTGGGCTGTATATCTCATCTCTATGCAGTACAGCCTCACACAGCATTGCTCTCACATAATACTGTCTCTGGAAAGAA
The DNA here is from genome assembly GCF_033815535.1 of Pezoporus flaviventris. NCBI lineage: Eukaryota > Metazoa > Chordata > Aves > Psittaciformes > Psittacidae > Pezoporus > Pezoporus flaviventris. Next base: position 13,899,283 of record NW_026892550.1, on the reverse strand, counting down.
TTAGTCCCTAAAACCCCCTTGCTACTAATGGGTAAGCTTCAAGCATAGATGCTCTTCCTCTGACCTCATGATCGTATCTTCTCCATGCAGTGTGGATAATTTGGTGGGGTACGTATTGTAGGAGGGACTCTTACTCCTATATGTCCCCTTGTCAAGCCTTATGTAAGTCTTTGAGTTCCCTCTCACTTAGTAACTTAAAGCAGACATATGAAAAACTAAAGGTAACAATATTTTTCATGAAAAATAGAACACCTGGTATACACGTCTAGAAGGTACACACTCCTTACACTGCAGGCAAACCCTGAAATACCACTCTGACAATCTATGTTACCTGAACCAACAATGTTAGTGAAAAGTTCCAGATCTTGTATGCTGCATACAGCCCAAACTTAAGAATACTCAAGCTTCCCACTCTTATATAAACTAACCACTAAAGTTTGGTATTGAACTATTCATCCCAAATATTCATCTTATGCAAAGGATGAGAGGTACTGAGCTGCTAGATTAGGGGAAGAGACATTGCTTGGCTGTGTGAGCACTGTACTGTAATGTCCCACCTTGGGATTTATACAATCAGCATCAGAATGTCATCAGCCATTACAGGAGTCATGAATAAGGCAAATGTGAAACTGTTACTCACTGGAGCCCATAAGAGTAGAACTGACCAGTGCTCAGTTAAACTAACATTAATTTATAAGAGGGTAAGGGAACGCACTTCCTTGTGCCACTGGTGTTGAACTTACAGAAGTTGTTTCCACTGCAGGTTTTGGAAGGAGCTCAAACCAGATCAACAGCAGAGAGAGAGACACTTGAACAGCAAAAGGTATGCTCTATGATCTTTAAACCACCAGCTAAAGGGACTGGGACAGGAAGGAAAGAATGCACTGTAGAGACTACCCATACTCATATGATCTCCCCAGAAAGAACTGCCTGCTGCCATGTCTGGAAACAGCACTGAGATACACAGATTGCTGTTCTAACCCAGTAGGGCATTGGATCTGTTATCATTTAGAATAGAATAGAATCATAGAATAGTTAGGGTTGGAAAGGACCTTAAGATCATCTAATTACAATCCCCCTGCCATGGACAGGGACACCTCACACTAAATCATATCTCCCAAGGCTTCATCCAACCTGGTCTTGAACACCACCACGGATGGAGCATTCACAACCTCCCTGGGCAATCCATTCCAGTCCCTCACCACCCTAACAGGAAAGAATTTCCTCCTTATATCCAATCTAAACTTCCCCTGTTTAAGTTTGAACCTGTTACCCCTTGTTCTGTCACTACAGTCCCTAATGAAGAGTCCATCCCCGGCATCCCTATAGGCCCCCTTCAGATACTGGAAGGCTGCTATGAGGTCTCCATGCAGCCTTCTCTTCTCCAGGCTGAACAGCCCCAACTTTCTCAGCCGATCTTCATACGGGAGGTGCTCCAGTCTCCTGATCATCCCCATGGCCCTCCTCAGGACTTATTCCAACAGTTCCATGTCCTTTTTATGTTGAGGACACCAGAACTGCACACAATACTCCAGGTGAGGTCTCACAAGAGCAGAGTAGAGGGACAGGATCACCTCCTTCGACCTGCTGGTCACGCTCCATTTGATGCAGCCCAGGATACGGTTGGCTTTCTGGGCTGCAAGCGCACACTGAAGCCGGCTCATGTTCATTTTCTCATCAACCAACACCCCCAAGTCCTTCTCTGCAGGGCTGCTCTGAATCTCTTCTCTACCCACCCTGTAGCTGTGTTTGGGATTGCTCCTACCCAGGTGTAGGACCTTGCACTTGTCATGGTTAAACTTCATGAGGTTGGCATCAGCCCACCTCACAAGCGTGTCAAGCTCCCTCTGGATGGCATTCCTTCCCTCCAGCATATCAAGCGAACCACACAGCTTGGTGTCATCGGCAAACTTGCTGAGGGCACATTCAATCCCACTGTCCGTGTCAGCGACAAAGATGTTGAACAAGACCTGTCCCAACACTGATCCCTGAGGCACACCACTCGTTACTGGTCTCCAGCCGGACATTGAGCCACTGACCGCAACCCTTTGTGTGCAGCCATCCAGCCAATTCTTTAGCCACCGAGTGGTCCATCCATCAAATTGATGTCTCTCCAATTTAGAGGCAAGGATGTTGTGTGGGACAGTGTTGAACGCTTTACACAAGTCCAAGTAGATGACATCAACTGCTCTACCTCCTCCATCAGCTCTGTAGCCCCATCATAGAAGACCACCAAATTGGTCAGGCAGGATTTCCCCTTAGTGAAGCCATGCTGGCTGTCACCAAGCACCTTGTTGATTTTCATGTGCCTTAGCATGCCTTCCAGGAGAACCTGCTCAAAGGTTTTGCCAAGCACAGAGGTGAGACTGACTGTTCTGTAATTCCCTGGGTCATCTATTTTCCCCTTTTTGAAAATGGGGGTTATATTTCCCTTTTTCCAGTATTCAGGAACTTCACCTGACTGCCATGATTTCTCAAATGTGATGGCCAGTGGCTTAGCAACTTCATTTGCCAACTCCGTCACTACCTGCAGATGGATTTCATTGGGTCCCATGGACTTGTGCACATTCAGATTTTTAAGATATCCTTAGGTCATGCTGGAAGCAGCAAGTAGTATTACTATTTCCCATGTGATCATGCCTCAAATATCCAAAGAGGGCCTACTGGAGTTATATACTACCCAAATGTGAAACTCCAACCAGCCTTGTAAACTAGGGAGTTTACAGTCTAAATCCTGAAACATTGCCATTACCCAAAGCATTCAGAGGAAATACTAAAGTTTGGAATGTCTGCAGATCGTTCAGATTTGTAAGCATGCAGGGATGACTAAAGAACTCTTCACAAATCACACTAATCACAAATTGTTATGAAATTCACCAGCAAAAGTGAAATTAATTGGAAGAGGCTGACAGACATTTAAGTATTAGTATTACTGAAGATATAATTTAAATTTACCTTTTAAATTAAAGACTTGGAATCTCTTTTCCCAGTGGTAGTAGTAGTGGCTCCCAAGATGCAAAAATAATATACGGTATTTGAAAGAAGCAGCCAGGAGGAAGCCATTTCACAGTTTAATTTCCAAAGGAAGTGGCAAATAGAATTAATTCAGTGCAAAGTCTGAATTCAGGTAAAATTTTGAAACTTAAAATGTCAAGTCACTCTATTATACTGCTTTCAGAACTCTTTGATTGTAGAATTCTCTGTATGATTTGTTACTAATTAAAGTGTGATTTCTTCCTTTAAAGAAAAGTAACCTGGTGATAGAAAGGTTGTAAAAATAAGCACTGGAAAAGATTTTGGAAAATATTTAGAGTTGTCATCCAAAAAAGTATACAGATGGCAGTGAAAATACCTATAGCCCTGAAAGGACTGGACTACTACTATTGCTTCAGTCATATTTTTCTTATTTATTCACTGCCAAAATGCTTTCTAGTGCACCTATAAGCATACACAAAAATCAGATTCTTAATAATGAGATTTCCCTATAGTAATATGCTATATATACAGAGAAAAAGTATTTTACAGAAGTGTGGGCTCTGTAAGTGTTTTAGTTAGGCTTAAAATGCAGTGCTGCTTATCACTTGATGACTATTGAGCTGGACACAGACCCGTAGACTGACAAGCAGCTGCCTGGGGATATGGCTGCCTCCCAGTCAAATGACAGAAAGGACATACCACAAGCAGTAATGCAATGGAAAGAAAAAGGAAGCCCTCTGGTAAATGTGTCAGTGTCCATTGTCATGTCCTATGCATGTTATTCTCCTCTATGCAATTTTATGTCATTCTCCAGTTTCTGTTCTTATCTATACTGATGTTTACCCTTGGAACTTTGCTTTACCAGATCAATGGGATTTGATGTAAGAGGGTGTATCAAAGTGAAAATGTGCCTTAGCATTTTTGGTTTACCTAAAAAGCAAACAGGCAGTATCATAGGTCATGCTGGAAGTTCAGTGGGCTAACCAACTCAGCCAAGATGTGGCATAAGCAAAAGAGCTCATGCTTTGAACTGACTCTCTCATGACAATGTGCTTGTATCTGGCAGTATCTTAAACAACTGACTGAATCAAGCGTGTATTTTCAACAAACTGAGCTCCAGAGATCACAAAATACATCTGAAACAAAAGCGAAGGATTAAGAAATTAATCTAAGCGATCAGACCAGCAAATTGCTATTACACACCTTACTGTTAGCTGAGTATGATCCAGTGCAGGCCATGTGCTGCAACTTTAACTCCACTTTCTTTTCTACAACTGTCACTTGCTCCTTTACTGGATTGTGCATCCATCTTGCATATGCCGAGTGGATTTACGGTGTAATACTTGGCTGCTAAAGTGATTTTAGTCATGCTAGAACATAAACTTTAATAAACATAACATTAAAAAACAACAGCAAACCTATTACTGCATGATGTTTGCAGTAAAGGAGCCCTGGTCAAGAACATTTGCACTACTTAGCCTCCATTAATCAGTATTTTTTCACATCTAGTATAATTTAATTTCAACATGGAGAGCAGCTAGAATTGGAGTAACTCCAAATTTTCAAAAAAAACCCTTTCTCTCCCTAGGTTCCAATTTTTTTTCATCTTTTCTGTTCATAAGTGATGCTTTTAAATAAATACCACCATAACACATAAACAAAAAAACACCGTTTTAACCAGAATTACATTCAAAAATTAACTGGTACAAAATAAGAATAGAAGCTAGATAGAAACCTCATGGAACATTTAGATGTCACAAACATTGTGAAAATTTTGATTAAAGATACAGTCATTTTTGGAGGAAAAGAAATAAATATCTCCCGTTGAAGACAGTGCAAGTAAAATGACTATTTATTGCTTCATATAGCTATTCAGTTCTAAATGTATTTAATACTTTTCCTCCCAATCACGTATTATTCTTCCCTGGATCAATGTTTTTGTTTTCACTGGGAGGTGTAAAAGAGTTAAATAGCAAGATTCCACAGTACCAAAGTGCTATGCCTACAAATAACATGGACATTCAGAAAAACGACTTCATGTATTCTGTTCCTGTGAAAATTATTACGTTGTGAACAAAAGCATCTATGAAAACTAAGGAATCTGAAATAAACCAAATCAGAGTTTAAAATAAATAAATAAATAAAAAAATATAATCCATTGTTAGGGTTGAGTAATGTATATTCAACTAAGTCTTTCAACTCAAATGAAATTATAGCAAATAGTCATGATCCAGTTTATATTTTCCTAACTCTTGCTTTGAAGTGGTTTCAATTACATTGTCTTAATAAAAGGGAGTTTTAAGTGCCTTCTTGTTATGTCTGCTGTAAAAGAAAAGCAGATGGAAAGAGAATGTTTAAAGATAACTGAATAGGAATATTTGTATAGAGGGTTTTTTTCATTCTTAACGGCTAATTAAACCTACTGAAAATGCTAAGGAATTCAAACGTCATTCTTGGGTTAATATTTGTATCTCTTCACTATTTAGAGTTTCTAGTAACGAACCACTGGATTCAGTCAATAAGCAGAATTCACTAACGTGTTGAAGGATGCTGCACACTCAGATCTTGCAGAGGGTTTACGCAAGGAGGCAGCATCACAGAAATTACCTGTGCCTTTTCTGCATGTTATATGAGGAGCTCCTTTTTGGTCCACTGGAGTTTCTAATGATCTGCAATGGCATCCTGTATTCTAGATGATGGTCTGCAACTGTCATAAAGGGAGCAAAGATGTCAGGTAGCTCAGCTGTCCTGCAATATGTGGGTTGTGGGTCCTTAGAGATAACTGTGGCCATATGGAGCATAGACACAGAATAAGGCATTGACTGAGGGAGGAGGTGGGAAAGATTAGGGCTGGGTGGGGGATGTGTAGAAGGTGACAGAGCACTGAGGGCAGAGGATTTTAGAGTGAACTATAAGGTAGAGAGCAATGATAGGGAATTTGCAGCTTAAGAGTTCATCAGGAAAAGAAGTAAAAATCTTTAGACGAGTTCAGATAAGAGAATTATGTTTAAACTGAGGAAATGAGTTTATTCCAGATGTGTTTGACAGCATGAGAACAGAAGTGGAAGTAGTGTTTTTGGTAAGGAGCCAGTACTGGGGATTAGTCAGGTGGAGAGCACTGAGAGGGGAGTGAGGAGCTGAGAGCCCAGGGGTGGGAAGAATTGAAAATACAGGCTCTGGCATCAAGCAAAGGGAATGAAAACAAAGAGGGAAGGAAAGGAATTATAGAAGCAGAGAAATCAAAGGGAGGTTTAAGAGCAAAGCCAGCTTTGGTAGAGATCACAAGGAAAGAATGAAACAGAAGGAAGGGAGAATAAGAGCTACTGAGGGAGGGATGCTGGTGGTTATGGGGAGAAAATAAAGGGACTGGAGATAATTTGGGGCTAGATTTCAACAAGTGAAGAGGAATCTCTCAGACTTTCCCACGTTATGCCCTGCAGAATGGGTTTTACAGTTACTGTTGATCTGTGCAGTCGGTTCTGTCTATCTGATCTTGGACTCTTTTTTTGCTTCCCTTTTCTTCTTAAACTTATAATCTAAGGCTTTTATTTGTATAACAGTGTCATTCTCTTATGTACAGTCTTCCTTGTCCCTACTTTTTAGCCTATGGTCAATATGCTGTATTGTTTGCATTTTTGCTGCCAGCCTACTTTTACACAGGCATCCTTAAGAGGGGTTTAGAGAAGCAGCAAGCTCTCTTTCACAGAAAAGCTCAGTGATTAGAATTATTTCTTAAGCCAGAGGTGGCTGACCTGGGCAATGAAATCAGTTCATAAAACACAAGGCAGTATTTCATTTTAATACCTCTTTAAAAAGGTTGTTTAATTTAGGAGACTCATGTACCTACAGCCATGTCTGTCTTCACATTACAGGTCTATATGCTGTGTCCATCAACTTGTATGCGTGTACGTGCAATATATAGGCTATAAACATATTTTAAATATTTTACACTTCAAGCACATCTAAACTTGAGGCAGCAATTGCTTTTCCACAGAGAAGTGAACTCTCTGGGCTAAGAATGAGCACTTTTACTGAGCAGAAAAATGATGGTAATATTGACATAAGATTCTCGTGTCAGAAGACCTTAATGCGCCCTCACTTTGGTGTCTGAAGACCTTGATGTCTGCACAGGAACACTAAAAACCTGGGAGATTAAATCCCAGGAAAGGTGTAAGTCTCAGCGCTCATTGGTTCAGACAGCTGTTGACATCAAAAATAAAGTAGCTTGTGAGCCCTCTGGTGGTATTTATTTTTTTATTTCGCAGATGAAAGCAGTATCCTGCCATAGCAACATGTAAATGTGCTTGGATATATATATGTACTTGTGTAAGTATTGCTGTGCGTATTTACATACACCTACAGACACATGCATATATACACATATAAATACATACCCACACATAAAGAACCAATTAACTGCAGAATAGAGTACCTTGGTACACTATGAGAGCTACTGCCAGAGCAAGGGAAGGAAGAAATCACCTGCCATCATAATCTGAGTATTTAAGTGTAATTGTCCCACTCACATGAACTAGCACTATCCGTCTGAAGGAGGAAATATGATCATACAGTAACAACACTGCTCTGAAAAATTTATAAAGATATTTGCCTTTCCACATCACAACGTTCCAACTGGATTTGACATATTTTAATCTGTAAAAAATAACACAAATTACAAATATTTTAGAATTACTCTCTAGCACAGCAAGTATCTACTTAGTAATAATAACATCTTTGCACTTAGAAGTAAAAGATAATTTCCTTTTTTTTAATCATTGCAAAATTGAAATGTATTGAATATTCTTTTTCTATATTGAAGAATTTCATACAACCACCATGCTACAGACATCCAGACATTCAGATATTGTAACCTTAAGAATAAGAAACAAAGAAAAACCCAATGGAATGGCACGTTGTGCTGAAATTAATCTCCAGTGAATGCCAGTTAAGTTAATAAAACTCCAAACTTACTACATTAATTCATTATTAGATTGCCATTATCACCCCTTTACCTAACTTGTGGGCTAAAGTTTACATTAGAGGTGTAACTCTTTGACAAGGATTATAACCAAGTTTCATTTTTCAGAATATTCTTTGTTGTTAAAAGTGTCTGGGGATTCCTGGTTTAAATTTAAATGTTGAACCATAAGATTTCAACAGTTACTATTTACAGTAAATACAGAAACTGATATAAGGGAATTTTCATAGTCCCTCTCTTTTGGATGTATTTAAGTATCATTTATCTTTAGGAGAAGCTTTAAGTAGTATAAGTTTTTAAATTATTTCATATTTTCACATCATTATAAAACAAAACCAAAACATTAATCAAAAAAACAGGTGACTAAAGAGTATAACTAAGTTGTTACATAAACACAGGCTTTGGGGGGATTTTCACTGCCACAGTCTTTCATTTATGGTGTTCAATTGCAGGATCTGGAGTAAAGCATCATGCTTAAAAATTGACATATTTGCTTGACTCTAATCATCCACTTCCTATTGTCCAGTGCAGGTGTTCCATTTTCTGGCATGAAGGAGGTTTGAAATGTCGGTGCTGTGCATTTCCTTTAATGCTCCACTATGTTTCATGTCAGCTGGGAGTCAGGAGTGGTGAGTAGTTACACCTCCTCAGAGAGCTCTAGGAAAAAGTGACATCTCATGAGGACACCCCTGAACTTCTGGAGTACATTGTGCTGTAGTGCAGCTGTGCCTTTTCTGTTTCATTGGATGGGGGGAAAATAAATGTATTGCTGGAATTGCTATGCCTTTGGAGCTCCTGTTCTGTTCCAGGTGGGAATATTCTGTATCAGACCATCACTAGAGGCAGACCCCTTTTCCCACCCATGTTCTACACTGTTTAAGGTGTGCCATTGCACATGAACACAGTAGATTGCAAAATTAATCCAAAGAAGTTTTACTATTGGAATGTGGGATACTGAAATCAACATTTCTGGATGCCATTTTTAGCTTTTTCAATGTGCTGATCAGTGTCTTTGAAAAATGATTAGTCACTGATCTAAAGGTTTCAGCGGATTTTGTTTCATGGTCTTTACTTTATGTGCATTAATGAATGCATCTACAAAACAAGTTTAATAATTCCTATATTATATCCCCAAAAAATGGCTGTGAAGTTTAAATCACTGTTATCTCAGCATACCACATCCATTGTTAGTCAGGTATTAACTAGATAGGTAAAATGTGACTGTGATCTTGACAACTCACACAGGACACACCTGTTGAGCAATAAAGTTAGAATAATCTTAAAACAGTAGAGATGGACATGACATTTGAATTTGAACTTTTCACACATGATTTCACTGAGCTTATGTCTCCACCACTCTCTGGGCATGTTTCAGGTCTTTTAACAAAACACTCAGCTCTTTTCAGCCTTACCTCATACCACCTAAAAGTTTGAGAGTTAAAAATGCGTTAAGAGTTAAGAGCTATACAGGAAGCACTGAGCAATTGTCATTGAAATACTATCAAAATAGCCAGTGTGTGGTATGAGATTTGCTCACAAGTGATTTAGAGTTATTTTGGAATACCATTTGTGAAATAAATAGACATGGGCTTACTTTAGTAAAGTAGTCATTTGTCTTCAACAACTTCAAATTGAAAATCAAAATACAATAAAATTTAAAATGTTTTTTAAATCCAGATGGATCTTCAAATGAAAGCAAGACCTATGATAATGACAGCCTTTAAAAGGCGTTGTCAAAAAACGTAAAACAACTGAAAATGTTTTATCTCCTTTTGTTGCAAGTAACCATTATATTAACTTTATAAATGCAAAACAAATGAGTGTTCTTGATCTTCTTATCGTTTTCTTTTTTGTAAGTTTATTAAGTAATTTTTACTCTTTCTTTTCTGCTTAACATAACTGTATTTTATTTTCCTAATTTCAAATTCTATCTACTGAGATCCAGTCAAACTTACATAAACATCTTAATACACATACCATTGTATGCACATTATGTATGTGTAACTAATGCAGTTTAGGCCCATAATTATTTTGTTAAAAAAGGAAATGCTCTGTAAAAGTTCATTGTTAAAATTTTAAGAAAAAAATTTGTCCTTCTGTACTTACAGAGCTGCAGCAATATTCTTTACATAACCTTAAAAGAATGATACTGCAGGTATTAATTCCTTCTTGGGATATGCAGGATACATTAATCAACCATTAAGTTGTACCAAAAATGCTCTCTAATAACTTGGTTTTAAGACATAACATTGTTAGGCTTATTTATTGTGATATTTGTAGTGGGCTGTTTGCTGCTGGAACTGTCAGGAGACTACACTTAACATTTTGCTTTCGTATGACACTGTATTTGTATCCATAACACAAAGTGACAGAAAGCAAATCAGGGACAGCAACATGACTGGAGATGGCACAATATAAACAGTTTTTGAAAACACATAGTGTTTTATTTGTGTACATTGCATTCTCACTGGAAGGGTTCAAGTTTCAAATGGGTTGGTATAAAATCATCATGACATCCAGAGTTAAGTCCTCCATAACAAAGGATTTAACGCTACCAAAGATTGGGTCACCTCCACACACAAATAAAAGAACAAAACCTTCCCTTTGAAACTTTAATGTAGAACCCTCTAGGTTTCTCCTGAGTTACAGCACTGAATGTTTTGTCATTTCTGATTTCTCATGTACCTCTACAATTATGTAGAGGCACACAAGATTATCACAAACAGATGGCAACCAGTCAGCCACATCACATCAATCCTTCCTGTTCATTTGTTAGGATAGTACTCCAGTAAAGAAGTCACAACTGACATTTGGTAGGAAACGATACATATTATCCACAAATGAAATTTCAGAAGCCAAAGAAGTGAAGCACATAAAGATCAGGCAGATTGAACTTTCCCCCTGATGCATCACCCATCAAAATTCCTTCTTTCTTTGTGTACATATTTATATTTCTAGCAGTAGAGGAACATATTAATTACCCAGAGCATCCATTTTGCTTCTTACCTTGTCTAGCTGAGGAAGTGTTTGAGCCACATGTGGTAGACCACATCCTTTCTCTTAGTTAGCAGGATGACGAAGGAGCACATCTGGATTCAAAATTTCATTTTCACCCTCAACATTTTTGTATTAACACACTGTCATACTTAATATAAATTGGAAAACACTTAGTCCCCTAGCACTTGATTTTCTGGAAAAAGACAAAGCGTGACATTGTAGAGTCCATAAACAGCAGGGGGTATAATTCATAGTAAAGCTATATAATATGTTCCATATACATTGCAGCTGTTGATAGATTTTATTACATTTCAGTTAAGGACCTTATTACATTTGCAGGAAAGATTTATTATATTTGGTTGTATTACTTCTAAAGTTCAGGATATTTTCACATTTGTAGCTGGCTTATTTCATCTATGATCACCGAGTTTACATCATAACCTTGTTATAACTGTAGGTTATGAATAATGTCACCCGTTGTTATGACGCTTGCAGTCACTTTTCATTACAACTGATCGCAATACTTCACAATATTTTGCAGGTGCTGGATATTAGATTGTGGTTTTTAAAGACGTATTTTGAAGTCAATGGAATATAACCGAGTAATACCTGAAGCAAAGGCTCCTGCAAGACAGAAATGAGGAAGCTGATCAGCAGCATGAAAAGAGAGGTGGGAGATTCCTGCTTACTCACATTACTTAGCTGTGTACTTACAAACTGGAAAGGACTTCTAATTTCAGCGATAATAGGTATAATAATTTAACATAAAGAATAGTATCTTATAAAAAAAAAAAACCTGCTTTCATACTTTTAATCTGCCTTTGTTCCTAGACCTCAAAAGTTCACCCATACCTCAGTATGTCATGGTTTTGGTGTCTTGAAGACGTGCTGGGTTTTTTTGATACAGCACATGATAGTGGCTGATGTTGTAGCTGGTTTTTACACCCGTATTTGCTTACCAGGTCCCACCATTATTGCCCATTAACACCTAATGCCTTCCAGTGCTAAAGAAATGCTGTGTTATTCTAAATTTATTTCTTTCATCCTGTGTCACAGCTCTCTCCCCCTCTTAAATTCACAAATTTTAATGGAAAAAAAAACAACTTCATAAAAGAAAGTTATAAACTGACTTACCACAACCAGTGAAAAACGCTTAACTAGTTGTCCTAAACCTAATTTCTGATTAATCTACTTAATTAAAATGCATTTGCATTGTTGCAGTGTAAAATAAAGATTCAGAGAATCGAAGGTCCTTTCTTCTGGCTACTCATTTATATGCTAAAAGAGCTTTCCTACCCTATATAATTTCAGCTATGATAAGATGGAAACATGGTTGCACAAAAGGAGAAAGTAAAAGGTCACGATTTTAATGAAAAATCTTCAGTGGTTTAACAATATAGCGATTTTATCTTTTCAAAAAGCCTCAGTTCAAACTAATGAAATCACTGAGATTCAATTGCAGAAAAGACAACCATCAGTTGTTTAACTGGTTTTTAGGAATCACATTGAACTGGGTCTGAGGGATTGTGCATTCACATATTTTAAATTATTACTGTCTTGTGTGCATAGAGATCTCATGCAAGCCAATACAGACATACATAGTCTAATACATGAAACATGTCTCCTTTGTACCTTCCTCTTTTTATTTACTATGCTAAATCAGGTGTGTCCTCAGTATAGGAGGTTTTTTTCTCCCTCATCACTGAGGCAGAATCTGTTCATCATAAAGTGATCTTAAAAGCAATTTTCTCAGCGATCTACAAGAACTTCTCCTGCATGAGTTTAGGTTCTGTCTTAGGTGGTACAGAAAAGAACATTTGTGAAACTGTACAGTTCATACAGCATTTTAATTCTAACCAGAAGATTGCAGAATTATGATCACCTTTCTTCACTCTTAGTCCCATGTATAGCGCTTGGTCTGAAGTGCTTGAAAACAGCGTTTGTATGTCATTCATCATGGGTTTTAATAACGTTATTAGACTTCAACTAAGAAAAATAGAATAAACTTAACTTTTTCTTTAAGATAGTTTTCCAGTTTCTTTATCTCTTTAGTTACCTAAATATGGTTAAAAGCCTAGGCCTGACTGCAATCTAAGTGCACTTTCTTTGCTGAAGATTTTACTTGGAGGAAATCACATCAAAGAAACAAGATGTCAATGCTGACATAGACAAAAGACATTCATAAAGGAATCAAAGCCATAGAGAAGCTGTGATCAGGAAAGAGGATTCAGAATTATGAAACAGCATAGACCTAAATGTTGAAGGACACTGAAAATCAAGGAAAATGAGGAAGGGAATTAGACAGTGGTGTTTTGTTGATTTATATAGGTCCTGTCTATTTCCTGTGCCAAGGAAAAATAATGTGTTTTTGGTGCTATTCTTGAAATATGTTACATGCTTGATCTAGCATTTATCTTTTTGAGATATTTACTAGAAATTAAAAGTCTTGGCTTTAAACCAAGAGTCTGTACCCAGAAATATGACGAAGATGTCAGTAAAGAGAAATTACATTGGTCTGGGGAAGCTTAAAGACACTTCAGTTTAATGGGATATGACCTGTACAAAAAAACCTCTGCCCAGAATTGAAAGTTCATCAAATGCAATGAAATACATTTGTATTTCCAGTATATTGCTTTTTAAATGCAAAGCATCATTGTTGTAATCTGCTTCTGCCCTTCCCCTCAAAAAAAAAAACCCACTGAAACGAAGCAATTAAAGCCAACTCCTAGGAAATCAGTGCAGTTGAACTTGTTAGTTTTCATAGGCAGACTTTTTTTCTCTTGTTTTTGTATCCCTTTTATAAAACCGAAATAATCCTGATTGAGAGCACAAGTTGCAATTCTTATACTTAGAAAAACATGATTCACTGAGAATCACTGAGTAGAAGCTCTTCAGCATTTTACAAGAAAAGCAACTTTTGCAGACCAGGCCCTTTCCTGATTAATATCATTCACCTAATTAGTAATGCTTCTTGAAAGAATCCTTCCTTTTTGTCCTTTTGCATTGATAGTTTAGGTTCAAACAGGCTTGTGTTTTCCAGTTACATGTTCTCCAACAAGCGTAACAACAGAATTTACATCTGAAAAGTTCACAAAGCACTGTGCTGTAGAGTGAATTAATAGGTGACCTTTCACTACCAAAAGTGTGCACGTCCTGATAATGTAGCAGAAAGCCCTTCTGAAAGCAGGGGGTGGGGGGAGAATAAAGAACATTGTAAATTAAAGATTGGACCTGGAGTCTCATTTTCTGTCCTCTGAGTTCAGAGATGACTATTTCTCACCTTAAAGACTAGTCTTAGCCAGCAATTCTTCACCATGCCCAAAATATTTAAATGACATAATTGACAACGTTTGTTCAAAGGACTGAAGAACCTGGGATGATAAAAGACTTACTTGAATGACTAATGTTTGGTCATTCTAGGTCAGGGTTCGGGTGGCACGACAGAGAGTCTGGCACCCAAACTGTGAATAAATTCAACATATTTCAGCTGGCATGTCTGGTCTTCAAATAAAAAGTTCCACTTTTCATCATTCTCAATTGTGTATGATAGGATACATCTACATTGAAAGTACAGCTGCATATTTCCAAACAATTGAAGAAATTTATGTTAATCATAACAATTCAAGATTAGGTTATCATTGTGCGTAGTCTATATAGGCTGGATTAATGCAGCTAGTCCAGAATGGTTGGAAAAAATTTTAGTTAGTGCTGTAGCAAACTTGGGACTTCATACCTAAGCTGTAGCGTTATTGACATTGTGGCTGTTCCTTTGAAACTACAAATGGATGTATTTATTCTGTCAGTGCTTAAACTTTTCAGATGCAGATGTCTGTGGGTTTTAATTCACACATACATATTAGGGGAGAGGGGATCAAGGGTTTTTTCCCCTCTTCAGTTCCTCAAACTTGTATTTCCAGTTTGAATTTACTTAGAAACAGCAACTAACAAAAGACTTTGAGGACTTCCTAAGTCTGTTTCTAATCTGTAGTGATTCAATCACTTTCTGAGTGATTGCAGCAAACTCAGAAGATCACATTTCATAGAATTCAAGAATGACAAGAAAAATTTACTACTCTACAGTGCCTATGCTCACCTTCATAAAATGTCTGAGAAAAAATTAGAAGTAGATCTTCATCTATCTGTAGGGCCCCTGTACAATGGCATTAACACTGACTTGGATTATTTTCCAAGATAAATGTAGAAATGATATTAGCCTTCCTGACATTTATATCACATTTCTGGTTAATACCCTAAATCATACAACCTTAGAATCATCAAATACTGGGGTGGAAGGAACCTCAAGGATCATCTGGTCTAAATTTCCATGTCAAAAGCATCATGTCTAGACATGATGCACCTTGTCCAGCTAAATCTTAAGTGTCCAACACTGGGGAATCCACCACTTCCCTGGGGAGTTTATTCCGATGGCTGATTGTTCTCATGAAAAATGCTTCTCTTGTGTCCAACTGCAATCTCCCTGGGAGTAGCTTCTATCCATTAGCTGTTTTTTTTCCCACAAAACTCCGCATAAAAAGGGAGTGCCCATCTTCTTTGTAGCCACCCTTTAAATACTGGAACACAGTGATAAGGCTACCTTTCTAAAGGCTGAACAAACCCAGTTCACTCAACCTTTTCTCATACAGAATGGTTCTCAGGTTTTGGATCATATTTGTGGCTCTTCTCTAGACCCTCTCCAGCCTGTCCATGTCTTTTTTGTATAGACCAAAACTGAACACAGTTTTCCAGGTGTGGCTGACAAGTACTGAGTAGAGTGGGATAATAACTTCTTTATCTCTGCTAGTGACGAAGTCCAGCATCCTGTTGGCTTTCTTTGTCACAGCAGGGCACTGTTCACACATACTATGGTCCTTCTCCTGCGTCACATAGATGCAGTTCGCCATCTTTAACAGTATTATTCTCACTAAAGTCTCATTCAAGAATTTGATTTTGGAATCCAGATTCCCTTCAGAAGGAAGTGGAACACCATAAGTTATATCAAAGCCTAAATTAATCATTCATTTATATTTCATGTTTTTGACTTATTCCTGTTGTTCTAATATGCAAGCACATTCAGCTCTTTTCAAATTCTTTTGTGTATTAATACCCAGCTACTTCTCACAACATATTTTAGTAGAACTCCCTTTTCTGTCAAGGGGATTAATGAATCTAGTTTGTCCTAATATGATTTCTACTTGCTTTAAACCTCTGGTACACTATGCAGTTGACTGTGAATTTCCCATGTATGATCATATCAAATGCTTCCTGGAAATCCAGACTATTTAGTTCTGTTGTATTTTCTCTGTCTAGACTACTGTCTTATAAAAAAAAAAAATCTTTGTGTATTTTTTTTTCCTTTTCGCACATTTTTGGCGCAACCTGTCCTATTTCATAATCCATGTCTTTTTTCTCATATCCATGTGTCCACTGAACCTCTGAATAGTAATTTTAATATCCTTTGCAAGGTCTACCTCAACTTGAATTATTTCATTTTTTCACTTTTTCTTCAAATCTCCAAAATTTATCCTTTTTTTTTTTTTTCTGATCAGTCCGTTCTTTTCCCATTCTTTATACCCTCAATATCCTTCATGCAAGTTTTAGGTCACTCAAACAGACCTGGATGTCATAGTCTTCTTTTTTCCCTTTCTTTGGAATCCACGTTCGAGATAGCTTACACACATCTACAGGAAGAACATTTTCAGTCAGTTTTTGCCCCAAGTGTCTCAAATGAATTTACTTCAGTAACTTTCTTACATTGTCAAATTTATTTGTATGAGATTGTGAAGCACTGCTAGAGGGTCTACTTTTAGCTTTCCATTTAATTTCAACTGATCTGGCCTTGGATTGCTCAGTCCAAGTCCAATGGAGGAAAGTGCTGCTTACAAAGATATTTACAGTTATTTTCCTTAGCATTTACATAAATAATCAAAGTTTTCCAGTTTGACAGTTTCTTAACATTTCAGCAGTCACTCCTAAAAGTAGGAACTATATCAGGGTATTTTTGAACTATATGAGAAATTTCTTGAGTAGCATTATTTCTCACTTGATCCAAATCCTGAGAGTCCATACCAAGGGAACTAGAACTTGCTGATCTACAAAATTTCCTCAAATGCTGTGCTCTCTTTCAGTAATTCTAGGATTAAGACCTTGATACTCTAAAGAAACATTTTTATACATCTAACACTCAATCTGCAAAACATTTGTTTTGACTTTTATTTGAGACTGATTATCTCAGTCACGTATCTAAGAATCGTCAGAAAGATGAACTCTAAAGAGTGAAGTCTTTTTCACTGTAAAGTCTAATCACTCCATATAGTTTTTCTTCTCCTAGCCTGAAATCAATACCTTTCAGCTCACAGATCATTAAACTTAGAGAAGAAACTATTTAGCTAATCATTATTGGCTATATCTGTTCTTAATGATTCATGGAAAGTTACTGCACAGAGCACCATGGATGACTAAACCCGTTCAGGGAAAGCATCAGCCTCACTGAAAAGATTTCATTCTTTAAGTGGATCAGGGTTCTGCTAATCATCAAGGGAAGGAGGAGGTCAACATACCCTTCTCATGTCTATTTATGTTCACTTTAAAACCAATGCTCATAAAAGGCACCAAACAGATTCCAATTCCATCCTTCATTTTTCTCTCGGTTTTCCTAAAGAATCTTCTTTAAATTCTCCATCAAGAACATTTATAGAATTTAAACATATTACATCTGGGGATACGTGTAACAAGTTCTAAGTGACAGAAAATGTTATGGACAGCAGAAATATATTCTATCCACTCTGTCACCCAGGCAGAAACTTCAAACTCTTACAAGTAGTAAAACCTCAGGATAGGATGCCAGCCTAAATGAGGGCTTATTCCTTCTCTGATCCTAAAATATCTACCTGCTCTGTTCATGTTTGGTAAATAGGTAGAGAATCTACAGTTGGATCTTTACAGTTGGATTTTTACAGAAATTTCTTTTCAGATACTGTTCAAAAATGGTTTTGCCAGTAGTCTATCTGCTTCAGGTTAGAAGTAATCGGTTTCTGTTTTCTCCAGTGACAGATTTTTTTCATTGAAGACATCAGCAGCGAAAATAGTAACTTTTAACATCACACATTATTTTGTCCAGTGATCGCCAGACACCTTCTATTCACTATTCAACTACTGCAAAAAAAAAATGGGAAAAAAGTGGAAGAGCAATTTTTGCATGACAGGAAGCCATTATCTTTCACTGCTATTTTTAAGGTAGTTTAGATCCTCTCTTAACATTGACATATGAAATCATGTATTTATATGTCAACTCCAGTCAACTTGCCTGCTCTATCTGCTTCAAATAAATTATATTATTTTAAACTGCCATTTCTTTTACCTCCAAGGGGTCATAAAAAGATAGTGTCACGCAATCGCCTACTTGCTTTAATGCAGCCAAAGCCTTCATGACAGCTGCTGTCCTGGAAAGTGATGACAGTAATTAAAATCAGCATGAAATTGTTTTCTTATAGAGGCATTAGTTACAGGAGTAGCATGAATTAATTCTTGAAATTCACCTGGAGTTAGTTCCAGAAACAGTAAATGAAAAGGGAAGAATACGCTAGTCTAGAAGGAAAAAGACCACTCATTGAATGAATATTAATTGTCAGTCTGAGAATTAGAATATATCATATTAATCAAAGTCTACTACTTTAAATGTGAGTTATCTAAAAGCAGATGAACTAAGTAACTTAGAAAACATACAAAAAATAAATCTCTTTTAAGCAAAATTTCCTGTTACAGCAAAATTAATCACACAAATATACAGTCTGATCTTATAAAAATGTACTTTTTGCAGAATTTTCAAAAACTTGATTATCACCCGTGTATTATATGGTTCACTTTCAGTACAGTAAGCAGCCCGTGGTAATGGAGAGTACAAATTACTCATGAAAAAATTACAAGGCAACAACTTATATCATGGTTTATATGTAGAAAAATAACTTTATCACTATGCTGCCTACTCTGCTGACTTTTTTTCCATTCAAGGACATACTGAAAGTTACTCCATAGGTAAGTAAACTCATTTAACTAATTTTTTTCTATTATATAGCTCAGTGTACTTCTGGATGAGAAGAAACACCCTGGCCTTGTACTGCAAGCCTACCTCCTAGGTTCTACAAATTATAAACTAGGTCACAGCTGTTCAGCAGTTGAATGCTATGGAAAAGTCCATGGTTGAAAAAAAAAGTAATTTCCTTCCAATTCAGGAAAACCACATTAAATTTCCTACAAAGATACCATTTCACAGGAGCTTTTTAAAAAGAAAGAATTTTATTTTGAAAATTTTGTATTGCTTTTATTGCAGAATGGGTTCAAAATTTTCTTTACTAATTTGAAAAAAAAAAGAATATATGAATACATATATAATTACATGGACTGATATGATATGGCCTAAAAATCAAAACAATAAATTTGAAAAGAATATTTGACAAAAGTAATCAATGCACAAGCACAGCAAAGCATATTCAAAGTGAAGCAAGATGTCTGAGATGTTTTGACTTTCTCACATCAGAAATTATGATTAGCACTTGCTAGATACAAGATAATTTGGTTTTGACAAAACACAGTATTTTCCCTTGAATAGTTTTCAGCAACTCTTCTCCCAGCAAAGACAAAGCAGTAAGCAAAGCAACTATATCTCCTCTGAAAAGCAGATAAATTTGCAACTTTCTCAAGGGTGAACCTGACAAATCAGTCAGTCTTCTGTGAGCAGGAACTATAACTTGATATGGTATTGCCATAAAATTGTTATAATCAGTCAGACCAGTATTTCTTTTAACAAACGGAATTATAGAACCAGTTCCTTAACAGTATCAAATAACACAGGTTCACTGATTCAATACAACTACTTTGGTTTACATGAACAGCTTAACCCATACCCTTTATAACCAGTTTATTTCCCAGTAAACCCCTGAAACATAATAAAATTCATTAGTTTCCCCTGAGAGTGTATATTCTGTGAAACCACTTACACTTTCATAGTAGAAATGTAATTGTTTTGGAAGAAATTCAGGCCACTGTACTGCATGTATCTCAAACCAATGTTTATGTAATTCCACCAAAGCTGGATGTCACCAGGTAACATTTTTGGTCACGTGTTACTTCTCAAAGCTAGGCATCTTGTATAATCCTACTCACTCAAATAACCAATCTTTTTTTAAGGTTTAAGCAATGACATAGTGAGAGTATTCTGTTTTTTTCCTGTGTCCAGTTTTGATATCACTCCCATGTCTCAGTGGTAAAAGGGCAAATTTGGAGTCCTTCATTGCAAGTAAAGCAGGCACATTCTGTTTCAGATGACAGGTAAGATATCAGGCTTCTAAAGACCAGAAAATTTCATTTTGTCAGCTGCAACTACTGTGCCCACATTATTATGTAGACCTGAAAACATTTCACACAAGCTCAGAAAGACATGGTAAGGACTGTCATGTTCAGCAAGCAATGTCATTGCTAACCTCTAAGGTCATGCTAGTCTCTTATCAAAGTGTCAGATAACACTGTGTTGGTAACTAAATTAGGCAAAGTACTACTTTATCATTATACGGACTAACATCAGTCTTATCTGAATAACCTTTACATAAATTACATTTTCCTCTCTTTTTCTGATGTATTGTTTCTTTAAATCAGCCAAGAAAACTAGGGAGAAAAAGAGGCAATTTTTTGCTGTTGTTGTTGTTTCATGAACTAATAAAACCACTTTAATCAATCTCTCCTTTTGTGTAGGACACAACATCAAAATTAATTGTGTCCCGATGCAATGGAATTCAGTGAAACACTGTTTTATATTTATTGAGTTTAATCCAGGACTAAATTACTATTACTTGAAAATAGAAAAGCCTGTTTTAAACTATAGATATTTTATTCCCTTCCAATCCCCTTATTCCCTGTACCAGGTGAAAGCTAAAACACGTCCTTGAAAACCTACAATAGTACATGCTACAGGGGAAATACTGAAAACAGTATGCTAGAAAGTTCTCTGGCTTCTCGTATTAAGAGAACTTGTTGTCCTATTTCACAATAACTTGTGCCACGATACTATATCCATTTCTAGTAAAGGCTAAATGTGTAATACCCTTAGAATTGCATCTCACTAGCAATTATTTCTGCTATGTGCTATGACTTATATATTTATCCTGTACTTAGGGTAGGATAAAGTATGTTGTGTGAGCACTTTCTTGTGATACATTTGTGCTACAGAGGTATTTGCTGCCTAAATAAAACCTCATAATAGCAATAACCAAACAGAAAAGTGTTGTCAGGGAAACAATGAAGTGGCAAAAAATTTTCACATATACCAAAGCATCTATAAAAAATACACTGGTCAGTATGAGATCTTCATTATAAATCCACTGAAATCTTAAATATTCTTTCTGGTAATGTCAGTGAATTTGGACGATGGTCAAGAGAAGTTATTTCTCTCACTAGTAAAGTTGAGATGAAAGGCTGATAGTGAGTGAATTTAATCAGATTTTCCATAAATTTACCCTGACTGAAGTATTTATGGCACCAGTAACAAACACTTAAGTGTCATAGATGTAACAACACCCAGAAGGACAGTGATACCACTTCTGCTTTTTTCTTCCCAAACAGAAGGAAAACAACTGCTTTCTTCTGAAGGCCATTGCTTTCTCTAGATCTGTATTCCCCCTCTGATGCAGGCTTGTGTCAGTGGACTTGGAAAAATGTAGAGCAAATCCCACAAGTACTTACAGAACAGTGTAATCACAATACAGTTTTAATTTTTATTTTTATTTTTTTTTAAATCCTTCTTTTCCTACCCCTCACTACTTTGAAACTAGGTTATTACTTGATGGAAAAGGGGAAGAAATGTAATGCATTTAAGAGGACTCATTGTGGATCCAGACACTGGTATGAATGGGCCTTGTTGCACCAACCTGCCAAGGCAGACCACAAACTATCCACCCAGACGTAAGTGGGCACCTGGCCACTACAGGTCACTAAATAAGAGTAACCATAGATGATACTAATCAGATTATTTGGATGTTTCTTCCAGAGAATATGTGCCATAACCTTTTTTTCAGTCTCTCAACCAGGCTCAAGTAGATCCATCTTTGCCTTATTTCACTGAAGTAGAGGTACAGAACTGCAACTTTTCTTCACACATACCTAGGTTTTTACCTCATTTAAACACTCTGTGATATTTTTTATTATACTTCCTTATATTTAACACAGTTTCAAATGGATCTTGATTTATTAATCACCACTTTCTCTCTCCCCCTGCCTGATTTACCTCAAAAGAAACATTTCTCTTCCCATGTGCCCCTGTTGCTACAGTCCTATAAAAAGGGCATGATCAATGCAGGAAAGCAGGCAGACAGAACAAAAGCTCTTATAGAATACCTCCTTTTCCATTTTAGTGAAGACTGAACTTCAGAAAACCCAAGGTGAAATATAAGAAGCTTAACTTCCAATTATTCCTGTGTTTGACCTAAAGCTGGAAAGGAGAAACTATTGTATTTTTAAGCATCTTCACCATACTCACATTCAGCTCAGGATTTCTCAGTTGCTTGTACTTATATTTTAGCTCCTGGGATATCTTTGGTGTATATATATATATATATAAATATATATATATGTAGGCAATAACTGGAATGCAGTGGAGTCCATCGTACCCCATCTATGGCATATTCCTATTTTTCGCGGTCACTCTGAGGAGCAGAAATTTTCCAACTAGAAGCATTTGACAAGTCCATACTACCACTCATCCAAAGAGTACCCTTGTGCAGTAAGCATCCAAAGGGTGGTTTTCTCATTTTATAAAGGACCTTAAAATTCCCTGTACAAAATTAAATTCGCCTAAATAAGCCTAGATGATCTTAAAGTCCTTTCCAACCCTAACTATTCTATGATTCTGTGATTAAGACCCACACAATTATAAAGTTTTCCTGCTTAAAACAAATGTATTAGGTTTAACTCTCCTACTTTACAACTCCACATGTATTCAATAAGACATTTTCTGGGGAGCTGTCAAAAGGAAGAAAGCTTGGAAAGAACACTGTAATACCTACTACAAATATTTACCTTCACTAATACTCTGATTCTCTGTGATGATTAAGCTTTTTGGCCTGCACAAGTTCCTTATTTCTAAATAAATTAATGCCCTAATGGTAATCTTTTTTTTAATTTCTTTATTTATATTGACATTTTATTCCCTAAACTTCCTCAGCGCTTTAATACAACATGTAATATATTTCCTTTTAAAAAAGTGTATCCTGCCATTTCCTCTGATGAGTGTAAGAAAAAAAAACTCCACTTTGAAACTTAGGTTCTGGCTTTGGTCACAGTTGAAATTTTTGACCTACCCATCAGTCAGTGGTGGGGAGCAGGAGAGCAATAAAGCTCTCCTAGTAGGCTCTTACATGGCAGGACAAGGCATGGGGTATTTGCAGCTCTGGAGTGAAACACTCCTGGAATGCTGGAGACAACCTCATTCACTTACTGACTGATGAAAGATTTGTTAAATTCTGTTATTTTTCTTTATCATAGACCTAGTTAACTGTGTTTGCTGTATTTACCTTTTTCGTTGTAATTTTTTAATCTCTGACTCAAAAAGAAATAAATCCATAATTACAATGATAAAAAAGTTTAAAGAAACAACTGAAAGATGAGTACAGAAATTTTTACCTAGTGTTTATCGCCAAAAGGTAGAGCAATGTCTGAATTTGTTTCTCTCTTTAATTCTTGCTTCTTCTCAAATAGTGCTCACACTTCAGTGTTCCTAGGAGTGGTATCCATCAACTACCTACACAGTCCTTTGAGGAACTGACTAGAAAAAATCACAAGCTTCTCAGAATCTGAAACTTGTTGTAACAAGTCCAAAGGAGGGATATGAGGATGATCAGGGGACTAGAGCACCTCCCATATGAAGACAGGCTGAGAAAGTTGGGGCTGTTCAGCCTGAAGAAGAGAAGGCTGTGTGGAGACCTCGTAGCAGCCTTCCAGTATCTGAAGGAGGCCTACAAAGATGCTGGAAAGGGATTCTTCATTAATGACTGTAGCAATAGGACAAGGGGTGATGGGTTTAAACTAAAACAGCAGAAGTTCAGGTTAGATATGAGGAAGAAATTATTTCTTTACTGTGATGGTGCTGAGGCACTGGAACAGTTTGCCCAAAGAAGTGGTAAATGCTCTGTCCCTGGCAGTGTTCAAGGCCAGGTTGGACAGAGCCTTGGGCAACATGGTCTAGTGTGAGGCGTTCCTGCCCATGGCAGGGGGATTGGAACTAAATGATCTTAAGGTCCTTTCCAACCCTAGCCATTCTACGATTCCATGAACTCCAAATATCTAAGAAAATGGATGAAAAGCACAAGGTAGGTAAGAACACGGGAAGAAAATGGCTCACATTAAGTAGATCTTCTAAAAATTATAATTTCTCCTCTGGTTTTCAGAAAGACAGTCACCCTGTAACCAATATGCATTAAAGCAAAATGCAACTAATATGCGGGATAATTAACTAAGTCAATAAATAAAAAATAAAAAAAAACAGTGAGCACTGGTATATAGTATTTTTGTCCCTTTAAAGTATAAGGTTTACTTTTTTCAAAATACAATTCCTTATAAAGACAGCTTGTGGTTGAAATGTGAGCATCATGGATGACAACAAAAAAATTATTGCTGTGGCCTTCCCCCAGTGAACAGAGGCTTCATTTCACTGAAAAAGCCTAGCTCTCCATAGCATGATAGGAACTTGGGTGAAGGCATACCAGTCACTGTACTGATTTTGGGCCTTAACTGCTCCATATTACCTGTTATGCTATGTGAAAGTCATGAGAATGCTTGATGCACTCACAGAAATCGTTTAGTACATTTTCATTATAACTATACAAAACAAAAACTTAAGTAGCATGAAGTTTCTTTACTCTGACAGTTAAGACAGAGCACACTGAAATCTTAGCAAACTTTACTGCTAGGAAGAAAGAAAAGAAAAGCAATGCTTATCATCATGACTTTTCCCAATTAATGAAACCTGTCTGGAGTCAAGTTTCATTTTGTGAGCTATAGGTTTTAAATGCTCAATGCATACATTTCAACTCTCAAGGGTCCTTTTCAAAGAGTCAAAGTATGAATTTAGTCAAGCTTTTCAAAGTTTTTAGATCAAGGTTTTCCATGTTGGTATTTCCTGTCTGGGGTCTGTGTTGCAAAGGATTTGATAAAGAAGTTTCATTTTAGGCCAATTTCCAAATATTGGTGCTTGGGAGAAGACATACTCCTAGTCTAGACTATACAGGAATGTTGGAAGACACAAGCATAGCACCAAGATTTTCCCCTGTAATCCAAGAAACATAAATCTAGGAAAAAAATCATTTTAGGCATACCATTCTGGTCACTGTTTTATTGCATACATTCCCTTTACCCATCTGATGGAAAAAGGATTAAAATTGAATACACTGTACCAAAATTCATAATATTGCAATCATAATCCTAAACATTGCTATTTTCCAGCCACATTTATGGTACTGGAACACTAAAACGGTCAATGAGCATCACTGGACAACCGCACATAAAATTCCGTAAAGATGCAGACATGTAAGTAAACAGTACATGTTGCTGTTTGAACCACCTGCTGCCTGAGATTAACAAAGTTGTTTACAAACATTAATTTTGTCCCAGTTTTTTTTAATTATTATTTTTTTTTAATCAAATGCTGTTAACCTCCCTTTATACTGTCAAAAAATGAAGCACAAATGAATGGCTTGACTAGAGACTCTTGTAGCAGTTAGAACACAGACAATTTTCTAAGCTCCTTTTATGTGGAAAACTTGATCCATAAATACGGCCAGCATATTTATGTTGATATTGCTTGCATAGCTTTTTTATTTTTTTTCCTATTATAAAATTAGCAGACCATAGTACATGGTGGTGTACAGAAAGGGTGAAAGAAATGGCAATCATACATAACAAGAGATTCACAGCACAAAGTTCTGGAATCCTGCCTCAGTCTGAGCTTCCCAAAAATCCAGATAGTTTGGCATCAAGCATTCACTAATCTCTGAGAGGCAAATCTAATGTGATTCTGCAGAAAACCAAAAGAAAATTAAGATATCAGAAAAAAAAATTATTATTAATTCTCCTGTACATAATTCCTAATGTCTCATCTGTGTTAGTACTCATTTTTTTCTGTCTCATTAAAACTGCTGTTCTCCTGTTTTGTATTGGCTTTTTCATATATTAATTAGATTTCAATGTTTTGAGTGATCACAGTTTTAAAATTAATTTTTACTGTGGAAGAAAATTTAGAGATAACTAAGAGCCCAAGACACGTGTATTCTCAGGCATGTATTTCCATTGAGATACTTCATAGCTTTATCAAAGTTTCAACCCCTTCTTTAAACAGTTATATTTCATAATTCTCATATTTATGTACAATAATTTCACAGTAATAAGTGGTTCCAACTGATATTAGAGCCAAGTAATGTTAAGTTCTGTATTTTTAATTAGAAGATGACAAATCCAGGTCTTGGTTCTGTTTAGAAGGACAAGACACAGAATAAGTAAAAGTGGAAACAGTTCAGGGAGCTTACATAGCTTTTGCAGGACCTCATGGTGCCAGGTTCAATGCTGTTTAAAGCAGACAACATGACAGTTCAGGGGCTGTGTTTCAGAATTTTCATAGTACGTATTCGGGCTTACAGATTTCTTGACTCATTTCTGAATGTCAGTTCCTGAAATGTTCAGAAAACTTTCTGTGTGTTGAGGTCATTCAGCACCTTGCAAGACTGACCCTGATTTTCAGAGGTGCTGATCACACACAGCTCCTGTCAACTAAACTAAGAGTTCACAGTACCTCTGAAAATCAATTCATGTCTAATGGCCTTTTCACCTGTCAGAAATAATTGCTGTTTCACAGGAGGAGACTAATTCAGTCACCATTTTGTTTTCAAAGGAGACTATTTATTATTAGCTTCCTTGGAAATGGATCTGCTAGGGAGAAAAATCAACAAAAAATTGTGTCCCAAAAGGAAAATAGATTTTATATGAAACACTCATTCTTCTGATTGTCAGTCATAAAGAAAATACATATTTTAATAGTTCTTTCCCTTGCAGAAAAATCTGTTTAACTAATCTGATCATGTAAAAAAAAATCTTTCTTCTAATATTAAATAGCTAGCCAAGTATTCCCTGCTTGGATATATTTTTTACCATTTAAGAAAAGTCCCTAATACCAGTAGGAGCAGACTAACATGTAACAGAGGGTGTCCTTTTTTTAGCTGGATCTGTGCCCAGGCATTGGAGAGCTTTTTCACTGAAAGGTAGTATCTTCAGGCTTCCTCCTGGTTCCTTCCTGGCTTTAAAGTTCCCAAGGATAACACCTTAACGTAATTTTCTGCTGTTACAAGACAGGTTTAGAAATTAAAGCAAAGATTTTAAATGAGTAAAATGTACGCATTTGAAAGGATATGGCAGCAGGGCCACATCCTGAAGTGCGAGTCTTTTCAACGGAAATTAAAATGCACGTTAGGAAATAGTAAACTGCGTACCTTGGCTGTAATAGTTAACAAAACAGCTCTATTGGGACAGCTTAATGCATACAAATTCAACAGGAAGTTCTAGATTTCATGTCCCTGGAAATCTTTTCTCTTAAACTTTCTCTTAAACTTCTGCATGGCTAGAGGCTTGTCTTTTCAAGTGCAGCACCAAGGGGGTATATGTCTTGTCTCTAGATCAGATCTTCAGTTCCCTTGTCTGCTAAACCTGTATTTCAAAGCCTAAGTGAAATTTCACTTTGAGAATTTAACAAAGAAGAGATATGAAGGCTTGGTTTTTATTTAAAGCTTTTTAGTCCAATATATCTTTGTATCTATTTGCATTTATATGTACCTGAGAAAAATCTGAGTGATTTTGACAAACTGCAATGCAAAATATACATGGCTTTGATGAAAATATTTCCATATGGACCTGCTTAACATGTATCCTTGGGTAAATGTTACTGGTATTCAGATTTTAAAAGCTAAAATGGTAAATCAATAGTGTGAGTCTATCATAAGACTTATTAGCCCCTAATGTCTCCTAGCTGTCCAGGGACATATTATGGCTCAATCCTATTTTCAGGGAAGTAATAACTAAATGGTATCAAGGACCAGAGCCCCCTCCCTCATGCATGTACTGGAGATTGAAATTAAAAATTACTACTCTTTGTACCCTGGAGGTTGGATGCCCTAGAGCAGTAGGGCTGTATCCTGAGGAAAACAGCTGGAGGCTACTGTGATGAACACTGGCAGGGGAGAGAGAAAACAACCTCTGTTGTCACTGAAATATTTTTTTCCTCATGACTGTTCTAACACTGCACAACACCAGCATTCTGCATAAGCATCCTTCCTAACTTAAGAGAGTGTGGATGTTTCTGGAGAAAGCATCCATTTTCCTTTTAATTGCTCAATTTGACAGAAGTAATAAAAGATCACTTAATCCACATAGTCTATCCTTTGCAGCAGTTACAAAATGTGAAAATTGGACAGACTGGCCTTGCAGTTAATATGAGTTCTAAATGGGTATTTCCTATGTCTAATCTTGATATTTTTATTTATGACATGGGGTTTTCTAATTTCAGCCTACACAGTACTGCAATATGTAACTTTCTTCCCTTCACCTTATCACTATAAGTCTTATTTCAGTTCCCTCTGGAAAGGAAAACTGTGCAGTACTATGCAATCATGCTGCCTTTTCCTCCTGACCTGTGCTCTTCAGCTCCCATTGCTTTGGGGTCCTTCCTTACCTAAATAGAATAGTTCTTGAAGGGAATTAGATTACCTGTTTCATTGCTTTTCTGGATATCTGGGTGTCATTCTCACCAAAAATACTCATCTGCTTATAAATTAACAATGTCATCGGCATTGACAAAGAAATTCCTTGTTATGGATTAAACTGGTGTCACTTCCTGGTTTGAACTGTTTGATACAGTAAAAAATTAGCATGTTCAGAAAGTTCTCTTTCACAGTGCATACATGCACTGCATTGCCATTTTTACAGCCATTTTTTTTATCACAGACCATATATATATATCTTCAGCATATATTATAAAAAATGTATAAAAAACACATTTGTTGGTTATAAATTCTATTTTCCTACTTCCCTTGCTTTATTGGAAATCAAAGCTTAGACATGTCACAAACAAGCTAATAACCTTGTCAGAAAGGTATGATGAAATCGACAAGCATTTGGTGAAATTATATTATTTAGTGGTTTTGCTCAGCTGCAATGCTTCATCTTATCCCTTACTTCTTTTGGAATGTGAAATGTGTGATGTGATATGATATGACCTTGTGGTAAGGCTAAATATTCTTTGGCGATATACCCTAATTTATCTTTTCACGTTACTGCAGAGCTGGAGTGCTGGTCCACATAAAGTTACCATAAGTACACAAATTCCCTATGTATAGACAGGATATGTAACACTAAAATATATTTCCAGATGACAGTGGAGTTAAATGAAGGAGAGGGGGAAAAATGAAATTAAGCATCCCCAGAAGTTATGTCTTAGTCCTCCTGTCCTTAAACATCTTGACTTAATCAAAGGCAAGAACTTCTCCCATGATCTCTATCACAACATTTCAACAGCATCTTAATAACAGTTTTTCAAGTAAAACAATACTTCCAACCATTTTCTTCCATGCTCCCAAACATCCATTTGCAACTCTATGCTAAAGAAGATTAACAGCAAGCTGACTTCTGGTGAAGATGTAGTGATCAGGCAACAATCTATATTTCAGGTCACTGGAAAGGCCATATAGGAGAAGCATTACAGATATTTGCTGGATGATGTGAAGCTCAGAGTGTTTCAGTCTAGATCAGAATTTATTGCACTCTGTCAACAAAAGTGACAAATTACTGCAGCTGGGAACTCTTCCCTGCCCAACAAACAATATATAGGAGGGGTTGGTTGATTAATCATCCATCTCTATTTCAGTCTTTCAATTTAATATAATTGCAATTAATTTTGTATCTTGGAAAATAAAATTTTAGAAAACTGATTCTGACTTAAGGAAAATGTTTTCCCTTTTTACAGGTTTCTCTGATTCTGTTTTGACTAACCTGATATCAAGAGAGGTAATACCATTCCAACTCAGTATCTGTTCTTATGTTGGTAAAGTCATAAAAATATTGACTTTATGTGGATTTAGTTTGCATCAAAGCTGTGCTTGCAATGCAGCTTGTATTAACGAAGAAGGGCTATAATTTGTCCTCCAGTAAAAGGCATGCTATACTACTTAGATAAAATTAATTGAGATGGAGTTATAATACTATAAGTGGCTTAGATTTTGATAAAGGTCAAACACTTTAGACTTCAGTGCAAACTCATTTGCCTCGATGAGAGGAAAAAGATGTGATGACTGGATTCCAAACTCCCAGAAGTAAGGCTTTCAAAGATAAATATCTGCAGTTTTGGTG
Organism: Pezoporus flaviventris; assembly: GCF_033815535.1. Taxonomy (NCBI): domain Eukaryota; kingdom Metazoa; phylum Chordata; class Aves; order Psittaciformes; family Psittacidae; genus Pezoporus; species Pezoporus flaviventris. The sequence continues at coordinate 13,868,904 of NW_026892550.1, read as the reverse complement.
TAAATGTAAAATGAAAACAAGGGGGTTAGGGGTGGGGAGTAAAGGACTAAATATAAGCTTACAGTAAAAATGCCTTCAGGCAGGCTATCACCTCGAATTCTTGTTGCCTATCAGGCGCTTTAAGGTGTGTGGCTTAGTTTAAAGTGTTTATAAGGAATGCATTCCACCCAGGAGAGGTTACATGAGAAGAGGCCTTTTCTTAAGACCTTTCAAGTGCACAATGCTCAGCTCAGCACACAAAGGGAGAGAGAGAGAGAGTCTTTGAGAAGCCTGGAGTCACTTCCCTGTCTGTCCTAAGGGTTTAGGATAGGCAAGGAAGGAAGTTTCTTGATGGCATTGCTAATCTGTTTCAGGACAAGGACCTTACATAGGTCTTCACCTTTTCAGATTGAGTCTTATTCCCCATGTATGAATACCATTTCCTGCACTGAAATGTACAGCTGTAGTGTCACCTAATAACTAGTAGGTTTTTATAGCATCACATTGTCCTTCAGCAGTGAACTCCCCCCACAAAGCAGACATAGGTTCAAATCCTATTTCTGAAAGCATCTCCTTGTGTTTATTTAGAATGCTCTCAGCCATGGAGAGCTACAGGGCAGAACAAGCCCTAAACTCCTTGGAGGCTTAAATCCAGCTCAGCTGAGCTCACTAGAGGAAGTTTCTAAAACCATTCCCAGTGTCTTTTTCATGGAAATAAGCACCAATTACCTACCTGTAACTGTTACTGTACATATACATATATCCAAGAGCACTCAGTAACTCAGTGGGACTGCTATAAATGCCACAGCGTCTGGATCTCCTAGATGAAAATAGTGGTGGAGATCTGTAGAGAACAAATCTTCATCAGAGCTCCTTGCAAACTTTCAGTCAGTGCTTGGAAGGAAAAGAGAAAAGTGATCAAGTGCTTAAACATTATTTGTCATTTGCCTCAGGACTGAAATAAGTATCATATATAAAGGTTTCATGCAAAGAACATAGCAGCACAATTGCAGTCTAAAGCTCCCTTTATTCTAAAACTAAACTTTTTTGTAAAAGTCTACAAAATCTATTGATACAGAACTATTTATTCCTTTATAAAGCTCTGACTAATGCCAGTGACAAAAATCCTCAGCAGGAAAATCAATGTAACTGGTGATTATCTGTCCACAGGTGTTATTTACAAAGATTATATCTGTTCTTAATACTGCCTATCCAAGCATGAATTTAACTGTCACATGTATTATTCTATCTCTTCATTTTTGATGATACTTGAAAATCAAAAGATTGAAAGACAAGGTCTGAAATAAAGATTTCAGGTTCTCCTTTTCATAAGTATTAGAGAATATTTTTAGTTATAGAATGGACCCATTCAAATATCATGCAATTCTGATTATAGATTTCATCATGGTAACTGGGGACAGATTTAGGCACACATGATTATAGCAATTTGGCTTTGGACACATGCCTTCAATTTTTTCAAACTGATGGACTTCTACACAATTGGATAGGAAATATGAATTCAGTGTTTCTTGAGAGGATTTCACCTTCTCACTTTTTCTCAGGCCTGAAATATCGTACGGATAGGCTTTCCCAGCAATGTTTAAATTTCCAGATAAATTACAAACTAGAAAATACAGCAGTAGAAGACATAAAAAAATATCAGCTAACAAGAATTTTTTTTTCTATCTTCAAAGTAGGTGCTTTTTCAGACAAAAATCTTCCAATGTCTTTATTTCATCCTACCTCAGCTGATGATGTATTGCTTCTTTGTCTAAAAACTTTGACATTTCTTAAGCCAAAGATGAATTTTTATGTTGTGGCTTAGATACCTTTCTTAGTTTCTTGTAAATTTTTTGCTGACATATATGCATAGCAACTGGGCAATTCCTCCTAAAAATAAGAGGTCACAGGGTACATCCAGGGTCCATGGTCTTCTTGTCTTGAAACTTCTACATTCACTTCCTTGTACAACATTATCATTAAGGTACCATGATGCAGTTCTCATGCTACAAAAGATAAATCATCCCCAATTCAAGTTTAGTAACACTGAAAAGTTACAGCTCTCATTGAAATTAATGGTTCTTGGGAACACCCTGCCATGGTAGTCTATCTGTGAAAAATCAAACTTCCACACAAAATGGAGAAATCTGGGTTTGTTTGCAGTCTTTTCTATCTATACACATGTTCTGTAGGCACAAACGTTAACTTTAGACAAACTAAAATACTTAGAATCATAGAATCATAGAATACACGAGGTAGGAAAAAACCTTTGAGACTGTCAAGTTCAACCATTACTCTGGAACTGCCAAGTCCACCACTAAGGGCCTCATCTACAGTTTCTGAACGCTTCCAGAGATGGTGATTCCATCACTTTCCTGGGAAGTCTGTTCCAATGCCCAAGCATCGTCTTGGTAAGAAATTTTTCCTAATATCTAATCTAAACCTCCCCTGATGCAGCTCGAGGCTGTTAACTCTTGTCCTAGCTTGTTACCTGGGAGAAGAGACCGGCCCCCACCTCACTACAACCTCCTTTCAGGTAGCTGTAGAGAATGATAAGGTCCCCCCTGAGCCTTCTCTTCTCCAGACTAGCACTGTATGGGATTGTTTTGTCCCAGATGCAGAACCTGGCACTTTTTGTTGTTAAACCTCATACCACTGGTCACAGCCCGTAGATCCAGCCTGTCCAGATCCCTCTGCATAGCCTCTCTATCCTTCAGCAGATCAATACTCCCAGACAACTTGGTGTCATAGACAATTCCCTCATCCAGATCATCAGTGAAGATATTAAACAACACTGGCCCCAACACTGAGCCCTGAAGGACACCACTAGTGACCAGTCACCAACTAGATGTGATATCATTTACCACAACTCTTTAGGCTTGGCCATCCACACAGTTTCCAACCCATGAGCAACCAGTTTCTCCAGGTGAACACTGTGGCAGACAGTGTCAAATGCTTTACTTAAGCCCAAATAGACAATGTCCACAGCCTTTTCCTCATCAGTGAGGTGGGTCACCTTCTTGTAGAAGGAGATAAGGTTGGTCAAGCAGAACCTGCCCTTCATGAACCAGTGTTGACTGGGCCTGATCCCTCTGTTTTCCTGCAAGTGCTCTTTGATCTCAGTTAGGATCATCTGCTCCATGACCTTCCCTGCCACTGAGGTCAGGCTGACAGGCCAATAGTTTCCGCGGTCTTCTTTCCTCCTTTTTTGTAGAGAGGCACAATGCTGGCCAACCTCCAGTCCTCTAGGACCTGCCCACTAGACCAGGACTGCTGACAGATGATGGAGAGTGGCTTAGCAAGCTCCTCTGAGAGCTCCTTCAGCACTCTTGGGTGTAACTTATCTGGCCACATAGACTTGTGTACGCCTTAGTGGATCAGGAGGTCGTTAACCATTTATTCCTGAATTATGGAGGCTTCAATCAGCTGCCCATCTCTGTCATCCACCTCAGAGAACCGAGTACCCTGAGCATGGCTGGTGCAACTAGTAAAGACTTAGGCAAAGGCAGCATTAAGTACCTCAGCATTTTCCTCATCCTCAGTCACTAGGTTTCCCATAGTATCCAAATAAGTTATTAATCAAAGGCTGCTGAAAACAGACTTGTAAGAAACATGAGTACTATGTTTTCACAAGTAATAAATCCAGAATGTCTGTTACACTCCCCCATTGTGATGTCTTGAATGCTGGGTTTTCTTAAAACTAATTTGTCTGAAGTAGAAGATAACTTAAAAACAACCAAATTCATGAAGAATAAAAAGAAAACCCTGAAGTAATGGAAAATGCACAGCAAGATCTGGTAAATTTTTTCACTGGGCTACTCTCCAATGATTCATTTCTGGTCTGAATTGATCTAGTTGCAATGTCTACAATATTCTTACTAATCTTTTTCCATCTTCATTGTTAGACCATACAGCTGCTTTTTATCAAGTTTTGCTTTCCTTTACTTGTGAAGCTATACAGACTTTTATCTCCTACATTAGCTCTGCAGATACAGTGCACAGATCCATCTCCTGTGATATGGTTGCACTTATGCACCTCATACACTTGGATAACAGATACTTTTACCTCTAATTACCACCAAGGTCATCCTTAACTGTCACTGTCTAAGCTAAACCAATGTAGCTTCTCACAGTTTTCTCACTGCCAGGTACAGTTTTCAAATTTTGTGTCATTCTTGTAGATATTATCTGAAGGTTCTCTAATTTAACGAGGTATTTATTGGTCTGTTATTCAACTGGACAGTAATTCTGGTAGAGGTCATACTTCAGTGCCAACATCCAAGCAGTATAACCCTTTATGTTTTTCTATGAAACTAAACTATTTAGTGTAAAATAATATTTTTAAACAACAGTAAAAAATAATTTAAATTAAATACTTTAGTTTAATGGCTTAAGTTATTAAACTGCTGCCAAGGATAGTACCTCCTGCATTTCACTGAAGTCCTGAAATCAGTCACTTTTAAATCCCCAGCAACAACTGCATTTGAAGACCTATCAGTTAGACAGTTTGTAATCTGTTCAGTGCCTGCCATGTTGATTTTGATCATGTCAGCTGGACAGCACTGAGCACTGTGTGAAAGTTTTTTGGGACAAGTTGTTCCTGCAGTTATTCCCACGGATCTTATTAATGAAGACAGTTTTTCTCTTCTAGTTCCTGCAGTAGTTTTCACTAATGTACTTGCACCTGTAAGAGGGCCTTGTTACCTACAAAGAAACCTTAAAAATTCTCGAATTTTTCTAAGAGAAAGATAGAATATACAAACAAAATAAGTGAAAACACATTACAGAGTGAGTAAAAAAATGCCATGCTTGATATGCATGCCAAACCCCACATGATGACCCTTAGTGAAAGTGTAGTGAATGTAACAATACATAAATGGTACTCCCATGGAGTTAAGTTTCAAGTTGAAGCTAAAATGGTTTTAAGTTTAAACAGAATCTGAATGTTTTCAAATCTTTGCAGATGATTCTATAAGTGTATTATTTAAATCAAGTGTAAAAATAAAGAGGTTTGGCTTGAAAACAGAGGGACAGAGTTCCTGCCTGACATTAGCATCATAAATCTAGCCAGGAATCAGAGTGCACTAGCCCACTGAAAGCTAGAGAACTCTAATGATAAACAAGCACACTGGGAGGCACAGCATTATTGCTAAATGGATTATTTATGCTAGTTCTCGAAACAAGGAAGGGAGGTGAATAATACTCTTCAAATCTCAAGGCTGCTGATCAAATAAAAAATTCCAAGTACAATAAAAAAGTTGGCTCCTAGAAATATATTGGAGCTCCTTTTCTTCCCTCAATTCAGGAAAGAAAAAATTGTTCCACAGCTGCAAAGAATCAATTTTTGGTACTCCTGAATTAGGATTTAAGTTCCCCGTGAGACTGCTTAAGCTTTCCATCCCCTTCAGCTCTCTGTGGGAGGCACCCATGGTTCTGAGGAAAAACACTTCTGAGGCCAGGCCAAGTTTGGATCTAGACAGCATGGCCAGGTGTTGAAGCCAAGTCTGTGAACCTCCGTGGCACAGAGGTCCTCCAGACTCATAACTGGGAGGGATAGGGGAAGATTCATGTCCAGAAATTCCTGCTTTTCTTCCCACTTTGTGCCGGACTTGGCAGGATTTCATCTTTGGTACATGGGGGGAAGCATGTTTTTTACTTAACTTTCAGCTATGTATAACCTTGAAAAAATTAAGCCAGTCACAAACCTGGTAGGTTTGCACAAGATTTAAAGGTGAAATTAACATCACATGTAAAGGCAGTGATCAAAAGCCCAGTGGAATCAGTGGGCAGTTTTCCACTAAGATCAATGGGGTCTGGATTACACCCATAAAGCCTGACTAACGAGGCGTTATGTGGATTAAAAGCACAGGTTAAACTAGGAAATACAGTACGTCTGTGCCAAGGGGATTCTGGATCTCTTTGGCTTCACATATCAGTAAATAACATAAAGGAAACAGAAAGTCCCTTGCAAAGCTATTGCTTGTAGTCAGACCCCGCACTCTCACAGAGCCCATGGGCTCTAGGCCTGCAGGAATAAGGACTTAGCTTGTAAGCTCACTGAGAGTGCCTCCGTGTCACGTACAGAACCACTCTTCCATGAAGTATGACACTAACAATGTGCATTACCTTCTTTTCCCCCTCTCATGTATTTACATTTGTTGTGCACAGAGAGGTAAGGTTATATCAATTTTAAAATGTCTATATATGTCTAAGGCAGGCAGAGAGAAAGCACACTTAGGCATTGTGAAGAGCTGAGTCAATAGCTGAAAGTCTTGCAGGATGAACTTACAACCAAGACTGGCTTCCACAGTCACATGTCTTGTACAAAACACATAATGAAATGTAATAATCTATGGCAGGAAGATTTTTACTACTTTTCATTCAAATGAATTTTGCTCATCAAAAAGGAAGGCCATGCTATTTTTCTACAGATTCATTATCACCTGTATAGTGGCCAAAATATCGATTCTTTTTCTCACTGCATCTCTGCAAATACATGATTTGGACCTGTTAAGGAAAAAAAATAGATGTTATGATGTCTGGAAGCTGTGAGTTCATTATCAACAGAGAATATTTTAGTCATGTAAATAGCCAGTAAGAACAATGGCGAGGCATCCAAAAGTATCCTAATTCATAGTAATTAAGAATACAACTGTGTCAATCAAAAAGAGGAATTTGGGCTCTCTTGCTATCTGCAGAGGCAAAGTATTGCCTTTCAGCTGTTCCCACCAAAGCTACAACAGTCAGTATGAATCATGACCTTGCAAGAAGCAGATGATTTTCCCTTCCCCTGCAGGAGGCCGTAAATCCCACATAGGTCCACAGGGACTCAAAATTCTGTTCATTTTTAAAAGTGCCAATAAGTTGCTGGTCTATATACTGTTCTACACAGACTGCTGGTTCAGAGTTAGTTCTCACCCTTTTCTTCTTCTCTTTCTTAACATCAAGCAGCTTCACTTAAATTGATTAAACAAAGCTTTAAATATTTTGTCAGAAAATATCAATAAAATAAAAAATATCATATCTATCAGCTGAATAAGATTTGAGACTGTGAGTCTTAATATCTCAATGCTTATACAGAAGTTGCATACCAAAATATATAACATCATGTGCATCAAAGCACTGGCCATCTCCCCGTCATCCTCACAAAATAACCCATGGGCTAATACTGAAAAGAAGATTTGACAGAAACATGAATGGTCACACAAACCACAGCATCATCTTGTAGAAATAAGGGCTGCATCTAAATTGATGGTTTGCATTTAAATTATCTTGTGAGGGTTGTATGTCTTTTCAATCTAGTCACAAACATGCAGCAACAAAAACAGGCTAAGTTCAGCAATACAGCACAGAGGTGAATGTATCAGAACTACTTTGTCTATTGAAACTGTATTTCTGCTCTCCAGAGTTTCAGTATTCTCATACATCTAATTATTTTTAAATAACACTGACTTTATGCAATAAAAAATTTCCAGCTGCACATAATATAACAATGTAAAAAATGTAAATTTATAGTATAAAGAAAAACACTGGGCAAAACACTGTGATTCCATAGACACCAACTTAAATATGTCAGGCTGAAGTGTACTACATAGTCTGCATTTCTGAATCTACATGAAACTAAATCTTATTGTCTTTAATTATTTGAACATCACTTGCAAATACAGTATGGATTTTATGAAGAAATTTGTAAGTAACCCTGCAACAAGAGTTCTCAACATAAATTACTCAAGATAATTTGCTTATAGAGAAGAGATTCTGAGCAGCCCTGTGGAGAAGGACTTGGAGCTGTTGGTCGATAAGAAAATGAACATGAGCCGGCGCTGTGCGCTTGCAGCCCAGAAAGCCAACCGTATCCTGGGCTGCATCAAAAGGAGCGTGACCAGCAGGTCGAAGGAGGTGATCCTGCCCCTCAACTCTGCTCTTGTGAGACCTCACCTTGCGTATCGTGTGCAGTTCTGGTGTCCTCAACATAAAAGGACATGGAACTGTTGGAACAAGTCCAGAGAAGGGCCACGAGGATGATCAGGGGAGTGGAGTACCTCCCGTATGAAGATCGGCTGAGAAAGCTGGGGCTGTTCAGCCTGGAGAAGAGAAGGCTGCATGGAGACCTCATAGCAGCCTTCCAGTATCTGAAGGAGGGCTATAGGAATGCTGGGGATGGACTCTTCATTAGGGACTGTAGTGATAGGACAAGGGGTAAGGGGTTAAAACTTACACAGGGGAAGTTTAGATTGGATATAAGAAGGAAATTCTTTACTGTAAGGGTGGTGAGGCACCGGAATGGGTTGCCCAGGGAAGTTGTGAATGCTCCATCCCTGGTGGTGTTCAAGGCCAGTTTGGACAGAGCCTTGGGTGACATGGTTTAGTGTGAGGTGTCCCTGCCCATGGCAGGGGGGTTGGAACTAGATGATCTTAAGATCCTTTCCAACCCTAACTATTCTATGATTCTATAATATTGAACAACTTAGTTTACCTAATTTTGTCACAGTCACTGACCACTTGTAATCAATCTTGTGTAAAACCTGCAGAGAAAACTACTACTCATGGGGTTCCTTGGCCCGTTTTCTACTGAGCAATGCACTCTTGACCGTGTTCAGCATGGAGCATGGGAAAGCATAGGTGTACAATTCTCAGCACTGAAGTCAGGAGCTACTGCTAAACTTGGCAGGGATCAGGATCCAGCAGCAGCTGCTTCTCACAAAGGTCATGCAATTCCCCCCCCCCCCCCCCCCTTAAGAGGCAAGGGAACCTGCTTCTTTATTCCTGCCAATTGTTCAATGGAGCAGAACCTGAGAGATCCCAGTATTCACAGAAAGCAAGTCTTGCATCCCTGAATGTGCAGGTGTCTGCCCTCATTCTGAGGTCAGATCTCACTAGGAGCTGGAATACAAATCCTTCCTTTGTTGTTCCCTCATAATAGTAATGTGCAGCCGCAGTATAAGGCAGCAGAAGCGTAACACAACAAAGTAAGAAACCATGTAAGTTATTCATTATTGAGATGATATGAACAAGATGAGGAATATTTAGTTGTTAAACAATGAAAACCAGAAAATAAGTCATTATTATATGTAGCAAGTTTCCCCACATATTTCCTTTTACAAGTGCTTAAACACATTACGGAGTTACTGCACCCAGACAGTAACCCTCAGCGATTTTGCAGATTGTACCCCAGCTTGCAAAAGCAGGCATGTGACAACTCAGATCGTAAAAGGGCTTCTTTACAAAGTAGTGATCACTTCATCTGCAATTCTTCTTCCCAATTTGAGCCTTGTATATGTATGAACTCTTTTCAGGCATAAACAAGGATTTCTACTTAGTTCAAAACAAAGCCATGAAAAGGGAGAAGTGCTTCCATGTGTAGCACAGACAGTACACCAAAGTAAGCACCAGCTCAAAACTTAGTTATGAGTAAAATTGCTCTAGATTCTTACATGCTCTAACCCAGAATGGAGCTACAGGCTCATACCAGTTAATGTTTTTATTGTTTCTATAGACACCAGGTTTTATGTTCAGTATTCTGTAGACATTCAAAGTACACTGCCATCTCCTACAACAAATTTCTGTTCCTGGGAAACAGAAAACAAAAATAGCAGATGTCTCTGCTCAAGTGCATTGCAATTCCTGTTCTGAATGTACATTTTTGTTTTAATTTAACAACCTCATGCATTCTCCAGGAAAAACAGACTTTAAAAAAAAAAAGAAAGTTAAAGCTTTGATGTGATGGATGCATTGAATATGTCAGGAAGAGTATTATCAAAAGGAGTAGTTTAAAGCCATTCCCTGGGGTATATATGTTTTGATGTCCTACTGTCCTTGTCATACATGAAAGTATTTGGTCTATCTAGAAATTCATTTGACCCAGAAAAAATAAATCGTTCAGAGGGTAAAGAAACCCCACACAGAACAAGGACTGGGAGTATGATATGCTCAGTATTACACTGCAATTTCTGTTTGAAGTAGATTAAGAAGAAATAGTAACAAGTAATTAAAATGTGTCCGGTTGGTCCTGTACCACTATCCAAACACTTCTGTAATAACAAAAAATTTTTAAAAATTTAAAAAAATAACTCCAACTTCCAAATGTCATGAATGGCTTTCTCCAGGTCTCCACCTGGGAGTTCACTCACACAACACAAAATTCCTAGGTTACAATATACCTGGAAAATTTTTTTGCAAAAGTGGTCTCAAGGTAGAACCAGCCTATATTTTTTCTGTATGAAAAATATAGCTATTAGAACTTGATTCATATGATAGAAAACAAAGGTTGCATCAAATGCAATTATAGCAGCCTCCCTACCATTATATGATGCTATTTAAAATGATGTTAAAATAAACTCTTATTTAGTTTTGCTGTTTTGTGGGTTGTTTTTTTTTTAATATTTTAAACTACTCTTAAGCTTTTGACAAAGGTGTCTGCTCCACTGACTCAAAATGCAAACTCAGAAATTCTTCCCTCAGCTTCAGAGTACTGAATGAAAAAGCAGACAGCTCAATAGCAAAATAAAGTGCAGCTTCCAGGACAGCTTCCGTGTCGTACTAGAGGGTAAGGAGAGGAACCATTTGCCACATTTCTGGAAGTCCTGGTTCAGTTCTTTTTATAGTTTGCAGACAGACTTCCACAGACTTCAGCATCAGTTGGGGGACAAATTTATTTGGAAATGTTACTTGCTGAATGCCTGTTCTGACATAAATGTCTTTAGGAATGGAGAACATGTGCATTAGAGCAAGGTGTAGTGAAACTCAGTTACTTAAGGATTAAACTCATGTCAGACAGATTCATAGCAAGGAAACAGATAAACTTCTCAAAAAGCAGTTTGGCTATGCAAGAGTGAACAGCATTCCTTGCAAACAAACTAGCCAAGGTTAAGAAGTATTATCAGTTCAGTGATCTCAGAATCATTTTCTTAAAACAGAAGAACAGAAAAAAAAAAATGGCAGCTTGCCTCATGGTCTTCACCAAGCTCTCGAACTGTGTGTTTTGGTAGAATGATGGTACAAGTGAAGAAGACTTAGAACTGAAGGAAATCACAGAAATGCCCCTATATCCGATACATCACATGTCTATGGAATGCTGAATCACAGCCCTTGGAAAGGTCTACTGTAATGAGAAAAGCTACCTTGAGTGCTAGTGATGACAATCAACCTGAGAGTGACTACTCTGATCCAACAGTGAAAGCCAGTCTGATGTAATCTTATCATCCTGAAATTCATGGTTCACTGCCGAAAGGAATTTGAAAGAGGCAGAGCTGCAAACTTTAAATGGTTCCATATCTGTCCCTTGGCTCTGGGCTCCCTGAGCTCTTGCATTCTCAAATACTAAAACACAGTTTCAGAGAAGCGGCGCCTGATCATTTAAAACGGGCCTTGCTTTCAGAATGAACGGCGTGAATGAATGTTCATAGACAATTCCACAAGACCATCACAGATGTGCCCTAGTTTGTAAAAAATACACGCTGACACCTTAGACAGACTCGTTCCCACACTGCAAATGGTTTGCTACTATGTAGAGAAGTCCTACATTACAAACAGATTTATTACCATATGTACAAAACCAAAATTCACATGAAAATATTTGTTTTAATAGAGCGAAGATTGCCTTATTAAAGTGATTAATTCTTTTTATCACTTTTTCTTTATGTACAGATCACAGCTTAGCAACAGACTTGAACATGCGGTGCATGGCTAAAAAATTGAAAATTGTGGTAACATATGAGTATATTGCTGACTTGTTTAATGATAAAATGTTCTGACATAGTATAAAATGCAAATCATGTGTTATTGCCTTAAATTGTTCCAGTTCATTTACCTTGCTATGAGCATTCATTACAGCTAATTATTGCAACAGATTTTTGTTATTCATAATTACTTTTTCACATTGTAATAATCATAAATTTTGAGAATTCCGGTCATCATCTGTCACCATTCATGCTTGTCAGATCTTTTCTTTTTGTATATAACATTTTGCATATCGTTATCATTAATAAGTTTTTAGGCTGTTATTATTAAAGGAAACGCAGTACTCTTTCTTAAATACATCCTTTCAGACCTAATAACAGACTGATGCTGATCCTAACTTAGAAAATGAAATGAAATGCCACTAATTAAATTACAGTTTTACACCTTGCACTCACTCTGTCAGGCTCATGAATGCTCCCACAGTTAGACAGAAATTATTTCACCATTATTTTCATCCAGGCAACAAAGCGTTTCAAAGACCAATTTGTTAAATGAAACAGTTGAAAGCATAAGGCATTCCTTCCCAGCAAAAATGGAGAATGAGAGAAAACAGCAAAAGAAAGAAAACTGCCTACACAGCTCTAGGCAACAAAATGCTCACAGAATCAAGAAACACTCAATAACTTAAGCTCATCAATCCAGTCCTATTTTATGAGGTAGCTGTAGATGTCAGATAGCTGCTTCATCAGATAAACACGGAAGTTTTATGGTTAGGACTGCCACTATTCACAGTTGCACTTGGTTTGCTATTTCCTAATAAGCCCAAATACAAAGTCAGTACTTCCCTCAGAAGGGACTCTGATTTACCCTTTCCACAACAACATATATTACTGGATATTTTCATAAAACATCACAAAATGATTTAAGTGACCTAAATTGGCAGATGAAGCAAGTGCACAGAAATAAGAGTAATAAATCTGAGCAACAGTAACATCTCGATTCACTGTGTCATACAGTGGCATCAGAATTTCTGAATTCATTTATTCTTTGTTAACAGTGACACAATGTACAGTAATGATGACACCATGTTAACATATACTATGGTCAATAAACAAAATGAAGGAAAACACTACATATCAGAAAGTAGAGGGGTCTTTGAGTAATATTTCTGTCTGTGGAAGTTCCTGTGTATTGAAGCTCACTAAATATACTTTCTATTCACAGCGCAGATTAAATGACAGACAAAAGAAAGTAATTACAAATTGCACTTTTTCATTGAGCTTGTGCATAAAATATTATACCAGCACAGTTATGGTAAATCTTTGAAACCCATTTAGACTGAACACAGTCTGGCAGCTTTTAAAGAAAATAGCTGCACATGTGTTGACAAAACTATTGTACCTCTGACACGAAAAGCAGAAGATAAGGAGGTTACCAGTCATGGTTGACTAAATAAAGCCTTCAACAGAACTTGACATTCAATGATCCAACTTGAAAGGTTATGGAACACATTCCAGGCTGATTAAATGGGTCAGAGCTTTTCCTATGGACCATAGCCAGCAGGTTAAAGTCAATTGTGTCCCCTCCAACTGGCAAGCGATTAATGGAGATGTCTCCCCAGGGTACTAAATTGGGACCTTTACTCTTTCTGCTAATGATTAATGACCCGGTATATGATGCAGCAATAAAGAATAAGCACATGATGCTTCCCTCACACAGTCTTCTCTAAGTCACTGTATTAGAGGTCTCAAACGTCGAGAAAAAGATAACATTAAACAAAGTTAGGCATAATTTTAAGAGTTGCTAATTAGTAGTAATAGTTCCCTCTGTTCCCTACTGAGCAAAACAACTGCAGAAGGATTCTATTTTTGGAATCAAATTATTAATCAAACAAATTATTGCATTAATTTACTTGTTTTACACAGTACAGTTGAGATCAATATCTGGACTTTTTCCTTATATTCCTAGGAAAAATAAAATAATATGGCAATACAATTAGAAATAGGTGAAAATATTCCTACATTGCTTTTTTTCCTATTGAAAAATCAAGCTTGAAAAAAATCAAGCTCAGTCTCTGTAAGCAAAGATGTCTCTTATCTTCAGACATCTTTAAGGAGAAGCTCCATCACTTAAAGTCACTGTAGTCCAGACATCAGGACCTTTTTTTGAAAATTCACAACCCATTGTTTGATTACACTTCAGCAACTGAAGTGATATATAATTCAAAACCTTCCATTACAGTTAGTTAAGAAAAGAGAGACAAGCAGATTATATGTTGCAAATGGAAACTAGCAGCGGAGCTTTAGAGAAAATCAAATATTAATTGAAAGAAGGCAGAAGAACCTGATTTGCACAATTATCTGAAAGTAATTTGTTAAGCTCGTTCTTCACTAATTTTGTTCCCAGCTGACTGTATCTTCATTTGTCATCATGCAAGTAAAATATGCCTTTATTTCTTTTAACTTCCTTTAAACTTCTAAATAGCCTTTAAAAGCTCTATTTTGTGGGCTTTTTTCCTGTCTTTTTATTTCTAGAAATAGAATTTGAATGTGCTACTTCAGATAATGCAAGATATACTGAGAAAATCTTCAGAAAAAATCAATCTGAGACTTGGTATGTCTTCAAAGGACACAAGATTTTAACTGTATTCATAAGTTTGGGGATGGATGGGAGGATGAGTCATAGCTGACCCTGAACTAATGTCCCCATTTTTTTTAGCAGATCAAAATGAAGTCACCACAGGTAAAATTTGTGGGAAACATCATCAGATAAAAGAAAAGAGGAAAAGATACCTGGAAAAACTGATCACGGTAAGATTTGTTTTTCAAAACAAGACGTGACTCTAAAAGGAAGCTAGGTAAAAAAAGACCTCAAGAAAGCAAATATTAATATTTGGAAATATTAATGGACAAGTCTGCATACAGTTGTGAACAGTGAATAATTATAAAAAGATTATGTTTTTAACAAGGAATGTATTGGATAGGATCTCAGATTTATGTTAATTGATATCTTTATCAATTAAAAATAAAAAAAGCCATCACATCACCGGCAATCATGTCTGAAAAAATTTAATGAGTGAGAAAATGCAAAGACTGAAGAGACGTGATCACTCTTGCAATTACCAGTCTTACAAGTTCACTGGAAATGCCATATCACATCTGAAAGTTTTTTCCCTATGATGTGTCTAGTTCACACAACTAATAATTTGAAAAAGCCCTGCAGTCAGGAGGTTAGATTAGGTGCTGACAGTTGTCCTTTGCAGCACCACAATTGGTGAATCTCTTATTTCCTCCCATTTGTAGAGCTGTACTTGACAACAAATGAAAGTTTTGGGTTAATGTCATGAGATTACTATGTAAAATATTGTGAAGATAAGAAACAGCATTAAAAGATTAAAGCTCAGACTTTAATACAGCCATCTGTTGAAATATAACACAAAGGTAAAACTGTATTAAATTAAAACATGTAATTAATTTGGTACAGTGTGTTTGCTCTTGTTAGAAGTACAGAAATGTTGGCGGCCCTTTTGCTCAGAGCATGGCAACTTAAATGACTCAAAAGTGCAGTCTGCAGCTGTTGCCCTTTATTGTGTCATCTGGTGTTACTTGGAAAAGTATGACTCAGTCAGCTTTGTGAGTGCCTTTCAAGCAGCTGTAAGCTCTCCAATCACTCCTTAGCCTCCTTGCTACCTTGCTACCTAGCCTTACCACTACCTAGATGCTTGCCGAACTTTAAAACCAATGCTGTTAAATACCACAATCCATGTACGAGTGAAAAGGGACACTGTTCTTTTTCTCAGGAGTGAAGAAAATACTCAGCTTGCACATTTCCAGTTCTATGGTGTATCACCAAGGTAGCATACATCTCAAGCCTTTTCAAAAACAAATAGTATACTTCAAAATTTGCCATGAAAAGCTTTTCTGGTTTCTTTGAAGAATCAGGCTGATCTGACGTAAAAGTATTTCTTGTTTTCTGCTTTCTGGTTTAAATCCCCTGTTATTGGGGGATGTTAATACACCATTAGATAAAACAGTACAATACAGATGTTGTGTATGTGTAACGTGCAATCTGAAGGAAACATTTAATAGCCTTTAAGGCTCTTTCAGACTCTCAGCAGCCCTCTTCCATCTCTTCTACCTTCAATGCCACATCTCACTTCAGATTGACAAAAATGAGAATATATATGGCAGAAAATGCCCACAATAGAACTAAACCTAACTAGTATCTCTTTTTATTGTCAAACTACTCAATAAATACCGAAAGTTACTTCTAGAATATTCTTCAAACCAAGACTAAGACTTCAGTGAGTGTCTGTCCTGGGTTCAGCAGTAGCAGTCATTTTTTTATCCTTCTTAGTAGCTGGTGCAGTGCTGTGTTTTTTGACTTTCGGCCTGGGAAGAGCGCTGATAACACCGATTTTTTTAGTTACTGCTCAAATGTTTACTCTGACCAAGGATTTTCTGAGCCTCATGCTCTGCCAGGGAGGAGGGGAAGCTGAGAGGAAGCAGAGCCAAGACACCTGACTCAAAATGACCAAAGAGGTATTCCATACCACTGCATGGCATGCCCGGGATGCAGACTGACTGTTACCCAGACGGGCTAAATCACTGCTCAATCGGGCTGGGTATTGGCGGGTGGTGAGTGGTTGTATTCTCTTCCCTTGTTATTCCCCTTATCATTATTATTATTATTGGTGGTAGCAGTAGTGATTTGTGCTATACCTTAGTTATTGGGCTGTTCTTATCTCAACCAGTGGGAGTTATATTCTTTTGATTCTTCTCCCCATCCCTCCAGGAGCAGGGGGATGGTGGGAAGGAAGGGGAGGAGTGAGCGAGAGGGCTGCATGGCTGACTTACAGCTTGGGCTTAAACCACGACAATGTCTGATGTTAACCTTCAGCCATCTCAGAAGATTTCTTTGAAGCTAGATATCCAGGAATTTGCAGCTGACTATTGCAGCCAACAGTGTTAGGGGAAGCAGGGGAGGGGAGAAAATCATCTAGGGAGTGGCTCATTTCTTTCATCACTATTTTTGACTGGTATATTATTTGAAACTAAAATAACTCACTTGAACATACAGAGTTTTACATGTAATACGCATATACAACCATGATAAATTGTATGGCATTTTTTGAGTATCTAGTCATAATGTTTATCTTGAAGGCAGCTCTAAATTACTGTTATTCCAAACCATCCCATGCTTGGACTGTAGGGAAGGACATGCAATCTAAGATAAACATGACCCAAAGATTTAAAGTACATTTGCCCAATATCTTAAACCACTCAGGTTATGAACTAAAAGATAGTGAAGTCTATGAGGCATAAGTGAAAGCATGAAACAACTATAGTGCTACCATCTGAACTAAGACTGCTAAATGAAAATTAAATGAAACCAAATTATTAATTTAAATTAACGTATAGTAATTTTTTCTCTATGTTCATACAGAGTAAGTTATTAGATCTTGCCATTTAAAAATATTGTTCTTTTTTATCATGTGCTGCTGGATAGAACAGTGGGAAAGTAATGCAAAGCTTCCATAAAATATCCAAGATAGGCTTGAAAGATGGCCATTATTAGTCTTTAAGTTCCTGTATTGTTTGTCTAATGATGTAAGCACACTTATTTTTCCAGTGCTGCAGTTTATGCACTACATAAATGGACATCAGTTTTAGCCCTGCTGTCAGTTTGCACTCACAACGCGGGTGCTCTGGTTCCAGTTTGTACCCACAATGACCAGGATTGATAAGAGCCTTCATTAAAAAACACACAAGAAAATACATAGATTGGCAAAGTGTGCAGGGTGCTGTGGACAAGAGACTTCACAATCAAGAAACTGGGGCTGAAAGGAAGCCACCCCAACAGTATGCACACAAATAAGGAAACTTAGACAGGATGGCATGATGGGGAATTATTCACACTTTCCCTTGGAAATCTGCACGAGTAGAGCCCATCTGAGGTGCCTGTATACTAATGCACACACAGCATGGAACAGGAGGAATCAGAGGCCTACAGGTGACTGCAAGGCTACAATCTCTTTGGGATTACAGAGGTGATGCGGAATGGCTCACACAGCTGGCATGCTGACACAGCTGGATACAGGCATTTTAGGAAAAGAAGACCAGAATGGCAGAGATAGGCAGTTGCCCTTTATGCGACAGAGCAACAGGGATGCATGGTGCCCTGACTACGGACAGGTGATGGCCAGCTGAGAGTTCATGGCTTGGGGCTAGATGGTGGACCAACACAAGTGAAGTTGTGATGAGTGTCTGCTACTGTATGTATATCAGGTGACCTAATACAATATAGTAGTTCTCCTGACATACCTTGCCCTGTGTATATCTTCAGACCACGCAACACTATTATTGCTTAAAGTCTCCAGCATTCTGTCAGAATACTGTCAGGCATTAACACTTTGGTTAGCATGGAATGGTTTATTTTCACAAGAAATCTAGATTTTTGTCTTGATAATTAATGAAACAATTGTTGAAATCATTTTTTCTTTCAGGAACAAAATTCTACTTTTCTGAACCTGTACCAATACATCTGAAGTAGTCAGCAAATAAACCCAATTTTTGTCTATTGTTGAAGAACACAATGAACAAGACAGTCAGCAAAGCCCACTGAAAAAAAGGCTCAAAGGTTCCAGGATTTACATGCCAAAATTATTAACTAGAAGTCTATAAAAAATGTGCATTTAGAAAGGAAAAACAGAAATTTATTTCTTAGGTTATGTTCAAAAACATGGGGTGACTTAATGTGTAATGTTTACCCTTATTGTTAAGCTTACAACCAAATCTCGAGTTTTAAGTCCACCTGAACCCACTGAAATCTGCCTGCCCCTCTAGAGACAATAAATGAGATGTTGAGGTTAAGACTGAGTCTATGTGCAGTGAGAATGTAATTAAACTAACTAGTCCTAGATAGTGTAGTTTATCTAACCTCTTCATGGGGTACTTGAAGGATGCGTTATTCTTAATTTGTTCTTCACAATGGCGTAATCATAGAATCATAGAATCATAGAATAGTTAGGGTTGGAAAGGACCTTAAGATCATCTAGTTCCAACCCCCCTGACATGGGCAGGGACACCTTATGCTAAATCATTATCTAGGTGTTCCTGCTCCGGCAGGGGGATTGGACTAGATGATCTTTCGAGGTCCCTTCCAATCTCTAACATACTGTGATACTGTGATATCACCCAAGGCCTCGTCCAAACTGGTCTTGAGCACAGCCGGGGATAGAGCATTCACAACCTCCCTGGGCAACCCATTCCAGTGCCCCACCACCCTAACAGGAAAGAATTTCCTCCTTATAGCAAATCTAAACTTCCCCTGTTTAACTTTTAACCCGTTACCCACTGTCCTATCACTACAGTCTCTAATGAAGAGTCCCTCTCCATCATCCCTATAGGCCCCCTTCAGATACTGGAAGTACACCTTCAAGTTTAACTATGCTTGTTTGCCATTTAACAAGCTTTCGAATGTTACCTTAAGCATTAAACACTAACAAAACAGCAAATTATCATCATTAAGATAAATTTGGAGGAATCGTTTTCAACCTAAACTCATTTTGAAATTTGTTGCTTTTTCTGCAGACTTGAAGTACTTGTATGTGTAATTCTAATAATTATTCCAACAGAAGGTGCTTTTCCTTATAAGCCTTTCTTTGCTTTAAAAAGAAAAATAAAACTTGCAGAGTTCTAAATATTAAGAGACAGATGAAAATGAGCATTGTTATGTCTAAACATTGACTTCATTGTCTGTCCCTAACTTCTCCCCAGCTGTGTCTAGCAATAGCTTACAGAATTTTTCCTATGCACCTGAATTCCCCTTTTCCAAAGCAAACTGAAGATACAATTTCACACAGGAAACATTGGTTTTCAGTCAGATTTCAAGATCTTAGCCTGCTTTCTGAAAGATGTTGGTCATGTGCATAAACAGGTTTCATGTGTGGCTTTTATCCTCCCTCCACATTGTATACACAGACTAAATACATGTATTGACACATTTATTCCAGGCAACACAACTTTTCTCAAAACCAGCCTTAAGCAAAATTTAGTCTTTAAATGTGTTCAAGGAAGAGGAGATGTTACAGGTGCTCTGGACTAACAACTGAAGAATAAATTGTGACTAAATGCTTAGCCAAGCTAAATGAATACAAAAGACAATTGCAAAGGTGAGCAGGATGTCTAGACATTAAGACAGCACTGTACCCTGAAGGCTGGAGAGGCCATTCATTTATTATGGCAACCAGTTTTTGATAGTGGAGGTTGTGGGCTTCATTCTCTAACCTTCCAAGCGCTGAGAGCCACTTTGTTAGCAGCCACAATGCTAACTGATCCACTTCCACCTCATTAAATTATCATTAGGTTACCAGTGTAGTAGTCTGAATAAAGCAGAGATACTTCCAAATCTATTGTAAAGAAATGAAACATGAAAAGATATTTGCTTCCTTGACCACAGATATTTCATGTAAGAAACTTAGGTACTTCCTTCCTGATTTTCACTTGGTTCATAAAGACCCCTACTGAGCATTTTTCTTAATACTGTACCACATTCTGTCAGCTTCCATCAGGCATTGACTTGGCATAGCTCTATCATGCCTGATGGCATGAAACTCCATGTGACAAAATGTGCCTGAACAGTGGCTCTGGAAATGTTGCAAATAGAGTGATGATGTTTTTAAATCAGCGAAGGATCAGCACTAAAGGTTCAGGTGAACTTTAAGTTCAGATGATTATCCAAAACTACTTGGAAGTTATAAAATATGATTTTGGTTCTGTGCTCCTTCTTCAGATCCCAGGTCAGCAATATTTCTTTTAAACTGATCTCAAAAATAGTCAAATTCTTATCCTGAAGAAATAGACATCACCTGTAAATGTTTTCCATGAAACTGAAATAGACTTGCATCTTCAACTATTTTGTCCATTTTACCCGTTCTAAGCCTTTTTTTTTTTTTTTTCTTCCCTGAACATATTTCACTGATATGTTCCTTCCCAACAATGTGTCCTCAACAGGTACAGTATTTTGTGCTCAGCCCAGCTACGGTACTCAGATATTTAGGGTCTGCCTGAACCATGGATGCATTGTTCAGATGTTGCTGCAGCCATCAACCTCTCACCAATTCAGAGAGCTGTGTATCACAACATTTTTACCTGCCAGAAATGGTCTTAGTCATTGCCCAGTTTCTGATTCAGATTTCTATCGTCTTGCCCCTTCTAACTTCCATCACAGCTATCTTCTGCAGCAGCCACATTACCTCTTTGCAATATGGAGGAGTAGGAGCCAAACCCAGGGCCCAAAATGAGTCATGTATTGTGTTAACATGGAACTGCCTAGCAATGAATCTAAATGATTGTGTGTTTGTAAAAGGTAGCCAGACGACTAACCCACAGAGAACACACACGATATAATTCTCGTTCTGCCTACAGCAAAATGTCAGCTGCTCTAATTGTGGCACATCCTAGCAAATATTGAAGGTGAGATGATAAATACAGATCAGCTTGACATCAGCTGTCACAAGGAAAACGAACGTACAGTGATGGGAAAGGTGGAGAATACAAATAGCACAAACTGAAGGGAAATAACAGAGTCAGGTCTTGCCTAGTTATTTTGATTGATGATTAGACAGAAATACCATGTTTGAAGAAGGGCATATAAGACACAGCATATGTCTATCAAGCTTAGAAACCAGTCTCCAGAAAAAGAAATATCTCTCCAGCGCATGCTCTCAACCTCCAACAGTTACATTATAAGTCATGCAATTAAAGTACAGGGGAGCTTTGTTTACAACCCCTGATGTCATTTACAAAGCACCAGTTCTTGGTGTCCCAGGCTGTGGTTTCAGTAGCAATATTGGCTTCTCTGATGTTACTAATCCCTGTCTGTGCTTGTCCCTGGTTGTTTACTGTTTTGAAAAACAGTAAACAACCACTCTAACCATGTTAACCTTTCTGTTCTTCCATCAGAACCACTTCTATGCTTCTGCTGAGAGCAGATCTGGGCAACTACTCTCATTTAAACTTTATTTGGGGAAAAAAGAGGGGGGAGAGAAAGAAGGAGAGAGAAAGAAAAGTGTTTTCAAAGCCAAATCAGTTTGCTGCAAGCTTACAGCGTGGGTGCACAGACACTTTTGCCAGCACAGCTAAGAGACCCATTCATCATTGCATGATGAACAAGCAATTGAGACTGTTAACAAAACCTTGACAATGGAGGGGAAGACACTAAAGTTTTTTTATTTTTAAAATATTCCTCTTGCAGATCATGAAATGCCAGCTAACTTGCAGAATAGGAGCTGTTGAGGAAACTGGACATCCCAGTGAAGGAGGCAGTTTCAAAAGCCGAGGGAATCCTTAAAACAAAAGATGCTGAAGTAATTCCTTACTGAAAATTGGAATAAGCACTTGTAACTGTGGACCCTTCTCATAACAGCTGGTCTGGAACCACTTTTCTTACTTTTTATCAAACCTTTCAGCCCATCTTACTCTGTCTTTTCCTCACAATCGCTGAATACTGCCTCAGTCATAAAACAGACACAAAGCAGGTACACTGCAGCACTCAAGCTGTGCCTGTTTTCAGTCTGTAGTTTTCAATTTTTCATAGAATAAGTGAGTAACCTTTCCTACTAAGATACATTCAGTTATAAATGACTCCATTGTAGAGGGTGCGCTGGAGGGAACTGGTTCAGATAATGCAATGCTGAAAGGCAGGGGAGCATTTTTCCTAATTGGACTCTTGAGTTTGGAAAATCTTTACTGACTGGAGGAAATACTTCAGACTGAATGTCAGGACAAGAGATGATATATAAGAAAGAGAGACAGAAGGAATCTAAGGTAGAGCCTAATTTATGACTCTTGAATAAATCTTTTTTGATTGCATTCAGTCTGTTTCTGTGCTCAGCTGAAACTCCCTAAAACAGCAGTTCTGTCTCCTTCATTTACAAAGGTTTTAGAAATATGCCTCTCTCCCTTATCTTTGGTGTTCAAATGACTGTAAGCATTTTTCAGTCTAAGAGTACTGGTCCATATTAATTCCTGGTTTAATACTTCAGCTTCGTGCCAGACATCATTTTGACCCATTATATATGTAACATAACAAAAGGAGCACTGTAGAAAGAAAGAAGATTTAAAGAGCATAATGAAGACTTGTAACATTAGCGACAGATAAAAATAGTTAAAAAAGAGAAAGGAAGGAAAAACTATGTGTAGAGAATTGCAGGGCAATAACAATACTGTTAAAAAGGTAAACAACCATTCTAGCTTTCTTTCAAAACAGCAAAAAGTTGCGAAAGATAAGCTGACAAAGGTTAAGAAAAGATGGGATTTCTGCTCTCTTACAGAAAACAATATACACAGGATAGTAGCACTAACGTCAAACATAATGCATTTGCTCTTTCTAATTGCTTTGTGTCTTTACTTATGGGGAGTCTGTGTCAGTTCCAAACTCAACTGGGCACTCCTTAAGTAAGTCTAAGAAAATTACCCCAGAAATCCCTATTTCTGTGACCACCAGTCTTACAAAAACTCAGAAGTCAGTTGTCACCTGCCTGAAAGTTCCCTAGACATCTAAATGGCATACCCAGGTGTGCACGTATTCCTGGGTTTTTTACATTCTGTACAAAGGAGGACTACACAGCCCAGACAAGTTAACTTGAAAAAGAAAGAACAGCAGGAGCAAAGTACTTTGGCCGAAATTAACTAGTGAATGATATAGTACAGAAAATAAGAAATAATATTGAGTCAGTGTATTTCTTGCATTAAAAGAATGAGAGACCCTTTAAGTGAGAATAGTGTGTGTATCAATCAAATCATAACTCATATAGTTGTAGAACCCTCTGCAACAAGATGTTGTAGAGGCCAAAAGAGCAAAGAAGTTCACAGTTAGACAAAGTCATGGATTATTTTACATTTACTGGTAGATATTAAATGCAATCTTTGAAATGCAATCTTCCACACTGCCAGAATTATACCATGGGAGGATCATTCTCTACTGTTAACCATTATTGGTCTAGATGGAAACAGTATATCGGGTTAACAACTCTTCTGTTGGAGTCTGCTTTCCTTCTGACTAACTTGATGTGAAGGGAAACACTGACAGCAAACCCTTCATGATGAGTCAGAAGATCCTTCCATTTGTAAAGTTCTTTTAGGCTATTTTTAATAGTTTTTTGCAGACCAAGGAGAATAATAAAAATCTCTCCTGTTGTCAAACATGGGAAGTTTTTATTTCCTCTTCATATGAGAGCATTTAGGCCCAAGCCAATCTGGAGTAGCTCAGTAGCTGATTCAGTGGTAATATGCATATAGACATTAAACATAATGTATATATTTAATTGTTTCTAATTACTAATTTTATACAACTCATACTGCTCACTTTTTTCCTTGTCTTTTAACCTTGGTGAAACTTCACCAAAATCAACATCTTTATTCTCCAGCTAATTATTCATACACAGATTGCATATCTGGTGCAAGAGCATAGCCAGTGAAAAACTATTAGTGTTACTGTGCCATACAATATTATCGTTATTTGAGTTCCATAGCAGACACACACTAGTGGACACTGCACATGGCTTTAGTCTTATTTTACCCTAGCCAAAACCTAGCAAGAGATGCTAACTGAACAGAATTATTAAAACTACTTGTCAAAAATTAAATGCTAGTCAATTGAAATTGAGTTTAACAGTCTCAAGCCTAAATTAAGTGAAGCCAAAAGGAGGCTGGACATATGGCAGAAATTTGACTGTGCAGTGGGTCATAAATAATTAGCTGAATTACTTGGTTAAAGAAATCTTAAAGCAGCCAAATTCAAGGTTCTCCATCTGGAACTCAAGAATGCAAGCTTACCTCAAGAATGATTAGAATTGTCTTGGAAGGCAGGGATTCAAAGGAAGACATATGGGTCACTGTAGTTAATTACACCAGCATAGCTGTCAGAGCAATCTGCTGCAAAGAAAGCTAATGTAACACTTATGAGCATAACCTGAAGAACATCAAATAGAAGTAGGGAAAGTTTTATCTCTGATACAGTTTACCAGAGGAAACTTCCTCTATTTTGAGCTTTGTGGTCCATATTTGAAGAAGGATGTGGAAAATACTAGTGAGAAATTCATGAGAAGCAGATGAGGATGAGGAGCAGAAAACAAATATTTCATGACAGGGTTTATGAAATTAATCTAGCAAGACAGGAAAACCAATGGCATTCTTGACTTATTCCTGAAAATATAAAAAGTTAGTTTTCAGTATTTAGAATGCATAGGATTAGCCAAATTACATTGGTGGTAACTTGTCTGAAGTTACTGAAGTTTTCTGGGAATTAAACTTGCCCAGTTCTTCTGATACAGACAGACAACAAAAACATTTCACAGAGATCAGTATTTCACAAAGAGACAGGACTTTATCAAAATGTGTACATTTTGGAAGAGCACTGAGCAGTCAGTGACATAGTTACAAGATCTAACTAGAAAGCACAGAAGAAAGCAACCACTTCAGAGTGTCTGCTTTGGGAAGTCTGCTGTGGTACTGGTGAAGCAGAAACCTTACTGAGAAAAAGGTCTAAAAAAATTCAAAAGTTTTTAATCTTATTTTTTAATCTGTAGGTGTCCAGAACAGCAAAATAAAGGTGCAGTTGAGTATAAAAGCTGGTGATGGTGACTCTCATTTGCCTTTTTGCTGCATGCAAGAAAAGTGACAGCACCCTGAAAACTGGTTCTCATTAGCAAACATTCGCAATGAATAGACAGCCATCTAGATGTGACATGTGAAGTAGAAAAACTCAGTGCCAAACATAGCACAAACAGAATCAGCTAAATGCAAGCTGGAGAATAAAGAACCTAAAATTATATCAAAGATGTAATTGCACTGAAGGTCTTCTAAAATGCCATATTAAAAAAAAAATGCAATAAAGAAGGACCATTTTCAAAGGTGCTCTACCTTCTATTTAGTTCAATAGCGCAGTAACTGAGGCAAGTAACCTTCCCCTTTCCCTCCATACTGACCTAGAGCTGTCACCTATCAGTATCTGTGTAATTGTAGAAGATGCTTCTAATGTCAACTCACCTAACAGTCTTCAGAAAATTAAAAACTTACAATCCTTTGCGCTAGACTTGTCACACTAAAGTGCTACTCTTAGAAACTAAAACTGAAGACATGCCTTGATTAAGCACCAGAACATCTTCAACATCAATGAGAACAGAGTGGAACTATAGACACAGAACAAAGAGGTCAAAGTTACATTTTATTCTGTTTAAACATGTACTCACACACTCTTTTTGCAAAAGTACACATATCACATGCATTTGTGCATCTTAGACATGCAGCTGTCACACAAATTTACTGTCTTTCTAGCTATGTATATTTCACAAGCTTCTGATTAACTGCTTTGAATCTGTAGTTCCATGAGCATCAGAATCGTGGCCCTGCATGTTTACTAATAAAGGAGAAAAATGAATATACCTTATAAATTTAATCTTTTATGTCTTACATTTTTCAAAATGAAAACTTAGCACTCAGAAAGAGGTATTGCGGTCACCAGCAATGTGCCATGCTGACACTTGAAATATGTATACCAGTCATCAGTGCACTCTGATATTTTGGAATTTTATATTTTAAAATGTTCCTTCTTGACATCTTCCTGGATCAAACTGCCTACAATAACCCATAAGTATTAATTCACATTTTTTCTAGACAACATATTACTGTTGTTTAAAGGACTGTACTCTCTGATGAGACATGAACACTTTGACAAAATCATATGCATAGCAAAGCAGCCACACAGAAGATGAATTTGGGAAACTTTATTATCTTAGACAATCAACTTTGTAATTAGATGTTATCTCAAGAGAAATTCGGAATCCAAAGAGCAGCAGGAAACAGAATGATTCCTAAAGTCATAACCAGACAGTAGTTTAAGGTATATGCCTCTTGCTAATGGGGCAGCATTGATGTACGTGAAGTTTCCCGAAAGAAATTCTATTTTAAGACCAAACCTACTCACAGAAATAGCACTTCCTGGCATTACGTAAGTTAAATTACAGAAGTGCATTGACATGGATTAGTCTTCCTCTTGATTTTCCATGAGAGTTGAGTTCAAATTGCCTTTGAAAGCCTCCCCCCATGGCAGGAAACCTTATGTCCAATGCACTATTTAAGTAATGCAAAACAGGCCTGTAGCTGTGCTATATATTAGGCTGTGATGTTGTCAGATTTCATAAGGTGAGCAGCACCAGGCATTGAAGAGGAGACCTTTTAAAAGAAAAACTAGATAGTGCAGGAGGTGGTGCTGGCAACTCAATAATTGACATGCTTCTCTCCGAGACATTGCTGAGCTGAAGACTCCATAGCCCTGTGTGGCGCTAGGGGTATTGTATTTCAAATTCAACATAAATCAAAATCTGTGGGTAATTCTCCTCCCTAATAGTATAGCTTAAAAATCTGGGGGCTGTGAAGAGAGAGAAGGAACTTGCTACTAACAAGAGCAAAGGAGGACACATGCTTTTTCCAAATTAGGGAACTTATTTCATGGGTGTGTATTTGTGTGTATCTGATGGGATCCCACTTCCATCTGAAGGCACAGAGATTTTACACAAAATGTAGTATGTGCTTCCTTAAATACAATGACCTGTTGCTAGTAGTAGCCATTCTGTAGTGGAACCACTATATTTCTATTCAGGCTATTTTTAGACATGTCTTTTCAATAGCAGTACAGTTCATGCTCAAATTAGGTCCCACGTATTCAACTTATTCATATCATTCTCAAGGACATTTACCCATTCTTGGGGTAAAACTTTTTTCCTACTCTTTTTGTTGTGAACATAATCTGGCTTATTAGGAGTAAAATATTACAAAAATTTACACTCTGAAAGGGCTCGTGATCCAGACAATTTTCAACATAATAGTTTCACAGATTCCAGCTGTAACAGCCCTTGTAGAATGGACATTGCAGACAATAGCTTGGAAGCACAGCAAACCCTGGTGGCATGCATAAAAGATCACTGCTAAAAAACGTTCATGACTTTGATGCCATCAATCCTTTCCTACGAACTGAAGTGAGAAACCGACCCTTGTTTGCTCCTTATATTCACTTAAGTGACAATCTACAGTGAACAATGCAACAGACCACAGCCTGGATGGGAAAACAATACCTTTATATCTTTTCATTTCCTTTACAAAATCCACCATTCTGTCCAGAAACCCTGAAGACTAGAAGAGATCTCAAGCAGCCAGCAAACACAAAGCATTGCAGACATGTAGTTAGAAGGTGAAAAGATATAGAAAGGCTCAGTGTTCTTATATGCAGCACACATATCACCTTTCAGTACTTGATATATTTTTAATAAATAGTTTATAGTATCTTCCTGACATCATAGCAGCTGGATCATCACAGGGTACCATAGACAGTAGAAAGGAAAGAGCTTCATCTACTGAAAAAGCTTCATGTCCAATGTCCTATTGTCTTACTTATATCATCAGTCTTCAGACTGGAGCCATTTTCAATGTGGTTTAAACAATCTGTCATTAGGAATTCACTAGCATACCTATATTCATGGATAATGCATTCGTCTAGTAAAGGCATATGTAAATATCACCAATGTTTTCCTAAATGGTCTACTGTTGTTTTAGCTAAAGGTAGTTAGCACTTCAAAGCAATGAGCAGTCCAGCTTTCGGAACATTTGTAATAAAGTCTTTCCTTTCCCACTTCCTATAGTTGCTTTTCCTGAACCACAAACAATCTGTTTGAATGAAATAGTGGTGATAGATGCACTAAAAATTGCTATGGAATTATCAGCGTGAGTTTTTTCCCCAGTTTCCCTTCTTTGCATATGGGTCCCAACTGTGTATGGAGCGGAAAATTATTCCTACCTAGAGAGCTAGGTTTACCAGCCTTCTAAATTGTTTCTTATAAGAGTTTGTTTTCTTTCCTCTACCCTCATGAAAGCATAACAAGCCATGCACTCTCATCACATGGTGATTACAATTAGTGTGTAATACTGGCAATGCAGTAAGAGTAATGCATTGTGTCCTGTGTTAAACAAATCTATTGAAACCTAGACGAAAAATGTTATCTTGAATATTAAAAACAAGTAAAATCTTTATAGATTAGTTGATAGCAGTTTAGGTCCTTTCCTGCAGTTGGCTAATTCACTCCTGATTCTTGTCTTGTGAAAGGCACAGTCTTTTTCATTCAACAATTTTTAATTTGACACAGCAATGTTTCTGGTTTTCATGGACTTGCATTTTATTGGAAACACAAGGAAGCGAATTCTGTCTGAATGATAAAGAGATGCAAACAATACCAATGAAGCATTCAATCTGAAAGCACATTTTGTAAATTTCCCCTCTGAATACCAAGATTTGGAACAGGGATGAGTTTTACATCTTTTGACTTGCTCTTTGAGCATTGCTGCTTCTGGACTACACATGCTGGTGCCAGAGATCTGGGTATTTATGCATCTTGTGCGTCTTACAGTAGGATTTTTACAGTCATTCCTTATTTTCCTTTTGTCCTCCTCTCTGTAACACTTGAGAGGACATGGGCTTTATTTCTTAAACTTTGAAAGAGAGGAAAGGTAGAAGTTATTTCAAATTATGTCTTTAGCATTTTTATCAGTATACACTTCTGATGGAAATATTTACAAGTCAAATGTATTGTACTAATGCTTTCCTTGTGCTATAACTAGTAAATGGTCCCCACAGCAAAGTATGATCTGTCAATATACTCTCCAGATACTAAGATAAAAAAACATCTTGTATTCACCCCATTTAAATCCACTCATCTCCAATACTCAGAGCTTAATTCTCATTTGTAGTAAAAACATAAATATAGCTTTGGCAAATTCAGGTCCACAAACACTTCCAGAGAAAGCTAAACATAACTTAATGCAAATGAAACAAAGATTAGGCTTTCCATTGACAATAAAAAATAATTAATTATTAAATGTAATAGGAAAGATGCCAGTCAGTGGTGATTTTTATTTTTATGTTCAATTTACTAATACATTAGAAGAGCAAAAATAGTATTTTCTTTCCAGTAAGCTTATCCACTACAAATATTTTATATCATTGGTTGACTACTCAGCATGCCTGTCTTTTGTTAACATCATTGACAAAGGAATAGACACAAGTCTGGGGTACCCAACTGTGTATTATCTACACTACAAATCACCCGTCTTCACTTGTTAACTCCTGCACTGAAACACACAAGGGAGCTCAGGTGTTCATAACACCAAGGCATGAATTCTTAAAACTGTTTTTTCTTAAACTGACTGGTGAACTGTCATGACTGAATGGGAAAGCAAAAGTAAGAACTGGTGCATCTAAAACAAAAGTTGACACTTTTATAAAACCAGAGATTGAAAGCCTAGCCACAGTGCTGTTCTGTATCTGGAATCACAGGGAAGGGAGAATGTGAGCTGACACCTTCACTTCATTTACGCTGAAGGGCAGAGGACAATCTCTTCTAATACTGACATTTTTTTGATTCCATCATCTTGGGGAAGTTCTGCAGGACTTTAGATGCATCTCTATTTACAAATGAATTTTGGGCTTCATTTTTTAAATACGGTGCATCAAAAATCATCCTGTTACTGGAGTTACTTCCATCTCAAGAATTCAAGAACAGTTGAGCAATATTAATTTTCTCTGCCACTGACAAAAACAATATGCATCTTTTTTTTACTAGTGTAACAGTAAAATAATATAGGGCTCATGATCATCTTACAAGCCTTGATTTCACACCTGACATTCAAACAAACGTACAGGTTAGGTTTACCGAATTAATCAAATTACTTGTTAAGGCAAATACCCTCTCGCAAAATAGAAAGCTACAAACCCCATATCTCATCATTTCTCAAACAATTGTAAATGGTCAATAATAATAAAGCTCCTATCACTCACTATAGTTAATCAATGATTAAATCAGTAAACTGAAAAACATACCCCATAACTGCATTTGATGCTATCTTATTTGCAATTGAGAAGTTAGAGAACTTTTGTCAAGCCTCTTTGTAATTGTTGTGGGTAACTGCAAATTTTTCTATCGAAGTCAATGACAATAGAATCAAGTCCAGTATACCTAAAAAGTAATGTACTTACTGTGCAGAAAACAGAAGACAGATGTCAGCTCACAGTATACCCCTGATAACTTGGAGATGATGTATTTAACTTAACAAATAAAGAATTACTCTAATGCCTTGTGTATAGCACAGATGTAAAGCAATTCTATTTTCCTATGAAATTAAGTGACTTTTCCCTAGGCTGCAACAGAAACTGAGAAAACGCTTATGGCATAGCCCCAACAAATTGATTCTGATTTCTCTGCCTGTGCAGAGCAGCTCTTAGAAACACAGCTGTAGGTTCTTCTCCTCCACAAAGGCCATGCAAGAGAATTCACATCACTTTGTGGAATATCCTATTAGCTTAAATCATTTTTCGTCTGAGGTTTTCCTGGATGTCATCTAAAAGGCAACACTAACCAACCAAAACACTGCTGAAGCCTTCCTCATCAGTCACATGCTTAAATTTAAGTATCTGCCTAACAGCTTCATTAGAGGGAAGCCAAAAGAATAAATTTCCTTTATTATTGCTGATGGTCTTCCACACAAATACAGAAAAAAAGTAAAAAGAGAAGAAAGCAGAATGTAATCATCAACATCTAACCATAAAAATCTGGAAAGGTAAATTCAGAGCAGTTTGGGGTTTGGGCTTTGGTTTGGTTTTGGTTTGTTTTAGTTTTTTAATTCATTGTTTGATACAATATTTCAGTTGGTTTCTGCCTTTTTACGTCTAATAGTTTAGTTAAAATTTCTGTTTCATTTCCTTGTTTCCAAGAAAGTCTTTAAACTGGTATCCAACTGTCATCTGCCATGAGCTTGCATTTTCACATGAACTCGTCCATACACATCCCTTGTCTGCAAACTGCAAATCCATTGTCTTGTGTATGGATTGGAATCATATGCTGTACTTTTGCACAGAACAGCAGAGAGACAGTGGTTACCCCACATACAGTTCTTCAAAACTCTCCCTGTGCTTTTCAATACATATCTATAGGCCCCATTTATTGGACAGTATTCAAATCCTCCTGGTGGACCAAATCACTCCTTTTCTCAGGAGCTTTCCAGTCAGGGTCTCAGTACTCTAGAATCTGAATACTTTCCAAAACTTAATTAATGTATTGTTGCACAATCTGGTGAGAAAAGAGGATTATACTCTCCAATTAACAAATGGGAAGAGAGAAAATGTAAGGTAAAAGCATCCATTACATTGTATGCCTATTCTAATATACCAATATCTGATTTTCCCACAGTACTGAACCTTAGGCAGCAGCATATATTTTTAAGGTAGAAGCCCCTTGGATTTAGATACAGCTGAGAATACAAGATAGAGTGTTTTCAAAACAAACATGTACTAGAAAATGAAAATTAATATTTGAGAATTTTGGTTTAATTGGCTCACTTGCATTGCAAAAATTCATAGATAGATGGAATGTATTTTTCTCATGGCAGTATATTAATTTGTTTCAACTGTGAAGATTTCCTTTCTGTTCCACTGCATTTCTCCTTCAGTCATGGCAAATCTACCCATTTCTACAGTAAATCAGTCAGATGTTGCACAGAAAACAGCTCATTTCACTTCGTGAACTTTACTAAGCTTCAGAGAATCTTTATCCAGTGAGGTAGGAGGAAAATACTAATTATGAAGTCAATTGATGGTGATACAAAGTGTATGACATACATAGAAGTTTGTATAGTCAGAGGAGCTCTCTATGTGATATACACTGTAATGGCATAGATTTTCATTTCGAATCCATCAAAAGGTGTCTCATAAGCACTAAAGATCAATTTCCAAGATAGCTCATAAGTAGTCCTGTCACAAGACTTCATCAGAGAAATGCAATTAAATGACATTATCGTGCACTTAGGCAATATAGGTCAAGTGTAGAGTTTGTAGCTTATTATAATTTAATTTCTTTATTTCACTGTAGTCTGCACAGGTTTCAGTGTCTAAACAGATAGCAAGGCAGGTGGGGCAAGGGTTGTACAAGGTTTTGTCTATTAACTGCCTAGATAAATTAGAAATCACTGGTAGCAACTACATGGGAGTTGTATGAATTAAGTGGTCAGAATTGCTTTTGCATGTACTTTTTTTCTGGGCAGAAAGGTTTCCTCTTTGTTTAGGAGCTGTGAAGAGGAGGAAAGGACTGCTCTCTCACCAAACAGAAAAGACTCATTGATGTAGGAACAGAACAAAATGATAAGCCAGTGGCAAATCTGGGGGCAACATATAGCTGTTATATTAGATGTACTATTATAAATTACTTCCTCAGAATACTAAAATTTTCAGGTTGTAAGAAAAAAAGGAGAAATACTGTAATCTTATATACCTGGAAAATGACCACTAAAGAAAGCATTACTACACATCCTGGCTAACTCTCATAACTCAGACAGCAACTGACACAAGAACTCCACAAAACTGATTTTTTTATTTAATTCCTTGGCCTTTTTTTCATTTTTTTTTTAATTTGTTCTTATTTTTGTGGGGGTTTTTTGCTGTTTGTTTTTTTATTAACTATCACTGAAACAGTAAAAATTGTGAAATGGGTGGAATATTTTTTTTCTTACTTTCATACTGGTAACTTTATCACAATCCTGATATTTATCTTGGGTTGAATCAGTAAATAAAAAACAGTCTCTATGGTCATTATCAGACTGTATTCCAAACTTAGTTCATTTGATTTATGAAAATTATTTGCCTATTAAAACAAAAGCAAATGATGCTGCTTCACTCTGAAGTATAGTGTCACTGTTTTGTAAACAACATAATTCTCATTAGACTGACAGGGTGGGAAGGATTTGTATATTTATACTCTATATGGTACAAGTACCAATACTGTGAATATGTTCAGTTCAGTAATCCGTGTCTATTGACCTTGTCATTTTGATTCCACTGAGAAAGTGGGAACTGTATTTTCACATCTTTTATTTACTCACAGGCTGAA
The DNA here is from genome assembly GCF_033815535.1 of Pezoporus flaviventris. Lineage (NCBI taxonomy): Eukaryota > Metazoa > Chordata > Aves > Psittaciformes > Psittacidae > Pezoporus > Pezoporus flaviventris. The sequence goes on along the minus strand of NW_026892550.1, from coordinate 13,835,258 downwards.
ATTAATTCTATGGCCTATGGGCTCCCTGAAGCTACTTCTGAGATTCACTGAATTGCTTCTGCTGTGTTATTGCACATTAGAAATGAAATAACTGCCAACAGCAGTTGCTTTCTGACCGATACTGCAGGCTAGAGATACTTATACTAAAACATGTTACAAGAGGTGTCTTCAGAATAAAATAACAATGTTTAACTACCCATTATGGATGAGAGCAAACTGTACTTGAGCTGTATTTAATTCTGAGCCCAGGAAAAGGTTCCAAGTTAGGACTAAAAGTGTTTTTATTATCTGTGACAACATTATTTTCCTGCATCTTAGTAGAAGATCAAACTACTTCAGCCTGAAGCAATTTTGAGCCATACTTGAATAAAAATGTAATTTACAGCTGCTCTTCAGAATTCACTTTAAAATTAAAGTGATCAAAAATGTTGCAAATTACAGCATACCAATCCTACGGGATCCAAGACTGCTCCTAAACTCTCAGCCAAGGTGCACACTCGGCCATGTCCTAGCTCTGTGTTAGGATGAGACCTGGCATGAAAGCCAGAAAGAGAAACACAGCTGAACAGTCTCCCAGGCTGGACAGCAATGCAATCAGCGTTACAAGCCCATACACCACTCTGCACACAACTGCAGAAAAGCATCCTAAATAAAACCTCTCAACAGTAGTAAATCAGTAAAATATTTAAACATTTACTTAGAGACAAGTAAAGGCTGCATGAAAAGGCTTTTCCAGATCAAGAATTCCATTCATATTTACAAAAATTTGTCAAATCTGCACTAATGAAAGTAGGTTTTGTCTTCTTCATTGTCATGGACCATCCAATGTCATGTGGTTGTACATTTACATGACAGGATGGTGCATTTCTTATCTTTTTTTGTATCAGCTTATAGTAAGTATTCATTTAAACTTTTCATGCTGCCTGTTGTAAGCATGCTTGTAGCAATAATAATTATAAAAAGCTATTTGGTTAAATTCATATTTAGCACCCTGTACCTTCTGTGCACATATAGATAATTAAAATACCATAGGGTGCATCCACTATATTTAATAAGCATTTCTATAAGCATTTATACACCATACAAGGCACTGGGCAAACATTAAGTGATCTTCACCCCTTTCCAAGATTATATTCACTCTAATGAACATTTTCACAAGTCAGAGAGCACCAAGAAAATGTACTGATATGCAAGGCCATAATCTTTGGAGCCAGATACTTTCCTGCTTGTGCCCAGACTTGCAACGACTATGCCAGGCTGACACTGTATGTCCTGAACACTTTGAAGTCACATATTAGCAAAATATTCTATGTTATTTCAGAGAAAAAAAAAACCAAACAGCTTTGTTGAATCAGTGTCTCCATTTTCCAACGTTAATAAAATTCTCCTTTCTGTAACACAAAACTCTGAGCCACGTAGTCCCTTAAGTTCCAAATTATTTCATGACAAATTCAACATACAAAGTTCAATAGGCCTAACACAATTTTAAGCACAAAGGAAATAACAGGGCACCATGCACTGTGATCATTTTTAGAAACACATAACACAACCACAGCTGTTTAACTCTTGTCCTGCTTGCAAAAAGCTTAATTTTTCAAATTTAATCCAAAAATCATGGAAAATATCAATAGACAGTCATATTAGTAACTGCATTACATTAGTATATAATACATTTATGTCTGCTTCTCAGTGACAGTAAATCCACCAACACCCTCAAAATGAAACAAATATTAAGATATCATCAGTTTGCAGAAATTAAATTTTAAAGCCTCAAATAACAGTTATCATTAAGAATTTATTGGCCATTGAAAGTTACCTATCTATACCACACAAATAAACATATTAATCACGTGTGTGAGATCCTACAAAGACAAAAGTGTTAGAATAATTAGAGATAGAAAGGTGTTGGGTTTTTTATCCCAAAGCTTAAAATTATTTTGTCTTCCATAGTGACTTATTACTTTAACTATACATGAAAGGGGAAACATTATACTTCCAACACATAATAAATATTAAGTATTCTAAAGAAAAATTAGTTTTGGCATTTTTGGCAAAACTACAAGCACATTCCATACTATTGAATCAAAGTTCTTATCATATGATTTCCTCAGGACAGTGAGAAGAGCGTGCAGCAAGCTCACTGCCCTGGACTTCAAAAGAGCAGACTTTGGCCTCTTCAGGAACCTGCTCAGGAAGGTTCCATGGGATACAGCCCTAGAGGGCAGAGGGGCCCAAGACTGTTGGTTGATATTCAAGGATCACCTGCTACAAGCTCAGGAGTGTTGCATCCCAACTAGAAGGAAGTGCAGCAGGAGGGCCAGGAGACCTCCTTGGATGGATAAGGAGCTCCTGAGGAAAATTCAAAGGAAAAAAGAGGCTTATAATAAGTGGAAGCAAGGACAGGTGGCCTGGGAAGAGTACAGGGATGTTGTCCGGGAAGCTAGGGACCAGGTTAGGAAAGCTAAGGCCCAGTTAGAATTAAACTTAGATAGAGGTATTAAAGATAACAGGAAGGGATTCTACAAGTACATAGCAAATAAAAAACAGACTAGGGAGAATGTAGGTCCCCTTAGGAAGCTCTCAGGAGAACTGGCTACACAGGATTTGGAGAAGGCTGAGGTTCTGAATGACTTCTTTGCCTCGGTCTTCACTGGCAAAGGCTCTGACTGCACCACCCAAGTCTTGGAAGGCAGATGCAGGGACTGTGAGAATGAAGACCTTGCACCCACTGTAGGAGAGGATCTGGTTCGAGACCATCTTAAAAATCTGAACGTGCACAAGTCCATTGGTCCTGATGAGATCCATCCTTGGGTCCTGAAGGAGCTGGCAAATGAAGTTGCTAAGCCACTGTCCATCATATTTGAGAAATCATGGCAGTCAGGTGAAGTTCCCGATGACTGGAAAAAGGGAAATATAGCCCCCATTTTCAAGAAGGGGAAAATGGATGACCCAGGGATTACAGAGCAGTCAGTCTAACCTCTGTGCCTAGCAAAATCTTGGAGCAGATAATCCTGGAAAGCATGCTAAAACAAATGAAAAACAAGGTGCTTGGTGACAGCTGGTCGGAGCAATCCCAAACACAGCTACAGGGTGGGCAGAGAAGAGATTCAGAGCAGCCCTGCGGAGAAGGACTTGGGGGTGTTGGTTGATGAGAAAATGAACATGAGCCAGCTTCAGTGTGCGCTCGCAGCCCAGAAAGCCAACCGTATCCTGGGCTGCATCAAAAGTTGCATGACCAGCAGGTCAAAGGGGGTGATCCTGCCCCTCTACTCTGCTCTCATGAGACCTCACTTGGAGTATTGTGTGCAGTTCTGGTGTCCTCAACATAAAAAGGGCATGGAATTGTTGGAACAAGTCGTGAGGAAGGCCACAAGGATGATCAGGGGACTGGAGCATCTCCCATATGAAGACAGGCTGAGGAAGTTGGGGCTGTTCAGCCTGGAGAAGAGAAGTCTGTGTGGAGACCTCATAGCAGCCTTCCAGTATCTGAAGGGGGCCTATAGGGATGCTGGGGAGGGACTCCTCATTAGGGACTGTAGTGATAGGACAGTGGGTAACGGGTTAAAACTTAAACAGGGGAAGTTTAGATTGGATATGAGAAGGAAATTCTTTCCTGTTAGGGTGGTGAGGCACTCGAATAGGTTGCCCAGGGAGGTTGTGAATGCTCTATCTGTGGCGGTGTTCAAGACCAGGTTGGACAAGGCCTTGTGTGATATGATTTAGCGTAAGGTGTCCCTGCCCATGTCAGGGGGGTTGGAACTAGATGATCTTAAGGTCCTTTCCAACCCTACTATTCTATGATTCTATGATTCTATGATTAACTAAAAATGAGAATGAACAAACACCGTATTTGGGGAAAATATTTACAGATGTTTATGTTCCTAAGATTTCAGCAGTAATAAAGGTCTTCTGTATTACCAAAAAAAAGTAATGCTTTGTGTAAATGAAAATACCTATAGTCTTCACAGGAATCCATGAAACCTTATTCTCAGTTCATTAGGTAAAACACTAATTTACAAGGGTCATATTATTTTTTAACTGATTATTTATGAGTTCCGTATACTGAAAACCAACACCCTGGAGAAATATTTGTTAACATACTGGCCCAGATCCTTTGGCATTCCTGGTCATTGCATAGCTCAGAATTATGTATAGAGCACCTCCATTTTCATTCAGCTCTCCTGCTTTAATCTGTGAAGATCTGAAAGCCACATAAAATTTGAAGGATCAACTCATTGCCCTCAAGACCTTCTACACAGATCTCAAATAGCTATGGACTCATCTCCCCTTTCTCAGTTTACTGTGGAAAGGGGCATAAAGGTCTTTTTGAACACTTCAGCTTTCTGGAAGATCAGCCTTAACACAGTAAGCCAAATTGTAAATTCTAGCAGTGAGGCAAGATTCGTGATTGCCAGAAAACATTCAAAAGTCTCAAGAGAGGTTTTGAAGGAATCAGAAATAGATACAATAATGTTTACACTCTAGCTACTTGAATTTGTTACCCCACAGACAGCAAGTCAATTCCAAGTCTACATACACAGTCTCCAAATAAGGCTAGAAGAAAATATGCTTACATAGTTCTCTGTCAGGACAATACCATGACTTGTATATTGTTTGCAGTGTTGTCAGAGTGCCTCAATATAATACTGAAATGAATATCGAAATTATTTCTTAATTATTCCACTGACTGATGAAATTACATATGAAGCACCCAACTTTCTAGGCAGCTTAGAAACCTCTGTTTTGATATTTTAAACATACCACTAGCATTAGGCCTATCCAATATCTCTGCCACTAATTATCTCAATAGTCAAATGCTCGCTAATGTGGCAAGTGAAGGAAAAATTTTATGGTATGGAGGAAGTTTTTCCAAATACCCAAGGGAAACACACAAGGAATGCCTTAAAAAGACACTGAAATATGATAATTTTTTGGCAGTCTAGAGGGAAGGTCACTTCAGAAGAGCCACACAGGACAATAAAATGGAATATTGCAGTGAAGTATTCTAATGGCACTGAGGATCTTTGCCATCACTTTGCTGGAAAGTCCAAGAGAACTACAAAATTTAAACCGTTTTCTTAATTACTTCAGATTTTCAGATGAATCCTCACTTATATCTATCTTATTTCGCAGTATCTGTATTGATCTGTAAAGATAAGGTTAAACAAAAGGTAAACAAAACAAAACAAAAAAAATGTAAATTAAATCTAGAAAACTATTAGACCAATACATGAATAAGTTACAATGAGAAAAGCTAACTCAGCTTTTGTAGTGTATTATTGTGCCTCACAAACCTATTGCAGCTCTTTGAAAAATTCAGGAGCATAGTAGCATGGGAGATGTGGCTGGTGTAATGTGCTTGAATTTTCAAACAGCTTTTAACAAAGTTCCTCATCGAGGGATCTTATAGGCAGTAAGTTATTTGGAATAATAAAAAAATATTTCCCAAGATTCTTGATTTCACACAGTATCACAGTATGCTAGAGATTGGAAGGGACCTCAAAAGATCATCTAGTCCAAACATCTAGATTTGTTAAAGGATAAAAACTAAACAATAAGAATAAAAAGGAAAAAAAAAATTATATATATATAGATATATATATTCTTCTATGAAGAAAATTTTCCAGAAAAACCCAATGAGGATATGGATACCTCTTCTATTCAAAGTTTAGATGCAGGATCCAAGTATGGTGATGAAAAGATGACAAATTTTGCTGACACTGTTAAATTAGGGTTATGAATACAAAAGCCAGCTGCAACAAGCTACAGAAAGTTATGAGTGTCCAGACGAGAATATATCTGATGAATATCAACATCTAGTAATACAAAACAACTATTACTATAGGGACAAATTTCACTATGTCCACTCAAAACAGAGCTTCGGGAGTCTTTATAAACTCCCCTATACAAGCTCAATACTCGTGAGAGGACCTGGAAACAACAGAATGGTAGGCATAGTTGGAAAAGGAATACAGAATAAATCTTTTTAAATTTTGAATAAAGTTCTACTTCCCTACATCTGAAAATGAACTCTAGAGTAGAGAAGACAGAACTGTATGCCTAGAATGACAAGAAGTTGTTATTTAAGGAGGAGAGATGAAAAAAACCTAGGTGAAAAAGAAACACCCATGAGATTAATATGGTGAAATCCTATAAAATATTAACTGGAATGAAGAAAGTACACAGAGAACAGTTCCCTAGTTCCCACCATGCAGGAATTCAGGAGACTTAGTTATCAAGTGGCAGGCTTAAAGCAAACAAAAGGAAACGCTTTTCACACAGCACATAATTAAACTGTAGAACTCATAGCTACAGGATATGGAGATGTCAAAAGCTTAGGTGGGTTAACGAGCAATTAGAAAAGCTTCTGGAAGAAAAAATTCATCAAAGGCTATTATGTAACACACATGTATACAAAAAAAAGGGTTCTCACTCCCAGGGTCCCTGAGCTATGGTTTGGCAGAAGTTAGAAGCAATATCAGGAAAGTTTTTCTTTCTACTTGCCTTGTTGTGCTGTTCTCTCCTAAAGCTTTAGGTACTGGCCACTGTCAGAATACTGATCTACTTAAGTCTTTGTATGTGTTCTTATATTTATGGTCATCACTTAATTTCAGAAGAGGCTTATCTTTGAGATAATCACCTGATTAGAAATAAACTTGCTAAAATAAGGGCAATGATTACTCTGCAAACGCTTCTTTTTCCTATAGATGCTCAATGAAGCAGTATTTTACCCAAATTAAATGTCTATCCTAATTTGCAGGAACAGCATTACCATTTGTGGCATGTTCAAGACAGATTTATCTAACAGTCTGTACCAAATAGGTTTATTGGCCCTGTAGCCTGTAAAGTGCATTTTTCTGTAGTCTGCTTCTAGGTGCATCTCCAGACACTGACACCTTGTTTTACACAATGAAGCAGTTTAGATCAGTCTGGGAACTCGAGCTGATAAGTTTAAATTTAAATAAAGACAGCTGCTCTGAGGGAGCAGAGCCTAACTCCTGAAGAACTTTCAGGAATACTGTATTCAAGTGCTTTCTGAGATGACAGTAAAAAATTGAGACTTATTAGGATCTTATTGGGTATTTTTCTCTTGAGCTCAATGAGTTGTCATTTTTGCATTAAAAAGTAAAGCTATAAAGCTCTACAGCTGGCCTCTGAAAAGCAGTTAATGTCACCTGGTATTAGGCTTCCACAGATTTCCCAAGAGAGGTTACAGTTAATGAAACCCACAGTTAATTTACATACATTTCACAAAAGGCCACATTTGGTATGAATTTCAGAACACTTTACCAGTACTTGTTTAACAACAAACATTATGCAAGAGTATGATTCCTAAGGTTTTTCTCAGATGTTAGACCAAAGCTATCTCATACCAGAGTACCATTACATAGCATGGGCCAGTATTCAGTTGATATAAAACAGGAATAATTAACATTACGGAACTACACCATTTGCAGTTAAAGAGGATGTAACTCATTGTCATTATCTGACAATACACGTTAAAATTCATCCGTTAAATTCAATCACATGATTAGTAAAGGAATTGTTACCCAGATGCTTTGAGGCTATTTCTTCCCAGAGGAGATCATAACATGTCTTGCTCAAGTAGCACAGAAGAGCTCTTAAATCAATACAAGCCTGACAATGTGGGACATTTGAAGGAAGCTTCTTTTCCAAGTAGCACTGAGGCACTGACTAGAAATAAAACTCAGATTGCTTGCCTGATTTTTCTCAATTGAATGACTTCAGGAAATCTAGTCTATATTATTGCATACAGTGACTTTGCATACTGCTTATTTAGCAATACACAAAAAAAGTAGCTCTGCCCATTACCTATGGTGATCTGAAAACTGTTTCCAGTGCCACTGTAATTTGCTTTAAGTTGCTAAGACTTTCTGCAATGCACTGGTATTAATCTGCTTACAGTCTTGACTCTTTTTAATTCATTCAATTGCTTCTATCCATTCCAGAAATAAACCATTATCTATGTGAATTCTTGATTTTCTGGACTTCGGGCATTAGGGTCCAAGGAGGCATATGGATGATCTCTTAATTTCAAGACTCTGCTACTAAGTGGACAGAATAAGAGCAAATAATGCAGAGCCCATACCTCTCTAATGCAACTGTATATTAAGCAATGAAATTTTATATGTATAAATGACGTGAATGAAACCCACTGCCATTTTTGCTAGTTAGCTTCTCATTATACTGATAAAGACAAAAAATACTTGCAAATATTTACTAGAACAGCTGCAACCTATATTGATAGATTGCCAAGGGCAGGATCTAATGCACAGAGAGCAGTTTGCATAATTTATGTATGCCAGTTTGTTTATTCACGTGAATGTATCAGAAGCTACTGCTTCTATGCATCATCTCCAGAATGTGATGTCTCTAAAAAGCACCTTATGTCCTTTAAAACCAAACAACATAATGACAGCAGCAAAAAGTACGAATGAAAAATAGTTGATATCATTCTCCAGCTGAGTCACATCTATGCTAGTACACATGAACAGCAGGGACCACTGACACTGTGAAAGCTGTCCTGATCTCATGTAAACAGAAATGGACTCCAAGCAACTTTTACTACCCCTTTAAACTTCAAAAAGAAAGTCTGAGTCATGTTGTATATTGGAGAAATTCCTTCTACTCAGAGGTACTAACTTGGCCCTGCTGAAACTGAAAATCCACTTAGAGATTAAATTCTTCTACACTTGAGTATGACAGCAAATAATTTGCACAATCAGAATGAAAGTGTCTGTTGGCAGCCAAGCCCTTTCCATTCATTTCTGCCAGTCACTGTTTCTGTTGACTATTCCTAAGCATTAAAGAAAGATGCCAATACTGTAAATGCTCTGCATTAGTTATATTGATTGCCATTGGTAGGAAAAAGGCGAAAAACTCATTTTATCTAGCCTTATGTTATCAAAATAAAACAGGGAGTACAACCTCAGCAGGTAGTGTCTGGCATACCTCGAACGAATTCATGCTAATTTATTGATGTTCCCCAAGGTTTTTTCTCTATAGGTGTATGTAATTTCAACTTCTTATCACTTTGAAAAAATGTTGAGGTATACCTCCATTTTCTTCTAAAGTTTGTTTTTATTACTTACATTGATTAATTTTTTGGTTTAACACGCTACTACTTCTATGTATAATAACATTCAATTCTAAGCACATGTGAATATTACTTTTTATCAAATTTGGGTCACATTTGAAGTTATACACATACAAAAAAAAATTAAATATTATTCTTACTATAAATTATTTATACATGTCTTACAGATATAGAAGAAATGAACATCGCTACATTCAGATTTCATCTAAGAATCAGTCCAGCTGGAAGGTGACAGGGTTTCATATATCATCAGGGATTTTTCGATCTCGTATAACACCCTAAGTTTTGATCCTGCAAATGCTCATTCAAGTACATTTTCATGTGTGTGAGCTGTACTTTCAAAGTGCTACATATCATGGAAAATGAAACCAAATGAGTGCGATAAAGATGTCAGTGAAAATAAAAAAAGGGAATAAAAAAATTCTTAAAACAGGTTGGATATTCCAGTAAGAGCACCTCAGTCTTGACAGGGTGCTCTTTCTATGAAGATCATTCTCTATTTTCTGTTAGGTGGTCATCTGATTTGTTATTCAATGTAGGATTCTCTTCAACCTGTCAAATGAAGTGAAAATTTCCTTGGGTACAGCAGCAGATTCATGGCCAATACAGCAAGCACTGGAGACAGCACACCTGCAGTAACCAAACCCCATTAGTAGAGCACTAGGCAAAGCAGTACAGCAACTGCCTGTTGATCTCTATTTCTTACTGGACATCTCTCCATTCCTTTCACTCCTATAACATGGAAATAGATAACACAGGTACGAGCTGTCTACAAATAACCTGCAGTATTATTACTATATATGGCAAAATTTCCATGAAGTCTGCCTGAACATCAAAAATCCTTGGGAAAACAGTTTCATTATTTCAAACACTGCCTTCCATAGCTTTCACCTTCCTCTACAATCCCTTCAGACATATAAGTGGCACATAAAGTATTATAAAGCAGAGAAAAAAAATCTCCATTACTAAAATACCGAGAACTTTCAGCTGCCTGCTCTATGTTTCTGTATGTTGCGATGTCACCTCACACAAGTCTATATCTAAAGTGAATAAAAAGAATATTGTCTGTAATTCTATTTGCAATCATGAACAATTTTGATTGTTTGGTTCATTAGATGATTATTGATTCTTCCCTATTTTTCTCCTTTGGCAGGCAGGACTATTCTTAGGCTGAAACCTGCACTGAGGATATGCAGAACCTGAACTACACCACAGTGGGTTAAGTTCAAGATACCCAGCAAGATAGCCAAGCTAGCAAGGAGATGAAAAGTTCACAGTAAAAAAAACACAGTAATAGCAATGTTCTTACCAGAGTGCTCATAGAGAGCTCATTTGTAGGCTGCAGACAAGTATCTAGCAAAGAGCAGTGACAATTGAAGATATTAGCTACCCTAAGAGTTTTTTTCCTGTCTCTTCCTAAGAGGCTGCCAGTTCTGCATCTTGTTGGCAGAGGGGGTTATACAAGAACTCCATATGGAGGCATGGTAGTATTAATCAGCTGATGAAGGCAGTTTGAAAAGAGAACTGATTTTGCCTGAAGGGGATAAGGCAAAGCTCTCAGACTCCATTGTTTGGCAGAGCTGTGAGAACGGCAACTTCCATCTGGTGGATTATAGGTTTGTAGAGCTAAGCATAGTAACATCTTCATTCAGCACTGCTAGATCCAGAAGAAATCTTCTCGTGACCCTATTTAGATTAAACAGTCTAAATTATTCAGAAGCTTTCTTTTTTTCACCACAAAGGGAAAAAAAATCCTGTGAATGATTGAAAAATAAAAGTGTATCAGGTTTTATTTAACCACCTTTTAATGGGGGAGGAAATATGTTTGGATGTGTGCCTTTTTGCCCCCTCATGATATGAAAAGAAAGCTTGAAGGTTTTTTTTTTCTTTCTCTTTTCTTTTAAGGCAAGAAAATTTGGTCATTGCCTGTAGAATATTCTGTGACTAGAAGGAACAATAAAACAATGATTTCACAGAAGTCAGGAATGTGACCAGAGAACAGAAAGCATTTTCAGTGCAAAAGCCAGTATTTTAGTATTTTCTAATAAAATTACTTATTAAAGCTTAAAAATTTCTCCTCCTTAAGAAACATTTGAAGACACACAACAGGTTAAAGCCTTCATAAAAGCTTCTAGCAAAATTAGGTAAGATTTTCTGTATTACCATTAAATGTATGTAAGAAAGCAAGAAGTCATTGAAAAAAAGTCTGTTTTCACAAATTCTTTGTAAATCACATGGACTTAATCTCTTGTTTTTATCGCAGATCTCCTTCATTATCCAGCCTCTACAGTAAGTGCCAAAATATACTAAGGAATTTGCCTAATATAATTTGGCTGGTGTGTATTATCACATTATAAAACTAAAGTATCTTAGGAAAAACAGCTTCTTTTTAATAGTACAAGTTGTTCTAGTCCTAAAGTTATTTTATACTTAACCTTCAAAGCACCATGTTCTAGGATATAAACCAATCATAGCTGACAGAGATTAATAAGAAATTTCCTCTATAGGCAGAATATTTCATAAGTGCTCACTGCAGGGTTTCTTGCACTTTCCTCTAAAGCATCTGGTAATGACCACTGTCAGCTGGAATAACAGCATAAGAAAGTTGTTAGTCTGATCTGGAATGGCTCCTCTTGTATGCTAAAGCTTTTGTCCCTGATTTTCCTGTACCTTGTCCCTGCAGTTCAAAAGAGGAAATGTAGATAGCTTCACACTTATTACCAGTTAACTAGTGAATCTTTCTTTTATCCTTGCACACTGTGGTAGAAATGCAGCAACTTCCATCACAGAGAATCATAACTCCTTTTAGCTATTACACGCAAGCTCTGGCTATTCTTTTGGACAGACTTTTGGAAACAATGCTCCTGGTTTACTGTTCCTAGAAAGAAGGTGTTAATGTAGATAACTCTTCCATTAAGAGAACAGAAACAAATAAACAAGGTTAATAAGAACAACCTACACAGGCTCATAAAGTTTTGATTTCCATATATCAAATTAAATAAAGCACAAACTTCTTCAGCAGATACCTGAATCAAGAATTAACATTTTTTTTAAAAAACAGTTGTCCATATCATTAATTTCCTTATGAATTAACTAGTTCCTTGAGGAACATCTCACATCAGCTGATTTTTTACGACTAACCACATTTTGCATCAGCAGTGACAGAGCGCACAGAGAAAAAGACAGATGCTAATTTAATACCTCTCCATCTCCTGTTTTCTGATTCTGATTAAAAGCCTGAGAAGTAGAATAAGGAAAACTACTATTCAAAGGTATCTTATGCATATACCTAGACATGTACATAAGACATACATATCTATGACTGTTTCTGAATATAGTTTCATATTTCTGTGACTGAAATAGTCTTACATCATGAAAAAACAACTTTTGATAAAAGATATTAAGCAAAACCTTTTTCTTACCTGTTGCAGCTCAGTTTCTATATTACTGATGATTCTTAACATATATCAGTTACTGAAATTCCTATACTAAAATATTGCAGCAATACAGTTTTTAAAAACCATGAAAAATTATGAAGATTAATTCATCAGTCACAGCCCAATGAGTTTCTTGTCCTGATTGCATGTAGGCCCTGAGGGGGTTTTTAAGAGACATGTCTAGGGAAACTAACTTATTTTGTATTCTTAGTACTATGAAAAATAAAGTATCTTAGATACTGCTGTGGTAAACACTGGCATCTATAGAGGAACTAACACTGCCTCTGACAAACAACTGAAACTAATGATGATATTACAATGTAAGTACAAAAAAAGATCAGTCAGCAGTGCCTACAAGAGAACCCAGCTGTGCTTTGTGCTCCTTGACACTGATCTGCTAGCTAAGTGCTAATGGAAACCCCATTTTCACAAGAAGAACTAACAGGACAAAATGCTAAGATTTTTTAAGTGAAATTCTGGGTCCTGTAGCATTGTCTGGGTTTAAAAATCTGAGCTAAGATTTTAGTATAGTTGGGTCCATCTTTGTATATATGCTGGGTTCCAATGACAGGTACGAATCATGCAGGTAGTATAAATGCACAGCTTTTTACTATGTCCCTTTTCGTATCTCCCTCAAATGCATGAAGTTTTGCACATATGAACCATAAAATAAAATAAACTGTAAAGGGCAGAGCCAAAAGCAAATATTGCAACTTTCTTAACATTCAACACACTGTATTAAAAATATTAACCTGTGGATTTATTATATAGTGCAAATTCTTAAAGTTTGTTACTATAGAACTCTCCAGACAATGGATTTTCAAAGTCATTTCTCCGTGCTGTTTGTTTTATAACTTTTTCCTCTTTGCAAGGAGAAATATACCCCCTGTGTTCACAGAAAAAATAATTTCCTCCTCCTATATCAGTGCATTAGTACTTGTAGTTCTTTTTGAAGTTAAACATGAGGCAGGAAGATTTCTGTTCATTCTAAATACGAACATGGGGAGGTCTCAAAAATCCTCAGCTTTGGTCTAAATTCATTGGGTGCCAATAGCAGAACTCATTGATGTCAATAATAGCTTTAAGTGATACAATGAAAAAAAAGAGAAAAGCCTATGAGTCAGGTCACAAAAATCTGACTGCCTTTAAAATAATTAATTTGAAAAATCATAAATATGTGGATCTTTTTGGCTTGTGCCTTACATCAGTTATCAGACTGTTTTCCAAGTGGTTTCCCCTGCAGTCCTCAGGACTAGAAAAAGTTATTTTAAATGAAAACTGCGATTTCTGTGTATTTGTGTAAACCAGGGGGGTGAGTCATAATGCAGGCACACAGTATTATGATTCCCATCCCAATAAACTCTACAAATTGCCAACCTTGCTTCCCTGGACAGTAAGGTTACCCAACATCAAGCCTCCTTAAAAATCCCACCTTGATGAACTATGCTCTGCAAGACATGTTTTGAAAAGTAACAAACAGAAGTATCTTGGATTCACAAAATATTTTTGTGTGAATTTCAGAAATTTTATATGTCTTCTCCACATTTCTCAGTCCACTGAAACAACATAGCCTGTTGGCAATTATTGTGAAGAAATATGTGGATGTTTTAAACCAGTATTTTCAATAGGTTAATACGGGTGTCAGAGAAATGGTAACACTACCAGTGATGGAGAGTAGAATGGTGCAAAAATAGACAACTGAAACACAAAACCAGCCTTCTAGTAAGTTACCATGGTCTGAAAAATTAAATGGAAATTTGGACCAGAAGTGCCATATTATACCTGCGGAAATAAACACACTTCAAGGTAAGGTATTTTAATTCTCTCTGCCGTTCTGTTAAAAACTCACCAGGTTCGAATGGGAATTCTGCCATCTCGTGGTCACATTTTTTTCTACAATACTTTCCATTCCACAAATTGATGTTGAATATAAATACACGTAGGTTTTGCAAAGACTCATTTTAAATAATTTTATGCTTTAGCAGCTGTAGGATTAGTTGATAAATGTGAAATATTACCTAATCATCCTAATGTCCTTCATCTCAGTGAAGTTCTGCTCAGCGTATTACCTATAAAGATTTTATTTTTCTTGCCTGTTTATTCTGCACAGAGGATGTAATTTTTATTTATTTAATGTTCACTACTTGAAAGTCTTTCACTGCACTTTCCTTTCTTTTCCATGAAACATACCTCAGTTTTATATAAATGTGGGCATTATATATAATTATATATAATGTCCAAATATATATTATAATTTATCTATTATAATTTCTAGATTATTATATATAATGTTTGCTAACATGAAGATGCAAACATCCAAGCCTGTTTATCTGTGAGGTGAAGACTGTGGTTGGAGATACAATAAGTGATGATGATCAAAGCCTATGAGTTCAAATCGCAGTAAGATTTGTAAATTATAATTCACTGTTTGAATACAGTGCAAGATGTTTCAGTACTGCTCCAAGGGAACATGCACTCATAAATAAGGTCTACATGGGATGATGAACAGAAACAAGTGGTGACTTTCCTGGCATTCACCATGAGTCTTGTGACAATTTGTCAAAATGATCACTTAAACTTCTGAGGTAAAAAGCTAGAAGTCAGTCATCACTTTCAAAATAAAGGCTTTTGAACCTGCTCAGCCACACGGAATTCACACATCAAGTTGATGCCAGAGAACACTGAAGTTCTTTGGAACAGCAGTTTTCTACTCCATCTATCCATTCTCCAAAACCCTCCTTTCCACCATCTGCTCCCCAGGCACACTAGCCCCAATGGTACCTGCTTTCCTGACACCCAAGAATTTCTTGCTCCATCAGATTACCATTTTTATCTCTTTAACTGCCTCTTTCTCAGCAGTTCAATACACCCTTTTCACAGCTTATGTCTCTCTTCATGCTCTTTATGCCTCCTTTCTACACTAACTCCCTTTGCATTTCTCCCAGTTTCCTAAAATGGAGTGAATGACCAACTGCAAGTGTAGGCAGGATAAGGCATGTATTAGTGGGTGACTGCATCAAACAGGAAAGGGATTGAATGCTGAATGAAATAAAACCATGTATGTAGGTGACAGCATAATGGGAAAAGTAAAGCAAGTGGGTGAATGAGGAATGAACAATCATAAGTAAACGGAAGGACAGAAGCAAAGAACAATTAAGGAATACTGTGAGGAAACAGGACAAAGAAACAAACCTACTTGGGAAAGCTTTGATATAAAACTTGCGAAAGTGAAGAGGGGAATTACAAGTAACTGGAATAGAAGCCTTTAAGACACAAAAAGCCACTGGGCCCAAATAACAGCAAAGGGCTCAAACTGGGAATTACTACCATAATACAAACCATATAAACGGAAGATTTAAAAAAAAGGAAAACAGAAAATGAATGATGTGTTCACTCCTTTCTTTCAAATAATTTAATTTCTATATTAAAAGGCAGGAAACTAAAACAGAATGAGGACATGGTTCAGAAAGGTGATGATAGAAACCCTTTCATTCCTCATCTCATAACTCAACATCTTATGCCCCTCCATGTCAGCCTGTCTATCTACATCCCAATAACCCTTACACCACGGACCAAGTCCATTCTTGGTATGTATCCTCATTATTCATTTAAAAATCTGGTCACTTTGTGTTCATGCTCTTTTAACCCTCCAAATACTATTTCATTCAGCCAGTTCCTTGGTGTTTCTTCCTCCTCATATATCTGACAAAACAATCAATTTTTTGTTAGGTAGATGCTGTATTCGTATCTTTATATTCTTGTTGTTCTCCCATTGTTTTTAATGCAATTGTTAGAGGAAAAATTTACTCTGTGCTTTAAACTGGCATGAAAAGAAACTGAAAAGAAAGCCCAGATAGACTTAATTTCTTTTTTTATATACCTCTATCTGTGAACAGAAGCAGGAAGCAGTAAAAAGACAGCATTTTTTTTCTCTCTAGATATGATCTACTAAGAAGATTTGGATGTGCATCCCCAGACTCACATATACATAGAAAAAATCTGGTGACTGCAAACATTTCTCTACTTTGTTACTACAGGTCATGATCAGTTATCTTTAATAATGGTATCATGATAACGAAGTGGCATAGGTTTCAAAACAGTCTGCACAATCCTGCCGATGACCTTTGGATAATTATTCAATATCTGTGTAGCTACTCTACCATCATCACTCATGCTAGCTGCGAATAAGCAAACTTAGATATCTTCTGCACATGCCGCAATTATGATGTGCTTAGGACACAGTAAGGCCACAATTTCCAGGCTTCTTTAAAAATAAAATCCCATTTGAGAAGGGCAAAGAATTTAACCAAATTATTATTTCAACTATATATTAAGACAAATAATACTAAATAACAAGCTTTTATTACAATACACCCCAGCCACCAACAGGTCATGATGGCTTTCTCTTCAATTGGACATGTGGACAGACAAACAGTTCAATAAAAGCCCTGTAGTGGCATTGAGGGAAGTGACAGAAATTTCTACCTGGAAGTTGAAATCCAAATAAAGAAAAGAATAGGAAAAGCAAGATTTTGCTTTTTAATGTGTTAGTGAAAAGTGATTGATCATGCAACAGAGTCATAAAATACACCGTGGAAAATCCATTTTTTCAAATTAATTTTATGAAGTTTCCATAAATATTGTTAAAAATTCCAAGCAACCTAACCTCATGGTTAGCTGTAATACATATGAGAACAATTCAGAGACTAAATATTTTTGCCACATCAGATTATTAAAGATTAGCAGTTGCACTTGTACCAAAACCAAGCTAAACTATGAATGCATGCTTAACTGGGGTAAAATGTTGCTTTTATGTTGTGTCTTAGGAAGTCATATTGTTGAATAACCAACTCCGAACATCTTCTACTTAAGGACATCATGTCAAGCCTATTATCTGCTAAATGTGCCTGTTAGAGTAAATGTATTCACCTACATGCTTTAGATGTTTCAGTGGGGTGAAGAACAGATTTCAAAATAACAGTATAAGTACATCAGACAAACCACTTCAGAAACCTTGGAACATGTTTTGAAAGAAAATAGAAAGCTCGTAGAATCTATGAGCTAAAACATTGAATCTATACTTTCCTTTATATTAAATCAAGCCAGAAACATATCCTGGAATAGAAATGATGAAGAGAATCAATTAAAAAAAAAAAAATCTCTTTGCCAGAATAATATATTTAATAGGCAACTTGTCTCTCCATTTTCTCTCCATTATGAAAAGTTCATAAGTGTTTAATATCTGTACATTTTGAATCATCTTTGTGAGTAAAAGTGCAACTCACTATTTACGCAATGGTATCTAATGACAGGACGTGTTAGGGAATCATATCTAATTTAGACTGCGTAATCTTGTTCATTGCTGTCTGCTTAATATCAAAAATTGAAGCTAAGCCAGAGGTTATTATGTATAGTTCACTGAAAAGTGCCATTAAAATTAGGAGACATCATTTCTTTTCCTGGCTTTGCTACTGAGTCAATTTTTGGCCTTGAGCAAGTAATTTTTATATACACATATGTATTTACGTACATATCTATGAGTGTAGGTTTACATGTAGATGCATGTGTAGATTCACATAAAATATGAATACAAAGTGTGGAAAACGTGAATGCATCTCTTTCAAATGACAAATGCTCTTTCAAAAAAAAAAAAAATAAAAATAGATTCCAAAGCACAAAGTATTTCAAGGAATATAATACACTACTGATGAGCTACCAATGTTTTTCTCACCATTCTATTCTACAGAGAGTATTGGTGCTTCAAGTCAGCACAAAATTTGTGCACTACATTATAATGAATGCTGAAAGACCCTCAAAGGAATTGATTTATCCAACTCCTAGATATTTTATGAATTCAGAATACACTTAGGCAATAGATTGCCTGTGAACTGAAGACAACTCAGCTACATTTCCTTAGACATGTATCTCAGAAGCATGAAAGCTAGCATATCTTTAATTTGTTCACACCAAAGGTATAGATTTCAACAACTTTAAACTCAGGTCATTTGTGGCTACTTATTTTACCTATGCAAACACTGTCTGAAAACTTGGTCTCATATTTTGCATTCTAGGAAGTATACCACCTGTGCGTGTCTGTTTACAGCAGACACCAGAAATCTTACTATAAAAATCAAGATTTCAAAGCACAGTGATTTGTTTCTTATACGTTCAATAAACAAAAACTGACACTAATTTGCATCTGAACATGGGGTAAGCTAACCAAATGTAAATCACAAGTACAAACAGTTTTCTTCCTCCCCTCTCTTCCCCAGTTATATTTTTGTGGCCTTCCCTAGAGTTTGTAAATAAAACATAACAGTGGCTCTGCTTTGGCAAGTGAAAAATCAGATTTCAAGATGGACTTCAGACCAATAGACTGCTATTTCATAGAGGAAGTCTGGAATATTAGTCCCAGAAGGACAATATATGTCTTTAGACAGAACTCCCAAGTTTTATTTTCTTTATACTTAAAACATTTATGCATACACATAATACTGCCAGCTTTAAAAGCATTAAATGTAATACCTATCTGTATGGATTAGGAACATGTCAGCAATGTTCTTCAGTGCAATAATACAGAGGGTTTCACATTCCTAGAGAACAAAATTCCATACAAACTTTCTTTTTCATCAATACCCACAGCATCAAAACAGGGAGTAGCATAGTACCCATTAACCAAGTGACACAAGGAGGAACAGAGACATAACCATGATTTAGCCGGTTTTAGCATTCACAGATAAATCAGAAGACAAGTCAGAATTAGAACCCGCAAATTCCAGGTGCTGTGTTCAAAGTCCATGTGTCACACAGAACTTTTGCATGAGACATCTCCAGAACAAGCTTTCTTTCCACGACACCACAGGCTAATAAACCCCCCTTAAAAACGAGATAAATTTCACTGATGCATCTACATCTTTAACACTTCCAGAGGACAAGGGCTTCCATGATATTTAGTCTTACTGCAAAGGTTTCCACTGTGAACTCCTCAGAGTGTAGCTCATGGGGAAGGAAAAGTGACGTTATGCTTTTTTATTACTGTACTCAATTTTGCCTCTGAATGTCTTACCCTTGATGTAAAGATGTAGTTCATGACTCCCTCAGTTAAAAGGAAGAAAACTGGGAATTTTAATCTTCATTGGGGATGATTAGAACTACTAGACAAGAAACAAACCAAGAAAAAGGCATTGATGATTGTGATGAACTAATAGGTGGTTTAAAACATTTTTAGCATCTCAAAATTTCAAGTTGATGATTGCTATGTCACTGTCTGTAAGTGAAGGGCCATAAGGCTAAACGAACTGGAAGGATTAGTAATAAGCAAGAAAAACAGACTTTGATCTCAGAAAATGTGTGCTCACTTCCTATCCAGATCTTTACTTGAAACTTGCTATTAACATATGGAAGGAGAGTCTCTCAAGTGAATTCTGAGAGCAACCAGAAAACTAAAAAAAACAACAAATATTATTTCACTTAGGTACCATCTGTGTTTTGTTGACCTCAGTAAAGACTTCATTCAGGGACTCTCCCCCACCACCACTGATATATATCAGGTGTTATACCTGTTGCCAGTGGCCTCTGAGATATTCACACACAGTATCACAGTATGTTAGAGATTGGAAGGGACCTCGAAAGATCATCTAGTCCAATCCCCCTGCCGGAGCAGGAACACCTAGATAATGTTACATATTGATGTGTAATAATATGCAAGAATGACTGGAATACTGGATATGCATCTTTAGCCTATATTTTAATTAAAGTGCATTGACAATGGAATGAGCTATTATTGACATTGGGATGCTGCAGTTCTGTGGACCCTTTCAGCATGTACAGATGGGTCAAGCACTTCCATTGACAGACTTTTTATGCATTCTATACAAACACCAGAAGGGATGGGCAAAGAAAATAAATTGCAAGAGGAAATCTGGATTTTTTGCAATTATAGACAATGTACAGAGTTCTTGTGTCATTAAGGCACATGTTCTGAGAAGCCCCATCATCATGATTTGAATACAAGATAAATGACTAGGGTAATTGAACTTCAGGGCTTATCACAGATGACACACTGCAAGCAGATGTTAAAGTTCACTTCATAACGGCAATGCAAGGGTTATGCTGTCATTTGATCCATGAGACGTTAGAGTCAGATCCAGCCAAAGAACAGAATCTTCTCAGATGTATTGTATAAACTTGGCAGTATCTAAGGAAGGATGTTGTGAAAATAAAAGTTTCTTTTCCTCATTCCCATGCCAGGTGGACCTATTAATCTTTGTGGTAAATACCTCTTTCTTACACTTCTGCATATTAAATAAGCTGAGTAGAAGTCCTGTCCATTTTGTTCAGCTACTGACCCGGCCTTTTGTTTCATGAGTTCTACTTACATTATTTATTATAATTAATTGTTACACTTCATTGATTATTGAGAAATTTGATCCAAGGACATGCATAATCCTTGAAATTCATATATCTTGATATTACAAGGATCATAAACCTTAAATTAGGAAAGGATGGACTAATGCACATAAATTGCTCTCGGGTACTTGAGAAGCATTAATTGTCTATACCAGGGTGAATGTGTATCTCTGATACCTGTCTATCTGCCACTGATGCCCTTGTTCTTAGCATAAATTAAACAGAACTGTTTATTCCCATAGTTGTTATAATTATGAACCTGCCCATGCAAGAAATCATTTCAGCATATTTATTACTCAAAAATTATAGAACTTGCTCAAGAAGACCAGGTATAGCAATGAGTCTAATTCAGTTCTTACTCTTAAGACAGGAAACTCTTTTATTTAATCTTCCTTTAGCAGAATCATTTGAGGAATATAAAATGATCAGCTCTGTTCCACTGCTCTATTACTATATCCTCATTATAAAGCCTTCTCAGTTTCAGCAGAAAACACAGAAATACTTGACTTCTCAGTTTGTCCATTCAGTATTTGGTGGCTTAGCCAAGCAGTGGTGCTGCTTACAGTGTGCAATAAACACAACAGGAGTGACAATGTTGCTGAAATCATTTAAAGCTGTACGTATTTATGGTTGAGCTTCAGCTGAGCCTTCAGCTGCCTGCCGGCTTCCTTGAGGATTTGCAGCTGAGAAGCTATCTGTACCTGCAGAAAACACACAGACTTTAGGGATATGATAGTGAAGGATAAACCTTCAAAGACAGATTATTTTTGTGAACTCACTTTTAAACTTTCCTACTCAATATGATGTTCACTCAGCTTTTCAAGTAGGATTTTGTCTGGCTCCAGCCCTCCTAGGCAAAGCATTACATCCTTATTCTCTTTTTCTTTGGAAAACAGATTTCCCCCCAGTCACTGACTCCATTTCAAAAGATGCGAGGCAGAAACCCTAAGGAAAGTAAAGGAATATCTTTTCCCAGTATTGTACTAGACCATAAAGTAGCCAAGAAACACACAGGTCGATTTCAAACATGGTTACATGTCAGTAGAGCTCTTACAGGAATAGTAACTAGGCATAAGGATTTTTAGAAATTTCTGCTTAGAAAAAAATTTCTGGAAAAGAAAAATCATTGTAGCTGCTTATTGATTTCATTCCATTTACAAAGCTTGGTTTTTCTATGAAAAGCTAATCAATTAAACAATTTGCAAAGCTATCTCCTCAAGAATTCTCCTCCAAATTAGATAAAGACTGAGTTGATCACTCCCCTTCCTTCAAATAAACCCAGCTATATAAGTAAGGTTGGCAGTGTCCCTTGGATGTTAGAAAACTAACACTTTCTTCCAATAGGCCACAGCAGGGGTCTGTGTGTTAATGGGTCACCTAGGAATGCCCTGCTGCAGTCCCCCCACCTAAGGACTATCTCTATTTAAAAGATCCTAATTGTTCTCAACTGCTAGGGCTTGGGAAGTTCACCAGGACCTGTATGAAATCCTCTCCTACCTGGGCTGACTCAAGCAGCCTCCATTCCATGGGGCCCCAAGTGGGATAAAATACCTCCAGGGGCACCTTGGCTAGCTCAGGTACCAGAGGCAGGGTGGCATCACTCCTGCAGCTTTCTTGCAGAGCTAATCTGCTAATCAGATGGGATTTCTTCCTTCTTTGACACCCCTCCCTTTTTTTTTCTTTCTGTAAGTGAAATAAGGAGGGGAGAGTGTGTCTTTCTACAGAACAAAGAGCTTCAGCAGAGTGATATCACCTCTCTTTCAACACATGCATATGTAAGTACATATAACATTTCTTATGTGTGTACAGATATGCCTACACACACGGAGAACACACATATACATATATATAAGCATGCATCCATAGATCTATAAGCAATCCCATATAAATATGTGTTGTAGAAGAAAATGAATATATAGCAAGTACATTTGCTCTCCTCTTCTCTATTACCTTCCATCTTTTTGAATACTTTTTCCCCCCCTTTTGGAGCTCAGTGCAAAGTTTTAAAATTTCTTTGTACACAGGACTTTGCTCCCTCACAATTTAAAAGAGAAAATTTTCATATTTAAGCAAATCCCTCTTTTCAAGATATATTTTAATAATTTCTAAAAAAAAGGATTGCTGGGGAACATCCAATCATCTGATATAAAATGGGAAATCTGCAAAAGCAGATTTCTGGGTTTAGACCTTCCAAAGAAAGATAGGGTCAGAAGGCAGGTGACATCCTGTCTGGTTAGCTAGGTATTGAAGAAATAGAAGCTAGACTTCGTACTTTCTCAAGCAGTTCGGTTCCTTAGCCCCTTGAGTGTCTTTTTAGGCATTTTTACTTGCAACTTTATTCTTGTCATTTTTACTTACAACTTTATCTATAACTCTCATTCATCATTACTAATTACAAAAATCCCAACAAGTCCTTAAGTTTCCACCATGTTGCCTGCAAGAATATTTCTCTCCTCTAACAACTGGCTCTGGAGCTGTGCAAGATAAAGAAGGAAAAGTTGTTCATCACTCTACTCCAAAAGGGCCCATGTTTGGCTTCTAAAGTTTAGAAGCTCCACCTCCCCAGTCTTAATTTCCAATATGGATAATAAGGTAAAATGCAATGTGGAAAGGACATCTCCTTTTTTTTCTTTTTTATCCCCCTACTCAGTTTCAGTTCATCTGCCCAAAAGGCAATGAGTAGAACATGTGAGATTTAAGGATGTTCCCATGGGGCAGCCATCTGGTTTATGATTTATTCTTTTCAGAATACAGTATTATATTTCAGTTTTATGTGCATTGGTTCAGATTTATAACGTTTTATGTAACTGTGACCCATCATGATGAATATCACAGATGATGATAGGCTCGTTAAGCACATCTCATTTTAGTTGAACTGCGAGTGACATTTTGTTTATATGGTTCATTTCGCCAACAAATTAGATTTCAAACTGATTGCTTTCTGAAATGACTTTGTTCATCAATTTCTAGACTAGGCAATTACAAAGACTATACTAGTAATTAATAAGCCTCTGTATCAACAATGTTTTTAAACTGCTTGGCAGTAGTAGTGAAGTTGAAGGGAATTCAGATGTTAATTTTCAGGGTCTATCTGAGCTGCCCAAAATCTGATAACAGAATACCTCATTGAGGTACTTTTTCACTGTGTGAAATTAAAAGCCTAATACTGAGATAAGGCACTTTTTTCCTCTTAGCTTTAGGTAGAGGGGGAAAAGGCATTACACCTAATTTGTGAAACACTGAAATAAGAAAGTCAGTGTTACCTTTTTCAGTCATAAGTGAGAAGATCAGCAGGACCTATATTTAAATTTTGATTTGTAAGAGACTTGGTGAATGACACTGGTAAAAAGCCTAGGATTTGTTTACATGTCAAAATCTAACTCAGAAGGAACTAGTTCAAGTCAAATGAGTTTGGGCAGAATGCCACAGTAAAGCCATCACTCTGCTTCTGATCTTCACACTAACAAAAGAGCCTTTGAATGTACCTTGTAAAATACAATACAGTGACTTGCCCAAAACTAGCTATGCATCTCAGACTGAACTTCAATCAGTGTTTCTGGTTTTGGTATGTTAAATAAGAAAAACAGTATTTCTTATCTTACAATATTGAAGTAAGAAAAGTAAGTGGTTGTGAGGCTATCAGACATCATAGCAACGTGTTCCATGTCGTTAATATAAAATTCAGGTTAACTCTTCTAAATGACAGGTTTTACTTTTTTTGGCTGCAGCAAAGTTAATTTTCTTCACAGTGGCTCATATAGTGCTATGTTTTGGATTTGTGACCAAAACAGTGTTGGTAATACAGGAATGTTTTAGTTACTTCTGAGCAGCTTACACATGGTCAAGGCCTTTTCTGCTCCTCACACCACCTCACCAGTGAGTAGGCTGGGGGTGCAAGAGGAGTTGGGAGGGGACACAGCTAGGACAGCTGACCCCAGCTGGCCCAAGGAATATCCCAGACCATATGGTGTCACACCCAGCAATAAAGGCTGTGTGACAAAGAAGGAAGGTGGCAATATTCAGACCAATGGCATTTGTCTTCTCAAGTAACCATTAGGCTTGATGGAGGCCTGCTTTCCTGCGGATGGCTGCACACCTGCCTGCTGGGGGGAAGCAGTAAATGAATTCCTTATTTTGGTTATTTGCACATGTAGCTTTTGCCTTACCTATTAAACTGTCCTTATCTGAACCCACAAGTTTTCTCACTTTACCCTTCTAATTCTCTTCCCCATCCCACTGGGGGACAGCGAGCAAGCAGCTGTGTGGGGCTTAGCGGCCAGCCAAAGGTAACCCACAGCACAGGTTAAATCTATCCTAAGCCACAGAGTTTGCTCTATTGCCTTCACAAGCTAAAATTTTACCTAATGTGCCTCAAGATGTCAAAAATGTCTTCATGGGAGTGTCTATATGGAAGACTCTCTCCTACTCCTTCCTCCATGCTGACACAAATTGTGGGACCAGGCAGCCCTTCTTGCAGGATGTTTCTAGGACAGGTAATCTACCGCATGAGACATGCTAGTTCAAAATGAATTCTACCACATTTCTATCCAAATGCCCAGATGATTTCTAAATTAAAATTTTGAAGGGTTGTTAACCCAGGACATGAAGCAGAGCCTTTGGGATTTGGAATAATAATTAGGAAGGGACATCTAAAGCATCAATTTTCTTACCATTTAGCAGAAAGGCAGATATTAACCATCAGCATGTGCTAAAAATCAATGTAAATAGTTCATGTCCTGCAAGCTCTGAATATCAAGCTGTGGCAGCAAGCTATTAAGCTGGCTTGCAGTGTGCATCCCTGAATAACTAAAATGCCAGAGTATGGAGAAAAGCCAGCACCTGATAAAAATGGAAATGAAATTTTGGAAAGACTATGGATTGCAAAGGCCTGAAGTGAGCAATGAGCTGAGGGAGTGAACCGGTAACAACTCCAACCTAACACACACTACAAAAAAGTAATAGAAATGAAGAAACCAACAGAAAACAGAAGCCTCAGAGACGCAGAAACTGCAAAGAGTAAAGACATCTGTAACGCACACAGTCATACTTCTGAAGTTATTGATGGGGTTTAAACTTGGACTTTGAGGACTACATTCACAGCAAACTGTCAAAATCTGTTTAAAAGGGATGATTATTAAAAACAAATACTATTAAGCTTAGCCTATTATACCCCACTTTCTCTCTGAACAAGAATTTTCCATTGTATTCAACAACAATGAAACAACACAATCACTGGAATTATCTGCTGATTTTTCAGACTCCTTCTGCTAAATTTTGGAGTTTAGCCCAGGCAACTCAAGACCCTTCTACAGCTGCTGTTCTATGAAAAAAAAAAAGCCATTTTTCAGACCATTGTTCTGGTCTGAAAATAGCTTTCAGTTTCATTTAAAAGGTCAGTCACAGTATGCATTAACATAACTACCTGACATCTGTCTAGCAGTCTACTTGGTCTTTTTTTGTTGTTTGATTTAAATCCTTCCAAAAAAAAGGATTCCAAAATCAAAAGTTAACTGATGAATTTATCACAGATAAACTCCCTTAAATTTTGTTCTGGCCTTGAGTCTCAAGTAGATTTGTGCCTCACACTAGATATTATCTCTATGTCAATAAGCTATAATGAACTACATTATCTTTGAAGGCCATAGATATGATACCCAGTATTTTATGTATGAAACACTACAGACCAACAAGAGAAATCAAGATTAGTTATTATCATCATGCAAAAATTATTACACAATTTCTTCAACCTTAAGAGGACAATTTCTTCTTAGAAACAAACCCCTTTTTCCTCATTAGTAATGGCATTTCAGGTTTTTACAGACTAAAACCACAACTATTAAAGCAAGTATTACCAAAAAATATATTCCACTTGGCCTTAATCAGCTGGGTCATGTGGAAGACATAAACCAGATTATGAAATAAAATGAGTTCAGTTTTCACTTAGATGAGAATGTATTTCCTACATCAGAAAAGTTTATTTTACATGCAGTATTAGCTCTTTAAAGAGACTCAGTGCATATACTGTAATGAATCCACATATAATACACTGAGGAATTAAAGGCTCAGAGTACTGGAATTAAAGGTTCCATTATTTTTCAGGTAATTTATTTTGCATCACTGTATTATAAGATTGAGGACAGATGCTTTGGCCCTTTGCCTCAACTCTGCAGACTGTTCACCTTATTTATGTGAGTACTTCCTATAAATCCAACAAGTCTCAGGGGTATAGTTAAACATGCACATAATATTGCCGGATCAGGGCCCTCATCTTGATTTGCTATGCTCACTGGATGCACGTTTTTCCTGTTGCTGTCAGATTCCTTGTTTGTTAATAATCTTTCCAGATGATTACTCCAGTTTTCCAAGTTCATCTCTGTGTGGGGCCACATAGACACGTATACACATATACACCTAGCAGGTAACTCCTACCTATTTCTGCCTCACTCCATAAGCTTAATGTTTCAATGCATCCAATACAGTTCTCTACCTGCAACTCACTTTTTCTGAAACCCCCAAGCTATTTCCTCCTGACCTTATATGTTTGAGTGTTCATAGTCCTATAGAAAATACAGACAAAGATTTTAACTGGACAGTATTTTATTAGAAAAACAAGATTTCTATGACTACATTAACAAGGCTTTCACCATATTTCTGACACAGGGGTGTCCTTGTTTATCTTCTTACTTCAGCAAGACTTTTAATGACTCTGAAAACTTATTACACTGGCATGTTTGGGCATCTGTGGAGTTGAGGGGGTAGGAAGTAAAAAAAAAGTAAAAGAGTTGTATGCTACTTCTGATCCAATCCCCTCACACATATAGTCCTTCCCTTCTTTTAGCTGGCATTTCCATACTTGATGGGTTTTCTAGCCACTTCTGAGAACAACATATTACTGCAAATAACAGAGATGCATTGTGTATATCCTGTCTGCACACTATAAGCATTTCATACATCATTTAATTGTTACAAAGACTCAGCAAGGTTAGTGTATTTTTCTTAAAGTTAAGGAACTGATAATTTTTTTTTTACCCTGGTTGATGGTTCCACAGTGTTTGCAGAGCAGTCCATTTGGCAGCAAGAAACTGTCACAGATTTCATTTTTATTGCACTGCATTAACATCAAAGTCGCATACTTTTCACTTAGTAAATGAATAAGAAAATACTAAATTTGTTTTAACCTTGGCAACTTCTGTAGTATTTCTGGCTACGTAAATCAGCCACTGTCTGCCATCCTTTGATGCAATATTAAACTGAGGCCATGAATATTTAAAGGCATTTAATTTTCCACAAACATAATGCAATAATCCCTGTGTCTAGGTCATATTCAAATAGGATGATTTCCTCTTTTTAACTGCTGAATTCCAACCAACTATGTGGTCGCCCATGGCTATATTTTGCCCAACATAAATGCATTTCATATATAAACTGTATTCTGTTGCTGAATCAGTTCACAAATTCTACATTTAAGATTTACCTACATCAAACTAAAAAGTCACTTGAAGGGAGATAACTAGTTACTGGTATCTACTATCCAAAATGTTTTGCCCCTAAAGAAGTGTGCAGGTGTGGAAAGTAAATAATGTTGGTCACATGGCTTATAAAGATACACAATCTGACTGTTCTTGTGCTTTTAGAGAACAAGGTCAGAAAGAAATTAAATTCATAGAGTAGCCATGTGATATTCCTGGGTAAAGGGGAGCCTTGCTGGAAGATGAAGGGAACCTGATAATCTTTATTTTCTTACTTTTCCAACAAAGAAGAATATAGAAAGAATCAGCTTAGGCTGTAGGTGTGTCCTGAAAGTTATTGGCAACTAAAACCAGTTTTATGTACCTTCTTTCCAAAACAGCTCTTTTTTTTAGAAAAACTTTTAATTGAATATTGGTGGATAAAGAGGTGAGTGGTTTAGACCACTAATATCCTCAGGAGCTGTCAAACAAATACTCTGGTTCTCAGCCCATAATTCAGCTTTCATGACACAGGAAGTGTTGGATGCTCAGGCTGAGAGTATTAATATTACCTCAGAATAAGAAAAATATTCCAAGAAGATTACCAAAAACAAACAAACAAAAAAAGATATTTACAGTTAAGTTGTTAAGTTCTTTTTTCTTGCACTGAAATAATGCCCTCATTTTCAGAAAAGCTGAAGTGTGCACCTTTTCTGGACTGGTTACTACTTCTCAAAATGTTTGAACTTTCATAGAGAACTAAATCAGAATTTAAGAGACCATATGGAGACAGACTCAGTTTAGTATTCTGGACATTTAGATTTATATCTTTTTTCTTCCAGTCTTCAGGTAATACTATTGTTTCATCTGTAGTCTGTCTAGTAAGACATTTAATCTGTATCGTTTATGCCAGAAAAAAATGTCATGATTTGTCATGATTTATCATTAGAAAACTATAGATTTTATTAAACAGATTCAATGTATCTTGAAACTAAATTGGTATCAAGCCCCTTCAGTTTACAATGGCATACCAAAATCTCCCCTAGATAGATGTAACTAGAGAATTCATAGCTGAGTTTACAGATACTTTAAAGATATAAGTATGCCTACAGTTTAGACAACATAAGATACACTGAATATGAAAAGCAGACACCAGTTCCCTTCAGAAACTAGGTTTGGTAGGCACATCATAGTATATTTGAGCTGGAACACTTCAACAATGAAAACAAAAGCATCAGTATTTTGACTGAAACAAAGCTGATAGATTGCAGAAGTAAACATCTCAATGGCTTTTTTCATCATGCAGCTGTAATATTCCATGAAGGAAAAAATCAGCATTCTTAAGCTGTTCCTCCCCTGTGAATACTAACTACAAGGCTTAGGATTTACTGATTGCAACTATTCCACAGGGTAAGTATGCTTTCCTGTGTGCCCAGCAGTCTTACTTTTGACTGATCCAGTCTGGGGAACATATTGAAGCACACTATAGGTTTGTTTCTCTTTGGCTGTGCACCCAACTTTCATTTTCTATTTGTATTTGGGACCTGGCCTCAGTGCAGAAAATATTTGCTTCACAGTCTAGACAGAGCACTTTCTGAAAATAAACATAATTTTTTTATTTCCACTCAAATTTGCAAAGTTTTGGAAGACCTTCCAAGCATATATACCAGGAGGACATCTCTGACACCGAACAGCTTTGACCTTGCAGGAAAATTTATATTGGAAGTGTATGCTGAAGTTAAGCAAATTCAAAATAAAGTGTTTCATTTTAAGGAAGTCCCAGTGGTATTTATCCTTTGGACTGGCTTACATAGGAAAGTGACAATTTTTTTATCACCTGAAAGCCTTTCCTCAAGACTAAACATCTTTCCAAAAGATAAGTTATCTCACAGAAACAGCTGCAATTTGATGTTTTCTGGGAGAGTTTCTGTCACCTGTGTAATGCCAGATTGAGGCACGGTTACTGCACAAGCCCCTTTATCTCCAAACTTACAATGGCAGAAAGAACATCTGTAAGAACTGTGGACATTCAGCAGTGATCATGGTCAGAATTTCAGTTTCTCTCATTTCCTTTTCATTCAGTGACTCCTAACTCTGCAGAATGCAAAACTTTAAGAATGTAGGTGCAGCTCTTGAACATTTTGCTTTTTCAGAGCCTGACAGAACTATTAATTGGCCAAGACAAAAATTGCCTTATTCCACATCTCACTTAAAGAAGCAAGATGTGGTCATTGCTCAAGGCATATATGGCACAGTCAAAACCCTTCTCTGTTGCCTACATATTTTGAAACTACACATGGAGAGAAACCAATTCTTTAGAAAATCTCTAACCACATTTTTTTTCTCAGTATTTTCCATTTACTGTATTTTATTAATATGGCAGTTACCATCATACTTCAAACAGATCTTGTGGGTGCTTGACACATCAACACACTTATTATTCAGATTATAGATTTCATATCAAAATCCTACATATTGAGTGACTAGACAGCCACCTACATAACTAATTTTAAGTAGATGCCTAACTTTAATATGTGGAAAAAACAATGAATCCAACTGTTGCCATTTAACACATTACTGTTTAATCTCTTTCTAGAGAGACTGTGTGAATATACAAGAGTTACTGGGAATATTTGATTGTTTTTCTGAAGATGCATACTGAAGACCCATCCTTGCCTTTTATTGTGTGGTGAAACTGTTCATGCCTCTTCTGTATTTAAGAAGTTGATATTTGGAAAATATATTTTCCTCTTGTATTTTTTCTGCCATTTTAACTAGCTTTGATATGCAAACTATTCAGGTTCTGAACTCATGAGATTATCTGAGCTCAGTTTTTATTTTTGATGCTCTTGACAAAGTAATTTTGCTTGTAAAAATTACTTCCCCGGCTGCCAAAAAAAAATTAACAAAAAATAAGAAAATATTTTTTATTTTTACAATATCAAAATTTAATTCACTCTTTAAATTCTGAAGTACTTGGCTCATTATTCCGATCTTGCTTTTGGGCAAATAAATGCTATATGTGCTATAAAGTGATTTTTGCAAGTTATAAATATGGTTATTGCAGAGGTCTTGCTCTAGAGGTCACATGACTGTAAAGGAAAAAGCCTAAAACAAGAAGGAAAACAGTTTAAGAAAAAAAATGTTAGCATTGAAAGATGAGGAATGTGCCCCATCTAGAAAGAGATACACACAAAAGTAGACAAAGAATCATGCCAGTGACTGGATGACACTAAACGAACTGAATAGCATATTGTGAGCTCTCACCCTTCCCTGTAAGACCAAAATAACTCACAGTATGGTATAAAAAAAAGACAACTGCATTAGAAAACACTTGATTTCGTACCATTGATTTCTATAACAGTAGAGCCTGATGACTTTCAAACGTGCTTTTCCAACAAATAAAAGTTTTGCCTCTTTGCTGAATGTAATGTAGTAATTGGCTGAACAATAATATTAGCAATTCAGCTTTTGTAGCGGAGACATGTAAGAAAATGAAATTGTCATGTTAAAAATCTACCACAGTACTGGACTGTTCTCTCTCTGATAGAAAAAAGCCATGAGCGCTGCAGTGGACAATGAATAGGTTCAGTGCTCGCACGAGTGTTTTTTTACTAAATCACAAATTTTTCTATAGAGCCTAGACTTCCTGAAGAAGCTTTTTATCCTAACATTTCTTGGTCCAATTTATTGTAATGTATTTAATCTATCTGTGGTGTGTGAGAAATGCAGAACATTAATTACATCTCCTTGTTAGTTTTCTCTGCATTTATATGAAGCCTGGTTTTGCTCTTTCACACACCATTGTAAATCAGAAGTAAATTTACTGAATTAGGTGGAATCCACTGGAACAAACTGGTATAAGCATGTGAAGAATCAGGTTCTTTATACTTTAATTCGTTGTTTCTGCTTTCTTTCCTTTCTGCCTCCCACCATTATTTTGGCACGGGGTAACTACGGTCAGTATATTCTACTCGCAACCTTCATCATGGTTACATCTTCGCTGTATTTATAATGAATGAGGCAGATCAAAGAACTCTAAATCAGCTGCAGAAATAGCTGAAGCTTGCTTAAACAACAGCTGACAAACACTTTGCATTCACCATTTGACCTAACCTCAACTCTGGCCTCATGATGGATGAAGAAATACAGCTTTCTGGCTGAACAAATAACACCTACCAGCACAAATTATAATGGTAAATGGAGTACCATGTTCATTTACAAAACCTTAGACTTTCCAAAAAATTCCCTTTCAATTTGACAGCAAACATGGAAATTCTCAACTTGAAAAGAAACTTTTTTTTTTCTCCAAGAAAATGCAGATGACAACTGAAAATTGCTGTTTCTTTTAACTAGAAACACAAACACAACTTCACAAATCCAAAGTATTTCTAGATAATAATGCCTTAAGCTCACTTGATATCTCAAGAGTTGCTCTTATCTGCACACACATAAGAAAATGAAAAGGACATTCAGGAGAAATGTTTCCCTGACATTTTGGATGCAGTGAAATCAGTACACAGGGCAAAAGGTGGGGCCACATCACAGCATGTTCACAGTATCACACAGTATCACAGTATGCTAGAGATTGGAAGAGACCTCGAAAGATCATCTAGTCCAATCTGCCTGTAACACCTAGAAAATGTTACACAGGAATGTGTCCAGGCGAGTTTTGAATGTCTCCAGGGAAGGAGACTCCACAACCTCCCTGGGCAGCCTGTTCCAGTGTTCCGTCACCCCCACTGAGAAGAAGTTTCTTCTCAAGTTTAAGTGGAACCTCTTGTGTTCCAGTTTGTACCCATTACCCCTTGTCCTATTATTGTTTGCCACTGAGTAGAGCCTGGCTCCATCCTCATGACACTCCCCCTTTATATATTTATAGACACTTATAAGGTCACCCCTCAGTCTCCTCTTCTCCAAACTATAGAGACCCAGCTCCCTCAGTCTTTCCTCATAAGGGAGATGCTCCACTCCCTTAATCATCTTAGTTGCCCTGCACTGGACTCTCTCCAGCAGCTCCCTGTCCTTCTTGAACTGAGGGGCCCAGAACTGGACACAATATTCCAGATGCAGTCTCACCAGGGCAGAGTAGAGGGGAAGAAGGACCTCTCTTGACCTACTAACCACCCCCCTTCTAATACACCCCAGGATGCCATTGGCCTTCTTAGCCACAAGGGCACAGTGTTGGCTCATGGTCATCCTGTCGTCCACTAGGACCCCCAGGTCCCTCTCCCCTACACTGCTCTCTAACAGGTCGTTTCCAAACCTATATTGGAAC
Organism: Pezoporus flaviventris; assembly: GCF_033815535.1. Classification (NCBI taxonomy): domain Eukaryota; kingdom Metazoa; phylum Chordata; class Aves; order Psittaciformes; family Psittacidae; genus Pezoporus; species Pezoporus flaviventris. The sequence goes on along the minus strand of NW_026892550.1, from coordinate 13,801,568 downwards.
CTGGGGTTGTTCCTGCCCAGATGCAGGACTCTACACTTTCCCTTGTTATATTTCATCAAGTTATTCCCTGCCCAACTCTCCAACCTGTCCAGGACTCGCTGGATGGCAGCACAGCCTTCTGGCATGTCAGCCACTCCTCCCAGCTTAGCGTCATCAGCAAACTTGCTGATAGTACACTCAATTCCCTCATCTAAATCATTGATGAATATATTAAATAATACCGGTCCCAGTACTGACCCTTGAGGCACTCCACTAGTTACAGGCCTCCAACTACACTCAGCCCCATAGACTACAACTCTCTGGCTTCTCTCCTTCAGCCAGTTCACAGTCCACCTCACTACCTGATCATCCAGTCCACACTTCCTCAATTTAGCTGTGAGGATGCTGTGGGAGACTGTGTCAAATGCTTTGCTGAAGTCAAGGTAGACCACATCCACCACTCTGCCATCATCCATCCACTGTGTTATTTCCCCATAAAAGGCTAAGAGATTGGTCAAGCATGATTTCCCCTTGGTGAAGCCATGTTGACTGCCCCTCATAACCCTCTTATCCTTGATATGCCTTAAGATGGCACCAAGGATAAGGTGTTCCATCACTTTCCCAGGGATGGAGGTGAGGCTGACTGGTCTATAGTTACCCGGGTCCTCCTTCTTGCCCTTTTTGAAGACTGGAGTGACATTTGCTTTCCTCCAGTCCTCAGGCACCTCTCCCGTTTCCCAAGACTTGGTAAAGATGATGGAGAGTGGTCTAGCAATGACTTCCGCCAGTTCCCTCAGCACCCGCGGGTGCATCCCATCTGGACCCATGGATTTATGGATGTCCAGATTGCTCAACTGGTCTCTAACCCATTCCTCATCGACTAACGCAAACCGCTTCGTTGACCTGACTTCATCTAAGGTCTCAGGGGTACAGGGCTCTTCAGGATTGCCTGCAGCAGAGTAGACAGAGACAAAGAAGGCATTCAGTAACTCTGCCATCTCTGTATCTTCTGTCACCAGGGCACCCATCCCGTTCATCAGTGGGCCTACATTGCCTCTGGTGTTAGTTTTGTCTGCCATGTATTTGAAAAAGCTCTTTTTGCTGTCCTTGACCCTTCTCACCAGGTTTAATTCTAAGGGGGCCTTAGTCCTCCTAGCTGCCTTCCTACATCCTCTAGCAGCAGCCTTATATTCCTCCCAAGTGGCCAGCCCCTCCTTCCATGACCTGTAAACTCTACTCTTCCACTTGAGCATACCCAGCAATTCCCTATTTAGCCATGCAGGTCTCCTGGCCCTCTTCCTTGACTTCCTATGTGTTGGGATGCTCCGATCTTGAGCTCGGAAAAAGCAATCCTTGAATGTCAACCAACTATCTTGGGTCCCTTTACCCTCAAGCAGCCTTGCCCATGGGATTTCCCCTAGCAATTGCTTGAAAAGGCCAAAGTTTGCCCTGCTAAAGTCCAGGGTTGCAATTCTACTTGCTATTCTACTGGTCCTACTACACAAGATCCTGAATTCCACCATCTCATGGTCGCTGCAACCAAGGCAGCCCTCAACCCTTACTGCTTCAACCAGACCCTCCTTGTTAGTGAGGATGAGATCCAGCAGCACTCCTCTCCTGGTCGGCTCATCCACCATTTGCAGGATGAAGTTATCATCCATACACTGGAGGAACCTCCTGGACTGTGGCTGGGCTGCCGATTGGTCCTTCCAGCAAACATCAGGGAAGTTAAAATTCCCCACGACGACCACGGCCTGTGACTGTGAGGCCGCTCTCAGCTGCCTGTAGAAGGCCTTGTCAACTTCCTCACCCTGATCTGGTGGTCTGTAACAGACACCCACAACAGTATCCCCCCTGCCAGCCTGCCCCTTAATTCTCACCCACAGACTCTCAACTCGCTCGTCATCTGTCCCTGGACAGAGCTCGGTGCATTGTAGTTGCTCCCGCACATATAGAGCAACCCCACCACCCCTCCTGGCTGGCCTGTCTTTCCTGAAAATGCATGGCCTGACAATCAAAGTAATTAGTTGATGCACGATGAGCGATGGTTTCTCTTTTTTTAATCCTGAATTACTATTTAAAGCAGTTGTGAATAGAAACGGAAAAATCACCCATTGGCTACCCTCCATTTCAGATGTATGTGGTGGTAATTGCATATCTAAATATTTGATTGATATGACATTCAAGTTCTTCAGAAACTACCCCATCATGCACTGTTGTAGGTCAAAACATAGAGTTTTTGAAGAACCTTGAGACTACTGCAAATGCCTAATAAAATTTTCTGTAGAGTATTCTTGGCTTTCAGGATATTTCTGATATATCTCACAGGATATACTTAGTATCATACGTAGACATTCTTCTCAGCTTCTACTAACTGTTATCTACTAACTGCTACAGAAACATAAGATAACAGCCTTAAATATGCACTTCCCTTATTTTAAAGATTAACATTATTTAAGAATTGAAGAACTATCTGCTCCAGAGTAGAAAATTTATAGTTTGTAAATAGTTTCTAGATTTGTAAAGTGTCTCAGAAGTGCAAGAGCCAAACAGATATCACTTCCAAAGAGGTGTTCCAGCTGATCAGATCCAAGTACATTTGCTGTTTAAATTCAGGAGTTGACACTGCTAGAGCTGTATCATCCACTAAGCAAAGCAAAGACTTTCTCCTGTGGTGACAGCATTTGACCCTTTTCATATGTACAGTTACAACTCCATTATTAAAGAGGGATTATTTTTTCATTAAATTTTTCATTATATACCTTCAGCATGCAGAGAAGTAAGCTGAAAGCGCCTCCAGTGATCTTGAATTCACTGTGAACAGGAACCTCTTGTTTAGTATAAATCCTGGCTTTTGTTAGCATTCATGATGTTTCTCTTGCCAGCAGAATCACACCACTAGCACATCTACCATACGTCTTTGCCTTGGGGTCTGGGAAACAAGTTTAGGGAGTTTCCGAACACAATTCAAAGGGGCTTTAAAGCCTGTTTGCTTAGTATCTGAATACAATCATGCAGTTAGACTTCTCATTCAATTTGCAATTTCACCTAAAACATTAGAAACAGTTTCTGCTTCCTAGCTAGTTTACTTGTCTTCTGTGCAGTGTTTTTTATTGTGAAAGCAGCTATCTGGTGATAGAATATTATTTTTTTTCTCTCTTTTGTAAGAATCTCTAGGATACACCAGGTTATAAGCCTACATATTCACGCATGTGTGAAAAGGCGTAAATCATCACACTGATGCTGTCAAAGGTCACTTTATGACTAACAAGTTGTTAAAATCTAGTCTCTCCTTAGAGAGGTAAGATTCTTGTTTGATCTTCGGTTTTCATTTCACCATCTAGAACAGGAGGAAATGGCAGGAGGCAAAGTTCAGGATTCTTTATTCTCCTTCCTCTAAACATTGCTACACCATTCTAGGTCTGAATCCACAATAGTACTAACCTGCTCCATCAGTGAAAGAGTTTGGGGAAAAACACCTTTATCATGGCAGACTCTGCATTCTAATATCTACATTAATATGTGAGGACTCTCTAATCTGCCCAACTCCAAAAACATTTCAATAATGAGTAGCTGAAGTCAATAGATTTCAAAGTAAGAAACACTTGACATATTGAGTAGAAATTTGGGTGGTTGGCTCACATTGGGCATCTGGCGGCTCTCCGCTGTACTGTCATGTTTATCCCAGTAGATAATGTAAAGGTAGTTCAGGAAACATGAGCTGCAACCACTTCAATATAGGTATAACCACAAAAGATAGCATTCTTCATAAAATTCACATTTTTGCAAAAAAAAAAATGTCAACACTCCTCACTATAACAGATAAGAGTAGATAGCATAGGAGCACCAGGAGAATCTGGTGCTTAATGAAGCAATAGAGTGCTGGCAACATCATGCTATTAACACAGTTCCAAGTATACACTCTCAATAGCAGCTCATGTAACTCATTGGCAGCACGACTATATTCCGGAATGAAGATACAGATGCAGAATGGACAGAAAGCTGGGGCTTTTAAAAGCACTATTAAAAAAATAAGTAATTAAAACACAATAATTATTATAAAAGCTTCAAGTATTGTTCAGTAGAAAACAAACTAGTGATATAACAATACTATGAAATTGTAACTGTTAACTTCAGTGTCCACTAAAACTACACCTAAAAATAGTCAATTAAGGAAAATCCTATATAGAGATCAAATTCAACACTGCTGAAGATTAAGAAGACACTTTGGGTGTTTTTTTTCCAAACATTCAAAGAGGCGTGGAAGTGGCATTTCCTGAGTGACATGCCACAGAAAAGAATGCAGAGGGCAAATGTAGAAACCACACGTGAAATTTCTCCCATGGATGAAAGAACAGAAGAAAGAGCAGAACCATATTAGCATCTTTTGTGGCAGTTGGGGGAAGGGCAGAGAGGCAGGAGAAATACTCTTCATGTTGGTTTCGCTCAAAACTGATTTTCAGTCAAGACTGGTGAGATCTGATCTTGCAGAGCTGTGACACTTGGTAGGAGTATAATGATGTGTTTCATAATATTAGCAGTATAATGAATGAAATGTAGTAAAGTTTAAATGACAAATCAAAACCCATATGCCAAAAGCATGCAGTATAACGGAACACACTTAAGGAAATACTCCTGACTAGGATAGGAATATATAATACTAGACAAAACGGCTGCAGAGTGAAGAACTTTACCTGACACCTAACCAGGGGCATATAGACAATTCCTTGACATAATAGCTTTGCTCCTTCCTAGTTTTTAAAGATTTTTGTGACATTTCTGGATTGGTTTTTAAACATTTTTTTTAATAAATGTCAAATTTCAAAACTCACAGTCCCTACTTGGGACAAAAGCACCGTTGAAGTGTTTTAAATATCTTAGGACTTTATGACCATTCATGAATTTAAGGAAAGTCACATAAATCTGTTAGCCTGATTAGTAAAGATGGTGAACAGTAGCAGTGCCTAACTTCAATCAATGAATCAGTCTGTAAAGTGGAAGAAAGTGTTTGTTCACCCCGTATTCACAATCTAGATAAGGGTCTTTTGATGGCAGCTGTGTTATGAGGCACACTGGAAAGATCCACTGTACTGAATCAATGCTTGTACTGATGCATACATTGCTAACAATGGCAATAGCACAACAGGTTTGGCTGGGTTACTGGTTTTCTCTTTTTGTCCTGAACTTTTATTAACAGGTTGAATAAAAACTCTCGGATATATCTGGCAATATTGAAAGAACTTCCAGTTTTATGTCAGCAGGGAAACTTCCAAAGGAAGTGTCATGTAGTGGTCAGAATGAATAGCAGGAGACAGGATACTTAATTCTGTTCTCACATCAAGTACACCTGATGCAAGCCAACCTTTCCTGATTTCTTAAAAGCTGCCAACACATGATACAACTCCAGAAAAATCCAGTGCAAATTTCTTGTTTCTTGCTAGTTCCTCATTTCTCAGTTTTGGAAACACATACCGTTCTTTGAATGCAGCTGTTGTGGGGCATTTTGCTCCTAAATTTTACCTTGAGCTTTGATTCATCTGTCCAGTGGTATGGGTAATGAAGTAAGGTAATCAAAGAGTAATTAATATTTACAGACTATTCCAAAATGATTTGTAAGAATGGTGTGAAAACTCTCTGATATAAGGAAAACAAGACTGTCATGAAGAGAATTCTGGCAGTAGTGCACAGGCAGCACTACTATGATGGTGTATTTACTTTGAGTCGGAGCACTTAATGAAAATCTTCCAACGAGATTCAGGTAACACTTCATGATAGCTCCCAAACTACCTTCATAGTTCTCTTAAGAAAAGTTATCATCCTCTGACCAGAAACATGAGTCATGAAAAAATGAGCAAAGAACATTGGAAACTGAACCTGATACAGATATAGTATCTGAACTGCAGTAGTATAACGGAGCATATGGTAAAGCTGTATTCTGTGTTGTAGGCAATCCTGCAAGGAGCAAGAACACAACCAAGCAGTAGCTCACTTGTTTTCTACCTCCAAACTGTTTATACAAGCCTTTAATGAGCTTTGCTTTTTCTATTACAGAACATCCTCTAACATTTTTAAGGCACTGTTTTAAGGCACTGAATTCTTTAAAGGTCAAGTGTGATTCTGCTGAAATGCATTATGTCATCAAACAATACTGATCACAGAATACTAATCCTTTAATTTCGTTTAGTTTGAGACTGCATGAGAGTACTGAAGGAGCTATTTTCTTGTGTTCTCTCAGAGTAAGGATGCCTTTGGTAAGTATATAGGATGGAAAATTCCTGGAGAAAAACCCTATGCGAGACCCCACTTTTGTTAAATTTCAGCAGGCAGCAGTATAGTACTATTTTACCTTCAGTCATTTCCTTAGTTCCTGGGAACTGACTTATTATTTTACATTTTGGCATACAAATATAGACAGGAACATTTCTTTGAGATAACTCTTGAACCAGAGTTGAAGGCTAGTATTGGTATTCCTGGAAGAAATCTAAACTCTCTAGTAATTCCCAGAAGTACTGAAACATCCATTTAGTATCACTTTAGGTATTACCTCACATAGGCGTAACTCAGTTTACAAGGCCAGATATATCTCTCTGATGTCAGAGATCTGTTATGACATCACCCAGACACTGACCCACTTCCTATTCCATCAAACTAACTCAAAAAGTCATTAGCTAATCAAACTTGAATCTTATTTCAAAATCTGAAACTATTTCACAGCAGAATTTGATTAGAGGAGAAAAGGAGTTGCTTAAAATATCTTTTTTCTTTTTTAACTTCACGACAAGTGAATCTACATATTTCATGACCCCTGATGATAGATAGAATACACAAAAGATTTTCAGATATTTTTTTCTAGGTATTTTACAGCCAAAATCTAAAGCCACTTAGGGAATTAATCCTGTCAAATCCAAAGTAGTGACTCATTCTCTAACAACATAAATAACAATTTATTGTGGACCTGATCTAGATCCAAACATCGTCTCAACAGGACAACTCCATTTTGTACTTCAACAATATTACTGGATGGTCTGTTACATACTGACAAAAAAGAAATCAGAAAGGACCACATTTTCTAGAAAAACAGGCAAATTGAGAGTATGGTAAGAGAATGAAATATCTTTGCTGTTTACTCATAACACAGAACATGAAAAGAAGTGTAAAGAATATGACAGAAATGTTAGCAAAGCACAAGCTACATTTATAAAAAATGAGTCAGAGGGCTTTATTTGAAGGCGTGCTGGTTTTCCATTTTTTATGAATATAAACTGGGGTAACTATATGGGCCTCCATACAGCAAATTCACACTAGCTGATAAATTCATCTCCTGTCCATTTCTACCATAAAGCAAAGAAAATTGTCATGAAAAGAACAAAAATAAGATCCCTAATATGCGTCATTACTTCTTGGCTAAAGTTCTAAGACTCTTGTACTGAAAAGATTAGAAGTATTTCTATATATGCCAGAAACTTCTTGTATAACTTTAGTCTGTATTGTGGGCCAGTATAACTGGATTGGTGAAGTCAACGTTAAGAGGTGGAAGGTGCAGAAAGCATGTGAGTTTCTACTAATTTGTTTCCCCAGTTCCTCTGAAACAGAAGATCTTCAGCCCTGTCAAGCAATGTTCAGCTACAGTAGGGGAATACGGTCAGCAAAGAGGACACCAGGAACTCAGTTACTGCAGACAGTGAAATGGTGGCTAGCCCCAGGAAACAGCATAGAATGAAGGGTATCACCTCATGCATAAAAGTATGTACAGCTGAAACTTTGACTATCTGGCATTTCAATGAGCTGGCTAACGTCATAATTGCAGAAAAATCCATAAAGTACACTTCAGCAGAATTAAAGGAATTGTCATGAACAGCAGGTAGAAAAATTTGAAACTGTTTGAAAAATGCTGTCCAAGGCAAGGAACCAGGATCTTCATTACTATAAGTAGAATTGCAACCAAGCTGGTACATATTAAAAGCCAATCAAATTAGCACAACTGTTGTAAAAGTATATACAGTTTGTTACCATGGTTCTTTAGGTATCATTCTTAGGGCATCCTTCTCACTCTGCTGTATTTTTCCATTGTGATGATGAAAACTGCTGCTTTAATGGGGTTAAGGTTAAGCTTGCTTTCAACACTGATCTATAATTAGGATGGCTGTTATTCTATGGTTTCTGTGGAGCCATATGGTTATCTAATGCTAACAAGACCTGCAGTGCTTCACATTCTGTATATTGCTTCCTGTCTGGGTTCTGGTTTCCTCATTTTCTGCAGCATTTCTTGGGTTGTCTATATAAGGAAGGAAAAGGAAATCAAAGTCTGTGTTTATTGTGCTTCCTGGAGATTAATATTCCCCTATGAATAGCTTTGAAAAGATTTCAGCCATGCTTGTCTTGTTTTTTCTGCAAAAGGATATGCCCTAAGAGCTACACGAAAAACTGCTCAAGCTTGCTTCTGTGTATTTGTCAGAACACTATTTGTTTTATTTTACTGAGTTGCACCAAGGGAGTACCAGTTAACATTCCTCAACTGATACTGCCACTACAACAGACTTTTTTTCTTCTTTTATTTCCCAGTGTTTTTTGTTTGTTTCCAATACTACCTAGAAGGAGTTAGGTTTCAGAAAGGTGTAGAAAGGAAAGATACTTCCCAATAAAATAATGACAAGACAAGCAGAAGGTTAAGAAAGGAGGTATACAGCAGTTACAAAGGGGATAGGCCTTGTCATGGTAATTCAGTGTTTCGTAACCCAGTGGTCTGGCTTTTGGAGAAGGTAAACTCACCACACATTTTGACTTTCTGTTCTCTGCCAAAGTTGGCGAGAACAGTTTCATATAGGGCTTTCTTTACCACCTCCTTTCCTCTCCCCCCCTCCCCCCCAAAAAATGCAGCTGTAGACATTCTATAATAAATTACCTGTTTCTTAGAAATGAGCTTTTCCCATTTCGCTCTAATGCACTGGTTTACTTCCTGTTTCCTCTGGGTCCAGTTTTTGTGGTTTCAGTGCAGCACTTCCAATGCCAATGTCACATAAAGACAGGAGCATTTCCAGTTTATGACAGGTCTAACAGTCATGCTTCCAGTGCTTCTATCTGGAAGCTAAACCAGTGGGCCAACCTAGATGTTTTTGCAATGAAAACATTGATTGAAGAAAGAAAACAGACATCTTGGACATTAATGAGAGCCTGGAAAGCAAACACCTCACATGAGAAATAACCCAGAAAATGACACCATTACAGAATACAAACTGATTAGTGGTATTTCAGAGGAGGAAAAAATGGCACTATCCATGCATATGGTTAAGCCCTTCTGAACTTGGCAGACATCTGAAATTGTGCAATGAAGTTGAAGATTGGGTGGAATATAAAAACAGAAAGGGAAACAGGACAATCTTAAGTGAAATTAGCACAGCTAGAAAAACTTTTGTAACACGTGAGAGAGGAATGCATAAAAAAAAGTTCTTTTTGCCAGCTTTTTGCTGATTCTTGATAAGTTCAGAGAATTTTTAAAGGAGATTAAGAGAATTTAGTTCCAATTGAATTTCAGTGAAGGAGGTACACATCTCCTACACCACAGTACAGTAACAGATAATACATTCATATTTGCAAGTAGAGCAGTACTACTCTTTCCATTTTACAAATGGGGCACTCAGGAACAGAAGGATTAAGGCGCACATTCTCAGCACAGGTTGAGATGCCTGGCTGTTGGCACTGCATTCTTTGAGGATTTAAGAGTTATCTAAAGCCACACAGGATGTCTGTCAGGGCAGAAAGGAGCTGAGCTTGAGCCTCTAAAAAACAGGCTGGAATCTTTACCTTTCATCCATCTTCCCTCTTCAGTCCTGACTTTAGGCTCAGAAATTTTAACAGCTGTGTTAAAAGATGCAAAACAGAGTAGCATATAATCTTCTATGTTACAAAAGGGATCCTCTCCACAAGACTACAGTAGACTGTGAGAATTGGTTTGCCTCTGGAAAACACCACAGGACAGGGATTTCATCTCATATTTCAGAGAGAGAGAGCCCATGTATCAGGTTGTCCAGCAGAAACATATTTTTCACATGAAGAATAAAATAGATAACATCTTTTAAAAATCAGTGTTTCCACATCAAAACACTGTGAGTCAAAATTAGATACCATTCTATGGTGAAGCTAAAATGTTTTACCTCTTTGTACAAATTTAGTAGTTGAGAATATCATGGCTGTGGATAACAAGTCCAATGAACAATAAGTAATCAAATGATTAAACAGATTGATAAGAAATAATAACCTCAGAAGCATACCACCCAACCACATTCGCACTCAAAAACAAGGGAAAACTCACAGTTTGAGCAAGATTCTAATCCCTAATCAGCCTGCTGCTTGTGTAGCAGACCCCTTCACTGGGGATTAGAATGATGTAAATTATGGTACTGCTGCCACTAAATTTGCCCATACTTTAATTTGAAAAGAACAAGTTTTGCTGTTTCTGAAAAGCTATTAAAAATCCTGCAGCTTGTTCAGCGCCATCTACTGTTACATTAATTCTTGCTGCACTCGCAGTGTTTCGGGGCTGCAGTCCGATCAAGATTTTATTCAGTAACTAAAGCAGCAATAAATATGGAATTTATTTAAAAACTTCATTGCATTCTCTCCAAAAATCTGTTCTTTTTTCAAGCACAGAAGAAAAAAAGCAAAGCCATTAATTAGAGATAAAAGTAATTAAAAACAAAGTTTAGCGTCAGAGACAGTCTTTATCTGAAAAACTTTAGCAAGGAGACAATATAGATCCTTAATCCTTTTCATATCACTAAATAAATTGAAGTACTGGGCACTGGTTACACTTGAGAAAAAAACAACAAACACCACCAGGCATTGAGCTACCAGTGGTTGTATTCCAATGGTTCTGAGTATCCAGGGATTTATATTTTTTTAAAAGAGGCAATAGCTTAGTTACCTAGACATAGTGTGACATCAGATGTAGTTCAGGTGGGCTCCTACCTTCCTAAGTAACTGACTTACAAGTAGTTATTCTTCAAGTTGTAGTGAATTTGCATAAGGAAAGGGATCAGATGGATGTCAAGACTGATGAACTATACAGAACAGCTGTCCATGTTCTCCTGCATCTGTAAGATATGTTTTTTGCATTCATGCTTTCAAATTGTTCACAGAATTGCTGTCTCCATGCATGAAGTGAGGAGGCAAGGGGCAAGGATGGGAACCAAACCAAACCAAACCAGATGTCACTAGGTTTACTGGACATGTCATTTGCCTGCCTATTCTAGCAGCTCATGATCTACATAGACAGAAAACCATTTGTGGCGGGCAGACTTCACTCCTCTGCACTCCTTGGCTTACTAGTGAATTAATCCTAGGAAATTACATGTTTAAAAAAAAGAGATGAAAAGTGATAATGTATGCTAGAAATATCACAAGTTTTCACTGGTTTTCATCTCCCACTTCAGGGCAAGTTTCACCTCTTGCCCTAAACTTGAGACGTTTACTCACAACTAATAGTCGTAATTCTGAAGTCATTAAAGAGGAGTGGGCACTTCTAAAAGGTAGTCTCCCTCATACTAAGAAAGGTGCTAAAGAGATACCAACTTTTGTGGGTTTGTGTTTTTTTTTGCATTGGGTAAATTCACAAGAACATAGGTGGGGTATTAACCACAACTGTCACCCTCCATAATTCTCCTTTGAACAGAGTGACAACAAAAAGGCATCCAGCTCTACTGCTTTATCACTCCAAAACTAATGGGTGAGGAGCAGCAAAAATACTACAAAATATCCAGCTCCCATCTACAGCTGTAAAGATAAGCATGGGTCGTGGAAATGGTGAAATGCATCAGTACAGCAGTGTTTTCAGGCTCTCTTTCAGAGTCAGCCTCTTCCTGTTCCACACTTCAATTATTCTGAGACATCTTTGGTGTCTTTAAATGACACAATATTGCAAACTGTAGACAGCTTGACATGAAGAGGACCAAAAGGAATGAAGTTAAAATCTATCTTTGAGAAGGCAAACTTCTGCCTGATTCCTCAGCTCTTTCCACACATCCTCACCCAGGACGTTTTTCCATAGCAGTTTTGCGAGGAAAGGTCTGCACGTATCAATACTCTATAATGGAGCAAGGGGTGGGTATGGTGAGAGCTGCAAAGGTCACACAGATAATACAGTAATGGCAGTGTGGCATGACTGAGAGGCAGTCTTTGTCAGCTGAAAGCCACATGAACAGGCTCACGCTCGTCTGTGCAGGTTAACAGCACTGCTTAGCAAGTGGTGGTGATGCTAGTTTATATCCCCCTACATTATGGTCCATTCATTGCACATGATGGCTATTCAGTCTTGCAGTCCCAGTCTGTCCCTTGCTTTTGAGAAGCCATTGACGGGAACTGCAAAGGTTTACCAGATTGTCATGTTCGGAGGGCAATAACAGAGATTGTGTTACCCTGTAATCTTAACACTTCATTTTAAGGCATAAAAAAATTGCCGATGTTCAAGCTGAGCTTTCAACTGTAAATCTAAATTTGGACTTCAACCTGGGTAATTTTTCAACCACCACTTTGCATGAATACAGGTTTTATGTGTGAAGTAGAAAGCACACTTTATGCAGTATTAATATTCCCAAGCCTTGAGTGCTCATGAGTCAGACCTCCCATGAGCTATGACTAATCTATGAACTAATGGGTTTTTCTTTTATGTGTACAAGTAATTTGTTTTTTCCATCTACCTTTTGAATTATCAGGAGATCAATCAGAACACAGCATGTTTCTGCTTTTGGCTTTTGCACTGGGCAGAAAATTCCCAGAAGGGATTTGCACTGGCTGAGATCCCAGACAGCTGGGACCTGGGAGCCTCTGAAGAGTTGGTAGAGGTAATTTGAACTTCCATGCTGACCTCCTGGTCTTTCAGCTTTACCTGGCCAGGTGGCTTATATGTGGACAGGTAAGAAAATGGGTCCTTAACAGCTGGAAACTATTATAACCCCAGGACATCATGAGACACACTGGTGGCTACTGGCCAGTACTGATTCAGGCTGTGAAAGGCAAGACTAACTGGGGTGTAGTAGGAAGACTACTACAGCTCCTGAACTCTATGTGGGCATCTTCAGAGTCTTAGCAGTTGCCAAGTGAAGAATGAACCACAGTGGGATCTCCAGAATCTCAGTGGAGATCATCTGATTCTTCAAACCAGCATACTCATTTCCTGAGTTAGCCTATCCAGTTAAAAGCATCAAGCTTGCTATTGTGCCAGATGAAATTGTTTGGAAGTTTAAGAGACTGCAAATGTTAGCTTTTCCTAGAACTCCATAAAAAGTGGAACAACTTATTATGAGTCATTGGAGACATCAGAGAATCTTGCTCTGAACTGAGATGTTTTGAAAGAAGAAACACTGTCTACCCAACCTCATTCACAACACCAGGTATTTATTTCTCAGATTGGAGGAAGAGTTCTGAAAACAAGACTATGACAAAGAGAACACATGAAACTTTCCTCCATGCAGCTGGATAGAGAATAAAAGCCATTCCCATACTACTCAGCACCCCCACACACATCAAGTTTATGCTGAGTAGCTCTTAGTTACAATGGAAGTTACTACCACTAATAATGCTAACACAGAGGTAATTGTGAATATATAATTTCCATTTGTGGACATGCTTCATTTAGAATGAGAATGTTTTTTCCTATTTAAACACCTGGAAACACAGAATAAGAGAAACCCCAAACCAGTACTTTACACTGAAATAGAGCCCAACTGCTTTGCTATGTACCAAATCTCCTTTTAGGTAAAGATTCATTCTTACGGATAGTGCAAACAATAGAGACAACATTTTACTGAATATAGACACCTCAAAATCCAGGCATTACCCCCATTTTTCCCACGGTGGTAAATTATTATATGAACACTGTATGAACTACACTTAAGCCAGTGTAGTTGCTCCTAACAGTGCATTGCCACACAGCTCTTAAAACAGCCTCAGCCATGTAACCATTTGCTGGTCAACATGATAGCCTGAAATACAGTAGCATCATGGAACCATAGAAGAGTTTGGATTGGAGGCACCTTTAAAAGTCATCTACTCCAACCCCCGCCTCTGCAATAAGCAGGGACATTTTCAACTAGATCAGGTTGCTCCAACCTGACCCTGAATGTTTCCAGGGACAGGGCATCTACGACCTCTCCAGGCAGCATGTGCCAGTATTTCACCATCCTCACTGTAAAACATTTTTTGCTTATTTCTGGTCTAAATCTCCCTTCTTTTAGTTTAAAACCACTACCCAATGTCCTGTCACAACAGGCCCTGCTAAAAAGTTTATCCCCATTATTTCTCATGGGCCCCCTTTAAGTACTGAAAGATCACTGCATTTCTTATGTGGGTAGCTCATCCAGTTAACTTGAAGTATTTTTCTATTAGTATTTATTCTCTGCCCCTCCAGTTTATAAATCAAACTTCTGTCCCTTGCTACGTTCATTCATCCTGTCCTCCCTCTTGCTCATGTTCCAGGTTCTCACCTAATCCCTTTAACCTTAACTTGCCTGAAAAATCACAGGGAAGTGGCTCAGAGAGGAAGTGCTTTGTAAATCCTCCATAGGGATTGCATTGTTTCACTAACAGCAGAGTTAAAACTCTATTATTATAAAGTATAGCCAGAGTGTTGGCACTGATAGAAGTACAGGGGGGTTGGTTTTGGTTGTGTTTTTTTTTTTAAGTAAAATGGTTTATCCAAAATCTCAAAACTATTGCAGCAATGTTTGGCTCTATAATTAGTCAACTTTTTATTAGTGCAAGAAATTTAAACTGACTTTAAGATACCCTGAATTTGAAATCTTTAATCTGAAGTTTCTTGGATTTATGATCTTGGTTGATGATGAAGCCAAACGTACTGTAATACATTTTACCCTGAACTGTAATCTCAGTTCTAAATCAGTTTTTAATCTAAGCATCTTCCCCTTCTTTTCTCACAGATTCTCCCTGAAAGGTTATGGAAATAAAATATTAAAGATCAGGGATCATCTTCTTCTGTTTTTTTTATGTGAAGCACATACACACATAATTTCAGTCGTAGAGATGTTATTTAAATAAAGCTTTCAACAGAAGTTAAAGGTGAATGGATATGAATATAAATTATGTTTACTTATAGAAACTTGAACAATGGACTAAGAAAATAACCTTGAAGGCATAAACAACCATAGAAAAAATTGCTGTGGTTAGCATTTGTTCCTGGTGACAAGCTTTCATACCAGGTAGGTACATTTTCTCCCCTAGTTCGTGTTTTGTTTCATGGTCTCTTTTATTTCCATCATTTCCATCATGACAAAAGAACTTTGACATTACTGTACGGTTTAACAGCTAGTATACTAATCCATGGTGCCTTTATTTGCATGAGTTTAATCAAATCCAAGAATAAAGGTGAAGCAGCAGGAGGCTTAAGACATTTCTTTAAATCCAGTTGGCAAACAGCGAACCCCCCTTAGTATGAAATCAGCTTCCTAGCTAGGAAGCTAGGATAAAAACAAGTGATTGATTTAGTTTTTGTTTTTCTATCAGACTTCTTTTTCCCAAATGAGGCAATGTTTATTCCATAAGGATTTCAATTCCAGGACATTCCTGTTGGAGCTATCCAACTTCTACATGGAAGCAACCAGCAAAGTATTAAGGGAGCTTTTGTAAAATCCCATAGTTACAGTGCAAAATATTTCCACCACCAGAATGAATTCCTTCAATTGCTGTTCAGTTTTTGCTGATGGAATTGCAGCTTTTGAAAAGACGATATATATTCTTAGGATTATTGTTTCATGTGCTGACACACAGAAATACCCAAAGTATTAAAGTATGTCCTGATATTTGAGCTACATGTGGAAACAATATCTGCTAATACTCTAAATAATAGGGTTTGCTGTTTTTTACAAGTCTCCCTTCTGAATTAGTTGGTTAAGGATATAATGACTATTACAAAATGCCTAAAAATACCGTGTGTTTTATACATATGCCCATACATACACACACAAAAGCACACACCAAATAATACATTATAGCCAAGATAATATTAGCCATAAACAATACCTGTGCATTTCCTATCATAAAAGTTAAGCCTAGCTGTAAAACATGTGAAAAAACTTACACAAGATCTGCAAAGCCATCCAAAGTATGCCTGCCAGCATGGCATTTTCTCACAAAAGAAATCTGGGTTGACACTTTAGTTTTAATATTTTATGTAAGAGATGACTAGACAGAAATAAAAACAAGAAAAAAGTTTCCTTTCTTATTACGGATATTTCATTCATTCAGCATAGAACACAAAGACAGTCTGGGAGTGCATTTTCCTCATCAGATTAAGCAGGCAGTCATGGACCGCTGCTCTCCCAGGTTGGACTGATGGTGCAGAGGGCAGTCTCACAGAAAAATATGATCAACTCAGATGGCTTTGCCCAGATTGGTTGCCACAATAAAAGGCTCAGAAACCACCACTCTGAGGTGATGTAAAATGGGTCCCAGGCAGTGAGTAATGACTCCCCAGAGAAGGGTCATTTCCTTTCTCTGAACCCCATGGGGCAGCAGGAAGTGCAGGACCTGGGCCACGTTGTGTGGCTGCCCGGCATCACCCAGCCTGCGGCTCAGGTGTGAGGAGACCCCTGGGATAGCTCCATCCTATGTGTGGCAGCCCTGCAGTATTGCTGGGGCCACCTCTCAAACAGCAGCCATCACACCAGGGAAGGTTCTTGCCCCAGGCACACTCAGGGCACTGACTGCACAGCCTTGGAGGGTGTGAGGGTCCCAGACAGAGCCTGGCACTGCTGGAGGCCCTGGGTGTGCTGGTACTCCTGCCAGGTGACTATGGAAAGGGAAACCAAACTGTCTGAGGTGTTTTAGCCAACAGCTGATGGCAGGCATTTAAAAACTGACACATCTCCTGAATGCCTAAAGGTTTCATCATTCAGTTTCTAGGCCTGACCAACATGGCTTAAACTAAAACCTGAAGAAACCCCAAACTTACCTTTGAGAAGACAAGGGAGCAGCAATGGCTGGTGGCTCCTCACAGGGCAGGAGCAGGGAGCTGTCAGGTCCTTCCTCCCCAGGGCCCACCCACCACACCAGGTCGGAGGTGGGCAGACCAGGGACCATGCCCAGGTCATCAGGCAAGTCCATGGTGATAGCTGGAGCCAGGGCACAGCTGGGACACTGGCTGGATCACTGGCTGTTCACGGCTCAGCAGGACCTGTGGCCAGGCAGGGCTATGGGGCTGGAGACTGGCCCTTCTGTAGCGTCACAGGCAGGGACTGACAGCCCCATGGGGTAACAGGGGGTCCTGGGCCATGGGTGGGGTGTGAAGAGCCTGGGGGGGTGACAAAGACAGCAGGGACAGTCAAGAGTGGCAAAGAAATGCTCAGACCAGGCACACACATACCTTTCTTCAAAGACATGCTGCTTTCTGAGACCTGAGACAATAGGTATAAACATGGACCATGTCAGTATTTTGAAATATGCTAAACTAAAGCTTGCTCTCTTAAGTAACACTTTGTTTTTTTCCCTTGTAAATCACAGTATACCCCTAGATAGCCATACTTCCCTTCAATGGGGTTGGTTACGAGAGCTTTAATTGATGGCAAGTAACGAATGGCTGTGTGATTTGATTCCAGATGCTAATGTTGAGCAGGTTGACTCCAAAATTGTGGTGTTTTTCAGAGGATACAATTTTTCATAGGTTACAAATGTATTTGTGTTTCTAATGAAACAAATACACTGCAAGGAACAAATTTATGCTGAAATTTGACTGTGGTACCAAACTTTCTCAGTTCAAATCTTCGTGTCTGGCAGCAAATTCTGATGGATGTAAAAACTTCTGTCTTTATTTGAAATTCCCATTTTATGTTTTGCTCAAAAGTGTCACAACAGGACAGTAAGGAAGAAGCTACTCCATTTCCTTTATCCCAGGTCCATCTAGAGGGATTCTTCCCCACACACTGAGGTAAGAGAAATTTCCCTGTTGCTCAGGGCAAGACTAGTAGTTTCTCTAAGTGGTCCAGGGAACTTGCTTGTGGGCAAAACAAACCCAAAGTCAAGAGAAGACAGAAAAAAAGAAACTTTCCCAGAGTCCCAAGCAGGGCTGTATATAGTTTGCTGCAACCAAGGAAGTCAGAGAAAGTGGCCGAACTACAGAGTCAGACCAGAGAGGAAAAAAAATACACTTTATCAAGAGTGAGCAGAGCAGAGGAGAGAAGGGATTTGTTTTCAAAACTTTTGTTTTAATCCACTCAACAGATGTGGTCTCTCTTTAGTGTAAGATATTTCACCACTGAAGTTCCAAAGCCTGTGTTTGATATCTTTTAATAGACTTACTTTAAGCTAAAGATGGAACAGATTTAGCTATTGTCAAAGTCCTACATCAGGATGCTGGACAACTGAATATTCAGCAAGCAAGAGAAATATAATCTGTCTTCCAACAGATGAGCTTTGCTGTGTGCATATACAGACAGGAAAAACTGAGCAGTGGTGCATCATCTCACTAAGAGAATCTCACCAGTTCATGTCCTGAGAGTCTTGGGCTCTTCAGAGGGCTACAGACAAACAGTCCCTTTGAGCTTAAAGTGTTAATTCAAAGTCATTGTTCAACTTTTGTTCTTGTCATTTTTTGTAGTTTTAGCCATCCTTTATATAAATCTAGCATCACATTTACAGACACCATTTGTCATGCTCTAGCTAAGACCTCTATGCACTTGCACCTCTGAATTATAATATGTGCCTTTATGTCAAAATTTCACCTTCGAATATAATAATGCCTTTACTGGAGATAATGATAATAACCATCATCATGTCTCACTGGAAAGACTGGGTAAATCAAATCATATTTATGAAGTGTTTTTTAACTAATTTGAGTGTCCTGCTTAAGTCCCAGACTCTTGTGGTTTTGCTATTAGGTGCAACTGACTACTTCAGACACTACTGCTTGACTCTATAAAGCCATTGGTCTGTGGCAAAACTTATTCTAGGGAGCCAAAATTATGCAACTGTATAGAGAATAGAAAATTTAACCCACTAAATATTTCTTAGAATTTTCTGGGCTATAAATCAATTCACAGTTACAAGATTACAAAGATGACTATAGGTGAGGCTGAAATTCAAAATAAGTAATAAGATTTTGAACACTGTGATTCCCTTGGATCCCTAGCACTTCCAGAAGCTGCAAAATGATGTAGCTGCTACATCTGTAAGTGAACAGAGCAATCTGTATTCAGAACTAGTTTAACATGCAATACCGATTTATCAAAAATAGAAATCCTCTGGAAGCTCAAACACTGACGGGGCTATGAATCTGTATGTATTGTAACATTTAAGAATTTAATTCTATGTAATGAAGCAAGATTAAGGAAAATAGTTTGCCAATTTCAGGGACTTTAATAATATTGCTTACTGCTTATCTATTATTTTTGTTCGCATGGCACCTGTAGGATGAGACTGTGCTCAAAACAATTTAAACAGACTGTAATAGGATACTAATTTCTCTTACTGAAGAGTTCTTTCACAAAAAGGCTTCAGCCAGGTTTCATTTATTTTTGCAGCCATGTTTCTTCTCATATGAAAGCTGAAAATGTGCCCAATTCTGCAGCTGCAGTCACAATGGTAAATACTTTTGTATAGAAGGACTCATTCTGCTCCTCTGTAAATGATGCATAGCACATATGTATTTTAATTCTCTTTAGTAGACTGTTAAATGTTGAGATTGAACTCAAGAGATATAGTCACAGAGGCACAAGATATTCTGCCTAATAAAAAAAAATACATGTCTTCTGATGTGCATCTTTGCTGTTTCCCATCAGACTATCAGCTTCAGCTGTCCCTGTTCTCACTCAAAGATTCACATCTGTTAGCCAGACTGTGGCAGGCTGAGATACTGACATGGTCTAGCGACAATCTTCAAGGCTACCTACAGATGCAGGCTCCACAGGACAAAAACTAAGCAGACCGTCTTCTTTATCTACAGACACGACTGTTGGACTGCCTAAAGAATGGGAATTCAAATGGTCCATGTGACACCATGACTTCTCAGACTCCCTGCTCCCATGCAACAGTCACGGGAACAGAAGAAAACTTGAAGCGTATCTTCAATACACTGAGAGGAGAGGGGTGTTACACTGTCCATTTACTCAACACCAGGACTACTTTACAGGCATACTGCATTAGCAAAACACTGCAGCGCAGACATAGGTTCTATCTGCCAAATCACACACTTATATGGCTTATTCTAGCCACAGAGAAGAGAAACAATCTATGCAGAGCCAGCATGGATACAGCCAAAGTATGAATGAGAAAAAATTGACAGATGTGCTATAACCACAGCATCACAAAAATCAGAAGATACACACTCTACAGCAGGAGGTGGTAATGGAGAGTTGTAGACCTTCTAAACCCTTTGCTAAGTCTGCACAAGTAACAAGTCAGATTTTGCCACAGCATTTTAACACAACACAGGGGTTTTTATGCTTTATCCATGTTAATTAGGTGCCACCATCCCTCTGTAGCTGTGTTAGCAGAGATCTGTAGAAAACTGAATGTTGATTATGCAAAACTCTTTCAATAAAGGCCATATTCAGTCTCTAGCCAAAACATGGCTCATACAGTTTCCAGTGTTCTATTATCTCCCATGAATTATTTCAGAGATTTAAACACTTTGATTTTAACATGAATCTTATGAAATTCATTGTTTTTACTTAATCTTCAGTTCTGGATTCCCTCAAATGTCAGATATTCCAAGGAAACACATGAACATCTGAAACCTAATAGCTATGAAACCTGAGAGGTAATTCACCAGGAATGTGAAAGGGATTTTTTTTTTCTCCTCCTCTTTTTTCTTTACAAAAAATGAAGAAATACAATGGATTTCATTTAATTTCAAACATCACAGAAAGTATCTTTACAACCAAATAAAGTTGCATCATTTAAAATTCTTTAATTGGTTGAAAATTCAAAATAAATATTTCATTTCAAACAGAAAAAGTCAACTGCTTTGAAAGCATTCCCTCATCTTCTCCTGTCTCTTATTTGGAGAGGATGTTAAATATACAATGGAGCAAAGGACAAGAACTTAAGCAGATAAAACTGCAGCAGATGACATGATCCTTTAAGGTTAATCCACATAAAAATAACCTCAACTTTTGTTTAAATTTCTCATTCAAAATGCAAAAAGGAAATTTCATTAAAATGTGTTATTTCATCCTCCCCCAAACATTTGAGTCAATTTATCTCATTTGTTGTTCCAGAGTCTTCACAGAAAAAGGAAAAAAAATCCCAAACGCCACTCTTTTTCATCAACCAGCTATATAACCATAGGAAACGTTGTCTTCAATATAAACAACTATTACATAATTCCTTTAGTGAAGATATATGAAGACAGGATAGCTTTCATAGCCCCAGATAAGCTGATCAAGAGCAACCTTTTTTCCTATCCCTGCTGCTTTCTGTCCCAGTCCCTGAAAATCTAACTGGTGTAATGGGAACCTTTAGATATTATCAGTTCTCTGAGCAGCAGGAGCAGCCCTATAGGATCCTTTAGCCTTCTGGGTGTATAGCTTTGTGCCTAGCTTCTAAAAACCTAGGAGTCAACATAAGCCAAACTTTTGGGATTTTGCATTCATTCAGCACTACTGGGGCCTCATTAAACAGTGTGACCCCAAGTCCAAAAAGGCATTCTTCCTTAAAACAAACAAACAAAAAGACCTACCCAACAAAACAAAAGCCAATCATTGTTTAATTTTCAGTATCACATCCATTCCTCCCAGTGAATCTTTTTTCAAGAGAATATAGTGTTTGCCCTGCTTGTAAAGCCTGCTTTATCCTAATAGATTTCAACAGAGATTTGCAGGGAGACTTCTTCAATGAAAGCTCAGCAAACTCAGTAAAAGGGATATACTTTCCAATTGAGGATTAGCATACTTAACATGAGGCTGTTGATTTCAATTGGCATGACTCAAACTGAAATGTCAACCCACCTGCCATCTGGTTCATATGTATCTAGTCTAAAAAGCCGTAATGAAATAGCTGAAAGACTGCTACCATAGAAACAGTACACATACAGTGAATGTTACCTAGAGATCTTTTAAATTCTTACAAATTATTGTACCAGTAACCTTGTAGTTTGGGTTTGCTTCTTCGAACACAGACAAGTTCAGAGAAGATTTAATGTGAAATGCAGCACATTAAGGCAAGTAGAAGAAAGTTAATGGGTTTTCCAGGGACTGAAATAGAATCATTGTAACTAATGAGTCCAGGGCAAAAAATTAGTACATTAGTCATATATTTTAATTTGTTGCAAAGGCTAAACAGGTGAAGAGAATATTAGACTTTTAAATGGGGAAGTCAACCTTCATTAAGCACCATTTCATAAGCATTCTACTTAAATACAGTACAAGAATAATTTGTAAGAAAGAATTGCCAATGTTTCTATCAAGAACAAACTTTTGTATCTGTGGCAATACATTGAATGGATCATAATGCATTAACCTGAGCTAAAACCTGTCATTAACTCATTTTGCTGAACGGGACTGACTAGAGCCCCACTGTTAACCCATCCACATTGCAATGTCCAGCAAGCAAAATGACCAGTACTTTGAAGAAATACTAAGAATTAGAGGATATCAAAGAAATTAAGATTGGAGACAAGGTTTGACATATTTTAGATACTGGGAATGAGGACAGAAGCAAAGTACTATGATGTCTTTCAGATAAGCACACAGACTTTATCCAAACTGAGAAACTGAGTGCCCTGCTGTGCAGCAACAGAGCACAGAATGTGTGTACAGCTACTCCTACCAACCTAGGGTGCTCTCCAGCACACATAAAGAATTGCTGCAGCTGAAAAAAAAAGCAAGAAATTTTTGTTTTTTGAGAGAGAATTCTGTCCATTGCTATCACAGGTCTCAGATTCTGAGGTGACTCAAATATGGAGCTGGGAGGAGTAAAAGCAAAGAAATGGATATGAACAGAAGGGGTTCTTCAACCTTGAGTTGAAAAGTCTTCCAATCCACTCCTGGCCCGTTTACAAGCAAAATTTAGTTGCCAAAACTCCTATCTCCTATCACAATGTTACACATGGTCACAGGTTTTCTTGTTCTGTTTGTTAGTTATTCCTTCCCTCTGTGTTTAGGGATCACAGCAATCTTGCAACCATACAGCTCCAAGAATCACATGTAATTAACCATGACAACACTAATTCTATCAAATCACTCCTTCAGATGCTGAAGAATTAAATACAAAGCAGGCATTCCTGACTCCCTGGCATACTACTTCCTTTTTGGCAATATAGTTCCTGTTTCTCTTTTGACTTAGTATTATCAACAACTTGAGAATAATATTTTAAATTTAGTGCTGGAGGGTTAAAGCTTGATCTAAGCTCTACCATTTGGAAGTTTTAGTCCTCGATGACTTGAATTCATGTCTCATTAATGTCACTTTTTGTGTATTAGTGTGACCAGTATACAGACTGAATTGGAAGTTGTCTTCTTTGGTTCAAGAATTCTACCAGTACACCTAGGAAAAAAAAGGATGTCAGACGTATGGAAAGAAAAAAAATATAACATTTACATTTAAATGTTAGGAACTCCAACATTACAGTAATAGTATTCCCAAACGACTAATGTTTTGTGTTGTAGCAAAGATACTGATAAATTAGGTCATCATTTTTTAAAAGCTATCACTGTCCCCAAAGTCTCTAGTTTTCTCCTGTGTTTAAGATATTAATGAACTAAGCAAGTAATTTTATGGATTGAAGGCTTCACTGGAATTTGGACAGATAATAGATTATCAGTCACAGAAGACAGATGTTACAGGGAGGAATCCAAAAGCCATAATCAAGACAGGATCACAACCTGGAAATAAAATTCACAACTAACTTTGGAAAGAATAGACAAAAATCTGAAGCACATTTTTTCTTATAGGAGACTGTGAACTGTTAACTAACAAAGAAACGGAACACCAAAATTGATTTTACCAAACTGCACAGAACTCCACTGAAGTAAATGGAAATTCATCACAAAGACCTCAGCCCTGCAATATTAGAGTTATTTGAGGTTATCACATTTTCAAGCAGGTGCAAGATCAGTCTGCAGGAGATCACAGGATGTATAAGATAAATAGATGTTGTTGCCTAAGATAGGGGAAGACAGTCTCGTCCCATAGCTCTGGAAATCAGAAACCAAATGCCTGAACTTCCTAAAATAAAGTGAAAAGAACTTCTAAAAACTTATACCACGTATCTGTCTTTGCTAAAACATGCAATGCACCAGTGGCATTGTTTCTGTCGAGTCAGCAGGCTCAAACTGTATTGAACCAGACGGGTGTGCAAACTCTACGATTAGAAACCTGACAGTGGTATTATGAATTTAGGAGTGTAACATGAAAGTCGTAGCCAGAGGAAAACTCAGTTTATCTGGAGAAGTTCTTCAGTCCTCCCAGGTCCAAAGTCTCACAAATGATCAAATAATCTGTTTTTTGTAAAACCGCTTTTGTCTTTTCCAGTTGTTGCTCACCCTTCAGCCACAAGATAGCAGTGTTTTCCAATTTTTCCTCCTTGCAAACATTTTTCAGCAAAGCCAAAGCAATTCCCATTTGGGAACTGCTGGATTTGTCAGAGGGAATGGATGTGGAAAGCAATTCTAATCATACAGTCCCTGCCTTCCTGTACTCCCTTAAGTATGTTTTGTATTTATGATAGCAAGAGTTTATAGTAGTTCATTGTAGCAGAGAAGAAGTTAAAAAGGAATGCCTTTCAGTAAATACTACAGAAGTAACTCCAGAGAAACCTGTTCACTGTGAGAAGTATTCCTGTTCTCCCCATACTACTTCTGGTCTTTTCTTAGCCTTACGCTCATGATTTCTCTGACAGCTTCAGTCACAAAAGCTGGTTCAACAAAAACTATTGAAGTAAAAGCATCAGAAAGGTCTTACTGTAACTGAGAAGTCAAATCTATTGGTAAATAGCCCATGTGAATTTCTAGGATAGGCATTCAGTAAAGTAGGAAGAGTATCTCCCTCTCTCTTTCCCTCTGTCTGCTCATGCACAAAGAGGTTAAAGATTTCTTTAGGGCTAGGGAAAAAAAAAAACATAGACCTTTCAAGTGCCTAGAAGCATTATATAAATACTACTGTATGTGCCCACTGGGCATTTATTCTGCTCAGTTCTTAGGGACCTAAATACACAACTCTTTCCCACATTAGGGCTGTGTTTTGGAGAAGCTAATTGCTACAATAGCAGGAGTAGTCATGCTGCCTAACTTGAGGCACAGACTCTCAAGAACCAGTCTGATATTTAATAAAGACAGACAGTTCCAAAGGGAAAGATCAGAGCATCTGCTTTAGATTCACAATCATATCACCCTACAGAGAAGTATCTCTTACTCTTCTTCTATTCACTATAAAAAAGCCAAGAAAGAGTACATTTATCTGACTGGGGCTGAGTGCATAAGAAGAGTAACTTCTTTCCTCCTCTTAGATCAACTCTGAAGACTGTCAGTAACTGTATATGAATTTCTGGAAATCTACAGCTCTAGAGACCTGAATTTCAGGAGCAAGAACTGCTTACAGCTGCCATACAAAATGTCCATACAAAGATGTCTGTTAACTCTAGAACTAGAAGTCACAAAGCCCCTTCACTGCTCTTCCTCAGTATTTCCTTTTGAGGCTGTTCCCTCTGCATAAATTATTAAACGTTTTCCAGTCCAGGGACTGAAACCCAGGTGTCTTAATCCACAGGCTAAAGCATTACTCAAATCTCACACTGTCTGCTTTAATGAACGTTAACATATTGTGTGCAAAATGGAAAAGTACCAAGGGAGAGACTTGACAAGATACACTGTTGATATCCTGTAGCCCAGTGACTTACATGAGAAAACACATTCAAATTCATTTTCAGTTTATACCTACTTTCTCAAGCTCATGGAAATGCTAAATGTAAGCAATAAATAGAACCTGTGTTAACTGGCCTCTAATTTTATTTGTTTTTCTTAAACAATTCTCTAGCAAAATTTTACATTTTAACAAATACAACATTTGACACTAAAGGAGATTCCAGCCTATTTATTTAAATGTGAAGAAGCATGCACCACAGAGTATTAGTGTGCTTTTGCTAGTCATGACCAGTCAAACTGAAATGCTCTGATTTAAATAAAATAATTTCAGAGAAAATCTTCACCCTATATTAATGACCTGTATAGAATAATTACCTTATATGTTACTTATATATATTACTACAAGATATAAAGAAACTAAGACATAGTGAAGCAAATACATCTTAGAACTGCATATTAAATAAAGCCTTACTAAATATGGAAAGAAAAACAAAACATACCACACAGTGAAAGGACAATTTTGACTCATTCCAAAACTGAAGTCAGGCTGAAAGAAGAAAAGAAAGCTCCAATTTTTTTTTTTGTAATGTTTATAAATTGCTAAGGAAACCATATACAACAACCTAAAATAAAATATTTCCAAGATGAAGTTTATGATTATACAAATATACATAAATATTTATATATTTACAAAGCATTCTAAAATACTATTTTTTTGTGTTTACACCAATCTAATCCAGCAGCTAGTTTCAGTTTACAACAAAGAAATGCATTCATTGTGTAACCAAAATGAAAAGAAGTACCATGCACAGGCCTTTTCTTTCACATTTCTGGTTTAAGAGTCTTATTGCATATCTGAAGACTTAAAATGCTAATTGACCCTATTCTCCATTAGGAGAGGAAAAAGGCAGCACAGGGAGAGTTAATCCTTTTTCCATCTGAGACACAAGCAACTGCATAATTAGTTACACCCATGCTTTCACTTGTGCATGTGATTGGAAACAACTGGCTCTCCCATTTCACCAATGAAAGACTTCCACATTAATTTATAATGCAAACAAGTACGTGTGAGAGTGAAAGAGTGTGTGTGAGAGAGCATGATAGCTCATTCCTCCATGCTAGATTTGTTACACATGCAGTTATTAATATATTTTTGCTATTTGTTCTCTTTTATTTTAATGGGTATTCTTTACGTTAACATATATTTTAGGATTTGATTCATTTTACGTGGCAGCTTACAATTTTTAAGTTTAGGTTAACAAAGGGGGGAAATGGCAATTCAGAAATCTACTCAGGATGTCATTTTTGCCAAATTTTATGTTGTGATTCTAAGCAGTTCCTAACAGCAAGCTAAAGACAGAACCAAGTGTAAGCTGACTGCTGTAAACATCAGTTTAATAATATTTTTAAGTTACAATTTCTTAAACTAGCAGCACAATGGCTTTTAAGCTGTTGCTGTCTTAAAACAGTTTCTTTGGAACAAGTGCTAAATGCTGTACCTGGGAAAGTCACAAGCCCAAAAGCAGCAAGAGACTCCAGGGAAAACCAAACCAATAAATGTTCTTTAAGCCCCTGCCACATAATAATTCTTCATTGTTTATAGTTTATTATTGTATAAATGTTGGCTTTTGGGGAAGGACTGCAACTACTACAGCAGAGCTAGAGCTGTCATGGAGTACTATTAGCCATTCATAATAAACAACAACTGCTAAGCAAACTAAGCATGAACTCCCTCTCCACAGTTATATCAATCAAACTGACAGCAGATAGATATGAGAAATTCCACCTCTCTGTCTGCAGGGAAAGAGAACAGGTACTAATTTCCAAGTATTCCCTGACCTGATTTTTATCCATGGCTACAGAATATTTAAAAGTATTCTTTGTTCCTCAAAAGTCACAAATTGTTACTGATCCCTGTAACAGGCTTTCACTGGCTCTGACAACACTGCTTTATGGGGAAACATGATACTATATATTTTTAATTACTGCTATGACACTTTTGTTTTTCTTTGCTTCTTCAAGGCCAGTTCCAGAGGATGTATGAACTTGTTTTCTTCTACTGGTTCATTTTGTTTCTAATCCATTTAGTGTATTTTCATAAAACAATTGAAATCATATTCATTTTTTAGAATCATAGAATCGTTAGGGTTGGAAAGGACCTTAAGATCATCAAGTTCCACAGGCAGGGACACCTCACACTAAACCATCTCACCCAAAGATTCATTCAAACTGGTCTTGAACACCGCCACAGATGGAGCATTCACAACTTCCTTGGGCAACCCATTCCTGTGCCTCACCACCCTCGCAGTAAAGAACTTCTTCCTTATATCCAATCTAAACTTCCCCTGTTTAAGTTTGAACCCATTATCCCCTGTCCTATCACTACAATGAAGAGAGTCCATCCCCAGCATTCCTATAGGCCCCCTTCAGATACTGGAAGGCTGCTATGAGGTCTCCAAGCAGCCTTCTCTTCTCCAGGCTGAACAGCCCCAACTTTCTCAGCCTGTCTTCATATGGGAGGTGCTCCAGTCCCCTGATCATCCTCGTGGCCCTTCTCTGGACTTGTTCCAACAGTTCCATGTCCTTTTTATGTTGAGGACACCAGAACTGCACACAATGCTCCAAAAGTGAGGTCTCCCAAGAGCAGAGTAGGGGGGCAGGATCACCTCCTTCAACCTGCTGGTCACGCTCCTTTTGATGCAGCCCAGGATATGGTTGGCTTTCTGGGCTGTGACTGCACACTGCCAGCTCATGTTCATTTTCTCATTCTCATTTTTCTCTTCCCCTTCTTTATATCTGAAAGTTGTAGGTGATAAGTTATTACCTGATTACCTGCTCTGGTTTCAGATATTAAGCAGATTGCCCCAGAACAATTTACTTTTGCTTTTGGTGTTCTGCTAATTTTCTTTCACAAAAGGTCTTGCTCTATCAAAATGCAGAAACCCTTCTTTCCATTTCAGCTTGGTATAATACTATCAGTGGGTGTTTAGACATTACAATCCTAACAGTCTAACTCTCTTATCTTCTAGAGATTCGAGGCTCTTCGCTAAAGGTTATAATTTCACCCTGGGGCATGGTAAGACTGAAGCAGTAATTCCATAACGGAGAAGGAAGCTGTAGCAGCATTTTGAGCTTAAGGAGTTCCCACCACAGCACATCTGTGTTGTGCCAATACAGCTGTTTGTAGAGCTGCTCTCCAAGTCCAAAAAATGGATTAATCCATGCATATAGTCTTTAAAGCACACTGTGGAGCACATCTATTCCAAATATAGACTGAAGTTTAGAGTGTCTGAACTCTACATTTAGAAATACACTTCTATGTATCACCTTCTCTGAGGAATGCTTCTTAGATAAATTAGATTTACTCCTGTCATTATTGAGCCAATATATATTCAAAATAATTCCACTGGGAAAGGGCTAATCTTGCAAACTTTTAAAAGTGTTTAATTTGTAACTGAGAGCAGTCCCATTGGAATCAATGGGAGTCTTCACAGTAAAGTTAAATGCATGCAGAAAGTGCTTTACTCTGGAAAAATGGCATTTCAAAGCAGTTTTTAAACCATTTTGCTTAATTCATGTTTAATCAGAGTGCTGTGGTCTAACTGTTTCTGTGAGTTTTCTAATAACTGCATGCATGGACAAGGCCTCTATTTTGTACCTTTTGATGTGTAACTTGCTGCTGCTGCACAATGGGGAAGCTTTCTTCAGGCATGTGGTCCAGCTGCTCAAAACACTTCTCCTGGACTAGTTATGGTGTTCTGTTGCATTCCATTACATAATGCTGGCTCAGACCTGCTCATTTCTATCAATACCAAAAGCCAAAATCAATCCAGACAAATTATATGCATCTGAGGAGGCAAATCACTGCACCTCATGGAAGCCTCCTCCTAGAAAACAAGCCATGATTCCGCATCAAAACTCTAACAGTTAACACCACTAAAAACATTTCTTCATTTTTCTTTTTAAGAAAACATTGCAGAGAAAAAATAATGGCCTTCCAAATATTTATTTACTCAAGAAATGTAGAACTATTTCTGCCAGCCTGAGTTTATTGACAGTTTAGGACTCACCCCAACAGCACTGTGAGTCACAAAATTGAAATAATGCTCTTTTTCTTTTTTGAAAAGGAAATTTTGCAAAGTATGTTTTCAGAAAGCTTTCTCTCAAGTCCAGTGACAGAAGTAAAAAGCAGTATAGCAGCAACTTCATTCCACTTTTGAGAGAAAAATGTTGTGGGAACTAGGGGTTGTCTGCAGAATGTGACATGCCAAGATCAGCCAGCACACAACCTGCTCTGCCCAATCTGAGGAGGCCCCAGGAAAATGCTTTGCCAGTGGCAGGATTGCCTGCACAAGGCTGCTCCTGCACAGGTGTAAGGAGTACCTTGGAGAAGTGTCTGGTCAGACTGTGCCCTTATTAGTCTGCAGATCAATAGATTATCTGTAAGTCAAATGCCACAAGGAGGAGTTGTGGTGCTGAGAGGAAGAATGTCTTCTACCACAGAAAGAAGGTTCAGAGGAAATAGTAGATTACAGTGGTCTGTTTCTTCCTGTGAGGTAACTTAGCCACGTTCTACAGGTTTAATCAAAGTGTCTCAGCAGCAACAGCAGCATCTCCAGTAGAAGGCAGATGGTCACTTTGCACATGGATGGTTACTGGTGCTGAAGTTCTGCACTGGAAGCCTAAAGCCCCAGCAATATTGTCTCTGCTCAGGCACACATACCAAGGAAAAATACTATGTCCAGAGATCTGAGCTAGTATTGTTGCCCCAGTAAACACTTTGCAAGAAAAAAAGAAATTATTTCAATTCTTTGCATATCTTTTGAAATAATAATCTTAATCAGACTGCTTCTTGTAATCTTAAAAAGGACACAATATCCCTTATGAAAAGTTTGTCTCAGCCTTGCAGAGCTTTTGTCCTCTTCTGCTGCTTGCCACTAATCTTCCTATTATTCCAGCAACATTAAAGTGGTGAAGTTGTACATAATATGCAAGAATATAAATCTTTTATATCTTTCTCCTCTGTTATTAAAGTTTAGGAAATAATCAATTAATGGTTCTCAGGTTTTGTTATTCTCTATTTCTCTTGGCTTTTATACTGGAAAAAGACAAAACACAAAAAAAATGAACAAAAATACTCAAGGTAACAGAAATCTCTGCTTCATTAATATTCTGAATTTCTCTTTCCACAGCTGCAACCAGAAATTTTAATCCCAGAGAGCTATTTCAGTACAAAGTGCAGTAATTAGCTCATAAATGATCAGAAACAGATCTCTGCCCGGTGTTTCAGCCTTTAAAAAAGTGGGGAAGAAGTAGGGGTTTTAAATACCATATTTACAAGCCTGCTGAGGATTTTTTGCTTATTTTTAAGAGCAAATTTCCCTTATTGTGTGGTTTGTCTGTATCTGTTGTTTTGAAAAGTTCAGGGGAATGGTAACGTGTTAAATAATCCTTACCAGGAAAGCAGCTCTACTAAAATGTATATTTATACTAGGTCTGTTTACTATATTTTACTCCCCTTGAATTGAAACCAGACCCTCAACCCAGATCCACTGTAATTTGAATTAAAAACAATTTTTAATAACCTTTCTATTTATTGAAGAATACTTCAAATGAGACACGCAAAGAAAGTATGTTAAAGGCAAAATAAAGCTGTGGTCCTGAGCAAACCACTAGAAATTCGAGAATTAGATTAATCTGAAAAATTCATTTCACCTTCCTTTTTTAATAAGCATTCGGATAGATTTTTAATTACTTGATCACATATGATTCCCCCCTAGTCCAACACCTTCCTCTGCACACCATGCTGTGGGGACCAGGAGAGTGCATCACTGTGTCTCTTTTCCCTAAACTGTTCCAGTCTCTGGTCCCACCCTGGCAGCTAATTGATTCTCTCTCTTGCTCTCATTACAGACTCTCCCTCCAGCCTCACTAAGCCTTTTCCCATCAGCTCTTTTGTCTCAAATAGATCAAAATCAAGCAGCTACTCTGAACTGCTTGACAGCAGAATGAGACAGAAAGCCCCTAATTCCAGTGTCTGGCCTCAGCTGACCATGCAGGATCATAGCTTTATCTAGCTTTGCAGTTTGACTAGATCTGGCACATATCTGTTTTTCCTGTTAATATTTCACTTCCTTTGAGATCTGTTCATTTCAGTTTGTTCTACAAGAAACTGAGTTAAAGTGCAAGAGTTGGAAATATCATAGGAAGGTATAAGTGCATAAACCACAGTTTGTGAACAATTGATATTCTAGTTCCTTCCAGAATGAATTGAAGGTATTTTTATCTTCAAACTCCAGAGGAAAATCAGGAAAAACAATTCCTATAATTTAAGCAGCCATGCAGAACATTTAGATCTTTTTCCACACCTCCAGTCTGACTTTGATGTATAAGATCAGAGAATTCCATTTGTTCCTACATTCATTTCAGCAGCAACACTTTGGCCACTGAAATATTTTGAGAATTATTTTTCCTGGGACTGTTTAGCAAACCTTTGCTCATGTGTTTTGTAAGAGCTTCTCAGTTAAATACATTAACAAAAAAATGTCTACATAGGAATGGAAAACTAAACTGAGTAAAATGTTCCCAAAAGAACCAGGCACAATGCAAAAATACTAAATAAACATAGTATTAGAAATTTAGTTACTGAAGCATATTTTGACTCTTACTGATGTGTGTTTTCCTTTTATGTCTTTTAGAACTTCTGGAACAGTTTGAATCACTTTGTTTTCAAGGTCAAGCTCAGATAAAGTGTAAACCCTCCCTAAGAGCATGTTGTAATATGTTCTTACTTGTTTCACAAAGCTATCAGCTTCTGAGTTTCCTTCTTCAGTTTGCACATTGCCACGTGGCCTTATTTCTTTGATATGACCTTACAACTATTCATGTTTGCAAAAATCACAGATTTCTCACAAAAATCTGTTGATATTTACCTGATAAATGGCATTTCTGAATGTTCAGCCTGTCTAGTAGCAATTACTCTAAAGACGTATAGAGTAAAATAAAGCACTTTTTGCCTAGTCCTGCTGTTAACTAGAAAGTACTTCACTGTCCATATAGCATAACTCTGACAGGAAAATTTGAAAAGCTATATGAGGCACCAACAGGGCAAGGTAGAGAAGTAAGAGGATATACTTTTATTCTTCCACAGTATTCATACTGTGGTTTCACCACAATATTCATAGCAACCACAGGGTGCCTACTGATTCCACAGATATTTGACAAAAGAACATAAGCAGAAGGAGTGCAGAAGATGCTATGTATTGAGCT
Source organism: Pezoporus flaviventris (assembly GCF_033815535.1). Taxonomy (NCBI): domain Eukaryota; kingdom Metazoa; phylum Chordata; class Aves; order Psittaciformes; family Psittacidae; genus Pezoporus; species Pezoporus flaviventris. The sequence goes on along the minus strand of NW_026892550.1, from coordinate 13,768,518 downwards.
GTCTTATTATTTACTAGTTCAAATTAGGTATCTTGATGGTTAAACCTACAGAGTAAACTGAGCTAGTGCTGCTTTAAAAGGACTTCCAATGGGAAGTGATCAGAAGTTATGCCACATCTCACTATCCTCAGAGTTATTACAGGAAGACATAGAACAATGCCATGAAGAATGCCAAGAAATTCTTATCAATTACCTTCCAGCTTTATGGATGGTATTTTATAGATATGGCATTCTATGTACTCTCATACAGGTATAGAAATTAAAATTAAAGATCTCTGGCTCAGAAAAAAAATATCAGTTAATGAGATAATTCAACAATTCCCTTTGCAGAGAAAAGCAAAAAATATATCAACATATCTCTCTCTATCCCTCTGTCTTCTAAAAATCATTTCTGCTCATGTAAGCCTGAAAACATCATCTGAGACACCATGGTAGAACGGATCAAACCAGAAGGCAGATGTAGAACAGTGCATTAGTTGAAATAATATTTCTGTTCTGAGATAATAAATATCAAAATACACTATTTTAAGTATTTTCAAATTCTCGCCCTAACTGTTCCTGAATACTCAGTCTTTCTACCAGTTCAAAATTCAGGCTTGTAGTATACATTGTCCTTTTAGATGTTATAATCAGGTGGTTTAAAATTAACTAACCTGATAGTATAAGATTCATTATTAAAGTTTCAATTAAAGCTCAACAGCTTTAGCTCTATTGGCCTGCATGTATCTATCTCTGCAGCCACATAACAAGACTCCAGCATTTTGTGGGGAAAAAAAAAACAGTTCAACAGGAGATGCTTGTAGCTAAGGACTTGCAATCCTTTAGGATGCACAGTTCACCTGAGTAATATTTCCATAGCTATTTTTTCAGAGCAACTGATATATGCGAACCAGTCTATTGCCTCTTATTCAGATGAAAATTTGTTAGCTACTGAAGACTGGTCTTTTCGTCTGGTCTTTGTTTTAGAATTATATGTGTGTAGAAAACTGATTCTCCCCTACTCCAGAAACCAAGAACCTAGTCCTTTATCTGCTGTGGTATGACACACTTGTTATATCTCAGCACGTACCAACTGCGTTATTATTATTTTTAAGGTTAAATACATTGGAGTTGTATTTTATAATGTGCTGAGAACCTGCAAAGTCACTTCAATACAGAGATAAATCATCATTCCAGTGATGCACAAGCCCCAAGGACCTGAAGCATTTGCATGCATAGCTTTCAGTCCATCCACGGTCCCACTTAAGTCCAAAGAAAAAAGGCTTCTGAAGTCAAAAGGATTATCCAAGCTGGTAAAATGAAGCCTGTCAAAGCCAGGCACCCTGTGGAAACAGGACCTGGAGCAAGGCACAGCCGTTCATCCCCATTCCCATTCATCACACTGCTTTCATTTCACCCAGTGTGGATGAAATGGTGTCTAGTGCTCCACTGATAAAGAGATCTCATGTCCTACCTCAGTCTTCCTAGTCTAGTGCATAAATCTCAGCACATATGTGTTATCTGCAGTGATTCTCTAGCCTTCATATAGAAATAGAGAGAACAAAAACACCCTGGCCACAAATACCGTTACAAGAAAAAAATGAAAAGGCAATTATTTTATGCCAAGGATGAATTAGAATGTTAACTTGCTCTCCTGTGTTAAGCGTGGAAAACTATTACCAGTTTTGACTTTTCCCATCTGTTCTACTCCAAGCTTGCCGAAAGGCTGATATTCTGACAGCAATCTGAAACACAGTTTTGCCAACTGTTTCTTTTTCAAAGTCCATGTTCCATATGTTCTTATTATGCTTCTTTTTATTGCCTTGAAATTACAAAACTAGGAAGAAAAAGGATCACTGTTTTGTACAATTATATTAAATATAAAAAAAAAAATTGTGGAAAAGATAGATCATCAGAATATACTTCTCTCTTCTCCCATGAGTTACATCCTTGTCTTGTCATAATGTATAATCCTGTTGTTTATAATTATTGTCTGTTAAACTCCACATACAGTATGTTTGATATATATCACATTCAGTCTCTTAAAAAAAGAATGATTTAGAACAAGGTATGCAGTAGAGTAGGAGCACAGGTGGGGTTTATCTCCTTCCTTTCAAACAAGAGTTTTAAATATGTATTAGCTCTCAAAAGCTAAGAAGAAATAAATTTATTGTTTACACAAGGAAGGATTTCCACCAGCATTTGTAAATATTATCACCTACCAGGAATTTAAAAAGCAAAAATCTTGTATTTTAACCTCACAGTAACCTTTCAAGCCTGTGTAATAGAAAACACAATCATAAAACCTATGCAGCCCTGAAATCATTAATGTTGACACATAATACTGATTTTATATCCACTGAATTCTCATCAGCTCAGGGCAAATCTCTACAGTTATCATTTATATGAGTATAAACCAGAAGCAACTGAATAAACCAATAGAGGAAACCACTGGAGTTTCATATCCATGTACCACAGTCTGACTGCCATGAGGCCCAAAAAAAGACAGCAGTCAAAAATTAAACCATTGGAAGAGGTGACAGGATACTGAAGGAAGTGACAGGATACTGATGATAGCAGGCACAAGCTTAGCCTCATCAATAAAGGAAACACTGTGCAAGTGGTATGTTTTACTTGCTCACCTGATTGGATAACAAACGGACAAAGCTTGGCAGCACACAATTTCTTTAAGCCTGAAATGGAAGCTTCAGCCTTCAAAGCTTAGATGCACAGAACTATGTTGGTGGGCAGGGACTCTGAAGATTATCTAGTGCATCCTGCTCCAAGCAGAACTAACTACAGCCAGCTCTTGGCCAGATAGGCCAAGTCTTGGTCTAGCCTGACAACAAATACTTCCAGAGATGGAGATTCCATAACTTATCTGATAAACTCATTCAAAACGGCATCTAGTGAAAATGTTTTTCATAATGTCTGAGATATATATGTGGTCATTGCCCTTGCTACATAACCTGTCCTACCAAGAAGAACCTGACACCTTCATCTTCATATCTAGCCTCAAAATAGTTTTAAGCAGAACAAGTATTTTCTAACTATATTCACCTTGAAAAATTTTGCTTCAATTTCAGATTTTGAAGAAAGATTAAAATAATAAAAAAAATCCTTTTCAGCTGCACCAAGTCGATCTAACAGACATAGCTTTGTTCTACACAATCTCATTTATGTATTTCTGTTATCACAGGTGTAACAATAATACTATGGATAAGTACTCTGAAGCTCTAATTCACAGTTTGAAACTAAGATAATCAGTTTCCAGATTGTTAACTATTCTTTAGGTTGTGAGTTATAAACAAGCAGTCAAAATCTGTCATCATTATAATTATGATATCAGTAATATTTTCTTTGTCATAAAATTGTAATTTGTAATAAAATAGCATTTGTTGTTGCAAGTCTTACAATCTTCTTTTGTATAAGCAACTAAAAGCTCTCAGAGAAACTACCTAATGTTTATCTCCATTCAAAGCTTAATGCACCCATTAAATCACTTCAGCTGCTTTCTGAGGGTTTGGTGCAAGTCAGGAATCATCAAAATGACCACCCTCAAAATGAGTTTTGAAGTTTGCTTAATCTGCTCTAAACCTCTTTTCCCATCTTGCCTCCCTGCCCTGTTGCTTTGTCTGGGCTGTGGTGATGCTGAGGTGAACCAGCTCAGCTGATTTCCCCTGCTGAAAACATTTGCCAGGAAGATCAGCTTCCAGTCTGATGAAGAAACTAATACAACTCACCACAAAGGAAAAGGGAAAAAGAAGGCACGTTCAAATTCCTTTCAGGAGCAATACAGTCTTAGAAGTCATCTCTGACACATTTTTCAACCCTATTGTGAAACTATTCTGTTAACAGTAAGCTTGAAATTGATGTCACCAGTAACTCTGTTTATGTTAATGGAAATCTCCACAGTTGAAAATAGCTTTCCTGAAGGGAAAGAAATAAGCCATGTCAATAGCCTTCATTTGTACTGCACGTTTTCTTCATTCTGTTGGATTTAGAATGACTGAGGGACTATTTTCTCATTTCCATTTATCCATCTCTGACATGTATTACCTCAACTGCACACAAAACTCAAAAAACGGTAGACAAAGAAATCAGAGGCTCAGGAAACAAGGGTTCCAGGATATGACATGCACATATACATATAATCTGGAGTGTAGATGAGCTGAAGGGCAGCATTTTGTTCTGAAGCCAGATCATCCATTTCTTTTATGATTGTCTATAATACTGATTATGATCTGATTAACAGCCAATTTCATGATGAGAACATTATTCAAATTTATAGTCATTTGTTTGTAATATGGGCTATCAGAAAGCTTTGCTCTTAATTACACTGATGCTTTAACTGGATAGTTTTACAATGCTGATTGGAATTGTCAGTTCGTGAATATGATTATTGCACATTAAAGCTAAGTTTGTAGTAATGTTCTTCTAGTATGATATGAACATGAGTTGTGTTCTCCCACTTGATTCAGTGTAATCAATTACTATTAATATATTCTTTATTAGAAGCAGATGGGCTGTTGAATAGAAGCATTCTTGTACTGTGTCCCTGCACCTATCACAGTAATCCAAAATATGACAATGATTTAGGATTGCATTGTTGAGGTTCTGCATGTAGTTACTGATTTAAATCCAACACAATGTAGTTGGCTGCAGTGGGGGTAGTCTGGATTTGCAGGAATGTTCTAAAAGCTGAACAGCAAAGAAGCAATTATCGATGTACTTGTTGGTATACGTTCAGCAGACTAAGTGTTAAACAGTAACTACAGTAAGACCCTCTGCTCCAATCTGACCTTACAATATCAGTATTTGTCTAGAACAGGTTTTATCTGACCTTACTTTCAAGGAGTTTATTTAACCTGGGCATTTAAGTTCATTGCCTTCTTATCTACACTATGCTGAAATGAAAGACCTCAGATAGCTACTGTGACAATTAGGTGACAGTGCTGATACCAACTACTGCAGAAGCTTCCAGTGCTATCCATTGCCAGCGCTACAGGGCAGGCTCCATTTTCCTTTCATAAAACTTTGGTACATAAGGAAGCCAAGCTAAGTACTGAAGTGTAGTTGATTTGTTAACAAGTCTCAGTGAGCTGTTTCCCTCAAAAAGGAAAGATTAGCCATCATGACTGACTGAAGTCTAACTATGTGGACTAAGGCCTGGTTTTCTCCATCTCATATTTGTAGCTCATACTTTAACATCACCATGCAACTCTTATCCTTGTGAAACCAACAAAAATGGTCTCTGAGATGCCAGAAGGAACCTGCCCACCAGTGCTGGCAAATCATCTCTACTGGAGATCCTGATCTAAGGCTCAGTGTACAAAGGATATGACATAATAAAATATCATATAAACTTAGTTAGTAAGAGAGAATAGTTTCCAACTAGTCTTCTTCCAAAGGCCTTTATTAGGGAAAGTCATGGAGAAAACATTGGTAACACATACTGGTTTCTTGACAGTTATGATGGCATGGGGTGCTTCCTTCTCTGAAAACAGTGTTTTTATCTCTGGGAGGAGTCTTTACCAGCTTTCATCAGCCCCAGATGGCAGATATCTACATTCCTATGCTAGCACAAATATTTCAGCAGAATGTAATCTTTCCCAAACACATTAAGTTGCTTTTTATAAATAACCGATCAGCTTAGTGTGTGCTTATACTGTTGGATGTAGAAAGCTGTGGGCCAGCCCCACCCACACTCCAAACCGGCTGGATGCAGGCCACCTCGTGTCCAAAAGCCATTTAGCTACATTAATGCAGGACTACGCCTGAGCTAATAACTGCTGAGAGTCCCAGTATTAGTACAATTATGTTTCCACAGCAGCTTGTTTTTCTCTTGGTCTAAAATATAAGATCACACAGGCTGACGATTTCATTATTTAGTTCAAAAACCAAGTAGAGTTTAATATGGACAGTTACAAACAGAAGCTTAAATAGCCAATATAAATCTTCTCCAAAGTAGTAATAATGAATTTAGCAGCTATGTGGTAAACAGAGAATTAAGGATTTCATTATACTAGTCTTTTGTCTTTAAGCTGACATACAACATAATTTTGCTGTTCACCATAACAAACCTTTATTGATAGACTTCTTCTCAGTATTTTATTCCAAAGAATTAATGTTTGCATTTAATATCATACTGTCATTATCTTGTTTCCTCCACAGTGAGAAGAGTTGTCTGCTTTCCACAGGTGCAGAGGACCAGCTAAATACACAACAATCCACCTCCTTATCCTTCTTATCAGCATACACAATGATCACTAGTTATTACGCATAATTACATAGTTGCATGTATTAAATGTTGTTATATTGCACGACAGCTTGTTTTAACAGTTGGGAACCTACAGCTCAAAATTCTTACAGGTATTTTAGTCACATTTTGAAAAACAGCTTCTTTTTCCTGGAATTAAATATGTTTTTAGCAGAAGTTACGTTACCTAATGAACAACATGAAAACATAATTAAATAAGTGCAGAAAAAACATGTTTTTCTCTTCTTCTTTCTTTTTTTTTTCTTTTCTGTGTGTTACCATCTGTTTCGCTGGTAACCTAGAGACTGGATTTATCAGCTGCTAGCTACCTGAAGGCTTGGGAGGAGCCCTGAGGGGAGGAAGGTTAGGACTCAGCATTTGTTTTAACCCAGTATGTTATAGATGCACAAGGGCTAGTATTTTAAAGTTATACAGCTGTATACAAAACCAAAAAGAATTCTGAGTTAAGACTACACTTAATATCAAATATTTGAAAATGTGTAAGCACCTAGACATGACATTGTGAAAACTAAATCTAAAAAAACAGCCAAAAAACTAAGAGGTGTTCTATCTATTAATTATCCTAGAATTTCAACCAGCACTTGCAACCAGTAAATGCAGTTAAAGATACACGCTATGTCCATATGCTCTGCCTTTTCTCAAGCTTTAGTGGCAATGAGGAAGTGTTTTTTCAGTAAGAAAACTGTTTCTGGTCCAGTTGAAAGCTTTCCCTTGGTTTAATCACTGTATCCCAGGCCATGTATCTCTGTTGAGAGAGCGAGCAGTAAGACTAATGTCAAACTGCAGTACAGCACAACCACCACAACCATCTTCTAATCACATTGGGTTTTATTATACTACAGAGTATTTAGGGGCATCAAGGTAAAATAGCCCAACTAGAAATCCCTGAATGCATTCTCAAAAATCCAGCTTACTATAGTAAGTACTACCAAGAGAATTACAATAAGTACTTCCAAGAGACTTCAGAACAAGATGAGTGAAACTATAGAAAAGGCAACCACTGAAAACATGAACATGATTTATATTCAATGTAATGAGATATCTTTACATGCTCTTACGCTAAGATTTCATTTTAAACTATTTCCAAATATAACAATGTGCATTTAAAACTAAAAATAATCTCTCTTGAATGTATATATTAGCTACAGATTGAAAACACATTTTTCCTTTTCTTTTTTCCATTCTTAATCTCCTTAGCCTTGGAACAGATTGTACAGAGTTTGGATAAGATTATGTTACAATGCAACTGTAAACTGACACCTTAAAAAATGGGAGCATTGCCAAATTGTTCACAATTAATATTACCAAGAGTTCACCTAATGTTTTCTTTAAATTGAGAAAAGCATCAAATTACATGCCAGTTTTATTATCTATAAATATTTATGCAAGATTAACTGTTCAGTTTTACATTTTTGTAAGCAAAAATTGCAAAGGGCCAGCTGCTAAAAATGTACAAAGTCACTTAGAATATGGAGTAAAGTGGGTTATAGAAGAGTTTGTAGGCCTTAAAACAGTACTGAGTTTGCTAAACATAGAGGAATCACCTATTTTAAAGTGAATATTAAGGCAAATTAGAAGTACAAACAAACCCTGAAAACTAATCTATATTTCATTCTTTAGTATATATTCATCTGTTTATATAGATAACCAGAAACACAGGAAGAACTCCTGAATATACATATTTAAGTTATTTAATTTTAATTATAGTTGGTAGTTGGCATTAGCTATCTATTTAAACTTTATTTAAACTTGGGATAAAGATGTTAAAACACCAAAATTCTGCTCCCTAGTATGTTACTGATTAGCTGCTAAAGGTTAAGAAATCTTTTGGTTGGCATTGTAGAAAACTTATGTCAAATGCATTTTTAATTTCTTCCATTTTTGCTTTCAATAATTTTCATGAATTCTCAGTATGAGTGCTCAAGTAAAGTGAATTTTCACTAGATGCATTCAAAAAGGTGTAAGATAAGGTAATGTTCTTTTCCTAAAAATATATTCAGCATTAACAGGATTATAAGATTTACATCTATCTAACCAGAAAACTAAGGAAATAACTTGTGACTGTCATGGCCGGCCTTATAACAAAGAAACAGAGCTCAAATTTCAAGTAGTAAGCTAAACTTACTCAAACTGTGAGAGTGAATTATTAAAAAAAACAGTAATAGAAATAGAAAAAGAACACATTTACAAATGCTGACTGTTCACCCATGTTTCAAAATGGGAAAGCAAAATCCTATGTGTATGTACCTATTTGTTCATCTCAGAAATTTATATGCAGGAATGTTTGAAAACTGCAAAAATTTCTATTCAAATAAGTTCTCTTCCTAAACATAAAGACATCCATAAATAACACAAATATCCTAGATGTGGGCTCAATTGTGTCTTCAAGTATTTTGCAAATTCCAAACTTTAGTAATTTGTAATTCATCTCATGTCTTAATTCTTTTTAATTCCAAAAATACTTAAATCCATTTCAAAGAGAGCTGTGAAGCATCTTTCATTTGCATTTGAGCCTTTCCTGCCAGCAATGACAGCACTGTCCAAGGGAAACATATCTCAATCATTATCAAGAGCTTATGTTACAGCTAACTCATTGGAAAAGCTGGTATATAATACATTTTGGTCTCCTAATCTAATCACTGAAATCCTGAAAAGGAACCTTAATTTATACAGAAAACAGCAACAAATCTGGGAAAACTTTCCTAAATATATTGATTCATATCAGTTTAACTTCTTTGAATTCTGAGTAATTTTAACTATTTGGACTTCAAATCACAAAACGAACATTCTGCACATACTTTGAAAACTGATCAGCTAAGAACTGCAAAATTCATGTGCAACAAGATTTTTGCTAGCTAAAGTAAAAGACATTCAATTAGTTTTTCAGATAGCATACCACAATAAAGCTTTTAATCAAAAATTTACATGCCAATATTTATAAACCTTTAGATGAAAATCTAGGCCTTCTACATTTTCTCTAATTTCTGTGGTTTTCAACTCTATTCTTTCATATCTTTCACTCCTTTTTTCTTTCACTGTTAGACTGAGCGAATGATTCGATGCAAATAATTGACATGAACTACTCATATTTTTGTGCATGCTGGTATCCACCAGCAGATTGTATTTGTCATTGTAAACTAGCCATATTTTTGCAAGTTGCTGGTTTTTGTTTTACAGAGGGTTTTTTCTGCACAAGTAGATCGTGACAGTGTGAGTATTGAACACTCAGCATTTAAAAATTCAAACTGTGTTGCTTAGTTGCTATGCCACAAAAAAAAAAAAGAGAAAGAAAAGGGCTGTTGTTTCTATTCTTGGATCTTAAAAGTATAATCATAAAGTGGCTTGAGGAAGTCAAACCTTTTGGAAAAGGAGCCTTTTAGAGAGAGACTGCGAAAAATTGGGATACAGGGAACATTACGAAAAAATGTAATCATTATCTTTCCAAGCTACATTGACATATCCCAGGTAGTTCTAATAATCACACTAAATATGAGTAGAATGGATTGTAGAATGTCATTTATGTACTTCAGGCTTTTTAGTCTTTGGGTTGCAAATGTTTGATGACCTATGGATTACTTTTAAAATGGATTGTGAAAAGCAAAATAGCAAAAGCAAGTCAGCTGTTACTATGCTTAGAATTGCTATGCAAGGATGTGAAAAAGTCAAGAAGCACATACAAACCCTCTACAAGCAATTCCACAATTCCTTCTAGACAAACTTCTCCAGAAAAATAGATGTAAATATAAATAGAAATAGCTATAAAAAACACATGAAAAATACATATAAAAAAAGAAAAATAATTTTTAACAGAAAATCTAAAGCATCTCATAGTTCAATATAAAGCCATTATTTGCTGCCTGCCCAAGATGGCTGACCCAAAACCAGAAACCCCTAGGTCGAGCCACAGACCTCGCCTTCCCACAGAGCTGTTCCATGAACGCCAGTTTCATCTAGCAGCTGTAGGGTCAGGGGAAAATGTGTGGTTTTGGAAACACAGTATGTCAGTGTTTCCAAAACATTTTCCTGGAATTTGTTTTTTTTTTCTGAAGAAATTTTTCTTAAAAAAAATGGATTTGATCCAATTTGAAAGTAAGCCAAATTAAAAAGGAAAAGAAATATATATAAATCTGTGAACTGTAAAGCCTGCTATTCAGCCAGCCCTATTGCTGTGGCAAACGGTATTTTCCGTAACGCTCTGGTACCACCATGGTCTGATTCCTGTTCTTCCTTTCCTTGAGTCTTCTTGTTTCATTCAACAGGACTTTTATTCCCTTCTTACTACTCCTGAAGTTTCATGAAGTTTCATGTTAGGCAGCTTTCTACTCTCTTAACCACTTGTTGTTCCTCGGTGTCCTGTATTTTGTAAACTGTCTTTGGTGTCCTTTATTTTGTAAATTAACCTCAACCTCACTGGGAGGAAAAGCATAAGCCTGTAAGCATTGCTTTATTTTTATCTGTGTCTTCCTTTACCTGTCTGGAGAAAAGCAGCTTCCATCCCTCTTTGTTAAAGTGTCACATAGGTCTTTATCTGCTCATCATACATTTTATTATTATTATACCAGGAGTTCAGCTTTTAACTAGGGTCTTTTTATTTTTTGGAATCCATGTGCTCCAAGAGGAAAGATTAAGTCCCAGTGACAACAGTAAGAAGTGATGGATATTTTGAGTGTGACAATATATCTGACTTCAGAATCATTAATAAACCTTGCCGGACTTTGCAAATCCTGCAATAAAATCATAACAATTACTAATACTGTTATTTTCCCATCTGATGAAAGTCACTCTTCCTGAAACAATTATACCGATAATTAAGTACAAGCTTTCATCCTGAAATCACCAGTGCAATGCCATAGGCTGAGGTAGGTGCACATATTGCAACAATGACAAACTTAAATAAAATAGGACAAATAGATGCTTCTGTCTAAATACAGAACCAAGAAAACAGACTGTAGAATTACTGTGTCTCACTGTCATCTGAATTACCATAAAGTAGGATTTTTTTTTCTATTTCAAATATATTACAGGGGTGGGTTATAGTCACAGGTACGTAAGCTCCTTCTGTTGCTTTGAAAACTCCAGCCCACTTTTGCTACCTATCTCAAGCAAAAAGCTATAGAACACAGAGGGGAGAGAATCTGAAAATAATCTCAGGAGCAGAAAACAATAAGCACTGTTTTACAAGATACATGTCCTTAGAATGATGAATTTTAGCTTGTGGTCAGAAAAGGACAGTCTCTTGTGAAATTACCGGTTCAAAATGACAGCACACATTATTCAAGGCAGTATTTTATGTGTTTTGTTAAGCTTCATAATGTAGTCAACTAAAAACCATCAGTCAACTTTTTGCTAAAAATGACTTTGCCCAAAACACTAAAAATCTGCAACAAATGTTATGTTTCTGCCCATGTAAGTGCCTTGTTCTGCTGGATGCAATTCCTGTAGTCAGATGGCTCTCTTTCAACTACATTCGTATGCTCCAGCAGGTCGTACTTTATGAAGCCTCTAACAACTAATTAAAGTTTTATTTCAGACCTCTAATAGCTCAATCAATAATTTAGGGAGAAAACATTTTCTGGGAAAACATTAGCATAAGATTCACTGAAGCTGTATCACTCCTTCTGGCCATATTTAATTTCAGCAAGATGAACGAAGAGAAAACACAGTATAGCTATATGCCATGCAATTTGTGTTGCAGTGTCAGTTTTGTATCTTGGAACTCTTCTAAATAGCTTTTCTGCTAAAGCAATAATCAATTAGTGCTAAAGCACATCTGTAGCACAACAAGATGTTCTCCTTGGAATTGGATCAAAATTACATTTTGCAAATGTTATCTCATTCATGTACCACTTTCATTTGAATACTACAAATAAGGAAGTTCAATTCCAAATTCCGTTAGATCGGTGATATGGAAGTTCAAAAATTTTGAAACAGCAGTCTCCGGAGGGAATCTTGGACTTCCAAACTCGCTTACTTAAACTCATACATCATTAATATCTCTGGGGTAAAGAAAACTTTGTATTGATGTCTGATTGCCAGGAAATTATTTGGGCTTTTTTTTTATGAAGGCAAAATCTATTTAAGCATACAGAAATGCGTCTGATTGCGGACAATAGGAAAAAATTCAGTTAAATTAACTGTAAAACAAACACAGAAAACAAAATGGATAAGCCAAGGGCCCAGATACAGTTATTAGCTGTGAAAAAGGTCACACAAAAGCTGTCTGAAATGGCTGGCCTCTAATTATATTACTATAATATAGAAGTCTAAAATTGATAAGCATAACAGAAATCTATGAGCTGCTGGTGAAACTACTAAATGAAGATGATTTAGTATGAAAGAAACTGATGAGATTATAGACTGGTGAATATTTGCTTGGAAAAAAGGGCAAAGTGTAATTATATATTCAGTTAAGGTCTCTGCCTAGCTCCAGTTTCGGATACTGCATCCATGCATGGACACAGATGCTGGACTCCAGAATGTTTCACTCTGGTTTGCATTGCACTATGTCAGTCAAGGGGAAAGGCACCATCTTTCTCCAAAAAGGTGGGAGAGAGCCCTTAAACTCAATGCACTTATCTACAGTTGAGGGGGAATATTTCTGGTCTTCTCTGCCATTGTACCAGTAATAATAAAGAGGAAATTAACTTGGTAAGGAAATGAATGGCCGTACATAAGGAAGTCTAGAGAGCCAGCCAGGAGTCCCTCACTGACTCTGAGGGGGGGGTCTCTGAGGAGCACAGTTATTTCAGACCTGATTGTGCCATGTGATTTTGACAGAGCATTCGAAGTTAAGACAGTGAGCTCATCTGCTTGTGGTGCGTTGAACAGGCTGACCTCGCAGAATATGTAACTAGCAAAGGAGGGAATCTCAAGGAAAAGTCTCTGCTATAAAACTAAATTTGCTGATCTTAGAGGCCTCATATCCAAGGATTCTAGCTGGTCATGGAAATTATCTACTATATGTTTTGGTACATAGAAGGAATAAGTTCATAATGTACTTTGAGTTGCATAAACAGCTGAAGGCTTTTTTGTGTTTGGGTTTTTTTAAACACAAAATCAAAAATATCTTTCTTCCCCAGTTTTGCTTCCAAGTTTCTTGTTTCCTGGATCTATCTTTCCTCTGGGCAAAGGAACAGGACTATTTGCCCTAGTAATTCCTCAGATCACCATGTAATCCAGAATGCACAACATCCTACTGAGGATTATACCAGAGATATTAAATTCAAAGTTCTTAAACTAATTTCTCTGATACTTTTTTCCTTTTTTTAAACAAATTGAAGAGCTTGCTATCATTTATGATTATTTGGCATCGCTGCTGGAAAAAAATGGGATGTTGGCAAATCCTATATATAGGCTTTTCCAGCACAATGACATGAAATTCTGGTTTACTCAAGAGAACAGTCAATTCTTAAAGCAGCTTCCATGTGAATAGAAGATCCTCAGAGTTCAACATCATTCACATGCCACCATCATTTCAAATTTTAATGCAACACTATAAAGAAATTAAAGCAAATTAAGACAAGTACAATATACACAGGAGAGTTTGCATGTATATATTAAGAAATTCGCAATCAATAAAGTGTATAAACTTTCTCTAGGTCATGTGTACTGAGCTCAAGTGTACTGAGGTTAGTTTCAATAATAATACTGGAAGGAACAACATTCAAATTCCATTTTAAAAGATGAAATTTGTTAATTCAAACTCAGCCAGATTTCCATTCAAGAATTTTATCAAAATGTGCTTCTTTCAAAACTCCAGTTTATAAAAGGCACGGAAAGCTTCTGAATACTTCTACCCATTGAAAAAGTAATTTCTGTTTCCTTCCAGCTCCTGAAGCATAGTCTGACTTTGCACTTCTCCAAGTGTCTTTGGTATGAAGATGGTCAGAAAGACACAAGAAGCAAAGTGTTCAACCTGTTTTACCATAGATGACTGGCTGAGAAAGCACAAAAATAAAGTACACAGCTCTCAAGTTACATCCTGTAACCTGACAGATCTGTTTTTAGTTTCTTTCTTTACATAAGAAACAAAAAAACAACAAAAAAAAAAGATGTTTCAGGTTTTAAACAGTCGCATCAAATTTCCCAGCATTCACTGACAAGAACTAAGTCATGAATACTTAGTATTTTCTGCTTCAGCAGCAATTACAGCTGCATCTCTACTGATGTATTCCAAGTGGGGAGCAATAGTCTACGTATATTTTTGGCCCTTTGACCAAAATGCCAAAAATTGACCTCAGCAATTTGGTGAATGTTTAAACCTTGCTGAAAAATGTCTTAGGGATCTCTACTTGATTGTTGGTATAACCAACCCAGGTATTTGTTTGGCACAAGCAGTGTAAACTAATCCATTTACCCTTAAACTATACAAAAAGTATTGTTTCACGTGTGCAAAATAAAAAATACTAAGAGTAAGACTGGCAGGAACTAATATAAAAGGCAACTTTCTCATTCACAGTCTTCACACTTTTCTTTTTCCATAACCTGTGTACCTGAAAGCACCTTTTCTCTTCTATCTAAGAACAAATAATAATGTTTCATGCTGGTTGGCTCTTGACTTCCAGGTAGATCTCATTTTGGCAGAAGACAAAGGTCATTCACCTCTACCTGCACACAACTGTCAGCTATGGAAATCTTTCCAACTTTACCATGACGGCCCAGGCTTTGGATGATGGTTTCTTCTGGTTCAGCTTTCAGTTAAAAATAAAGCCATTCTAGCTATCTGCCTGATGCAGGTGAACACATACAATGGCTTCTCAAAGCTCTCTGACAGAAGCCGCTATGAAATCCTTTTGCTCAGGAGTATGAACTGACACAGCAAACAAGACTTGAACTTTTAGGTCTTATCAATGCCAGAAAACTTAAAAGATTAATGTTGGGTGTGTGCTTAAAACTCAGTATACACTCCTGATAATTGCAGGTGTGAACACTTCTATTCTGGAACCAGTCCCTTCATTCTAGATAGTTTAATTCACTGTAAGGTATTTTATTATGTTCATTTTTACATTCCCACAAAATACAGTTATAAAATTTCACTTGTGGCAGTCCCATGAGGTAACTAACTGCAGAAAGAGGTATAAATTGGAGGGTTTTTTTTCAATTACTGCAGTCAAGTTCCAAGGACATAATGCACAATAGGTGCTATACAGCGGTCCTCTCTCAAGAAAATACTTTAATTATAGGTTGCTGGCAGAGTTCCAAAGGAAAGCCAGCTACCATTACTGGCTGAAGGCTTTCATCTAGTTACATTCAGAAAAAGCAGTGCAAAGCAGACAAAGCAAAGTAATTACCATTATCAGGAGGAAATACAACAATACTAGAGCTGGTCTTTGCTCTCCACAAGAGATGTGCTCTTTTGTTAAGACAACAGTCTTGACCCCTGTGTATTCACACAGCTAGACTAAAGCACGTGTGAATATTTAGTAACCTTTTCTTTCTTGACAAACAGTGCTTAGCAGGGCAAACATCCTATGTTTGATGTCTCTCATTAACTATAAATTTGAAGAAAGAGCACCTGCTCTTTAGGACATATACAATTCCTGTGAGTATTACCTATATACACCTAAGTATCCCATCTGAATGATATTGATAAAGGACCTTCATCTGCTGTTTCATAACAAAGCAGTTATTTAAGCTGCTATCATTATAAAATAAATTGGGAGAATGCTATAACCAAGTCTTCACTATTACTGTGAAATAATAGAAACAGGCATGAACAACCTCACACAAACAAGCTTATTAGAGCAAATATTAGGGAAAAAATCCCTGGAAAATTTTAATTTCATGCAGGGGAAGTATTTCTCTCCCTCAGCTAAAGAACACACTGCATTTAATCTCCTGTCTCCTACAATGCTAACTGGTGAGAAAAGAGCTAATTACCTGAAAGCTTTGTTGCCATTTAATAAGTGTGCCTCCAGAGCTAGAAGATGTTTTTATTGCCCATGGAAGGACAGCATCCCACACACAATCATTTTATCACCTTCATATACTTCTCCTGGTTGCCTTTAACAGCACGTCTCAGAACATCATCCTACAGCTGGTGACTACTGCACTCCCAGCATGGTCTGACTTGAAGTGCCCAGCCTGAGAATGTACTGGTGGTGCACAGCCAGCCTCTCTCCTTAAAATAACGCAAGCTTGACTAGGTGCAAAATGCCACAACACTGGTAGCAAACATGGTCTACAGAGATGAAGACCCTTCTCCCAGCACTGGGTGGTTCAGGCTCATTTGCAGTTCTCTTCTGTTTGGCCCTTGCAAAGACCATGGAATCATGCTGGTATGTTTTGTTTTCTGAAACGGTGCATTACACTGAAAGTCAGGACAGAAGAAAAGTTTTAGCACGGTGCATTACACTGAAAGTCAGGACAGAAGAAAAGTTTTAGCTAGTAAGAAAAAAGTTGCATTTTATCCTTAATACCTTCGAATTATGTATTTCATTCATCAGATAATCTGGGAGAGGCTTTTCTCTTATTTTGTCACAGAAGAAAATGAAAATATTTTGGGGTAAGTGCATTGCAAAATGCTTCTCACACCTCTCAAATTTAGCTTTTCACACTACTGACCTCAGCCACCAATAATTACAATTGCAAATTTTCCAGTATTGTTTCATAAGCTGATAAGGAAGCACATTTCCCATGATTCTGGGAAGAGGCAAAGCAAATCAGTACAAAGAACACAGCACTGGCTAACCATTCCTGACAAGAGACTGAACATCTTCAGCTCCTTTTGAAAAACAAAACCTGTCAGCTTTATTTCATGAAAATATGATGAATTTTTCTTGTCCGATTTGTGGATTGCTTTATGGTTATATAATTTCCTTTGTTGCTTATGTAAATTCAGACTTTCTGGGGAGCTGATTTCCTGATGATTACATAGGAGATTGATAATTATTTGAAACATCGTATTTCTTTCCTCTTTTTATGAGAATTTGGGGATGCTTTAGTAGAATACAAATACAGACGTTTCTTCACTCTCTTTCAGAATGACAGTCTTTGGTGAATTCTTAGCATCACCAGGCATCTTTCTTAATTATTGTTCAAGGAGAGGTGAATCATTCTTTTCTGTGAGCTCATGAATTATGTATTGTATTGGATACTATGCTCAGTCATGTGATTATTAATATCACTCACAGAGTTCTTAATCATTCAAGGTTGTCTTTTTTCCTAAGCAGATGAATAATTTCTTCTATTCCATCTGAAGGTTTTGATTTTCCTTGCCGTAGTTTCAATTGTTCAATACTCCCTTGGGCCTGAAGACAGAGGTAGCCATTGAGCCAATGGCTCAGCCCCTCCTGGGACTATTGAGGTCCCTTGGGTTACTGTCATTGATACCAGTTGTCAGAGAAGTGCTGAGGGCTCCCCAGTAAGTGCCCTGCAGTTTGCAGGATTGCACCCAAATATCCAGAGCGCTGGGTCCTTGTATTACATCTCATTGATTAAGATAACAGAGATTTTCCTCCTGGGTGACATAATCATTTGCAGCAGTAAGTGCTGTACAAAGAGCAAGCAAAGCTAATCACTAGTCTTGAAACCCATCCTCTTTTCCAGCCACCATCTGGGGTGGCACTGGGAAGCAGAAATTCCCTTTGCTGTTTGCATGCATTCAGCAGTAAGGCAAAACCTTCTTTTCTCCAAGGCCATTGGGACACCTGAGGCAATGTTGTAGCTAGCTGCAGCAGAGGCAGAGCCTCCGTGTTCTCCCCCAGTAGCAGCCACCGGAGCAGCAATACATTACTTCTGATCCTCCTCGCTCTCACCTTACCAGCTGGTTCTCATCATCCAAACATTTTTTCCATCCAGCTTTATGCCAAATTACAACCATGAACTTCAGTTATTTCCATGTGTTACTAAAATCTTTGTACTGCTACTGATTCAGCAGGCTTTGGGTCATATTCCAAAGATAAACATAATACATATATTCACATATACATTATAGAATATAATAAGATTCCAAGTAAGAATATAATCTCTTTTAAAGAAATTGTGTCTAATGCAGTAATATTTAAACGCGTATGATGAATGTATGCCTTTATCCCGGCAGATATAAATTTATTTATATTAAGGAATATAAAGGAAAATTTCAGGGAATTTCAGAGAAACCTCATGCAACTAGGAAAATAAAACTCAATATGGCAATGGAATTCATTGCTGATTACTAGAGCTGAGTAGAATGTGACAGCTCTGAGGTTTTTCCCCAACTTTAAAGATTCTGAAAGTTTGTTATCTTTAAAGACAGACCATAGTCCAAAAAACATTTTCTGGATAAATTATATTTTTCACATTTACTGAAAAAGCACCCATGAAGGCAATCTGCTTATTTCATATTGGAATTTTACATATCCACATCACTCACAACCTCGTGATTTGAATGTAGGTGTCTCGCATTACTAATTAACTAATCCTCATGCATGGCAGTGAGTCTTAGACTCCCATTCTCGTTTGACTTCAGCAAAATGAAGTATTGTGACAAACTGAAAATGTATCACCTAGCTCTATGAATCAGTGAAATGTAGGACAAACTGAGAAGAAACTTTTGATTTATTTATAAATTTTGCTGAGTTTTAAGTGAACTACAGACAACCACAGAAAATAAAAGTTAGAAAGGGGCCTTACAGAACACTGCATAGTGGAAGAGGAGTGAGCTGAAACACCTGATCCCACAGAGGGAAGATGACATCCTTCTGCAAAGTTCCAAAGGCATTGCTATACACACTTAAATCACAGCCCTCTTGTACCAAAAAAAGCCTTAATAAACTAACCGACCAAACAGGAGCATATAGCTGGATCATTACTGCATTATGAATTTGGTCACTGTAACAGTAGCAAGATCTGTGGGTACTGGAATACATATAAATTTCATACTGATACTGACATACTTTCCCAAACTCTTGAACCCAAAATCTGTGCCAGGAGCCTCAGGACATTTCTAAAAATATCACAACAGTGAGTAACATTTGAAGGATAAATCTGCCTTCCTAAAACCAAAAATACTAGGTAGTGCAGATGCAATTATACTCCAGCAGGAATGACCAGTACAAAATACCAGTGAAACAGCGGCACAGCTGCTCTGCAGAAGACTAAATCTCTGCAAAAATTAAAGAATTCCGAACCTATTCAGGCTCTATTTGACACAGCGCTGTTGGCCTATATTTTAGCATTCCAGTCCAGCTGGACTGCAGGAATGAAATATTGACTTAGCCAGCAAATAGGGCATTACAGAAGCACCCCAGGCTCTTGCCTGTCCAGAATAGGGTTTGATAGCTACAGCTCTGCCTCTTATTTTGTTTCTGCCCACTGCTTGATCATGGACCTTTATAGCTAAGTCTCTGTCCATGTTATCAGTTAATGAAATGGACCAGTTAGGAAATTCATTGCAGGTATTTCTATTAAGTGGTTTACTTCTGCTGATTTTTTGCATTTGTGTCTTCCCATTTATTCTATGAAGTCATTCTACAGAACTGCGTGCAATGGTCATATGACAAAAATTCAGCATGCCATTTCTAGAAAGAAAATGTCATCAAACAGTGACAAATATAAATCTATTCTGGGGGAAGAAAGTGGTCCCTTCATGGTATAGGACAAGTGTGGTAGTCAAAGCACCTCTGCACTCAAAAGAATCACTCTGAATAAGGCTAATGGGAAAAATGGTCAGGTCACCCCTAAACTGAGCAAAGAGTTCACTTGAAAAATGGTTGGTTTGTCAGACTTTCACCTTGCCAGCCTCCATTCAAACATTTAATAGCACTGACTGAGATGTCTGGCTAAGTTTTGATGCAATAAACATGTTTTGCTCCTATAAGAACACAGAATTCTCATTAACTGATATCATGCAGGTCACTGATTATTCAAATAACTTCAAGGAGTTTTATATAACTCTGCTTTAAAGAGAAGTGCTGTAATTTTAGAGATATTTTCCTCTTAATGGAGGCAAACTACTTGTTAATATCATGTACTGCATCATCTGCAAATAGCATATTGCTGAACTGAAAGGCTTTAATGTGTTAGACCAGTGGCCAAAGAACCAGTCTCCATGGCAACTCTGTATTAAGTTTCCCTGCTACAACAATTGTGAAGACTATTCAATCACAACTCATTTGAGCTGAATTCTTCTATATTTCTAAATGGCTCTCATAAATATTTCCGATTCCGACATTTTGTCAGTTTTAGGAGAAGAGCATAGGAAAATGAAAGGCCAAATGAAAGACTGGCTTTGGAAAGGTCAGTATGAGTTCACTGTACATCCCTGTTAAATATAAAGAGTGTAAGGTTTAAGTATGTTAAATGTTAGATAAAGCACGTATGCACAGAGCCCCATCAGAGTCCATTGACTACTGCTATGAAGATTTTATCAGATCAGTTATTCATCTCTGAACTTTCAACACTTATCTGGGGACCAGGTTCTTCTTAAAGAGCAAAAATACTTTGTTCTCTTATAACTGACAGTCTATACCCAGCTGTGGATAGCCACAGCAGAGCCATCTCTCAGGTTACTCAGTGCCTAACAGGAGTCAGCAGCTGGACCACTAAAGGGAATATCTGCAAAGTGGAAAACAAATAGTTCCAACTACTTTTTGTACAATGTCCTTTTCTATTAGTGGCTTCTCCTAAAAGCTTTTTAAGTCCATTTGCAACTGGATATCCAAACATACCACACTTTCCCACTTGTGGGTTGACTAGATCATTTTGCTAGGCAGTTATAGAAGCAGCTTGACTGGTGTGAATACCCACATACTTGATTCCTGTGCTGGATTACTGCAACATGTAAGCAGGGGAAGAAACTGCACGCTCCTGAGAAACTCCATCTGACGCAAGTGCAGCTGCCCACCAGCTGAGGCCACCATAAGCATATCACAGCATGGCTCTAATCTCTGCACTAACTCCCTATTAGGAATGGGCAAATGCCTGATGCCATCCCAGCTAATTGGACTCTTGTCATGGGGTTGACCTTTACAACCTCTGAGATCACCTCTCCATCCGTGACTACGGATTCCTGTAGCTGCTCCTTCCCACCAGAACCAAAAGCCAATGATTGACAAACACATATCTGCCACAGTGAAGACAAGACCTTACAGAATACTAGATAAGATTCTGGAAATAATTTCTGAAGAAAATTAGAACAGTCACAGGACCTCAATGTTTTGAGAAATGATATTGCCTCCCTCATTTCCCAAAGTCACTTACTTGAAATGAAAAAAGAGCTGACCACTCATTGTATAAAAAGCAATATATAGAAGGAGAAAAAATGACTCCTGAATATTACCTGAGTGGCTCAGGTCCAGATGCAAGCCCTACAAGAGAGCCTACGATGTCAGTAATGCAGGTGTATATTACAGCCTCTTGCAAAACTTCTGTTGTGATTTCAGTCATCCGTTTTCCCAATGTCAGGATGATAGAAGACCAAAGATTCAGAGCAACAGCTAAAGTGGGACTTCTGAGTTATTTTCTGTATTACTAAAAATACTAAGACAACATACTTGTACTTCCTGTACAAGAGCTCCTACCCCTTCTTACACAGGTGAACACTGCCTGTAACAGTGATATATTAATTACTTAAAAGGGTCTATACCTGCTACCACAGCACTAATACTGATGAAATACTGATGAAATTGAGGGTTAGTGTACTAGATTTAGTCCTGAGGTTAAAACCATTTGTTCACCTAAACTCATTTAAAATGGGAATTAGGTTAGAACAAAAGATTTGAGAGTTTTAAATCTATTCCAAGTTTTAGTGCTTTGCTTATAAAACATACAGGCAGGAAAATGGTTTGTGGTTTCAGGTTTCCATTAAAATACTCAGCACATATCCATTTGTGCTTATTAAAAAAACCCACATACTTTAATCTGACCATCTCTAAAATACATAGGTGGGATGTTTCTGGTTTCCCGGCCACATCAAATTATTTTAATGAATTGATACTATGAAGCAACCAAAACAATAACATCCTGAAGCCACATCAAGCATCACATGAAATTAAAATCTGAGCTTGAGTCATTCTGCTTAACATTACTGATCTTGCCAGTCATTATAAGTATTTCTCCTTAATCCTTCTTTCCTGTAATATCTTAAGGTTTGACTACAATATGGGGGCAAAGTCATTTAAAAACATGAGACACCAAATGAATGTCTACAGGTAAAATGTCTTATGGCAATGAAGTGTCCATTTATTTTAAAAGCAGCAAGGTTTAATGGAACATTACTGAAGCTTTGAATCTTTCCTCAAGATATTTCAGGCCTTTTCTCCTGGGAGCCCTGTCTGCAGGGATCCCAGAGCTAAACTGTTATTCCAGAAAGGGTTGAGATAGTTCATGCTTAAATTAAATTGCAGAACCCTCACAGCAGGAAACTATAGCTACCAAAGGAAAAAAAAAAAAAAAAAAGAAAAGAAATAAAAATCTTTACATAAAAGTCTTTGTCTTTAATCTCTTTCATTAGAAGATTAGAGGTTAAATTACAATAAATTGCAGCAGGGCCAGACTTCCACTGGAGTTCAAATGGCTTCAGAGGGACCAAAATTTTGCCGTGAGCATCAGCCCAATACATTTCAGTAAGGCTCTTTACCTCAAAATCTCCATGATCTAAAGACATTCCCTCAACCAAGCAGAATTTATTAACTCGCATCCACTGGCTCAGTAGGTATGGCTGTATTGCTTTTGAATCAGAAGTGAATCACATTCTCAGAAAACAGCCCCACAAAAAGACAGTGTTTGCAAAAGCTTAGTTAAACATATTCATAATCTACTTTGTATTAGAGATGCAGGTACATAAACTGTGCAAAAGCAACTCCTTTCTTTGCTTACCACCTCCTAGGAAGCAGCACCTTTGCTACAAAAGTAGCCTGTGGCTATGCTAGTCAGCTCAGCTGAAGACCAGAACCTTTCCCAGGCACAGGAACACAACTATATGTATTAGTAAATTGCTACAGTGGTCCTTGGCATACTTCTTTTTGTCAGCTAACAATTTCCCAAATAGTTCCTGTGCGAAGTTCAAGAGGCAGCACTTTCCCAGAGCCATTCCCAAAAGGCGCCTTGGCAGCGTTTATCTGTAGGGATGCAGGCTGTCCCACTGCTATTGGACACCATATCCAGGGCTGTTCTCAACTACGCGTCATTTACTAATACACATGTGGCCTTTGAGACTACTTAAAGCAGAAGGTTACCATGGCAGGTTGTTGCACTGAGCCACACGGTCGCTCTGACCGCTGCATACTGCCAGGTCTCCCGGAAGATTCTTCCTCCTTGCTTCGAGCACAAGACTTCAGAAGACAAGTCCAAGTGTGTCCCCTTCAGCTCTTGGCTGAGGTCCATAGGGTTATGTCAGTAAACCAGGACTCCATATTCCCATGGACTCTAACCAGAGAAAAGTCCAATCTTTTGTCGAACAGACTGAAAACCAGAACTTTGTGTTTACAGCTGGGGCCCACAGCCAGCTAAGTATCATAATTTTCCTTACAAAGGGTCACTGTTACCCTGTTCCTCTTACCTCTACTGCAGAAATATTCCTAACTCCCGAGTTTCCGCTTAATTCAGTCCAACTATCAGGCGGTAAACTCACTAACAACTGGTTTCCTATGAATATGAACATATAATGAAAGAGCATTGTAGCACCAAGTATAATGTTCAGAGTACTGCATTTTTTAAAAAGCAAGTGAAGTTTGAGCCACTTATGGCTCAATGATATAAGATTTTTCATCATTGTTCATGCTTTTTAAAAACATTACTATGGGTGTCTCTTTGGAGTAAACTATTAGTATGCCACAAACTGAGTATTCTATAAGCAGTTTCAAATAAAATTTCTTTTATGATACAAGTGACTAGCTAATCAGTTGAAGTCAATACATCTAGACTATTTACTAAGCTTAATGAACAGTACTGTTTAGAAACTGCATTTTAATCACTAGTTCACTCTGAAAGCAATTTACTACAAAGCCAGTAAATATAATTACACCTATAACTATGATGTAAATTAATTCATGATAACATTCACAAATGCAATCTGGATTCGAACACTACAGTATGATTCAAGCACACTAAGAAATTACCTAAACTAAGGAAAGCAGTGTATTTTTGTAGCTTCACTTTAACTTCAATCTCTCTCATCATTACTAAAGCCTTCTGTAATTTGAAAATGCACTTTATGATTAGAATAATGTAAATCATGGGCCTTATATGATAAAAAAAAAAAATCTCATCTAAATGCCCTTGTAATTCTTTAGATCATATGTTTAACATTATCATTTTCTTTCCTGGCTGAGGAAAGTTCAAAAAAAAAACCTATTTAAAGATTATTGTTCAAAATCCCAAAGTAATTAAGAAAGCAATACAGAACCTTTTAAGCTCATGAGTGCATGTGTACATGTGTGTATACACATAAATACAGACTCAGACAAGACTTTTTAAAGTAAAGTTATCAAAATACTTGAACTTCCATGCAATAATGAGTAACAGTTACTATGACTGTAGTCTCAGGGCACTGAAGATGCAGAGTACTTTCAGCTCCAGGGGATGTCAGTAAAGGAGGGAACTTATACCCTTCAGAGGAAAATGTCGCCATTTTGAAGCCTACTGCAGTCAGGAAAAAGGAAAATCCACAGCCTTTTTTCATACAGCAGTTCAAAAATGAAAAAAAGCAAAAAGAAACCTGAATGGTTTGGGTTGGAAAGGACATTAAGATCATCCAGTTGTAACCTGCCTGCCATGGGCAGGGACACCTCACATGAAACCATGTCACCCAAGGGTCTGTCCAACCTGGCCAGGTTCTGTTCAGCACTGCCAGGGATGCAGCATTTACCAGTTCTTTGGGCAACCCATTCCAGTGCCTGACCACCCTCACAGTAAAGAACTTCTTCCATATATCTAACCTAAACTTCCCTTTATATTTTAGCCTTTCTCATCATGAGAACAATCCTCCAAAATTTACTGAAATTAGGGTATTCATTCTGCTGAATAACTTCCTTATTTTAACAGTGCAGTGAAAGACCTGTTTATAGAAGAGATTGACAGTAATCTAGACTGTGGAATCCACTCTAGTTTCTGTGTGGGTATATGCACATAGTCACAGCTCAGATGACACCTAGGTAACAGATCTAGATGACCTCCTTTTTACAGCTCGAATTGCTCCAGAGACCAATCTAATTTAATCTTTATATATTCCTACCACAAGAACTCTTATTTCGGATTCACTATTCCTTCTTCAGTTTTGTTTAACTGGTAAATAAAAATCACTAAGAAAAATTAAAGGACTAGAATATTATTCGCCCAAAAGAATTCTTTCATACAAAGAGAATTTAATTAAATTAGATTCTAATCCTGTTAATTAGTGTTAAAACTGTGTTCAGACAGCCCTGAAAAGTATTTGTTCCATAGTTTGAATATCCATTTAAAAGCATGTTATAAATCATTTCATTTTGCTTGCCTTCTAATAGTAATAATTACAAGACCAGAGCACATTATTCTAGCAGCTATTTATACTCTTCAGGAAAAGTAAGAATGATTATCCCTGTTTTACAGGTGGGGAAACCTATTTCCTATTTCATTAATGATCCCCTCTTTCTTTGCACTTCATTAAGTCAGTCACAGCAGTATAAAGGGAATCTAAAATAGTGTACAGGTAGTATTTGTAGCATGCACAGGTTTTCATCATTTTGCCCTTGAATGACTAGCTTCAGCATAGTGCTGGATCACCTCTGAGAACTGAGGCTTATTAATGATATTCACATCTACATGTGACTAAATACTACTCATGTAGAAAGCCTCCACTGAGTAAAGCCACTGGGATAAGTTCTTGCTAACTGAAGTTTCATGAATGGCAAGGGTTGGAATGTCAGTTATTTAATTCATAAAACTTCAGTAAGTGAATGAATGAGAAAAACAACTTATTTTATTCCTCAGAATACTTCACATTTTAAAATCTAACTCTTGAAAAATTCCAAACTCTTAGTGTCCAAGATAACAAATCAGACAGAGCAAGCGTAGTGCTCAGCTGATTGCCCTCTTACAAAAAGAAAAAGCTCTCTCCTGGATTCAGCACATACACAGATACGCATCAATTCCAGAAAACATTATCTTCAAATGATGTCTGAATCACCAGATAAATAGGCTGCTCACCAATTGAACTTTCTGGTTATTTTAGCTCTTTTAAATAACTGAAATTGCTACCATAGCCACTGAAACTGCAGCTAGTTTCTGTGTTATTTCTTTGAGTGGCAGTTGTAAAAATGTCATAGTGACCTTGAAAAAAGAACTAGTGTGGGAGCACTGTGGAAAAGACACTGAAACACACAGTCATTTTTCCATGGTCCTATTTACAGCTGGGAGGGTGACGGAGGAGGGGAGTGATACTAGATTTTCCTTCAAGCCTCACTCTGCTGGCCAACAAGATGTAGCAGAAGAGTAAAGTGTTGTGCAGAAAATTGGTGA
This sequence comes from Pezoporus flaviventris, assembly GCF_033815535.1. NCBI lineage: Eukaryota > Metazoa > Chordata > Aves > Psittaciformes > Psittacidae > Pezoporus > Pezoporus flaviventris. The sequence goes on along the minus strand of NW_026892550.1, from coordinate 13,741,844 downwards.
CTTCAGTTTCAGGGGAGCATGTTAAGGAATACACCCCGGCCAGCAGGTAAGGATAGCAGCACAGACACCTCTGGAGTACCTGGACATTACAGCTCCTGCCAAATTGTCTCAGTGGCTCTGCCCACCATCCAGTCTGCTTCCCCATCTGGTGTTCTCAAAATCTGCTTCTTGTACCTCTCCAGCAGTTCCCTCAATTATACTAAAGGGTTTTTAGGAAGTAAGATGAAAAAAAAAAAAAAGAATTTTCTGGTTTAGAATTACATTCTGCATCACCTTTCCCACTTTTAGGCATAATGTGTCGTATTTAGAAGGTGAACCAAAGGGCAGAGACTGCATTTATGGCCTTTTGCATACACACTTAGGACACAAGAAAGGTTTGCTGTTAACATAGACCACTGATATGATACACTGGTAGGACAGCTGCTTATGAAATAAACATCTACTTGGGGGGGGGGGGGGGGGGGTGTTATTTAATAAAGCTCTAATTTTGAGATGTCATACTTCATTCTTTCAACATGAGGGTGGTGTGCTTATTCTCAACAGGGAGAAATTTGGCAATAAAACTATATATTTTATTTTTATGTGTTTTAATGCCACAATATGGAAGCCCATATTTAAGTAGATTATATCTGTTTTGGCATTTCCTTCCCATTCTAAACGTTCTGAAAATGAATACACATAGACTTTTCTCATGTTGACAACATTGCATTCTGAGAAGCTTCTCAGCTCCTACTAGAAATTAATACCCCATAGACAGTATTATAAAAGCTCTACAATGGGAAAAGTAAAACTAACTTGAACTTAGGTCATAATTAGAAGTCATACTTAGGGTTATTCTTAGGTCATGAACTTGCAAGTTTGTGACAACAAAGTCCTTTTGGAAAAGGGAATGTCTTGCATAAAATCACAATGTAGTGCAAAGAATGTATTGGCAACAGGAGTGAAAACCTGTGTTTAGTTTCTTGCTGCTGTTCCTACAGTTATGTGGTGCAGGTCCAGTTGCAAATGTATAGATGGTGAATACCATTAGTAAAGATCAGCATAGTTAGTAAAAAATCTCAGACAAGCACTGACAGCTTAAATTCAGCTGTTATAATGCAAATTATCTACCTAGAGCGCTTCTCTCAATACATTAATAATCCATTATAATTGTAATTATAATATTAGTATTTGTTTTGTACTTTTATGTCTTTGAACTGTAATTTCATCATCTCTTAGGAATCAGTATGACAAGTGTTTTACAGAAGAGAAATAATACATGCACTGGACAGCATTTTATTACTCTGCCACATGACTTACTGGTGAAGATTTTAATGCTTTTCTAAGCAGCACAAGAAAAATTTTTACACATTTCCGCACAAGGCCTCCTAAATGGAAGTGAGAGACCTCGCTCGTACCTGCCATCTGTTCAGCAAGTAAAAACCCTCTTAGTGGACTGAGATACCACCTTCTCTCTTAACCCATAAGTATCTCACTGTGTCAAATTACTGTCTGGAATTACTAAGAAGGAACTTCAGTTGCTAATGACAGTCCTGCTTCCAGTACCTCACTGTTACCTCTCCAAGCAAGAAAATTTTGCTGATTAAAAACCTTTTTTCTGCATGAAGAAAGTGAGGAGAGTTCGGAAGGAAAAGAAGAGAGAAAGGAAAAGAAATGCAGACTGGGAGTAAGATGAGCAAGGGTTATGTTAGGACCAGCAAGCATAAAAATGGACTGTGACAGATAAAATAAGAGGAGGAAACACATTGGAAAGGAGAAGAAAGAAGAAAGGAGGAGAAAAATTAGATTTAATAAAGAAAAAGACAATGCAGATAGCTGGAAAAAGTACATTTTAAAGGAAGCTAACAGGAAAGAGGGGAAGACATGTATTTTCTGCCATTATTTGTTTCATACACTCTCTATAAGTTAAGCATTTAGCCAAATTTCTAGTTGCTGAAAAAAACTGCATTTAAGTCTCAGTTAATTCAGATCTTTATTACTTTTTTAAATTTGGTTTAATTATTCTTTTCAGTTGGAAACTGATAAAAAGTGCACCACCAAACATGCAAAAAAATGTTGTTCTGCTTTGAAAAATTTTCCTTCAGATCATAATCATTTTCCTGCAAAATGCTTTGAAAATAATAAGGAAAAGATATTAAATTTTCAAGCTATTAGGGAAATACAAAGAGTTACATATTTAAATTATTTCTTAATTTTAATGCATAGTACTTATCATGAGTATTCAGTATGTAAGCCCTGCATTCAGTGCTCCAGTAAAGCATTTTTGAGGGAATTTAAGTCTCTGAAAATTTGCACCCTCTTCCCATTTCATCCTTCCTCACCTTTCACCCACTCTGTCTGCAACTCAGCTGTAAACAGAATGAAACATTTCCTTGCCTTCCACAGTTTTCCATCAGACATTACAGAAATGTCTTTTTATCCTTTTCCTATTATTAAGAATTAAAAGATCCAAAAGAACATTTTGGATTTCTTTCTTTTTTCTTAATTTGTAAGTTCATGTCCCTTTCTGAGGCGCTTCTTGCTCACGTGAGTTGCAAATACTCAGTAGAACAAGATGTAAGAAGCCCGTACGGACTATTTATAGATTTACTTATTAAGTACATGGTGCTTTAAAGCCACATTTTAACCAAGGTAACTTAGTTCCAGTTTGTTATTTATTCATATAAATCCTAATCATGTTTGAATTATACTGAGCAAAATGTCTTAATTAAACTTGTGACAATGTTTTCCATGGTCTAATTTTATACCCTACAAATAACCATTTTCTATCAGACTTATTTTTATAGCTTCTTTTATCGTCACTGAATATACTCTTTTTCTTGTTTGATAATAATTCTATGCTCTGCATAGTAATACTAATCTATACTGTCACACAAAATCCAGTAATTTATGGCCATTAATTGGGATATTTATATAACTATGAACAGCTTCATATGTAAGTGCTTCATCATCTTTAATATATTTTCTGCTAAGCTCCTGGAAATGTTATGTGTAGAAGTATTTTCATCTTTGTTTACAAAAGGAGAACCAAGACACAAAGTTTATGCCTACCCTATGTCAGTTCATGTTAGGACATTGAGCACAATCTGTAGCCATTCTTCAGCAGTACTGCCATGTAGACCAAGACAACTTGTGCTCATATTTTTAAAAAGGGGTCCACAAAATTTGATTTTTAGGTGAATGAGAAGCCAGAGTGAAATCTGGACCTAGGGCCCTAGCCATCAAATGAGAACATGGAATCCAGACCAAGATCATCTACACAGAGACAGATTAACCACAGCTCCAACGAAAAGTAAAATATATATCTCTCTTTTGTAGAGAAGCAAGGAGCAATAGGCTAGCTATGGACTTCATCTAAAAGCTATGTTATTAGAAGGTTTGGTACAGACATCAGCCATATTCATTCCCATTTTGCTATTGAGTTTTATTCTCAAAATTGTAATTAAAAGAAATAAATGGAGCATGTGGATAACTTTGGGAAATCAATGAATGATACAAAAAAGGCATTTCTACTTTGGGGTTATAATGGGCACTATACAGTCACACAATGACACAAAGAATGAAAATACATTCCAGTTACTTCTTCTTAAGGCAAATACTTTTGAGACACTTTTCATTTAAGCTTTCAGAACTAATAAGGCTGTATATCCTGTGCTGCACAAGTGGGACTTGGCAATATAGCATATTGCCATCTGGTTTTGTTTATTGTGGATTTTAACTATTAAACATTTATTAAAGACCTCATTGGTTAAGCCATTCCTCAGTAATTGCAGTTATTATTTATTAATCGTAATACATCTACATAATTAGTTAGGACCTCCTTCTGGTATTCTGACTTACACTGAATAATAGTTTACTCTGTAATATAGTTTAGTCCCAGTAAACCTAACCAAAAATCTGGCCAACGCTGATCACGAATTTGGAAAGCAAAATTGGTTTTCCTGTGGCATTTGCACAGTGGGTATTAAATTAAACAGTCACAGACATGCACATGTGCATATGTGTGTTTCAGTTATCTGTAGAACTGTGCAAGGTTCTGCTTAATAATTTCTGTTTAGAGGTCTGTATATTGCTGATTTTGCTGAGTAAAATGTCAGGAAGATACAAGTCAAGATGTAAGGATTTGATCTGAGTTATTAACCCAAATTCTAACAGAAAGGTGATGCTCTGTTTCTTAAGATACTTTGGTATCTTAGTCAATACCTACTGCTATCTTTGGTTACTTTGTAAAGCAGACCAAGTTTCATGGCATTTTTTCAGACAGAAGGGTACAATTTTGTGTAATTTGGAGATCTGAACATTGTAAGCCCACTTGATTTAATCATTCCAAGCTGAAGAACAACCTGACATTAAGATACACGTTAACTAGTTTCAAGGAAATTGTTTTTGGGCCTGTCAACAAGGAAATCAGTTATGCCACACAAAATCTGTGCCAAACACTTTGGCTTAACATAATCAGAAGCTGAATAGCCTTCAAAGGTACTTTTCACAGTACACACAAGCCAGTGAAAGTAAAGAAAACAATGTATGTATTTAGGAGGAAGGGAGCCTGACATTGCGCAGATAATCAAGGAAGAGATTATTTTGAGAAAACAGCATGTAACACGATTAAGAGCCCTTGAGAAACAAGACATCAGGTCTCTGCTTGCCATTTGTGAATGAAGAAGACATGCCGCAGTCCTAATGAGTCTGATCCAGACAAGAGATTGAATAACCCATTTTCTTACCTCAGGCTGGGAAAACTGTAAAGGCCAGAACATTTCAACATGTTTACTACATATTGGATTTGTGTTGTCATATCTAGATGAGAACCTGGGGCATTACAAAAAAGGTAAAAGTAAGTCTATTTTCCTACTTTCTTTCAGTTCCCAATGATGAAAATAGTGCTAAGAGTCTTCTTATTATCTGATATTGTTAGTTTTAGCATTGACTCAGCAATTCCCATCTCAACAGAGTTTATAAAATCCACACAGAAAACATTTTAAAAGGATATATAATTGAGCTAGACTCATTTGAATTGTACATATTATTACTATGTATGTGGCCAGAGACTTAGATGTGAACATAAAACTGAGCTTGTAGAGGGTTCAGTACTCTCTAGGAAGTGCAGTAGGTGATACTTTCTCTCTCACTTTGTGTGCGTATATAAGAACATAAGTTCTTATAAATATATATAAGAGCTGTGACCTTTGCCCAGAGGGATTCTTAGGTGGAAATTAATTTAGCAGAAGTATTCCAGGAATTAGAACAAGTAGATGCTGAGAACAGCCTGCCCTTTAGAATGTCCTTTTGGTTTGAGAGGCAAAAATCATTTTCCTTTTTCTTTTCATATTTCACCTGCTCACTATTCAAAAACATTGCATGTGCTGTATTAAGATTAGAAGCTAGGCTTTCCTGCTGCAATTAACACAGATGGCAAAAACAAAAATAAACAGAACACTCAAAGGCTGTGAGAACACTCTTAGTATATTTCAATTCATTTTCACCAGACAAAGAAGTCTTAATCACAAGCACAAGAAATTTTGCACCAAAAGAGCAGAATGCACCAATACAAATGAAATCAATTAAAAAATGTAGTATAAAAACATTACAGCACAACAGAAAGAAAACAATCTCTCTTCGACTCTCAGTCAATTCTGATGTGCTTCTGTCATATGCACTTCTCTAACAAGTTTGTTCTTACTCCTTGTCCTGGGTTCAGCAGTAGCAGTCGTGTTTTTTTTTCCTTTGTGCTAGCTGGTGCAGTGCTGTGTTTTGACTTCCAGCCTGAGAACAGTGTTGGTGAAGTCAATGTTTTCAGTTGTTGCTAAGTGATGTTTACCCTGACCAAGGACTTTGTGAGGCTCATGCTCTGCCAGGGAGGAGGGGAAGCTGTGAGGAAGCAGAGATGGGGTGCCTGACCCGGGCTAGCCAGGGAGGTATTCCATACCACAGCATGCCATGGCCGGGGTGGGGGGTAACTGGGAGTTACCCGGAAGGACACGGGCTTCCGGGTGGAACTCGTTTCTTGGCCGGTGGGATCGTATTCTCTTCCCTTGTTATTTTCCCTTATCATTGTTGTAGTTGATAGTAGCGGTGGTGATTTGTGTACATTGGTTGCTGGACTGTTCTTGTCTCAACCCGTGGGAGTTGCACCTTTTTTTCGATCCTCCTCCCCGTTCTTCCGGGAGTGGGGGAGAACCCCGGTGGGGGAGGGGGGACACAGACCTCGATTGTTGTCAGCTCGGCGCCACTCACTGGGAGTGAGTGAACAAGTTACCTGACTGGGTTTAAACCACGACAGTTCTTTTGGCGCCCAACGTGGGGCACGAGGTGTTGAGATAAGAACAGATCTGACTGGATTTTGCAGTCACTCGTCACAATGCTGATTTATTGGCTCTCAAGGTTTTTCCTCTTGATCTCACAGTTTCAGTATATCGTATCTTACGTCCATCCGGTATTTGCTGTATTAGTGTTTTTCAAGTGTGGGGCTTGGGCTAAGGTTTTTGTCTCATTGTACTTTATGGTAATGACTTGTAATACAATAGAATCATTGATCATGAAACTGATCTGGCTTATGTTCCCAGTGTGGTCACCACCTTTATACTTTGGGAGGTATATGATGGAGGTGCTTAGCAATTACACATCTTTTTTCTCCTTCTCAGGTGCTCAACCTGTGAAGGAGACATCCTTTTACCCTCCTAGTCGTCCCCCCAGACCATTTACATTTGAGAGTTTTGAAGTTTTTGAATGGCCTTTTAATGCTGTTGAGACTTGTTTGCTGATTGTGATGGGAATCACCATGCTAGCATGCATACAGAGTGTCTTTTGCCCACGACTGATTTCAAGAGTTAAGCAGAATCAGGTTTGGGTTTTGTCTGGGGTCAAACGACGATGTAGGAGGACCGAGAGATTTTCCCTGAGGCTGGACAGCCATGAGTGGTAGGGTGTGTGGGATAGTATGGGCAAGTATCTAGGTCAGTGGGCCCCTCCAATACTTTGGAATTTCACTACCGAACAACTGCAAAATCCAGAAGAATTAGTAAAACACTTAAATGAGGTGTGTGGTCATTCTGGCCATACCAGAGATGGACAAATCACGGCAACATGCTGGGGCTTGGCCTATGCTTACAGGGCCTTGCTCAACACTATCCAGCACCTTCAAAAGGAAAAGAATGTCGGCGGATCTGAGGGCAAAGCAACAGTCGCTACTCAAACTTTGGCTGCAATGAACAGCACAGCTACCCCAGCAGCAAGTACAGCAGCTGCTCAAACTTCAACTGCAACAGACAGCGTGGTTACCCCAGCTCCAAGCACAGCAGCTGCACCAACCCCAGCAACAAGTACAAGTCGCTACTCAAACTTTGGCCTCAATGAACAGAGCAGCTACCCCAGTGGCAAGTACAGCAGCTGCTCAAACTTCAACTGCAACAGACAGCGTGGTTACCCCAGCTCCAAGCACGGTAGCTACACCACCCCCAGCAACAAGTACAGTTGCTACTCAAACCACAGTGATAATCACTGCAGCCAAACCAGAGGACCAATTCGTACCAATATCGGTTGCCCCTGTACGCAAGAGAACAAGCAAAAAGGAGGCAAAAAGGGTGAAGCAAGATGAAGAACCAATGAATTCACCACCCGGTCCAGAATCTGATCAGGAGTCATCATCACATGACGAAGAAGAAGAAGAAGAGGTAACTTCTCGACCTCGGACCTCAACCGAGCTGCGGAATATGCGAAAAGATTTTACCCGTCAACCAGGGGAGCACATCATCACCTGGTTACTCCGATGCTGGGACAATGGGGCCGATGGTCAGGAACTAGAAGGTACAGAAGCCAAGCAGCTGGGATCACTTGCTAGAGAAGGGGGAATTGACAAAGCAATTGCAAGAGAGAAAAAGTCCCTCAGCCTTTGGAGGCGGCTCTTGGCAGATGTGAAAGAAAGGTTTCCGTACAAGGATGATGTTATGAGTCGTTCGGCCAAGTGGCCAGTACTTTACCTCTATACTGACTCATGGATGGTGGCAAATGCCCTGTGGGGGTGGTTGAAGCAATGGAAGCAGAGCAACTGGCAACGCAGAGGTAAACCCATCTGGGCTGCTGCACTGTGGAAAGATATTGCTGCCAGGGTGCAGAGCCTGGTGGTGAAGGTACGTCATGTAGATGCCCATGTACCCAAGAGTCGGGCCACTGAGGAACACCAGAACAACCAACAAGTGGATAAAACTGCAAAGATTGAAGTGGCTCAGATGGACTTAGATTGGCAACATAAAGGTGAATTATTTTTGGCCCGGTGGGCCCATGACACTTCAGGCCATCAGGGCAGAGATGCAACATACAGATGGGCTTGTGATCGAGGGGTGGACTTAGCAATGGACACTATTGCCCAGGTTATTCATGAGTGTGAAACATGTGCTGCAATTAAACAAGCCAAGCGGTTAAAGCCTCTTTGGTATGGAGGACGATGGCTGAAGTATAAATATGGGGAGGCCTGGCAGATTGACTATATCACACTGCCACCAACCCGCCAAGGCAAGCGCCATGTGCTTACCATGGTGGAAGCAACCACCGGGTGGCTGGAAACATACGCTGTGCCCCATGCCACTGCCCGGAACACTATCCTGGGCCTTGAGAAACAGATTTTGTGGCGACACAGCACCCCAGAGAGAATTGAGTCAGACAATGGGACTCATTTTCGGAATAACCTTATAGATATTTGGGCCAAAGAGCATGGCATTGAGTGGGTATATCACATCCCCTACCATGCACCAGCCTCTGGGAAAATCGAACGGTACAATGGGCTGTTAAAAACTACACTGAGAGCAATGGGTGGGGGAACTTTCAAGCATTGGGATACACACTTACCAAAGGCCACCTGGTTGGTCAACACCAGAGGATCTGCCAACAGGGCCGGCCCAGCCCAGTCAGAACTTTTACATATTGTAGAGGGGGACAAAGTTCCCGTGGTGCATATGAAGAATTTGCTGGGGAAGACAGTCTGGGTAATTCCTGCTTCAGGTAAAGGCAAACCCACTCGTGGGATTGCTTTTGTTCAGGAACCTGGATATACTTGGTGGGTAATGCGGGAAGATGGGGAAGTCCGATGTATACCTCAAGGGGATTTGATTTTAGGGGAAAACAGCCAGTGAACTCAATTGTATGCCGTTGCCTGCTGTGTAATGCTTTTATAGCCCATCAACTAGATGTCTCCAGGTCACCAGCGACTGGCCCTGACTTCCCTCCAGCCATCATCCCAACAGAGAATGAACTTTGAACATCATGGACCGAATGGACTTGGCAGCATTATAGGGATTGGTCCTTGCACTAAGAAAATGATCTTTTCCTCTTGGTTTGTATGTATATGGATGTATATATATGGGAGAGCGATGGTGTATTGAAAATGTGGGATCTGAGCACGATGTGAATGGTATGGAATAAGGGGTGGATAATGTCCTGGGTTCAGCAGTAGCAGTCATGTTTTTCCTTTGTGTTAGCTGGTGCAGTGCTGTGTTTTGACTTCCAGCCTGGGAACAGTGTTGGTGAAGACGATGTTTTCGGTTGTTGCTAAGTGATGTTTACCCTGACCAAGGACTTTGTGAGGCTCATGCTCTGCCAGGGAGGAGGGGAAGCCGGGAGGAAGCAGAGATGGGGCGCCTGACCCGGGCTAGCCAGGGAGGTATTCCATACCACAGCACATCATGGCCGGGGTGGGGGGTGACTGGGAGTTACCCGGAAGGACAAGGGCTTCCGGGTGGAACTCGTCTTCTTGGCCGGTGGTATCGTATTCTCTTCCCTTGTTATTTTCCCTTATCATTGTTGTAGTTGATAGTAGCGGTGGTGATTTGTGTACATTGGTTGCTGGACTGGTCTTGTCTCAACCCGTGGGAGTTGCACCTTTTTTTCGATCCTCCTCCCCGTTCTTCCGGGAGTGGGGGAGAACCCCGGTGGGGATGACGGAGACACGGACCTCGATTGTTGTCAGCTCGGCACCACTCACTGGGAGTGAGTGAACAAGTTACCTGACTGGGTTTAAACCACGACACTCCTTAAGCCATCTAACTATGTAAATACAATCTGCCCTTTATGAACAAGAGGATTTTTGGAAGGAAAAATTCTGCAGTAACATAGTGCACAACTTCATGCGTTTGTTACAGGCTTTACTTGAGCATTCTTTTCTTTAAGTCTTTTAGTTTCTGCTAGCCATAACAAAGAACCATTCAGTTACAGTAGAGCTAATAAGAAATTCAACTTTGAAATTCCATTGTAGCCTCTAACATGGTATCTCTTACTTTAATGACTACACACAAGCTTATTAGCTGTTTAGCATGTCTACGGGCAAGATTTATGCAGTCCCATCTTCTTCATAATCTCTCAGGCTTGGCCAATGCACTGTAACTTTCAATCAAGCATAGAGGCTAGCAGTAGTGGGTAATTCACTTGGGTTTCGCTAAATCATTTTTCATTCAGTTGAAAAGGGCATAAGAATTTAACTGATTCCAGTTCATGGGATTTTTAGCAAGCCACAGGGGATGAGGCTGTTTCTTTAACTTCTAATGCTCAGTGTTTCAATTTTACAGCAGATGCAAGAAGGTCCCATTGCTAAGGGTGACAGTCTGAATCAGATAGATAGTCCTGCTCTTGCATCCTGATGAGCTGTAAACTCACAACATAACTGTGGACTAGACTCTTTGAACCAAGCTGATCTCATTAAACTTACAATGATGCAAAGTATCCAAGCTACACCAGATATCAAGGTTTCCTTCCAACAGTGCAAAGAAAAAGATACGCATCTCCAGAGAAAGAGTTATTTAACCCTAAAAAAGATTTCTTAGAGAGGCTAGTGGTACTCAGTGTCCTTATACTCCTGATGCCTGTAGTGGTACTGATTGTAAATTGAGGTTAGAGTTTAGGATTTTGCTGAGCTTTGGATTGCCATCCTAAGGTAAAATGGATTTGTCTATGCTAAGTAGTCTTGCCACTAAAGAAGGGGGACAGTACTGCATAGAAAGCACCCTGTACTGTGCAAATTATAAGAGAAGTAAGCATGGACCACTTAGCATGGGCCCAGTGGTGTCCACATTGTCTAGTTTTTAAAGGCAATCTGCATGCATCCTCTTGAGCTCCAGCAATGTCAGTGACAGCAGGTCAGAAGGCAGTGTGAGAACTAAAACCATTTAGGGACCTATCTCTGCACTTTAATTCTCCACCTCACAAAAGGAGAGTTGTGTGTTCCAAACACTAAAATGCTAGAGATAAGGAGATGCAGTAATTACAGCAATAACATAGTAGTAATAATACTCAAAAAATCCAGCTTTTTTATAGCATTTTTATATAGAGAGACTTCAGGAAAACAAGATTTTGTCCCATTCTGTTGTGGTTTAAGCTCAGTTGTAAATCACACAGTCGCTCTCTCACTCCCCCCCTTTCCTCCCCCCGCTCCCGAAGGACACAACTCACACAACACATGACACCACGACACATTCCTAAACATGTTTGTTGAAAATTAAAACTCTAAAATAAGAAGTACAAAAGGACATTTATGCTGAAAGCATGGATTTTTCATGTATATGTTATCTGCTATGAATATTTATTTTAATCTTACTTCTTTTCTGCTGAAGTTTTCTTAACACAGTATTTACAACATACCCCTAAATGACATGAACATTTAATTTATACAGAAAAGAGCAGTATTATGGTAAGCTTTTTGTTTGTAGCTAAAACTCAAAACTACAGAATGTTTGTGCAGTCTATGATACGAGAAACAGTTGAAATGTAATTAAAGACTTTATTGTAATGCACATACACCAGGGGGCAGAGTAAAGGCCGCTTTAAACAACATTTCCTGGCTTTGAATGCACAATGCAACAACAGTACAGTTCAGCAGTGAACATAATGTTTTTTGCATTTAATAGAGTATTTATAATTCAAGTCAGCAGTAGCATCTTCCTAATTACCTTATTGCCAGTTGTCATCAGATGTTAAGCTAAAGGCAGAATGATATGTAACAGAAACGGGCTGCTGCAGTAAGAAGGAACTTAAATTGCCCTTTGCCATAACTGGATAATGCACCAGCCAACCATAAAGTACTTAACGGCGCAATACTCTATTCAGGCCTGTATGACCAGAGTAAGGAGGGCAGGAGTCTTCCCCAAAACAACAATACTTCTTTTTTCTGTAAGAGGAAAACACCTGGACAAAAGTTCAGGCTGTTCTTGAGGTGTCATTTCCCCACTTGTTTTCCATTCAGAACAGTACTTAATACTTGGAATGCCCACTAAAGCATCCCAGCTGATAAAGGATCAACAAGCTAAAACGACTGCAGATATCAAGTCTAATAACTTAAAATCCATATTTTTAAACAAGCATGGGATAGCCTTGTGTTCAGATCAATTTCTCTTGGCAGTTTTTTTTTTAAATTATGACCCTGTTTAGAGAAAAATTTAAGACAGTTTTCTGGGAACATAATGTGAGTTACTTGGGAAAGGAAATGGGAATAGACTCAAAACGACTTTCAGAAAACAAAGGAACAATTTCTTAAAGTATTATTTAAAAAAATTACATGAAGTGTTTGCCTACAACTTTTAAAATAACATTTAGAAATTAGCAATTCTCCTAATACAAATCTCTCTTTCACAAATGGCTGCCTTAAGCACTGAGGGAATAAAAGAGGAACTGCTTCTTAGAAGAGAAGCTGATCTGTGATCTGAAATTCCCAATTGTACCCTCGGTATTGTTGATTAAAGCAAAATCTTACATCCAAATGCACTTTATTTTAGGACTAGTGGTTTAGTGCTCATAGCTCTTCACAAATATTAGTACATGTTTTTCCATTTTTCTCCTAGATAATATAAAATTCAATCTGAACAATTAACAGTGTTTTCTAGAGATCTAATCAGTTCATTTTAATATCACATTTTTGTTACCTCAGTTGTTTATAATTTTTTGCTAATGCAAATTGAATGCTGTTGACATGGCATTTCCCCTGATGTATACCTGTTTGTTGGAGGCACCTGGTCAATTATTTAATTGCCATAAGTGGTATTTTACTGAATATGGAAGAACATCTCTGCTGTCTGCTGTCATGTTACATCAGGTATCATGTGAGAATGAGTTCCTCAGTTCTGCAAATATTTTTTCTTGTTTCATTCTGCTTTTGAAAAACATTATAAATTCTGCCGGAAACACTAAAAAGATATGAAACACTTTGTACATATATGCATGTACAGAAACTTAGTCCAAATTTTAAACACTAAGTCTGGGGCGAAGCCCAGTAAAATCAATAGTTTATGCTTTTTTTTTTCAGTTTTTTTGTAACCAGTCCTATGTAGCCTATTCCATTACGAAAGTGTCAGGTTCACAGAGAGAGTGATCTTTTGTTTCTGTCTTGACATGTTGCTTAAGACTGGCAATTTCCATCACAAGATGTAAAAGGGTTACATTTGAATTTCCCAAACAGTGTAAATGATTCTCCTGTTGTTCAAACCTCATAATAAACACTGCTGGCTCTCCACTGAGTGTGTAAGCTAAACTGAATAAGGTCTCCGTGGGGCACAATTTGGAACAGTAAGGATGTCTGACTCGATAAATGGCTGGTTGATTTAACAAAAGGGGGCATGAGATCAGAATGACAAATTAATTTGCCTAAGTGAAAAGCCATGCTTTTCTTTTTTTCAGTCCCTTTACTTTAAATGTACAGCACCCTTAGACAGATTTTGCCTTTGGAAACTTTGCAAACTTTCACAGGTTTCAGAGAAAAGGTCAGGATTATATTACAGCTGAAAGTCTGCACTACCAGTGAGTACACTATGATGAAAATTAAAACTGTTGTGCATGTAAGGGTTTTTTCCTTCCATGCAATATCATGGAAAACAAATTCATGAAATCAGGAGGCAGAAGAAAAACTTCTCAGTCCCAGTATCTGTTGTTTTGTTCTAACAACTTTTGCCTGACAGTTTTGTATAGAAATATGAAAGATGTTGAGATTCCATATGCTTAAATCCAAAAATGGATCTTCAAGAAAAAATACTCTTGTATTAAAACCAAGCAACATTACTTCTTCCCCCACCACCTCCCCACAGTGAAAAGTGCTGTGAAATGAAATTCAATAGGTAGCACTGGTACTTCTAAACCTAAATGAGAGAGGTAGAAAAAAGAAAGGGTGGAAAACAAAAAACAACCAACCAAAACCAAACCAAACAAACAAAAAACCAACAAAGTGAATGGCACTCACAGAAATAAGACCAAAGTTAAAACAAATAGTCTAGGCTGCATTTTATTAATACATCTCAGCGCATGCAAAGTGATACAGCCATTTATAGGAAGCAATCCTGTCCTGTTTTCCACAAGGTTTTAAGTCCTGTAATTATAGCACATAATCAAAAGTGTTGAACTCTCAACAAGCATGAGCCTAGACCTCAGAAACAAAGTGCCCTGCTAGCATACACCTCTTACAGCATGGCTTGGTCAGAGTATGTTTTTAGGACTTTTTCAGAATTGCAGGGTAAGAATCAAGCCCTGCTCCCTAGAACTTCCCTAGAACTATTGCACCACCCTTCTGCTATGACACTCGGTTTGTCTGGACCATTGGCTCCCAGGTAGAACATAGAAAAGCTAAGAGCAGCACCATCTCCCTTGAGTGTGCCTTAATATTGTCTGCTGCAGTGTACGTGGGAGAGCCCTCTCCATCTGTAACCAATTCTCCAGTCATTTAAAGAACACAATTATAACAGAGATGGGAGAGGGGAGGAACAGAAGAATCTATTTCAAGCTCTCATGTATACTTCCGAAGGCACTTTAAGCCTACTGGGCACCTTCTTTTCTCCTTCTGCAGCACTGCTGTAGAGCACTACTTTGTAGGAAGGAATATCAAAAGCAGAAAAATTTCAAATAGCAATTTTTATACCAATTTCTCCATAATATCCAACCACGAAAAAGAGGAAGCCTGTGGAAGGCTATGTGGCTCTGTTCCAATCCACAATACCCTCTGAATGGGTGATATGGTTTAATGTGAGGTGTCCCTGCCCACGGCAGGGGGGTTGGAACTTGATGATCTTAAGATCATTTCCAACCCTGACTATTCTATGATTCTATGAAATGACAATTCAAAGGCAGCCAGTATGGTAGGAGGTCTTCCTACCAGAGGCAAGAGAAAAGGGACACCCAAGGAAATCATTAATTCTTCCTCCAGTTTTTCTGATATCCAAATGGACCATAAAGAGTCTGGAATCTCAGATGGGTGTAACTTAGAGACAGGTGAAATAATTTTCCCACTGGAAAAAAATAACCAAATACAATTGAAAACACTCATGGAGCAAAGAACTACTGTTGTTTACTCAGAAAATATTATGGAATAACATCAATATCTTTCTCAGCCTTAAGGACCCCTTAGGCTTTCCTCCCTCAGAAACATTGTCGAGATAAGAAAAAATGATTATTTTTAGTCAAGAGACACAATATTCTTGGCAATTACAGTAAAAGTGGGAAAATTTCAAGTGCACAATGTAACTGTATGACGTCACTGAGGATAAATCAGACTTACATTATTATTTTGTCTTTAATTTATGATCAGTTTATATTTAGACTATTGGTAGGGAGGAAACACAACATTTTTGTACTGTCATTCACGGAATACATTCATTGAAAAAGCAAATTCTGGCTGTCCTCTTAAAATCAGTACAATTATTTTTAAAACAATCACAAGATTTATTAATAGCACCACCAAACTGAGAATCTCACTGGATCTCTCAGCACTCAGTGTCTCAGACCATACCTCAACAGACAAAAGAAAGAGTTTTGCACATGCATGAAAGGCTAGTGAGTGGGGAAACCAAGCCTGAAACCTTATGCCACAGTCCAAGAGACTTCAGGATTAACGCCACCTCTCTCTGCTAAATCAGGGTGGCAGTCTATTTAAATGCAGTAATAGCCTGCAGGCTACTGCTATGAACAGCATGTTTCAAATAGAGATTTCAAAGCTTTTTACAAAGGATTACCATTATCTGCATTTTACACACAAGAAACAAAAACATTTGGGAATGAGATATTCTTAAAGGATGAGAACAGAAGAAACATCACGTCCTTAGGTGATGTTTCTATTGCATTTTCTGCTAAGCTAGCAACTTGAAAGCCTCTGGAAGCCTCCCTCTTTACTTACCCCCCCCACCCCCCCCCCACCCCCCCCCAAAGAAAAAACAACCAAACACACAAACAACAAAAAAACACCCAGTGATTTAATGTTTTTGGCAAACAGGCAGTTTCCAGAATATTCCAGTGCAGATGGACAAAAGAGTATACACATTCCTGTATTCAGGACAAAGACCAAGGACCAGATTTCTAGTGGGTGTTAATAGATCCACTGGGTTGAGTGAATTCACACTAATTTACACCACTGAACTCAAATGGTATCTACAAAAGCTAAAGTGATGATGAGTTATAAAAGTTTCTTTATATATAGTTTCTCCAGAAAAGATAAAATTTCTCCTAAAAAAATCCACCTGTTATAAGGATGAAATTTTATTCAAGTAGAGCTACTGAAAGTAGAAAATTGTCTTTATAATAAGTATCTAGAGTAAACTTTAGCTTTGCAGAGATGGTGTCCCCTGTAGCAACTTCAAGGAAATAAACAGCTTTTCAGAGATTAACTACAGGTCTAAGCTTATCAGGAAAGCTAACAGTAAACATGACTTTCTCTTGAAAAATTTCTTGACAACACAAAACTTTTTCGTGCTAGTGAGGTAATGCTTTAGGTGATCTCATAAGTCTTTTGCACCTCTGCCATCTGTGCTTTTGAGAATTTCCAAGGTAATCAGTACTTCAAATAGGCCAGAGGAGCCAAGTGGAAGCTGAGTATTTTCTTAGTTTCTTTTTTGGGGCACAGCAAGCAAGATGTCTCGTTCCTCACTAACGTTTCCATTTTTCCATCAACTGAATTTTTTTCTGCATAAAGAATGATTTTAGAGTCTACTGAAAAGGTTAAGCCAAATTTAAGACGCCATGCATATTTTCCGCACATCCCTTTAGCAGTGATGCATATGAACAGTAGTGCTTTTTGTTTCACTCCATTTCCTCTTTCTGTTTTGCCTACAAAGTGCAAGTATGTTTGTGACATTATAGCTACCATCATGGAATATGACAGCACAGAGGCAGGCACATCATTGTATTGCCATGGCAATAGGCAAACAGTGTTTATTACTGGCAATTCTAGGCAGTCACTCAAGCATTGGAAGCACTTTTTAGTTCTTTCCTCTAAATGCAAACTCATTTTAGCATTTTTTGGCAGGTTTCATCTTTGCTGGCTCAATGAGGTGCAAATTAAACGGCAGTTCTGAGGGCCAGGAAGGTCTCATGCTCCACTGAATAATAAACCACCTTGTGACGACAGATTGCATTTCCACCACCACCCCTTCCCTCAGTCATGGCAGAGGATGGGACCTTTATATTCAGTCCAATGAGTGCACAGTCATATATTCATTGTCTCCCCACTCCTGAGTCAGTCAGGTTTATGAAAGCTTAAAGCAGAGGTGAGCTTAGTCCCTTTACTTTGCACATCTGATAGCAGCATTTAAACCAGTGCTGTAAGTTTTACTAAGTAGAACTGGGGCTAAGCCTTAATTGACATATTGTCCAAATCAAGACGGGTGCTTATTTAACATACTGGCATCTTAAGTAATTACCTGAATTTCTGAATTGCCCATACTGATCCCACTTAAATGATTTTCTTAAGCAAAATGTAAGTTATTCAATAATTATGATTGTGAGGATTTAGCATAAGAATCCACATAGATGGAAGAGCTTTGAAAAAAAAAAATGCCTACTGTAAGGCATTCAAATTCATTGGCAGGCCAAGCAGTGTTTGTGATCCAACTCAGATTCTGTAGCTAATATTCTATTAATATTAATTTATCTTTTAAAAATGTTCCTAGTTTATTTTCACCAAAGCCAGTAAGGTTAATTGTAAGGCATTTAACATCTATAAAGTCCTAGTTTTAAATGTTATCTGGAATAAAATGATACTGTCAGAATATGCTGTGCCCTGAAAAAAATACATAAACAAGAGAAGACACTGAAGCCATAAATATTCTTTTGTTTTCTTTGTTATTTTGGATAAATAAATTCTGCCTGCATGTGTGAAGTCCCAAAGAAAGGAATGCTGCAACATCACTTATGATAGAAACATCTAGTAATATGGTGGAAAGAAATCTCATTTAGAAAGTGACCATGACCCCAGACAAAATCAGTTAAATATCATACCTGACCAGTTTGTCTAGCCTGCTCTAAAATGATGAAGATTCATATACCCCCACTGGACAATCCATTCAAGAGCTCTGGCACATTCTTTCTAACATCCTAATCAGGGATATATTTAAGAAGAGGAAGAAACTGCTGCACAACAGCAGCTAGGAAGAAAAAAGTGAGAATACATGAAACAACTGTGCAGACAACAAAATCAGTGAAGGAAGAGGAGGTGCTCCAATGCTGGAGCAGAGATACTGCTGCAGCCCATAGAGATCCACAATGGAGCAGAGATTGCACTGCAGCCCATAGAGATTCATGGTGGAGCAGAGTTCCACCTGCAGCCCATGAGGGACCTCACAACGGATCAGGTGGATGCACCTGAAGGAGACTCTGAGATCCTGCCCTACAGCAGGCTCCTGGCAGGAGCTGTGGATCCATGGAGAAAGGAGCTCATGCTGGAGCAGGTTTGGTGGCAGGACTTGAGACCTCAAGGGGCACCCATGCTGGAGCAGTCTGTTCCTGAAGTACTTCACCCCTTGCAAGGGACTATGCTGGAGCAGTTCGTGAAGAAATGCAGCCCATGGGAAGGACTCACATAGGAGCAAGGGAGGAGAGTGAGGAGGAAGGAGCAGCAGAGACAGTGTGTGATGAACTGACCACAATCCCCCATTTCCTATCCCCCCTGTGCCACTTATAGGAAGCAGGTAGAGAAATCAGGAGTGAATTGAGCCTGGGAAGGAAGGAAGGAAGGAAGGAAGGAAGGAAGGAAGGAAGGAAGGAAGGAAGGAAGGAAGGAAGGAAGGAAGGAAGGAAGGAAGGAAGGAAGGGAGGGAGGGAGGGAGGGAGGGAGGGAGGGAGGGAGGGAGGGAGGGAGGGAGGGAGGGAGGGAGGGAGGGAGGGAGGGAGGGAGGTGGAGCATGTGTTTTAAGGTTTGTGTTTATTTCTTATCCTCCTCTGATTTGATTGGTGATAATCATTAATTTCTCCAAGTCAAGTCTGTTCTACCCATAGTTGGTGAGTGATCTCTCCGTGGCTTTATCTTGTCCCAAAAGGCTGTTGTGGTATTTTTCTCCCCTGTCTTAAATCTTTACTAAGATTTTAGAGTTAGTTAATATGAGCAGCCTCTCTTAGAAGATTTTGTATCTTCACCACAAAATTCTCTCTCTCCTATGGATTTAATGACTAAATAGCTGCCAATATTGCAGTGTGATATCTGGGTAACATCTGAAAACACACCATTGATATGGCATGTGCTACAGTGCAAGCTGTGAACTAATGGGACTAAGTGTTAAAACTGAAATGTGCAGAATAGGCCTAGAGAACCTTGACCCATCTGAATAATATATGGGCAACTATGGGATAACAGCATGAATTATATTAAGCCTGAAGAGTAATAAAACCTGTTTATTAAGATCAAGTACCAAAGATTAAATCAAGTTCTGTGTAAGAGACCCTGTGGATGGATGTACTCACAGATGATGGGTAATACCCTGGTAACCTCTTTTCACACTAATAAGGACAGAAAACTTGAAACAACCCCATTAGAAGTTAACATCCCAAAATTAAGTGGAGTAGTAATTAAAACAAGGAATTAGAAATGTGCCCAATATGAATGTCTCTTTAGCAAAAGTATGGTCATAACTGAACAAAAAACTACCTTTGTGGCACTGAAGATTGAAACTCCCCAAAAGTGGTTGCAATTTAACCAAGACTGATTAATTCTTTCCACATCAAAGTCCTTAAATAACACACAGCAGTTCATAATTTGCTATTTCTTCCCTTTTTGCTGAAATAAATATCTGCTCATTTGGCTTAATTTTGAAGCAAAAATTATATAATGAAAATATATTGCAAGCAGGTTATTTCTCTGGCATGAGTCAGAATTCCCCATCTCAAAACCTCAACCACAGCAACCAGTCTGAAAGCTAAACTACACAATTATTCAAACGCAATAAGACACTTAATAAATCTAAATTGCAACTAAAGCATTGATTGACTTTTCAGATAAGACATTTTGAGGTGTTCAGAGCAGTCAGTGTTAAAGAACAACTGTTTTAAGCTCTCTGCAAACTCTCAAGAATGCAACATGTTGCATACACTGAAAAGTAACAGCGGTTGTACCATTGTCGAGAGTTTAACGATCCTTCACAGGCTGTTTGGTTTTGACCACTCTTGTCTTTCACTGATGCACACTGGGAAATCATGTGGTCACACAGTCTCTGTGCACTAATGCGAGAGAGGTTTCCCCACTTTTACCTTAAAGTCCTACCAAGTATGTGTTGCAGCTCTGAAAATGTTCCCCTCAGGGAATATTTTAAGGCAATTGCTGTAATATTCTCTGTCTTTCATCAGCTGCTAAAAGGTATCCACTCTGCCCTCTGCAGCATATTTATCTCTATGGAAAGGGCCCACAAGAGTTAGTGTTAAGTGCAGATTTGTCTCTAGACTCCCAAATTGAGAGAAGTTGCACGTGGGACTGTGCAGACCTTTGGGAATTCCCTTTCCTAATCCTGCTGACTAACTAACGATAGCCCCAGAAGTGGGACTTCAGACAAATTTGTTAGTTCTGCCAGTGTGGATATAAGTATTCATATGTGAGATGAGCGCTGGGGATAATCTGGCCTGCCCTGAGCACCCCACAGCTTGTCCACTCCGCTGCGCAAGTCTGGTGGGGAAACAGATGAGGCACTCGCTACAGTCTGAGGCAGTGCGTTAGACCATCATCTCAGGTCTAGACCATGATCCCTAATGTCTAGTGGTCATGCTCAGCTCCAGCAGTTTGGTTTCTGCTAGAAGGCAGGGATTAATTACTGAATAAATTAGGACTCAGTGTTTTGACACAGTGCCTAGAATGATGGGTCCTATCTCTGGCTTCAGCACAGTGCCTTTGTCCGGCTGGGCTGCTACTTTAGTCACTGAAGCTGCTTTCACTGCCTGGTAATTTGTCTAATAAGATGTACAAGGGCTTAAAATGATACTCAGTTGACCCCTGAAGGACACCAAGGCAGGAATACTGAATCGTTCTCCCTCTCTCAAAACTTGCAGTTTCCCAGGTCTGAGAATTATGCCCCTTTTGTTTATTAAGGGAAAAAGCTGGGCGTTTTTATCCAGAGAGAGCTTATCGACTTCATAGATGCCTAACACTATTGACATTTTGTATCTCATCATTGGTGGAAGCATCAGAAAAAGGTTAAAGAGGGAACTGGCAATTGGAAGGATACTACAAAACATTAGAAAGAGTATTTATTAGTTTCCAGCAGCTCATTTTCTTCAGGACCAGGAGAGTGAAAAGCCTCTGTAATTACTAACTACAAATGTTTACATTATTCAGGGAATTACAAATTCCCTTTAATTGTTGGCAGCAGTTCAGATAGTTGAGGTAGAGGAAGGAAAACAGAAGGGAATAAGATCAGTCCTTACAGCCAGTTCTCACTCTCTCACCCTAAGGGGAAACAAGCTGCCTTGTGTGTGAACACAGAGGCGGTACAAGCTAAAAACTTTCACAAAGCTGAAAATAAGCCAGCACGTTGTGGTACCGAGCTCATTTGGAAATGTATGAAATAGCACCACAGATTTCCAAGGAACAGTTTATAATTCACCTACGAATAACCAAGTGCTTTGGTCCACAGAATAAGTATACAGGCTTACCAAGCAAAATTTTAGGTTGCAGTGAAATTTACCTCCCTTAAAAATCTCCTTTGCACACACAATTAAGTCATACTGCTGCCATTTGCTTTCTTCCTCTTGCAACCTTCTTGAGACAAAATGAACATACCTTGAACACCTTAGCAAACCAAAAAGCCATGTTACTACTGAAATGTTCTGCTTCAGGAAGGTGTTCTGCACCTACAAAAGTGTATCATATTTTACACATGACAAGACAACAAACTGCAGCAAGCTAAGACTTAACATCAGCCACCAAAAGCAGGCTATAAGGGTAGTTATGCTTGCCACTAGTACTGGGAATTTTATTAGAATATTCATTAATCATTGTGTTTATCCAGGAACTTATATCTATTTAACTCACAGCACTCTGGAAAAGATTTCCTGAGGAGAATTAAAACTTGAAATCCTGGGGGAATTAACATAAGCAAATCCCAGCTGCCTAGGTCTAAGGGACTGGTCTGACAATTCACAGATGTCCTTTAAATAGTCTTTCATGTTTCAGGCTGCCAGCTCCATGTACCATCAAAAATGGCCAGTACAGCCTTTGTCAAAGTAAACAAAAGCAAAGTGCATTTGGAGAGTGGTTGGGCCAGGTAGTAAAGCATTTGACCTTACACCTTTGTTTTGCTTCTGAAATGGCTGTGCTTTCTCCTGGCCTTCCCGTCACTGGTGAGGTCATCATGGCAAGTTTTTCCTTTATTCCTGTAGGGCTCTTTCACGCACCCCTCTATATATGTGTGTGTGTCTGTGTGTGTCTGTGAGTGTCTGTGTGTGCCTGTGTGTGCACATATATGTATTTATACACACAAAGAACAGAATGATGTGAAAAAAATCCAGATAGTAGTAGAAAAAATGTGTGACAAAGATTTTTAAGGAAGCAGGAATAAATGAAGAATTTACTAGGAATATAGTAAAAGCCAGGGACCAGACAGGCCTTTTGATCTAGGGAAACAGGAAACCACATCTAGGATACATATGCATTTTTTTCATTTAAAAAATCATGTGCCAATCATATTTTTTCACTGATGGCAACTACTGGTATGGAGTAGGGTGGGCAGTTTGCAGCATAAGTTAAGTAAGAGGAGGATGCTTCTAGAAGCATATGAATTGACAGAATGTCCTTTTCATTTTTCTAGTGCCACAAAATGACCAGGTAAGCAGGACACCCTCCACAATCCTCCTCTGAACACAAATTTGACTAAAGCAAAATTCTTGGAGTTACAGAGATACTGACATAGCATTCTTGAAGCAAGGTTCTAAAGAAAAAGTTGACAAAATGGGAATTATTAGGTCTTGCGAGGTTTTCTCCCTCAAAGCAGACATGATAGAGCCCTAAAAAGTAACACTGCTCCTACAAGTAGCACCTACAAGTGCCCAAAGTGAATGTGAGAAGACAAATGCCACCATAACTTCTACATAATTAAAGATATTCACAGTCATATGAAAGTATAACATTCAAAAATATAAGAACCTGTCATGAAATATGTAGGATATATGCATGCACACAGAAACATCAATACTGATATGCTGGCTTTTTATATACTTTGATTTTATTACTTTCACAGGTGCTACAGTTACTAGACTAGAAAGCAAATATAATACATAAATAATTCATCAAACAGAATTGTAAGACAGTTCCTAAAAAAGTTATGTCCAATTTGCACATTTTATATTTGCCAAAATCCTTGGTCAGCACACAAAATATGAATCCCCCTAAAGACAGCATCCATTAGGTGTAGTCAGGGAGATCCTTCTTGGATCATACACTGCCTAGTACCTATACTGCCTGTCATCTGCACTTGAAAAGGGACGAGTGAAAATAATTTGACCTTCCATGCAG